>NC_086042.1:15280676-16530676 GCF_947568885.1 Cydia strobilella | reverse complement strand
AGGTGTCTATTTCACCAGTTCCCTACGCCACCATAGAAAAATTAGTAAGCCTATAGCGCTCACTTAATAATTAATTTTAGGCGAGCTTAAAACTTAATAAGTTTTACAATAAGTCCTCCCGTACAACTTGTTATTATTAAGTAAAGATAGCCATGTATGGAATGAGCACTTTAAGCTCGCTTATTTCTCTATGGCCACGTTGACAATTGACACCTGACACTGACAATTTTCTATACATTTCAGGGTCAGTAAGGACAAGGACAGTAGGTAGCGTCGAGCGTAGGTAAGCATCACTTGTCGGACCGGCAATGGACGGCGATTGCCAGTGCTACGTGACAATTGACAAGGTTGTTAAACGGAGGCCAGGTTCCGCAATAGTTTTTGAGGAGCTATCAAAAAAGAAACATAATGGTTTTTAATTTAATGTTTTTTCTTTTAGTAGTTTTATTTTTAAATAGAAGTAATACTGTCATCGGCCTTCGTATAATTATAATGATTACTATCAAACGTTAAGTGTATCTGAAATCGAAAATTATTCAGCAACTTTAGGCCTAATGTATAATATTGCGTATTTAAAACCAATTAACGTTACTCTCCCAACCACCTTAACATCCATTTAGCAATTACCTAAAATTTCTACTTAAGCATACACAAAATTAATCTCTCCGAGTTCATTAGTAAATAGGACTCTTATAAATATTTAGCAGTACTCTAATACATTGCGGAGCCCTGAATTATTTATTAAGTCTGCTCGAGGTGTGGTACTGACCGTTATCTGGTGGAATATTAAGCAGAAAAAGGAAACATGACTTGCGAGTATAGGTGAAACAGTTTTGTTTGAGTTGGTGTCTAAATGTGATTTTTATAGTTTATCCATGTTTTCATTTTCAAAAACTAAACTAACACAAATAGTAGGTACCGTGGTAGAATGTTTCGTACTACCAATGGTAAATACGTTAAGTGCTTTGGGTTAATTCTAAAAATAAATTTGGCCTAGAAACGAGTTTCACGCAATCTGCTTGCTAACAATCCATCAAATTAACTCTTAAAGAGGCCTGACGCATTTTTTACTTTTGATTACTGATTCGGGTAGATAATAGCGTTAAAAGAAAAGTAATTTCTTGATTTTTAGGGTTCCGCACCCAAAGGGTAAAAACGGGACCCTAATACTAAGACTCCGCTGTCTGTCTGTATGTCTGTCCGTCTGTCACCAGGCTGTATCTCATGAACCGTGATAGCTAGACAGTTGAAATTTTCACAGATGATGTATTTCTATTGCCGCTATATAATAACAACAATACTAAAAACAGAACAAAATACATATTTAAGTGGGGCTCCCATACAACAAACGTGATTTTTTTGCCGTTTTTTGCGTAATGGTATTGCCAGCCTCATATAATTTATTCTCTTCTTTTCCGGCCTCTGTAGAAGGTAATATAGGTAGTACTATTGATTTACATTGGCTGACGATAATAAATACTCTGTGGACTAACTATGTGATATTTAAATTCGTATAATAAATTGTAGTAAAATACTTTAAATGAACGTTTTCTAATACCGTTGTGTGTACGCACATCTTTACTCGATACATTATACGGGCATGAGCTGGAGGTATGTAATTCCAAACATGGCTCGGTTCGTTACGAAGATAACGATTGCCAAACACGATATATGTATTATGTACACATTCATTCTCAATATGTGGAATAAATATATGGGAACTGCGGAGCACCTATATACCTATAGTACATATTTTAGGTTATTTTTTATTAAATTCTCAATACATTTATTTATGATAATATTAGATTTATTTATATATTTAAATAACCTTAGGTTATTGTTTGTTCTAAATTAAAGATTTCCTTACAATATGGGTATAAAAATATCGAGGTATATGTTTGAGATTTAAAATTTTATAACGTGTTTCTGTCAAAAAAATGTTAATATAGGTTTTTGTCTCCCCTTGGATAATTATTGAGACGATTCTAATTAGCCTAAATGTATAATTATTGTTGCAATAAATAATATTTACTCAATGTTTGCAATGTTTTTTTTTTTAACATAAATAATAAGAAGCAGGGAGTCGATGGATGAGGGTAATGGCACGACCGGTCATTGTAATGCTCCCCGCGGGAGGCCTATGTTCAGCAGTGACCGTCTTTTCGCTGACAAGATGATGATGATATTGTTTTTGCCTTCTCTACACTATCGGCGATGATCGTTGATAGTATCATTGTCTATCATCGGCAAGATCATAGTGCAAGCATCCACATGATCGCCTGTACCAACGCAACCACCCGGCGATTCCCTTTGATGCGTGCCCAAAAACCGACAACTCACGGGTCGCAGGCGCTTATTGGCGATTGGGTTGCAACTAACTTACTACTAAACCTACTAAAGTAGCATATGCTGCTTGCAAATCTTGCAATAAATATCGATAAATACATGGACGATTAAATTACCTACCTACACTAAAGTAGGTAAAAATATACCTATGTCGATTACGAGTACATCGAATTGCCCGATTTTTTTTTAAAAGGAATTATCTGACCAGTGTCATAATCGATTCCAAGGGCAGACCGAATATTGATAGATTACTCTAAGAACAAATTAAATTATTTTGTATGAAAATATTTTAATTTGTGTTTTTTCAAGTAGACACACTACTATTTAAACTATAAACTGAAATAAATGTCATATACGAAGGAAAAAATGACCAAAGCCTCCAGTGTCCAGAGCTGAAAACGAACCAGCGTCCCCCGTTTACCGGACAGGTGCCTGAACCGCTCGGCTATCCGGTCACGGTGGCATGGGTCGAAATTTCCAAGTATATGACAATTTCCCGAAGGCTTGTGGCATCTCCTGGCCATCTCTAAGGTAGAACAGTATGGTTTGACCATCTAACTGAATCAACTCGGGTGATTAGGGGCTAGCGAAGAGAGATGGCGCAGCGCCATTAACACTCTAAGAACAAATTAAATTATTTCCTATGAAAATAAGCTCATTATGTTCTATTATAATAAAATCAGCTCTGGACACTGGAGGCTTTGGTCATTTTTTCCTTCGTATATGACATTTATTTTAGTTTATTGATAGATTGTGATATAGGTTTATGATATATGATGTGTTTTTAGGGTTCCGTACTTCAAAAGGAAAAAACGGAACCCTTATAGAATCACTCGTGCGTCTGTCTGTCTGTCTGTCTGTCTGCCTGTCTGTCTGTCACAGCCTATTTTCTCCGAAACTACTGGACCAATTAAGTTGAAATTTGGTATGCATATGTAAGTTTGTGACCCAAAGATGGACATGTAACGTAAACAAATAAAATTTAATCATGGGGACCACTTTTGGGGGGTAAATGAGAAAATAAAAAATAAAGTTTTTTAAACTATATCGTGTTACATATCAAATGAAAGAGCTCATTGTGAGAAGCTCAAATATATTTTTTATTTTATTTTAAGATAAACAATTTAGAAGTTATTCAAGAAAATATACAAAAAATGACCATTCCCCCCCCCTTTATCTCCGAAACTACTGGGTCTAAAATTTTGAAAAGAAATGTGTAGTCAAACGTGAGTCGGACTTAATTACTTAGTTTTTGATCCGACCTCTACGGGTTTTTTAAAGACATTTCACTTACATTTCACATAAAAAATACCTTGTTTAAATTAATGTACGGAACCCTTGGAACGCGAGTTGGACTCGCACTTGGCCGGTTTTTTTTATAATGTTAATTACTAATTTACTTTTAATTTTGACGATGCGTGTTGCAGATGACGTATATGTGAATGCATGTTTTATTTAGGCGAAGCCTAAGGTGAATGACCTTTCTGTGTGACGACGAAGCCTGCCCTGTGGATCTAAAATTATGCTGTTATTATTATGTTGTTTTTTCTCAATAAATATATTTGCAGAGGTTGTGAAAACTACTGTACCAAGTTAAAATATATGAAAAGTAAGTTAGATGATTTAGTTAGATTGTGAAGCCGCCCTACCGTAAGAAGGTGCCAGTTGTTTGCCAGAGATGCCAGCCCTCTGGTTACGAGTACCTGAGGCATGGGCATTCGGCAAGGGGCTGGGATATCTTTTTAAGACGAAATGGGACGACCGCCTCGAAACCGGTTTTCCATATAAACGTATTCCCCATTTTCCTCTCTGGATATTAACATAACTGAAAATATTTTTATTTGTATAAAAATTTGATGTATTTTAATCATAGCTATATCCGACCGTTTATATTCTTTTCGATTTTACTTTATTATACGAGTTAAGAGCTTTTAAAAATTTGTATAAAACCTGTTTTTCGCTCCTAACTCTTATAACAATAATAAAAAAAACCGGCCAAGTGCGAATCGGACTCGCGCACCGAGGGTTCCTGACTTTTTGGTATTTGTTGTTATAGCGGCAACAGAAATACAACATCTGTGAAAATTTCAACTGTCTAGCTATCACGGTTCATGAGATACAGCCTGGTGACAGACAGACAGACGGACAGCCAGACAAACGGACAATGGAGCCTTAGTAATAGGATCCCGTTTTTACCCTTTGGGTACGGAACCCTAAAAATCGAAAAAATCAAACGGTCGGAAAAAAAACGTTTGTATGGAGAATCGATCATCTGATCGTCTCCTATCCTCTTAAATTGTAGGAGTACATTTTTTATAAACTGTGAATGCCAATTGTTGTTAATTAAATACTTAAGGAACGACTTTTTAGATATTTTTGCAGTATGGGATGTGGCAGCTGTCCTCATTTACCCATTTAAATTCCCAACGCGAAGGTGAAGCAAGTAATTTCAAAAATGTACATTCTTTCTCATTTAAAATCGACAGCGTAAACATATCAAATTAAAAATGAAAGCTTTCTGTCTCTTCGCTGTGTTTCTATAAAGTTTTCATCATTATTCACGTCAATATTCAAAGAAACATTCAAAATAAAAAAGGTATTAAGAATAACGAATTAGAAAAAAAGTCATCGACGCTGTCTTTGTAAACCTGGATTTGAAATGATGATTGATCATCTTTGAGGTTTACTTCAGAATCTTCGGATTGATGAGAAATTATTATATCTGCCTACGGTATAATTTGGTCCCGTGATGTTTATGGTTTTGACACGTACAGTCGACGTACTCTCTTTTCGAATTTATTATCTCAATCACACTTGTTCCATCGCTTGCTACGAAAAGTAACTTAATAATCATAAATACCTATCGGCCTGATTCTAATTCGATCCATATCGTATCGAAATCTAATTTTTGACGTTTATTAAAATTAGAATCAGGCCGTAAATTAAATTAGAAGTAGCAAAAATGCTAAATAGTACTTCGCGTGTAATTTTTCAGTGCCGGTGCATGTACTAAACACCGCTCAATCGCGATCCCGTTTGATGTATGTATGTTAGAAAAATTGAAACGCTAGATTCTCATACAATTTTTTTGCGGACGCTTCCTACATCTAGTTCGATGGAAACGATTATGTTATCAGTTTGATCTATGGGTGCGGTGCAGAACTCTGGATGCATCGCCAATCCGATTGTTACGGATATAATCATAATCATAATCATTTATTTAATTCCAGACAACAATGGTCCACAATAATACAAATTAAAAATTACAATTAAATTAAAATAGGTTATAAATTAAATTAAAACAGGTTATCAATTAAATTAAAATTACATAAATTATGTAATAGACTTATTTACAGATGTATTTATAACATATGTAATAGACTTATTTACAGAAAGCATCAAATGTACAGTGACGACCAAAATCGGTAAATTAATACATTTGTTGCAATAGAAATAAGTATGTGTCCCGATATATTTGGCCACTTTGGCCGCCACTACTTATTGATAAATTTGATGATCACTGTAATGCCTAAAGTGGATCCCTTTGTTGCACGGTGAACGGTGAATACCTACGTTGCTTACGGTGCCGGTGTAGTACTGCGGATTTCTAACAGGAGAGCGCATACCCTGGCTACAGCTTTGCACAATACATTATGCGTATATTCGGCACTAGAATGTGTTACACAATCGGGCCACCTGCGCTCCAAGATGTCCGCAAAGCCGATTGCATTTACCTAAGCCTGCTGCAGTGTGGCTTAGCTTGGCCAGAGCGGGCTTTTTGGTTTAGTTCTGCTATATATCAGCAGCGTTTTTAAAATGACCTATTCGGACTAAATTATTTTGAACCGATTTGACGGTCAGGTCACCTACTCGTAGCCTAGTCGGTAGTGACCTTTCCTTACGAAGCAGGAGGTCCCGGGTTCGAATCCTGGTAAGGGCATATTTTATTTGTGTGTTTATCATAAATATATTTGTTCCTGAGTTATCGATGTTTTCTATGTGGGTCTCTATTGTTTCCCATTAAGTTAAGTGTATTGTTTGTCCGCATTTTCGTGAGTCATAATTTGTTTTCTCTCAGAAATTCGTAACTTTTCAGGATTGCCATTAAACAAACCTAACCTAACCTAACCTATCTATATGATAATGTTACGAAAATCCTGAAAGTTAACGGTTTCAGAATTATGACTAATGATAATCTGACAATCATCACATTATGACTTTCAATAATTATGTCAAACAAAGGGACACCTTTCTATATAGGTATTTAATTTATGCATAAATAAAAATAAATAAATATCTGGGACAATCTCGTCTTAGTACTCACAACACAAGCTTTATTGAGCTTACTGTGGGACTAGTTCAATACGTAAAAAATTGTTCTATAAAATTTATTTAATTTATTCAATTGTACCTATTGGTACTCGTACCAGACGCACGTTGAAATAAGCTTATGCGATATCAATTTAGGTAGCAACGTGACAAACTGATGCTCCAATTGAATTGAGCAGTGGAACGTGAACGTTGATTATATTAGCTTTATATAAAGCTCAAAATCAAAAATCGCCTCTTGATTAGGAGTTCTAATACTATGTATTCAAGCGTCATTTGCACCATCCCACTAACCCAGGGTTAAGAGGTTAAACCTATAACCCAGTGACAAATTGTACCTGGTAACCATGGTAATTCCAGGTTTAAACGGTTAACCCGGGTTAGTGGAATGGTGCAAGTGGTGTTCTAAATATTTACACACAGGACACTTTTTAAATTACAAAGTTATTTCCTGTTATGTATGACTTTTCATATTTAAATGTAATCAGTTATTTCCCGAATCTATAAAACGTTTTCATTCAGATAGGTATCTGAAAATAAATAGTGCATAAATAATTACTTAAGTGTACCTACATCATACCATTTTATTGTTTTTAAAATCTGCTATTGATATGATATTATGTACTCTCAGCGCATCTCACTCATGCATAATATAGGTGTGTGCGATCATACTTATATTTTTTAATTATGAATGTTACTCTTATGTACATACACATACCTACATAGGTAGCTACGTATTTATAAACAAAATAACTCTAAATTTTTAATATCCCCGGCAACATTGTAACAACATCGCTATCTAGTGACTAGTATTGTGAGTCCAGTACTAAAACCTATCTAACAACCACTATTACAGGCAAAAGGCAAACCGTTTTGGATATTATTTTATTTTATTTTATTTATTAAGTACATCCACATCGTATGTATTACATATGTCGCATTAAAATTGTGTCAAGGTACTTCACCTGATACAGTACGACAATTAAGGAGTACATAGCGTTGACTGTGTATAATAGGACTGGGAACGAGATCTTAAACTATACATAAAAAGAAACATTATTTTTTTAAAACAATTAACAATTAACTAATATATACATTATTTACAATTTTGCGGCAATCCTTAAAAAAATTAATAAATAGTAATACTAATGGTTTACTACTACTATTTTCGTTTTGGCAATATCTTAGATTTAAATTTAATATTATAAATTGTGATGGATTAATGCGTTCATTTATGTTGATTATTTAGGTATGTATTTGGGTTGATCAACGATTTGTTGTTTTAATTCTGTACCTACCGTCAGTCAGGGGACAATATTTATTTATTTATTTATTTATTTATTTATTTATTTATTTATTTATTTATTTATTTATTTATTTATTTATTTATTTATTTATTTATTTATTTATTTATTTATTTATTTATTTATTTATTTATTTATTTATTTATTTATTTATTTATTTATTTATTTATTTATTTATTTATTTATTTATTTATTTATTTATTTATTTATTTATTTATTTATTTATTTATTTATTTATTCATTCATTTATTTATTTATTTATTTATTTATTTATTTATTTATTTATTTATTTATTTATTTATTTATTTATTTATTTATTTATTTATTTATTTATTTATTTATTTATTTATTTATTTATTTATTTATTTATTTATTTATTTATTTATTTATTTATTTATTTATTTATTTATTTATTTATTTATTTATTTATTTATTTATTTATTTATTTATTTATTTATTTATTTATTTATTTATTTATTTATTTATTTATTTATTTATTTATTTATTTATTTATTTATTTATTTATTTATTTATTTATTTATTTATTTATTTATTTATTTATTTATTTATTTATTTATTTATTTATTTATTTATTTATTTATTTATTTATTTATTTATTTATTTATTTATTTATTTATTTATTTATTTATTTATTTATTTATTTATTTATTTATTTATTTATTTATTTATTTATTTATTTATTTATTTATTTATTTATTTATTTATTTATTTATTTATTTATTTATTTATTTATTTATTTATTTATTTATTTATTTATTTATTTATTTATTTATTTATTTATTTATTTATTTAAACTTAATTGCACAGTAAAAGTTGTACAAAAGGCGAACTTAATGCCTGAAGGCATTCTTTACCAGTTAACCTTTAGGCCAAACAGAGATCAAAAAAAGTGATAGGTGCGGGAAATAGGTATAAGAGAAATGGAATACTAAATACAAATATTTATGCCAAATAACATAGTAATAGTATTAATTCTAAACATAGGTACATATTGATATAATACACTTACATAGATAGAATACTATATTATAAGTTTGTTAGAAATGTTTTGGAACACGTTCTACTAAGTAACATGTTTGGTAAAAGACCCATTATAGACGGGCCTTATAATTGCCACAAAAATGCATAATTTGCTAGATAAAAAAAGTTGATTCAGTCATTTATATCAGGGCTTGCAAATATAGTTGCGCTAACATTATCGCAACGCCTGAATTGAATTACACCTTTGCTTACGATGTGTAGCGTTGCACGTTGCCACAATAGTAGTTTATGCAACTGATACATAATGAGAGGCATTAAAACACAAGTGTGGTTTTATGAAACGAGCGTTAGCGAGTTTCATAATAGAATCACACGAGTGTTTTAAGGCCCAATTATGTACAGTTGCATACACTACTTTATCTACACACATATCATTAGTACTCTAAGATGGGTTGAGAAGCCGTAGCGAAATGACCTGCATTGCTACTAGTGCTACCTGTACAATATCTATGGACTATAGATATTAAAATGATGCGATAAAAAATAAATTTGAACAAATACAGAAACAAACTACTCATATTTTCAACTAAAATATAAATTACAAACAGCTTATCACATTATTCGACTTTCGTAACAACAAAAAACAACAAACAAATAACAACAACAGTAATGGCGGCAATTCGATCCTCCGTCAAGACGTTTTTTTTTATTATTATAGACAAACGAATGAAGTCCCTATTCTCATGTCACTCGAGATCAAATGTCGTGCGGTTTATATTTAAAAAAACATACTGAATTGACGTTTCGTATCGATAACTGTTTTAATATCTATGGATACTAGAATAGAGATCTACTTGAGTTCCGACAGCTGTTCCAAATTTAAACTCATAACCTTACAAAAATCTATAATGTAATAACATTAAAGTACAGATTTTACCTACTACCACAGATAAGAAAGTTCTCATAGTTAAATTGGTTGTAATAATGCTGGTCATTTCCTACGGTTTCTGAACGCATTTTAGAGCACTAACGATATGTGCGTAGATAAAGTATTTAACATCTGAACACATACAATAATAATACTGAGTAAGTAATAAAACAGGTTATAACAAGCAAGGCCTGCGTGCCGTAGATATCTATAAAATAGGAATGAAACCACGAAAGTGACAAAAAAACGTGCGGCCCGCCTGATGATAATAGCTGGGGAGCCGGCGATGCTAAATGTGTAGTTACTCGAGCGTCGTAGAGACCTATTGGAATTGAAAGATTAGATGATAAGAAGAAAAAAAGGTTATATAAAGTTTTATTTTCCAGTGAGCAGGAAAGCGTCTACAGTTTTTTTTTAATTTTCGGGGGGTTGGTGGAGGGTTAAAAAATCGTTGAGCAGATTGTGGCTTTGGTCATTTTGGTCTAAGTTAATGCTATAATTTTTCTATAACTGAATATGACACCTATTTGTACGCATTTCCTTAATCTGAACAATTACGATTTCGAATTTTCATATTCAAACCGTCACATTAAGGAAATGCGTACAAATAATTGTAAGATTTAGTAATAGCACAATTATAACATTAATTTGGACTAAAATGACCAAATCCACAATCTACTTAACGATTTGTTGAACCCCCCTACTACTAACTGCTCAACATACACGGCTAAAATTGGTAAAGGTAGACTCCACGGGGTAGCAAGATATCACTCATATCTTAATCTGACTCGAGTAACTACAAAAATCCCCTCTTGGGTTCCCCGACCATAAGCGATCACCGCAGCCGCGCCTGCAACTTGTGGACTTACAGGGTTTTTCGAATAATTTGTTAAAGTGTAATATATTGTATTATGTGTATTATATTGTGTATTTGTTAAAGTTATGAAATGTGAATTATTCTTGTTAACCTGAAAATATATACTTCAGGTGTTATATTAATTGCTGCTGCAGCCTCTGAAAGTCACGTGTATGTCCCGTCAGTCTCTTGGGGGCATTAAAATTTGGTACACGGCTATACTGAAACGAGCATGCATGCACACTGCGTCTAGTACAAGTAAGGCTAAATACTGTATCGTTTATTATTAATACAAATTTACTTAGTCGTTCTTTGATAAAGAGAACCGATTCATAGCTAATTCGGGCTAGTAACGCGTTTATGAATAACCAATAAGCCATAAATGTATAAAGTGACTGTATTCCGAGGGATAATATGATTACTGAAGTACAAACGCCTCTCAAGCAGTTTCGTTACAAAAATAACTACTTATACAATTTTACAAACCTGTTTTCTCTCAAGTACGTATATACCTACACCCCAGGCCAAAAGTATGGTAACAACGTTGTTTTCTTTAATATCTCATGTTTCTATCTTTGTTGTATATATTTGTAAACTAAGACTTACATTAGGCAAACCCAAAAGATTAAAAATACACGCTTAATATCAAAACATCCTAAAATATTGACAAAAAGCTAAAAAAATAAAGTAGGAAAAAGTTACATAATTATACATACCCTTTAATTACATGACAAAATGTTGAATTGGCAACTATCACAGCCAGAGTAATTTACTTTTAAAATATTCTATTATTATTTTTACCAAAAAAACGCTAGTCGCTTCGCCTGCTCTTGACTCCAAGCTAACTACACAATGTCAAGTCATTAGCCAAAACAAGGATTACGGCTAAACCGCTGCGTTCAGAATTAGTGCGGCCTAGGATTTATAGCCTATAGCCGACATGCTCGCAACTACAGCGCACGGTTGATGCATAGAATAGGATATAAACTAGTGGCTCTGTGAGCTGTAGACCTCGCGAGCATAGCTTAAGATGGATGTGTCTAGGATGGTTTAAGAGGGTAGAATAGCTACAGACAATAGGTACTTTTTTAATACAATTTCCATTTTGGGAGAAAACGGTTTCCACTAACTATTTCTTAACAAATCACTGATTTTTATATTGATCGCTTCAGCATAATTTATTCTAGGTTTATAAATTTCGCTTTAAAAATAATTGTGGCTGTTTAGTAGGTACATTACCATTAGTTGAACCCTATGAAACTATTGATACTGGATAGGAATGGAATCGATTGCCATAAAAAATAGCATGTGAACAATTACATTTTTCATTTTCATAATCAAATTGTATGGGAAAAGTTTTCCTCGATTTGTGGCTTTTCTAGGCGGAAGTTTTTTATAGTCCCATACAAGCTTTTGATCGTGGATAGGAATGGGATCGATTGGCGATGTTTTTCCCAAAATCTGTAAACCCCAATATTAATTAATTTGGAATTGAGGGAAGGTTTTCTAAGGCCATTTTGACGTAGCAGCACGGGATCTGGTAGTTGCCCTTACTGATAAGATAAGATAATCGTTTATTTGATAAAACACGAATTACATATAAGATGTAAATATGTACAAATTCAGTTCTTTACATGTCTGGCCGGAATTTCAGCATTCAAATATTTATCACAAAAATAATTACAAATATTAAATAAGAAGTACAGAAAAATGTTGAAAAAATGTCAATGTGTGTCAATGTCAAACTACTAAACTAAATTATCTAAAAAATATTAATGACCCTGTATACCTGGCCCTGTAAACGAACCTGTATACCTGGCTTATTTTTGAATTTCTAAAAGTATTGAAATGCTTAGTAGTGGAGATATATTGAAGGGAGCCACACGAAATCAAGCGCACGAACGAAACTAAAAACCGCACAAGTGCGGGTCGGACTCGCCCACCGAGGGTTCCGTACGTTTTAGTATTTGTTGCTATAGCGGCAACAGAAATACACCATTTGTAACACCTGGCTTCACGCAGACGGAGAGAAGGACAGTAATAGGGTCCCGTTTTTACCCTTTGGA
Organism: Cydia strobilella; assembly: GCF_947568885.1. Lineage (NCBI taxonomy): Eukaryota > Metazoa > Arthropoda > Insecta > Lepidoptera > Tortricidae > Cydia > Cydia strobilella. The sequence continues at coordinate 16,517,845 of NC_086042.1, read as the reverse complement.
TAAGGAACCCTAAAAATCGGGCCGTTTCGACCTCACGATGTCACCACATATCGAGCAAATCAGGCAGTACTTATCTAGGTCACCTGTGCCAAAGTGACATCTTTGTTAGTTATTAATTATTAAACTTCGCCATCTTGTTTGACATGGATAGTGTAAAGGTCACTCACACGGACAGGCGTTGAGCAAAATTTTCTCAATTGTTATTGAATTTTTCAATAATATTATTGAATAATTGGCTCCATAAACCCGCTCAGACATACGAATCTATACTACCTAAACCTCAAAGTTTATGGTGAAAAAAATCTACGTATTTTAAGGGAAAAACTCTAAATAAAATTGTATGAAATTCGGAATAAGGAGAACTACTTCAATCTAAATAAATGTATGGCTTCACCGTTTAGAACACTTTAGAAAATTAAAATAACAAAAAAAGAACAGAAGAGAAGAGAGAATATTTTTTAGGTTTAGTTAAATAAAAGGTTGTAAAAATGAAACGAATAGGCTTAGCCCGCGCTTGATCAATCAATAATACGATTTAATCATTTATTCAAAATCGAAAAAAAATATACAAAAAGTTATGTAGGAGCATACAATTACTGGGGATCGAACCAGGGACTACCCGTTGCAAACGAAAAAAGCGACTGTTTGCAAAATACGCCATGCTAGTTCTTATTTAAGCTGACGAAATTCGGCTACTCATTCTCGAGTAAAAACTAAACATCTAAATACCGCCAAAACCAGCAATACAAAATTTTTGCGTTTTTCGCCATTTAATCTGTAAACATATCTCAAAAAGAAAATACTGTTATGATATCTATACGACTATTTTTTTAGGCGCGAGCTATCACGACTCCGCCATTTTGAAAAATTTCCAAAAACCGGGTCGACAAAAAAAAACTATTTTATCATAGAATTTGGTTACAAAATTTCACGAGAATCGTTTGAGAATTGCGACTTGTAGAGGAGAACATCCGGACATACAAAAGCAAAATGCCCGAGTCAAACCGTAGACCTTCGCTACGCTTCGGTCAATTATTCAGATATCACACCCTTGTAAATAAATGAATGACAAAGTAAAAAGCAAATAATAATATATTTATAGTTGACGAAATATAATTTGCACCGATTCGACGTATGAAAGCTAAAGCTCAAGATAGATAATAACTAATATATCAATAATGACGGTCGTGCTACGCCACAACACCCTATCTGTATTATATTACACTTTTAAGTATTGAGTTAAACGCACTATTATGGTTTTGAAAATTGCTTACATTTAATGTCGCTTTCAGTTTTTTTGCATAATAAAATAATATGCTGTCGAGTAAAATTTCTTCTAAAAAGTTAACCGTCGCAGGGTATTATGTATATTTTATTTATTTATTTATTTAATCTTTATTGCACAAAAGAAAATACAATCGTACAAAAGGCGGACTTAATGCTATGAGGCATTCTCTACCAGTCTACCTTCTATGCAAGCAGTATATGCTTATATGTTTCATCCCACTTTCTCCTAACTTGGTACCTGATTCAGCTAGGCAAGCCAAAGAAAATTACCAATTACGCTATGTTGGTCGGATTTGATTCAGATTTGATAAAATTACCTTTTTTAGTTTTTTTACGTGCTTCATCATTGTTCTAGGTAGCGCTATTAATGATTGAGGTTGCATTTTAGCTTTCTCCATATGATGAATAAGTAAAATTGATATTACTTGTCCGCCGCTGTTACAGGCAGAAAACTACACTGAAAACTGAAATAAAGGTTTTTAAGGCTACTAGAGTTGGTCTGAAAGTTATTAGCTGCTCCGGTTCTACTCATGCGATTAGAATAATATTGCTAGGAAAATGCAGCGAGGCTCAAACGCTTAAAGTACGCCAACCTGGAACCAGCGTACGATTTTGTTCCGGTCGCGGTGGAAACGGCTGGGCCGTGGTGTTCGGAGGCAAAGAGGTTGGGTAGAGACTTGGGGCGGCGTCTACGTGACAGAGGGTGCGATCCCCGTTCAGTCTCCTACTTGATCCAACAGATATCGCTTGCCATCCAGCGCGGTAATGCCGCTAGCATATTTGGCACTTTTGGGCTGGGTGGGGGTCGGAATGGGGCTGATAGTATAAGTAGGATAGTAAGTAATGTGCTTATTTTTTAGTTAGTTTTAGTGTCTTTTTATGTGCATACGTTTGTGTTTTAGATTTTAAGGTTTGACGTATATTTTGATCTTTGTAACTTGATTTGAAATAAATACAGCTATGTTAAACCGTTAAAATTAGCTAATGTGGGATGATAGGTACTATATAATTTTAAAAACTTAATTATAATAGCGATGATCTTGTAACTCGATATTTATTGATTTAAAAAACCCTTACATTTGATAAACAATCAATTTCTTATACCTAATACTCGTAATTTGCTTACAGAAAGATCTGGAATCTTGGTAATCCTTTCCCAAGTACAGGTCAAAATATTAACATGTGTTCGATTTTCGGTAGGTACTTGACCTCGATATGTACTGTCATGGAAGACAAACGGTTCACATCAATCACGTCGTTCAAGCACCCAAACTGCACATAATGCACACATCTCCCTCGGTCTGCACAAACGAGATCGTGATTTCAATTTATATACGGCAGCGTCATTAGAGCTCGATGGCGACCAGGGCCCCATTTTTCGAACGATATTAGTCTAATATTATTAGTGTGTTGTCATCACATGGCAACCTTACGATTTGACAGTTCGTGGACTAATAATATTATAGTCAAATGTCGTTCGAGAAATGGGCCCCTGAGCGTCACGATATTGCGCACGCCGCACTAATTTGAACCAATGTAGCATGGTGCCGCATGCTACATTGGTTCAAAATCAAACGACCACCATATGCGCGTTATTTTGACAAAAACCCTTAGAACCGATTCGCCGAAATTCACGTTTCAAGCGTCAGTTGAGCAATTTCACTCGAAGCGTTTTCTGTGTTATCCTCTCGTGGTGGAGGTTCGATGTTGACCTTGTGACTTGTGACACATCGGTCAACCCATCGGTTCAAACCAGGACTTTCTTTGCTTTTATTTAGCTTAGCTTTACAGAAAGGTGACCTATCTGACCTTAAATATTTGTTCGTGTTTAGTTTGCTACAAATTAAACGTTGCCAGTCAGGTCTTTGTGGCAATCTTTTTACTCTGGCTTTTATCTGTTAGGTTACGATTAATTATTATTATTAATCGCTGCCAGTTAAAATTATGCTGGTGCAAATGTAGATATGCCGTGTTGTCTTGTAGCATGTGCCAGTTATTGCAGGACAATGTTCACGAGTTTTAACTGCAAGTAATATACGCTATATACTGCAGTTCTAATATGAACTGAGCACGTGGTGGAATCTTTTGTAGTAATAAAACTAATAAACAATAGGCCAAGCAATAAGAAGGTATAGAGGGAAATGCAAGGAACACAATTTTTAACTTCGTAGCTTTGTTTGGACTAGTTAGGAGAGTAACATATCGAAAGTCCCCGGCCGTAACCCTGGTGCTGGGGGGAAAGGGGGGTTAGAAGGTTCCATTTTTCGGTTTTTCGATTATATATCGGAAACTATGCGTCTGAGCGACTTGGCCACTTATACAAAATGAAAAGAGATTTAATTTGTTACAAGTTTTATTCAGTCAAGATTTTCGATATCTTGTATAGTTTTTGAGATATCCGCTCTTGAAGGTTTATTTAGGGCTCTCATTTTTATCTTGATTATCTACATCATTAAAGCTGCTAGGCCGGGTTTGGTAACGTTTTCATATAAATCGGGGGTGCTGAATTCATTTATGGTATCAACAATACACCTTTCCGAAGTAAAAACATATAAACTTTAAACAAATATTTATTTTTTTAACTTCTCTTCACGCTTAAACCGCTGAACTGATTTAGTTGAAATTTGGTAAATAGGTGTTTTAAGTCCCGAGACAGGACATAATATAGTTTTTATCTCAAAAATCATACTTTGAAGGTGTGAAATTTGGTGTGAGGGGAATTCAGCTTCTTCGCCGAAGTTGAATTCCTGAGGTTAATACTGTTTAAATTTAGGTTTGAAGTCATGTTTGGTATCATTATCAACTAAATCAAACATGTAGACCATCCCAAATATTATTTAAATAGGTTCAGCGGTTATTGATTCCCCATACAAATTTTTACCCCATTTTTCACACCCTTAAAAGATGATTTTTGTTATAAAAACTATCCTATGTACTGTCCCGGGACTCAAACCATCTCTGTACCAAATTTCAACGAAATCGGTTCGGCGGTTTAAGCGTAAAGAGGAGTTTTGTAAAAAATCTTTTTTTTTTATATTTTGTTTTTACTTAGGAATGGTGTCAATGTTGATACCATAAATGAATTCAGCACCCCCGATTTATACGAAAACACTCCCAAACCCGGCCTCGCAGAATCACCGATGTAGATAATCAAGATAAAAATGAGAGCCCTAAATAAACCTTGAAGAGCGGATATCTCAAAAACTATACAAATTATCGAAAAACTTGACAAAATAAAACTTGTAACAAATTAAATCTCTTTTCATATTGTATAAGTGGCCAAGTCGCTCAGACGCATAGTTTCCGAGATATAATCGAAAAACCGAAAAATGGAACCTTCAAACCCCCCTCTCCCCCCCAGCACCAGGGTTATGGCCGGGGACTTTTAATATGTTCATCTCCTAACTAGTCCAAAAAAACACATTTCCCTCTATACCTTTTTTGGGCATTTATTTCCTAGCCTACAAGTAAAGTTACTGCAGTAACGGCAAAATGTGCTTAGAGAGCATTGCGCTTATGACAAATTGACTAATGGGACATGCTTTTGTAATCGACATTAAATTAAAAAATGGGTAAGTAATTAATTCAAGAAAACCTGAGCGTGAGCGAGAGAATTGTTGCTAGTAGGATCATTTTAATTGGTTAAGAGGTGTGGGAGATGCTAGAACATGATTTTGTTCCATACCTACATGAATAATTGAATATAATATATATGATAATGTTCTTTCTCTCCAGACAAAAGCTATTATTGAAATAGCAACAATTCCTAAACTTGTATAAATAGGGTATTTAATCCCTTGATATTTGGAGTTATGCCTAGAAACAATTAAGTTAAAGTGTATTTTTAAATAAAATTAAATCCCAGCCTCAATCTCTTAAGTGTTAGTCTTAATAAATGAAAAAGTACCGACTCTGTTTGTTCTCTAATACCCTAGATACCCACTGCGCTAGGTTACGATCCCCGAAATCGGGTTCAAGCCGCTTCCAGCCATTGATTCAACTAAATTAGTGCAATTAAGCAAAATAGGGTAAATCACACTTAAAAGTGTAATTTGTATTAGTTAAGAAGAATAGGTATTGCACTTTATATACTTTACCAGCATAATATTTAAAATAACATTAAGTTAAAATCACCTGAAGTCAGAGGCAAGAGGCAAATGAGCCAATTTTGGTACAATGTGCTAATATTCTCGGTAGACCCTTTTGCCCGTCCTTTGTTGCAGTGTTCCTTATCTATTAGTATTTGAATAGGTGAAAATGTAAAGAACGGTTGGCCTTTGTTCGTTTACGTTGTATTTCAACTTCATTTAATGAGAAAACGATCAAAAGTTGGCATGTTTAAATATATTATGTAAGTATATGTATTAATTCTACATTACATAATTGTACAGCTTTAATTAATATGACAGAAGGAATTTACTTCTTGTTTTGGTAAATTACGAAAATAAACTAGTGGCTCTGTGAGCTGTAGACCTCGCGAGCATACTTAAGATGGATGTGTCTAGGATGGTTTAAGAGGGTAGAATAGCTACAGACAATAGGTACTTTTTTCATACAATTTCCATTTTAACAAATCACAGATTTTTATGTTGATCGCTTCAGCATAATATATTCTAGGTTTATAAATTTCGCTTTAAAAATAATTGTGGCTTTTTAGTAGGTACATTACCATTAGTTGAACCTTATGAAACTATTGATACTGGATAGGAATGGAATCGATTGCTATAAAAAATAGCATGAGAACAATTACATTTTTCATTTTCATAATCAAATTGTATGGGAAAAGTTTTCCTCGATTTGTGGCTTTTCTAGGCGGAAGTTTTTTATGGTCCCATACAAGCTTTTGATCGTGGACAGGAATGGGATCGATTGGCGATGTTTTTTCCAAAATCTGTAAACCCCAATCTTAATTAATTTGGAATCGAGGGAAGGTTTTCTAAGGCCATTTTGACGTAGCAGCATGGGATCTGGTAGCCTGCCCTCACTGACCCAAACGAACCTGTATACCTGGCTGATTTTTGAATTTCTAAAAGTATTGAAATGCTTAGCAGTGGAGATATATTGGAGGGAGCCACACGAAATCAAGCGCACGAAACTCTAAAAACCGCACAAGTGCGGATCGGACTCGCCCACCGAGGGTTCCGTACGTTTTAGTATTTATTGCACATTAGGGCTCACGCTAGACAACGTCCATAATGTTTATTTGGGGTCGCCGTCATCGAAAACGATGAGGAGGACTATATATATAGTATTTATTGCTATAGCGGCAACAGAAATACACCATTTGTAACACCTGTCTAGCTATCACGCTTCATTAGATACAGCCTGGTGATATGCAGACGGAGAGACGGACAGAGGAGTCTTAGTAATAGGGTCCCGTTTTTACCCTTTGGATAAGGAATCCTAAAAATCGGGCCGTTTCCACCTCACGATGTCACCACATATCGAGCAAATCAGGCACTACTTAGCTAGGTCACCTGTGCTAAAGTGACATCATTGTTAGTTATTAATTATTAAACTTCGCCATCTTGTTTGACATGGATAGTGTAAAGGTCACTCACACGGACAGGCGTTGAGCAAAATTTTCTCAATTTTTATTGAATTTTTCAATAATATTATTGAATATTGGCTCCAATAAACCCGCTCAGACATACGAATCTATACTACCTAATCCTCAAAGTTTATGGTGAAAAAAATCTACGTATTTTAAGAGAAAAACTCTAAATAAAATTGTATGAAATTCGGAATAAGGAGAACTACTTTAATCTAAATAAATGTATGGCTCTACCGTTTAGAACACTTTAGAAAATTAAAATAACAAAAAAAAGAACATATTTTTAGGTTTAGTTAAATAAAAGCTTGTAAAAATGAAACGAATACGCTTAGCCCGCGCTTGATCAATCAATAATACGATTTTTTCTTTTTTTTCAAAATAGAAAAATAAAAAATTAAAAAAATACGAAATTTAAGTGACAAAAAAATACAATAAGTTATGTAGGAGCATACAATTACTGGGGATCGAACCAGGGACCACCCGTTGCAAACGAAAAAAGCGACTGTTTGCAAAATACGCTATGCTAGTATTTATCTAAGCTGACGAAATTCGGCTACTCATTCTCGAGTAATAACTAAACATCTAAATACCGCCAAAACCAGCAATACAAAATTTCTGCATTTTTCGCCATTTAATCTGTAAACATATCTCAAAAAGAAAATACTGTTATGATATTTATACGACTATTCGTTTAGGCGCGAGCTATCACGACTCCGCCATTTTGAAAAAATTCCAAAAACCGGGTCGACAAAAAAATTCTATTTTATCATAGAATTTGGTCACAAAATTTCACTAGAATCGTTTGAGAATTGCGACCTGTAGAGGAGAACATCCGGACATACAAAAGCAAAATGTCCGAGTCAAACCTTAGACCTTCGCTACGCTTCGGCATAGAGTAACTTATACTAGAGCGGTACTGTCATAGTAAATTTTGTAACCCCAGTAAATTCACTGCCATCTGTCGACACACTTTAAAACTAAAAATTAAGATTTATAAAAACACGATAAAATGTATTTAAATATACATAAATGATTTTTTCTATTTGCATTAATTATTTTTATGATTTTGACCCATGTTCTTTCACTGATATGCGTTAAAATTATAAATAACAAACGAAACCGTCAACGCCCTCTATACGAGTGTAGGCCAAAACTAGTGGCGCCCTCTGATCGAGAATCAAATTTTCTTGATTTTCGAGGCACGTTTTTTCCTTAGACTGTATCCATCTATTACGGAGTTATATCTATCTTTGGCTTCGGTCAATAAAACTTACCATTAGAAAAATTTCGTAGAGACCTGTAAGCAAAAAAATAATAATAAATACATAGGTATTTGAAACAGACATATACAGATCGATGATGACTTATACAGACAGATGTCCTATAATGAACCCAGTAAGATATGTTTTGACGATATAAAGTTGTAATAGTAAGTTTTTTGTAAAACCATACCTTACATACCTTACTAGCTTACGAACAAAACTTATGTGAATAAATTTTATTTTGTACTTAATAGACTTATATTGACCGGAATATAGACCGTGATTACCTTTTGTATTGTTAAACCAACCGTGAATCATTGAAAACTGTTTGTACTTAATGCCGAAAATACTGCCATTTGCGCTCTCTTCACGGCGCGAAGCCGCGAAGTAAGTGTGGCGTCAATTTCGCAGATTGTTCACGCCTTCGCGCCTAGTTGCCTGTTTTTTGTCGGTATATCGGCCAGCGTCAATGGAGGCGCGAAGCGCGAACTGGCAAGGCTCCACAAAACACAATATTTTGGCTCATCTGTCGCAAGATAAATATTAATTATGAAGCGGCTATATTTTACGGTTTTACAACAAAACAAAATGGAAAAATAGCTACAGCACGCATGATGTCGTAGCTAAATGACAGTTAAATTCGATCAGATGGCTTTTCTGCCATCTTGGCGCGATCCAAACTGCGAAATCGCCGTGAAGTTTGCGAGTGTGGACATGGTCTATCTATATGTCACAGACGTCACAGTTAATTACTCGGAGAATATGTAGGCATAACATGAACATTTATATATTCTAAGTTAGGTTTTAATTGTTTTATAAATTCATCGTAGGTGTGATGATTAAACATGCATTTAACTTTTGCGAACAGCGTGTTAGTAATGTTGGGAACCTAGGTATTTAAAATAACTTAAGCCCCATTTAGACGGAACAAGATCTTGCATGCGATTTTCGTTACATATCGGTACCTGTTTAGTCGATCGACTGGATTCATTATTGTACTCTACAGAGTTTGCAATGTGTGAAATATTGCATTGCAGTTCCTGATCCTTCTTCGTAAATGGAGCTTAGTTAGTGGCAAATGAAGTTTAAAAATGTACAGACTTTAGCCGTGCTACAAATGCTATAAGCCCTCGTAGCGCTTCTCCTGTCGCCAACCTGATGACAGTAAGCCGATACAAAATCACTACACCTTATAAAACAAAGTCCCCCGCCGCGTCTATCTGTGTGTATGTATGTATATTCGCGATAAACTCAAAACTACTGAACGGATAGAGTGATTCTTGATGAAGATTTAGGTGTATAATTTGTGAAAGTTTTGTGTAACCCGTGCGAAGCCGAGGCGGGTCGCTAGTACTAATAAAAGAGCAGTATTACCATTCTACACTGGAACAGTCTTAAGCGAGTCAAGGTTTTTATAGTATCCCACTAATATTATAAAAATGCATATTATTAATTTATTAAATTCCTAAATTGAGGTGAAGTAAAATTGGAAAACAGGACAGGTAGTGGAAAGTGCCAGGAAACTTTTGAACCCAGAATCCACTTGCTAACGGGGTAAGGTAATGGCTAGCTATTCGGGAAGGGTGGCATGGGAGTGTTGTTAAGGTTACATTTTATATGAGACTGCAACAGTAATGCTGTTGCAGCATAGCTGCAGGAACAATCAATTCAGAATATTGTATGTAAAATTATAATAATCAGTGCGGATGCCCTGGAAATTGGCATTTTCTGCAGCAATGCAGTCAACAGCAATATTTTACAGCAGCGTTGCATTAGTAATTCTGGTGCAATTTTAATACTTAACAAAACTTACGTTAGACACTGACATATTAAATATATTAAACCGGGTCACTCACTTATATAAAGTCGACGATTCGTTATGGAGTAAAACATGTCGAGCAATCATCGAATTTACATATATACGCGAGTGACCCGGTGCAGTCTGAATCCTGCGTGACTGCGTAGGCAACTCATATTAGGTAGTACAGATACATCTACAGCGCATAATTATTTTCCATCGTATTTTCACGGAAACGTACGAACGTGTCTTGCTATTTCAGTCAGTATCGGTACAAAAGTACTGAGGTTGACTGAAGTAGCATGACAAGTAGGAACGTTTCCGAGAAAATAGGATGGAAAACAATTATGCACTACATCTATGATTATGTTATTCGATTTTGGATCTATTATTATTTTCGATTTAACGATATAAACGATTAAAATTAATGAAAAAGGCGATAGACGATATGAACGAAGGTCGAAGGACGAACGAACGAAGGGCCGACCCTGTTTTCAGTGGAGTAATGAAAAGTATTGAATTTAAAGGACTTAACTTAATATTATTTATAGCTAATATGCAATTAAATTAAGGTGAAGTTGGTTCAAAGTAAGGTAAAATAGGACTTGGAGGGTTCACCATGTTCAGTTGATAAGAAATAGAAAAAAAAGATTGTTTAACATTTAGTAGAACCTAGTAGTAAAACAGTTTTTTGCACAAAACAAGTACAATAAAACGGAGAAAATACAAATTTAAATACAGACCTATATGTATTTTTCGAAAGTGATTGCGATTTGACTTTTCAACCCAAAGGGAAACAGGCCTAGGCCTCATTGGGATTACACTAGTCCCCCTTCCCCCGATATTTTCCTCCACCAAAAAGCGACTAATATATATTAAATAATGTTTTGTATATAACTTCCGAAAGACTCATTGGCAAGAGCCGCGGTTCAAACCCGTGACCTTCGGTGTGAAACTCGCAGCAGGCCTTACCGCTAGCAAAGATAGATATAACTTCTAACTTCGTAATAGATGGATACAGTCTATGGAAAAAACGTGCCTCGAAAATCAAGAAAATTTGATTCTCGTTCAGAGGGCGCTACTAGCTTTGGCCTACTGTCGTATAGATGGCGTTGACGGTTTCGTTTGTTATTTAACAATTTTAACGCATATAAGTGAAAGAACATGGGTCAAAATCATAAAAATAATTAATGCAAATAAAAAAAATCTTTTATCCATATTTAAATTCATTTTATCGTATTTTTATAAATCTTCATTTTTAGTTTTAAAGTGTGTCGACAGATGGCAGTGAATTTACTGGGGTTACAAAATTTACTATGACCATAGAGTAACTTATACTAGAGCGGTACTGTCATAGTAAATTTTGTAACCCCAGTAAATTCACTGTCATCTGTCGACACACTTTAAAACTAAAAATAAATATTTATAAAAATACGATAAAATCTATTTACATATGGATAAATGTTTTTTTTTATTTGCATTAATTATTTGTATATGATTTTGACCCATGTTCTTTCACTGGTATGCGTTAAAATTATAAATAACAAACGAAACAGTCAACGCCCTCTATACGAGTGTAGGCCAAAACTAGTGGCGCTATCTGATCGAGAATCAAATTTTCGTGATTTTCGAGGCACGTTTTTTCCTTAGACTGTATCCATCTATTACGGAGTTATATCTATCTTTGCTATGACCATAGAGTAACTTATACTAGAGCAGTACTGTCATAGTAAATTTAGTAACCCCAGTAAATAAGTTACTCTATGGTATAAGGTACTCTATGCCGCCAGGCTAACAATGCTCTCAAACTTCTCTATATAGGACTCAATTAACGATTTAATTAGTTTGCATTAATAATATTACAAATGCTAAAACAGCAATAGAAACACTTCATAGGTATCTTAGACTAATAATTGGCTTGTTATGTAACTTGTGTATAACGCGCTTATTAGTTAGAGCGCAACTCAGGGATGATTAACAAAGTTCAAGACAAATTGTCATAGTTCAAGTTCAGTTTTGTGGCTCGAGAGGCTTAGCATATATTATATACGTGCGAGAATCCTACTTTACCATTCACGTTAAAACCATGAAACTTTGTCATATGACTGGCGATTCACCGTGCCGAGTCCAAACTAGGCTATGGACGTACTTAGCAGGAACTAATCTTTAATCTTAGTACCAGTTAATCTTTGAGGTTGTGTTTACACCAGAGTTAAGGTGTCGTTCGAATAATGATTGCAGCTGCATCACTGTTGCGGCATTACTGCTGTGACGTTGACGCGGGTGCTGTCACTTTCAATTTGTAGCTGCATTACTGCCGCGATTAGAATGTTCAATCTATCAAACATTTTACTAGTGGCCCTGTGAGCTGTAGACCTCGCGAGGATACCTTTAAAATGAATAAATGTATGGCTGCGCCGTTTTGACAAAAATACCAAAAACTGAATGGACAAAAAAATTATATTTAGTAATCGAACCTGCTCACAAAATTTCATGAGAATAGGTGGAGAATTGCAACCTGTAGAGGAGAACATCCGCATACGAAAGCATTTTTGCCCAACGCGCCCACGCGTGTAAATGATCACTATCTTCGTTCGTTCAAATCACTATTATCCAAATTAAAACCTCCATTGGCCCTCTAGGGTGTACAAACAGGGCACCGTAAGAATGTTTAATTTACGGAAATACTGTTTTTGTAAAGTGGGGGTAAATGGCGGCACTCTCGCAACGACAACATTCTCGCAACCCTTTTCTGCAATATATAGGTACATATATGCGCTGTCTCTATCGGCCGCCAGGCCCCTAAGGTCAATAACATACACAAGGATTTATTTAATATTATACGCGTAATATGCCATACGGAGATTCGCTTACATGACAATGCATGCAGGACTTGCAGGAGCAAGCCGAGATAGTACAGCAGTTTGGCAAGTCTACTGGTAAGTGCATCAATTTGCTTTTCCCATTTTAAGCCACGATAAAATTAAAAACCAAGAAACCGCGTGTTCGTCGCGTGTGTGATATAGGTCTCATTAGATATCTTATTAAGGTCAATTAAAAAACCATTTACTTGGAACCAACATGTCAATTTTAGTAATGTAATCGAAATGTTCCCTTTTAGTTCCTCAAAAGTATCACCGGGTAAATAAGGCAAAAAAAAAATTACCTACATAGGTTGCTAAAGTCGCAACTCATCCTGAAGTCGAATAAAAAGCACCGCAGACGTTAAGAATGATAAAATCAGATGTACATGATGTTGTAAAATAAAACTTGGTAGCAAAAGGGCAATAAGGCAAAGTGAATTGCCAGTATTACGCGAGTGACTTAGAAAACTTGCCGACTGTACTACCGTAATAGGATTGGCGGCAAATATTGGCTGGTCGCGAACGCGATAGGGCCTAGGGATTTTATAAAAGTACTCTCATAAATAAAGGTACTTTTATTTTATCAGAAGCAAGTAAAGTAAGGGCACAGAATAACAAATAGTACGTAAGGGTGGTATTAAGATTTTAAAATCTGTTTTTATTTGAAATATATATAAATGTTACTCCCAGAGCTTCTCGCTCAATGCCAATGTACAGTCAAGGGCATAAATACATATACATTGCCAAAGTTTCAAAAATATGTGAACGCTCTTACACCTTAGACAATAAAGTCGTGTTCACATATTTTTGTGCCATTTGTCTGGATCGATATTTTTGCCTTCGACTGTACATAAGAGCGTGAAATATTTTTTAATTTTGCAAATTGTTTTGTATGCCTATAGATAATAAAATAAACCTGAACTGTGATATTACATTGAAAATCATGAGTTTTAATTTTCCCCGCGGACTGTTTCCAATTACCCCATACGGGCTCGGGTAAATAGGAACAGCAATGTTTTTGATTTTGTAAAATTGTTCTGTGATGACGTTTAATTTAAATAATTATTTTACAGATAACCGAACTAACGGTTTTCGTAAAAATTGAATCGGTTTGTTACAATCTTACATATATCATTTTAGAGCGTTGGAAAATAAGTGTTGCCAATTTCTCCACTTTCCCCTACGAGCATAAATATCAAATCATAATAACGGTTGCGTTTTTATCGTCTGTCATCATGGCCGTCACTTTCTAAGTGGTATGTAAGACTGTAAGTGTGAGAATAACGCGTAACTATCATATCTGTACAGATTTAAAAAATCTGAATCCCTCGGAGCTTCTGGGCAAAGATGGTACCTTTCGTGTACAAACACTGTTGTTTCCACGAGCTTTTCATTACATAGCAACCTGTATTTTCCGGTAAACCGTACACATATAAGTGGTTTTAAAGGTCAGCAACAGTTTATACGTTAAAAGCTAACTAATAAAATAAATACTTTCAAAACTATTGCGAAACTCCCTTACATGTAATGTTTACATGATACTTACTACTAGCCCCCGTTTGGCCTATTTAGACAGAATAGTAACTACGAAACCCTACACAGCATGGCCCGACATGCTCTTGGCCGATTTTTGTTGATTACTTTAAAAAGCTCGTATCCCGAATTATTTTGTATGGTTAAAATTGTCATTATATAAGTCAAATCTATCTCAATATACTTACTTCTTAGGTCCTACGCTAACCACCGTTAAAATATTCGCCCGTATTGAATTTACACATTGTATATACTTTAAGGAGCACCGGCTGGTGAGTAGAAGTTTCTTTGTTTTATTTTGTTTGAAAGTTGGGCCTTTTTATAAAGTGCCGAACTATTGTGCTACTACAGTTACTTCGTAATAGTATTTTATACAATCGTGATATAATAGAGAGCTTTTCAGTCGAGTACCGTGTTTAAGCAACGAAGCTTGCTGAGTTGCTTAAGGTAAGGTACGAGATTGAAAAGCTTGATTATATCACTATTGTATACAATACTTTTTCTACGAGACAAAAAAATAACACTTTCAGCTAGTAGAATCATATAGGTAAACAAACCAAAAGTATACAGGATACGCGAGCTGCCGCAGCCCGCGATACCTTCTAACTCGTACGCGCCCCGGCCGCGGCCGCCGCGGGCCCGGCGCCCCCGGCGGGTTGGTCAACGACACCTCCTCGTAACTCATGAGGCCCTGGTACCTGCTCCTTGCTAAATTCAATTTTAAGACAGTTTTTTTCTCGATTTTGGCCACCGTAGCCTATGGAGAACTAATAAGCAACGCTAAGAGGTTTTCGTAGGGTATAGATGTTGCTATATGAAGGGTATCACATGCGCATTTCTGACTTATGAAGCAATTGTTTCTACTACGACATAAAATAAAATGTTTTTGTTGGCCAACCAATGACAAAGCAGATGCGACGCAGCATCGTGTTTAAGTAGGCTAATTTGGTTTGAATCGAGTCTCCTTAAACAAGAAATATTTTATCGAAATGTATGACATTCTATTTTCAAAAATGTTATAATTGACTAAACCGTATCGATAAAATTCTTATGCTTGAGTCGGAAGTGCCATAGACTATCCAACGTTGAAAAGAGTAAGGTTGTAGTGTAGCATATCAAGTTGTAATACAAAGATTATACTCTCGACGAGTAGAAAAAAATCGTTAGAATACTCTCTTACTAAACAACCCACATAAAAAAAAAACATGTTTCCTCTTTGAAAAGGGAAACAAATAAAATCTTTTCATCTTCAGTCTCATCCGTTCTCATATTCTTTTATTCCATTTCACATTCTCATTATAATATTTAAATTACCACTAACACGTGCATTTTACGAAAATAAACCTACCCTCCAAAAAACAAAACTCAATTTCGTTTAAAATTATAATTTCGAAACCGACTCTCACCTATATTTAGCAGCAGACCAAAATCAACCATAAATGCGGTTATTAAAGTTCAGTATTCGCTTTTCCGAGTAAAGATATTCGCGAATTTTATAACAAACATGAATGTAGATTTGCGTAAGGCAAAAACATTTTTAGAGCATAAGAAATAAAGTATAGTTTCTTACTTTTTGATTATCGTAGAGATGTCTTCCCGGGATGCACTCAAAGCAGATGAATAGCGCATGTTGTAGACACGAAGAGCATCTGAAAACAAACATACAATATAATTAATAGCGTAATTATTATGCAGATAAGTATATTTTCGTACACTGTATTTCTCAGTTATAGTAACTTGTTACATTACAGTTTAGTAACCAACTAACCAAAGATAGCATAAAGGGAGCCCTGCCTTTGTTAACTATGTCCATCTCTTTCTCCATGTCGTAGTCAAATTGTAAGAAAACGGCGTCGTCATTTTACAAACTTTTTTACGTTTATAAAAAGACGACGTCGTTTGTAAAATGCCTAAGGCAAATTATAAAAAGTCTGCATTTTGTAAAATACCTTATGACAGCGCCGTTTGTAATTTGCTGCGGCATTTTGGCCGAATTAGTTTTTGATTTACCACGCGTGGCGCTGCACATCAAAACTATGAAAAACGCTGGGGTGTCCATCAAATCTGGAGTTCGTCGGACTTATTAGGGGCGTAGGGGGCGGGGGAGGCTTTTGGATCTGAGTGGCTCCGGCGCTGCGGAAGAACCGCCTTCCGCCTTCCCGTGACGAAGCACGGTCACAACACTCGGCTCCGCTACCACTCGCCTCGCTCGTTCCCGCGCTCCGTCACAGCGGGCGAGGGCTGCTCTCCCTCCGCGCCTCCGATTTCGCAATTGCTCTCTAGGGGTAGGACAGACAAGACCGCGTGGGTAGTGGGGTGCTCTGATTCGGGTTTGGGTGACCTTGAGATTTTGGTGGCCATGAGGATGGTCGTGTGATATAAAAGCTAATATAAATTTATAATACAGTAAAACATGGTCACCCTCAGACAATTATCACGTTTACGTTGACACTAATTATTTGCCTTCGGCAATTTGCATACTTGAAAATGTTTGTAAATTGACGACGCCGTTTATAAACGGCGGATTCTTACAATTTGCTTGCGACATCCATATAATTATGTTATTACAGTTCGCTCGGATACTATGTAAAGCTAGCAGGTGTTTAATTGTTCGGTGTAATTGAGTAGAATATGAAAGTAGATAGAACAAAACGGTCACTTTTTATGGTGACTGATATATTGTGAACGACAATTTGAAGGCGAGTGTCAATTATGAACGTCTGTACGTACTCCTTGATTTATGAAGATTTTACGTAATTGACAAAAACCTATAATTTTTATTTATTTATGACGTACATAAATTTGATACTAATGAATATATATAATATTATAATACTAACAAGGAAGGGTACCCAACTGTCCGGCTCCGATTTGATTTATTTTTATACATGTTATAGAGTATTCTAAAATTACAGACACGTATTTTTTTAGCTGCCCAAACTCAACCTACTGGGAGAAATTGGCCTCCAAAGTACTGAAAAGTGACAAAACCCTCTAACTTCTGTAGAGAGTTTTGTTCAAGCAAATTGCTAGTTAATTACTGGTTTGAATATGTTGGAGAATATGAAAAAAACCGGCCAAATTTTCTTGAGTAACTTCTAAACTGTTTATCCTAAAATTGTAAAAAAAATATATTTGAGATTCTCACAATGAGCTCTTTCATTTGTTATGTAACACGATAGGTATAGTTTATACAACTTTATGTTTTAATTTTCTCATTTACCTCCCAAAAGTGGCCCCCATGTTTAAAATTAATTTGTTTACGTTACATGTCCGTCTTTGGGTCACAAACTTACATATGTATACCAAATTTCAACTTAATTGGTCCAGTAGTTTCGGAGAAAATAGGCAGACGCACGAGTGATCCTATAAGGGTTCCGTTTTTTCCTGTTGAGGTACGGAACCTACCTGTTTACGGAACCCTAAAAATAATGGATACAAATTTTGTTATTTTGGCTCACTCATATTTTACAAAAAAAACACAATTCAAAGTTTCGTTTCACTCGAACTTCACTTTCGTTATTTTATTAGTTTTATTACCATGAAAACTGAAAACTTCACGGCAGTGAAAAATGTTGTCGTGTCATAGTTGTTAACCGGTTTGGACTTTGGACATCAAGTCCTAGCATATTTTAAAACATCAAAGATCCTAAAAGTGTACATTTGAATAACCTGTTTTAGGCGGTATCGTGGTGAACGCATAGCTGCGCAGGCGCGCAGCAACGTGTGGGCAGTGCCGGGCGGGCGACGTGAACACGGTAGTGAATAAAAGGGAAGTAAGTGAAACGATGAGAAGTATGAAACATTGGTGTTTTTTTTGGAAAATGTAGGTTTGAGCCAAAATAATAAAACACGTGTCCATTATTTTTTACGTTCTCCAACATAATTTGCATATAATCAAACCACCAATTAACTGGCAATTTACTTGAACAAAACTTTTTACTAAGGTTAGAGGGTTTTGTCACTTTTCAGTATTTTTGAGGCCAATTTCTCCCAGTTTGGGCACCTAAAAAATACGTGTCTGTTATTTTAGACGGGACTAAATATAATGACCACCAAAAATACTCTCGTACCCTAAATAAAAAAATCTCTTTCACTTTCACTCAAACACCAAAAAAATAAGGTCTAAAATTACAAAAGTACCACCTGTTTAAATCACGACTGCACTTCAAATTGTATTTAAACACCAAAAATCATGAATGATCACCAAATATAATTAATTATCACCAAATCTTGAAGAGCAAATTAATGCGATATTTTCACTTAAATAAACCACTATGATTAGCAAAAAATTTATTCATATTACCAAATAAAGTAAAATGATGCCAAAATTACTAGCCCCTCCCGCTCAATCCCTCGTACACCGCACCGTATGCGCCGCGCTCGCCTGACCCAATCCTCAAATCAGTCACACGCCACCCTTACAGAAAAGAAATGCTACTAGAGAAGTGGTTAAGGTTAGGTTAGAACTGCGATCGTCACAGAAACGAAATGCTACTAGAAAAGTGGGTTAGGTTAGAACTGCGATCCTCACAGAAACGAACTGCTATCAGATAAATGGGTTAGGTTAGGTTAGAACTGCGACCCTTACAGAAACGAAGTGCTACAAGAAAATTGGGTTAGGTTAGGTTAGAACTCCTCCTGAAGCTTAAGCTGCAAACCGAAGAAGACCTGAGGGCCGCGTCCAAAAAAGTGACCCAAAGACGGCTTGCCCGTCGTCCGGAATCGTTTGGGACGACAAGTGGGTCAGACGACGAAGACCGCACAGCAATGGCCCTGAACCAGCAAGTGCATGATAGTCTGGGGCTTATCAAGAACGTGGCCACTAAGTCAGGGGAGACATCGTGCGGTGTTCCACAGGGCTCGGTCTTAGGGCCGCTCCTGTGGAACATTGGATACGACTGGGTGCTGCGGGGGGAGCTCCTCCCGGGGTCAAGTGTGACTTGCTACGCAGACGACACGCTAGTCACCTCCCGGGGGACCTCGTACCGGGAAGCAGCACGCCTCGCCACCGTGACGGTAGCACAGGTGGTGAGACGCATAACGATGCTGGGTCTGGAGGTGGCGCTGCACAAGTCCGAGGCGCTCTGCTTCCACGCTGCCCGGAAGGCCCCACCTGCAGGATCCAGCATCGTCGTTGGTGGCACTCGAATCGAGGTAGAGTCCAACATGAAATATCTTGGACTTGTCCTCGACTCCCGCTGGAGCTTCCGCGAGCACTTTGCCCGCCTGACCCCCCGACTAATGGCAGCATCGGCCGCACTGAAGAGGCTGATGCCCAACATCGGGGGGCCGGAGGTTGCGAGCCGCCGTCTGTATATGGGGGTGGTGCGATCGATGGCCCTGTACGGGGCGCCGATCTGGGCGGTGACTCTGGTGGCCCGAAATGTCGCCCTGCTGAGGAAGGCTCAGAGGGCGATGGCCATCAGCGTCGTACGCGGGTACCGCACCACCTCATATGATGCGGCGTGCCTATTAGCGGGAACGCCTCCTTGGGATCTGGAGGCGGAGGCCCAAGCGGCCCTGTACGAGTGGCGCAGGGACCTCCGGCTCCAGGAGTACCATCCTGCGCCCAGGGAAGTAGAGGCGCAGAGGCTCCTCGTCCGGCAGTCCATCGTCCTCCAATGGGAGGAAGAACTAGCTGGGCGCGAGGGAGGACACAGGACTGTCGAGGCGGTCCGGCCGGTCCTACAAGACTGGCTGGAAAGAGAGCGGGGCTCGCTAACCTTCCGGTTGGTGCAGGTGCTCACGGGTCATGGCTGCTTCGGGAGCTACCTGCACCGGTTCGCAAGACGGGAGGTGACGGCCGAGTGTCACCAGTGCAGCTGCGGCGAGGACACGGCGCAGCATACCCTGGAGGAATGCCCAGCCTGGGCGGGGCAGCGCCGTGACCTCATGGCAGTGGTGGGGGACGACCTCTCCTTGCCGGCCGTAGTTAAGGCTATGGTCGCCGACGAGAGGTCGTGGAAAGCGGTCCTCTCCTTCTGCGAGGATGTAATGTCGCAGAAGGAGGCAGCGGAGAGGGAACGGGAGGCCGACCCAGCCTCGCACCCGATCCGCCGCAAGCGCGCAGGGGCTCGGAGGAGGGCGTATGCCCATCTCCTCCCCCCTACCTAGCGAGGTCTGGGCAGCGGCGCGGGGGCGTCGCTGCCCATTACATAGGCCTCGCAGAGAAGGCGCGCGTGGTGTGCCCACGCGCCTTCTGAGGAGGCAGGGCTAGAAGTTACTCCCTAGCCCCCCCCCCCAGAGAAGGGCCCGCTGCATGTGGTAGTGGCGGGCGGCGCCGGCGTGGTCACGGTTGCGTACTTAAGAGAACCCGTGGCCACGCCCCATTGGCGGCGCGCAGGCATACCGTTGGTTTTTTAGTGGGTAGTGGCGCCTTTTGCCGAGTCCCACATAACCCGCACTTTCTCCCCCGAGGGTGTGGGTATGCATAAAGCATTTTTCCAACGAAAAAAAAAAAAAAAAAAAAAAAAAAAAAAAAAAAAAAAAAAAAAAAAAAAAAAAAAAAAAAGGTTAGAACTGCGACCCTTACAGAAACGAAATGCTACTATAAAAGTGGGTTAAGTTAGGTTAGAACTGCGATCCTCACAGAACTGTACTGCTATTAGATAAGTGGGTTAGGTTAGGTTAGAACTGCGATCCTCACAGAACCGAACTGCTATCAGATAAGTGGGTTAGGTTAGAACTGCGACCCTTACAGAAACGAAATGCTACTAGAAAAAGGTGACGAAGTGGATTAATTAATTTAATGGGATAACGAAACGTTAAATATTTGCCCTTTCTTAATTAAAATGTGCATAAAATTTTGGTGGTATTTATTATTTTTGGGTTTAGAATGATTAATTTGGAGTCATTTGCTTTAATAGGATAGCAAAATTAAAAATTTTGATTATAATTTCACATTAAAATGGAGTTCTAATTTTGGTAATCATTTACTATTTTAGGGTTTACAATGATTAGTTTGGAGTCATTTGCTTTAATAGGATAGCAAGATTAAAAATTTTGGTTATAATGGAGGTCTAATTTTGGTGATCGTTTACTATTTTTGGGTTAATAATGATTATTTTGGTGTTATTTGTTTTAAAAGGATAAAAAAACGGTACACATTTGGTAATCATTTCACATTAAATAGGAGTTCTAAATGATCTAAATGATCATTCATTATTTTTAGTGGTAAAAACGAATTTTTTGGTGTTAAAATTTACTAAATCTGGTGATCTGTTAAATACATGCCATTTTAGACCACTCTATAACATATATAAAAATAAATCAAATCGAAGCCGGACAGTTGGGTACCCTTTCTTGTAAGGATATATTAAATATTTACTTGTTGAAGCCAACAATTGTTTCATACATTGTTTACACCTAGTAATAGGGCTGTCATCATCAAAATCACATCATTATGAAACAAACAAGCTTATAAGGCCGTTATAAAACATCCGAGCACACTTTTAAAACACTTGCATATTTAAACAAAGCCTGGGGGAGTTAAGGGTTCCGTGTTATTATTACTTCATAGCTTTGGCCGGCGACATTGACCTGCAGAATTTGTAAATGACATCCATACAAAATTCTATACTCTTATCTTATTTTGCTATATGGTGGTTTTAGGGGGCGAACAATCGATCTACCTAGGTCTTATCTCTGGGAAAACGCGCATTTTTGAGTTTTTATATGTTTTCTGAGCAAGGCTCGGTCTCCCAGATATTGACTTTGGTTTGGTCACAACTAGTTACAAATATTATTAACTCTTTACGAGCGTGTTTGAATGTCACACCTTGGAAGGTCGGATGGCAGTCGTTGTACCAATAAGTAGTGCATATGCCAATTATTGATATTAGGTTGCAGAGCGAACCTCAGGCTCTATTAACGAATCGTGGCAAAGAAGTCGGGATACAATTAGAAAATTTGTGTCTTCTGTACTCGGAGTGAGAAATATCATACTACTTAATCTAAAGCCGTTTAATTAACTGCTTTACATAGAGTAAAAAAATGCCTTACGGAATAAAAGACGAAGAAAATAATAAACTGCAAAAGAATAAAGAAACCCTGTAAAACCAAGGTGAACCATAAAATAAATCGATTTTTTGTTTGGTGTTAACATGCCTATTAAAATTAAGACGAGAGTGGATGACCGCTTCTCCATACCTACTAAGGCTACTAACGGCCCCATTTTCCTCTCTGGGTAATAACATGATGGAAAATATTTTTACACAAGTTATTGTCTATTAATTATAGCTATGCCCCTTCGTTTGACTTTTTATTTTATTTTTAATTATTATAGAAGGCAGAAGCGAAAAACAAATTATAAAAGCTTATAATTTATCACTTATAATAATTTTAAATCTAAAAAATTTAACAAAGGACATGGGTAGCTGCACAGCTGTGTGCATACATCAAATTGCGTAAAATAATTTTCTAAAAAGTTAATATCCAAAGAGGAAAATTGAGATTACGTTTATATGGAGACGCAGTCGTCCCTTTTCCTCTTAACAACGGGACCCCACTGGCTAAAGTACTTAGCAATTTAATGGATCCGTCGGTAGGATTACAACTTCGCTTGTTAGAAGGCTTAGGGTGTCGTCACGTGACGCTAATGAGCCCTTATATTATATTTATGAAAGAAGGTGCTCCTACTGCATTATATAAAAAAGTATCACATTTGAGGCTTGTTAAACAAAATTAGTAAAATAAAATTCATATTCATCATCATATTAAATCAAATTTACATTCACATTTACTTTTCGTCGGGTAGTCACACAAATCTCGGTTTTGACAATTTGCTGGGACGTCAGTTGTTAGCCGCGACCACGACCAGTGAAACCTGTGTTGAAACGTCGGTAAATAAATTCGCGATAGCCCCGATTGTAAATGTGATTTAATAAGTGCACGGTGGTATATGTACCTATAGCTGGGGAGCCGGCGATGCCTAAAGTGTAGTTACTCGACCTATTAGAATCGAAAGATTAGATGATAAGAAGAAAAGAAGGTTATATGTAAGTTTTCTTTTCCAGCGAGCAGGAAAGCGTCTACAGATTTTTTTTTAAATTTCGGGGGGTTGGTGGAGGGCTAAAAAAAATCGTTAATTAGATTGTGGATTTGGTCGTTTTGGTCCAAGTTAATGCTATAATTTTTCTATAACTGAATATTACACTTATTTGTACGCATTTCCTTAATCTGATGAACACAAGTTCGACGCCCGATTTCACATTGTAACCGTCAGATTAAAGAAATGCGTACAAATAATTATTAGATTTAGTAATAGCACAATAATTATAGCATTAATTTGGACTAAAATGACCAAATCTACAATCTGCTTAACGATTTGTTGAACCCCCAACCAACCAACTGCTCAACATAGACGGCTAAAAGTGGTAAAGGTAAACTCCACGGGGTAGGAAGGTATCACTCATATCTTAATCTGACGCGCTCGAGTAACTACGAAAATCCTCTCTTGGGCTCCCCGACCACTTCACACAGACAAAGATGACACAAAACGGAACTAAGTTTGTATTTTCGATTTAACGCATTTAAATTACATACATAAGAACGAGTAAGTTCCAATATACATGCATTATGTTTTACTGCACACTGAATTGGTCAAAATGCTAATTATGTACTAAAATTTAGTAGTTACATCAAAGTCCTCTCATGTTGTGTTAACCATTCATAAAGCAACTGTACTGAAAGAAAATTCTCATTCGTCCAAACTCACCGAAAAAGACACAAGTAGGGCAAAACCATACATAAATGTATAGAACTAACGTATGCAGACCCTGTTTGCATACGGACGATGCACCAGCTCTCATTAAAATGCATGAACTGCCGTCCGGGCGGGGCGTAGAGTATGCTACGGATTATACCTCTGCATATAAGCTCTCATAGAGGCGGTAATGGAATAGTTTTTTATAGAACTTAGTTTTGAACGTGGTAAATATATAAAAAAAAACTGTTCCTGTTTCCGGGGCTAACTTTAAGGCAGACAAAACTGTGCTCTGTGGAAAGTGCATAAAATCCGAGTGTAGATGAAAACGTGAGTTACGAAAAGGGGTACCCTCGTTTTTCATAATTTTACTTGCACTAATTTCATGTGCCAGCCCATAGTTACCATGTGCCATCTCTCTCTCCTTAGCATTATTAATTCCCATCTGATTATGGGGTCTGGTTTTCTTGTTCTTCCTCTCCGCTACCAACCACCAATTACCACCAATTATGATTACCGAGTGCCATAATTTTGCTTATTACAATTTCTTATGCCATAAATGTTGTGTGCCATAATACTGCTCTTATAAGCCCTATAGCAGTATAATATCTATTTTAAAAATAGTATTTTAAGATAAAGGAAATATATGTACCTACATGTTTGCATTCAATTTTTATCTGAAATTCCGCTAATTGGCTTATTAGGCCAGAATATATCAAATTCAATAACAATTACTTGCCAAAAATTTTAGTAGCCATGTTCTTTTTTTCGTTATTTGACTAAAAAATCCGAATCAGAACACCCTACGTGGTTTTGTCTGTACTATCTCTTGCCAAGCCGAAGGCGTGGAGGGAGTGAAACCTCCTATTGGAGCGCACAGTCTCCTACTTAGTTATATTCAAAATCACACGAATCTCAACTTATATAATAAATATCAATATCAGAAAAATATAACACGAAGGTTCACCAAGTCTCAAGTTCTAATAATGAAAATATCTCAAGGGACTTTTATTTAAAGACAAAATATTACTGAATGGTCAGATGATAACTACCGAACGACAAGCACACACTGGCTGAGATTAACACAACACCGAGGAGAGTGGCGTAGGTAATAAAGAACAGCAGGAGCGGTAGTACTCAGCAGTGGTCGGATACAGGCTGAATAGTTAGAATAGATAGATAGAAAATATTATGGTTCGGATAATAAATAATACCATGCTTTCCAATAAGTGAAAGTGAGTCGAATTGCATACGAAGCAAAGATAGATATAACTCCGTAATAGATGGATACAGTCTAAGGAAAAAACGTGCCTCGAAAATCAAGAAAATTTGATTCTCGTTCAGAGGGCGCTACTAGTTTTGGCCTACAGTCGTATAGATGGCGTTGACGGTTTCGTTTGTTATTTAACAATTTTAACGCATATCAGTGAAAGAACATGGGTCAAAATCATAAAAATAATTAATGCAAATAAAAAAAATCATTTATCTATATTTAAATACATTCTATCGTATTTTTATAAATCTTCATTTTTAGTTTTAAAGTGTGTCGACAGATCGCAGTGAATTTACTGGGGTTACAAAATTTACTATGACAGTACCGCTCTAGTATAAGTTGCTCTATGATACGAAGTTACGTAAAATTAGACCAAGATAACACTGCAACAATTTTGACAGCATAATTATATAATATTTTAACGTTTAAAATAACACTTGCACAGTCGGGGCTGTCAAAATCGATGCGGAATTATCTTGGTCCTTTAACTCTAGACATATTCAATGCTCTGACCCGTCTATCAAACAAGCCGCCGCTCTGTGCCGTTACTCGCAGTTAGCGCACGCTTTGTCGGAATCTGTACGATCAACAAAAAAATGTATTTTTTCCTAACTGTTCCCGTCCGCTTGGATCGCGTTGCCAGCTGTACAAAATGCATGAAGTTATTTCTCTTTGACTATCATTTGGGAATTTTATTTGATGAAAATATTTCGTTTTTCATTTTTTTCTTTTGAGAGAATTTCATTCTGTGCTCAGTTATTGTGAATATTCTGAATGTTGTGCAGACGTAATAGCTAACTATCACTTCATTATTTGAATATTGCGATTTTTTGCGCTCGCCACTAACGATCATCTATCGTACCTACCTTTATGTTATGCCTAAATTTATGTCAAAAATATTATTTACGCTGCCGTACAGATATTCCAAGTAGAATTAAAGCAATTCTTTGAACGTTGGTGGCCTAGCCGAAGAACGTGCGACTTTCAAACTGAATGTTGCAGGCTCGAACATTGGTTCACATCAAAGACTTTCTTGGAACTTATTTATGTGTAAAATATCATTTGACATTTATTACCAACACAATTAATCCCAATAAGGCATATATTTCCCCTCTGAGTTGAAAGATCGGAGAACAGTCGTGTGCCAATTCTTGGGATTGGGTTCCCGAGCTGAATCCAGGCTCCCCAAGTAAGCCATGGCAAAATGCTGGGACAACGCTAGGAAGTTTACTATGGATTAAAGAAATCTTCAAGTTAAACCAGCCGAATATTAAGGGCCCACATTAACCTATGTCTACGGCCGAAATTCGGCGAACTGGTCTCCTTAAATCCAATATTGGAGCGCTCCAAATATCTATTGTGCGATAGAGCTGGCCATCAAAGGGCTAGCTTGAAGAGCACATCCTGTTGGTTTGCCTGTGAATTTCTCTTAGAAATTTCACATAATCATGTTAAGCCTATCTCAGGAATTTGTTTAAGTGCACTATTGGGTACCTACCCCTAAAATATTTATTGGAAAAGGATACATGGTTTAAATACCTTAAATATTAGGCATCAAATAGGGTCGCTAAAAGTTTATAGATCAATATTTCATGGCATCCTACTTACATAATGTTACGTCATTTTTGAGCCACCAGTGTCAGCTTGAGCCTTGGCAAACAAAATATCCCTAGGGAGGTAATGGATTTTTTAAAATTATGTCACTAAGTTATAATTATATGAACCAAGCAGGTTATAAGTCAAACATTTATTTAAAATCACCCAATAAGTAAATTTTACTTTTAAAGTAGTAAATGTTAATTATTTCATTTCTTTTATTTATGATTTAAAAAGTCAAATTTTAATGATTTAATAGCTGATTAAATATTGTTTACGAAGTTTTAAATCGTGGCTGTACGCCGTATAGGTCTTGCCTTTTATGCCTTTGTTACGTCAAAAATTAAACAAAATGGTAGACGATATCTGTAATTTTACCGTAGGTATTTAACACATATTTCGGTCTGTCTAAAGCAAAAATAAAATAAGAAATTATTATTGATCAAAATGACTATATACATGGTCTCATCGGAAGATCAGCGCTGGAAGTCACCAGCAACATGCTGAGATGAGGCCATTTCGTGGCACTTTAATCTTATTTTATGTTTTCTTTTATTTTATGTAATGTTTGTTTGTGCTTACAAATAAAATCTTATTCTATTCTATTCTACTATTGAAATTGAAAGATTGGATGATAGTAAGAAAAAAAGGTTATATAAAGTTTTACAGCGTCTACAGATTTTTTTAAATTTCGGGGGGTTGGTGGAGGGTTAAAAAACCGTTAAGTAGATTGTTGATACAACAACAATTGGTTTGGTCGTTTTGGTCCAAGTTAATGCTTTAATTTTTCTATATCTTAATATTTATGACACATATTTGTACGCATTTCCTTAATCTGACGACCACAAATTTGACGCCCGATTTTCACATTGTAACCGTCACATTAAGGATTATTGAATTAATTTGGACTAAAATGACCAAATCCACAATCTGCTTAACGATTTGTTTAACCCCTCACCAACCAACGGCTCAACATAAACGGCTTAAAGTGATAAAGTTCTCCACGGACGCGCTCGAGTAACTACAAAAATCCCCTCTTGGGCTCCCCAACCATTAAAACAATAAAAATAATGCAAATTAGTTCTTAAAGTATCCTTATTGGGGTGATTAGGTTGCGGTATAATATTCCAGAAATTCAAATGCGCCTCCAAGTCTTTCAAGTTACGTTCGGAAGTCTATAATGCAGGGCGGTTAAACTTAAGTGCTTTCAGCCAGCTCCGATTTAAGCGCCTCGCAGAGAGAACTGTGCTCCAAGCTGGCCAAACATCTTGACAGAGAGCCGTGACCTGAAGTGGAGGTGATTCTACCCTAGTACCTAAATACAGCTGCCCTTGAACGACACAACACGCCAGAAATGTATGTAGATGAAGCGGAGAGTGGGCACTTCAGTCAGTTGACAGAGTGAGGGTTAAACGAATAAGATTGCTTTTGTAAGAGCTTTATTTACAGCTCTTTTATGGGTGCGATAAATGTGACATAAATTACACAAATCTTATTACAGGTTACTAGCACTAGTAGTACTATAGTACTACACTAGATATGATTTCAAAATATAGCTAGACAGCTATGTTATTTGCGTAGCGTTGTAGAAGCGGGAAACAGACTACGTTTAAGTATATATATATTTCCTTGATAAATTAAGTTGCTGTCGTTGCCGCACTGCTGTTGCGATTAGAACGTTCAATCCGTCAGTCTTATCTTATATAAGTAAGTAGATTGACGGTAAGATCACCTGTCTCTCGCTGCTGCAACGCTGCAGCAATAACACTGCATCACCAGTAATGTCATCTTTAGAGTTGCTTTAAAATTATAAAATGAAATGTTTGTAGGCTCAGTTTAAATGAACTAATTTCAAAAGTAAGTACAATCCCATCCACATATTTAGCTTATGTCGTATGGCCGTATTGCAGGCAGCATACGATGTATGTACAAAAAAATAAAAAGTGGTAACAACACTAACAACTCGCCAAACTATAAAAAAATTATATTATATTTATATTTATTTATAATTGCAAATTGGAACATTTATTTTGGCAAGTATGTAGGTACATAATCTGCGTGCATGCCAAGCTTCATACTTTCTTCCTGATAGGACCCTTTTTGATCTAAAAAGTCTGACTAGCAAGCAGAAGCTCAGCTAGCGTACGGTCCGCCTGATGATAAGCGATCATGGACGCCTGCCACTTCAGGGGCGCGTTGCCGACCCCATATTCTGAACGGAGATATCGAATGGGGTCTGTTTCCGTTTGCATTGGCAAGTTGGTAAATAGGTATGGTTAAAACGTTAAAACAAAAGACCCCTCCTCCTAAGTGATAACTTATTACTTAGGTACTACTCGTACTAATGAGGCCAGTGTTAAATAAAAGACTAGGTACATAACTCCTGCGAGGGGCCCTAAAAAATCTAGGTGTAACCTGGTCCATGGGCGCTCCGGCCAGGGCCAGACGCGCGGGGCCTGTGCGGGAGGCGCACTGGCCGTCGCAGCGCATACGGCATAAGCTCCACACGTCCGCTCGATAGCTTCATCCATACCCGGAAACCAGGCATAACTTCTCGCTAATGATTTGGTCTTTACAACTCCCATGTGAGTTTCATGAAGTTCCCTAATAACCTTGTCTTGGCAGCCCACCGGTATTACCACTCGGTGACCCCACATGATGCATCCAAGTTCTAAATAGAGCTCCTTCCTACGATTGAAATACGGTTTCAATTGTTCTATTTCTACGGAATCTGGCCACCCATCTAAAATGAAACTTGTCACGCGAGACAGTAACGGATCTTTTTTAGTTTCATTCTTTAGTACTTTGTAATCTAATAGCAGGGCGTCGGACGCAAAGTGGAGATAAGTTTGTTCTGGCTCCCTTTTCTCATTCTCCACTTCACTTACTTTATGCGCCTTAATAAGTCGCGATAAGACATCCGCCACGTTTTGCTCTGATTTGACGTATTCTATGTCGAAATCGTACGCCGACAAGCATAAAGCCCATCTTTGTAACCTACTCAAAGTAACCTTTTATTCAAAG
Organism: Cydia strobilella; assembly: GCF_947568885.1. Taxonomy (NCBI): domain Eukaryota; kingdom Metazoa; phylum Arthropoda; class Insecta; order Lepidoptera; family Tortricidae; genus Cydia; species Cydia strobilella. The sequence goes on along the minus strand of NC_086042.1, from coordinate 16,487,948 downwards.
TAATTTTTGATAATAATTTTGATTTTATATCAAATTTAAGCAAGGCATATTTAAACGAATTTGTAACAAAACTGTATTATCTGAATCAGTGAGTATTTATTTACTATTCGTATAAACTATAATTAGTAAGTGTGCATAAAATCGGAGTATACTTTTATCGCATAGGTACTCAGTTATTCCTAAATAACATGTTTTTATTCGATTAATTTTCGTGAAAAATCGTATTGAATGAAACGAGCTCTATATTCGATTAGCGTTTCCCACATGTTATAGCGTGTTACCAAAATATATACCGGCCATACGTCAACGTCGCCTCGCTAAGGCGACGCGAGAAATATGCCGAAGTATTGATATGAAAAATGAGGTACATTTATCATAGCACGTATTATATAAATTGGAGTGTAGGTATATAATAGTGATATCGGATAGAAAGCGCTATTGTTATTTGACGTGAGGGATTATTCTGTGAGATATTACATCGTGAACAAATTGTGATGCTCCGTTTGATGGTTTGTGCATCTTCTTGTGATGTTGGTATTTCTGTAGGGTTTATTTCTGGTTGTTGTTTATCACTGAGGATAAAAATATCTGTCAGCAGGCATGTGTGTACGAGTATACCTACTGTGTTATTCTAGTGATCGGTAATAACGGTTTAAATCATAGCAGCGTTGTTGGGTTAAAGGAATCTGTAAAGTAAAATTCAGCTTAAATTATTAATTAAGGTAACCTTATGTATGAACCTAATTGACCGTCTCCTTTAAAAAAAATATTTTCCTTTACTTTACTCGACCACGCATACCATGAAATTAAAACGTTGTTACTGATCACTAGACTTATTACTGTACATGCAAGACTGGTCGCATGCGTACTAATCAAGTAATCAGCAATAAGTTCATTCTAATCATTCTGAATCAATAAATGCTCAAAAAAGGGTCTTCGTGAAAGGGTCCTTTGTCACAAGATAGAGGTTTCATGAATCATGATGGATGGTTTCAAGGCTATTTGAAGAAAATATAGTATCAAATGAAGCAATTTTAGGGTTCCTTACCCCTTGCGACAAAAAAGGAACCCTTACGTATAGGAATAGAATCACTTTCTTGTCTGTCTGTCCATTTGTCAAGAGACCTTTTTTCTCAGGAATGCGTAGAGGTAGGTATCAAGCTAAAATTAATATCAAATACTCAGGTTTGCCACCCCTTTAAGCAGTGAAGAAATCAGTTCTAAGTCAACGAAATCTAAAGATAAGACTGTTTATGCTCGGTTTATGGCGCATATTTGTGACCTATAGGGGGACTTCCCGTTGACCTAGAATCATGAAACCATGCCATGTAGTACAAGTAAGGGGAAAAGTTCGAAAATCGTAAATTTGTAGTTAGGTCACCAAAATCAATATTTTTTTTACCATTATAAACTTATTTGCAGTTGGTACACTAACCGCAACCTATGTCGATGTATGATAATAACAATTTTGTAACAGCAAAGTTAGGGTTGTCCCTCAGTGCAGTTTATCTTTTCGTTAGAGAATCGGTAATCGAACTGTTTATATACCGAAGTAAGTTTGTACGGCATCCTCGGTGTGCGAGTCTGCATGACTCGCACATGACCGGCTTTTAATTTTAATTTGTTCGTTCAGAAGCACAATTTTTTACAAGACGGATTTCGAAGTGTTTATTTTGATTTGTGTTATCAAAAAATATATTTTTAATTTACCTACGTAGATATGTAGGTATTATAAGCAAATTTGTCAGGATTATTTTTAAATTTCATTTCAATAGAAACCGATTATAATCAAATATTTTACAGTTATCCGCAACCAGCGGAGCGCAAGGTCCTCTGAATATCTAAAGTACGGATCCGTTAGCGAACCAACGTTATTATACAGGCTGTGTACACAATATTGTACTCGTCGACTCATCGGCGTGTACAAATTTTAATGAGTCCACGACTATATTCAGTGCTGTCTCTTTTTCGTTTACAATTACGAGCTTTCTGTTGAAACCACGGGAAAATGCGGATGCGAAAATAATTCATTCTGTACGCGGCTTTTGCTTTGATGTTTTTCGCTAAAAAAAACTTTTTTTTTGTTTTGCCGTTTTGTATGCATGTGCCTGTTCGAATTTTTATTAAAATAACCATATTGCTGAAATTGAGTTCAGAACAATTTGAAAGCCTAGAATGCGTTATTTGTATTGGTTAAATGAATTGTGGACTTGTGGAGTAGGTAAAATTTTTATCATTATCAAAAAATTTAATATTATTATCAAAAGCTGTATTAAGTATATTGTTATTATTAAATAGTACTTATTTCCCATCACGGAACAATGGTATTCCGGACCTTTGGAAGGCGTGCGCGGAGCCAAAGCCAACACGTAGTCTCCTTTGATACTTTAATGAAATGTAAGGGGTACATCGAGCGGATGCTGCCCTTGCCCGTGTCATGGGACGCACGCAGAGACAGCACCCGCCAGGGTGTAAGAACTATTGAGTTGATGGAGTCTTAAATGAAGTAGGTTATGGGGTGAAAGCGAAGAACTAAGTACTGATCAAATAGTATTATACTTAGGTATTTAATATTAAAGGCAGGGAACAGGTACTAAAACACGTTATAGATCGCGGGCTAATTTCTTCGATCGTCACGTTGCGGGAGATAACGTGGTTAAGGGTGCTGTATAATGAACCCCCGTAAACGTCAACTGCCGTTCCGTTAGTGTTGAGGAACGGCAGCCACCCAAACACGTAAATGCCAGATAGAATTACACTACACTTTTGAGTAATAAGTGCATCACTACATATTAACAATGTAATGATTGAATGAAAATCAATTAGCAAGTGAATGATAATATACATATTTACATATAATCGCCACTCGTGAATTTCCTACTTTTCGCTCTTGTATCGTAATGTACTATAATGTAATTCTTACTTAAAATGTGTACTGCATAAATTTAGCCAATTCGCGAATATTTCTATGATTCAAACATTCACATCAAACATAATTAAAATTATTAAAAAAACGTGTGCGAAAAAAATTATAATTATAGTAGTAGTAGTAGTAGTAGTAGTAGTAACACTTTATTGTACAAACAATAATAGGAATAATAACATTAATCATTAGTACAAAGGCGAGCTTATCTCTTTAAGGGATCTCTTCCAGTTAACCTTTGAGCAATAACATTGATTGCTACACGAATTCTTGAATTTTCACCTTTAAAACGGCCTTTGTTCGAAGTTTGTTAACACTCTTATTGAGTTAAGAAGCTTTCTACTGAACTTCCATTTAATTAGAACTAAGTATCGAAAAAGACCCCTCCAATCAGTTCACTATTTCTTAAGATTACCTTTACGCATCTTGAAACTTTTTCCATTTGTTTTATTGCCACAGCGCTTTTAAGAACAGGCAATTTATAATAAGACACGTGGAAAATAGGCATTTTATTGCTTTCAAAATTATTGAATTAGTAGTAAATAGGTATACTTAGCGCCACTTGCATCATCCCACAAACCCGGGGTTAACCGGTTAAACCGTTAACCTAGTGTCACATTGTACTGGTAACCATGGCAACTCCAGGTTTAACAGGTTAACCCCGGGTTAGCGGCATGGTGCAAGTGGGCCTTATTATATTAACTCGCCGTTTTTCAATTCCAACGCAATATGCGTTTTCAATTTAAACAATTATGGCGTTATTCATAACCGCGTTACTGGCTTGAATTAGCTATGAATCGTTTGTCTTTATCTGTCATTTTTAACCGACTTAAAGATTTCAAAGGAGGAGGTTCTCAATTCGGTTGTTTTTTTTTTTTATGTTTGTTACTCCATAACTCCGTCATTTCTGGACCGATTTTGAAAATTCTTTTTTTGATTGTAAGTATATACATACAGATTGGTCCCGTTTTTGTCAAAAAGCAGTTCTGATGATGGGATCCATGAGGAATCGAGGGAACTCCTCAAATGTTAAAGGCATACATATAGTGATTTTAGTATTTTCATCAACAAATCAAGCACTTACATTTAAAAAAGTGACATTTGATGAAGTGGAACTGCTGATGATGATCAGAACGGAACTCTTCAATGACGCATAGTTCACGTTTGGCGATTTGTCCTCTTCGTTATGTTTGTTAAGCAAGTTAGGTTTTCAAGAAACATTTTTGTCAAGCTCGAGTTCTGATGATGGGATCCATGAGGAATCGAGGGAACTCCTCAAATATGAAAGGCATACATATAGTGATTTTTGTATTTTTATAAACAAATCCAGCACTTCCATTTTAAAAAGTGACATTTGATGAAGTGGAACTGCTGATGATGATCAGAACGGAACTCTTCAATGACGCATAGTTCACGTTTGGCGATTTGTCCTCTTCGTTATGTTTGTTAAGCAAGTTAGGTTTTCAAGAAACATTTTTGTCAAGCTCGAGTTCTGATGATGGGATCCATGAGGAATCGAGGGAACTCCTCAAATGTGAAAGGCATACATATAGCGATTTTTGTATTTATATCAACAAATCCAGCATTTCCATTTTAAAAAGTGACATTTGATGAAGTGGAACTGCTGATGATGATCAGAATGGAACTCTTTAATGACGCATAGTTTACGTTTGGCGATTTGTCCACTTCTTTATGTTTGTTAAGCAACTTAAGTTTTTAAGACATATTTTTGTCAAGCTCGAGTTCTGATGATGAGACCTACGAGGAACCGAGGGAACTCCTCAAATGTGAAAGGCATACATATAGTGATTTTTGTATTTTCATCAACAAATCCAGCATTTACATTTAAAAAAGTGACATTTGATGAAGTGGAACTGCTGATGATGATCAGAATGGAACTATTCAATGACACATAGTTCACGTTTGGCGATTTGTTCTCTTCCTTATGGACCCAAACCCAAACTTGGACCCGGACTCGGACCCGGACCCGGGTCTGAACATGGACCCCAACTCGGACCCGGACCCGGACCGAACTCTGACCCAAACCTGGACCCGGACAGCCGGACACGGACCCGGACTCGGATCCGGACCCAGACCCGGACCCGGAAATGCTACTAGAAAAGTGGGTTTGGTGAGTGGGTGTGTTTTGAACTGCGATTCTCACAGAACAGAACTGCTATCAGAAAAGTAGGTTAGGTTAGGTTAGAGCTGTGACCCTTACAGAAACGAAATGCTACCAGAAAAGTGGGTCGGTTTACCTCCTTTTCTACATAATTAGGCAAAAGATGCTGTCTTTTTCATTTCATTGTCTGGAATCTAAGAATGCTTTCAGCGGCATCCCCCATTGAAGTCGGTTTTTTTTTCTTAAAAATTATTACTTATGTATTTGTAAGAAAGGGATAAAACATAATTTAACTAAATCAGGCCCGTAAAGTTTTATGAATAAGGGGGTTAATCTTTTATACATTATTTGCATGCAAGAAAGTATAGGTACGTTTAAATACGATTTAAATATATTTAACAGTGTATAAGTGTGCTAATACGTGATAAAAATGTTGCCATGCCTATTATTCATACACTAAGAGCTAGCCCGGAAAAAACGTAGGTACTCATGAAATTTTGAGAACAACGGTTTCCTATAGGTACTATTCTTATTATTGGACTCGGGCGAGAGTCTGGCAGTTGCTTATCGATGGAAACCTTACCTGGGAGGGCGACAAAGTATTGTAATTTAGTAGATTGTATTAAAAGGGAGCAAAATGACATATTTACAGCGAGGACATTCAATCCTGAACGAAGCGAATGATTCTCTAATAGAATCCTAAGCGTAGCGAGGGATTCATGTGTTAACGCCAAAGGCGGAAATAATTTTTCACCTCACCTATTTGGAAAGGGGCTTTTTCTTCCTTGCTAGGAGGGATCAAAGTGGAACTTTTCTTCCCTGCTAGGAGGGATCAAAGTGGCTAGAACAGAAAAGTGCCACTTTGATCTTTGGTGTGACTTAGGAGGGAAGGGAAGGGAAGAAAAGTGTCACTTTGATCCCTCCTAGCGGGGAAGAAAAAGCCGTTTTCCGATTTTTTATATTATATATATATATATATATATATATATTTTAAATGTTAAGTAATGTACCTAGTTATATAATAATGTTTAATGTGGTTTAATTTAATGTTATGTTTGAGTTGTAATTTCTTGTATCCTTATTTATAATAAAATATATTAGGTATAGGTATTGTTGTATTTTATTGTTTTGGAATTCATTGCTTATTTATTTTTTAGATTTCAGGTACTTATTAAGAATTGTATAATTTTTGACATTGCATTTTTGTATTTTTGACCTGTGTAATTATGAATATAAACACAATTTTTCCGAATAGGTGTAAATATGTGAAAAATATGTTCTGCAATTTATGGAAGTCCAGGCAATGCCTAAATAAATAATTATGATTTTACTTGTTATATTTCAAATTATTCCCTGTATTTGTAGTGTAAGACAATATTACTTGCCAAATTTCATAGTTCTAGGTCAACGAGAAGTACCCTATAAATTTTGATTCCCTTGAGAGTGTCGAAATATACGTTTTTTGCGGATGACGGGACGGACGGGACGGATTTAATTTCAACTCGATACCTCCAAGCGTTCCCGACATAAAGGGTCTTGACAGACAGATAGATGGAAGGACGGATGGACGGACGGACAACAAAGTGATCCTACTCATATAAGGGTTCCGTTTTTTTCCTTTTGAGGTACGAAATCCTATAAATGTAGTAAATTTACTCTAAGACGAACAACCTTCAAGAAAAAACGTACTCCCATGATAATACTGTCAAAATCTGAACACACAAATTAAATGTTAATAGAAGAGAACTGTACGTATGACCATTTTAATATTCGCAGTCGTTTAATCACAAAAGGGTTGCAATATGTCTGTCGCCTAACTTTTTCCCGAAAATTTAGATTAATTGCATGACGCGATCCGTCGCCATGACAGCGTTTCAATTTCCCGGGTTCAAAATTTAAATTACGGCTGGAATTAATTCAGGATTAAGTTTGCATTTTTAATTTAAATTGAGGCTCGTGATCAGTGTAAGTTTGCTATTGTAAGTTACCGGGATTAAAGGTAAACAGGTCAAGGCAATCCTGCTTAATTTATGGCTTCCTTTAATATCTTTATGTATCTATCTACCTATATATAAAGCTCGCATATTCAGCTACCCAGAATTTGTCCCTAAAACCTGTACGTGTACTTATATGTACATATATGGCAATAATGATCGAATAGTTTATTTTAGTAGTAGGTACATATAACTTAGCATTGTAAATAATAGGGTTCGCTAATATTAACATTTAATGTTAATATTAGCGACCCGCCTTGTCTTCACACGGATGCAATGTAGATGCTGATCATCGCCATACTTCTTGTTAGTATAGTATCACACGTGTGTAACTAGGGCGCTATAGGCCAAATTTTGTTAGTATCACACGAATTGTGTTCGATAATTGTATAGGGAGTTATAGCTTTCTGTTTTTAATTATTTCACTAATTCATACGAAACTAGTAGGTTATAAGTTAAATACTTTGTTTAAAGTCAAGGTATAAGGGAGTTTTACTTTTAATATACTGACGTTTATAATTGAATATTTTTGTTTATATTTAAAAATATTTAATAGCCTTTTAAAACATTTTTACACAATTTTCAATCGTGGCTGAATGTCGAAGGTCTATGCCTTCGATGCCTAACCTGTCAAGAAATGATAATATGTGACGATTTCAAGCAAAAGGTACCACATTGTCGCTTGCTATAAGGACGAAATTTGCTTGTATCCTTAAACGAATAACCTGTCACAGCGTCCTTATGGCAAGCGACAATGTGGTACCATTTGCTTGAAAACGACACATATGGTGGACGAATGTTTGAAATGTAAGTAATTAAATATTCTTTATTCCACCAAAATGATACATTTTACATACATGTAAAACTATGTACAAAGAAATTTTAAAGAAAAAAGAACTAGGTAACATCAGGCGGTCTTATCGCTAAAAAGCGATCTCTTCCAGACAACCGTATTTAATAATTATTTCGCTTAAAATTTATTTTTTTCTTCGCAAATGTGATGAAAAACATTGTGTGTTACTCCGGGGGTAAGAATATTGTAAACTCGAGTCTTTAATTCCTCTTTCTTTTCTCTAATTATAGACCTCGTTTACCAAATCACGCTTACCGCCCTCATTGCATATTACATTACTATTGTAATAAAATAAATCCATTATACATTCTTGTTAATAACTGAAAATAAATTGCCAATCGCAAATACCTACAAAAAGTATGAAGGACATGCATTAACTTGGCAAAATCATAGATGCTAATATTAGGAACACAATATTTAATTACAATTATCGATGCTACCACACAGAATTACAATATTTACAATGCATATTTTCTCTTTAACAGGTAATTCTATTCCAAAAACTACAGATAATAGATATACATACAACCTGACCAATCTGCCGTGAATACACAAATGGCATTTGCAGTATTCACGTTGTACCAGGAAATTGTAAAATATGAATAAAGTAATAACCGTGAATCCTGTTAAGATCCGATCTCACAGAAGTGATCTGAATATGCAAAATATTTTGCTGTTACTATGAGCGCAATATGTATTTTAGTATAGATTTTATGCATAACAATCCCTTTACTAAAAAAACATACAAGAGGAAGATAATTATGTACCTACTTTTAAGTGAATCAATTTTTTTTGAGAATTTAATTATTTCCGAAAAATTAATAGACATTATGAAACTGTGTAAAAATTGATTGAAACTTTTACGATTTTTACACATAATAATTTACGAAAAAATTACAAAGACAAAGCATTTATTGCCAACATATTACACCGTACATAATTACATAATATGGACCCTGAAAGGTAAGTACATAATTGAGTATAATCCGAGAACACAGGCAATGCCGTCCTCTAAACGTCAAAGGTAATATTAAAACTTAATTACCTATACGCGATTAAGTCCTGTTTTCGTAAATAATAATGGATATAAATTTGTGGACCAATAACTCATCACTTCTGCCATTTTATAAAAAAGTAGCAGTTAAAATAATGTTATTTTGTTCAATATAACTTATTGAACAAAATCAAACAATTTTAACCTTTTCACCGCCATTGACTTGATATAAAGTCACTACATTTCTTGCCCTACACGCCACGACTTCATATCAAGTAGTGGTTTTAGTCAGGTTTGCTTACGTGGAATTTTTTACATGGCGTTGATGACACTTTATTACTTCATTGACGTGGCGGCGAAAAGGTTAAGTAAGTAGGTAGTACCTACTTTTTTTAAATGACAAAAACGGAACCCTTACAGTTTCATCATATCTCAGTTTCACCATATTTCTGGAACAAATATTTTTGATATATACATACACACAAATAACTGCCGATACTGGGATGCCCACCTAGGACCTCCAGCATCGTAGCCAGGATGGCTTACAAACAAAAATTCTTAAATCTTACCTATATTTAATGCTGAAATGGTAGCGAAGATTAAGAGTGCTTTCCCCGCCATTTTAGTAGATATTCTGTAACAAAATTAAGAAATTTAAGTAAGTATACAATGTGGACACTATTAAACCATAACTCTGTTTTATTGCAAACTGAAATAAATGTCATCTATTAAAAAAAAGTAACAAAGACCTCCAGTGGTAAAGGCCGGATTCAAACCGGCGTCTTTAGCAATCCGGGCTAACGCCTTGAACCCCTAGGCCACTCCGCCACGGCGAAACCCAATTTCTCGACTATATGCCATCTTACTAAGACTAGGCGTTGACCTCCTATTTTGTAGGAGATCTATATTGCAACCTCCCGAACGCTGACTAGGTGAGTTGTATTCGACGATTCGACACTTTCTCGAAATTGGATTTATGTAATCAATCAAGTAATTCACCTTGAAATATAGCCATGAGGTATTTTTTACCCGATACAATATTTTACATGTCCATTTGACAGCATGGCTTGTTCTTACTGTTTTAATTTGGAATTAAAATCGATACGTATTTTTTTCAGTAGGTAATGTTGTAAACAACGTCTGGAGGCAAATATCTGTTACATAAAAAAATGTAAATTAATTCGCTTTGAATTGGTAACAACGCTTTGCTATTGTACAACAAATACTGGAATCGACAGCTGGGCAACGAATTAATTCCCTGGAATTTGAAAATCCTCCTTTTGCAGGTTTATAGATACTATACAATGTGGCCTACGAGGAAACTGAAGTAACAATTAAAATGTTTTAGCTTCGAAATTTTTTCCGATCGCTTCAGTAATAGCCCCCATTTTCGTTCAGAGTGTGACATCGCCTTGGTGTCGTGAGTTTTAGGGATATATGAATGGTTGATGTGTGTTGGTGTATCGAAGAGGGGTACAATATGGTGTAAAAAAAATCGAAAAATTTAAATCTTTTTTTTTCAACGCAAAAGAGAAAAATTCAATATTTTTTTTAGGGTCTCTTGTCATAAGAACAACTACATATATCTCAAAAACCAAATGCGATACATTGAGTTGGGATACATTTGAAAAAAAAAACGGGACCTCTGCATCACTAAGCTTACAGGACGACTCGCGGTCACCGCCCGTATGGTGTATATAGGTCTTATACACGATTGCTCGCGCGCCGCTCCGATCAGTTGCGCCCAAGAATACGACCTAAGATTAGCAGTGTGCACGTCTGTACGAAAATAAATCGTAAATAATCGAATTCGTTCGCTAATAAATACTAATAATTTATATTGCAGCGTAAAATGGTGTGTGATATTTTAGTCTTTAAATAGGATCAGGAATACACTGTTAAAACCTTTCAGGTTTCTCGTGGGCATATTGTAATTATGAGATTAGAGTAGACTTAGGAAAATATTATTCATTTGATATTCTGGACACTGGTTATTAACATTTGCCAGCATAAATAAATGTAATAGAGGTCTATCATATTGTCAAAAAGTGGAAACAAAAAAGGGCCTATGTACAACGTTTAGGAAGTCGGTCGTCAGTACGATAAGATAGACGCGGTGTAATTTAGAGAAATTATATTCATGCTCTACTTAATCCTCTAAACTACGTTTGCGAATCGAAATAAAATTAACGAAGCCTTTTTTCCCCCGTTCTGTTAGCTGGAAGTTTTAAGTGGGCGCATCGATTCCATCGGGTCCGTTACGGCTCGGTAGTTGAGATTAATTTTATTACGGCTCGCTAGAAATGACTGCCGTTTTGTGGATATCGGGCTTATGAAAACAAATGTTCGGTATGTCTAAAAATATTGCCCGATTTTGGGTTGTCTATATCACTAAAACCAAACCTAAAGAATAATAGACTATCAAGCAATACAATGTAGACCAGAATATTTATTTTATTAAACTTTTGGTGCATAAGTAAATGAAAATGAATGCAAATGATTTACTTCAATAAAATCGCTACCTATATACAGTTAACGATAAGTAATAGCGAAGCGCATTTAAATTCATTCATTTTCGTTACTACTGATATGTTCAGTAAGGTAAGTCAAATTTTGAAGCGTACCATGACTTTGGTGCGATTCGGTATGTAGGTACGGTGGATTGCCTTCCATACTATCGAAGTATCCATCAAACGAACATGATACGGACTGCGACAAGGTATGGGTTCGATTTTGTGTGTGTTGTTAGGTTCCTACGGAAAGTATGTAAGAATAAGAATAAGAAAACGTTTATTGTTATACAAAGAAAACAGAGATTACAGGAATATATTTAAAAATAACATTAATAATTAGCATGCGCGACAAAAGGAACGGGCTCAGCCGGGTTAGCACATGATTGGCGCGACAGTATCTCGCCGCGAGATAGACTACCCGTCCCTCTTTAATTATTGCAGTTATTAAAAGACGGGCAGTCTATCTCGCGGCGAGATACTGTCGCGCCAATCATGTGCTTGGCCTGCAGCATACTTATGCTGCGCCAGCCATTTCATTAAGAATTGACTGCACAGCGCTGATTTTCAGTCCGCCCCCTTACTGAACCACATTGATATGTATGCGGGATATTATTTTTAACAGAAATATGTAGATTAATTTTAGAATAACTAAATTACGATATAAAATATAAATTACGATATATATATAATTACGATATATATATATATATTTTTGGGCCAGTTATATAGTATATATATTTGGGCCAGTTAGTCTCTTTCAGCGACAGGCAAGACAAGGAAGTTGAGCGCCGTGTTCAAAACGCCTGGAAGAGCTACTGGTCCATGAAGGAGCTAATGAAGGGGGACCTTCCAATGTCACTAAAGCGTAAACTCGTTGACATGTGTATTCTGCCTGTCCTAACCTACGGTGCCGAAACATGGTCGCTCACCGAGAGTCAGAAGTCCAAATTGAAGGTTTGCCAGAGAGCAATGGAGCGCAGCATACTAGGTGTCACAAGGATGGATCGCATCCGAAACACTACACTGCGCTCCAGAACAGGCATAGCTGACGTAGGGGAGAAGACGGCTAGGCTGAAGTGGGACTGGGCAGGTCACGTCTGCCGCATGCATCCGGATAGGTGGGCTAGTATAGCCACCAAGTGGATGCCGCAAAAGAAGCGCGGACGTCTGCCACGTCTGTCAGGCGGAGATGGCGGGACGACTTAGACACCTTCACTAATAACTGGCCGGAAACAGCTCAACAACGGGAGTCATGGAAATCTAAGGGAGAGGCCTTTGCCCAGCAGTGGGATACTACAGGTTATTAAAAAAAAAATACGATTTCGTTACGTCAAACGCTTAAGTTGCTTAAGATAATACCCAAATCACCATATATGTGGTTTACAAAATTTAGGGGAACTCCTTAATTCCTCATGGATCTCATCATTAGATCACCTTGGATGTAACTCCTGTCAAACAAAACTTAAGAATTGCTCAAATCGAACCACGGGGCTCGAAATAATCGGTGAACATACATAAAACCATAGCCACAGCCTCCTCCTACTTGGAATTAATTGAAGTAGGGAAAAATATTGAACTCGTACGAATTATTGACATATTTTAATTGCCTTGTTTCTACATAACAAAATATAAGTAGTTTCTCTAAAAATATGCTCTCAACTCGCTTACGTCCGAGTGTATTAACATAAACAAAATAGCAAAGAAAACGCGGGGCTTAAAAAGTTTAAGGGAATCTTAAGCTCTAAGCCGCACTTAAGACGTACTTAAGTTCCGCTTTGAGACAAGACGGGACATCTCACTCTCACGGCAACTTGGTCTTAACAGTTGGAAAAAATCCAGGAATACGGCTTGTAAGTTTACTGGTGAAAATTGTAACCTTATTTATGCATGTCGTTTTCAATCCCCGAAATTAAATCATAACCGCATTAAATACAAACAGTATGTTTAGATATTTACCTACAATAACGGTGATTCCTCAAATAACCAAATTACAAAAGTCAATTCGTTCCTAACAGTCAGCATCAAAACGATGTTGACAGCCAAAAAAGTTGCAGCAGTAATGTACGTCGCAACAGTAATGCAGCTGCAGTTGCTATACAAATGTTAACTTTACACTTACTCCACTTGTCTTGGAATCTTCTACCAGTGACAAGACATGTGATTTCCTAACGATGAAGAATAATTTAAAAAATATTTATGTATCCTCAATACAATAAAATGGACTGCAATATGGAATAAGGAACTAAGCGACAAAATAGTTATTTGTTATACAAGGGTGCAAAGTTGTATTTTACCCGCGAGTGTTTTAACACACGAGAAGTAAAATACATTTGCACCCGTGTGTAACACAAAACTTTTCACTTCACTATAGCGAGGAAAGTGCAACATCCACAGGCGTTAGATCATCTTCATCACTGGAATCACTAATTTTTTTACGAAATTATAACAGAAAACTCTGGAAGTTCTGTATTTTTACGCGAGAAGTTTTTAAATAAAAAATTTGTTGACAATGTTGACATTTTTGACGTATGAAATGTCAACGATGCGTTTTGAAATTGCATCGACTCAACTTGTGCGTTCAGAATAATATTTAACATCATTATAAAAAACAAACGATTATTATGGAATTTTAAGGTTTATGACTTAAAATCATTAAATAAAGCTAAATTTGGTATTTTTTATTAGATTCTCAAACCATTTATTTAATGATAATTAATATCGAACGAACCATTACCATGAGCGTTTTACGTTTTGTTATCTGTCAAGCTACTTAATCACGCTTCATCCAAGGTCAAATTACTTTCCCCACTAGTGGATAAAACGCGTTTTTCCCCGCTTGTTTTAAAGGATAAAAGACAACTTTCCGAGCTAGTGAGGGGAAAAAATAGTTATTAATGCAGGCCGATTCTGGGTATGAAAATCTAAGTGCTCGACTAATTCTGTGATCAAAAATCATCTTATTATAAGGATTAGAATCAACCAAGAATTAGAAGCACCCAAACAAATCGCATTAACGTATAAAGCGACAATATGTCGCATAGTACGTTACTACAAAATAAATAGCTCTCATCCTAGATTTAGTGCAAAAAATAATTAAGCGGAAAAACGCTAATAATTTATAATCGTAAATAACGATACTTGGGTAATAATAGTACAATGTTTTATATTTACAATTATTTCTGTCTTATAGAACATGCATTAAAAAAAACATTCATTGAAGTGGGTTCAATAATAATAACAACATCCATTCTAGTCGAATAAAAGCTAAAAAAAACACCTCTTCATCATGTCAATGTCATAGAATTAATAATATAAAAGTTTTGAATTATTTAATTATTATATAATACTTGTTGTTTTTCTTATTTTTTCGCAACTGTATTAAAAACGTCGTTCGATACACGTGCGGAAATGTCATTCTTCACTCGTTCCGAATCATGAGTACTCGTGAGGTAATGATATACTTTCCGCACTAGCATCGAAATGTACTATTAAAGGTTCACAATAAAAAATTAAACATTTTACTTTAAAAATTTACTTAAAACAACCAATTCAAATTTCAAATCTTTCCAACTCATTTTCTTGGTTTCAACTGTTTGTCGCTTGATCGCTTATTCCATAACGCTGTCCAAATCATGTTGATAAACCACAAAACAGTAAGTTCAATATTAAAATCCATGAGTGAATTGTATACCTGCTTAAAATGTTTTAGTTTTATTTAAACATATTACTTTTTTAGGTAAGTAGTACTACTAATTTACAAGGAAAAATTAATATATTTTGACAGTTGTTTCATACCCTTTTTGACCGAAGCGTAGCGAAGGTCTACGGTTTGACTCGCGCATTTTGCTTTTGTATGTCCGGATGTTCTCCTCTACAGGTCGCAATTCTCCACCGATTCTCGTGAAATTTTGTGACCAAATTCTATGACTAAATAGAATTTTTTTGTCGATCCGGTTTTTGGAAATTTTTCAAAATGGCGGAGTTGTTATAGCTCGCGCCTAAACAAATAGTCGTATCGACATCATAATAGTATTTTCTTTTTGAGATATGTTTACAGATTAAATTTCGTAAAATTCAGAAAGTTTGTATTGCTGGCTTTGGCGGTATTTAGATATTTAGTTTTTACTCGAGAATGAGTAGCTGAATTTCGTCAGTTTAGGTAAGCACTATCATGGTGTGTTTTGCAAACATTCGCTTTTTTCGTTTGCACCGGGTGGTCCCTGGTTCGATCCCCAGTAATTGTATGCTGCTACATAACTTTTTGTATTTTGTTTTTTACATTTAGTTAAATTTCGTATTGTTTTTTTAATTTGTTTTTTATTTTTCTATTTTGAAATTAATTGATCAAGCGCGGGCTTAGCGTATTCGTTTCATTTTTACAAGCTTTTATTTAATTAGCCCTAAAAAATATGTTTTATCTTTGTTATTTTAATTTTCTAAAGTGTTTTGAACGGCGGAGGCATACATTTAGTTAGCTTTAAGTGGTTCTCTCCTTTTTCCGAATTACATACAATTTTATTTACAGTTTTTCTTTTAAAATACGTAGATTTCTTGCACCATAAACTTTGAGGTTTATGTAGTATAGATTCGTTTGTCTGAGCGGGTTTATGGAGCCAATTATTCAATAATATTATTGAAAAATTCAATAAAAAATTGAGAAAATATTACTCAACGGCCGTTTGTGTGTGACCTTTACACTATACATTGTTTAATAATAACTAACAAAGATGTCACTTTAACACAGGTGACCTAACTAAGTAGTACCTAATTTGTTCGACAGGTGGTGACATCGTCAAGTCGAAACGGGCCGATTTTTAGGGTTCCGTACCCAAAGGTAAAAACGAGACCCTATTACTAAGACTCCTCTGTCCGTCTGTCTGTCACCAGGCTGTATCTAATGAACCCAAATTTTCACAAATGATGTATTTCTGTTGCCGATGCCGCTATAACAACAAATACTAAAACGTACGGAACCCTCGGTGGGCGAGTCCGACCCGCACTTGTGCGGTTTTGAGTTTCGTGCGCTTGATTTCGTGTGGCTCCCTTCGACATATCTCCACAACTAAGCATTTCAATAATTTTAAAAATTAAAAAATCAGCCAGGTATACAGGTTGGTTTGGGCAAGTTTGGGTCAGTGAGGGCAGCTACCAGATCCCGTGCTGCTAAGCGAAAATGGTCTTAGAAAACCTTCCCTCAATTTCAAATTAATGAATTTTGGGGTTGACAGATTTTGGAAAAAACATAGGTACCTACAGGATGCGAGAAAAAGGTCATTTTTGACAAACTTTTTTGACGTGAAACGTAAGGTGCACGTCTTTAAAAACCCGTAGAGGGGCTCGGCTCGAAAACCGATATTAACGAAAAAGTGTTATGGCGCGGTGGCGATATATCATGAATGGTTTTGATATCAGTGTATCAACGAAAGTAGCCATTACTCGGAACTGCATGTGCTGCTGACATATATGGCGCTGATTCTGCCCTAGAAACGACGCATTCGGAGCTAAAATTACCCCTATTTGCAGTGTTTATTTAATAATTACTCATCAGTCCATTAACCGATTTCGATACAATTGAGTTCATTTGATAGATCCTTTTGAAATATTATAAAAATAAAATACGCGGTATTATAAAAAGCTGGAAAAGAGTTAAAATGTGGCATTTTTACAGGAATATCACGACTGCGTTTGTTTGAGGCCACCGTGTGCGAAAATTAAGGCATAAAAAGCTCAAATGCGCTCTTACCTACAGGCTTTACAATATAGGGTCGGGTAAAGCGCGCGAAGCTCCCGGGGCGCCTTTTATATTGTAAAGATTACATGCAGGGCGCCCGTGGCGCCCTTTACACTGTAAGTTCGGGCGAAATTCGACATTCAAGCGTGCGAAGTGCTCTCTTTCACACAGGCTTCACACTGCAGGGTCGGACGAAGCCCGACATTCAAGCGCACGAAGCGCGCTTTTACACACAGGCTTTGCACTGTAGGGTCGAGCGAAGCCCGACAATCAAAAGCGCGCCTGCGGCGCCTTTTACACTGTAAAGATTACGTACAGGGCGCCTGCGGCGCCTTTTTCCCTTACCTACAACTTTTTCACTGTAGGTTAGGGTAAAGCCCAATATTTAAGTCTTACATACAGGGCGCCTGCTTTACGCTATGAGGTCCCTAAGCGGCCCTATGCGGTATTCGCAATGACTGTTTAGATTAGCTACCCAAAATTTTTGTTCCCCAATAGCTTTTGTTCCATTCGCGTTTTTCTCCATTCTGCTTTTTAACCAGGCGTTAATTTTTTTAATAGTTAATTTAATCACACGCGTATGTCCCAGTCGCTTTTTTCCCCAAAGAGTAATGTTTTCACGATAGTCACATATAGTCGATAGATAGGTAGGTAGGTTAGGTTCGTTAGGTAGCTTCAGATGCCCGAAGGGCAAACCGCCCAGAAACAGGAGCCCCGCGTAGCGGGGCTCCGTCGGCTCAGGGTAAGAAGGGCTTGTTCTCGGAAGTATTACTCTTTGGGGAAAAAAGCGACTGGGACATACGCGTGTGATTAAATTAACTACTGAAAAAATAAACGCCTGGTTAAAAAACAGAATGGGGAAAAACGCGAATGGAACAAAAGCTATTGGGGAACAAAAATTTTGGGTAATTAATCTATACAGTCTTCGCAATAACTTCCACGTCACGTTTCACATCAACCACTGCGGCTGTATCCCTGATACAGCCGATCGAGGAAAACTTTTCCCATACAGTTTGTATGAAAATGAAAACTTTTATTTTTCACATGCTATTTTTTATGAAAATTATTTTTAAAGCGAAATTTACAAAACTACAATATATTATGCTGAAGCGATCAACATCAAAATCAAAGTGATTTGTAAGAATTAGTTAGTGGTAACCGATTTCTGCCGAAATGGAAATTGTATGAAAGAAGTACCTACTGTCTGTAGCTATTCTACCCTCTGAAACGTAACAGGACTGATTGGCGAGATAGAAAAATGTGAATAAAATTTCACGTTTTCTCCATAGTAAATGTATAATTTTGTTACCTACTCAAAAATGTGACTCACACGCCAACAGCACTAAGCTATCAATAGAAGCGTTTTTGTTTATTAAAAAAAAATTGCACCATGGGTTTGAACCATATCTCTGGTATCTGGTATCTCAGCTATTATCTGATTTTTTTTTTCAAACAAGAGATCTTTTGGTGGTTAGTCGGCAGGACAGCTCTACACATCCATCTTATCTTAAGCTATGCTCGCGAGGTCTACAGCTCACCGAGCCACTAGTCTATCTGTTGTTGTTAAGTTATAATACTCATAATATAAAAATGAAACGTGGTTTATTGGTGGTTGACGGAGTAGATATCGTCATTTTTTTTTTTTTTTACATTTTAACTCTTTATTTACATACAAGATATATACAGTGGTACTACGTAAACGAAATTAATAACTAGCTTAAATCTAAAACAGGCCCTTGAGGCATTGTACCAAGGATGCTGGCGGCATTTCCTCCCTGTATCGCAATGCTGATACGTTGTGCGAGGAACCCGCCAGGTCTTCGGTCACCAGTTACGTCAAACAGACGCTTCGCGATTTCTGCAAAAAACTTGTGCGCGCTGGGACCCCATGGACCTATAGTTTCAACTCATAATATTAGCTATAAAAAACGCACTTAACATACTCCCACATTTTCATTTACGGCAGCACTTGCTTCAGTAATAAAACTACACTGTATAACACAATTTATTGGCCTTTTGAGTTCACCCAGTTTATATCCATTTTATATCTCTTCCCGCTGTTTCAGGGTACAACGAGACATGCCCTAATAATTTATGTTACAAGGTCAATACAACCATTCAACTATGATCCCTACCGCCCTCCTGTGAAGTTCTGTAATATCCCCTTAGATTAAGGTTTCTAAAAAGATGAGGAAGTTCAAGTAACACCAGTCGTTTGAAATTCTTTGATTTTTGTTGTCTCATACATTTTTATGTCCATTGTTTGTTTTATCTTCTGTTTGTTAGAGGCGTTTTGTTATCATGCTAGTTGGGTTTGCCATTGCTTCAGCTTTTACGAGCAATGAGTGAGTCTCTAGATAATAATTAAGGGTATACCTATTCGTATAAAACTTGTTTGGATCTCAGTTTTGTGACAATTTTGTTTCCGTAATCCAAACAAATGTTTTTTACAATCATTTTGTCTGGGGTCGTATTATAGAATGATTTAACGTCATCGGGATTCGCAATTGTACCTGCAGTATTAAAAACAATAGTCTTCACTAGTAAGATATATTATGATGTTACTATAAGGTATACTAAGGAATCCTTCAGATATTAAGAAAAATTGAGACTAATAAGTGACACTGCTCTGCTCCCTGCTGAATACATAATCATAATTATTTCTTTCCCACAAAAAAACGTGATTCAGTACAGTCAAGAATAAAAATAGCTTTTTTAATTGCATATAATCTGAGTCTTGAAAACAAGTGGGTGCCTAGATGTAATTTTCCTTATATTCTAATCAGCAAAATATAATAAATCTCACGGACCCTAAAATAACTTTACAGTTCAATTCCTCCGGCATGCGGTAGCATCATTTGAAATCCAAAGGGATCTAAAAGGGAATTGATACATCCATATCTTTCGCATCAGTGTTGAACAAGATGTATCGAATGTAAAATCTCTAGAGTCGTACTGTACATCTCTCAAGGCCGAGGATTCATTATACAGCCCTTTTTTTGTTTTATATGGTAAACACCCCTACCCCTATAATGGACGTGGCACAAATAATATAGTTTGTCAAAGGGCTGTTTCATTTCAAACAGACGGAGAGAATCATACTATCTTTGTCATACACTAGTACTAGAACCCAAGAAAAGGATGAGTAGGTATAGTTTTTTTTGTTCTTATTTACTAACAATTTGGTTTGACCAACTATAAAATGTAAACCATAAAATCCTGTAAAATAAGTATTTAGCACTGGCAACATACTCATATTACCTACCATAAACAAGAGTCATAGAGCTGTTTAAGTTTGACGTTTCATTAATTTCGGTCTGTTCTCAAAGAAATGACGCAAGACTGTCCATGACTGGAGAAAAGAACAATGTTTCAATTTTGTTCATTATGTTGAAACTAATTGCAGTATTTTCATTAGATACTTACGAGTATATCGAAAACATAAACGACGAAAAGGACATTAAACTTTTAACGCGCAAAGTGGTAGAAATTTCACGGGTATCAGTGAAACATTAAAATACGATTAATTCAAATTTCCTCTTAAATGTTTCATGATTGGTACAAGTATGGAGTAATCATTTGTTATTTAAGGTAATTCTGTGAACCGCATTAAGATTTTCACACAAAAAAAAACAATAAATTTTGGGGGTTCCCCATACTTGGACCTGAAACTCAAGAGAATGATAAAACTGAAAAAAATATATGATGTACATTACCATGCAAACTTCCACCGAAAATTGGTTTGAACAAGATCTACTAAGTAGTTTTTTTTAATACGTCATAAATCGTAAACCGCAATTTTCCTTTCACTCACGTTTCACATAAAAAATACATTGTTAAAATTATGTAGGTAATGTACGGAACCCTCGGTGCATGAGTCCGACTCGCACTTGGCCGTTTTTTTCTTACTGCAAGCTAAGTTTACAAAGGCGATATTCGATATTGTTATTATTCCTTACTCGTTGTTTTTCTTATTTTTTCGCAACTGTATTAAAAAACGTCGATCGATTCACGTGCGGAAATGTTTCCGCACTAGCATCGAAATGTACTATGGTTGTGGTGACGGCATCGAATTATATTTTTTTCTTGAATAAAGTAATCTATAAATATTTGGTAATTTATAATAATATATATTTGCAATATAGGTATATGTATGTTATATATTCTTTTGTTATAATAATATTATAGAATCCGACACAGAACAAGTTAGTGTCTTTTTTTTGGCACACTTTTATTGCTAACTGTACTTTTTCTCATCTGCATGTCTATCAGTTACTTCTCCAGGAGTCGTAGCACGGTACGCTTATCACCATGCCTGTCACGTTCTAACAAGTATGTGAGTGCGAAAGTGACGGACTTAGTGATAGGGGAAACCATGCTGCGCGGGCAGGGTTTTCTAATGAGCCTAAACTCAATGTACGAGTATTTGTGCTTTTCCATTGAAATGTTCTGTTTGCTATCCAGTGAACCTAAATAAAAGTCTGTTTAAACAATAGTTGTTTTTTCTTGAACAATTACACCGACAACTGTACACACAAATACATTAAGTTTCTTATTATTATAAACAACTTCTGACCGCGTTTCCCGTCGATATTTCGTCGCAGTAGGGATAAGACATAAAAGATGTCTTATAAAGCATAAAAGTAAGATGGGGCTTCATACAGCGAGGTTAGTAGCGCGGGTGATTTTATGGACGCACTTACGTCTCGGGGCCTTATGAATTTACGCTTTATCAGTGTGTGTATCGAATACGTCGCTCTCGTACTTACACTACTTAGTAATGTTTGTGACTTTGACACGGATATTTTGAAACTTAGTAATGCCTATGATGTAGATCTAAACCAAAATTTCGTCTTCATGCCCCCTATATTATATATTTCAATTAAATTGCGAATACCGTTTTCGAGGAGAAGTGATTTACTTAGGAATTTGAAATGTAATACGGTAAGGAAAATCGGAATGATCTTAATTTGTCATAGATAAAATTACAAGTGGCTCTACCGTTATTATAACAGTCGTGGACATTATTTTTGTTGCGCGGTAGGGATAAGTAGAGCTAATTCTTCTAAGATTCTAGATAATGAAGCTTTTTTTATATTTCTAAAAAGATGTGAACGGTTTATTAAAAAAACCGGCCAAGTGCGAGCCGGACTCGCGTACCATGGGTTCCGTACATTACACAATTTAAACAATATATTTTGACGAGCGGTCTGGCCTAGTGGGTAGTGACCCTGCCTGTGAAGCCGATGGTCCTGGGTTCGAATCCCGGTAAGGGCATTTATTTGTGTGATGAGCACAGATATTAGTTCCTGAGTCATGGGTGTTTTCTATGTATTATCGTTGTCTGAGTACCCATAACACAAGCCTCCTTGGGCTTACCGTGGGACTTAGTCAATCTGTGTAAGAATGTCCTATAATATTTATTTATTTTATTTTTATTTATATTTTTTATATGAAACGTGAGTGAAATGTCTTTAAAAACCCGTAGGGGTCGAATCAAAAAGTAAGTAATTAAGTCCGACTCACGCTTGAGTGCACATTTTTAATAGGTTTTCCTGTAATCTATAGGTAAAGATCTATTTTGTGTATTTTTTCAAAATTTTAGACTTCTACTTTCCAGTAGTTTCGGAAATAAAGGGGGAATGGTCTTTTTTTGCCTATTTTCATGAATAACTTCTAAACTGTATATCCTAAAATTAATAAAAAAAATATATTTGAAATTCTCACAATGAACTCTTTCATCTGATATGTAACACGATATAGTATGAAAAGCTTTGTTTTTTAATTTTCTCATTTACCCCCCAAAAGTGGCCCCCATGTTTAAAATTCATTTGTTTACGTTACATGTCCGTCTTTGGGTCACAAACTTACATATGTATACCATATTTCAAATTAATTGGTCTAGTAGTTTCGCAGAAAATAGGCTGTGACAGACGGACAGACAGACAGACTCACGAGTGATCCTATAAGGGTTCCGTTTTTTCCTTTTGAGGTACGGAACCCTAAAAGCCTTTTAATTAGCTAAGTTCCAAAGGCACCCGAAAATTCACATCACTAAACTTGATACTTTTCCAAGAGCAACATTTTACCGTTGTTTAATAAGATCCACGTTCGCATATTTCATACGACTGATAAATAAATGTCGGTGAACAACTTGGAACGCAAAAAAAAAACTTGAAAGCTAAACTTTCCTCATTACTTGCAACTTGAAATTATTAAAAATGCGGGCTATTTTTCTAAGAGATATTCAAGTTTTTTTGAATAAATTATATAGGTAGTTGTTGCTCTGCTTGTAGTGTCTAAGAGAAAATAATCATAAACTTTAAAAAAAGTATTACTTTTAAAACAAGCTTCTCATAAATAGTACACTGAGTACACAGCTTGTTTTAAACTGTACTAGCTTAGCTTATTTTACCAGTACCTAAATTTGAGTAAAATGAACGCCCTTTAAATAGGAAAACTGATTATACAATTTACTTATATATTGATTATGGTAAAATAATATTGCCAGAAGCCACTCATGAAAACCCCTATGTTATATATCACCATTTTTTAAACAGTTGTATCATAACAGACGGCGCTATATACATTCATCTACAATCTACAATCCTAGTCCTAGAATTCATAAAAATTAAATCTGAATTAAAATATTGCACTGCACTACCATACTCATCTCATGTAAAAGATTTGGTGTAAGTTTATGTTGAAATAAATAAATAAATGAAATGAAATTGGTACTGGTAACACCGCCATAACGTCACATATCTATCTATAGAAATGTGACTTTTATGCTGGGGGTTGTGGTTGGTGGTGGATTTAGACTTAACGTAGACGGTTGCTATTCTCGCGGCCCTATACACTTTAATAGGCTTTAATAGGTATAGACCTATTAAAGTGAATTGAAATCAGATAAAAACTCTTGTATCGTCGCTCCTGCTAAGTGATACCGTTTGTAAGTGACGGAAATATGCAAATAAATATTAATTAGGTAACTGTTAAAATCTAGAAGTATATTTGTTCCTAGCAAAATCATAGTTTATCTACCATATCCTACGGTCTCTTACAATTAAATCGTGCAGAGTACCTTAACCAACGTCTGATTTATCATTGCCACTATTACAAATGTCACTATATGTCAGTGTACTCGGTAATTAGAACTTTTAATAATTGGGTGTTTGGATTTAAGTAAACGTGGCAAAGAGAGAAGAGATGAGATGATTGATTTGTGTTAGCCTTGAATTTATTCCTGTTGAAAATAACATTCCCTAAAGGTCTGTCAGAACACGGACGAAGTCAGCACAGGTAAGTTTAGTAGTTATATGTATACTAAGTTATCAGTTTTGTAAAACGGAATTCCAGCACTTGACCGCTATAGACCGTGTGTAGGTGTACACATATATATGTATGAGTATGACATCGCGCTAATCGCGATAGCCGTTATTGATGAGTTGGCGATTAATCTTGCTCAACTGTCCACCGGCCCTGACTTTTAGTTAACGGCCGGTTGAGAGCCACATTGTTTTCCCGGCCTCTTTAAAATTATATTATTGCTTGTAAATAAAAACATCTACCTAGTAAGTGCTGACACTGAAATTCAAACGTTTTTAGATATTGAAGTGTATTCTAAATTTGGATTCTACCAAAATTGGAAACATCTAATAAATACTTTTTTGGGAACAATAAACACAAATTCGAAATAAGTTGAATATAATATAATCAAGAGCAATAAAAAGTCCGTGTAAATAAAAACCTTTCTTCTTATAAATATACTTGGAGATGATTGCTTTTCTTTTGAACTTTTTTCTCGTTTTTCGTTTTCCGGGCCTAACTTTTGATAATATAAATATATACTTACGTAAATTACGTAGGATTTTTTTAATATACTTCAATCTCTGTCGTCCAATACCTCTAATGAAATCTGTATATATGTTTTTCCTCTTATTCCGATATTTCTGTCCAACAATAATATATGTACATATAGTATATTTCAAAACAAGTCTTGTGAAATAACACAGCGAGTTGACTTTTTTGGGCGATTTCGTCATCTTAAGGATTTCATCAAATGACTGAATTTCTCTAGGTAAATGATAAAATGGAGTTGCCATTCATCATCATCATCATCATCATCAATTTATTTCAGTAACAATATTACATTGTGTTTGAAATCTTAAAACTAGGCACATGCACACAGAAAATATTACAAAAACACAGCCACCATAGCCACCAATAAAAAAAACAATTAATAATACTTAATCAAATAACAATAAAAAGTTTCCAAATTTAAATAATCAATTGAAAAAAAATAAAGAAAAATGTCAACAAGTAAAGGTAAAACAATATAAAATAATATCATAAAAAAATGTCAGAATAAGAAAAAATTATTAAGAGAAAAAAAAATATGTCAACGTAAAAAGTATCTAAATTAAAAATAAAAATTGTTTCAAAAGTTATTAATATAAAAAAAACGGCCAAGTGCGAGTCGGACTCGCGCACCGAGGGTTCCGTACTTTTTAGTATTTGTTGTTATAGCGGCAACAGAAATACATCATCTGTGAAAATTTCAACTGTCTAACTATCACGGTTCATGAGATACAGCCTGGTGACAGACGGACAGAGGGAAAGAAAAATACATACAAATTAATTAATCTTTTTTTCAAATTTTTTTTTTTATAATTTTAAGATCAACAGTTTAGAAGTTATTCAAGAAAATAGGCAAAAAATGACCATTCCCCCTTTATCTCCGAAACTACTGGGTCAAAAAATTTGAAAAAAATACACAAAATAGATCTTTACCTATAGATCACCGGAAAACCTATTATAAATGTGCAGTCAAGCGTGAGTCGGACTTAATTACTTAGTTTTTGATCCTACTCCTACGGGTTTTTTTAAAGACATTCACATAAAAAATACATTGTTTAAATTGTGTAATGCACGGAACCCTTGGAACGCGAGTCCGACTCGCACTTGGCCGGTTTTTTTTAACTATGGCAGAATACCGTGAAAATTAGTTTTAACTAGTGAAAACGCGATTTCCCTTGTCTAGACTACTTTTATCTGAAATTAATTTTAAACAATTAGTGAAAACTAGTTTTAACTAGGGAAAACGCGTTTTCACTAAAAACTGTTTCAAACCACCCACTACACATAAATGTCAATTATTGTCAATAGTCCGACACGCAACACTCACAACATCCGCGCACATATCCGAACAAATTCGCGATAGACCCGATTGTAAATGTGATTTAATATATGATGATATTGTTAGAAATTAAGCAAATTTAAACTACACCATTTTTAAATAAAGTCTAAATCATGTTGGTAACTAAATTAATATAAAATATAATAAACATTATATTTAAATAAATATAATAAGTAGTAAACCTTACGAAATAAAACTATGAAAACGGATTATATCGCGTATATTGAATTTATAATACATCCCGACGTTTCGAACTCTTTACAGCTTTTTTTTTATCGCGTATATATATATATATATATATCTTTACTTGGAAATAATTGTAGTGTATAACTAGCCTTATGAACCGATTTTGCATGTACAACCAGCCTTAAAGTTTGTAGTCTATGATTGTTCATTATTTTAGTATGTGGGTATTTTTGCACTTTGTAATTTTTCCTCAGTCACCCGTTGACCACGAACGCTGTAAAGAGTTCGAAACGTCGGGATGTATTATAAATTCAATATACGCGATATAATCCGTTTTCATAGTTTTATTTCATGAGTAACTATCGCGGTAACCGAAGACAATAGTAAACCTTACCTTACTAATCTGGAGCCGGCATTTAATCTTAATTAACCATTGCACAAACGTACATATAAGTATACATTCAGCAGCAATAGTAGTTTATGAAAAACCGGACAAGTGTGAGTCGGACTCGCCCACCGAGGGTTCCGTACTTTTTAGTATTATTTTTGTTACAGCGGCAACAGAAATACATCATCTGTGAAAATTTCAACTGTTTAGCTATCACGGTTCAAGAGATACAGCCTGGGGGGCGATTTTTGAATGTCGATCGATCCCCTGGTGACAGACAGACAGACGGACGGAGGAGTCTTAGTAATAGGGTCCCGTTTTTACCCTTCGGGTGCGGAACCCTAAAAACGCGCCAAAAGTATCTTCAACCCTCGAAGACTTTCCATTCAGAGAAACATCTCGACAATTTGACTCTTTTTGTTGAGCTATCAGAGAATGGTATACTTTTGACGCCAATGAAATTCACGCGTACATGTACGATGGCCTCCAGAATTGATGGCAGGTATTTAATATTTTCACGAATATAGACAGAGCAGGCTAACCTTTACAGTTAGTATTAGTTATCATTTGCATTAGTTTTGTGTTATTGTTACGAATAACTAAATGGAGGCAATGGCAATGCAACGGAGGATAGCCGTAACAATAGGTAATTAGAAAACTCGATTCATTGTTTACTGTATCCTGACCTATCGTAACAAATTCCAAATTCTGATTTTTAATGACTGTTACGTGTTTATATATGTTGGGGCAGATTTTATATACACAACATAATGTAAACAGCGTACGTGTCAAACCCATATCGCGGTTAGGATAAAGTTGGGTAATTAGGTAACTTTGTTTGGCACATCTGCACCGAATAGTTCCTACACTGGGATAGAAATATTTGCTTATCGCATCATCATCATTGTATTGTAGACACTTTTTGGTGGGTAGTGACCCTGCCTATGAACCCGACCATTGTATTGTAGACACTTTTTGGTGGGTAGTGACCCTGCCTATGAACCCGATGGTCCTGGGTTCGAATCCCGGTAAGGGTATTTATTTGTGTGATGAGCACAGATATTTGTTTCTGAGTCATGGATTCTTTCCATGTATTTAAAGTACTTGTATATTATATATCTGGGGGCACGGCAGTGCCCCCGCCAAGTAGAGCAAAACAAAGAGGCACGGCCGTACCATCCTTTTCTCAAAGCCACTTAGGCCATTTTCAACGTTCTGTAATTTTGTGATAGCTAAAGCTAGAACCCTGAATTATCAGTGACGTATAGAGCATAACATGATTTAGATATAACCTCAATAACATGTAATTTGAACATGTAGTTTAAGAATTATTGCATATCAAAGTTCCTTAGTTTTGTCACTGACACACTCATGATCATCATAATTCTAAGGCACTTCTAGCAGACCCACAAAGCTCCAAATTTGAAACGTAATTAGTTTTTAGCGTATTAAGCCAATAAAAACTTAAAAATACCGCAATATACACACAATGCTTTACTTGTACCTTGTACTCGTATGTGTATTGCTCAAACTGCATGTCATTTGGGCCAGCGTTATGTTGAATTAGGATTATTCTAAATAGTTGACGAATTATCCTTATGTGATTATGTAGTCGTGCGATTGCCAAGTCATTATATGTATTAAAAAATAGAGGTATCTAATATTGTTACGGTTTTATCAGCCTCTGCCACTGACTAGAATAACCGACTTGGTTTCACATTACATTTCAAAACTTTTTTGTAGTAGAAGAACTGCGTTGCGAGACTTGCATCTTTTTACATGTAATGTTTTTGGTGGGATATCGTTGACTGAGTACCTTCAACACAAGAATTCTCGAGCTTATCGTGGGACTTCGTCAATTTGTGTAAGAATGTCCCTATAATATTTATTTATTATTTAAACAAAGTTCACCTCCGGTTGTGAAAGCATAATAAATGAAGCATTGATATTGTATTCAAAATTGTAATATCAAATTTACGTAGAGAATTTTGCTAAATTAAAATCTTAGTTGCACTGTGGGTCAGAAATCATGACTCCAACCGATGGCTGGCACTGACTTTTAATTAGCGGCAGATTTTTTAACTTCTAAGTGTAGTCTCAGGCGTTCCACGAACAGACAAAAAAATCTGAAACTTGTAAATTTGATGAAAGCTAAAGTTTTCAAAAGGTTGGCTACCAGCGGAACCGCACTCACTGGCTTGTTCATTTAAAGTTTGTTGGACTCATAAAACTACTGTAGGTTATTACAGTATAGGTTGCTGATAGTTGGTATGGCATAATTAACAAAAAAAATGGTCAGAATTCTTCAATGGGGAATACAAGGGGAACAAACTACTTTAAGACTAATAAGTTGTCCGAAGTTGTCTTCAACAACTTTCTAAAACAACAATGCTCCTTCATCGAGTTTAAGCTGTCTGAATCTCGAACGTATTTGAAAATGACGAGAATGTGAAGAACTTCTAATGTATGAACCTTGGATCAAAATGTATTCTTGTACTTTTATTGATGGCCTACTTTTTATCTTCTTCAAATTTGTTGTGTTGTTGAGATAACTTTGTAACTTCAAATCTAGCTGGTTGAACGGCTCATATAGCCGAATGCAAAGAGACTCTTACGGGATAAGACAGCAACTTCACGGCAGCATATTTTTGTTGTTAAACAGATTATTTTACAGTAGAAGTAGGATAGATTCTATAGTTTGAAGAAGGATTTTCAAAAGATCCTTCTTTTTCTGGAGTTGATAAAGTTCATCAGGTAAGTTACTAATCTCTACAAAAATCCTTACTTTTCGAAAATTGTGATGAGAACAACAAAACAAAAAAATCGTCGTTAGGTCGAATAAATGGACAAACAAGACTTTTATATTGTCATTTTTCATAACCTATAGATATATATATTATGGTAATTATTCAATTCAGAATAGTTAACGTATCACAAGTTCGAAAGTGAAGCAATTTTAGGTACCTAAAATATCTGTAATACCTTTATATCTATAAAAACAGATATACATTTTTTTTAAAGTGGTAACTTACGTATCGTACACAAACGGTAGGTACCTAAAATTGCTTATACTATTCATTTCACCTAATTCCGCTTCATTGCCTAACATTTATGTTAGGTAATACAGCTTTCTAAATAATTGTAACGCAAGTTATTATGGATTTCCCCTAAAGCATTGCTGACCGCCCTGACTCTATATCGGTCCTTAAATTAGTTTACCAACCTTTGTACGAAATATGTTTCTATTCGTAGTTACTAATGAAAGTTAGTTATTACAAAATTGGGTTGAACGTGCCTTGAAATTGTTACAACCCTACTGTTTAGTTTTAGTTCCGCATTTCATTAAACTTCTTAGTTCACGAACGTAAGTATGTAGTGTTGTAAATTTAGAGTTATGAAACGACCAAATTTTGATGATGGCTGCATTTTTTCGGAAGTTTTGTATTTAATTTTTATATACCCTATTATGTTACATTGTAAAGGCTACCCCTTGTCTTCCGCCACTAGTCATGGTTTTATGCATGTATGCAGTCGCCATAAAATGAGTCTTGAGGGCCTAACCAAGATGCCAATCGTTTGCGCCGTAGCGAACGAAACGTTAATATGACTCTATCACTCTTCCATATAAGTGCGACAGAGAGAAGCGTTTTGTTCGCTACTGCGCAAACAATTGGCATCTTGGGTAGGCCCCGGCTCCCTGGTCCCTAAAATGCTATTACACATATTCGTTTATAATCAAGGATATGTCAATAATTTTGACAAAAACACTGTGTGCAACATGCAAGAATAAAGAAATGCAATATAAAGCTGTAATTAATGAATCATTATAATTCATTAAAGTTATATATTTTATTGGTACAACTTTTAAGGGCGTGAAACTTATATTTTTAATCACCCGTGCCCCTTAACATGAAAGGATCAATCCTAGTTATAATAACGGATAATGAAAAGCAAATTGATGGGCACAGACACCAAAGGATCTCATTAAAGCATTGATTTGCGCGCACAACCCTTGGTAGGTACTACGTTGGACTTGCAATACGTTACGAATGTTATAGAATAATATAAATGTCTCTTTTATTTATACCTAAGACACGTAACATAAAATGTGTTAAGGTAAACATAGTCAAGCTTACAAAAATAACTTCTATTTTTATTGAATCCCAGCAAATTTTAATAAAGAACCTCCCAGGCCAATTCGAACGTGCACCAGACATCAAACGATATCTAAATGATGTCTATCTATTGTTTACCAATTGAAAGATACTTCAAGTTTTGTGTGCTTAAAACAAAAACTAACTCGGCATCAAAAATAAATAATTTTTTGCCCTAACGTAAGTAATAAGTATAAATATACCTTACTCGCATAGATTCGTAAAATCTATGAGGATTGTATACGTAAAATGCGTAAGATATCTACAGTCTTAAACAAATTTGTTCTTAGAATTTGACAGGTGATGTAGATGCCAAACATATAGCGCAGCACAGCTTCCTTCTTTGCAGATGTTAAACTAGGGTTCGGTTTTTTCGTACAGTTTACTCCTCTTATACCTTTTTATACATATACTTTTGTATGTAATAAAGTCACGAGTCTACATCACGTAGTAAACAGAAAACCGACGTTGTAGCAACCTTAAAATTCGTAGAATCACTGAAGCGTCGGCAGTTTATTTGTTAAATAAATAATTTGATTGAAATTCCATTAAAATTTGTCTATTTTAAAGTGGCTCAAAAAACACAATATGCGGACTTGAAACGGGGCTTGTCTAGGGTTCAATGTAATAATAATACATAACGACAGAACATTATACATTAAAAACTGTTAATTTTAACTATTAACTTCACTTGTTCAACTGTGATTTCACTGTACAGTCGCCATCAGATATATCGGGGCGGCCAAGCCGCTCACAAATATCTGAACACGCCTCTAATTGTCAAGGCGTTCAAGTGCGTGCATGATCAGATATTTTTGAGCACCTCGGCCGCTCAGATATATCCGATGGCGACTGTACTACTACTGTTACAGGAACCTAGTTGTAGTAGTGTTTGAAACTTATTGTGCGCGCTAGGGTTACGTATAGTGTCCGAACTCAGGAGGCTAATCCAAACTTATGTACTCCTATATCACAAATGATGTCATTTTGTTATCATTCGCTCGTGCCAATAAATTGTACGACTAAGTACGATGAAGACAAAATTAATGATAACAAAATGACATTATTTTGATATCGGAATGTAAATTTGAATTGGCCTCCGGGCCTCCTGCGGCTCGGTTCACGGCCTTGCACCGAGGCCAAGGTGCGTTATTGAGGCCCTGAATCTTTCTATCCTGCTGTCCGCACTCCGAAAAGCTACTTTTGCATGTTACGTATTGTAAGGGGTAGCGCCCATAAGCAAATTATTCCAAAAAATATCAACACCTTTATACTAATTATTAGCATTGGATACAAGTAAGAGTTTTACAAAGTTAACTTGCTTACTATTGAGACTACTTTGTATAATAATAATACATGTGAAATTTAAATGTATGAGTCGTATAATTTTTTTAATAAAAAATGGCTTATTTAAACATTCACGATTTTTATTCATTATTATTCACAACACATACAACATTTATGATCTACCCTCATGTCAGCCGTGTCGAAACTCGTTTTTGGCAGAATTGTGCTTGACTGCGCGGTAGCCATAGACAAAAGAGTGAAGTGAAATCGTCAGTCCATACATTATGTATGACCATTGGCCGACTATTTTCGACAGAGAGGAATGCCTGTTAATGGCTACTCCGTTTGGTTATATCCTCCTAGGATTTTACTGACTGATTGTAAAGTCGTTTCATGACCAAAAAAAACAAGTAACTATCCGTGTACGAGTCCGACTCGCACTTGGCCAGTCCTATAACGAGGGGCCTCGAAAAGTGCAAGACATGGATGTATTGCCTATAATCATCGGCCCAAGAATAACGTGCGGTGGCGGTACCCCCGTCGCCAGAACTTTCACCGCAACTCCGGGCAAGTATTAATTGCAAAAGTTGTGGGCGCCTCGTTCGTACTTATTGACAGGCGGACGACGTTATTTAATATTTTTCTGTTTTAGTTTGACAGTTTATAATGAATAAGGGTTACTACATGATAATGTTAGAGAGTTTCTTACAAGCAGTAGATAATATAAGTATGCATAAACTTATACATTTATATGATCGTTACTGTATTTTGTGCGTAATTCGTAATATAGGCCGGAGTATTATAGGTACGACTTCGTAATTATATTACGACTTTAGTGTCCATTACACAAGACACTTTAAATAGCCCTTAAAAATAAAGAAAATTGCTAAATAAAAAAAACAAATTAAAAACGGGTCATGCACATGTAGTACATACAATATGCACATATTGAGTGTTCTGAATAAATATATTTTTAAATTTTTCCTATGTTTTTAGATTTTTAACCCATAGACACACAGACAGGACATGACATGTTTAAGGCGGTTCCCTGAGCCAGAAGGCGAAAAATCTCCTTATATGATCCTGTTTTTCTAAGAGGTGTTGATATTTGTAGACGTGGAAAAAATATATGTAGTTCTTGACTATATTATCTTTAATATCATAGCTTCCGATACACGAATTATGACACTTCGCTCGATACAATTAATTCCCAAAGTAACCTCTAACTCGGACTTTTAATCAAACTTTACTCGGTTATTTATTATGTGATACTATAAACAAAAAAAGAAGAAAAAACAATCTTAACTTAAATAGTAATTTCATAGCTTTCGCATTTCGATATTGTAGGGTAACGTTTTTAAAATAAATAAAAATCGACAAAATTCGATCAAAATTGACACTTGGCGCGCATGATCTTTCCCGTTCTTTCTTGCGAAATGTGACAGCGACAGCGGCAAACCGATGGAACGGCCTTAATGACGAGACATGACTATTTGTGACGTTTTCATCCAAAAATGGATTAGCTTGGAATGGATTGGATTATGGATTAATGGATTGGATTATGGAAATAGCGCCTTACTGACAAGCGACAATAAGTACCCTTTTGGTTGAAAATGGCACATAGTCTTCGTTGAAAAATGATTATCTTTTTAAAAAAAAAAAGATTGACCCTAAGTTTACTTATACCTACCCAATCCGTGGGTACGAAGGGTACGAAGAAAGGAAGATATTTTACAAGTTTCATCCCTCTTGGGATTGAACTCTCCCCGTAACGTTTACCTCTAAAACTTCGTTTATTTCACAGGGATGTTGATCCGATAAATGCATGAAAAATAATATATTTCAGGTAAGGTAAGTATCTCTTATATATTTATGTTTTAAGTATGCTTATTATAAACATTAATAATTATTCAAAATTTATTTTAGTTCCTTGTAGTTTTAGTAGGAAGGGATATCTTCACATTTATTTTAAAATCACATTTATGTTTTTATTATCTCAGTATATTATATGTAGGTACTTTACTATGCAGTTGCCTGCCTATTTACAAAACGCTCTAATTAAGAGCAAGTACATAATTCGTTTAATTAAGCGTAAATGTAAATAAACTTCGTTGGACTGTAATTAATGAATAGCTGAAGAAATTTACGATGTCACTGTGGTCCAATTAAATTGTAGGGTACCTAAGCATTAAGCAATTGCAAAGCAACATAAAAATCCAGAGCCCAGCAACACCAACAAACTCCGACACCGACGTCGACATCAAATAATATCTATCTTTATTTTTATTATATTGGAAGGGCGTGAATAAAATAGTAACTATACAATTTCATAAATTAATTTATGTAAGAATAGTGTGTCGAAAAGAATATCGCTGACTCGCTCTGGCAAGTTCGACTGCGCAGACAGACACGGAGGACGTTCAGTAAGTGCATGTGCCAAGGGCGGACCGTGTTGTCCTCCCTTTAAGAATATCGCTGACTCGCTCTGGCAAGTTAGACAGCGCAGACGGACACGGAGGACGTTCAGTAAGAGTAAGTGCATGTGCCAAGGGCGGACCGTGTTGTCCTCCCTTTAAGAATATCGCTGACTCGCTCTGGCAAGTTAGACAGCGCAGACGGACACGGAGGACGTTCAGTAAGTGCATGTGCCAAGGGCGGACCGTGTTGTCCTCCCTTTAAGAATATCGCTGACTCGCTCTGGCAAGTTCGACAGCGCAGTCGGACACGGCGGACGTTCAGTAAGTGCATGTGCCAAGGGCGGACCGTGTTGTCCTCCCTTTAAGAATATCGCGGACTCGCTCTGGCAAGTTCGACAGCGCAGACGGACACGGAGGACGTTCAGTAAGTGCATGTGCCAAGGGCGGACCGTGTTGTCCTCCCTTTAAGAATATCGCTGACTCGCTCTGGCAAGTTAGACAGTGTAGACGGACACGGAGGACGTTCAGTAAGAGTGAGTGCATGTGCCAAGGGCGGACCGTGTTGTCCTCCCTTTAAGAATATTGCTGACTCGCTCTGGCAAGTTAGACAGCGCAGACGGACACGGAGGACGTTCAGTAAGTGCATGTGCCAAGGGCGGACCGTGTTGGCCTCCCTTTAAGAATATCGCTGACTCGCTCTGGCAAGTTAGACAGCGCAGATGGACACGGAGGACGTTCAGTAAGTGCATGTGCCAAGGGCGGACCGTGTTGTCCTCCCTTTAAGAATATCGCTGACTCGCTCTGGCAAGTTAGACAGCGCAGACGGACACGGAGGACGTTCAGTAAGTGCATGTGCCAAGGGCGGACCGTGGTTGTCCTCCCTTTAAGAATATCGCTGACTCGCTCTGGCAAGTTAGACAGCGCAGACGGACACGGAGGACGTTCAGTAAGAGTAAGTGCATGTGCCAAGGGCGGACCGTGTTGTCCTCCCTTTAAGAGTGTGCGCAGAAATAGAAAAATTAAGGTGTATCATCTAATTTACTTACTATTTTCATTACGTTTCAAATGAGTGCCTATTTGTGGATAGTTATGCATGCTAATGATTTAGGTACGTCAAAGCAGTGCCTGTTTAAGTAATGATATCCATTTTTGTTCCTCAATTTGGCCGTTATATCGTACTATAATATAACTTACTTCCGTAACATAAAATTTATATCATTATGACAAAAGAAATTTATTAAATAAGATGTTTTGATAATATGTGTACATATTTTGATTAGCTTCTTAATATCTCGGCAGATGTAGGTGAACGTACGCTCCTACATTGCGCGATATATCACCACGCCGAGATATATTTCTCAATTACACAGTTATTTGTTACGAATACGCTACGAGCGGCAATGGTTTTAGACAAAATAACTGGAGTGTGTGTAGCGATGCATTTACAATAACCAAAGAGGATATAATAGGATAGAGCGGTACTGTCATAGTAAATTTTGTAGCCAAAGTAAATTCACTGCCATCTATCGACACGCAATTAAAACTAAAAATAAAAATATCAAAAAATGTAGTTATATATGGATAAATGTTTTTTTTTTAATTGCAATATTTGCATTAATTATTTGTATATTATTTTGACCCATGTTCTTTCATTGATATGCGTTAAAATTGTTAAATAACAAACAAAATCATCAACGCCATCTATACGAGAGTAGGCCAAAGGTAGTGTCGCCATCTGATCGAGAATCAAATTTTCTTGATTTTCTAGGCACGTTTTTTCCTTAGGCTGTATCCATCTATTACGGAGTTATATCTATCTTTGATAATAACAAATGTCGAAGTGTAGGTGTTATTAGTTATGTATAATAAATAAATAAATTAAGAATTAAAAAATCGGCCAAGTGCGAGTCGGACTCGTGCACGAAGGGTTCCGCTGCCGTATATAGTCGACCAAAGTTTCATGTCGATGAAACGGCAGTATTACCGTTTCATCGACATGAAACTTTGGTCGACTATTTAAAGACGCATGTAAAACGACACTGTTTGTTCTACAACTTGTATACTGTGTGAAATTACTTGTCCTTAATTTAATAAAAATGTTACCCATAAACTGCTATGTCTACTCTGGCCTGGCCTGTTAAAAATATGTTACCTATTGCTTTAACCACGCTTAACATTTGTATTGTAAAATAAAAAGTAATATAACTGCGAAAATGTCACAAATTTATTGTTATAAAGTACTTACGCAGCGTGTCTCTGTATTTCTTTGCAGAAAGTAAACATTAGCAGAAGTAATTCAAAAGTTGAGTCTTTGTCTCTACTTGGTTTGTTAACGTCAGCTCAATGCAAATTCAGAGTCCGTATTTTAAAATCAAATAATGTTATACGGCTTTTTACAAAAAAATATCTAAAAGTAAGAATTGCTTGAATGTCATATATAAATAGTTATGTAAGTGTAACTGTGGTGTCATAGTTCTACGCGAATACGATTTATTATATTAGTTATGTATATAATAATAAATATAAATATCACTATGTTTGACCATTTTGGAAACATTCAATTATGAAATTATGAAAACCTATTGACAGATTCATTCACGTAAATTTTATTCATTTTGATGCCCTCTTTTTATGATAAAAGGTTTCTACAAACTGTTATTTAGAGCATCTGCTTGGTAATTAGTAGGAAAGCGGCACACGTCCCTGTCGCCGCCGGTTTTAGATTAAAGGCTGTAAAATCTCCAATTCAAATAGCGCCACGGAATTTGAATGAACCTTGGGTCCTACTATTGGTTTTGGAAAATACGGAATTCACAAACAGTTTGTTCTCGTTTACTGTTTTATGACTCGGTCCTACTAAATTAGGTAAGTATATTAAAATGAGGTCTACTGCGGCATAATAGAGGTGGTTGGAAATATGTGATCACAGTTAACTCACAGTCTATTAGTCGATGACTATAATTATGCGACTATTTTGTGTAACATAGAGTAAGTCAGAACTAAACACGAAACTCGTAGCTAAGGTGCCTTCTACTAGAAAACTAACACGCTATTATTGTACCAACCATCTGAGTTAAGAGGTCGACATATAAAGATAATTACTTACTTGTTTATGGAATTACCTTTATTATCTAGGTAATACAAATGAGAAATTTTAAGCGAAAGGTTAGGTTGGTACCAAATTAGTGACACATCTTTAAAAAGAGTTTTTATCTTAAAAGGAAAGTAATTTAGTCATAATAAAATGTACGGGATAATTCAATACACGAGCGATTCAAACAACAGTATTACAAATACAGCACGGTTGTTGACAGTCGATAAAGTTTAGTAACTAGAACTTAGTTAGCATTCAAAAGCCCATGCCCTTGGAGTCGACGGTTAAAAACTACGCGCGTGTACGGATTTAACTTAACCGTACTGAACTTACGAAAAATTGTAACAAAAAATAAAAAAGACAAAAGAATGCTTGTTATTTTATCGCTTATCTTTATTAAAAGCCGTTACACCCAAAATGATAGCCAATTTATTGATTCGATGAAGCTTCACAAATATCTAATAAATTATGCTTTTGTGAAGAAACAATACGAGGTCATTATTTCGTTTGGTAAAAAAATAACTCGCAAGGTTCTCGATTTCGAGTTTCACCAGTACCATATTTGGATCTGTCCGAATTACGCCGTTGAACAGAATCCGGAATGAGTTCAGGATCGCGACGTCTTGCCGAGGGATTTATTTCGGTTTTGCATAGCTATCACTGGATAGGCAGATGTTAATTGGCCGGTCATTTGCATGCGTTTGTGTTTTACAGTGGAAGAAGTCAAGAGACTGTAAAGCCCTGGAAGATCCCAATAAAACACTGCAATTCTGCATTTACCGAATTGCAGTCTTGCTGAAATAATATATTTTCGTAATTTTCGTATGCTTCCGGAAAAAAAAATTGTTTTCTAACAGTTGAAATTTTATTTGTTAACATCTCGTTACAGCGACTGGCAGTAGACGGTCGGGGCGACCCCGCAATACATGGAGGCAGTCAGTTTGAGAAGGAGGCTGGCTCAACTGGTCTCAGCTGGAAAGAGCTGGAAGTAGCCGCTCAAGATCGAGACAAATAGAATATTGTTCTTCGAGCCCTGTCTATAATGACTTGATGAGGGTAAACAGGAATGCATCATCATCATCACAAATATTTATTTCGTTAAAACGTTATTCAACAAAAGGTATCTTAATGTCTAATTTATGAAATTGGGTCAGAAATTTTATATAATAATCAATATGTTAATTTCATTTCAAAATCGCTATCAATAAATGTAAGCCGACTGTCATTAAAATGCAATTGTGACAGTTTCCCTATTCTTGTAAACAACAAAGAAAACGCGTACCCAAAGTCACACCAAAACCAGTTCGTTTTAATAACTGAAGCTAATAAAAATAAAGCAAGGTCACAGGAAAATGAAGGCACAAGCGGTGAAAGCGTGCGTAATGAAAGGTTGCGAGCGTTGACAATTCGTTTTTGCGTTAATAACGACCTTTCCTTATGAAAATTGTACCCAAACTGACGTGTAAATTCGTTGAGAATTTTATTAATAACGACATGGTGTTTGTTTTGTTTCTTCTTGTTTGAAGCTTGAGCTACTTATTTTAATTTGTGCTCGTGTGTAAAAGTGATTACTGATTAGATTTGTAGTGCAAGTTCATACATTTTTTCCGTGGAAAAAATTGTGATCTAGCATTAAACACTAGTCAATGGGTAAACAGCGCTTAGAAAGGGAATCTCTGTTTGCATTTTATAGTGTCAGTGTTTAATTCTTTGTGTATGGTTAATTAGACCATAGACATAAAAATAGAAATATTTTTTTAATGCCCAAAGAACACATAAATCGGTTAGACTTACTTTCATTTTTTTACAATAAGTAATCGAAAAGGTTTCCAAGCTGTCGAGGCACTATTATTGCAAAATGTCATCTTCACAGTACCTATAATTATATACATGTTAAATAGGTTTTAATAGGATCCGGATGATATAACTTCACAATTGGTTCCTTTTAGATTAATTAAAATCAGACTATGGAATCCTGGAGGATTCCGGAAGGAGAACTGTAAGAAGAAATCGGGGAACATCTTTTCATAAAGATAACAAAGAACACGAAAAACTGGGAAACCCCTTCTTCGAATTTTTTTTATCCGTTAAAAAAAATAGAATTTGCGAAGAATGCAAACTAAAACAAAAAAAAAATATGACATCCACTCCATTCTACCACATTTATTAACGGTACGAAATAGTTGATTTCCTATCTGCAAAATAAATAAAAACATAAATTCAATGTTGACACAATTGAAAAGATATCGAACGCGGTTATTATTTCATTTCATATTTACTCACACAAAAATTATGTAATGTTAATTCTAATCTAATTTTATGCCATTCATCCGCGAATAAGACTAGCGTAACACAAACAAAAGAAATTCGCGATATAATTCACCCGTTAGAAATTACGATTTACAAAGGGTTTTAGCTAAGTTATTTTACATTACTCTTTTGAAATGAGTTTTGCCGCTCGAGGAATACATATTCAGTTTTATTATTTCGAAGTGGAGTACAATTTAAGGCTTATATTTCACTTACCGTGATCCATGAAATATTGCCTACATTCTATAAGTAACTTGATAGAAGATAAACTCTTTGGTTTACCGAACTTGTTATTGAGGTATAGACTTGAGGTCCCTAGAGAGGTAGACCTTAGATAGTAATTTCTTGTTATCAACCGGTTATGGATCTGTCAGCTGTCAACAGTGACGTGTGTTAAAAAGTACAGCTTTGTCAATCAAGTTTTTGGCAAACTCAGCTTCTAGAATAGTAGTCGTTTGAAACATTTAAAATACACTTTACTCCGATCGTAGCTCTACGGCGTAGACCATAGTCTGTTAGGGTCCGTATGTATTAACTATCTTCCGGTTTCACTAATATGTAGTAAAATTGTGATTATTAACGCTAACGCAGAATGGGATACATAAGGTGGTAGGTACATCTATAACTACCTAAAAATTGTAATTTTAATGAGTGGGAGCGAGCCTTTTCCAGTGGATCGAAAACGACCCAATGGGTATAGGTATATTGTAAGGGTTAACACATTTACATACTATATGAGTATACAATGTAACTTCGATGTATACAATGCACAACGAACATATTTACAACTTACTACAGTTTCCACAGTTTCAGCGGATATGTTACTTTATTTTATTTCTCATGAATATTATGCCTAATGAATAACAACCTCTCTGTGAATTTTATACACACTACGATAAAATTTTGTTTTCCCCACACATCCTCCTCCATCCTCTTTATCTTTCAAAAACGAAAGAGAAATTTGCATTTTATACACAAACTGTGTTTCACATGGTAATAAAAATTGCTTATATAATAAATCTTTTGATAAAATAAAATAAATCTTTTGATTCATTAATACCTCACTAGGTAGAACCCTGCTAGATTAAATTCTGTTATTTAAGTCAATACCTACTCTTTGGCTAATGTCAAACATTCCCGCACCGAAAACCCCGATGTATGCTCATAATTAAATCTTCCTGAACTGGAATCAGAAAAGTAATGTAAGTATGTGAAAAGTAATTTAAGTGTGCGTGTTTATGTGATATGTTTGTTCACGTAACAAAATCAATTTCTTATTAAACTTTATTAAAATGACACACGGAGTATAAGCACATACACATATTTTTTTATACGAGTCATATCAATTATCAATTTATCACGAGCTTAATTATAATATTGTATATTAGCTTACCTTCGCTTAAATTATGTAAATCCGTTGCAATGTTAACTTTAGGTTTCAAATCCGTTACAACTACTTAAGTTTTGAATACATATTATAAATCTAATTTTACTTTTTTTACACTTATTATTTAAGTTGATTTATTATTCACAATACAATATCTGTCACTATCACTTCTTCACGAGAAACTTGTCGTACATCAACGATTATACTCCAATTTCAAAAAGTTTTCTCATTGATTTACGCGGGAACTTCCTGGGAAGGCGAATGCGGCCATCCCTCGGCACGCACTAAGAGCAACTGAATGGAAGCTCTACTGAGATAGCAGCATAAAGTGCTTTTTGCGTTCCGAAAACTAGGTTATTAACTATAATCACGGTATTTCTACATACATAAGGCTCATGTTTGTTAGTATTTCAGTTTTCAAGATGCTTTATAGATTAACACCTATCTAGCGTGCGATTCGGTGGATTATACTAATCCTATCTCATAGAAGACGCAGTAATTTGTAGGATATATTGGGGTAGTTTGCGGAATGGTCCCGAATTCTAATGCGGGTTTGAGGGATGACAAAACAATTATAATTATAATGACTCTTATCCGAATAGCAGTGCTCACAATTTGACAGCGACGCTGCTGGGTTTCGTAATATTACGGGGTTTACTCACATTTAATTGTTCGTATGCAATGTTGTTGTTTTTAGTAGATTTTGCCATTTCTGAAGGAGATATGTACTTGCATGGCGTAATACGCCCCTTCGACACATATAATAATATCAAAGAGAATATATAGGATAGAGGGGTACTGTCATAGTAAATTTTGTAGTCACAGTAAATTAACTGCCATCTATCAACACACGATTAAAACAAAAAATAAAAATATCAAAAAATGTATATACATATATATGGAAAGGATAAATGTTTTTTTATTTGTATTTATTATTTTTATATGATTTTGACCCATGTTCTTCTACTGATATGTGTTAAAATTGTTAAACAATAAAAGGCCAAAGGTTGCTATTGGTGGTAGCACCATCTGTGCGAGAATCAAATTTTCTTGATTTCCGAGGCACGTTTTTTCCTTAGACTATTTCATCTGTACGGAGTTATATAGGTCTTTGATAATATATACTATACATATATTATATTATGTGTCGGAGGGATGCGTCTATGGCGGTGGGCGCAGTACCTCGATGTTAATACATTAACACATTACTAATTTAGCTGTGAAGATGATACTTCACAGCTAAATTAGTATGCTACCAGTGCATGAAATATCTGTCGGACTCGTTAACCATATTTAGTGACTTGATGTGCCATTCTAGTACTACATGATGAAAATAACTAATCACTCAACTGGATTGGACTCAAATAAAATAATCATATGAAACCGTTCAAATCTTTATTCAAGTCAAGCTAGGCCGGCTCCAAGCCTACACCTCTGACCCGAGAAGATTTAAATCCCCCCTCAATTGAAGGAAAGAAAGGAAGGAAGGCCATCCCAATATGGGACCGGCGCGTTAGATTCTATAAGCTTTCAGAATAATCCTTCAGGTATAAGCCTCCAGGAACGTAGCGAATCAGGCACGAGGTTGGCTAACGTCCTATCTCTAGCACGGTCCGACCAAGAATCCTCCCAGCTCGGAGCTCGCTCGCGCCTCCAAGTCCACGTTGGCCAACCTGCCTGACCAGTTTACCAACATAACGACAAAAATGCCACCTCGTACCGAACTTCATCCAAGCTCAACCACTTGACGTTCCAAAGCCTTCTACCTGTCGTTTTAGCTCAACAATGCGCCAATAGATGGCGTTACTCTCTACACAACTTGATAAATTTCTATACAATTAAGTAATACATAGCCAAACATTGCTAATCGATTTTCTACAGGAGTCTAAAACTGAACTGTTACTCTGCAATACGTGTTTCTAGAGTCACGCTGCGACATATGTATTAAAGAGTGATACTTACTGATAACCGCTGTTTAAGCTTTATCCCTAAACTAAAATCTACAATGCCCGTTTCTAGCATCGCATGACCTCGAGTTCTGTATTACACGCTTGGTATATTTTACTTACTTTTTTATGTAAAGTCATTCGCTTTTTAACCGACTTCAAGATTTCAAAGGAGGAGGTTCTCAATTCGGTTGTATGTTTTTTTTTAAATGTTTGTTACTCCATAACTCCGTCATTTCTGGACCGATTTTGAAAATTCTTTTTTTGATTATAAGTATATATATATACAGATTGGTCCCGTTTTTGTCAAAAAGCAGTTCT
This sequence comes from Cydia strobilella, assembly GCF_947568885.1. Lineage (NCBI taxonomy): Eukaryota > Metazoa > Arthropoda > Insecta > Lepidoptera > Tortricidae > Cydia > Cydia strobilella. The sequence continues at coordinate 16,444,129 of NC_086042.1, read as the reverse complement.
GATGATGGTATACATGAGGAATCGAAGGAACTCCTCAAATATTAAAGGCATACATATAGCGATTTTAGTATTTTCAGCAACAAATCAAGCACTTACATTTAAAGAGTGACATTTGATGAAGTGGAACTGCTGATGATGATCAGAACGGAACTCTTCAATGACGCATAGTTCACGTTTGGCGATTTGTCCTCTTCGTTATGTTTGTTAAGCAAGTTAGGTTTCAAGAAACATTTTTGTCAAGTTCGAGTTCTGATGATGGGATCCATGAGGAATCGAGGGAACTCCTCAAATGTGAAAGGCATACATATAGTGATTTTTGTATTTTTATCAACAAATCCAGCATTTCCATTTTAAAAAGTGACATTTGATAAGTGGAACTGCTGATGATGATCAGAATGGAACTCTTTAATGACGCATAGTTTACGTTTGGCGATTTGTCCTCTTCTTTATGTTTGTTAAGCAACTTAAGTTTTTAAGACATATTTTTGTCAATCTCGAGTTCTGATGATGAGACCCACGAGGAACCGAAGGAACTCCTCAAATGTGAAAGGCATACATATAGTGATTTTTGTATTTTCATCAACAAATCCAGCATTTACATTTAAAAAAGTGACATTTGATGAAGTGGAACTGCTGATGATGATCAGAATGGAACTCTTCAATGACACATAGTTCACGTTTGGCGATTTGTTTTCTTCCTTATGGACCCAGACCTAAACTTGGACCCGGACTCGGACCCGGACCCGGGTCTGAACATGGACCTTAACTCGTACCCGGACCCGGACCGAACTCGGACCCAAACTTGGACCCGGACAGCCGGACACGGACCCGGACTCGGATCCAGACCCAGACCCGGACCCGGACCCGGAAATGCTACTAGAAAAGTGGGTTAGGTGGGTGGGTTTTTTTTGAACGGCGATTCTTACAGAACAGAATCAGAAAAGTAGGTTAGGTTAGGTCAGAGCTGTGACCCTTACAGAAACGAAATGCTATCAGAAAAGTAGGTTAGGTTAGGTTAGAACTGCGACCCTTACAAAAACGAAATGCTACTAGAAAAGTGGGTCGTTTTACCTCCTTTTCTACATAATTAGGCAAAAGATGCTGTCTTTTTCATTTCATTGTCTGGAATCTAAGAGTGCACCATCAACAATAAGTGAACTTTCAGCGGCATCCCCCATTGAAGTCGGTTTTTTTTTCTTAAAAATTATTAATTTTAATTTGTATTTTAATATTAATATTATCTTATTTTCTTTCCTAAATTAATGTCAATTATATTTATGTTGTAATCTATTTTATATGTAAATTTTTATAAGATCTAATTATAAAGAATCATTGTAAATAATGTTACAGAATAAATATTGTGTATGACATTATTTTGGGTAAAAGCTTTGTACGTACATATATTCTACACGCGAGGATATTCGTAATATCCTCGCGTGTTGTGGGACTGACATATATACTAGTGGCTCTGTGAGCTGTAGACCTCGCGAGCATAGCTTAAGATGGATGTGTCTAGGATGGTTTAAATAAGAGGGTAGAATAGCTATAGACAATAGGTACTTTTTTCATACAATTTCCATTTCGGGAGAAAACGGTTTCGACTAACTAAATCTTAACAAATCACTTTGATTTTGATGTTGATCGCTTCAGCATAATATTTTCTAGGTTTATAAATTTCGCTTCGAAAATTATTGTGGCTTTTTAGTAGGTACATTACCATTAGTTGAATCCTATGAAACTATTGATACTGGATAGGAATGGAATCGATTGGGATAAAAAATAGCATGTGAAAAATAAAAGTTTTCATTTCATACAAATTGTATGGGAAAAGTTTTCCTCGATTTGTGGCTTTCCTAGGCGAAGTTTTATATGGTCCCATACAAGCTTTTGATCGTGGATAGGAATGGGATCGATTGGCATCAAAAAAACATGGGAAAAGGCTATTAGGGACACAGCCGCAGTGGTTGACGTGAAACGTGGCGTGGAAAAGTTATTGCGAAGACCGCATAGGGCCGCTTAGGGACCTCATAGCGCCCTGTATGTAAGACTTGAATGTTGAGCTTTGCCCTACTCTACAGTGAAAAGCTTGTAGGTAAGAGAAAAAGGGCGCCGCAGGCATTTCTCAAAAATGATCTTTTTCTTGCATCCTGTAGGTACCTATGTTTTTTCCAAAATCGGTAAACCCCAATCTTCATTAATTTGAAATTGAGGGAAGGTTTTCTAAGACCATTTTCACGTAGCAGCACGGGATCTGGTAGTTGCCCTCACTGACCCAAACCACCCTGTATACCTGGCTGATTTTTGAATTTCTAAAAGTATTGTAATGCTTAGTAGTGGAGATATATTGAAGGGAGTCACACGAAATCAAGCGCTCGAAACTCTGAAAACCGCACAAGTGCGGGTCGGACTCGCCCACCGTGGGTTCCGTACGGTTTAGTATTTGTTCCTATAGCGGCAACAGAAATACATCATTTATGAAAATTTCAACTGTCTAGCTATCACTGTTCATTAGACACAGCCTGGTGACATGCAGACGGAGAGACGGACAGAGGAGTCTTAGTATGTAATAGGGTCCCGTTTTTATCCTTTGGATAAGGAACCCTAAAAATCGGCCCGTTTCGACCTCACGATGTCACCACATATCGAGCAAATTAGGCACTACTTAGCTAGGTCACCTGTGTTAAAGTGACATCTTTGTTAGTTATTATTAAACTTAACTTCACTATCTTGTTTAACATGGATGATCACTCACATGGACAGGCGTTGGGCAAAATTTTCTCAATTTTTATTGAATTTTTCAATAATATTATTGAATAATTGCCTCCATAAACGAATCTATACTACCTAAACCTCAAAGTTTATAGTGCAAAAAATCTACGTATTTTAAGAGAAATACTGTAAGTAAATATATATGAAATTCGGAATAAGGAGAACCACTTAAATCTAAATAAATGTATGGCTCCGCGGTTAAGAACACTAGAAAATTATAATAAAAAAACATTTGTTTTAGGTCTAGTTAAATAAAAGCTTGTAAAAATTAAACGAATACGCTTAGCCCGCGCTTGATCAATCAATAATATTATTTTCATTTTTTGAAAATAGAAAAATATAAAATAAATTAAAAAACAATACGAAATTTAAGTGAAAAAAAAAAATACAAAAAGTTATGCAGCAGCATACAATTACCGGGGATCGAACCAGGGACCACCCGTTGCAAACCTAAAAAAGCGACTGTTTGCAAAACAAGCCACGCTAGTTCTTATATTAGCTGACGAAATACAGCTACTCTTTCTCGAGTAAAAACTAAATATCTAAATACCGCCAAAACCAGCAATACAAAATTTCTGCATTTTTTGCCGTTTAATCTGTAAACATATCTCTAAATGAAAATACTGTTATGATATCCATACGACTATTTGTTTGGGCGCGAGCTATCACGACTCCGCCATTTTGAAAAATTTCCAAAAACCGGGTCGACAAAAAAAATATATTTAATCATAGAATTTGGTCACAAAATTTCACGAGAATCGGTTGAGAATTGCGACCTGTAGAGGAGAACATCCGGACATACAAGAGCAAAATGCGCGAGTCAAACCGTAGACTTTCGCTACGCTTCGGTCAACAAGTTTGTTTTATCCGCCTTTTCCATTGATATTTTTAGATTATTCGCAGAAAGTCGTTAATTTTTTTAATATATCTGAAACTTATAGAAAGCCGATATTTAGTTTAATGATATTTTATGATGACTTGCCTTGCAAAAAAATGGACAAACCGGAACTGACGTTTCTACTTTTCTCCTGTTCTATCGACCTATCATATCCCATAACTTACACTAGCAAGTGTGTTCAGTACATCTACTTATTATTTATTTCTACATAAAACTAGCCGTCATAGTGTGTGAATTCAAAAAGCACTATATTCGAACCATTATCCAAATATCTCAGTACGCTGATGTTTGCAGAGGGTCGTTCCGTGCCGAACCGATTCGGGCCGTGAAACAATGCACGCCGGAGTGTCCGTGGTATTCGGGTCCTTCTGTGCCCGGTTTTATGTAACGGCTATAAATAACAACCATATTTGAAAAAATAATATTATAAAAAAAAAACTTACCAGTTATCAGATCTAAAGGACTTTCTTCGTCTTAACTTTATGCAATTACTATAAAACCTGCCCTTATTTTATTTGACAACATTTTCGAAACTCTTAAGAAAAAATTGCTTAAATTGTAGTATGTTTTATTTATTACATACATGTCGTCATGTTGTATTTTCCTAAATAAAAATTAAATTTAATTATATTTTGTCAATACTTAACAGGAAATCAGGGGCCTAGCGAAGATGACAATCGTTAACAGAAAACACCAATCGGAAGTTAAATATAATGATAATGTATGGAAATAGTCACGTGACTTTTCGTGGCGTCTAAAGATAAAGATAAATAAGCATTTGTCATCCCGATATTTTTTTCAATTGTTTGTCGATGTACGATTGTCATGTTTGCTATAGGCACCCAGCTGCATCCGTAATTCCGTATACATATACCCATAAAAATAGTTACCTGATATCTAGGGCATATCCGTTTAATATTATTTGTTTATTTATAATGAGAAATAAGTGAAATAACTGACTAAGGTGGATGTCAAGGGAGTTCATGTCGAATAGCGCAAAAATGATGCCATAATTTTGCACAACTTAACGTAACGTAAACAATCAAAAGTATTAGTTTAAAACTAAATAATTATTTTTAACCGATTTCAAGATTTCATAATTTTTAAGAAAAAAAACCGACTTCAATGGGGGATGCCGCTGAAAGTTCACTTATTGTTGGTGGTGCACTCTTAGATTCCAGACAATGAAATGAAAAAGACAGCATCTTTTGCCTAATAATGTAGAAAAGGAGGTAAAACCACCCACTTTTCTAGTAGCATTTCGTTTCTGTAAGGGTCGCAGTTCTAACCTAACCTGACCTACTTTTCTGATAGCATTTCGTTTCTGTAAGGGTCACAGTTCTAACCTAACCTACTTTTCTGATAGCAGTTCTGTTCTGTGAGAATCGCAGTTCAAAACCCAACCACCCACCTAACCCACTTTTCTAGTAGCATTTCCGGGTCCGGATCAGAGTCCGGGTCCGTGTCCGGCTGTCCGGGTCCAAGTTTGGGTCAGAGTTCGGTCCGGGTCCGGGTCCGAGTTGGGGTCCATGTTCAGACCCGGGTCCGGGTCCGAGTCCGGGTCCAAGTTTAGGTCTGGGTCCATAAGGAAGAGAACAAAACGCCAAACGTGAACTATGTGTCATTGAAGAGTTCCATTCTGATCATTATCAGCAGTTTCCATTTCATCAAATGTCACTTTTTTAAATGTAAATGCTGGATTTGTTGATAAAAAAACAAAAATCACTATATATATGCATTTCACATTTGAGGAGTTCCCTCGGTTCCTCGTGGGTCTCATCATCAGAACTCGAGCTTGACAAAAATATGTCTTAAAAACTTAAGTTGCTTAACAAACATAAAGAAGAGGACAAATCGCCAAACGTAAACTATGCGTCATTAAAGAGTTCCATTCTGATCATCATCAGCAGTTCCACTTCATCAAATGTCAGTTTTTAAAATGGAAGTGCTGGATTTGTTTATAAAAATACAAAAATCACTATATGTATGCCTTTCACATTTGAGGAGTTCCCTCGATTCCTCATGGATCCCATCATCAGAACTCGAGCTTGATAAAAATGTTTCTTGAAAACCTAACTTGCTTAACAAACATGACGAAGAGGACAAGTCGTCAAACGTTAACTATGCGTCATTGAAGAGTTCCGTTCTGATCATTATCAGCTGTTCCACTTCATCAAATGTCACTTTTTAAAATGAAAGTGCTGGATTTGTTTATAAAAATACATAAATCACTATATGTATGCCTTTCACTTTTGAGGAGTTCCCTCGATTCCTCATGGATTCCATCATCAGAACCCGAGCTTGACAAAAATGTTTTTTGAAAACCTAACTTGCTTAACAAACATAACGAAGAGGACAAATCGCCAAACGTGAACTATGCGTCATTGAAGAGTTCCGTTCTGATCATCATCAGCAGTTCCACTTCATCAAATGTCACTCTTTAAAATGGAAGTGCTGTATTTGGTTTTCAAGAAACATTTTTGTCAAGCTCGAGGTCTGATGATGGGATCCATAAGGAACCGAGGGAACTCCTCAAATTTGAAAGGCATACATATAGTGATTTTTGTATTTTCATCAAAAAATCCAGCATTTACATAAAAAAGTGACATTTGATGAAGTGAAACTGCTGATGATGATCAGAATGGAACTCTTCAACGATACATAGTTCACGTTTGGCGATTTATTCTCTTCGTTATGGACCCAGACCTAAACTTGGACCTGGACTTTTTTTTGAACTGCGATCCTCACAGAACCGAACTGCTATCAGAAAAGTGGGTTAGGTTAGGTTAGAACTGTGACCCTTACAGAAACGAAATGCTATTAGAACATTGGGTTAGGTTAGGTTAGAACTATGAGTACTATGACCCTTACAGAAACGAAATGCTACTAGAAACGTGGTTGGTTCTGGTTTTACCTCCTTTTAGTCAGGCAAAAGGTGCTGTCTTTTTCATTTCATTGTCTGGAGTGCACCATCAACAATAAGTAACCTTTCAACGGCATCCCGCATTAAAGTCGGTTTTTTTTTAAATTATTACACTAAACAGTGTCTCCTTATATGTAAAAAAATTTGCAATTTAATAAACCTGCAAAATATTGCAATTTAATTTCTCGAAGGCAGAATTAGGCCAAGCCCGAATTTTGGGATTGAATAGCTGTTCTACCGATCAAATACCGTGGGTAGGATTCACCAAATGTTTGTTCAAATCGCAAGCCGAAGCTTTGGGTAGTCCACGTTTGGCCAATGTTCCGGACATACTTCAGTTCAAGTATTCGATTAAAGCAATTTGTTCTAATTTTCGAAATGGTTAATGCAAGAATGCATATCTGAAGTTAGCTTATCCACATAATGATCCATCCGCCATTTCCTAATCAATGCTGATATAATGGGCTATTAATTACACCCGCGTAAGAAGGATCCTCATGTCAAATTGAGTTTGTTGTTAGTTTAAGTCATCGAAGGTATCTAATTCAATGGAATAAGATACCTTCGGTATCGTATATTACATTAAAATGTTTACAAGATGGAATTTTAAAATGGGGTACTGAGGGCAGCTACCTGATCCCGTGTTGTTACACGAAAATTATCTTAGGAGAAAGGTCTCCTAGGTATGCCATTGTAATGGTACTAGAAGAGCGAGAAATGAGAGATAGTTTTTCATACCAATCTGACCCATTATGCTTTAGAAACATAATATTTTATTGACAAATCACTATTAAATCACTAAAAATAATAAATATCCAACTTACAATATTTTCCATACCTAAGTATAAGGTATGTTTTTCATCCAGCTCTATCCGTTCCATCTAATGCTCTAATTGTAATGTTTCCATACAATGTTTTCATGCTCAAATAATGATTGGCGTAAAAAAGGGCATGCAAATAGACACTTTTTTTTCATACTAAATGTATGAAGAACATTATTATTTCATTTCTGGATTTTGTAGTGCCCTATAGCTTAGATTGGTCCCTAAGAATCTTTTGATCCTGAAAATGGAATCGATTGGCAGGAAAAAAAAATTACGACATTGTCGTTGACTGTTTTTTTTCCAGTATCTGTAAATGCATATCGCACATAATTAAAAAGTTAGGAGTGGTCTTCAAATACCATTTTCCCGCACCAGTACGGGATCTGGTAGCTGCCCTCAGTGCCCCATCAAAAAATCCACCCCGTATAATTATCCACGTTATTTATTCGCAAACTAAGGTACTTTTGAATTACTGTAATTATTCCATTGATGACAAGGCGTGTGTGAAAATACCTACATGGAACAAGGAAAAATGCACCCACAAGAAAATATACCTATGTTGGTATGTATTTATAATATAAATAAATACTCTACTTCATTACACATTTCTCTGTTTGTTCCTTTTTTTTCACTTACTGTGACTTTTTATCCCTATTGTAAGCCCTTAGGCTTACTATAGGAAATTACATTAGCCTTACGCTTAGGCACATAAAAATGACAGGTTTGTGCGCTTAGGTAAGGCTAATGTCATTTCATAATTAGCGACATCGTATTTCGCAAGTTACCATTACCCGAGTCTATATAAAACTGGCCGTAAATCAATCCCGGGAAGAGTTTAATTCGGTAAGAACGATTTTAAAATAATATCCCGGTAACGACGTCATCAGTTACGCGGCCCCCGCGCTCTGACGTCCTATGCCATGGAGCTTTGACAGATGTAGAGTAGTACAAAAACATTATCTAGCAATTAATTAAATCAATTTAAAGTTAGGATAGGACCGTACCACTTAAAGGTTAGGTTGCCCATCGTGGCTCAACGTGGCAGCGCATGTTGTTTTTAACCCGTCGTGCTAATAGGGTTTCAAGGTACGAGGGTTAAACAAACTTTGCTCCCGAGTGAAACACATTTTTCATCACACCAACGCGAGAATAATACTAACTGTAAAATATTATAGTTATTAAATAATTGTTATTCAAAATCATTGCTGCTAAAAGTAATACTTTCAGTAATTATATTGACGTACAAAAAGTAGGACTTTTTTTTAATATTTCCTAAATACTTATATCATTAAAATTTAAAATGTCATCTCTATCGTTGGCTAACACCCCTGTTGTTTCCCGCTTCAAAACGAACCACTCACTACCCTAATGACCCTCGGCAATAAAACATCTGGTCTATTTTCCTACAATTTTTAACGAGACAAAAATATCATTAGTTCGCTTATTTATTCCCGTAACATGGTATTGTTCAACAAAATTAGGATAAATTTAAAATATTAACAGTTAACAGACTTTGATTAAGTTGAAAATGTCAGACCTTTTAGGTGAAATTTTGCACTCATTCTTCTATAAATACTTCCTTAAGTATTGTTTAATCAATTGAAGGTATGTGCGATCTATAGAGCTCCAGGCTCTGTGGTATTTTTCACAGATTACTTTTTTTTAGCAGTCTAGGTATGTATTTGCATGTGGGTGATGGGGCAAGTTTTGTGTCGTGTCGGTAGACCGTAACATTAAAATAATAAGTCAAATTTTGTGAATGAAATCGAGTCGTACCTATTTATGGATCTGATGAATGATGATATAAGTTACAGTTTTCAGGGTCCGTAGCCAAAATGTCATGTCCGTCGTCATGCACGGAACCCTCCATCAGGTATGCGAGATCAGACTAGCACTTTGACGTTTTTGACAGATTTTACTGCTACTACTAAATCAACCTGAGTGAGTTTTCATTCAACCTGTAGGTATACAAGCGCCGCGCACAGCTTTACGGAGCCCACTTATCATTATCATCGCATGGACTATAGCTTGTTTGCCATCATTATATATTATATTATGGAGACGTAATAGAGAAAGAAAATTATTCACTAGAATATAATGTTGAAAAAATCAAGCGTAACTGAAGAAGAAGAGCAAGTTTTCCTTGGCGTAACACAGACAAAAGGTATACAAAAAGCCATACGCGGGAGTAGCGGAACGGATGAATCCCGTTCATTACTATCCGCGCTACATTTGTTTCTGCTCCGCTTTTATTTTCTAATCGACTACGCACATGAGAATGAGGGTTATATTATTGACAACAGATATGTCTTCATTTGCAGTAAGTAAGATCTTTTTTAGGGTTCCGTACCCAAAGGGTAAAAACGGGACCCTATTACTAAGACTCCACTGTCCATCTGTCCGTCTATCTGTCTGCCTGTCTCTCTGTCTGTCCGTCTGTCTGTCACGAGGCTGTATCTCATGAACTGTGATAGCTAGATAGTTGAAATTTTCACAGATGATGTATTTCTGTTGCCGCTATAACAAATACTAAAAACAGAATAAAATAAATATTTAAGTGGGGCTCCCATACAACAAACGTCATTTTTTGCCGTTTTTTGCGTAATGGTACCTACGGAACCCTTTGTGCGGGAGTCCGACTCGCACTTGGCCGGTTTTTTTACCTACTCCATTTAGTCACAGCATTACTAAAGAGAAGGATCGCAGACTACTTATCAAGCTTACTATTAATTATACACCCTTCGGTCGTGTTTTAATATATCACCACTCGTTGCTAATTTCCATTTTTCGCACTACTTCTATCGTTGTACCTACTTATTGTACTCGTTGGTTTTCACAACAGGGGCGTTATATTGCGCCACGATAGTCGCGATACCCATGCTAACCCGTAAAAATAATCGAAACTGCCCGGTGACTGGTCTGTCTGCTACTCGTATTTATTACTTGCATTGGGTACAAAGAGCGGCAGCACATTGATGTCGTTGTTTTGAGTTTAAACGAATAACATTCACTTGGCATCGCTATTTAGGCTACGCACTGTAATTAGGTGGTAAACTAGGAAGACGAAGAGACACTTACCGCCGCTGCTGGTTGTTCGCATTGCAACGTACTCTAAATATTTGAAAAGTCCAAATATACGCGCAGCAGTCTTTTTGCTTAAGTGATATAAGCTTAAAAATACTTTTCTATCTGTTTTTGAGTTATTATCGATTGCACAGAGGATGCAACTGCATCGGAGCCGACTATTAAGCAGGTATTTTTATCCACACGAAATAATAATATTTTTTAACACCATTTGCCTCATTTTATAATTTATAACTACATATATATGGTATAAATATTTGACACTGACACTTTAAAGTTGGGTTATAGGCAACCTCGCGGAATCTCAGGCTCAAAAGTCACAAAATAAATAAATAATGGAACTATGGAGTGTAGAAGTAAAAGGAGGAAAATCTCTATATATGAAAAGTGTCCATTTAAAACAGTAAATAGGCGGCGCCACCATACATCAAAGTACCGAGACCATACACCTAATATTTTATATAGATGTGCGCCCGTGTGACCGTGAGGGACAGAACATACGCAATGCGATAAAATTAAAAACACGTTTTAACATTCGTGACAACTTACCAAAAACAACCTACGTAATATGATCGGGTTATTTGTTGCCCCTCCCCCATTTCATTTCTACATTATTATATATTTACGGTCCATGACATAGAGTCTCCTATATATTACAATACTCTTTGGTCCCAGAGCCTACGTAGAGCCACCGGAGAGATTAGGAACTATTATTTACAGCTGAAAGCTGGTCACTTTTCAACAGTTCTGCCATAAGAGATTGTCGTCCTTTCTATACCGTCCATAAATGGAACTCAAAACAAGTATACCTTGCTCATAGGGTTTTCTTGACTTCCGTCTGACACTTAGAGGATATAACCAAACGGAGTAGCCATTAACAGGCGTTCCACTCTGTCAAAAATAGTCGCCTAATGATCATACACAATGTATGGACTGACGTTTATCTGACATGGCTATTTTTACGTTACGTATACATTTGACGTTTCCCTCCCCCGCAAAAATCGGCAGACTTTTTTGTACAGAAAATTACAGACAAGGTCTGACATGGCAAACATCAGTTTAAACGTTAACGGTGGCTTAACGTGAGGACATTATTACTTCGGTTCGGTTTGGGATTTTTAGTGTCTTGATGAAGGAGTGTGAAACAGTGATACATTACGTGAACTTAAGAAACTATTTTTCCTCCTTATTTGACTTGTGTATTCCACCAAATATATAAAACCGGACAAGTGCGAGTCGGACTCGCCCACCGAGGGTTCCGTAAATTTTGACGGCAAAAAATGACGTTTGTTGTATGGGAGCCCCACTTAAATATTAATTTTATTCTGTTTTTAGTATTTGTTATAGCGGCAACAGAAATACATCATCTGTGAAAATTTCAACTGCCTAACTATCACAGTTCATGAGATACAGCCTGGTGACAGACAGACCGACAGTGGAGTCTTAGTAATAGGGTCCCGTTTTTACCCTTTGAGTCCGGAACCCTAAAAAAAGCGTTAATTGTCTAATAGAGATTTAATGAGCAAAATAACATTATAAGAAGGGGTTATGACCTTTACACAAATATGACCGGTGTCTAAGTTCATATCAATCTATTTTTGAGCCTATAGAATGATTTAGTTTGTCTTAATTTGTTATTTGGACTTATGTACCTATTTGTATGAAAGTGACAAAACAACGACTACCGTAGGCTCAAAGGGTGTGGGGGGGTGACATGGTCGACATGCTCGCGACCCCATTGTACCCCCCTCAACGGCATAGACGGAAACGCCGCAGGGGATGTAAGTGGGTATTCTCCTCCTCTTCCTCTGGCTAGCAGAGGAAGTTACGGGAGGAGCGAGTCCCACATACCACCCCCCAATGGGCTTCCTCAGCCCGGGGGTGAGATGCGTAAATGCATTTACCCCTGCGTAAAAAAAAGGCTCAAAGGGCGTAAGGGACAAAATGGCGAAAATTAGTTAAATTTAGCTCAGATTTTTTCTCTCTATCGAACAGTATATTTAACGTGTCATCATGAAAAATAAAATGTCCGTTACGCCCCACGAAAAATAATTGTGCTTGAAGTCAATTTTCCAATGTGTTTTGCAGTATCCACCAATCTAGAAAAATGTTCTGAGTCGTAATGGGTACTTTGTTTATCAATTCTATAAAAATAACGAAACACCGCAATATTCACATAGTTAACGTAACAAATAATGTGGTTTGGTGCCCTTTACAGTGTCAATTTTATTTTATTAAATTCCATTGACACTGGGGCTTGTTACATGTACTACTACTACTACGCTGTTTGTATTTAAATTAAACACATCCTAAATGAAGCGCAAAACTGGAGATGCGAACGTTATCTTTCTAATAACAAATCTTTTCTAACGTCTAGAAATATAAAAAAATAAGAAAACCTACAATAATCACATATACCACGGAAATACGTAGGTAATGTAAGCTCTGCAGTAATTGCAAAAGTTTCATCTGAAACTGAGATCTATACCCCTCACGGATGGTCTAGCATTCTAATACATACCCTACAAAGTGTAGCATTAACAATTTTAAAGCATAATAAACTTTATCTGTAGTCCAGTAAAGTTTATTTTGCTGCTAATTGCCACTACTTCGTGAGAAAGTCCAATTATACGCGTTGAGCGGTAGCAATATCGTACCTACGCCGCGTAGCAGATGCTACGAGACGTGTAGCACATCGTAGCCTGAATGTGATATTAACATTAGTGCTGTGAACCGGTGATGCGAACAATTTTAGAAGCGACATAATAACTTTTCATGTGATCTTAATCGGAACTCAATTTTTTATTGATTAGATTTCACTCGATTGCGATTATTATTACGCGATTGGATCCTAGGAGATCATACTGGGTTAGGCCAAGCACGCATTACGATTTTTTGTCGAGCGATCATTGATTCGATTTCACTCGCAGCGTTTCAAATCTGAATCACTATCAATTAAGTTTGAATTCCGCTCGAGGAAATGTTAAGGGAAGTAAAACTATTTTCATCTATCAACGAATAATGTTAAAATTTTAATAATGTCTTCGGTTACCGCGATAGTTACTCATGAAATAAAACTATGAAAACGGATATATTTTTAGCGTATATTGAATTTATAATACATCTCGACGTTTCAAACCCTTTACAGCGTTCGTGGTCAACGGGTGACTGAGGAAAAATCACAAAGTGCAAAAATACCCACATACTAAAAATAATGATCAATTATAAACTATAGCCAATCTATAGACCGCCTTAAAGTTTCTTTGATTCATCTAATTATCTGTTTAACAATACGACCCTATTTATAAAAGGTATTTATTGTAATTTATTTATGTACTCATGAAATAAAACTATGAAAACGGATTATATCGCGAATATTGAATTTATACTACATCCCGACGTTTCGAACCCTTTACAGCGTTCGTGGTCAACGGGTGACTGAGGAAAAACTACAATGTGCATAAATACGAGGTGCGGTCCAAAAGTGACCGGCCTAACAATGAAAACAAGTAGATATATTTATAAAACCTTTTTTATTTCTCGATATAGTCCCCCTCTATTTCAATGCACTTTGCAGATCTCGCGATAAGCATTTCTATCCCCTTAAAAAAATACTCTGGAGTTTTGTCCTCAAAATGAGTGAAAACCGCTTGAGCCACGTCATCATCCGAAGAAAATCGTCTTCCCCTTAAGTCTGCCTTAAGTCTCGAGAATAAATAGTAGTCGCTTGGGGCCAGGTCGGGGCTGTAAGGTGGGTGGCGAATTTCCTCGAAGCCGCATTTTGCTACAGCAGCTTTGGCAATTGCAGCAGTGTGAACGGGGGCATTATCGTGGAGAAGCCGAACACCTCTACTGAGTTTTCCACGTCGCTTCTGCTTGATCGCCTCTCGTAACTGCTCAATAAGGGTGGCGTAGTAGCTCCCGTTTACCGTGGTATTCCTTTCTTTTATGTCAATCATTAGTATTCCTTGACAATCCCAGAATACCGTTGCCATTATCTTTTTGGTGGATTGCGTTACTTTGGCCTTTCTAGGCGGTTTTTCGCCAAGACGACGCCACTCCATCGATTCCCTTTTAGACAGGGGATCATAGTACAATACCATGGTTTCGTCTCCCGTAACAATCGACTCCAAATAACTTTTTCCGTAACGCCTATACGCGTCTAAAACTTCTTGAGAACACGCTTTTCGCTCAGTTCGCTGCAAGCTCGAAAGAAGTTTGGGTACCCACCTAGCACTGACTTTATTCATGTGAAGATGTTCATGAAGAATCCTAAGTACTGAAGTTTTCGAAAGCCCGGTTGTTGCCGCTATTTCTTTAGTCTTAAGTCTTCGATCGCTCAGAACTTCCTCTTCCACTAATTTGACACAGTCCTCGGTGAGTACTTCCACAGGACGGCCGGAGCGAGGTTCGTCGTCAATGGACTCCCGCCCTAAACGAAACTGCTTACTCCATTCTTTTACAGTGGAAAATGATGGAGAAGAATCCCCGTACACGGCATTTAACCTTTTTTTATATCGGTTGGGTTGACCCCTTCCTTGGTCAGGAATTTGATCACGGAACGGTATTCCAATTTGAACATTTCGAAAAATTTCCGACTTTCTATCGTTAAAACGCCGTAAAATAAAAACCACGACCAACAGAAATCCCAAAACCATACACGAAAAAGCTGAGTAAATGACAATTGTGATGACATTTTTATTTTAAGCCGCCAAATTGTTCCAGCCAGCAACTTTTGGACCGTACCTCGTACCTACATACAAAAATAAGTCTGGTTGTCCATGCAAAATCGGTTCATAATCGGTCGGGATGTAGTATAAATTCAATATACGCCATATAATCCATTTTCATGGTTTTATTTTATAAATTAATAAATTATAAAGCTCTGGGGGAAATATTTCAGTGCCTTAAATAAATAAACAAAAAGCGCTTGGAAGTTTTAAGCATGTTATTTATGCGTCGAAAATTTCGTCACTTCAACAAAAAAGAACGGCCATTTGAGAGGATTGCTAAGAAATATCGGCAGCGGCGAAATTCTCGAAAAGCCTGACTAGTACACAATGGTATTATTTTTCCTGGTAGCGGACAATACGGATCATAAAGTTTTATCGCGATCCGAAGTCAGTGGCACCGACTTGTTAAACCTCAGTTTAAACTACATATAATAAAATGCAATGTCATCTCGCTCATACTCGGAACAGCCACACTGGGAAAGTCATTCAATTAGTCACATACGGACCCGTACCGCTAAGTTACCGCTGTTTTCCATTTGTTTGTCTGTCTGTCAGCCGGCTATATCTCAAGAATCGTAATAAGTACCTAGACAGTTTAAACGGCGGCAAATGTAGTGCTCACAAATTCAATCCGCAGTACAAGTACGGGTGACAACTGTTGCGGATTTGGAATGGGTACAGTCAGTATCAAAAGTAGCGGATCAGACTAAGCGTCAAAAATACTGCACATGTATGTTACATACTAGCATTTTCTTTTTATTTAGAGTCGTAGTCATTAAGTTGACCACTTAAATGTCATTAATCATAAAACATTAAAGTACATTTTATGTAACTTAAGGTTTAAATAAAAAATAAAAACAGCCTTAGCGATATTCATATCTAGGTACTCAATTTATCCGGTTCATAAAGATTAATTCATCTTTCAGTGCCATCTCCTACCGGAGGTCGGCGATCATGAGGGCTATACGGACTTCAGACACAGCCGCGCGGAACGCGGGGCGCGGAGCGTGTGCTCTGTTTGAAACATGTTCTGAGACTTTTGAGCCATAAGTTACGTCTTCGTCCGGATGATCTTTTCCCTTGGATCTTTCCTTGGATAATGAGTTAAAGGAGTTCATACTTCTCGTTTCGCCTGATATGACCAAGGTACTGTAGCTTGCGTTTATTGACTGTCTTTAAAACCTCGACATCTTTATTTAAGTACTAACTGCAGCACTCTTTCGTTAGTTATCCTATCCGTCCATGATATTTTCAGGATTCTTCTGTACACCCACATTACGAAGGCCTCCAAGCGTTTACACATATTCTTGGCCAGTTTCCACGATTCTACTCCGTACAGAAGAACCGAGAAAACATAGCACCGTGCTATACGCACGAACGGTTGCAGAGAAGATGTCCGAGCTTCATGAAAGCGTTATGCGCCTGTTCAATTCGACACTTAATTTCGACGCTGTGATCACTCTGGTCGTTTACAATGCATCCTAAGTACTTGACTGAACTTATCAACATTAACCGAGCATTAACTAACGATTAAGTGGGCATCGGAACGCCAGGCTCGCAAGGCTCCTATTACCGATGTTCCGGATCTCGGCTTAGTAGGGAACGCACTTAAGTTTTTATTCGCCGCACCCTTGACGCTTTAAGCTGTACGTGGCCGGCGCTTCAAGCATCCCGCCGAAGCTTTTTAGCATTTCTCAAGAAAGAGATTAAGTATGTGAATTAGTCCGTTGTTATGTTAAGTTGTTTTTCCTTAAGAGTTTTTTAGTGTTAGAGTCGATGTTCCGGATCTCGGCTAAGTAAGGAATGCATAAGTTTTATTCGCCGCACCCTTGGCGCTTTATGCTGTACGGGGCGGGTCGCTAGTTGTTTATATGACATTTAGGTACTCACTGCCATGGCCTTCAAGACATGCCTCTTGCTGTAACTTTAAACTGATTTTGGTCATGGATATTTTCTCCTCAACTTTACAGTGATTGAACTTTAACTCATGTCCTCTCTAATTACTGTCTCTGCTATTGTGGCGGTGGCTAGACAATTTTTTCCTATTTGAAATCCCCACCTAAATTCTCATAAGTTATTTTAACAGAAAACACGAAAGAAACCGCACTTCATTAAAGGCGTGCAAATCAGTAGGCGGACGTAATGGCGGCCGCCGTGGTCTGGCGAGGCGCCAGCGACAATTATCACGTGATTTGAAGCGATTGTGTATCGCCAGCCATACCTGAGTCCAGCGCGACCTCATTGCTTGTGAGTGTCTCGATTTACAATATATTATTAAAGGTTTTTAATCTTATATTTCTAGACTTCTATTATATTCTCTTATGGGTCGATCGGACACATATCCTTCATGAGAACAACACGCAACGAGATAACTAATCAAACGACTCTACAGATACACGTATGTATTAAAATACGATAAATGAAATAACATCTATTCTTACTAATTTCCGTCACGATTCATCATCCGCAAAGTTTTCTCTCATTTCTAACTTACATTCTCATTTAAATACAAACAATAGCAAATCATATCTTCTTGGTTGTAAAGTTTATGCAAAGCAGCGCTAATGATGTCCCATTCATTGTTGGGCAAAGAAAGTGCACCGGGCCTAGAATCGCGAAGCGTTAAGGCAAGGTGTGCTAGAGCACATTCATTAATATTTTATGCTTCAGTGTTTCCATACTAGTACTCGTATATCTTTTTAAAGTTTCTTTACGGAAATCATGGCAGGGCGCTATCACTAAGCCTGTGTTGGTTAAGCAAGTGTCGGTACTATAATGTCTTAGGATTCTCTTCCTATTTTATGGCTCCTCTACACGATGGCCCAGCGCTGGACCAGCGAGATGGTCATGCGATGGTGAGGACTCCTCTCCACGATGGCCCAGCGCTGGATGAGCGAGATAGCCATGTGATGGTTGAAAAATGCAACTACACGACATAGTTTAAAAAACTTCATTACTTCATGATAAGGTCACGTAGTCGTCTTTTAAAGCAAAAAAATGTAAATTGATACAAAGCACGAACGTCCACACTCAACCGCGTACGAGCACGAACTGTGAAATGGGCCACGTGTAGATGCGTACTGCCATCGCTGGCCCGCTATTTATCTTGTGCGGACGAAAAACACCGTGCCCATCCCATCGCCATCTCGCCGTGCCATAAGCCAACCGACATCACTACCTTCTCTACACGCTGGCCCATCTTAGTGGGCCAGTGTGATGGTCTATCGTGTAGAGGAGCCATGACACCACTAAAATAAATGCTTAAGTGTATACAGCGTACCTATTTAAGGAACAGTACACGCCCCTTTGCTTTAAAAAATCCTGCTGACATTTACTTATAAATCTCCACGATGGCCCAGCGCTGGATGAGCGAGATAGCCATGTGATGGTTGAAAAATGCAACTACACGACATAGTTTAAAAAACTTCATTACTTCATGATGAGGTCACGTAGTCGTCTTTTAAAGCAAAAAAAATGTAAATTGATACAAAGCACGAACGTCCACATTCAACCGCGTACGAGCACGAACTGTGAAATGGGCCACGTGTAGATGCGTACTGCCATCGCTGGCCCGCTATTTATCTTGTGCGGACGAAAAACACCGTGCCTATCCCATCGCCATCTCGCCGTGCCATAAGCCATCCGACATCACTACCTTCTCTACACGCTGGCCCATCTTAGTGGGCCAGTGTGATGGTCTATCGTGTAGAGGAGCCATGACACCACTAAAATAAATACTTAAGTGTATACAGGGTACCTATTTAAGGAACAGTACACGCCCCTTTGCTTTAAAAAATCCTGCTGACATTTACTTATAAATATAAAATGTTGTAGTAGCTTTGAGAGACCGCTGTAATGTTTTTTAAAGAATTTGCAAAGAATCAAAAGGATTTTCTTAAGAAAAAGTACACGGATACGACTTCAATTTAAACTTTAATATATCCAAGAATATTTATCAGACCTTAGTTAGTTTGAACAGAGAAGAAAATATGCAAACAAGAGACATTTTAATATTAACTTGTCCAAGGAGAATACTATGACTTGATATGAGGGCCTAGCCACGATGACTAATAAATAATGAATATATAGGTATATATAGATGTTATATAACTTGAGTCAATAAATAAATAACTGAACAAACTCAACTATCTGACTATGAACTAAATATACCTATATAGTTGGTAGTTGTTGTATAACTGAATATATAGTTGGTAGCTGATGATAAATAGTTGGTAGAAAACGCCAATCGAAACTTAAATAATGCATTAGAGTTTTTTACCTTTCGTATTATTTATGAGCTCTTGATATTTCGACACAGTTACATGCATCATGTTCACGGGTGACTGAAGATAGCGGGTGGGTGTCAAAGTTGTGTAGACCGCGTTTGGTCTATATTGCGCGTCGGCTGCGTTCGCTTTCAACGTTACCATCGGTCGCATTCACAATTGTTGGTCTGGTCGCGTTCACACTCGTTGGTCTGTCCAAGCATACTACACTCACAGTGTCACTACGCGTGTTTGATTTAGATATCACTGGTTTTTTACACAAACAAATCACAGGATTCCACACATATGACAGTTTAAACCCATTATTGGTAAGAGAAGCCGTTGAAATTCACAAATACAGAAATTTCAATTATTTTTTACATACGTTTTCATTTTTGATTTATGGATCATGGAGCAAAGCCTCGGACGGACAGACGGACAGACAGATAGACAAGCGGGTATGGCGAAACTATAACGGTCCCCAGTTAACAACGGAATCCTAAAAAAGGCCCAGAGGGGTGAAGGGTTTTGCTGCATTTTATCGCCTCGACTCGATCCTTCTTGCACATACGGTTTTTAATCTCAAATCATCTTAGATAATAAGTATACAATATAACTAAGTAGTTACTTATTATAACGCAAAGTAAAATACACAGTAAAATAACAGTGATTAAAATTAATCTTACTCATTCTGCGTGGGCATTAAATATTCAGTCAATATATGTAATATACATAGTCAACAAAGTTGAACTAGTTAATCAAAAATCATATGTTTTTAATATCATGATTTTTCAATTTTCCCGCCAGCTTGATTATTTTTTGAATTTTTTCGATTACCTATATTTGTTTAATCAGACAACCAAGTTATTCAGTGCAACGGTGTCGGATTGTTGTAATTTAAATAATAGATTACTTAAATTGAGCATGTTATGAACTTTCCTATGTTGTTGTTATATTTTATTATTGTATCAAATCTACTGCGGATGGTGTACCGAGACAAACCTTACTGGTTTAACGGTACTTTTGTAATTAAGTTGTATATTATGTGTATTTACCTGATTAAATAAAAATAAAATAAAAAAAATATTGCACGCGTGCATTAAAATATCTAGGCATTACGTGTACACGCGTGCTTACACTAACTAAATCGCACAATGAAAAATACTTTGAAATTATCTCAGCGCGCGATAGCCCATCACAGTCCGTCTCGAGACTTATTGAAGCGTTGTTGGACCCAGGCATCGGCGTGGAAGTTTCTGTCATTGGCAAGCCATGTTGGAATTACCCAATCAACTCGCAGACTATTTGGCTCATCGTAGTGGCGTGGGGCGCTTGATAGCGGGAACATTTTCTTATCTTGGCCATAAAAATATTCGTAGCTGTTCCAATCACAAGCCACAATGGACGCTGACCATGCATTACGTAAGTCGTAAAGGAAGCAAATATACGTGAATTAAACAACCCGAATCCCTCTAGAATTAAGGGTCCATGTCTATGTCCGTTCAGCGCTAATCACAACACATTAATTTATGTACCTAGTTATAGTTTAGTTTTAAGAAATACTTGCTGTGCCCTGACAGGATTCATGTGTGAACGTACCCTAATGTAACATCTGTTGTACCACATGATTAATAAGCAAAGAAATATTATGAAATTATTATGAAATTATCATAATCATTACGAAGCACTTCCGCTATATACCATTAGCCTTTGACACCTATGCTTTAACACTGATCAGAACATTATACTCTCTATATTCAACTTAACCATGTCAAAATTTTACAGCTACATACTAAATGTACTCATCATCTTCCTCGCGTTATCCCGGCATTTGGCCACGGCTCATGGGAGCCTGGGGTTCGCTTGCGCAACTAATCTCAAGGATTGGCTTAGGCACTATTAGTTTTTACAAAAGCGTCTGCCAACTCACCTTTCAATCCAGAGGGTAAACTAGACCTTATTGGGATTAGTCCGGTTTCCTCACGATGTTTTCTTTCACCGAAAAGCGACTGGTAAATATCAAATGATATTTCGTATAAGTACGTAGCATGCAGCTTCGTAGCATGTAGTACATACTAAATGCATGCTACGAAGTCACAGCTGTAATGCAGCTAGGTGTAGGTACTTTAGCAAGGAATGGGTTCAGAGTAAGGTAAAATATTTAGGGCTGGAAATAATTGCTATTTTTTAAGAAAACTACAAAAAATAATATTATTTATTATTTTGATATTATTTGAAAATAATTATACTCTATGCATGGCACTCGACACACGATTTAATTAATTTACGTCGACAGAAAAAGTGCAGTTTGTTTTGATTTTCCAATATTTTGCCCAAAAAACTTGAGTCCCCAGCAAGCTCGGCCGTTTTTCACCTTCCCATGCAAACGGAGTTTCGTTCTCATATTAAAACTACGTGTTGGATTATAATGAAATTTTGCACATACAATGACATGAGGTATATCTAGTCCTGTAATTAGTTTATATAGCTCCAGTTTATAAAACAATCGAAATAGAGCAAAAACAAGTTTTGTATGAAAATTTTTTTTTTATTAAATTCGCTGTATTTTTTTAACAATGGTATCTGAAGCATAGGTAGGTATGGTGGTATGGTATATGGTATCTGGATAAACTAATTACAGGACTAGATATACCTTATCCTATTGTAAGTACAAAGTAAGTTTCAGAGCAATCTAGCTAGTCGCTAAAAAATGAGAGCGTAACCACGTTTGTATGAAGAACTGAGCTTGCTGGGGACTATTAATGCATTTAATTTTTAGGGTTCCGTACCCAAAGGGTTAAAACGGGACCCTATTACTAAGACTCCACTGTCCGTCTGTCCGTCTGTCTGTCAGCAGGCTGTATCTCATGAACCGGGATAGCTAGACAGTTGAAATTTTCACAGATGATGTATTTCTGTTGCCGCTACAACAACAAATACTAAAAAGTGCGGAACTTTCGGTTAGCGAGTCCGACTCGCACTTGTCCGGTTTTACTTATTATTAATTTAGCTACTTATTCGTAATTTTGCGTTTAGTGATAGTATGGGCTCAGATTTTTCCAACGCTCATAAAATAGTAAAAAAATGTACAAAAACGCTCGGGTCAGGCTAGGCAAAATCCCCATCACATCACTCTATACACCATTCATCCTTCAAGTGCGTATGCCACTTATGAGGTAATGAATAGAGCTCTAGTGGCTACAAGACAGTCAAGTAGCTAAAACACGGTAACAATTCAATGACGAATTTATTCCAAAGGTTTTTAAGGTAATATTTTAACAGATACAAATACTATAAAATCGTTTAGTAATTTTGCGGTTACTAAGCTATGTTTTGTTAAGTACACAATGCATAATTACGATACTATAAACACGTAAAATGACTTGGCCGTTATTAAGTTATTTTTTATAAATCATACAATTCTAAAGAACGGCTAAGATATACTTAACGGTGGTTTAGGAGTAATATCGTACATATTTATTAATTATTTACAACACTAAAACACAAAAATGTGAATTAAAACAATATTTGGCAAAATGGGTATTAAATACTGAAAGCATACATTTAGTTTAAATTTTTGCATATTTATAAGAAATCTGGAATAAATGTAAACCTTTTCTAGAGATATGGGTTTGAACGTTTTTTGGAAATATCTCAAAACAATTTGTGGGTTAGATAGGTTTTAGTGATAGGACGGCAGAAGTAGAGATCTAGTGCATTCAAGTTTTGATTATTGAGTTATTTAACAGTCGTTGATTGAGACAGCCATAAGGTATTTATTGGGTAGCTTACACTGGGCCCTCACCCCGACAGTATACGCAATGGGCTCGGACTGTAATGGCGGCGTGCGGTTCGTCACAGCTGTTCCCGGCGCCATTTGCATCGATATAGGTTGACACTAGTGCGCAGAGGCGGATACAAGACAGTTATATTATTTGTAGCTATTACTCATGGAACTCGTGTAACACATATGTGCTGATATCCTACACTACACTATCGTAATACTTTTACAGCCCGATTCGAACTTTAAGATACGTCAAATATTAGGTCTAGAAACGATATGGGTTAGATATATCAGTGTCAAGTTCGAATCGGGCTGGTAGTATCATATAATGTTCAATTTAGAGATATGTGTGATATAATTATAGTCAACTGTGGATGTGACTGGGGATCGTAGGGCTGGCAGCTTCCTCGCACAGCGCATTAGTATTGCAATTCAGCGGGGTAATGCTGCCAGCATCTACGGCACCTTACCGAGGGGTGAATTATTATTTTAGTTAAGGTTTAGGATAGGTAGTATATTTTAGTTACGTTTAGTTTATAAGTTTTGTTACTATAATATTTTTATTTAATTTAGAGATTACATTCATCATAATAGCGAAGTTTCATTACATGAAATGTAACGTTCTACCAAAATCGATGTGGTTATGTCTTGTTTTGGGTTATCGTGTTTCCTACCTAAACAGGGATCGGTTGACTATATGTATATATTTTAAGTACAGGTAGCTTATAAAATTTAACAGATAAGAGAACGGGTTATGTTTGCATATATAAAGCACTTCGCCAGCTACGCTGTATGATACAGTTACGCCCTGGTATCTTCATTTACAAAGGGATCATACTACAAAAAAGTTGGGGAACCCCTGTGATAGTGCAAAGCTAATAGAAAAAGTATATTGAATGCTAGCAATGTACAGTAAGCTGCAGAGATAACTGACCCTGACCCCTCTGCAAACAAGTTATCTCTGCAGCTTACTGTACGTAAATGTATGTAATTATATAAGCGTGTTGGGCATATTTTATTGTTTCCGAGTAAAAAGTCTACAAAAATACTTAGTTTTAGGTCTGCCACCCTGAGAAAATATTTGATCACTGTTGAACTCTTTTGCTTTTTAATTTCCAAGTTTTAACCAATATAATTAAATAAATAAGAAAAAGTTTTACGACGACGATACGATACCGATCTGTCAGTGTCAAAAATGACGCTACTGGTTGAAAAAATCCTTTCTTTTAAGATACTATTTTACTTAAGTAGAATTATTATTTATTGTCCATTTTTTCGATTGGCATCATAAAAATACGGATGATTTTTTTTTCACATTTAAGTCGGTACTATTCCCAGACGAAGCAAGTAATTTTTAGAAAATATTTGAATGCAGTATTACTAACTTTTAAAAATGAAAAAGTTTTCTTTCAGCAAAATATCCTATCTACGATATTTAAGGTACTTCATGTCGCATAGTCTCGGGACGCCTTGTACATATATATATAAATTGTGAAATCGTACAGTCATACATATACTAGGATCACTTGTGACTAATTTTGGAGGATCGAAAGACGAAATTAAAGACAAATTGCTATTAGGTATTTACAAGATCTGCCATGGAGAAGTTGAAGAGAATATGGCAGGACATAAATATCACCAAGGCCACTAAAGTTCAATTAGTGCGGTCTCTAGTGTTCTCTATATTAATGTATGGTGCTGAGACATGGACAGTCAAAGAGCGAGAATGACAAAGAACCGATGCACTCGGAAATGTGGTGTTGGAGACGAATGCTGCTAGTATCTTGAACACAAGTGACACAACACCGTAAAAACGTCTCAACTTCATACTTGAAGAACTCAAGGTGAAATAGCTCTCAGCTACGGTCAGAGCGCGTATCCTCAGATATTTCGGACATGTGACGCGACATGGAGAGCAGGCCATGGAGAGACTTATTGTTTAGGTACGGGTCAATGGCTGTAGGTCAAGAGGACGTTCCCCAATGCGTTGGACGGATCAGATAAAAACCCTTACCTACCAACACTTAACACATGTGCCCGAGAAGCATCTGCCAGGTAGAACTCGCGTAAAACCGTTCGTCGTTCAACGTGACCACGACCACGAGTAATTCGATGGAGAAGACGAAGAATATAATTATGTGGGATTATGTTAGGCCTCTTAATTAAAACCAAAATAGCACTTGTTTTATTTTACTAAACAAAACTAATTTAAAAGAATATTTTAACACCTTAATGCACGTTCGCTCGCTCACCATTACGGTACAGCGTTTTATGTAAACCGTAGGCTCATCAGGACATCGAGAAGTGTCCTAGTTTTACTTGTAATATATTCAGAACTCTACCCCCTTTTTTAGAGGTGGGAGGGTGAGAGTTACAGATTTATTAGTTTTACTGTTCTATGTAGGTATCTAAAACATAGACTACATGGGAAAGTTCAGCTTTCTAGGACAGATATAATAAAGTATTGAATAAAATGTTTAAGTATTGTATTTATTGGCTGTGCATTGGCTGCCGCGAAAAATGGCTATTTGAATAGCTTGCAATTTTATAATAATAATACGTTTTTATATAAAAATTATAGCTGATTAGCTAGACTGATTATTGTTCTTTAAGATTTATTAATAAAAAAATATATCATGCAAATAATATTTGTGATCCCTTGTCCCAAAGAATTTACAATGATTTTTTTGTTAAAAGTAAGAAAAATGTTATATGTTAAGTTTAAGCTATATGTTATTGATTAATGTTGTATCGGTATTTGTTAATAAATGCCTTCAACCAATAGATAGGTAAATATTATTTAATTGTCCCTCTAACATAATTCTTATAAATATTTTAGACCCATTTCAAATAGTGGTCTACCAGACCTTTCGTAGGTGGTTATGCTATAGAAATCGGACGTAGGTAGTTAAGGGTTAAAGTACGTGTTCAGATATTTTTGCCTAGTTTTGCTTAGTAAAATAAAACAAGTTAAGTGCTATTTTGGTTTTTATTAAGAGGCCTGTGTTCCCTATATTACTGTATGGTGCTGAGAGATGGACAGTCAAAGAGCGAGAAAGACAAAGAAAGTTAAAGTGCGTGTTCAGATATCTTTTGAGCACCTTGGCTGCTCCGATATATCTGATGGCGACTGTACAACTTTGCCCTTCCGCATTTTGGTGTAGGTAATTGTTTTCCAGTCATAATAAACTTGTCTACCCGTAGCACGCAACGCTGCCGAGCGCAGCGATACGAGCACGAGGCCGAATTTCTCGCTGCTGCTATCACGAGCGCATACGGGCTGATACAATATGTGCAGCTGTCGTGCTTCCTTCACTATTCGACCAAAACGTACCGCGTGTTCTGTGCGTTTCAATTTTGTCAATTTTGATCAATATAGAAAATCATTACAGATATTTACTGTGAGTGCGACTTTGAATCTCGAATTATTTACACTCGTGCATGAACCATTGTGCGACAGATAATTGCGATAAACTGTTGTTCGACCGAACGGCTCCGCGACGAACATTTGTTCGAAAGATCGGAATCGCGATAAACTGTTTCTCGACAGAATGGTACATTAGTTCGAAAAACAGTAATCGCGACTTCATGCTCGATAAATCGGTTTCACGATGAACGTTTGTCCTAAAGATTGGTATCGCGATAAAATGTTGTCCAACGGAACGCTTGTACAGCACAACCATAGATCGACAAATTATACCGGTGTTTCCTGTAACAGGAGCAATAAATTAAACTGGAGGCTGTACGCCTCAAACTGACCAATAATTTTGTTCAGCAACTTTCTAAAATTATGAAATTCGTAGATTACATCTTTTTCATACTAATTAAACATTATTTTCAATGTACGCTTCCATCTGTGTGTTTGACGTTGCTTGTCACCCTTTAAACATAACAAATTTTGCAATACAACATTGCGTCTTAGAATAAACTTTAAAGTGTAATAGAAATCAAATAGTAGTTATGTATTTTTAAAAGTTGCTGAACAAATGTCGATCAGTTTGAGGAGTACAGCCTACAGCTTAATTTTATGCTCCTGTTGCAGGAAACACCCAGTAGATTGACTGATCGATTTAGCGACAAAAGCTTATTGATGTATAATTTGTCGCATTATAATTGTGTTATACAGCGTTTGTCGCTTAATCGATCAGCCCATCTATAATTTGTCGTACTAGAGTTGTGTTGTACAAGCGTTTGTCGCTAAATCGTTCGGTGCATCTATAATGTGACGCAGTAGATTTGTGTCGTATGTATAACGTATGCGGAGTGAAATCTGGACAAAATTCAATGTCGCATTAAATAAAAACAACAAGGTAATTTTTCTTAAATTTTCATGTATTTTAATAATGTATTTATCAACGTTAAATGCATGATTAAGTTTACTCAAATAAGTGATTCTTAACGGAAGTTGTGGTACTTTAAAGCCATCGGTGTCGAAAACACAAATGTTGGCATATTTTTTAGTTACTATTTAGGAAAACTTTTTTGGGAAACTTCGTATGCTCGACATACTTCACATTCTCGTCCGTTGGACCATTGGTGTTCTCAAAATAATAGTTACCTTGCCATAAATTTCCATTTTAAGTGACATGATTAGTCCCCCATAAATCCCATTACGCAAAAACAGCTGTTTTTGTACATTTTTGTCGGTATGACGTACCCATATTTTCAAAGTATTTTTATTTATTTTCGGAGACGGTGACCTTAACTTTTTTTGAATGTTTGCCGATGCCTATACCTTCAAGATATTTTTAAACAGTTTTACTGCCACATTTGAATTATCTCATGACCTCTCTGTAAGATTTTGTGACTCTGCGGGCTGTCATTTTCTTCAATCGATCTCTCCCAGGAAATTGGTTAATGCTGGAATGTTTCCCTAAGCCAGACTTTCTAGCAGTAGTTTTTTTTAGAGAAAAAGGATGTTAAAATATTATAAACATACCTTCACCTCTAACCCGCTTCCACAAAATGTTCCACTATCTTCGCTTTCGGCCATAGGGAAATAGTACTGAAAAAATTAAATACAGTTTCGCGATGGTGGTCTTCTAGATTGACCACTTTTTTAAGAGAAAGAATTCAATGCCCATATTATATAATTGGCAGTTTGGTATAATTTCAGTAAAATTATTTGATTCATTTTTACATGTTCAAAATTTTATCCAGATTTCACTCCGCATACGTTACAGTCGAGTATGTACTACACTAGAGTTATGTCGTTTGTCGCTAAATCGATCAGTCGATCTGGCACACTAAAGTAACGATAATTTGACACACTAAAGTTGTGTTGTCCATCGAACAACAATTGTAATTCGAAGTTTAAAGGCGCTTTCCAGACAGGGAGTAAGCGCAATTCAATTCGGGATAAATTATATTGAAAAAAAAAAAAATATATAACCAAAATTTGGTAATATGCCATGAGCTGCCAAAGGCTTACAAGAAACGAAAATAATTACACTTTAATTAAGTACTCGTCCCATTACTAACACAGTCACAAACGCTGCATACACCGCAACAACCTGGTTATCTCACTCCCGGTCAAGCAGAGCGATGAATTTCACCAGCTCGCTATTCGCAAATGTTTTTATGACGTCAGTGTGGCGTGAAATTAGATTTTGCTACGCTAATTATGACGTCATATGCGGGTAAATGTAAACTGATTTGATTGGATAAATTTAAAAAAGTGTTTATGATTAGTGTTCAGAGTGCTTATAAAATGCTGTCATAACTACAATAATAAGGCTGATAACAAAAACAAGACCGCAAAACCATGCTTTGAACTTATTTTTCATTGCATATTATTTATTTATTTATTTATTTAATCTTTATTGCACAAAAGAAAATACAATCGTACAAAAGACGGACTTAATGCTATGAGGCATTCTCTACCAGTCAACCTTCGGGCAAAGCAGATAATTTGTAGGCGGTGCAACATAGTGATTACATATCACATCATATCATATTCGTATCTTTGATTTCGTAACTTTTTTCTATAGGAATAAAAATATATATATAGGACAACACAGATTGACTAAGCCCCACAGTAAGCTTAGCAAGGCTTGTGTTGTGGGCACGTAAACAACTATATTTATAACTGAATATACATACATATATCAGATAAATACTTAAATACATAGAAAACATCCATGACTCAAGAACAAGTATTTGTGCTCATCACACAAACAAATGCCATTACCGGGATTCGAACCCAGGACCATCGGCTTCATAGGCAGGGTCACTACCCACTAGGCCAGACCGGTCGTCAAAACCCGACCGGTCAGGAAGCTAGCCTATTCTACGAAATGTGATCTAGTTTCTGAACGTAAGCACACGCATATTGTAAAGAACTGCGATTCAACTCCGTCAGGTTTACAGGGTTTCGTGAAAATGACGATTATTTCGATGACCAGTACATTATAGTAGTTAGTACGCGGACTACAGCTAGACATGAAGGCGGTTCCCTGAGCCAGAAGGCGAAAAATGTCCTTATATGATCCTGTTTTTCTAAGAGGCGTTGATATTCGTAGACGTGGAAAAAATATATGTAGTTCTTGACTATATTATCTTTAACAACATAGCTTCCGATACACGAATTATGACACTTCGCTCGATACAATTAATTCCCAAAGTAACCTCTAACTCGGACTTTTAATCCTACTTTACTCGGTTATTTATTATGTAATACTATAAACAAAAAAAAAGAAAAAACAATCTTAACATAAATAGTAATTTCATAGCTTTAGAATTTCGATATTGTAAGGTAACGTTTTTAAAATAAATAAAAACCGACAAAATTCGATCAAAATTGACACTTGGCGCGTATGTTCTTTCCCGTTCTTTCTTGCGAAATGTGACAAAGACAGCGGCAAACCGATGGAACGGCCTTAATGTTTGACAGTGGCGAGCACTGTGAACAAAGCCGGCCCGCTAATTGGGAGGCTGCTGCCGTACACGCCTGCACAACGTATTGAGCAGCGCTGCGCTCGTCGAATTGATGGCGTAGCTATTGATGGGATTCAAACTATAAAATACCTAACCTTTTATTTATATTTTTTATATGATTCCAAAAATACAGTCTTATTTGAAAATGCATAATTAAGTTACACATAGCTCAATTGCCATTTGAGTAAGTATTACAGCTATCAAACATAGGTACTATCTACATGCGTATGTAAACCGGTGCATTCTGAATATTAGGTAAATGTAATTAAAATGTTTTAAATAATATTGTTGGTTATTATAATGTATGAATTTGTTTCCAATGTTATCAGTCTCATTAATTATTTAAATTCTAATTCTATTAAATAATCTGACTAACTTTAATCAGAAAAGTTACAAAGGTAAAATCGAAATGCCAGAATACCAAAATCGAAACCCATTGTCAAATTATAGTACCGATGGACAATGTGTCCCTAGCGGAGGTACAGGGGTGACCTAGTTTTTTGCTCGCCAAAGCTTTATAAAGCACTGATTTCTAGATTCAGCTCGCGTCCCCTGCCCCGGTTTTTGTTAATTCCCTTACTGTTTCGCTTTATTTTGCATGTCTGTCGGATTCATTTTATAATCAACGTAGTTGTTTGATGTTTAAATAATTAAAAAGCATATGGTAAGTATGAATACGTCGTCACACGCCTTGATTTAAGTATGATTGCTAAACTAAATAATTGCTTTAGTTTAGATGATACATTCAATTCACCTTTATATTTCAATATGGCGGGGACCTATTTAGTAAGTACCTATTAGATGTAACTTTTTTGGGACAGGTACACTTATTTTTATTAAAGGTACAATGAGGTACAGATGTAGTGCATAATTGTTTTCCATCGTATTTCCTCGGAAACGTTCGTATTTGTCATGCTACTTGTACGTCAGTCAACTTACATATATAGCAAAACACGTTCGTACGTTTCCGTGAAAATACGATGGAAAATAATTATGCACTACATTTGTACACTTGTAATCTGCAGACATAACTGACCCCTTCAAACAAGTTTCTATTAGTTATCTCAATTCAATAGGTATTATTTTTGAGCGTAGCTCACGCTAGCTATTCTAGGGATAGGGATAGGTAAGTACATAGATTTTTATTAGAAGTAAACGAGGTACACTATAGGTACCTAGAAATCTACTACAGTCAAGCGTGAGTCGGACCTAAAAAACATTGTTGTTGGGTGACATACGGAACCTTTGGAAATAAACCGATTTAGATTAAATTTGCTATTGAGATTTGATTTGGTATGGAGGGTCTCAACGAAAAAAGGGCATAGGATAGTTTTTATTATCATCATCCCACGCAGACGAAGTCGCGGACAGAAGCTAGTTTATTATAAAAGTTCGTCGTTATTCGTAGGTTTTATATCACATTTAATTTCCTGTTAGCTATAAACAATAACTGCTCACCACAATATTTCACTCACACCAACTGCCAAGCCCATTCGCCTCTTCACCCAGTCTCATGCATGCTATCAAGTCCACCGCAATACACACCATGTGTGCATATAAATAGAGTTATTTTCTCATTACACACTGATGCAACCCTGTTGGCCGATGTCATCTGCACACGACATTTGCTGAAAACACCGTAACTCGGTAGGTTGGCAGCTACATGAGTTAAAACTCTCTCGTTGTCATGTTAAGTTTTCATGTAGGTAAGTAATACATGTATTTATTGAAATTCGATTACGGTTAGTAATTATTCGAACATGTTAAACGATTCCTGACTTTTTATGCATGATACTATAATTAATACAAAATAATTTATAATTACAAAAATAAGGACATTCGAAAAGGGTATTTTCTGCTTACCGGACTTAATTTTTGGTCTCTCTCTCTCTCTCTCTCTCTCTCTCGTTTCAAACATTTAGTACTGACGAGGGAACGAACATAGAGATGGAATAAAGGTCGAAAACATAACCACAACTGGAAGAGATCCCTGAAAGGGATAAGTTCGCCTTTGAACAAGTGATGTGTGTTTTTACTGTTTTATGTTTCTTTTTGTACAATAAAGAGTTTTACTACTAAGGTGAGTTCGGCAAAGTTACGGACATCGGGTAAGATCGTATGATTCAAATTTCCGCCTATTGTGGGGTATTTTTTTAATGCTGGCAAGGTGATGCGATGCGCCATTTTGTTCCGCACCCCTCTTCAGTCCGCACTTGGTGCTCGGACAGACTAGACGCGTGTTTTGCGCCATTAAGTAGAAAAGTTCAAAAAAATTGTTTTTATTTTCCATCCGGATATACCCTCCGCTAGTTTTTTTGGAATAACTGGTAAGTTTAAGCGTTATTTGTTTCTTTTACAGATTGCATGTTATTTTTATTAAATTTGTGACAAATCTGTATATTTGGAATTCTGATACGATGCCTGTAGGCCAAGATCCGGTCTTACCCGAAGTGGTAAAAGATCGGATGCAAATCATCCGATCTTAAATTCTCAGGAATGCTCAAACTTTATACGTGTCACCACGATGCTTGAATAAATTTCTCTAACAGACGTATATAGTGGTGTTTTTTTTTACATAACCGCAAATTACAATCTAAGCGTCTAATATTGCACACTTAAGTAGGTAACTGATCTCTTTATGAATAAATAATTATAAATATTTTTATTTACCTATCTGCTGTAATTATGAAGAGGTAGGTTTATTTGTTTGTTGATTATTATTATTATTTTAATAATGTTAAAGAAATATAATGGTTTCTTGAAATATTATTGTTGTGATGATTAATCAATTCTTACTTGGTTTAAAATGTGTGCTTATCAAAGCGAATTGGCCTGTTTGTAAGATCGAGAGATGTTTTCTCACACGAAATCATGCTCGTAGTTATGTGAGATGGCGTTGGAAAGTTTATTAAGTACCTATAGACTGATATTACTGCAATTGATTAAGTTTTGGTCGTATTAATTCCTCCACTTTCATATTATTTTATCCTTATGTCCTATTTTATCACCCTCTTTCAACCTACCGCGCTTAAGGTGTCAATGAACCTACGTGGTTCATTGACCCACATGGGTTCATTGACCCCACACCTAAAAGTTTGACAACCATAATTTCTTGAAAATTGAGCGCATGGTGTAAGATCGGACGGAAAAAATGCAAAAAAGAAAAAATGGGTCGGATATGATAGCCCGAATTACTGCTAGGCCAATTCTTCTATATATGAATCGGTGAGTAAAACCGGTTTTTTTGCAATGGTAAACTTTATGGTACCGGCAATAGGGCCGAACTTATAGGCCCGTCCGTTCTTACACCACCAGGTAAAAAAAGAATGTTGTCAATTTATTTTGTTTCCTATATTTAAACACTCATTACACGCTCACTATGACGTTTAGAAAGATAATAAAATTCTATTATATAGAGCATTTCATTATTATCAATTCTGTACTTAAATCATGTCCGTACCCTATCCAAAAGCTGAGAAAAAAAAAAAAACAACATCATCTCAACCCACCTAAAATCGTCCGAAACTTAGCCGAACTCACCTTACTACTACTACTACTATAACCCTTTTTGTCGCTAAGCGGGGCAAGATTTTTGCTATCGCAAATAAATTAAGTACTTAACAAAGGAAAGTTTCAATTTAGTCAAACTGTAAATCTATTTATTTATCAAATATTTAAACTAATAAAAAAACAGAAATGACCAACAACAAGAAAACGACGCTAGTATAGGGTAGAGGTAGACGGGTTGGGTAGGGCAGCACCGTCATTGAAACCGAAGAAATGTTGGATGGATTTGAATCTGTGCCGTGTCCCACGGATACACATGCTGGTGGCTCGGATTATCGAAATCATAATTTTGGATCGTAGCCAGCCCATTACTACACTAAGGGATCAGTCACACCGGTCAGCGATGACTTTACTGAGATTTTTGATGAAGGTGGATATTTGTGGAGCGAAGACTCCATCGACGGATGTGACGAGGGGAGTGAAAGTTGCGTGACGCTTTTCACAGGCGTTCGTGTATTTTCTTTTTTCTTTTCTTCGGCGGATTTAGGACGTATGCTACCGGACGTGAGATATAAGAGGGAGCGTCGGTGTCTACTACACGGATATCAAGTAACGCCTCCCTCTGTGCATCCCAGACGCCGCGGCAGCAGAGATCCCCGCGAAGTCCACCGCCGCTGATGGGTTCTTTGACCACGTTCCCCCAAGCATGCTGGCGTAACTGTAAATTGCTACTTAATAAATATTCCTTAATATTATTGCGATTTAAAAACTCCTTCAATGATATAAAATTTCAAAACATATTCTACATAAAAAATATATTTTGAATAACAATAAATATTCTCGTAATAATATACTTACCATCACTATTTGTCTACAAGAAATATGTCACAGAGTTAAGCACAAGCAACGTCTTATCACAAGTGAACCGATATTTGGCCAACATTGTATGCAATTATTTAGGGAGTAACTATTAAAAGCAAAACAGAAATAAGCGCCCATAAATTTATATGATAATGGCTATGCGCCAAAATCAGTCCATAGGGTAAATTCAAATCCCATTCCCATTCCATCTAACTCGTTGTTAGCTGAAATATTAATAGTGTCATCAATTCGGTTCGCAGTGTAACGTGGAAGAGTTAAAAATTTAAAACCAATGCCATCATGGCCTTTTGCCAATTTCATTGAAGCGGTTTGCTCGAATGTAATTCTTGTCATATTTGTTCATTTCAAAATGACTTTTTAATGTTTTTGCGATGTCATGCATTTATTTCTTATGTGGTATACTTAAATTTTATCCATGATAAATTTATATTTTCCAATGAGAATCAGAATCTAATTCGAAATGGGTTACTTTCACTTTTACCCAGGAAAATGCGTGGGTGGAGACTGGTATTTTATAATAAAACAACCTTACCTTTAATGCCACTGTTGGTTAGGGTCACAGAGCAATTACTAGTTTTCAACTTGTTTCAGCCATAAAGAGTATCTGAAATGCTGGACGAAGCACTTCACTATGATAACGTACGCTGAAATGACTAACGTAAAATAACCATTCGACCTTTATCTCGTGCTCTCTAACTAAAATCCCGATTAACTTGATCTTGTGTTTATTTGTGCTCTTGTGCTGCAATCGACGTATCAGCAGAATATAAGCTAGGCTTATTGGTTACCATAGTTTTATCCGTAATGAATATAACTATAATTTAAGAACATGGTACGATCATTTCAAAACTGGCACAAATGCTATATACATATAAGCAAGCAATAGTTACTGGTAGAAGTGGTGCATAATCCGGGCAAGGAGATAATGTCTGTGCAAATACTCAAGCGAGATGAGAATAACCGGAAATGATTATATACAACACAAGCGATTCGCCTGAACGTCCCCGACACATGTCGACCGTGCCAGCCATCAAGATGTAATCTCCGGTACTTAGGTATTAAATTATTATGAAAACTACCCTTATTAACGTGAGAGCATAAAATAATAATTTAACCTATATATACGAGTACGTCTCACTATCGGGCACAATATATGCCTTCTCTCATTTAGGAGAGGGATTAGGCTATAGTCTATATTATGCTGGCCCAAAGCGGGATAACATAATTTTGAAAAAAAAAAACCACATTGACGTCGATAGTCTATGATATTTCGATCATGTGAAATAAAAACTAGAGTCAGACCAAGATAATTAGTCTGCAACTATTTTGATAGCACACGCAGTGCAAGTTTTATTTTTTTTAAGCATGAAACTTCTATGAGATTATGACGTATTTTATAACACTTGCACTGCGTGTGCTATCAATATCGTTGTAGATTTATCTTGGTCTAACTTCAAATAAAATTGTTTACCTTAAACCAAATTCCTAATGAAACTGCTGAAACTCAGTGAAACTAACAAACTTTAATGAGACAACATAGTTTCACGGTAATTGGTTGTTCCCATTTAGAATTCATTGGACGCCATGTTGACGTTCCTCCCTAGTGAAAGCCACCGAAATAACGTAATTATCTTATTTACGCTTGATTAAATATTAATTATCGATATTTTTAGATACACAGTGGCTCTGTTTTCGAACCCGCATAGTTTGGCCTTTTGAAAAAAAAAAAAATTAAACTGAATATACATACATATAAAGTAAAAATAAGAAGCGGTCAAGCGTGAGTCCATCTCTGGAACCAACAAAAGTGTTACTTAATTACATCTTAATGTTTAAATTAATCTGAAGTTTACTGTACCTAATTAAATACATCTTAAAATACATCTTACTTCCATTACGTGCTAAAATCTTAGGAAGAGTTTAGTAGGTACCAGAAGATTAATTTTACTCTCCAAAACTTTTAAAAGGCTTTTAATTGCCAGCGCCAGTCAATATGGAAACTTTCTTACGAATGTTCTGGGAAGATTTGAATCTAGATAATGACTCGTTTTCGTTTTATACCAGGTGAAATACCTACCTATAGGAAGCTGCATTTGTTATAAATGTAAGATGAAGATGATGATGAGGTGTCTTCTGTAAATCTTCTAGATATTTTGAGCTGGTCATTAATTACCAGACTTTCAATACCAAAATGGTTACTGGAAACTTAATACATTTGTTTCGTCAATAAAATTGTGTCGTTCAACAAAGTAAATAAAAATGCGATATCAATTCCGCGCGGGTGAACGGATTGAATAAACTTACTCAGTGATAATGTGACAAAGATATCTGGTCGGCACGTCCCACTTGCTAAGAAAAGATAATCCATATTTTGTGACAATATTGAAAATATTGTTTTTCATCGGTCGTTTGCGTGCAAGTAAGTTAATAATATTTTAATATAGGTATTGCAAAACACCCCTATTTTCAGTTCCGTAGTCAACTAGCTAGCAACTAAAACTTAAAACTCTTTATTTTTTGAAAACAGTGAGAAAAATTGCTTTTTACCACAAGACTGCAATTGAATACCATGAAATTATGAAATTGTTTTCAAATTGGCAGGTTGGACATTATATGCGACCTGTAGGTATAACTATCAGCGTGTCATTGTTATTTCAAATTAAAAAAATATAATTATTATGCCTAGCGTAGTGGCACCAACGATCGACACTTTTAGGAGATAGTGGGGTTCTCTATAAAATTAAGAGTTATTTAGTCAACATTAAAACTATAAAAAGGGACCTTTAACCCCCCCTCCCACCCGTTAGGCTAACGGCGTTAGCTTCTCCACCACCCTCCGGTACTTTTAGTATGTAGTTTAATAGCCAAAATATGCTTATACACTAATTATTTCCCCCGATTGGCAAGTTTTGGTTTTCGTTTGGTGAGCTAATTGTGTTTTAATTTAATTTACATTTTGAAAGATACAAGATCCCAGATAACCGACAGGACGTCTCTAGTTAATATCAAGAAGATACCATGCAAGCTAATATGGTTTTCCACAATACTGCCCACGTATCCCGAAAAATCCAATTGACAACAAGTTCAGTGAGGCTGTTTAAATTCCATTGCTGGGCGCGATAACAAAAGCAATAAAATTGGCTCGAGACGTCAAACGATATGGTAATGCGAGGACTACCTCCTTTACATTCGGCGGGCGGCGCCGATATTTTACGGCGCGATCTGCTCAAATTCAGATAAAGTGCTAGATTGGTGTGGAACAGGCTCTTCTCGAAAAGGGTCTAAAACCAAACAGAGCGCTTCTCAACTACAATTTATGTAAATGCTGCAACTAATGATATTGGCTTTTTATAATCATATCTTCCTGCTTGTGTCTTATATCGTTATCCATATGCCCAAAGTTGAGTAACGCATGTACAAACTGGCTTGAGTGGCTGTATATTAAGTATATATACAGTGTATAATAATATAACTGAACCAACCTTTTTTAGTAGAGTTAAAGTAATAAAATAAAATAAATAAAATAATAAATAAAGTTTTATTTCAGGCAACGCGTACAGTTGTACACCCATATCAACATACAATTTAAAAGTTACAATGCCAAAAGGAATACTTAACTAAAAACAAAACACTTAAAATAAAAGTTAAACAATTAAAATAGTATTCCACTATTTTTTGTTCCCGTTTTGGTGCAAGGAAAGCCAGTGCCCAAACATGTGACAACTAATGTTGCGATACACCGACATAAGGATGGTGTTTTGCGAGCGGCGCATCCCCTCCCAAAAAGAAGCAATAGGCGCGCGTACCACTGCGAAGAAGTCAGGGATTCTGGCATTGGCAATGGCAAATTTTAATCCTACTATTAATAGAAAATCTGAAGCGTGCCTTGCTTCATTACAATATAAAAGCCATTCCCATCCAAACTTATCACTCAAAGCACCTGAATGTCGGCAGATTGCGGTTTACAGCAAGCGTACCCGGTTATTCTCCGCTCTACTACCTATTCGTTCATTTTCACCGAAAACCAACTAAAATCGGCTTTATACTCTTAGTATTAAAGGAGTGAACAACGACACACATCACATTGTAAATAGAACCACCGCGTAATGCCTCTCTGTGATAATTTTCTGCCGAGTCTAGCTATTTTAGACAACATTGAATTTGAAAGGTCACATGTTTGTAGTTTTTAATTTGGTTTTTGTAAAAGAATCGTAGACTAGACGTATTAGTAGAGAATTCTGTTACTGATAAAAACGGAATTCAGATATTTGTTAATATAGAAATGAAACTATTAAGTCGGGACCAATCTTGCGTTTGATGTTTTTGGTGCATGCATTCGATATTTATTTCGTTGCATTTCTGAAAGTTTACTAGCTTTCTTTAGTCTTTTTGATATTTGCCTCCTTTAAATTATATAAATCCTGGAATTAATTTAATAGCCGTTTAAAATATTTTTACACAATTTTTAATCGTGGCAAAATGCCGAAGGTCTGTGCCTTCGATGCCTAACCTGTCAAGAAATGACAATATGGCCAAAGATAGATATAACTCCGTAATAGATGGATAGTCTAAGGAAAAAACGTGCCTCGAAAATCACGAAAATTTGATTCTCGATCAGATGGCGCCACTAGTTTTGGCCTACTCTCGTATAGAGGGCATTGACTGTTTCGTTTGTTATTTATAATTTTAACGCATACCAGTGAAAGAACATGGGTTAAAATAATATAAAAATAATTAATGCAAATAAAAAAAATCATTTATCCATATTTAAATACATTTTAACGTATTTTTATAAATCTTCATTTTTAGTTTTTAAGTATGTGGATAGATGGCAGTGAATTTACAGTGGTTACAAAATTTACTATGACAGTACCGCTCTATCTTATTATATCCTCATTGATATGGCGGACGAATGTTTGAAATGTCACCGTATTTAATGATAATTTCGCTTAACACTTTGTTGTTTCTTCGCAAATGAAATGGAAAACATTGTGTGTAACTCCGGGGGTAAGAATATTGTAAACTCCAGTTTACAAAATCTCGCTTACCCCCCTACTTGCACAATGTACTATATAATAGATGTTTCATACAAAAGTTCAATTCGAAGTTTTTTGTGATTTCAGAGCTTCTACTATAGTGAAAGTTGATAATAGAAATAAAAACAATCGCGTACATACATCTTGTATCACTTAAAAAATGTCACCCATTATAGTATTAGCAAATTATTATTTAGCTCTACAGTACTGGTCGTTTTAATAACTTTGCAAGCAAAACAAACTTCCGTAAAGGGATGAAACTAATAAAGTAGACGACGGACAGTGACAAAACAAGCTAGTTTTAATGAAAACCGGCGAGGGATGGCATTAGACGAAGATCACGCTCAAAGAGAATATTGAGATAGACTTATTTACGCTTGGGAATCACTACACACAGCAGCTCGTGCGCGGACCATATTTATTTACTTAAATACACTATTTGGCCTATTTACAGTAATGTTCAGCAATATTCACCAAAGAATTACCATACTATACCCAGCTGTATATGTACACTATCGTTTTTTATATTATTTTGACCCATGTTCTTTCACTGATATGCGTTACAATTGTTAAATAACAAACGAAACCGTCAATGCCATCTATCCGAGAGAAGGCCGAAGGTAGTGGCGCCATCTGATCGAGAATCAAATTTTCTTGAGTTTCGAGTCACGTTTTTCCTTAGACTGTATCCATCTATTACGGAGTTATATCTATCTTTGGCTGTAATGTTAAATAGGTCAAATTTAATAGTTTTCTCGTGAGTAGTAAATATAAGAGTTTTAATGATTGTCTGGTCTGTTTTTGAGGGAGATGAAATCAAGGTGCACATGGGCAAGCACTTTTGCTAACATGAAAAGAACCCTGAAAAGACCAATATTATACATTTTCAACTAAGGAATTCAATAAAAAATAAACTTAATATAGTAAATACACAATAATACCACAAGTTGATACTGCTAAGTACTTGGGATACATGATCGACTCTGGGCTGACTTGGGCGTCTCATATTTCAATGATCTGTGACAGACTGGCCTCAGCCTGTTACTCCCTGTCCCGGTTAGCCGGCAGTCTATCAATCGAAAACCTAAAGATGGCTTACTATGGTTATTTTCACTCGATTTTAGTTCAGGGAGTGGAACTGTGGGCTACGGCACGGCTGCGGAGAGGAACAGAGCGTTCAAAATGCAAAAACGCGCCATTCGTGTAATTGATGGAAAGCCGGTGGACCATCCGGCACAACAGTTGTTTAGGAAACACAAGATCCTTACCCTACCCTGTGTATACATACTGGCCGCATGTATGTACGTTAGGCAAAACATACAGAACTGTAAACGTTCTAGTAGTGAGCGACGTCCCCGGCTACTTGCCCCGAGGCGATTCTACAGCATTGACGAATTTATAAATACTCGATGAGGTCGTTGACTTCTGCATGGTAGTTAAAAAAATATATTAATGTTAACTATATTTAAATCTAAAAGTGTTTTTGTTTTAAAATGTTATGAAATATCTAATTCATTATATTAACGAACATATGTACATATATTTTTTTGTAAATGTAAAATGTGACCTGTAAAATTTGCTTTTACCAATAAAGTTCTGTATTCTGTATTCATGTGCTTCAATGTGTAATTTTGTTTGTAGCTTGAATGCTGATCCTTCCCTCCGGGTCCTTCCTTTCGCCCCTGCACACCTGGCTTTGTCTTCTGGAACGTGCTAGCACAGCCTGCTCTTGCAGTATTGTGTCAGAAGTTGTGGAGTCACAATCCATGCTGTTCATCGCGGCTGTGGCGTACCAGTAGAACGGCTGGCTGGGTACGCAACCGTCGTATCGTCGCCACTCCTGCCGTCTGCTGCGCGCCACTGGAACGGCATGTGGCCACAGTTCTGCTGTCTCCGTAGCAACACGTGTTTCAGGTGTGGTCAACTCTAATTTCTCTCAAACCATTTATTTAATGATAATAAGATATATACAGTAAACGAAATTAATAACTAGCTTAAATTTAAAATAGGCCCTTGAGGCATTGTACCAAGGATGCTGGCGGCATTTCCCCGCTGTATCGCAATGCTGATACGTTGTGCGAGAAAGCCGCCAGCTCTTCGGTCACCAGTTACGTCAACCAGAAGCCGCCAGCTCTTCGGTCACCAGTTACGTCAACCAGAGGTCACCAGTTACGTCAACCAGAATTTTTGATAATTTCAATTCAATTTCTCTTAGTGGTCTTTTAAGACTTAATTAACCTAGCAAGGAACATATAATAGTGGCCTCCTAGATTTGATTTCAAGTGCGAAGTGCTAAGCATAGAAACAGAACTTCATAGACTTTATCACGTTTAACGTCTTATTATAGCATAGTTCACCCTAGCATAATTTACCATAAGTATGTAAATTCTGTATCAGGCCTACTGCCCGTCGTCTTTATTTAAGGTTTATAATTAAATGTGTAACTGAGCTCAAACAATAGTTTATTTCATCTCATATTAATTTTCCTTCTTTTGCACGCTTTATGTGTGCTGGCGCCCAGTCTTT
Organism: Cydia strobilella; assembly: GCF_947568885.1. Classification (NCBI taxonomy): domain Eukaryota; kingdom Metazoa; phylum Arthropoda; class Insecta; order Lepidoptera; family Tortricidae; genus Cydia; species Cydia strobilella. The sequence continues at coordinate 16,401,962 of NC_086042.1, read as the reverse complement.
CTTTAGCTTAATATACTTTATCTACTAGGAGATACTTTAGGAAACTGCCAGACGTGTATTGTGATAGCAGCGTCAAGGCCCACGACTCTGAGAAAACCTACATATAGTCCATATCTTAGTATACATGTTACATGTTTTATCATTACAAAATACAAAATTCAATAATTAAAATTTCAAATACAATACAAATACATTTCAATACAAATACATTTCATAATTCATTCATTTACTTATAGAAGGCCATGCATCTTTATCATTAATATACTCTTCGACTGTGTAATTGCCTTATGCAGTAGACCAGATTTAACATATTTTTTTAAGTCCAGGAAATGGTAAATCCAGTGCCTCCCTTGGTAACTTATTGTAAAACTGTATACACTGTCCTAGAAAAAATTTCTTCACTCTCTTAACACGAGATCTAGTTATTGCTATTTTGTGATTATTTCTAGCACTGTGCATTTTCTGAAAGGTTTCTAAATTTTTTAGAGCATATAATATGCAGTCATATATGTATTGTGATGCATTGTTAGTATATTTATTTCTCTGAAACGTTATCGTAATGAAACACGTGACCCTAAATTATATATGTTCCGCACTGCTCTTTTTTGCAATACAAAAATGGTTTGTATATCGGCAGCTTTACCCCAGACTAGAATTGCATAATAAAATATGATATTAGGCTGTGGAAATAGCTAAAATACACCATTCGGGCTGTTTCCACGTTAGTTAGTTGCCTAATCCTTCTGACTGCGTATGCTGCCGAACTCAATCGGTTTCCTAGAGAAGATATATGGGGACTCCATTGCAAATTTTTATCTATGGTCAAACCTAAGAAGAGAGTCTTATCCACCATTTCTAGACATTCATTATTTATAAATATACTCCCACTAGTAATTTTTATATTAGGTAATGTGAATCTAATCCACTTAGTTTTTTTGGAATTCAACAGCAAATTATTAATTGTGAACCAATTTGAGACCATATTCATGGTACTATTTATGTCTGTATAGTCTTCAATATTTCGACTAACTTTAAAAATTAAAGATGTGTCATCTGCGAATAACACAATTTCACAATGATCTTTTACAATACACGGAAGGTCATTTATATATACTAAAAATAAAACTAGTCTATCTGTATCTGTAATAATATTCCTAGAAAGCTGAAATTTCCCATGTAGTCTAGGTTTTAGATACCTACATAGAACAGTAAAACTAATAAATCTGTAACTTTTACCCTCCCACTCCCACCTCTATAAAAGGGGGTGCAGTTCTGAATACATAACAAGTAAAACTAGGACACTTCTCGATGTCCTGATGAGCCTAGGGTTTACATAAAAAGATGTACCTCCCCCCCCCCTTCCCCCCACTTGCCGTCCTAAAACTGCACCCCTTTATAAAGGGGGTGCAGTTCTAAATACTTATACAGAACTAGTGTACTCAGGGCACTTCCCGATGGCCTAGAGAGCTAATATTTGGTATGAAGCCTATATGATTTATATACAAGGATCATAAAAATTAAGAAATTTGTAACTTTCACCCTGTACTCCACTAATAGGGGATGCCCTATTAGTGGAGTGCAGGCATTACAAAGGGCAGCTTAAAATAAGAAACGAGATCCCACTGAAAACAGTTCATGTACCAAAAATTAGCGACCAAGACTCACTAGCTTTTACTATAAAAAAATATTTATAGTGAAGGACTGTTTGTGATACCTATTTAATGCTGCACTGCCAATGTGACTGGTATCGGAGATGCATTTCGGTCTATTTCTTATTTGTGTGATGAGCACAGGTATTTGTTCCTGTCTTGGGTGTTTTCTATGTATTTGTATATTATATATATCGTTGTCTAAGTACCCACAACACAAGCCTTCTTGAGCTTACTGTGGGACATAGTCAATCTGTGTAAGAATGTCCTATAATATTTATTTATTTAGTTATTTATTTATTTACTCTGACTCTTCGTTATCCTTGATTGCTAAATAAATCCGATTCGCAGCTTTATTCTTTATTATTCTAAATCGCTGCCTTCATTATCCGGCAAGCCATCTTCGTCGGACGACCCTTCTCGTAACCAACTTTCAATGGTTATATCCCTAGGAAGTTTTTTAACAAAGAAAAAACGTAATATGCGTTATAACATTAATAATAATAATAAATTACAAGCTCATAAATATAAACGTAACTTCCTAGGCAAGGTCTCGGAGACCAGCGAGATATAGTATATAACCAACCACCTAGGGAAGGTCGCTGAGACCACCGACGACAGTCTTAAATCACCAAATTCACAGAGACACACGTCCGAAGGCGTCGATCACATGGCCGGCACTGTGACGGCGACAGGGAAAGGTACAAGGCCACAGAGGTCCGTGCAATGAACACGTGTTGAGTTATTCATTATTTTGTATTTGCAAAGGTCTGAGAGACCTTGCGTAGGTGGTTAAGGATCAGAATTACCAAACACGTAAAAATAGCAACGTTTCCAATACTTAACCATTCTTTATGACAATGTGTATTAAAGAACTATGGAGCTGGAACATTTTTACTCGGTCCTAGCTCTGACAGAAACGCAGAAGCATAGATTATTTTTTTCAGATAATTCCCAGTAAGTCACTAGTCTACAGATCCAGATGCAAACCTTTAAAAAGGAGGTAAAAATAGTTTAAAAATTAAGCATAAATAAATAAATGAAGAAACAAGTAATTTATTATAACAACTATCAATTTGGTATCTACCTACGTGTCGATATATATTATGTGTCTTCAAATCATGTATATACATGTATTTTTGATTTTTTGTGAGTTTTATTACGACTTTTCTAATAGACTAAATAAAAGCGTCAAACAAATCTAGTATTTAGCCGTCACAAGTTACTAAGAAATAGCATTTGTTTTGTACAATCTGCTTGGTAATTTCAGATAGATTACTCAATTGATATATTTTTTTCTATAAATAGGTTAAAATTGCATAAAAATCTAGATTACTTATAATTGACTTTAAAAAAAAAAGTAAATTAATTGTCGTATGCTTACTTTCTTTTTTTATTTAACAGGATAAAAATATCGTCCTTGCAAGTAATTTTTAACAAAAACCAGTTGGAATCAACAAACTCAATATTACATGTAATGTTGATAATCACATTGCATTGACATGAAAGCCTAAATCGATTAGGTGTGAACTGATGAACTGATGATGTAGACCCAAATTCACGTTAAATAACTTCCAGGAAACAAACTTAACTTTAAGAATACGCAAAGTACCTTATTCTAAAATCAACCCTAATCACAAATGCAATGCAATGTATAAAGTATAAATCAAATTTGCCCGAAAAAGTTAAACATGTATATACAGAATTTAATGTGTCTTCAAAATTCGTCGGTTTATCAGCACTCGTCCCAAATAATGTAATGGCAGCTTTTCTGCAATACAAACGCCTTTGATTTCTCTCCTTCGGTATGAAGGATAAGGAATAAATGGAGTAGTGGTGACATTTTTTGTATCTTTTAGTGATAAGGTACTAAGAAAACTGAAAGTAAAAAGAGAATAAAAATACTAAACAACGTTCCAAAGTTGGTAGGTTCCGTACTATAATATGGTAGATATGATTTACCTATAATAATACACCTTTTAATAACATTTCGTAGAACATCATGATATTGAACATGTTTTTAAAGACTTTGTTTTGCAAAATGTAAAGATAATATCTTGGAACAGTATTAAATTTGACTTTTTTGGAAAAATGCTTTCTACCAACACTCTTGTTTACCGTTATATTTGCCAACTGTATAAAAGTGTTTTGGTATTTGTCTTTAAAATATAATTTTTTTACTAATCTAAAACAAGTGATCGTCTTGAATAAAGTCCAGTCCACTGGTTCTCTGTCGCGTCTCATTACGTGAATTATGGATGAGTCGAGACGCCGTAACGACATGCAAATTAAGCCGCAATATGCCGGAGCCTCGCGTGCCTGGATGAGGTATTGAAAGTTTGAATATTTTTGATAATGGAAGCTGTTTTATGTCGACGCTGCATTTTAAATGAAGTTTTGCATTACTAAAGGCCTTAAAAGATACCTGTTTTTTGGTACGCCCGCCCAAGGTCACATAATGTTGTGTACTAGTCGAGTAGATTATGGGCCAGTTGCACCAACCATAATTAACAGACTGATTAACGTCAAGCAGCAGAGAACTATGAAACTTTCCATACAATACAATTTAGCGAACGGTAAAACGGTGACAGACGGTTTGGTGCAACCGACCCTATGTGTGCCAGCCGTCTCGCTATTGAATCCATACCAAGCTGTACTAAGAGTCTTGCCATTGACTCAAGTTCATACAGTCTCGTTGTTCCGTACATTAGCTTAGCCCAAGTTGGTCTGAAATAGATACTATTACATTCTTTATTCTGTGGAATTTATGTACTTAGCCTATTGTGAGATTTTCTTTCATAACGCATGTAAAATGGCGTCACTTAATGCGAGCCTTTTTTGTATTGCACTCGGTACAATGTTGTAGTACCTATACCTATTAGAGAAGCTAACCTAACCCATAATAACTAAGCGCCACTTGCACCATCCCACTAACCCGGGGTTAACCACACCACCAGTAACCACGGTAACTCCAGTTTTAACCGTTTAACCCCGGGTTAATGGGATAGTGCAAGTGGCGCTAAGAGCTTAAATTAAATACCACATCCGATAGGTAATTGTTGTTAATATTAGCCCCCACGTTTTCGCAAGGTCTTGGCATTAATTTATTCCACCTGCGATCCGCGTCCCGAGTTTTGACTTTCACCAGATTACTGAGCTGATTTGTTGTCTGGGAGCATATAAAACAAGCCCCTGATGCTGTTGTAACTCGTAACAGTAATTTATGAGAGGAATACGTTTCGCACTTCCAATTACTACGTGAGTTGTTTAGGTCGATGATGGTGTTTTACCTCCAGTACCACATGCTTATAATAAAAGCCACACATCTATAAATTGACATAACATTTATAAGAATACTTAACATTAGGTACATCAATTTTCTTCTGAAGCATTCTGAGCAGATTTTAATGTGTGGTGTAGCTACAGATTAAAATGAAGAAAATTGATGTAGGTACTTATTATAATTCACTCAGTTCAGACACATGTGTCTGGGCCCTGGAGAGGAGTCAAAGGGAATCCGCAATGAGGCATCCAACGTCTAACGAGATTCTGTATTCTGATTGTAGAATATGCCATTTCAGAATGTACATTATGAACGTATTTGCTAACTGATCATTGAAGGCAGTATGGATTTTTTATTCATTTAGAAATCATAAAACACTATCTGTTGTTTAAAAATCATTTTGGTAAACGACTTTCTAGGCAAATGACACAATAAACAGAAACGCGGTCTAGCTTAATCATGATGGTCGCCTACATGTTAACTCCTCATTGGTCAAAAAGGTACCCGGGATACAAAGAACCTATTTTGATTCTACGATCGATCAAGCGCTGTTTCGTAGTTCATAGTTTCATATTGATATATATATAGCAAAGCATATAGCATAACTCTAATGAAGAGATGAAATGAGGGAGGGGCAACAAATAACCCGACCAAATTACGTAGGTTGTTTTTGGTATGTTGTCAGGAATTTTAAAACGTGTTTTTAATTTTGTCGCATTGTGTATGTTCTGTCCCTCACGGTCGCACGGGCGCACACTTATATAAAATAAATACCAGGTGTATGGTACTTCGGTATATGGTGGCGCCGCCTATTTACTGTTTTTTGGTGGACACTTTTCATATATAGAGATTTTCCTCCTTTTACTTACACTTAGATTGTATCTTACAGAATACGTCAAAATAAGCAAGTTTTACATGAAACTTTTTTCTAAAATTTAAAAATATAGGAGAGGAGAGGTATTGCACTCCAAAATTTGAAGATTTTGAATAACTGAAAAAAAAAAAGTTGTTGCGAAGTCATATTGGCACTACCTTTTTATGATTGTACCGTATAGAGTACGTTAAAATAAGCATGTACCAAAATCTCAAGGTCACCAGAATCTCGGTATCCAAAATGTCAAGGTCATCTAAAACCGAATCAGAGCACCCTACTATCCAGTGGTCTTGTCTGTCCTACCTCTAGAGAGCAATTCCAAAAACGGAGGCGCGGAGGGAGGGCAGCATTTCCGCCCTCGCCTGACAGCACGGTCACTTGACCCGACGACGACACGGCGAGCAGTAAGCCGAAGCTGCAGAGTCGAGTGTAGTGCGGAAGGGCTGCCCTTCCGCAGCGTCTGGATCTGGGTGGCTCCAACAGTTTCCCCCCCTCACCCCCTCACCCCCCTCCAGGCTCCGCCCCCTTGGTTAATTTGCACTTTTTGTCAAAAAAATAAATCCAAGTCCTTGGGTTACCCTTTGGTACATTCTGACCATCTGAGACGACATGAACGAAAAGTAACCTAAAGCCTGTTCGGCCACCTTACAAAATAATAAATATAAGTGGGTAGATGCTTGACGGCGGCACGGCACGGCATTTAATTATAATTGACATTTGTGACATTCTCATGAACAGTCCGTTGCTCGGACGGCCCGGTCGGCTAGCTAGGACAGCCCGACCCAGCCCGGCCAGGCAGTCTCGGGCTCGGAAATACAACGTAATAAACTAGTGTCGGGTGGCCCTGACGCCCCGGCCCCGCAACGGCCCGACGAGGGTGGCGGTCCTGGCGGCCTAGCCAAGGTGACAATCGCTATCGCTTCGCCATCGAATCGCTTTGTGTCTCTCTATCGCTCTTGTATATTAGTGTGACAGTGACAGTTGCGTTTCGTTCGCTACGGAGCGTTAGCGATTGGCATGTTGTCTACGGGGCCAGATGAGAGCCCCTGTGTCGGCTCGCTCCGGTCCGCCCCGGACCGGCCAACATGAGTCGTCCTTAAGTTCGCCTAATTCGGAGATGTTGATTACTCCAACTGCGTGGCTGTTTTATATGTGTTGTAATAAATACTAAGTGTTGTAATTACATTTTTGTTACAATTACAACTAAAACTGTTTTATGACGTTGTTTATAAAAGTGTTCAAGATTATTAATTATTCGGTAGCCAGTGAAGAAGAAAAACCGAATGGTAGAAATTGCTTTTAAGGTTTGTAATATAAATATATAATTCGTTACATTTTATATTGGAATATTTTGACAATAATAGTAAATAACTAGTTCAATATTTTGTTCCATTTAATCTTAATGTACCACCTACCTAAACACACTAATGCAATTCCCGCTATTCTCCATAATCAACTTACTCCGACGTATTATATACCGCTATCTCCCTTATCGCTCAACATGGTTTTTTCTCAGTCATTATGAAACTAGCAGTCTTGTATTCTACCCTGATGTAAATGTGAGACGTGTGCTGTCATATAAGATGATTTTATAATGTTTCCTGAAACCAACCTGAAACCATACAAAATGAAACTTAAGCTCGTTAGCAGATAAGGTATCTTTTTGAATGATTTCCCAAATCTCACAAAGTAGCTCATGTTGCGCAAAATATTTTTATAACAGTACAGTACAAATCAAGTAGGTAGGCACTATATTTCAAAGAAATGTGTATCCTATAAATGAATATGAATAGTCTTCGTAATGTTTTAAATCTAGGCTAAACAAGTGGCTCCTTACTAATATGTTCTATGACTACAATGAATTTTTTGACATGCCACTTACCTTATAATATAATGATAAATTATGAATTTGAAATATATAAATGAATACATGAAACGTATAAATAATTATAAATTCTAAATATAATATAGTTAGATGAATGTAACAAATAAACATATATGTAATGAATTGTAAATATAATTGTCATTAAGACTGTCTGCCTAAAAAACCTCAACTTTACCACGTGTATGTAGATTGTAGGTTTAATATGTATAAAACATAAACAGACCTGTAACGATTGTTATCAATAAAATTTCATTTTCATTTTCATTTTCATTTGTAAAGGCTTACATGGCTGTCATTATGTACTTTTAAGTAGGAAATAGATAATTTCAACAAGATGTTTATAAAATTACTAAAAAACTGGATTAATGGGTTAATTACGTTTTATATAATTACGTAACACACGTTAGTATTACAGTAAAAGCATGTGTTTTGCAAGGAACCATCTACTTAAATATAGAACTAAATCGCACCTGTTATTTCGCAGAGGCAGAAGACATAATATTCATTGCAAAGGGGTGTAATTAAGGTCCATTCTCCATACGACGGAGCATTAAATTTAATCGCGGTGCGCTGTCGCGGATCTCCCGGCAAATGACGTGATTAACCAGGGCGGCCTCCCGGCCTGGGAGCGAAAAAGTTTCGTCGACTGCCGTTGAATATAATTATACTGTCTTCTTCTTCTTTTAACATATTCGGTGTTTGGCTTGAAACATAATTCTATCACTTACTTCGGTCCTAGGGTAGGTACGGTAGGTACCTAGTTTGATTTCGCTCTTCCCATCCTAACATACCCATCTCTTACTTATTCCACAGAATGGGCCGGCCGTTCTTTTAAGGGTACGTAGAGTCTACCGCGTGACAATGAGTACTGAAAGTAACACGACGTCATGATGTATATTAAATACACTGTACGCGATATAATGTGAATGTGTGAAATATTTTCGGCGTATTGGTGTAAACTGTAATGCCGTGTAAATAAATGTGCATTTTCACTTTCGGCTGCAAGATGTTAGGATTAGAAAAAAGAAGTACCATAAATATTTCACAATGGATAAACCATAGAGGTCCTCGGTCAATCCTCGGGAGCTCAGAATCTTCACTGATGGGTCCAAAACAGACAGCGGATCGGGCTCTGGAACCTTCTATTGTAATTTAAGGGCCGTGGAATAAAAGATTATATGCGGATTAGATAATTATATTGATTTATCTTTTATAAACACTGGGAAGCAAGTACAGGTCTGTTCATGTTCAAAGAGAGGGTATATAAGTATTGCCACAGTAAAAATAATGTAACTTAGTGTTGCTACATTTCAATGATAACTCGATTTAATTAACTATCGATTTGCGTTTAATTAAATTATTGTGATTGATTTTTGTTTATAAATATTAAATAAAACCAACACGCCCCCTCAAAAAATAATCACCTATTTACATAAATTCATGTAGCATCAATTCAGAGACCGTATATTACTTCCGAGTGTATGCTGGGAATTACATTATGATCCAACATTCGTTGCAAGGATTAGGGAAACCCAGAAAAACCTAATCAGACCATGTGTATCAAATTAATTAATCGTATTAAACTATGACATTTTGATTTACTCTGTATTTTTATTACATTATCATTATAGAAAATCATTTAAGCACAGTTTTCAATCATTACAATAATAGCTTATTCAAAACCCATCCTGCTTCTCATCTTTTGAAAAGTTACTGCAGGCAACGGCTTCGTCAATACATCGGCCAATTGATCACCTGTGGGAACATGAATTAATTTTATTACATTTTTCTGAACTTGTTCCCTTGAGAAATGATATTTGATGTCAATATGTTTTGACCTTTTGTGGCAAGTTGGATTATTAGCTATATTTATGCATCCGTTGTTATCTTCAAATATAATGATTGGGTCAGTTATTTTTAAATTAATACTGTTTGCAAGAGACTTAAGCCACATTGCTTCTTTAACTGCTTCATATAAAGCCATATATTCAGCTTCAGTAGACGATGCTGCTACTGAAAGCTGTCTCTTTGTACACCAAGTAATTGTGCATCGCTCAAATAATTGAAATACATAACCAGTAGTACTTCTTCTGTCACTAGTATCACTGCCTTCCCAATCAGAGTCGGCATACCCACTTAAAAGGTTTTGATAGCTACCTCTTTTGTAGGTTAATTTTAAATCCATAGTACCTTTTATATACCTAAGTACCCTTTTTAGACATTGCCACAATTCTTGATTATTATTATTTGTATACCGACTTAGTATATTTACTGAAGCACTCAAATCAGGTCGTGTACATAACATGAGATACATTAAACATCCTATAAGGTTACGACAAGGGGCATCATAATTTGTTTTTGAGTTTAATGCCTCATAGTTTAGTTTTGCTTCAGTGGGGGTAGACACGGGATTACATTCACTCATGTTAAATTTACTAAGTATAGTTTGAATGTATGCACTTTGGTCTAAGGTAATAGTGTCACTGTACCGTGTTACTTTTATACCGAGAAAGAATTGAATGTCCTCAAGATCAGTCATTTCAAACTTAGTTTTTAAGTAATTTTTAAAATCATTTATTATTTGAATATCGGCACACACTATGACCAAATCGTCAACATACAATACAACGTATATATTTTTATTGATGTCTCCTTTATCTAAAATATATATACATCTATCGACTGACGAATTTTGAAAGCCTTTTTCTTTAAGTGATTTCTCGAAGACCTCGAACCAACACCTCGCAGCCTGTTTAAGCCCATACAAAGCTTTGTTTAATTTACACACGTAATTATTTTTATTTAAAACACCGTCTGGAACTTTCATATATATTTCTTCTTTTAGAGTTCCATTTAAAAACGCTGTCTTAACATCCATGTGATGAATCAACAAGTTATTTTGATTAGCGAAGCTAATTATAAATCGAAAACTAGCTATTCTAGCAACAGGTGCAAAAGTTTCATTATAATCAGTCAAGTATTCTTGGCTAAAACCTCGAGCTACAAGACGAGCTTTATACCGTAAAGGCTTTCCAAATCCGTCACTTTTAATCGTAAAAATCCATTTACAATCGACTATGTTTTTATTCGCGGGTCGTGGTACAAGTGTCCACGTGTCATTAATTTTTAATGAGTTTAATTCATCCCTAACTGCCTTCTCCCACTGAGGCCTATCATCAAGGGTTTTAATTTCATGAAATGTTTTCGGTACTTTACTTGTGATTGACTGTACACTATACAAATAATCATCATCAATTTCATTATATGACACAGGTGTACGACCTTTAAGCCTATCACTTCGCCTAGGTGCACTTAGGTTCGACTCATCACTATTTACAGGTGTCTCCGATGTATCAGAGTTTATCTCAGTTTCAAGTGGTTCATTGGAATTTAATCTGCGAATTTTACTTAGCCTGCCTTGCTCATCAACTTTCGAATACGTTGATTTAGGAACGTGTGTATCTTGAGACTTTTGCGATACTGATTTTGGCACAAGGGCACTATCAGTTTTGTCCTGGGAATATTCAACTTTACTCCCTTCTGGCCTTGGCCTGGACACAAGAAAATTCGTCTCATCCACCACAACATCCCTGACAGTAACACACTTTTCGCATTCTGTGTTCCATACCTTATAACCGTTTGGCTCGTACCCTACCAATATGCCTTTCCAAGATTTATCATCAAATTTAGTTTTACCGGTTTTATTATGGACAAACACAGTTGAACCAAACACTTTAAGGGTTTTGATACTAGGTTTTTTGTCGTGCCACATCTCATATGGTGTTTTAGTTTGTTTTAAAGCCCTTGTTGGTGTTATATTGATTAAGTGTACAGCAGTTTGAACTGCCTCACCCCACAAACATTTATTCAATTTAGCACCAGTTAACATAGAACGAGCCTTTTCAGTTATTGTCCGCACCATGCGTTCAGACACACCATTTAACTGTGGAGTCCTAGGTACTGTTAAATGATAAGTTATACCCTTTTCCTTGCAAAAATCTTTCATGTCGGTAGATAAATATTCTCCACCGTTGTCACAATACAAATTTACTAATTTGAGGTTAAACTTTGCTTCACTTTTTGCAACAAAGTCCTTAAACGCTGAGAAAACGTCTGATTTATACGTTAATGTATATACAACACAATAATGTGTATACTGATCAACAAACAAAACAAAATAATTTTTGTTGTCATTTGTCGGTGGAGTAATAGGACCGCAGACATCCGAGTGCACAATGAATAAAGGTCGTTTAACATAACTTTTATCCTTAACCTTATTAAAGGGTAGTCGCGTCTGTTTCCCATTTATGCAAGCTTCGCACAAATTGTCATTTGGAACAACTTTTTCAATTTGTTGCATGTCTTCAACCATATTATTCCCTTTCATTTCAAGGAATTTAGTTTTACTTATATGACCTAAACGTTCATGCCATAATTTGTAAGAATCATTACTGCTTTGACATACTTGGGAATCAGACTGATTTATTCTGGCAGGCAAATCAAAATCTACGACAATTAAATTGCGCGAAGGTTTACCTGTCATGATGACCTCACCATCCCTCGAGATGTGGCAGGTCCCATCTGGATAGAATATTATTGTGAAGCCAGCCTTTTGCATCTTCGAGACTGACAGCAAGTTGTGTGGCACCTCCGGGCTGAACAGTACGTTCTCCAAAACACCAGGGACACCGACATTGCTAACGACATTAATATGGCCTCGTTTTGTTGCTGAAATAAATATATTAGTTTTAGCAATAGACATTTTTACAGGTGTACTTAATGTTTCGCAAGTATTTAAAAGATCATCCCTGTTTATAAGATGTTCCGCTGCACCGGAGTCCAATAAAAACGTCACTTTATTTGCGTTATTTTCTTGCAGGTGCTCGCCGGCCATAAATGCAAATCCAGAGAAATCATCTGACGTCGACGCTTGATTTAATTGAACATTTTGAACTGTTCTCGGCCTGTCCGAGTTATTTTGCTGGTTTTTGTTCCTCTTGAAGTAATAACAATCATTCTTAGTATGCCCTTTGCGACCACAGTGATGACATTTAACAAAATTCGATTTAAACTTTCCTTTGAACCTTTTATTATTTTGTCGAGGGTAGTTATGATTAGGATTTTCATCGCTAAATTTCCGTTTTTTGCTTGTTTCACCTTTCTTCTCAACATGTAACACTTTTAGGCTTGTATCACCTCCATCATTTTTCAATTTAACTTCATGATTTAACAGCCTGGTTTTGACAAAAACCAAAGTCAGGTTATCTTCCGTCAAAGTTTCAATAGCCGTTATAACGCCGTCATAGGATCCAGGCAGGGTCAGCAACAAATGCGCAACCTTGTCCGTTTCGTCTAATTTTGCCCCGGCCGCAATCAACTCCGTGATTAAATCATCAAATATAGTAAAATGTTTTACTAGGGACATGTCACCCTGTAGCTTAAAACATAACAGTTTTTTTCTTAAAGCCAATTGAGTTGCTAAACTTTTACGTTCATATAACAAATCAAGATTTGTAAACACTTCTTTGGCTGTAATTGTGTCATTTACAAATCCAATATACGAATCAGATAAATACTCAACTAGGATGTTTTTTTTTTTTTTTTTTTTTTTTTAATTTATTTAGGCAACAAACAGTCATATACAAAAATGATGTAATAATAAGCAATGTGTTAATAGACCTTGAGTGCCCTACCTTAATTAAATAATTTCTAATCTAAAGTAGCTAGTGTAGGAGCAGTAAGCGGAAAATAAAGTTATCATTAATTAACAAACTTATCAGTAACTTGAAGTGTATCTATATTCATTCATCCATGTATATGTATGCACGGACAGGTTGCTTACTCGTACATACAACCACACGGGGTACACAAAGAAAGTTATAAATTATTTGTGCATAAGTTACCTATTACAATGTTAAATTATAGAAGTTGTTACAAAAGTTTAATTATACCTACTTAAATAAACAGTTTGTTATTGTTTACAATTTCGATTTGAAGTGAGTAATAATTTGTTTTTTAAAACTTTCACAGGTTTTATACGAAAAAAGATCAATGTGGGATACATTTATATTATAATAATTGAGACAACGGTTGAAATAAGAATTTGAGCAATATCTCGTACGAGAGAAAGGAATAGAAAATAATTTCTTATGGCGTGCAGTGCGTCGAGGTATCTTAAATAACAACGTACCAAGAAGTGAGGGGGAGTCAATAAAGCTGTTAATGATTTTGTAGAGAAACATTATATCAAACTGTGCTCGACGATCTTCAAGTGTCAGCAATCCATAGTGAACAAGACTATTTTTATATGAGTTTCGACTCCGTCCCATACGGAAGTCGATAGACTTGAGAAATTTCCTTTGTACACGTTCTATCCTATTGATATGACACTTAAAGAAAGGGTTCCAAATGATACACGCAAAATCTAGGATTGATCTGACTAAACTGTAGTATAATATCATGTATGTAATTTCGTTTTGAAAAGGCCTACAAACCCTTAATATAAAACCAAGTTGTTTGTAAGCCCTTTGAACAACGATATCTATGTGATTATTAAAAGTAAGTTTATTATCTATTAAAACCCCAAGGTCACGGACTTTGTCAACCCTGATTATGTGGTGATTATTTAATATATAATTATATGTTATTGGATTTTTGTTACGTGTAAATGTGATTATATTGCACTTATCAGGATTAAGAAATAGTTGATTACTCTCACAATAGTCAGACAGAGAATTAATATCGGCTTGAAGCTCGCAACAATCATTGACTGTGTTAATAATCTTAAAAATTTTTGCATCATCAGCATATAACAGGTGATGACTGCTGCCAAGTACATCACCAATATTATTTATATAAAGTGTAAACAGTAATGGACCGAGATGCGACCCTTGAGGGACACCTGAAGGAATGTAAAGAAAATCTGACATGAAACCTTTGATCGAAACGGCTTGTGAGCGATTTGTGATGTATGACTTGATCCATCGGAACAAGTCGCCATGTATTCCGGCACTCCAGAGCTTCTCTAATAAGATTCTGTGACTAATTTTATCAAAAGCCTTAGAGAAGTCCGTGTACACGACATCGACTTGGCATTTATTATTTAGTGCGGTTAGTAAAAAATCTGTAAAGGAGACTAAGTTGGACTCGACACAACGACCTTTGAAAAATCCGTGTTGATTTGGAGACAAAAAGTTGCGAACTGCAAAAGATAGGTCATTAACAACTATTTTTTCTAATATTTTGCCAAATATACATAATTTTGAGATTGGTCGGTATTGGGATACATCATCTTTTTTATTGTTTTTGGGTATAGGCGTTATTAGAGCTTGTTTCCAGCGGTCAGGAAAAGTCCCCGAAGCTAATGATTTTGTAAAAATATACGTTACTGGGATTGTCAGTTCCTTTGCGCATTTATTAATAAAAAGAGGATGTATTCCATCCGCCCCCGCCCCTTTATTTACATTAATTGATTTAAGTTGCTGAAAAACAGTATCAGAATTGATTTTTATTGAATTAATATTTAAGGGTGAATTGGGATTCTCGTTTGTAATTATGGTATCAGAGTTACTGGATTTTACAAAAACGGAGTTAAAGTATTTATTAAATAGGTTACAAATTTCTAAGCTATCGGTAACATCTCGTTCCTTATAAACAAACTTATGTGGATAATCTGAAGAGCCCTGTTTTGATTTTACGTAAGTCCAAAAATATTTAGGGTTCAATTTTATTTTATTTTCCACATCCCGAATGTAACTTTCATAACATACTTTTTCTAAATGCTTAGAGCGGCTTCGGAGAGAGGAAAAATAATCATAATCAGACTGCTGGCCATATTGCTTCCATTTCTTATGATATCTTCTCTTTTCGGACAATAGTTTAATTAAAGGACGGGAAAACCAGGGTGGATAACGATTAGAGGAACATAGTTTTTTAGATGGAACGTAAAGAGCAATAAGTTTGTTAATAATTTCATAAAAGTAATCTACTTGTGCCTCTATGCCACTGAGTTTCGAAAATTCCTCACACCAATTTACGTCCTCCAACTCTGATTTTATGGCATCGAAATTTGACAGATGGAACATCTTTTTGAAAGCGTTCCTATTAGGAGATAAGGGTTCAATATAGGATATGATTGTATTTATGTTGAGAGCGGGGTGGTGACCATCCTCCGAAGTAAGCGGTCGCGAGCATGAAGAGACCTCACATACTTTGTTACTGAAAATTAAGTCGAGAACTCGATTATTTTTATTTTGAACAAAATTAAATTGATAAAGTTGTGATAAGCTCATAAAATCGGCAACCAACGTCGCAGGATAATCGTTATTCGCAATAATACCTATACCTACAGAAACTGGGTCTCGAAACCACGTAGCATTTGTAACATTAAAATCGCCAACAATTAGGAAAGTATCATTTGGATGCTTGTCACATTCGTCATATATTCTATTTAATAAGCTAGTTAGTAAGTTGACATGGTTTTGTCCATGCGGAATGTAAGTGCAAATAATGTGAAGATAGGTACCGCGAGAAGGGGGACATGACGCGGGAGCGGGCGCGTGCGCCGGTCCGGTAGGTATGCTCACCCACAGCTCGTCGGCCGGCGGCGGCGCCGCTAGCTCAGGCCGCAGCTCGGGTCGCATCGCGCCCCGGACCGCCACCGCAACCCCTCCTCCACGGGCCAGGCCACTCACCATCGGGTCTCGGTCCTTTCGAAATACTATAAAACTGGGGTCGAAATATTCTGAACTGTAAAAAGATTCATTAAGCCAGGTTTCGGTCAAACATATAATATCATAGGAACTACTAAGTACGTTACTAAAAAACTCATTTGATTTTGTCCTCAATCCCCTCACATTTTGGTAGTAAATCGATATATTTAAGTCAGCTGCGCCTGTAACGGGAAAAAATCTTAGTTATTTTAAACAGATGCACTTGCACGCATAAGTACCTACATAACATAGCAACAAGTAATATCGCTCCTCCCGAGCGCTCGTGATAAACAACTATTGTCTCAAATAGATTATTGTATTTGTGGATAAGTAACATAAGGTTGAAGTTACAATAAAACAAACTCGTCTTAGCAACAATAAAAATCGAAACATGAGTACACAAAACCAAAAAACTAATTAATAGACGTAAAAGTCATCTGGATATTTTCGAAAGATCACTTTCTTTGGAGATTAGAACCGGCTTTTGGTCATCTTTTTTTATAACTAGGATTTTGCATTCCCTCACGAAAACATGTTTGTAGCCGCATTCTTTGCTGATGGCTCTCACTTTGCGAAGTAGAAGTTTGTTCTCTGGCGACAGATGCTCACTGATGTACACAGTCCTGGCAGGCCCATCGAAGTCCAGATCAGCTGTAGTGAGGCCCCGCCGGGCCCGTACAGCCGACATCAGCTCGTTTTTTCGCCTGCGCTGTGTAAAACGAACAATGATGTTTGGTATATTTGTGTGCGGTACATGTTGCGAGGTATCCGCGCCACCGTCATTTTTTGTTGTTTGGTTGGGTCCAGGCTTGGAGTCCTTGAACCGACGTACTCGATGGATGGTATCAACATCTCCGGACAATAATGTGAAACCTACTTTTGTACATATGGCGTGTAGTAAATTATTTAAATTTTCATTTTTCTTAAACGGAATTCCGGAAATTTCGATATTATTGATTCGATCATGCTGTTCCTTCTGTGAAATTTGGCAACGAAGCTCAGAAATAGTAGACGTCATCTCTTGTACCTGTTTACTAAGACCATCATGTTCTACTTTTAGCGATTCTAGGTTTAGTAAACGCTGGTCAAATGTAGCCAACTTATCATGGACGTCTCGCACATCGTTTTTCACTTCCGATATTTCGTTCTTGAGGTCACTCCGAGTCTCTCGTAGCTCGTGAAGTATGGTGCTGAGAGATGCCTCCTGGATAACTGAGGGGGACGAAAGGGCGATATTACAGTTAGAGCACCGCCATGACTTTTTCTTTTCGGCGTCCCATTTCCTGTGAACGGCCTCACGAACCCCGACGCATCCAAAGTGGAATAATCCTTTGCAATTTGGACACTTAACACCGTCGGTTATCACTTCATCACACGTTGCACAACTGGTACTCATATTATAGTCGTGAAATGTATATGTTTTAATGAAATTCGAAACGCGATAAACAAATAGCAGGTTATAAGATTAGCGCGTGCGGTGCGTTCGCCTGCCACCGCTCCCGAGTAGCGAATGATGTTCTTCGCCATTCGATTGTTGCTCATCCAGTCCTCGTCTTGAACTGCGGGAATTCCGTTGTCAATTACATCAATCACATTTAATTCACTGAGCAACGATCGCATTCGAAATTTCCATATACTATATTTTTCACCATCAAAAGGCTTAATGTTCCGTTTTTGTTTAAACTTGTCCATTGTTAACGGTTATAAATTTTTTTTTGCTATGACACTTTCCCTTTACACTGATTTTAATATTTACACTTTTACAATGACCATACTACTTTTAAAATGCTGGACACATAACCTATTGTAATTTAAGGGCCGTGGAATAAAAGATTATATGCGGATTAGATAATTATATTGATTTATCTTTTATAAACACTGGGAAGCAAGTACAGGTCTGTTCATGTTCAAAGAGAGGGTATATAAGTATTGCCACAGTAAAAATAATGTAACTTAGTGTTGCTACATTTCAATGATAACTCGATTTAATTAACTATCGATTTGCGTTTAATTAAATTATTGTGATTGATTTTTGTTTATAAATATTAAATAAAACCAACACCTTCTCAGAAGACCTGAACATGTCAATCACCACTCCGCTAGGAGCCCATAACTCGGTATTCCAGGCTGAGTGCATGGGCATCATAAACGCGGCGGCTGCCATCACTGCAAGGAAGGTAGTAGGATCCTCCATCCGCATACTCTCCGACAGGAGAGCAGTCTTGATGGCTCTAAAAAGCCATATAGTCACATCCAAACTTTTACACGAATGCCACGAACGACTAATGGAGGTATGTCATAACAATAAGATCACCCTACAATGGATCAAAGGACACAGCGGATCCCGGGGTAACGATGCTGCGGACGAGCTTGCCAGGCAAGGATCGAGTGCGGGAGCGATTGGCCCAGAACCGATCCTCCCGATACCGTTTAGCAAGGTACGTTCAATGCTGCTGGCACGTACAGGGAAACTAAACACAGAACATTGGCTAAACCAGACTGGATGCAGACAGGCCAAACAAGCCATGCCTGGCATCAACGGAAAGCTCACAAGGGTGCTCCTTCAATTAGGAAAGACCCGACTGAGCATGGTAACCAGTGTCATAACATGTCATGGACTATTTAACAAACATCTTTTTATAACAGGTGTCACAGACAGTCCCCTATGCAGAGGATGCATGGAGACAGAAGAAACAGCCTCTCACGTGGTGCTGGAGTGCAGCGGAGTGGCCCCATACAGGGCAAAACATCTCGGATCCCCGAGAGACCTCCCCGAGGTCCTACTCAACATCAAAGGTTTGATAGGTTTCCTCGAGGAGCTGGGCTGGCAGGACTAGCCCACCCCCATGTCACGCCAAAATAGGCGCCAGTCGTCGAGTTGCGGAAAATCGCCCGAACTACAATACAATACAACCATAGAGGTACAATAGTATAGATGTGAAATGGTAGAGCCGGGAGATGACCGAATGAGATGCTCTTATGGAACTTTCAGTAGGAGTAGCAGAGAAAGCGTTATTATTGTTTGTCCTTGTCACAGTCTCACTTTTTTTTATTCGCCACCGTAAATTTGATATGGTTTATGGCGGGTAACAAATAACCCGACCAATATACGTATGTAGGTTGTTTTTGGTATGTTGTCAGGAATGTTAAAATAAAACGTGTTTTTAATATTGTCGCATTGCGTATGTTCTGTCCCTCACGGGCGCACGCGTATAGCACTTCTATAGAAAATATACTAAAAATATGGGATAAAAATTCAATTCTAAATACTTATTAAGGTATCGCGGTCAGTAGGGATCAAATGATGGAGGAAGTTAAGAGCCACCGATTCGATTTAAATATTGTTTTAGGTAAGGTTGTTTAGTTCCTATTTTTTTTTCATAAAAATAATAGTTATTTAATTAACACAATTGTTATCATGATAATCAAAATTGTAATCATAGAACTACGAAGACAAATTGAACATTGTAATCTATATATATAAACGTAAAAGTCCTGACTGGCTGACTGACTGACTGACTCACTTAAATCAACGCCCAGCCCAAACCGTTGGACCTATGTTTTTCACAATAGGTAGTTTTTATAACGTTAGTATCCACTAAGAAGGCGTTTTTCAAAATTCATCCCCTAAGGGGATGAAATGAGGTTTCAAAGTTTATATGGGGTTCAAGTTTTATTTTAAGCTATGATTTCGAACCTTGGGTAAAATACATACTATTAAAAAACAAGAACATTAATAAGCTAGGAACTTAAAACTTTGTGAAAGGGTATTATATTAAAAACCAACAAAACTAATTTCAGCGTTTTTATCCCGTAAAGTGGTAAAAAGAGGTTGAATATTTGTATGGAGATCAAATCTTTTTTTGAGTACAGGACTTCAGTCTTTGTATAAAGGCATATTATTAGAATACAAGAATAGTAATTTAAGCGTTTTTAAATATTCATCCCCTAAAAGGGTTAAAAAGGGGTTGAAAGTTTGGGTCCATTACAAATGCTTTGAAACTTCTTAGAAAGGCATTGTATAATATTACAAAAAAAAGTTATTTCAACGTCCTTAATAATTCAACCCCAAAGAGGGTTAAAAAGGGGATGTAAGTTTATATGTAGTACAAGTTTTCGTTTAAGCTAGGAACATGAAACTTGGTACAGGGTGGGCCAGTGATAAATGCATTAAAAAATAAAAAATCAATTTTTATGTTTTTAAATAAAAATTATAATTAGTATTTGGGATAAAGAAATAAATTTTACGTTTTAAAAATTAAATCATGAAGATGTCGTCCGTAGCGGTTGCGGCACTCTTCCAGTCTTGCTCGTAAATTTTGAAAGACTCGTTAGAAGTTGCGGTGATATTGATTGGATTTCTTGACGAATATTCTCCTTTAATTCTGCTGCGGTTGTCGGATTATTGGAGTACACTTTACTCTTCAAGTAACCCCACAAAAAGAAGTCTGCCGAAGTTAAGTCAGGGCTCCTGGGAGGCCAAGCAATGTCACCTCGCCTCGATATCATTTTTTGAGGAAACATTTCACGCAAAACTTCCAGGGTCACGTTACTTGTATGGCAGGTGGCCCCGTCTTGCTGAAACCATGTGTTGTTGTTGTAACCATACGATTCGTGAAGTTTCGGAGCCAGGAAATCTCTTAACACGAAAGTCTTGTTAAGACAAATTTCATGCGTTGTTGTAACAAATGATTAACCGTCCCTACTGATATCTTTTGCTGCATAATGTTCATGTAAAATATATAACCACCAACATACAAATCCACGCGTACGAAGTCGCGGGCAACAGCTAGTGTAATATAAATTGATTTATAATAATATGGTTGTCATTGTATAATATAGTATGGTAAAATAATCCATATTGAATTGATGTGTAAAATTTCTACAATTTTATCAATAAATGTATCTTATCACAGGCTTTTTGAATCAGTAAATGAAAATTACGTAATTAACAATAGAATTATATTGTCTTCAGTTACCGCGATAGTTACTCATGAAATAAAACTATGAAAACGGATTATATCGCGTATATTGAATTTATAATACATCCCGACGTTTCGAACTCTTTACAGCGTTCGTGGTCAACGGGTGACTGAGGAAAAAAAAAAAAGAAGAGTTCGAAACGTCGGGATGTATTATAAATTCAATATACGCGATATAATCCGTTTTCATAGTTTTATTTAACAATAAAATTATTTTTTTCAGTGAGTTCGTAAATTTGGCAATAAGTATTCCAAACAGGAGCGATGAAAAACTAATTCACGTGAGCTTTACAAATCCATGTATAAAATCAATGGTTCGCGACAATGACATCACGAGCTAGCACGGGCATAATTTTAACGCTACCTACAATACGTTTCCGTGCGTAATAGGACGTGGTCTAAAAAGTTTGCCGGCACTATTGTAGACGCGTATAATAGACACACGTTCGTTTTGAATGAGTTTTTGACAGGTTTTGTTGTTATCCTTATTTAAAATTGAAATATATACGGTTTCTATTTATCTTCGGCTAAAAGTGGATCTGTTTGTTTGTCTGTTTGTTGAAACGAGTGGATGTGCTAAATTCTCTCTATAATGGATCGATCGGTAATGAAACGATTTTCTGAAAAGCCGATGGTCCTGGGTTCGAATCCCTTATAAGGAAGGGCATTTATTTTTGTGATGAGCACAGATGTTTGTTCCTGAGTCATGGGTGTTTTCTATGTATGTATTTATATATTATATATATCGTTGTCTGAGTACCCACAACACAAGCATCCTTGGGCTTACCGTGGGACTTAGTCAATCTGTGTAAGAATGTCCTATAATATTTATTTATTATTTATTTATTGTTTTTTATTATTTATTTATTATTTATTATACATCGGGTGTGGTCCGTAACACGAGCAAAAATTTAAACTGTAGACTGTAGGTACTCCTCAAACTAACAAATATTATTTTGCTCAGCAACTTTTAAAAATAACTTTTATTTTGATTTTTAGAACACTAAAGTTTATTCTAAGACGCAATGTACAATTGCGAATTTTGTTTAGTTTAAAGCATGACAAGCAACGTCAATGTCACTGATGATAGCGTACATTAAAGGTAATATTATTTTTTTATGAAAATAGGAATTGTAAAGACTTCATTTTAAAATCGCTGAGAAAATGTTGGTTAGTTTAAGGAGTACAGCCTACAGTTAAATTAAATAATTTCACGGTTTAGACTTTCTTGTGAAAGATTTGATCCCAGATAAGAACAGTGTACCTTTGGAGCAATATATGAAGTGCTTATTTAATGTTTACCCGTACAAAGTTTAGTTGTTTGGTAAGATGAAGTCCTTCTATAAATGTACACTTTGTCGGCGTATTATGCGATTAAGTCTTTATTTTTTAGTTCCATTACCGGCTTATCAAATGTTCTCAACTTTACTGGTTTGAGAACATTGTATAGAGCTTGTTTCTTTTATGATTCTGCAATAAACAATACAAGCTTTGGCTTGTTCATTTATTAGATTTCTACTAATTCTATGTATGAACAATGCAATGACAAATTTATTATTTTAAGCATTATTTGCTGAGCCTGACCTTATTTCATCAAAATATGCACGTTGTTTCTTGTTTTAAAGATTGATTCTCTTTTTCTAATATGTAACAGGTTTCTGTGTTATTGGTGAATAACCATCATTTTATTACATTCTAATCTATTTGGAATCGATATGGAGGCGATAAAAAGATATGAACGCTTTTGCTATACCTACTAAAATAGAGCTGGAAACGGTTTTTGTGTAATTTTTTTAATGCTGATTGAAAAGATCTAGATAATGGTCATTCACTGGGTTTTGCGGTGTCATCTAGTTTTTATCTTCATTGATTAGATTTTTGGGTAGTTTTTGATAAATTAACCTATAAGTCAAAAACTGAAAGTAATAAAAAATCGCAGACATGAGTATTGATTAAATTGTAGTTAATTATTCCAATTATTTATAAATGCTTAGAAATGATTTTTGAAACTTGGATAATTGCTTAAGTGTTCATTCACTAGAGGTCCTAACCTCCATATACATTAGTTAACTGCGAGAACGTATATTATTATTATGTATTATTAGATATTTTATATCCGTAACTCCGTATATTTGTTTACGCCTATAGTTTTCTCGTTTGCTGCGAGATAGTTATGGACGTAGTTATCAAAACTAACTTAGGGTAAGGGCCCGGAGGTAATTTCGGTTTGATAACTGACGGCGTAGTTGCAATAAGAGAGATCTGTAACTGATTAAGTACATACATATATACATACATTCAACAGACCATACATTAATTTCATCGCATAATTAAAACAGTAAACTTCGATTTTTTCCTTCTAATTTTTGTTGTTTTTGAAGTTTTCATTCTTAACTCGAAAATTACTAACATTCAATTAGCGTCCTACCTCCTTTATACCTATTTGTTTCAAAAGATCATAGAAAATTAGGGCACATCAAAACGTACATATAAACAGTAGGAGATTGTTTAATCAAACTAGCATTAAATATCAATCGGCCAATCCCAGTCATTTTTATCAAGAGAGCAATCTCATCTTGATAATATTAGGAGCCCATCAACCGTCAATTAATATCAGAGTTTATTTGAAACACTTTTAATGTTAATTAAGATTTGATAACGTCCTTAGATAAATATCAATGCCCAATTCTTAATTTCCTGTTCCCGATTTAGTACAATTGCCAATATGGCTTCGGATATTTAAATAAAGATCGCGATCGGGAAAGTTAAGCATAACATCAAACAACAAAGTTAGCGTCTTCAAGAACAAACTGATATTTGATTTAGATTCTTTATTTGCTTTAAGAAGATACAAGTGTCATGCAAAATTGTATATAAGTAGTCTATTCATATAATAAAGCTAAGGTGTCTGTTTGTTTATTTAACCGCGCATCATGTGAAAACGGCTGAACGAATTTTGATGAAAACTTTACTAAGCTGTCGAGTAAATCCCCGGCCAACTATAAGTATATCGCATACATATTCATACGTATCGCCTCCATTAAGCCTTAATAATGGCCACGAAGGTGTACCCACTTTGAAAAAAAAAAAACATTTTTCTCTGTCGTTTGCGGAGTAATTGTCAAACGATTTGGGACTCGCATTTTATACCAGCCCGCGCAGCATGGTTCCCCTATCACTAAGTCCGTCACTTTCGCACTAACATACTTGTTAGAACGTGACAGGCATGGTGATAAGCGTACCGTGCTACGACCCCTGGTTATCATGCCTTCCCGAAAAAAAGTCGAATCTTTCGCGGCACGGTCTCAGGAGTCTGAGGAAGACCACGGTGAGAGGCTCAGTAAATGTCCATAAATGTTCTGAGTAACTAACAGATAAAAATGTCACAATTAAAGATAATTACTATTTTTAACAACATTGAGATATTTAATACAAATAAAAATACACAGAAGTGAAACTAGTGAAGTAGTAACAAAATAAAGCTATTTAATAAATGTATAATGTAACTATACGAAACGTCAAAAGCAATCTTAGTCACATAAATTGTTCCCAAAGTACTCATCGATACTGTAGAAGGGTCTGGTAGCCAAATAACTTTTTAGCTGAAACATAAAAGGTAATTTAAAGCTGTGGCTTCCCTATTCATTACGCCAATGTGTATTGTGTACGCAGACAAGTAGAATTAGTTGTTGTTCTTTTCGCTTCGGTGAGCCGTAATCACTGGAAGCTTAAATCATCCAGGAGCATTCTTGGACAAAACGAATACCTACCACCAAGAAACACTATCTGCTGAATGAAAAAGTTTTAGTTGTTACACATTTACACTTCTTCAGAAAATCTGGCTATACGATGAATTCACCTAGCTATTAAAATTAAACATTTAATTATTTTTCTCTAATCAATAAAAGTATTTTTATTAAAATATAAATATTTTTTTTAGATTAGGTCTCAATTAATTTAGTTAAGTAAATCATATACGATAATTTCAATTTAGTAACTTCTAATAATTCCTGGATCTCACACTTTATTATTCGCTACGAAGTTGTATTCTGGGTTGCTAAATGTTTCCATAAGTAGTTAAATAATTGGAAAGCAATCGTCATTAATGATCTTAGCTTAGCGAATTAAAGTTATTTAAACCACTATCATTAATACTATAATTAGCGTTAGATTAGGTAATAATTAGTTTAGTTTAGAATAGTTAAATTTAATATCGATTTTAATGTATAAATTAGAATAATAATAATTATCATCTTAATGTAATGGATTGATACCTAAATAAATAACATTTTTATTATTTATTTATTTATTGATTAATACTTGAGCAGTGTTCCCGGGATTGCGTCGAGAATTCTTGACTCTGCTCATTTGGTATTCGTACTTCGTTAGCTACAAACAGAATACGTTACGCGTCAGATTCTCTGGTTTGTGTTTCTACTCTCGATTATCATGAAACTAGCATTGCCCAAGAATTCACGTGGATTTTTATGTTGAGTTATAATTCTACATGAACATTGTGTAGCAAAGAATATGGACCGCGAGCCAGGCGCAAATTTCGTCAGTTATCGACTCCCTGGCGAAAACTCGTATAGCGGTTAACGGCTATGTATGATGAACCCTCGTGAACATCAGCTGCCGCTCCGTTGGTGGGTTGAAGAATGGCAGCCACCGAAACGCGTAACACGGTCTTTCCACCGCGATACAACCGGCTGACGATTTGTTTTATTAACAATAGCATCTAAACTACCATCTGACAAAGTATCAAACGGGAGGCGATGACGCCGATGACTGAAATGAATTTTCTTTTTTACATGTTCATGCGACCAGCTGACGGTCTTTCCACAGCGATATATTTCATCTGACAAAGTATCAAGCGGGAGGCGATGACTAAATTTATTTTTATAGACTATTTTTTTGCTGCCATTCCTCAACCCACAAACGGAGCGGCAGCTGACGTTCACGAGGGTTCATCATACATAGCTGTTAACCACTATACGAGTTTTCGCCCGGGAGGCGATTGGTCATGGAAATCTGTTCCTGGCCCGCGGTCTAATAGCAGCCGGGTTAACCATTTCGCCGCTACGTCGATGTACGCCACGCCACAAATTGCACGTAAATAATCCACGAAATGTACCTACTGACTTTATATCAAGTCAATGGCAGCGAAATAGTTATTTGTGCAACAAGAGAGGAAAGTTGGTTTTTCTTGCGAGTGTTTATTTTGGGTCCCGAGAAAGCGAAAGATTCTATAATTGAATCACGAGCGAAGCGAGTGATTCCAAGGTAGAATCTTGAGCGTAGCGAGGGACTCAAAAACACGAGATGTAAAATAACTTTGCTCTCGTGTTGCACACATAATTTTTCACCTCAGTAGTGAGAACATATTAAAGGTTAAAATGTGTATCGAATTACACAGAATAAACAGAAAAAGTATTATAATATGTACGATACGATAAGATACGATACGATACGATACGATACGATACGAGACGACACCGGACCGGACCGGACCGGACCGGACCGGACCGGACCGGACCGGACCGGACCGGACCCTACCGTACCGTACCGTACCATACCATAAAAAAAATGTAATAAAAGTATGAAGTTCATGGCCTTCACTAAATTAAAAAGCTACATTGTTTCACTCCCTGGAGTGAGGAAAGTCGCACTTTCCTCACTCCAGGGAGTGACGAAAGTAGGCTTGTTCGAGCTGCTGAGGTGAAAAGGTTAATATTTATCCAACACAATCATGACCTTTGTCTTTTACAATGCTTTTTAAAAAGTGTTTATTTTCAATAGGTACAAATTTTCAACATCCTCTAAACCCTCTGAGAGGAAAAATTTTCCAAAACACAAATTATTTTTCTTGTATTCCAATACATATGTTTATTCCTTTTTTGAAGTTTAAAATGCTTAATTTGAAAAAATATTTTTAACCCCATTTTAACTCTATAATAGGAAAATGGAAATTATTTCAAGTTTTATGACTTACGTAGCTATTATTAAAACAGGTAAGAACGTACACTTGTATATTAGTTAAATACCATAATCATGTACATTACTTTTTTCAGGTAAAGTACGCATCAACAGTAAATCTACACAGGTTCTGTATCCCAGCTTGGTGAATCAACTTGCCATTGCAGTTTTGGTTTTTAGTGCATGCGCATTCCTGCAAACCAAAACGGAAATAGTTATTTGTTATACAAGGGTGCAGTTGTATTTTACTCGCGAGTGGAATTGAAACACGAGAAGTAAAATACATAACTTTTCCCCTCACTATAGCGAGGAAAATGCAACATCCACAGGCGTTAGATCATCTTCATCAACTGGAATCACTCATTTTTTTAACGATATTATAACAAAAAACTCTGGAAATTCTGTACTTTTACGTGAGAAGTTATTAAGTAAAATTTTTGTTGACAATGTTGACATTTCTGACGTATGAAATGTCAATGATGCGTTTTGAAATTGCATCGACTTAACTTGTGCGTTCAGAATTATATTTAACATAATTATTAAAAAACAAACGTTTATTATGGAATTTTAAGGTTTATGACTTAAAATCATTAAATAAGGCTAAATCTGGTATTTTTTATTAGATTCTCAAACCATTTATTTAATTGACCGAAGCGTAGCGGAGGTCTACGGTTTGACTCGCCCATTTTGCTTTTGTATGTCCGGATGTTCTCCTCTACAGGTCGCAATTCTCAACCGATTCTCGTGAAATTTTGTGACCAAATTCTATGATTAAATAGAATTTTTTTGTCGATTTTGGAAAAAACATAGGTACCTACAGGATGCAAGAAAAGGATCATTTTTGACAAATGCCTGCGGCGCCCTTTTTCTCTTACCTACAAGCTTTTCACTGTAGGGTAGGGCAAAGCTCAACATTCAAGTCTTACATACAGGGTGCCTGCTTTACGCTATGAGGTCCCTAAGCGGCCCTATGCAGTCTTCGCAATAACTTTTCCACGCCACGTTTCACGTCAACCACTGCGGCTGTGTCCCTAGACTCCCTAATAGCCTTTTCCCATGTTTTTTTGATGTCAATCGATCCCATTCCTATCCACGATCAAAAGCTTGTATGGGAACATAAAAAACTTCGCCTAGGAAAGCCACAAATCGAGGAAAACTTTTCCCATACAAATTGTATGAAATGAAAACTTTTATTTTTCACATGCTATTTTTTATGCCAATCGATTCCATTCCTATCCAGTATCAATAGTTTCATAGGGTTCAACTAATGGTAATGTACCTACTAAAAAGCCACAATAATTTTCAAAGCGAAATTTATAAACCTAGAAAATATTATGCTGAAGCGATCAACATCAAAATCAAAGTGATTTGTTAAGATTTAGTTAGTCGAAACCGTTTTCTCCCGAAATGGAAATTGTATGAAAAAAAGTACCTATTGTCTATAGCTATTCTACCCTCTTATTTAAACCATCCTAGACACATCCATCTTAAGCTATGCTCGCGAGGTCTATAGCTCACAGAGCCACTAGTGATAATTAATATCGAACAAACTATTATTATGAGCGTTTTACGTTTTGTTATCTGTCAAGCTACTTAAACACGCTCCATCCAAGGTCAAATTACTTTCCCCACTAGTGGATAAAATGCGTTTTTCCCCGCTTGTTTTAAAGGATAAAAGACGGCTTTCCGAGCTAGTGAGGGGAAAAATGTTTACTTATAGTTATGTAACCAATAATCCTCTGCCCTCTATTTTATAGGGCCACCGTATTCCACTACTCGAGCGATACATTTGATTCCCGTCTCGACCTAAGGACTAGAGGGCTAAATCACCTTTTAATAAAATTAAGTATTTCAATTTATGATACCTTTCGGGTTTATTGTTACTTTGAAAACAGGGTGTACCCTCGAGCGGTGACGACCAACGTAATTACCTTGTTGAAATTAGGTTTCACTTTTTACTTACAGTAACATTTGATTTGGATGTAATTTGCGAAGCATGAAGTATGGACTTGTTTGTCAGTTTTGCTTTGAGTCCTGGTGAAGTCTCGTGGCAGCAATTGTATGACCCGGAACAGAAAGTGCACCCTTGAAACTGCAAAATAAAGAAATGTGTTAAAAAATATAAAATAGAAACATAAACAGCAGTTATGAAAACAGTTATAAATACATTAATGAACAAGCAAGCTTAATCACTTTTTTGCGTTTGATACAATTTGTAATGTCACATAACGCATCTTTTTTACTATATACCTAAAGGTGACATTAGGATTCAGGCTGCACCAGCGTTACTGCAGCAGCGTTGCTACTGACTGACTTTGAAATTGCCTGTAGCAATGCTGCACAGTAACGCTGGTGCAGTTTGAATCCGAGTTATTAATCTTAACTCAATACATCCTATAGCAACAAATCATCTTAACGTTTCTTAAAGAGATGCTAACTTGACTTTCTAGTAAAATTACCTTTCGATAAGTTTAAACAGTTTATAGGCTCACTTATGGATCAAGTGAATTCAAATTAAACATTATCTTGTACAACGAGAAACCATGGATAGTAAGTACGAGCAATGTGCCAATAAAAGCGGGTGAAATTTGTAAGGGTGGACCGTATAAACTTAAAATTTTAGTAGCACCATTAAAGTTTTATGGAAAGGAACTGTTTAAACAGACAAGAATTCTTACCCTACCGTGCCTATACATTTTCGAAGTGGCGAAATACGTTAGACGCAACTTAAAACAGTTTCCGACTCGTGGCAACGCCCGAGGTGCGAGTTTTAGAAGGCCTATTGAACTTAATCCACCTAAAACGCGCTTGCCAAGTCTAAAAGTGTATACATACGGTAGGACCTAAAGTTTATAACAAAATCCCGCTAGAGCTGAAGCAAATAACTAGCGACCTATGTTTTTATAAAAAACTCAAATCTAAATTGGCGTCTGATGCATACTACACAGTCGATGCCTTTTACGAGACCTAGCATTGTACTAAGTGGGTAAAACTTATTATTATTAAGTATTGAAAAAAAAAACAACTGGTTCGCTAGCTCAGCCTTGCCTTGCCCTTTGAACTATGTAAATATCTATATAATTAAGAAGACTTAAAACTAAGTATTTAGCATGTACCTGACTTGTAAAATTGTATTTTATGAATAAAGTATTGAATTGAATTGAAAATAAATATTAAAAACTCATTATACACATTGGATATGTAAATGTGACTTTTATTTACCACAGGCCTTTTCCTTCTTATCATTAAAAATCTCGGCCTCCTGAATTGGCGGCCTCCTTTTCCACACTGACAGTATTTCTTCGCCCGGCGCCGGGTGGCGGCCGCGTGGAGACGTCCTTTCACGCAACACCAGCTGTGATGCCGCGACAAGAATATACCTGGCAGAATGTACTTTTTTTTTGTATTTATAGTATTATACTATAAATACTTTGAAAATAGAATAGAAATAAAAATAGAATTGTACCCCACTTATAGCTGTAGTGACACAGTGGATGCGGATCAGCGGGAACTCCTAGTCAACATTTAATTTGGCGAGAAGGCAAGGGACCGAAAAAAGTGGCGCCGTCTCGTATCGGAGACAAAGTCTTAAGGATGACTCACGCTAGACCGGGGCCGGGCCGGGCCCTTCCGGCGCTTCGCTTTCTATGGAAGACACCACGTGATTACTGATCAGCCGTCATAGAAAATGACATGTCGGACGCCTCGGCCCGGGCCCGGCCTGTCTAAAGTGAGATCCTTTATTTGCTGAGCCAACGGAGTATATTATTAAAAGAAATGATCGAATTTCCCTTTGGACACCGATCCCAGGTCGAAAGAAGAACGTTAGCATGTGTTGAAAGTAATATTATAGATATACTAGCTGTTGCCCGCGACTTCGTACTCGTGGATTTGTATGTTGGTGGTTATATATTCTACATGAGCATAATATAGAACATTATGCAGCAAAATATATCGGTAGGGACGGTTAATCATTTGTTAATAATTATACGACGCATGAAATTTGTCTTTCACAAACTACGAAGTTTCAAGACCCTAACTGAAAAAAATTGTTCCCGATATTGATACCTCTCGACCCTCTTAGAAGATTTAGAAGTCCACTATTTAAAAAAATATTCGCTCCCGAAACTATTAATACAAACTTTTCAAAAACGGTGTTTGTCTATTTTAATATAATGCCCTTTTTACCAAGTTTCAAGTTCCTAGCTTAAAAGAAAATTTGTACCACATATAAACTTACATCCCGTTTATAACCCCTTTAGGGGTTGAATTTTTAAGAACGTTGAAATAACTTTTTTGGAATCTTATTTCTAAGAAGTTTTAAAGCATTTGTAATAGATTCACTTTCAACCCCTTTTAGGGAATGAATATTTGAAAACGCTTAAATTACTTTTCTTGTATTCTAATAATATGCCTTTATACAAAGATTCAATTCCCGCACTCAAAAAAATATTTGATCTCCATACAAACTTTCAACCCCATTTTTACCACCTTAAGGGATGAATTTTCAAAAACGTTGAAATTAGCTTTCTTCTCTTTTAATGAAATACCTTTTTACGAAGTTTCAAACTCTTTAGCTTAAAATATAATTTGGACCCTATACAAACTTTCAACCCCTTTTTAACCCTTTTAAGGAATGAATTTTTAAGAACGCTGAAATTACTTTTCTTGTATTCTAATAATATGCCTTTATACGAAGTTTCAAGTCCCACACTCAAAAAAATTTATGATCTCCATACAAACTTTCAACCCCTTTTTCACCACCTTAGGGGATGAATTTTGAAAAACCCCTTCTTAGTGGATACTAACGTTATAAAAGCTACCTATTGTAACAAAAATTAGCTCTCTAGGTCCAACGGTTTGGGCTGGGCGTTGATTTAAGTGAGTCAGTCGTTCAGGACTTTTACGTTTATATATATAGATATATAAATAAAATGTTATTATAGAATTATTAATTCAACTATATCAAAGACGTGTAAACTAAATGCTATTGAGGCAAAGTTAAATAAGACTAAACCAATGCATAGTAATGCCTCGAAGTTTAAGGTACGACGTTGGCAATCCAAGTTGGAAGATTAGCAAGTTGCGGATGCGGTGTTGGGAATGCGGCCATTTTGTATACAGTAACAACAACCGATTATGTAGTCACACTAGAATTATAGTACACTGTGTAACAAAACCGATATTTGATCGATATTTGAGCAAATCACGTTGTCCCTCCCTAAGGCCCTCCATAAGTCACATGACGGGGTTTCTTTCTCGCTCTTAGTATGTAAATAGAGTTGGGGACAATCTTACACATATCGACCGGGCGCCATACTAAGCAAAGTTTATAGATACTATAGGTACTAGGTATATTATAGGTATATTATAGGTATATATGTATACATACATAAATATATTAATACGCACACATTTAAATAGATAGAAAACATCCATAACTCAGTAACAAATATTCGTAATAAATACACAAATAAATGCCCTTACCGGGATTCGAACCCGGGACCTAAAGCTTCATAGGCAAGGTCACTACCGACTAGGCTAAAAGAGACGGTTAAATATATTTGATAACTGAACAATGCGTACCTATACAAAAGTTGCTTGGCGAGAACACCTGTTAAAAAAAATATCAGCAGAGCATCCGAAATAAGTCTACCTCCTAAATCTCCGAAATAGGTCCTGACACCATACACACACATTTTGATATTATGCAATACGAAACATTTTCACGAGGAAAAAAAATTACGAAATATAATAGTTACCCATAATTAATTTGGTAAGTGGTAAATATCCACTGCTTCTGTTATTGTCACGGCATGGCCATCTTATTGTTAAAACTTGACGTCATATGGCTTTTGAGCGCCTAACAACCACTAGTAGTTATTCACCCCGAACTGAGAACTCACAATTCACTAAAAACTATAATAATATGTAGAGAGTGGATTCATAGACGTTTTCGACGCGATTGAATAAAAAAATTAGAAATTCAAGATAGCTGTCTTTCAGATTGATATGTGTTAATTATTTCTAATTCATACTCATACGAGGAGGGTTCTTATTTCGTCAAATTTAATTTAAAATAAAGCCGATGATTTCTTAAGACTATTCAAGTTCCGTTCCTAAAACGAATATTTAAAAAAAATAGTAACATTGCGTAAGCCAAATTAAGAATCTTAATGTAAACAGTGAGCAAAATCGAATTTTGTTGTGCTGAAATGTATTTCAAACTACGATATTCTAACAATTTAACCGCGATAATAATGTGTGCATTTAGCTCACAGCAGCTCACAGCTAGTTAACTCAGAGTTTGGTCTTATTAGTCTCAGCAATAACTGCAATAACACAATATCCTAACATTATTAGTCATAAATATATGCACTACCGTTAGCTTCATACCTGCAGTGAAAAAAGATGATACAGGCAAGGCATATTTTAAAAATATTTTTTCCCAACCGTGGGAAATTTTCCAACAACGGTACATCACTAATTCTAGAAGATTATTAGGTGGTATTTCTGAGGCGGTTAATCGAGCTATTGGAATAATCCCAGGGCAAGTCCAATTGTTTCCTGACGCCCAACACGACAGAACTACCGCAACTACGACGATATAAAGTTGCTTATAGAGATTCTGACTGGTTCCTACTAGATAATGTTACTCAAAGACTACATGACTTAGATCAAAACATATCGATGGAATAGTGTAGATTGAAGAGAAAACTTTTCTCGGGGAGCTGGGGCGTCGCCTGCGGGAGAGGGGTCTCGACCCCCGCTCCGGGTCGTTTCTGGCGCAGAGGTTGTCCATCGCAGTTTAACGCGGAAACGCAGCAAGCGTGATGGGCACTTTTGCGTCGGGAGCGATGCGGGGTGGGTTGTTTGACTAGTTTGTATGGGTTAGTTTAGGTTTATTGTTATTTACGTTTATTGTAAGGATTTATAAGTAATAGGTATTTTTATTGATGGTATTTTTTATGGTCATTTTATTGTATTGGTTTGATGGAACATTATTTTAAGATGAAATAAAGAATGACTCACGTTAGACCGGGCCGTGTTCGGGCCGGAGCTTCCGGCGCTTACTTTTCTATGACATGACAGGTGATCACGTGATGCTTTCCATATAAAACGAAGCGCCGGAAGCTCCGGCCCGGACACGGCCCGGTCTAACGTGAGTCATCCTTAATACATAATGTACATTTATTAATCTAAATAAATGCTAATGTTATAGATAAAAGTTGGATACCTTTAGAAAATAGGAAAGACAGAGACACAAATTACAACGTCACCTTACTATCTAACCTGTGCTGTTTGTACTAATTTTGTACCATTTACTCCAGGTATTCTATTAGATAAATTCGAGAGACGAATTTCTTTTATACTCTACACCTCTTATATCATTAATTATTTTAAGTCTTTGGTTATACTTACTGAACAACTTTTAATATGAGATCAACCTACAAAATCACAATAAAATGGCCTTCCCATAAAAAAATGTCGAATGTTGTTTAGTATGATCTAAAGAATCAGCTCATCTCGCACAAAATGGCTAACGGTTGAAAGAACTGCCTGCATTTTTGTATCCTCGTAAAATGTCAATTTGTTTATAGGTAAGTACCCTTTGAATCCTAAAAACATCTCGTCGATTCGGATTGTGATGCTTAGGCAAATGGTTTTCTTCCTATACTGCCTAAAAATCATAAGCATTGCCAAAGATATAATTATGTCGAATAACCTGAAAACGTTGGCAGGTAAGATAGATGCACTATTACTCAAACACTGGAACAGTCTACATGTGGCAGCAACA
The DNA here is from genome assembly GCF_947568885.1 of Cydia strobilella. Lineage (NCBI taxonomy): Eukaryota > Metazoa > Arthropoda > Insecta > Lepidoptera > Tortricidae > Cydia > Cydia strobilella. The sequence goes on along the minus strand of NC_086042.1, from coordinate 16,366,804 downwards.
GATGTTGAGAAATGGTGCATCTAGATTGCCTAGATTTTATTTATTTTATTTGTTATTTTATAATTTATGTGTGTGTTTTGTAAATTGTAATTGTATGTCACTAACCTTAATTAATTTTAAGTTTTGTTGTACCTACTAACACTATATGGATCAAAATGATTAAAAATAAATAATTGAATTGAATTGTATAACTGTATATTAGTCATTCAGACGAATCTTTAAAAAACGTTAACTTTATAAATATTTTAAATAATAAAAAATATTTCATTTCAAATATTTATAAAGTATGGTACTTACTAGGTACATGTTGTTAGTTGGGTACTTAGGTAGGCCTAAGTATCTCATTAAGTTGAATAATATTTACATACAATTATTCCAAGGAAAAGCAGTGATATCAACACTTCGCGGCACTATCTGATTTAAAGTCGAGAACTCCTAGTTACATAACACCAATCCAGCTCTCAGTTAGTTGGGCAAACAAATAATTAATCTGTGGAGGGTACAGTTTAATTGCTTGTTAAAGTTTGTCTTGTAGTTCTGTTCACAATTCTGTAGCGATGCAAACAAGGAGTTGTCAAACATTTGACAAATTTGTGCGGTACGAAAGCCAATTTGGGACCAACTTGATAAATAATAAAGCAGTACTCTGGTAGGATTATTAGTATTGCAGGTCATCCAAATGCTCGTCTTATTAGTTGATATTTACCAAGCAAATGGTTCGGGGAAGAAAAAGAAACGTTAGGAAACCGAACTTAAATATTCCAAGTATTCAGGCCTTAGTTTCCTTCGTGGGTTGGGTCGTCAGATGGCTTAGCCAAATTGTCATTTCAAAATAAAATTATGAATACACTTACGAGAATTTGAGTTTTGGAGACAACTTCATATCAACCTCTGATATGATCACATGCCGAGCACTCTAAGCGTGCACTGTCTCTTATATTTTAAAATATTCAAGCAATCATATCCTTGAGCTGGAAAATGCAAAAACGCGTATAATTTACATTTGAATGGCACAAAGGCGCTAGGGCGGCAAATTGGATTCGGTCTGAACCTACGTCCTTAAAAAATAGGATTTTTAAATTCTTGCTCCTTATACGCATTACATTTAAAAACAATGAAACAAGTGATGGTACGTATAAGTTTCATGGTCCTATAATTTGCGTATCATTATGAAAATACATATAATGAAAACACATGCGAGGCGTAGAATAATCATCATCAGCCTGTTATCAAACTAGTGCTGGGTCTATTCAACCTAATTTCTTCCAGCTTTGAGCCAGCTCACTTCTGACCCAAGCTCTGAAAACAATGGCTTTCAAATCCGTTAACATTTAAACCTTTTTGCTTTCACTCTGCCTGGCAACATGTCCTACCCAACTTAATTTTAGTTTAGTAAAATGACAAAAACATTTGCTAAAGTAATTGCTGGTTTCATTTGCAATTTTAAAAGCTTACAAGTCTTAAAACAAGGTCTAAACAATATTTTAAGTCGCCTCCTCATCGGGCCGGGCTAAGTTTTCTGCCAATTTTCCAGATCACTGCCTACCCGAACAAATTGGTAGTTAGGAACTGTTTTATATGGAAACTTTCTAACTGAGATTCTATAGGCGTAATAAACTTCAAACTTTGCTCGATAAAGACATTTTGTTTGGATAATAACCACTTTTCAATTCAATTCAATACAATATTTTTATTTCGATTAAAAAATCCATATTATTGTTAGTACAAGGCACAAGGCAAGGCAAGGCTTTTGGCCTATTGAAAATTATTTTAATTCCTAACTCTTAAAAAGTCTTGTTAGGCATTTCATGCTTTAGGGGGACAATACCTCTTAAAATAATGGGATTTTTAACGAAAAACGTGACAACTCCAGTCAATAAAAGTTTAACGTAATGGCCACTATGATCTACATACAGACACACGTAGATAATATTATCGTTTCTTTAAAATAAAAGTTCTAGATAGAGACTTCTAATTGAGATATTAACATACTAGAGATCGTGGTAATTATACAGATAAATACTCGTAGGTTTCACTGGTACACCTCGTATTGTTTAATATATACTTAATTAGGTCATACTGATAGTTGGTGTAACCTCAAAATATGTACATTTATAACATTAACATTTACATGTAACACTTTCTTTCTTTATAATTCCATTTTTTTATATTTGACCACTGGTCTGGCCTAGTGGGTAGTAGTAGGTAACCTTGCCTGTGAAGCCGATGGTCCTGGGTTCGAATCCCGGTAAGGGCATTTATTTGTGTGATGAGCATAGGTATTTTTTTAATGTATTTATATATTTGTATATTAAATATATCGTTGTCTGAGTACCCACAACACAAGCTTACTTGAGCTTCTGTAGGACTTAGTAAATCTGTATAGGAATGGCCTGTAATATATATTTATTTATTATTTAATTTTTTCTGACACTACTAGGCCAATCAAATTAGATTTTTTCCAAGAATTAATTCCCAGCAAGCTGGAAATCGTTTTAATACCTTCATTTGGTCCTAAATGCGTGTAATCCGAGTCTGCTTCATCCCTAATGTGCATTAAATTCTGCTCTTTTTGTCAGTCTTTTGCTTGTAGATCGAAAACGGTACGTCCAACGGAAAATTTGCTCTAAACATGATAAAAATTGATATCTAAGGATCCGAAAGGAATCTTAATAAGAATTCGTAGTCAAAGATTGTAAAAAATGGCCGCCACTTTTTTTTGTATCATCATCTTCCTCGCGTTATCCCGGCGCAATGACACGGCTCATGGGAGCCTGGGGTCCGCTTGGCAACTATTCCCAAGAATTGGCGTAGGCACTAGTTTTAACGAAAGTGACTGCCATCTTGGTATAATCGTGTTAAAATCCGATTATTTTTTTCACCAGTGTCTGATCCACAATAACCTTGCTGGTAGTGACATTGTAGTTGATGGTGGGTTCCTTCTACGAGTACCGAGTGGTTTTGTCAATCCAAGGTATTTTGTATCGCCTAAGGCTCCCAAAATGTATCCATAAGTACCTCCTGAGATGGAGCAAACTCGGATTATACGCATTTAGGACCAAATGAAGGTATTGAAATAATTTCCAGCTTGCTGGCAATTTATACCTCAAAACGCTTTTTTTTGGATCGAATTTGATTGGCCTATACCTAGGTAAAAAAAATCTGTACCATAGGTTCATCCTGAAAAGTACACGGCCCATTTTTCCTTATTTCTTCCTTCGTTATGTTTTCGCGTTCGAGTTTGTAGCCATACCTTTTCTTTTCTTCAAAATGTATAATTATTATATCAACTAATAGATATTAAGGTGGTTCGATTTTCATACAAAATTCAATCTGCTTTAATTAAGGCACTACACACTATTACTACAGAAATATTTGCTCATTTATCTACTTTCGAATATTCGTTTGCGCTAAATTAATAGAAAAACTTTGTTTCATACAGAAATCATACATAAATCAACGTAATTTTTTCATCAATTTTACGTATGTGTGTGTCACAAATGTCGTGTACAAATACGTTGCGTGCGGCGTTGCCACTCTATGACGTTGGCGACGTTGCCTGGCCGACCTGGCAGGATTTGCAGTGCCGTCATGTTTAGTGCATTTTTATTTGACAGTGTTGACACTGACACATAGGGTCATGTTTATTGTGACATCAATTTGTTTGTATAAATTGAAAATGATAGCAACGTCTAAATCAAGTTACAAAAATCATCGGTGTTCTGGTCCGCGAAAATCCAGAAAAATTCAGACTCAATTGAAGCGGAATTCATGATGGTGAAGTTTCGTAAGGTAGGTACAGTTTCATTCCTTCATTGTACATTGTAATTTTCTCGTGCCGATCTTTTTAGAAAATAATTCTCACTTCTTCCGTAATGCAAGCAGTGAACAATACCTATATAATGTAATTATTACTGTTTTGGTTGCCGAATAGTCAATGTGTCACTAACTCTAGGTTTTTTTTAGGTATTGTGCAAAATGAAGAGGCATTCTTGGAAATAAAATGTTTTCCTTCATTAGCCAGAAAAAATCAGGACATCCTCACTGCAATAAAGTAAAATAAAACATTTGGATGAAAATTATGGAATTTTGTCTATGAATGAAAAACACAATTATTACTAGGTAAGTAAATGATAACTTTATTAGAATCCATATTGTTGCATCATCTTTCTTCCTATAACATTAGAGAATTTGTGCTATCATGATATAATTTTTCTTTCAGGTACAGGGACACGGATAACAAATATGAAAAAATGTTATTTCATTTGTTGTGTGAATCCATCTACACCAACAAGCCATCCACTGCTGGACATAGGCCTCCCCAGGGATCTCCACAACGACTGGTCTTGCAAGACCGGCCAAAATATCGAGAAATAAATAATATAAATAAACATGATAAATATCCCGTTTTCTATAATAGTTATAATTAGAAGGCCATGCAATGTTGTTACTCACTGTACCTACTTGAATCCAAAAAAATATATATAAAAAAAGTTTTAATTTTATTTTACAATTACTACTTTATTATTAGTACATTACGATACAAGTGAGAAAAGTAGGAAATTGGCAACGAGTGGCGATAAATTGAAACACGACCGAAGGAAGTGTTTTCATCGACACGAGTTGCGAATTACCTTTTCGCACGTGTATTGTACAACGTTTTACAGTACATAATTATGGCCCTTTACATTTTCGACATATGCACGTATTGTACTAATTACCGCACTAGGGCGGTAACGTATATGTAGCACCATATGTACTAAAAAGTATTTTACAGTACATATGGTGCAACTTTCTCGCCCTAGTGCGTAAAGAGCACTTTTCATGCATATGTCGAAAGTTTAAAGGGCCATATGTACTGTAAAACGTTGTACGATACACGTGCGAATAGGTAATTCGCAACTCGTGTCGATTTAAAACACTCTCTGCGGTCGTGTTTTAATCTGTCGCCACTCTTTTCGAATTTTCTCTTTTCCGCACTTGTATCGTAAATAACTATTTCAAACTGCAAGGGTACGATGATAGATCTCAATTCAATATAATTTTGCAACATTTGGCATTATTAGGTTATAAATTGTATGGAGATGAAATCTATCATCGTACCCTTCCAGTTTGAAAAATACTATAGAGGCTGGGCAGTAAGGGATTGCTTTACTTGTAGAACTATATTTAGCGCTTTAAAAAAAACTGATACCTGACACTTACAAACCTGGACTTCCTTGGGCTAGTGCTACTAAGAATCGTCAGTATTCTCCATCCTTTCTGAGTTTGAAGAACCCAAAAAGGTGAGATTCGTGAAAGTCAGGTTTTCAATATATGTGGCGTTTTCAACCAAACGGGTACCTACTTATTGTTGTCATATTTCCATAAAGCTTCAAAATGAGATCAACCTAATCGACAGCCGACAATGTGGTACCTTTTAGTTCAAAACGTCACATATTTTTATAAAACGTTATAAACTAATTTATTAATAATACTGAATATATGGGAGAAAAAGAAAACATAAGTAAAAACTCAAAAATGCTCGTTTTCCCAGAGATAAGACCTAGCTAGATCGAACCCCTTACAGCAAATTTCATCGAAATCGTTAGAGCCGTTTCCGATATCACTGAAATATATTTCGGTTATATCGGAATCGGACAAGAATTCGAAGACTAAAAGACATAAGAAACATAACACAAAAAGGACAAAAAAAAGTACCCCTGACGTACCAGTCTCGAACCCGAATCCTCTTGCACGTATTTCCACGAACATACCGCAACGCCATTGCAGCATACTTACACTGCATGAAATTGTCTACTACAAGCATCACGGAAACACTGTTTGCATGTGTGAGTAATAGTAGGAAATAGCATGACAGAAACACTCTGTCGACTTTAAAAGTGTTTTTTGCACTAATGAAGTATTCAATGTTTATTATAATAGTTCAATATTTATGTAAAGAGTGCGCTAAACATACTTTTAAGTATACAGATACCAACACTATTCCACAAAAAAATAAAACCTGAAAATTTGCGAAAGTGACGCCATCTAGCGGGGTTTAAGCTTTGGGTAACCTAGTCGAAAGTTCTGTATTATTACGCTTGTTCGTCTTTTGTTATTTGGGTGATTATGATCAATCGAATTAAAAATAAAACTAACATGTATGAATTCTAACATTAATATTTTTATTTTCGAAATTTTATTTCTATACATTAAATATAAGAAAATAATGTTAAACAATCAGTCTTTTTGAAGATAATATGTTCATCGACTACTTAAATAAATACATCAATAGCAACGTATGATTACAATGCATCTCAGTTAGATAATAATAATATTGTAATATGCCAAAGACCCTTTCTTACACTTTTAAAAACCCCTTCATCCAAGGAAACAATCGCTAAGTAAATATTGCTACTACAATTTTAAATAATTGAACACAAAAGTTGATTTCATGAATATTACAGAAAAAAATACTAAAAAAGTGAGTCCGTATACAGTTTTATTGGCAAAATCGCTAAAAAAAGAAAACGCCCACCGTTTGCTAGTTTAAAGATAATTTAAATAAAACTGTTGTTTCTTAAATTTACGTTTGAAAGATATTTACTATCATTCAGTTCCCAAAATAGTGTGTTTGATTTTGTTTGAAAAGTTTTTAGTATTTGATGATATCTAACCACATATTGTACGTTCATTTGTTTTCTATACACGTATGGTAGTCCGCGAGTGCCCAAAAAGAAAGTACACAGGAAATCCTCTGGACCTACTTAAGCTAAGCGAAAACGCAGCCCATTGGGTGAAGAATCTAAATATAAATTTTAAAATTTGTAAAGCGATCATGGATTGTAATATGCCACACGATACGACTAAATAAATAAACTACGAGTATTCTCATTTTCTATGTAACGCTGCCATTTTGTATTATACATACATACCTATAAGTACAAAACCTACTGTCCAGTAGCTTAGTAATTTAAATGAAACAAAGACTTTCACAATGACAGATCGTAATTTACGCTGTTTGCAGCCGTGTTAGAAAGATCAGCTATAATAAAATCGTTATCTCCTTCTTTACTAAGAACATATATGTAAAAAAGTACTCCTTTTAATAATATTTCTTAATAGCTAATTCTTTAATAGGTTTTTAAATAAAACCAAATAGAAGTTGTTGTAAAATATCAATCTAAAGTTGAGAGCAATCAACACAAAAGTGTATACGGACTACTATGATATTTTTGTTTTGGTTCGTATGTTACACTATAGTTTAATAACAACTAAGATTAATATAAAAAATTACCTAACTAATTATTTTAAATATTTACATTTGATTCCACCTCTTACAAATTACTTTCCAGAATAGTACATTTAGATGCTAGTGCGGAAAGTACGTGTATCGAACGACGTTTTTTAATACAGTTGCGAAAAAATAAGAAAAGCAACAAGTAAGGAATGGAATTCGAAACTATTATATTATTAATTCTGTGACACTGACATCATTGACATTGACATTATGAAGAGGTGTTTTTCTAGCTTTTATTCGACTAGAATAGATTTTGTTATTATTATTGAACCCACTTCAATGAAAGTATTTTTTTCAAATGCATGTTCTATAAGATAGAAACAACTGTAAATATTACAACATTGTACTATTATTACCTAAATATCGTTATTTACGATTATTTTTGTATCGTATATTTATAAAAACAATATCGAATGTTTCCTTTGGAAACTTAAAACATTCTTGCAATAAGAAAATACGCCTCTTCTTTGACAGGCGTTCCGTTCCATTCAGACAACTTATTAAGAACGGTTTTTCAACATTAAAAAAAAATTGTGTTATAATACTTATAATGATGAAGAGGTAAGTAATAAAATATGAAATATGCATATTTTTCGTATTCTTACATTAACAGTAGGTTTTTATGTTGATTACGACGTTTAAAGGAAACTAATATGTCACTCATCAATAAGTAGTCATGAATTGGAACAAGTAAAAATTCAAAAAAATTAAAAGTAAAAAGCACTAGTTCGCGAAAACCAACTTTCCGCACGCTAAACAGCCACGAAAAGTAGCACTTTTTGAGCAACTGTATTAAAAAATCAGTTTCTTACACGGTATTTCTATTTTTGACTAGATTGCATTGGAAAGACAAATGCGGTACAGTGTTTTGCACTACTGTACGCGTCTTAATATTTTTGGTGGTATATTGTGGGTTAATATTTGTACTAAAGCAGAGACGCTTTCCACATAGATTTTCGTACATTACCGTATTCGCCTGTTGCTATCTCTATTGCATGCGCATTATTATATAGCTGTCCCGCCCATGATGCCGGTTGTCAAAGTCACTGTGCGAGTTTGACAGCAATTGCGCGTGCAATAGAGATAGCAACGGGCGGGTCACTGTACGAAAATCTATGTGGAAGGCGTCTCTTCTTTAAACTCAAATGTGAGCTTCTAAATTTTGCTGTATTTGTCCCCTTGCAAATGGGGCTAAAACTGACAGCTTACACATATAGCCACGCAGAGATAGTTGTTTCATTGACAGAACTATTCCACGTGCTAAGAAAAAAGCGCATTTTAGGGTTCCGTACCAAAAGGGTAAAAAAGGGACCTTATTACTAAGACTCCGTTGTCCGTCCGTCTATCTGTCCGTCTGTCACCAGGCTGTATGTCATGAACTGTTATAGCTAGACAGTTGAAATTTTCACAGATTATGTATTTCTGTTGCCGCTATAACAACAAATACTAAAAACAGAATAAAGTAAATATTTAAGTGGGGCTCCCTTACAACAAGTGATTTTTTTGCCGTTTTTTTTTTGCGTAATGGTACGGAACCCTTCGTGCGCGAGTCCGACTCGCACTAAGCCGGTTTTTAGCCTCATATACAGGTTAAGAGGTTTTAAATTTTTTTTTACAAAAATTTAAACAGCGTAATCGAGCGTATTTGGGCATTTTTAGATCCATTTATTTACTTCTTTTTAGAACAGGCAAATTTAGGAATATTTCTATACTCACAATCACGAATATTACAGATTTTAATAGTGTCCGAAATTTTGTGTCAGTTTTGTGACGCATTTTCACATACATTTTGTATGGACCGTCACAAACTTGACACATACATTTTGTTTGGAAAACCCGCATTTGGGCACACTTTTTTTTATTTATTTGAATCAATATTCCTCGTGATTCTAATTAGAAATAACCCGAAAAATTATAGGTTTAAATTTTTTTTACATAATTTTCTTAAGAGTGCAGTAGTTTCCAGCCAGCAGTTTTTGAAAAATCATAGCGCTTTTTTAGATCATAATACGGTTACTAAACAATATGAATAAGGCAATCGTTAAGCCCTTTTTCCAGTGACTTCATCGATTCGAAACCTTTATACAAGCGTTTGCGTCAAATCCGGTAGTTCTGATTTTTTTCACTGTCTTTTCTGTTCTGTTTTGTGTGAACGTCTTGAAAAGGTACTATCAAAAACTAGTCCTTTAGGGTTATAATCGCCCAAATAAACAAAAAAAAAAGTTTTTTCGAGTTTTGACAAAGTTGCGTTCGGCGCTCGAGGTCACAAACTTGGATTACAACCGGATTTGACGCAAACGAACCCCGTTACAAAAGGCGACAAAGTTACTACTTAGGAAAAAATTGCGAACATAGGTCTAAAACGGAGGAGACCAAGGAGAACGTACACTCGTAGATCAAATAAAGGAAAAACTCAACGTCGTGTCGTATCGGGCTGTCAAAGAGAAGGCAGAGGACCGACATGCATGGAAATCACTCCACCGGCAAGATCTAATTCTCAAATATATGATGATGATGATGAGGTCTAAAACACCCCATTCAAAATTTGTAACTCTTTTAGGACAAAAGCTAACATGAGAATTGCTTCTAAAAATGCGTAATGTTACTTATGATCGAATTAATAACTTTTTTTGTTAAAAATAACTAAAAGTAATATATTAGTAGTAACTAGTATTCAATAACAATGATATTCGCAATCCCGGGAACATCCGTCTGCTCAGTGCTCAGTGAGCTACGTTCGGAGAAGGACGTGGACTCACTGCACCTTAAAACACCTTTATTTTATGAAAGTACCTAATATGAAAAGGAGAGGCAGAGGAAGACCGAGACGTGCGTTTTTGGACCAAGCCAAAGAGAAAAGCAACGTAGTGACGTATCAGGAGCTCAAAACAACGGCAGAAAGAAGAACGGAGTGGCGGTTACTCCACCGACAAGAGCCAGGCTCTTAAGAGTTATTATGATGATGATGATGACCTAATATAAAAAACTCCTTGGGAGTTTGGCAACACAACCCTTTGGGGTATAATATGTATTTTGATAACTAGTCTGAGTGTCATGCAGGCGTCGGCTACCTATGATGCGGAACTCTGCAGCCTTCTAGAAAAAAAAAACATTCATTAAATGATAGTATTAAAAGAAAACCAACAGAGGTGGATAATAGCATAGTCCATCAATAGGTACATTAGGTACTAAATAAATCTACACTGCAAGTGCTACGCCAAATATGGCGCGGTCAGACATTCGCTGTCAAGCGTAGAGGGGCTCTATCGGGCTCATTCGTATTGAATACCTACATGGGAATGCGTTCTTACGCTACGAGTATGATCGTATGCCGAACGCCGTCCACGACACGGAGGACCTTGGTCTGCCACGAGTGGATGTCGCATGTGGCGGGTGCGCCAGACCACGCACATACATTTACGAACATAGTAATCAGCTTTCGTCGGTCGCTGGCGGCTAGTAGTCGACACAGCCTTACGAATTTAAAAGTAGTTCTTTAAATTATCAATTTCAAATAATATGTGTACTGAATATATATGGCCCCTTATTCATAATACTTTACGGGCCTGATTTAGTTAATAGTACATTTCGATGCTAGTGCGGAAAGTATGCCATCACTTCATCATCAAAAATGATATTTCCGCACGTGTATCGAACGACGTTTTTAATACAGTTGGGAAAAAATAAGAAAAGCAACAAGTAAGGAACGGAATTCGAAACTTTTATATTATTAATTCTGTGACATCATTGACATTGACATTATGAAGAAGTGGTTTTCTAGCTTTTATTCGACTAGAATTGATTTTGTTATTATTATTGAACGCACGTCAATTTGTTTTTTTTCAAATGTTATTTGAAATAAGACAGAAACAATTGTAAATATTAAAACATTGTACTATTATTACCTAAATATCGTTATTTATGATTATTGCCTTTGGAAACTTAAAACATTCTTGCAGTAAGAAAATACGCCTCTTCTTTGACAGGCGTTCCGTTCCATTCAGACAACTTATTAAGAACGGTTTTTCAACATTAAAAAATAAACGTAATATAATACTTATAATGATGAAGAGGTAAGTAATAAAATATGAAATATACATATTATTCGTATTCTTACAATAACAATAGGTATTTATGTTGATTACGACGTTTAAATGAAACTAATATTAACACTCATCAATAAGTAGTCATAAATTGGAACAAGTAAAAATTTAAAAAAATTGGAGAAGTAAAAAGCACTAGTTCGCGAAAACCAACTTTCCGCACGCTAAAAAGCTACGAAAAGTAGCACTTTTTGAGCAACTGTATTAAAAATTATATTTTATCCCTTTTTTACAAATACATAAGTCAAAATGACGGATAAAGGCAAACGATTCATAGCTAATTCAGTCCAGTAACGCGTTTATGAATAACGCCATTCGTTATCATTTTGTTTGCTGCTTATAAATTGAGACTCACTTCTTGGAAAGCTTTTTAATGTAGTTGTCCGTGATACGCAATCACTTTCTTCAGATTCCGAGCGCATTTGAAAACTAGTTTCTGTAAAATAAAATACATTTTTAACAAACTGTAAGTTGTCAGAGGAGGTTCTCAATTCATCGAGATCTTTTTTTAATGCATGTTCCCCTATTTCTTGAAGGCGACCGGGCTGATTTAGAAAATAGTAGATTGTTAACCAAGGGATGAAATGATGCCTTTTACCTGAGACACTCTACTTTTCATTTCGAATACGATGAAAGTAAAATACATGGTTTATTTTTCAACTTTTTCAAACATGAAAGTATAAATTTTATAGTATTTCTTGAGGGTACTTTCAATTAACAATTTGGGTAAAAGTATCGTTATTTATGGAATAGCGAGTTAAATATCAGAACGTAAATTGTATAACATATGCATTTAAAAATAAATTTCAATTGCGTATCTTAAACAAATGAAAAAAATCGTACTTGGAAAATAAAATGCTGTAGTGCAGAAACGTATCACTTTCTGCACACAATGATGAACTACTCACCGCTATCATATCGCGATTTGCTGTTGCTCGGTAGATGCACTCTACTTGGGACTTCTTGGTTGTCCACATGCCCGAAGGTTCTGAAGCCGATAGCGAACTGCGCGTACGGACTTATTTCGTACAGTTCTACAAAATAAAGTTTAATCATTATCAAGCATATTTCACCCCCGTTTTATAATATACTAATTCAACAACGGCATTTATATTTTCGTCATTCCGCGCCAAATGTAAGTTTAGAATTATTATTGGAGATCCAACATACCATGCTTGCTATCAGCAGTCAAATGTACTGGAGTACTGTAAACCCTGTTGTTTATTTCAGTGGGGACGCTCTGCGGTGTGTTAACGGTAACGTTGCTGCGCTCAGACTTGCACTCAGCCGTCAAAGAGTTTCGGTACTCGGTCAGGCGCTGGTGGCTGCAGAATAAAAGGAACGCTTAAGTGATAAAACCATTATACCAAAACAACGTAATCATTTTTCATATAACGTATTGGTGGGATTATTACGAGTAGGTACTAGGTGCTGTGAAATGATTATAAGGTAAATACTTATTATAGAGTAGCGGGAGAAGTAGCTAAAGTTGTAATAAAATCGTAAAAGTTTTTATAGAAAGGCAATGCATGGATTGGTATTTTCATATATGAAACCCACACATTTAAAAAAAAAACTAGGGCGTAAAGTTTCATCTAAGTGTATCAACTTACTTGTGTCTTTTGACAAGTATGTAGATGCAGGTGAAAGTACAAATTGTTAATAAAATAGAGCTACAGATGATGACCAACATGTTGAGGTCTAGGAGATCCGTAGGCGGTCCTATAGATTCTGAAACAAATAAAATTAATTAAATAGGTAATTAAATATTTTTCTGTGAATTAAATATGTGGAAACACATTTAGTTTTGTAATAAATTCACGCTTACTGTATTAGTTACGATTCTAGCAACTAATATTATTGCTTTTTGTTATAACACTAATAACTTTTATAACTACGAACAAATGCAATACACAATTTTATGTAGATACTTTTAATTAAAACATTACCACTTGGCAATATAGGTACATATAATTACACCCGTAATTCTCATGCAAACTTTTGTACCACAACAAAGAAAGCGCGGCTGTACTAGTTAAGATGATCACGCATTGGAGCGGTTATAAGAAACACAACAAATAATGTATTATGCTATGTATTACCTCCCAATAAAGTAGTGGTAGCAAAAGAAAATACTGAGGTGGTTGCACCGGCGGAATTTTCAACAGTGATTTTGATCTGGTACCATTGTGCTGGGCTAAGATCGGCTATCACAAAAGAGTTCGGCTGGTTAAGCACTGAAGAAGCGGCATAGTGATTCCAAACCTGGTCCAATGATGGCTGAAACAAACAAAAGGAAACATTTAGTAACAGATTCATACCAACATGACATGCCTTCTCTATTTTATACATTTAATCAGCCCAACTCATAATTGTAAATTAGACGACTAACGTCATCAGTGAGTACCTATCAATCGTAAGTCTATTATAGTGTGATCAAACAACTAGTTTGTTAAGATAAGATAAAATAAGATAACATTTATTTGCGTGAATTACGGTAGTTAACAGGTGTTACATAGTTTTTATGTGTCACATAATTCGGCCGAATAACGGCATGCAAATATATCAGACTTAATTAAACACTAATTATTGTTCACACTATATTACATTATACGCTGCAATATTTTTGTTTAAAGTGAAAAAATAGAACTTACGAGTCGGTTCTCGGTCTTCTTCCAAACTTTACTTGTAAATTCTCTGTATTCCACCTCCCATTTAATTATTTCACAACCATTGTCGTCCCAGCCATTTAACTGTATGAAAATATGGGAGGAATTACTCCAAAACCATTCAGTGCTGGTTGGAGCAACTGGTACTGAAAAGCAGAAATAAAGAAATACAATACAAATCATCAAGACAGATCAATAAGGCTTGAAGTGAAACAGATGTATAAAGGGTCAGTAACATGCAGTACAGTAACTACCGAGTAACACTATTCACATATATTAGTACAGTCAGTTTAGTAGGTACAGACAGAGCAACTTTAATAGGAGGTATTTATTTTAGCTTGCAACTAAATTCTCAAGCCCAGGAAAAAAGAGAAGCTTATTTTTATCAATAATTTCGGGTGATGTAATGTAGACAACACGTTTAATGTTTCGTACCTCCTCCTAGGGTAGTGGCATCGATGTAAGCCGGCTGACTGGCGCCCACGCTGTTGGCTGCAGTCATCCGCAGCGAATACTTCGTGCCGCACTTCAGACCCTGCAGCGTGTACTCCTGGGCGCCTTGGATGATGGTTCCCTTCTCTGACCACGCGTCCTGCCAGGACCCGTTCGCTTCTTTCCAAGATAAGTTGTAAGCTGTGAATAGCATTCCAGTAACATTAAGTGATCCCACAATTATTGAACTTACTAATTATTTAATCACTAATTAGGTCAGTTTTAATCATTAGGTATTTATTAGGGTTCGGATCAGTATTTAAGGAAAGAAATTTAAAGCAAACGAAGATCTGATAAAAATACACCTACAGTTTTAGTACTATGAGTTATATAACAACTTTGATATAAATAAGTCTCGTCAAGAACGAAATGGTTAGGTTAGTTTAGGTAGGTCGGTTGCACCAAACCCTCTGTCACCGTTAAAGCGTTCGTTAAATTTTATTGTATAAATTTCATAGATCTCTGCGGCGTGACGTTGATCAGTCTGTTAACTGTGGTTGGTGCACCTGGCCCTTATAGGGACTAATGTATTAGGTCATAATATTGCGCAATATCAACACATCAGATCAGCTGATGGACGTAAAAAGCTTAGTAGCCACGAGTCCAAAATTTGTGAAATGACGATAATTACATAGTAGGTACATAAGTACGTAACCTTATGGCGGTTGGCACTTACGCTATTATTAACGGCGCTCCAATACTAATGCGGTGCTACGTGACGTAGCGACGACCGCCATAAGGTACCTTTTCCCGTGGAACGTCACATATTTAAAGATAATCAGCCAAATGAACAGCAGATATTTTCTCCAGAGTATATAAGAGCTACACAGATATAACTTCATGAACACACTAAAGCTACGCCCCTTCGTTTGAATTTGCAGACTGGATTATTATAAGAATTAGGAGCGAATAAAAACTAATTCCATACAATTTTTTAAATGCTCCTAAAGAGTAAAATAATTAAAATCAAAAAATTTAAAAAATCAAACGAAGGGGCAAGCTGTGGTTGATACAACAACTTATTGGCATTCAGAGAGGTAAATGGGACCTACGTTTGTATGGATAGGCGGTTTCGCGAGGTCTTCCACTTTCGTCTTAGGCGCTTTTATTTTTATCTTACTTATTTTCTGCGGTCTGCTAGCCGTCCTTGGTGCATCCCACAGCAGCCGCAGCCCGTGTTTGTGCGACTCGGCACGTACCGCCGGCGGTTCCGGGGTCGGCAGGACTGACACGCCGTACGACACCGAGTCCGATCCGTACAGGTTCTTCGCCAGGCACGTGTAGTTGCCGCTTAGTGACTGGTCTATGTCTGATAATATAAAAAAAGAGGAATTGAAATTTTTGTAAGCAATTATTGTAAGATATGAGGTAAGTATATAGTCTCGGCAAGTGATATGAGAAGGGACAAGGAGTGTGCTTCTTGTAAACCGACCGATCACGTTTTGATCAGAACTTAATGAATTTAGTCATAGTCATAGCTTACACGAATACTTATTTTTGGATTTGTGTAATTAGCGACAGGAAAAAAATGACTATGTTTTCAATGGTTAAATTCTGACATGTTGAGTTTGATACGCGTGTGAGTTTATTATATTGTAGTTAAACAAATTAGAATGATTACATTTGAGAGAATGGCTTTAAATTTTTCGTTCTTATTGAACAAGTCTTACTGTTGATGAGCAGGCTATCATCATGGTTCCTGGTGAAGCGCGGATGGTGCGTGATGATGTTGTGCTTGTGGTACCACACGGTGCGCGGCGGCGGCACGCCCACGCACTGGCACACCAGCAGCAGCGAGCTGCCCACTCCCACTGATATTGGACCTCCGAGAGATGCCACTCCAGCAACAACTAAAAACAATATTGTACTACTAATGAAGCAGGTGTCAAAACTCAAAATATCATTCATTGCAGTAAATTTAAGAGTGGACCAGATCCACTAACTGATACATATTGACTAACACCTATCGTAAACATTTTATGTCACTAATTCTGGTTTTATATTAATAATACCTACCTAGTAAACGGTAAGACGAGTTGCAAGCCTTTGGGCGGTTCAAACTTATAATATAAACTTAAAACTATCTAGTCGCTTCAATCAAATTGTGTCGTTTCTTTTTTTAGCTTGAAAGGTCATTATAGTTGCTTTAGACAGTAGACAATCGATATTATACATCTATTGCATTATATTAGCTCACCTTTAGATGATAATTCTGCGTGCACCCTTTTGCTGGCCGCTCCTTCGCCGGCCACAGTATGGGCATTCACAAACACTTCGTACTGTTTCCCGGTGGCTAATCCTGATATTGGGAATGTCAAGTGTCTTGACAAGTTAGACTCTTGTGTCGCTTCTACTCGATAATTTTGCGGGGAACTCGTACTGAAAATAAAACAATGAGGTTTACATACTTCAGATGGTTTTTGAATGTAAGCAACACATTTACCCATGTAACCTCTCCTACGCCGTAACGTGGATCCGTGCAGTAGGTATCGAATTCTATAATATGAATGGTTACTCAACTTGTCGTTAAATTTTATTACAATTACTTTTAGATCTATTTTCTAGCTATGTAGAGTCGGTCACTTTCAATTTCCTTGAAAAATTGCGTTGATGTCGCTGCCGGATTGCTGCCGCGATTAGAATGTTCAATCTGTCACCCATTTTATCACCATTAGATGGATCGTATGGTTATTTGGATGACGGTCAATAACGCTTTATTTAATAAATCTGAGTACCTACCTGGAAACCGGTTTGACATGGACAGTATAATGCGTGATCTCGCCGTTGGGATGTATCGGTCGCTTCCAGCTCACGAGAAGAGATGTCTGCGATGATACCAGTACTTTTACTTCTGGCGGAGGTCCGGGTACTGAAATATTTCAATAAACTTATATGATACCGATACCTTGAAATGACTCTGCACAGATAATTATGGTTGCAAAGCAGGGGTACCCTGCAACAGTTAAAATAGGCTTCACACATAGTCAGTACCTAAGAATATTATATGAAAACTTACCATCCTGTAAGGTAGTGCAAACGACAGGGTATGAAAATGGTCCCATGCCGTAGCTGGAGAAACCGGCTACTTTGATAGTGTAGTTGTTGTACTTCAACAGCGCCTGCAGGTAAACCTCTGTGTGAGGTGAAGTCATGTTTTGCCATGATCCATCTGAAAATTGGTTATATAAAATTAAACTGTAAAACGTGCGTCTGTTAGTAGCATCCCTATGTGTAATTTCAAGTCAAGGGTATCAAACGAAGCTTTGATGCAGCAAATTAATGTTAGATTAACCTTCAGTGGTATAAAAGATGGAATAGCCCAGCAGAGAAGCGCCATGAGTGGTGATGGGTTGCCACGACACGCGGAGGGACGTGGATGATACACCGCGACACTCTACCCCGGTCGGTGGTTGCTCGGGAGCTGGAATTGTAAGGCAAGCACTTTTAATGATAGGTAGGTACAGTAGTTATTGTGACACTGATGTGCTAGGACAATTTTTTTTATCCTTTATTTATGCTTATTAAGATATTTCCTAAAACGGGATATTTAGCGTATAATATAATATATCAATATTTAACACTGAATGCGGCTTTGTTAAAAAAAACCGGCCAAGTGCGAGTCGGACTCGCACACCGAGGGTTCCGTACTTTTTAGTATTTGTTGTTATAGCGGCAACAGAAATACATCATCTGTGAAAATTTCAACTGTCTAGCTATCACCGTTTATGAGATACAGCCTGGTGACAGGCGGACAGACGGACAGCGGAGTCTTAGTAATAGGGTCCCGTTTTTACCCTTTGGGTACGGAACCCTAAAAAGGCGTGTACTAAGAATACACTGGACTCTAGATTGAGATTCATCACAGTTACAAATTAAGTAAATATTATAAATAAATAGTTTAATGCATTAATAGGCAAGACATTAACTCAACACGTACCTCCTTCTCTTGTAGTTTGATAAACGGGCAACGAAAGTGGGCCGTTACCGGCAGAATTGAAAGCACTCACTGAAACAGCATATCTGTAAATGATAAAATACAGCAATAAACACCAAACTAGATAAAATAGTTAGTGCTCAAAATAAGCTAGATAAAACGAACATTTTGTCGATGATTTTTTTATTGATAGATAAGACCGTGTTCTGGCGTTCGTGGCCCACAAAATATGGTCTCGGCGGAAGACCAGCGCTGACGTTAGGGTTAAGCATTATGTTGAGGCGGGACCATTTCGTGGTAAACTATACAGTGTGGAAAGATAAGTCGGGCCCTGGAGGGAAACTACCTTAAATCCTTAAGCTGGCTCATTTTACTTAAAGGAGACATTACTTTATTTTTAAAAAGAAACAAAACTGCATTCAAAGATTTTCTAAAACTCGCTTGCCTCGCCCGGGACTCGAACCAACTAAAATTAAAAAAAAAAAACAAACACCCTATTTTATTATACTAATAGATAGTATTATTATTCAGGATAAAATTTCCTAACAAACATTTGGTTACTGTTCACTTTCAACAAGTAAAAGACACGTAACAGTTCTTCTTCTCAGTTCTCTCCAACATTCAAAGACTTCGTATGAAGTACACGCTTGCTAATTTATCGCGAAGTACCTCGTTGAGTTCTTCGATAAGAAAATCGTTTAATGGTAGTAATACCTCTAAACTTGCTATGAAACCGTTCAAGAGCTAAGGGTTGCGGTAGAAAATGTTATTAGGGGCACATACATCACAACACTTTGCTGAAGGCTACAAGAAATGAATTTCAACGGCGACTAATTTTGTGTAGCCGGAACGAGGGGGCTCATTTCTAACAATTCAAACAAATTGATAGTAAAAAGTTAATGTTAGATTATTTTTATTTTTAAGACCAAATGTTTGTTAGAGAAATTTTATCCTGAATAATAATACTATCGATTAGTATAATAAAATACGGAGTGTTTGTTTTTCTAGTTTTAGTTAGTTCGAGTCCCGGGCGAGGCAAACGAGTTTTAGAAAATCTTTGAATGCAGTTTTATTTCTTTTTAAAAATAACGGAATGTTTCCTTTAAGTAAAATGAGCCAGCTTAAGGATTTAAGGTAGTTTCCCTCCAGGGCCCGACTTATCTTTCCACACTGTATACTTGATGTTTTAAATATACTTTTTTTGTAATACGTTTGTATGAAATGTAGTTTGCCATGAATAAATGAAATTATTCTTATTTTTATTCTATTCATTGACAAATTCTAACCTTGTATTTTTTAACAGCCCACTCAACGTCGTTTCTTGTTTTCCTTTTCTTGACATCACTTTAAGAATTTTTGTCTGAGTATCATCATTTCCTGAAGAAAAAATACATAACTTTTAGTATTGAAATTTAAATGCAAAGTTTACGTTCTTTAATATTCTGTGTCAGGCACGACGTCGTATCGTGTGATTGTGTGTTGGCCCTTACTATTAATGACGTCCATCACATGACGCGATGCGTCGTACAATCGACTGCGTTAATTAATACCCAGTATCTTATTAGTAAAAACTGTACGTGTCTCAGTTGGAGTGTAAGAAAAATACATTTTTATGGAAGCCTATTTTTCTGCACTTTGTTAATACTTATATATTATATACCTACCGATATCAGCGCCGACCCTTGGCACCGCTTTGACGTGGTAGCCTTGCAAGTGTCCATTATGGCTATCCCTGGGCGGCGGCAGCCAGGACACAATCAGCTCTCCGGGGTTATCTGTTGCTTGGACTTGGACTCCCAATGGCGTGGATGATGGAGCTGGTGACGATGAATATATTTTAGCGTACTGTGTGAAGTGTGGATAAACTGGCCTCCTAACTATTTTGGGCAACTCACCAAATGTCCAACTAAGAATGAATTATTAAAACAAGATCGCAAATGGAAAATAATTTTGTGTTTGGGCTAATTTTTATATGTCTAGGGCTAACATACCGATTCCGATTTACATCTTATTTTGATGACATTTAGAACACACTTAATATTAAAAGAAATGAAGCGTTAAGTCTGAATCGTTGCAATTGTTTTTTTCTGAGCACTTGAAAAATTTCCTCGACGATTATAGAAAGGAATGTTACCTTTCTGTTGCGTAGTAAAATGTGCGGGTTGCGTGAAAGGGCTGAGGTCGACCTGGTTACCCGAAGCCACTCGCACCCTGTAGTCCACGGCCGGCATCAAGTCTCGGAGCTCTATGCTCTGACGAATGTCGTTGTCTTGTCTGAAAAAAGTTATGTTATCAGTAAATATTTAAATAAGTAAAATATGTCTGGTGCTTCGTTATAATAAGTCACGAGCAACTATTGCATTTTACGAAATGCCCAATACTTATAAACACCCAGTAACAGTATAGTTTGATGGCATGCCTTACTAATTGTAAATTTTCAGCTTTAAAGTAATAAGAACTTTCTATTATATATAAGGGTGGTATTCCATCTGTCCAATATCTATTATCCAATGTGCATTTGATAAAATAAATTGGGTGACTTCATCAAACATACTAGAAAATTTCTAGTACATTTGATGAAGTCACCCAATTTCTAGTAGAAATACCGACGTTTGATCAAATATTACGAATGACATTAAATTCAAAATGGCTACGCAAATAGTATATAATAAAAAGTTTAACCAAGATATTGGATTAGTGGAATGGGCCTCCTTCAAAGAAATTTGTCCCTGGATATAGAAATTGGACAGATGAAATGGGCCCACTGCTGGGCCCATTTATAACAGAATGTGCGAGACCCGCCGGCTTTTTTTTTAATACCACCCTAAGCTGCAAACTAGCCGTATGCCAATGGCGGACGAATGCTAGTGCCTTTGACGTGGTACCCTTGCAAGTATCCTTTATTGCTGTCCCGAGGCAACGACAGCCAGGATACAATTAGCTCTGAGATTATCTGTTGCCTTGTGTCCACTCAGACAGCCCTCTGGCCCCTGTTTGGCACCGTGGTAGTAATAAATACCTCGTAATGTTAATGCTCTTAGCGGTATCCCAAAGCATGAAGTCGCTGGTGGCGTACTGAACGTTGTAGTACTGGACGTGCGAACTAATGGTGTCACGCCACGACAACTTGGCCGAGTCACTCGTCACCGAGTCCACTTGTAAGTCCAGTGGGGGAGTCGGAGGTTCTGAAATATGTAAAAAATAAAACAAACAGTTAAACATATAAGAGTACCTATATCTAGCTAGCTAGCTAGTCTGTCTGTGCCTCTGTTACCTCTTCACGCTCAAACCGCTGAACTAATGTACATAGATAAAGTTTGGTTTGGAAATAATTTGAAGTTTAAATTAAATATTTAAATATTTTCTTATCAAATATCTCGCATTTGAGTGATTTATAGCAGCTAACTAGATAATTTAGAAACGTGGCAAGCTTGCCTATTTGTTCAATCAAGCTGGCTACTTGCGAGTAATTATGTAGCGCGGGTACGGGTAATATTTTATAATGAAAAAAAGTATTATTTCACTAAAAGGGTGCCTTATAATCAGGCACTTGGTTTTTTTTATGATATTGGAGGGAAACTTGTAGACGAATGACACCAGAGGAGTTGGAAGTTCGTTGCCGGCCTTTAAAAAGAGAATTTCTAACTATTTTGACCTTCCAAATTGTCAAAAGTCAAAAGCAATTATTTGTTCAACATAAGTACTTATATATAATATACATCATTATTGTATCAC
The DNA here is from genome assembly GCF_947568885.1 of Cydia strobilella. Taxonomy (NCBI): domain Eukaryota; kingdom Metazoa; phylum Arthropoda; class Insecta; order Lepidoptera; family Tortricidae; genus Cydia; species Cydia strobilella. The sequence continues at coordinate 16,344,589 of NC_086042.1, read as the reverse complement.
TATGATGTGCCGTAAGGTGTACAATTTTTCATTTACGGACTGTGTCTGCATGATGTGCACAGTTACCATTAATAATAGTTGTGGCAAGCTCTTTCAACCAATTCATTAAATTATGATTTCAAAAACAACTCACCCAGTATCCTTAGATGTATATTGTACGCTGCTACTCCATAGGGGTTACTGGCTCTGCACTCGTAGTTACCTCCGTCTCTGCTCTCTACAAAGTTGAGAGTGATGATGCTCTTGATACCGTTGTGGGTTTTGGTTTCAGATGCCGATATTCTGAAATAAGTAATCAATAAAATAATCTAACATTGCAAAGTGTAATTCCGACATCTCATAAAAAAATATTCCATTTTACCCTAACACACCTTATAAAATAAACGGTTTGACCAATGAATTATTTTTATTTATTTATTTTTTCTACTCCAGCACTCGTATTTGTAGATTAAATGACTGCCACACTGCCAGTGAGATCTAGATCAACTTCAGAAAAAGCGCGGCGCGGCGGGCCCTGGCGCAGTGTTCTTAGGATCCTAACAGCAGTGTTACAACACATTATGATTTATTCTCTTTATTGCACACCAGACCTCACATAGTTTACAATAAATGTACAGTAACATAAATAAAGACAATAGACAATAGGACAATGTTCTTAGGAATATTCATACAATATTATGCAACTGTTGTTTTTTTAGGGTTCCGTAGCTCAAAAGGAAAAAAAACGGAACCCTTATAGGATCACTCGTGCGTCTGTCTGTCTGTCTGTCAGTCTGTCCGTCTGCTACAGCCTATTTTCTCCGAAACTACTGGACCAATTAAGTTGAAATTTGGTATACATATTAACATATTAGTTTTGTGACCCAAAGACGAACATGTGACGTAAACAAATGAATTTTTAATTTTTTTAAGGATATAGGCAAAAAATGACCCCCCCCCCTTATCTCCGAACCTACTGGGTCTAAAAAGTTGAAAAAAAAATACATAAAATAGTTCTGTACATATATATGACAGGAAAACCTATTAGAAATGTACAGTCTAGCGTGAGTATTAGGACTTAATTACTTAGTTTTTGATCCGAAAGACATTTCACTCACGTTTCACATAAAAAATACATTGTTAAAAATTGTGTAATGTACGGAAGGAACCCTTGGAACGCGAGTCCGACTCGCACTTGTGCCGTTTTTTTATTATATTCGAACTTCTAGGCAAAGATCTACAAACAATTATTTACTTTGATTTTATTTATAATTTTAGGTGTTTGCTGCTGTCTTAGAAACAATAATTATTGTGTGCAGCGGTACATAATTAGGTCTTAAAATTCTCGGGTCTGTCTTAATAAATCTCAACTTCGTTTCGTTTTGTAACTTCGACCCTTGAATTTTAAGAACCCTTATTATATACCTGTTGCACAAAATACTATTATAGTAGATATAATTAAAGTAAAAAATAATAAAAACTGTAATAGATGTCAGGTCTCCAGTGGAGGGCTTCGTCACTTTTTCTTTAATATATGACATCTATTACAGTTTTTAATTTATATATAGTAGTGTGACTACTTAAAAAAAAACACAAATCAAAATATTTAATAAAATAATTTGATTTGTTCCCAAACTTGTTCTTAAAAAAAAAAAAAAAAAATATCTTTATTTAACAATGAACACAATTTCACAGAGGCACATTGCAGTGAACCACGCACTAGGCATGGCTTGTATCGGTTAAATAAAGCATTGTTTTTGTTGAAAAGAGTCATCTATGTTAGTTTAACGTAATTACTATGATAGGGGTGGATGGGGTAGCGTATGGTTGCAAGAGGGTTAGTTTGCCTTCGAAAGCAACTTCACGCACAAAGTTTGTTACTTGTTTGATAGATGGCGTTGAAAACATGTTTTGCGACTATTTGAAACATTTAATTTCCTTAAGAATTTTTTTTCTGAGTTCTTATTTTGACGCCATAATTTAAGTAAACCGAGATGGACTTGGTAATTTTTTGACCTCAATTAATAACCGGGATCGAGAGCGATATTTGTATTGGTATAGAGGCTTCATAATAGTATAAAAAATGAAAGATACCTGGAAGAAGTGAAATCTACAGGGTTTCCGTTGAGGCTCCATTTGACCCGGATGGGATTGTCACCTAGCGGACGACACGTCAGGGTCACCGGCAGGCCCACCTTGGTCGTCACATTCGAGCCCATGGACTCGAAATGCACTGGTTCTGGAAGTTTGCAAGTAAAGTGTTACATAATAGATAGATAGATAGATAAACCATTTATTCGTTTGCCACAATACACACATATAAAAAAACAACAATAACAACAGTATAAGTAAAAGAAAATGTTCATTACAGACAGCTTGTTACTAAGCTTGTAACTTTTAAAAACTAAGGTACTTACTATTAACGCTGATCCACAGGTTTTTGTTTAAACTGTCCCCGACACCATTTTCGACATTGCAGGCGTACACGCCCTCGTCAGCCAGAGAGACCACCTCGATGATGAGCGTGCCATTGGGATAGCTCATGATGCCGCCGCCGGCCAGGTCGAGGACGGGTCTCCAAATACCAAGAGTAGCTGTAAGTTATTAATATTACTTGAACAGCAAATTCGTTTACAAGAATAATCTTCAATTTAACATGTCAAACAACGAAGTGGAACGTCTTATAACTAACATTCATGAAAAACCTTAAACCAAAAACATATTATGTATATCTAAAACGACATTAACGGTGTGGCTCTTTTGCGTTATCTGCTCGGGTAGAGGCACAGATTTTATGCTTAAGAGGTTGCATTTGGCAGGTTATAGTATTTTTCAAACGGTGACATTTGTTTTTTTAGGCTTCCGTACCCAAAGGGTAAAAACGGGACCCTATTACTAAGACTCCGCTGTCCGTCTGTCCGTCTGTCTGTCACCAGGCCGTATCTCATGAACCGTGATAGCTAGACAGTTGAAATTTTCAGAGATAATGTATTTCTGTTGCCGCTATAACAACAAATACTAAAAAGTACGGAACCCTCGGTGCGCGAGTCCGACTCGCACTTGGGCGGTTTTTTTTTTCATTCCATGCCATTGACGTTTCAGCCCAATCATTTTTTTTTACAAAAATAACTTGAATCATAAAAGGACAAAAAATACGTAATATCTTCGTAGCTTCTCATTATAATAGACACAAATCACCAAAATATATATTATAAAAATAAAAAGATACATTTCAATATCGTTGCGTTTCATTATGTAAAACGGAACTCAATGGCAATAGAGTTTGACTCAATATAAGTTGCACCTAATAGGCCTCCTTATCTTATCCGGGATAATTTAATGAACGTAATGTAAATTGTAACCTAGAATATACTAACCATCTCTTTTCATCCAGTGTATCTGCGGAGTAGGATAGCCGTTAGCGTTACAGTACACCACTCCTCTCTGGCCGAGTAGAAGCGACGTGTTGGTTGGCTCGTCTATCCACTTTGGGGCCACTGTGATGTTTGAAAAGGCAACAAAAGATTAAGTGATAAAATTCAGAGTACGATTGCTGAGCTGAGCTAAGCAGTAGCCCATAGCCTACAATGCTTGAAGCGTTAATCCTTCGTTAAGTCTTAAAGGCAATGAGTACAATAGAAATGAGTAATTTATATAAGTATTAACAATTTTATTGTACAAACTTAATTGAAAATAACTATTATCTCAAAACTTCTGTTCTAATTTAGGAACTTAATGTTTACAAACAAGCCTTATTATGAGCGAGGGCTGTAAGTAGACTAAAATACCTTCCAAAATATCAACGCCTAAATATAGACTCCTTCGAAATAAATTTATAACATATAATATATCAAATGCCATTATAACATCTTTTTTTTATATATAGGTAATTATATTAATCATTACACCGATCATGGCTTGAAAGTGGATGCTCACCATTTATGTAAAGGTCGGCTGTCTGATTCACTTTCCCGACGTGATTGGTAGCGATGCAGGTGTATTTTCCACAGTGCTCCAAAGACACTCTCTTGATGATTAAAACGCTGAATAGTTCTGAGCTTCTCTCGGTTATCTGTAAAACAAAATATTCAGTCTGTAATTATAGTATAGTAAAGTTAATTACTGAGCAAGAGGCTTGTTGGTACCTGGATGGACAGAAAAAATCACTTATAAAAAGCTTTCGAACTATGGAATTGTTTGTTCTAAAAAATATTGTTATTAACCATATTACCGAAATGCAGCTTCAGTATAAACATCATAATAATATTTATAAGCTTCGAACGAACCTATATATTTATTTAACATTAGCATTTTGGATAAATAGGAAATTCAACGCTGCCAATATTTATTTTGGCTGACCGTCAGCACAATCCTAATCAAAAACTGAAGAGATTAAACTAGATACATTTATGGAAAGCAAATTGATAACGCTGGCTAGCAATCAAAATGCTCATGTTACAAATAACAATAGGTAATATAAAAGAAATCCCGTTTCTTTTCATTTATAGATATACAGTACAATACAATACAATACAATAGGTACCCTTTATTGCACACCTCACATAGTCAACGCTGCGTTTATTGCATAAAACAACCGCGCGCTAAAATAGTTGTGTATACGGCGTACATATGCCTATCTGAATTGTCGAAATCATCGAATTTGGAGGACGATAAACACGGGTTTACCTACTAATCAATCAGTTGTGATTAGCGAGCCGTGTCCAATTATGTATCCGAACTAGCTTGTCATATTCCGTCCATATCTATTAGGGATAGGCATGGGATAGGCATTGACAGGTCCATTTGGGAGCGACAGCGTAACAAAAACCTACGAAGAAAACTTTTCCGTGACAAAAACTCGTAGTGTTTCATCAACATCAAACGGCCATTAACAGTCAAGTGCCTTAATCTTCAACGTTCTACTTAGTAATAAAAAATACTCAAAGTACCTATCTTAAAATAATGTTTTTTTAAATCATTAAATACAAGAACTACGAAATGTAAAGACTCCGCTAAGTTTGGTCTGTAGCTCTTCATTACTTAAATAATTGTGTGAATTGCGGATATTTGTTACGGTTCAATCTGATGAAAACATATCACTATAAAAACAATGTAATGTGAGAGGTGAGCAAAGTTAACCTTGATTCTATTAACTAGTAAACTTCCGCATAACCCAAAAGCAATTACTCAACAGACTAGTAACGATTATAGTATGTATCCAACTTTAGTTATTACGCGTATCAGATTCGTAATCTAACTAGTAGTCGCAAACCCAATCGAAATAGTACAGAATAGGGTGAAAACGAGATTAGTAGAGTGACCTACATTGTTACCAATTTCATAGAACCACAGAATGTTGCTTTAAAACATATAAGTTATATATAAGTTATATATAAGTATAAGTTAACTTATTATTAAGGATGGAAGGATGTAATCCCATATAATCTTAAAAATATAAGATTAGAGCTAAGAATATTGTAATTCTTGTTCCTTATGAAAAATAAACAGTTAAATTTTTTTTTTTAAATGTTATAAAAAGAAAACTAAATATTTATTAGACCATTTATAGCTGGTAGACTATGTAACGAAAGCTGGCGCGGATTTTATAACAGTGATCTATAAGTAAATAGTTGTAAAAGTTATGTAAAACTTAAGGAACATGTTAAAACTTTTTTAAATTATTTAATGCTATGCTCCAGAACCGTCGGAGTGCGAGTCTCAATAACACTTGGTCAGTTTTTAATAATTTGCTAAACTGGGTGCGTACCCAAAACATGCTGATCGTTACCGCTACGTTGCGAATGAAACGCAACTGTCACTGTCGCACTAATATGAAAGAGTGCTAGAGATAATTACGCTACGCTACGGAGCGTCAACGATTGGCATGTTGGCTAAGCACCCAGAACAACGCAAGAAAATGCTACTTAACTCTTACAATAACTATTACTAAGTTGCAGTTGCTTTTTTGTCTAGGTAGGTACTAGGTATCCTGTTTACGTTTGCTATAATTTCCGCGCCTACTTTCATCCATTCTACCGTAACGGTCTTACGGTTCAATTTGTACTGGTTAATGGTTAATTGCATTAACGTTTCGGCCAACACTGCTCATACATATCTCCCGGTAGAGGATTCAGGAACTAACGCCATGCCTTATAGTAACTAAAGGCCAATTGTCATACTGCAATACCAACAGTGTATGAAGAGATAACAGTGTGGAATACATCGCGGAAATTGGCTAGGTCTAAACCCACCTCAAATAGGGGGAAGGGGAGGTGGGCCGAATATAGCTAATATATGCGGCTCCAGATAAAGAGGTTCAAGAGAACAATAAAATGATGAAGTGTACTGACTTAATAGGATTCACACTTGTATAACACATCAATGTTAAAAACGGTATTTAGACATAATTTTAATCTTAGAATAAAATGTGGAAAAATTACTGTCTTGGGTGGGACTTGAACTCACGGTCTCTGGGTCGATACTCCAGCGCTCTGCCAACTGAGCCACCAAGACCTCATTCATAGCCAGCGAAACTCTACCATATGGGTCTAGGGGACCCTAGCGACATCTACCATAAGAGAGTTACACTTCTTAAACGGCTACCGGAGTTCCACGTCATATCGGAAATTCACCAGTTACGATGTGCTACTCATACTTATTAAAATTACATATGTTCTTACATAATTTTAATTTAAAAACATGATTCTAATTTCAGTTATCATTATCACATGACACAATAGCTAAGTTACTATTTTTGAAATTAAACGTATTGATATATACAGTGGATAAGAGAGAATTCTCTACGATAATGCCACGAAAATTCCGGGCGCTGCTAAAATGTACAGAAAAAAATATATACGACGCTAACCTTAAGACTGGCTGGCATTTTCTTGCCGTCCTTCAACCAGGAGAAGTAGATTGGGGGATCACCGCTGATGATGTTGCAGGTGATTTGTACAATCTGTCCTTCTTTCAGTCCTGTGCCCACTCGCAGCTCGTCCAACTCAGGAGCTTCGACAACTTGAATTTCAAATGACCTAAAATAATTTAAAATCGATTGAAAAATTGCTGTTCATATAGTAAGCAGAAAAAGTTGCGTTGATCTTATCTTTTAAGTCGCCGATGTCGTCGTATAACCGTCGTATAAAAGGAACATACCAATAGAAGAAAAGGAAATTTAAGATCATACCCATTTTGTTGTAGATTATACCAGTTAGGTGCACTTAAATACACCAACACTACTAACACTAGTTATTAGGTACTTAGCTTAAGAAAAACTAACAAAATCTATGGATTGTTATGATCTGCAATAAATGATTATTTAATTTAATTTTAATTTAAATGTTTGTGCATAGGTCTACTTAATGCTGACGACAACTTACTTACTGTAACACACATATTTACAAATGACGACATAATGAAACGAAAAACTAAAGTAACGGGAGTTCAAAATAAAGTGTCCTTCCCACAACAATTTTATTTAAATTTATATCAAAATTGTAGCCTTTCTACTTAACGGTTAAGAATTGTATAAAAACATGACTATATTTTAACTAATACTAATTATTAATATTATAGCAAGTTCCTTTAATTCTAACGAGTTGCAGTCTCGCCACTATTAGTATCATTTAACGTAACTTTTGCGAAATAAGCAGGATTATGTTAATTATTTATAGTTTGCTCTATTGTTTATTGTAAGTTATTTATGGTTTGCTATATTTTACTTTATTTATTAGCATTATCAGTAAAACCACAGTCATTATAATAACGTTCATTTAGCACTGTGAAACCGTATTACTTAGCTGCATAATAAAATTAAAGATTCATGTTTAAAAATAAAATTATCCCGCAGTTAAATAGTGTAAAAAGTTCTTAATCTTACAAAACTGCCCATCGACTTACCGTCTTGCCATTTCACCTGAAGGACTGTGTACAATACATGTATAGGATTCTCCGTTGCTCTCCTTCAATACTTTTGGTATACTTAGAACTCCGTCTTCATTAGGTTCAAATAACTGCCGCTTTTTACGAAAAGTTTCACGATGTGTAAATCCTGTATTCTTTTGTTCTACACTTAACTTCTGTTGAGTGTGCTTTCGCAATAGCTTTCTATGTGTTTCGCTTGATCTCTTATATCGTGGATGTTGTGATATAATTGAACTTAATATTCTTTTGCCTCTGTATTCCCAGTCGATTTTACTGAAGGAAATAATTAAATAATGTTTAAAATAACCAAATATTGTTTATTAATTATTATTATAAACATGAAATATATTTCATAGTAATATATATTTTTTTATCTTTAAGCGCTGGCGGCCTAGTGGCTACGTGCTACTACTTTCAACCCGGAGGTTGCCGGTTCAAACTTCAGCTCGTACTAATGAGATATTCGGAACTTAATGTACATACGAAATGTCATTTCGTATCCCTCTGGGCTGGAACTGCTGGAAGGCCAGATGGCAGTGGCTTTTTTTTAAACTAGTGCCTACGCCAATTGATAAGATTAGTACCCGAGCGGACCTTGGCCTTCGATGAGCCCGCTTGGAAGAATTTATTCTCTTAACTCCCTAAAGAACTTATTTAGAGACTAGAGGGATAATGGAATCTAAAAATTATCTAACCTACTGGGTGAAAAGGATGGCCTAAATACAAAAAACTACTATTAAGAACAACCTTGTTGGTATAAGAATAAGTCTGTGTTTTTTTTAATTCATTTTAAATTAGAGAATCAAAACACATAACTTACCTTATTGGAAACCCATAGTAGGGGCACCGTAACTTCAAGGGCTCTCCGCTCTGAACTTTTATTGGCGGTAAAGACCTGATATACGGTGGACCTAAAAACGTGAAAGTCGTTAAAGTAAAACTCCTTAATGCTTCGTATGACTATGCTGTTAAGGTATTGTTTTGTTTCATTGACTTAAAATTCCGACGTATGCGTAGTTACAAACGCACATAACTATTTAAATGTAACATTTAATTTTGCCTTCTTTCCCAAGGAGTAGACACAGATTACCATTATTTGTGTGCATACATTTTTTATTAAAATCATGACACAACTTTTCTGTTATATTTTTTTATTTCTTGTTCTTATTCTTATTATACTGTGTATAATATAAAATATTGTATAATTATTATAACATAGAGTAACTTATACTAGAGCGGTACTGTCATAGTAAATTTTGTAACCCCAGTAAATTCACTGCCATCTGTCGACACACTTTAAAACTAAAAATGAAGATTTATAAAAATACGATAAAATGTATTTAAATATGGATAAATGATTTTTTTTATTTGCATTAATTATTTTTATGATTTTGACCCATGTTCTTTCACTTATATGCGTTAAGTATAACAAACGAAACCGTCAACGCCATCTATACGACAGTAGGCCAAAGCTAGTAGCGCCCTCTGAACGAGAATAAAATTTTCTTGATTTTCGAGGCACGTTTTTTCCTTAGACTGTATCCATCTATTACGAAGTTATATCTATCTTTGATTATAATAACCGCGACGCTTGAAAATGTCACATATTTTATTCAACTTATTAACCTTAAGGTGGTTTCCATACAAAATCGAACCACCTTAAAGAGGGGACGACTAGAGATAAAGCATAACGTGGTTGGACTGTAGCAAAGGGGGGGCTCGGACTTCTATCGTATAGAGGACGCTAAAATAAGCATGTTTTGTATGGGCAACTTTTCTCTAAACTTGATAATGACCGAGATATTGGCTCCTAAATGGACACAGTTTTTTTGGACTTAGAAATTTTTTAATGTGGTTCGTGTCAGTATGACACCAATTTTTTATGATTCTATCTCATAGAGAACATGGGAATCCAAAATTACACTAAATCAGTAGGTAGGTTAGGTTCGTTAGGTAGCTTCAAATGCCCGAAGGGCAAACCGCCCAGAAATAGGAGCCCCGCGAAGCGGGGCTCCGTCTAGTTAGCTGCAGTTCGTCGGACTGTTTCTTAAAAAAAAAATAACATTTACTTTATAACTTAACTAGACGGAGCCCCGCTTCGCGGGGCTCCTATTTCTGGGCGGTTTGCCCTTCGGGCATTTGAAGCTACCTAACGAACCTAACCTACCTACCTATTGATTTAATGTATGTAGGAGGCATCTATTTGGGGTCAACTTTGAAGTTGAATATCTCGGCCATTTTTGATTTTACAGAAAAGTTTTTTCTGCACAACATGCTTATTTTAGCGTATTCTCTACGATTAAACAATAATAAATAGGTGTCATAATGACACCAATCCCCATCAAAAATTTTCGAAGTCCGAGCCCCCCTTTGCTACAGTCCAACCCATAACGTGGGTAAGAAAAACAATCAATACTCTTACCATAAACGTCAATCCTAGCTGAATGACCGACACTGGATTCCCCTTCCACTGCTCTGCAAGAGTACAGTCCTCCATCCTCCACTCTAGACCGTGTTATATTCAAGTGTGACACCACACCGACCCCGTTGGGAGACATCATCTGGCCTATAGTGTATCTGAAACGATTTATAATTGATATGTATTATTCACACGTAGTTTTCTTTTGCAGAGGTTAATTGTATATATAAATATAAAAGAAATCCTATGAAAGCAATCAGAGTAAATAAGATACTGATTAATTAAACAGTAATTCGACATTTAGGACCTTATTTGTGTTATATGAAATGAAATGAAACCGACCAATTTCAAAAAATCTTATTTCTAGTAGGTATGAATTCTAGTAGGAACAGGAGGACTAGTAGGATCTGATGACGTGACGGGACCCTAAATAAAACTCTTCATAGGCACAATTATAGTGATTTTAGTAGGTATTTTTTATAGTTACTAATTCATTTACGCTTGGTAAGCATAATTTTGTATAGTGGAAGTGCAAACAAGGACCATAAAATAAACGATGGCAATTTAAACTGATTTGTGAGTCTTTTATTTTAGGAACAATCAGGCACAGCCCCAAACTTTTTACCAAATTTCCTTTTAATACCTAGTGCCTTGATACCTATATATCTTTGATACTTAAATGTGTTTTTAAAAAACATTTTTTTTTTCTAATATAATCGTGGTGCAATGTTATGAAGCGAAAATTTATTTAATTTACCTTTGTTCTGTGTTTGGGGATATAACGACTCCGTCTTTGTCCCATACAAACCGAGGTGGCCTCTCAGCCGTTGCTGTGCATTGTAAACAGACCTAAAATAGTAGATTGGGTCACAAGGGAGCAAAATGACATATTTACAGCGAGGGCGTATAATTGAATCCTAAACGAAGCGAAGGATTCTATAATAGAATCCTGAGCGTAGCGCCCTCGCTACGCTCAGGATTCTATTCTAACATAGAATCCCTATTCTAACATATAATCCTGAGCGTAGTGAGGGATTCAAGTGTTAACGCCCAAGGTGAAAATAATTTTGCTACCATGTGACACATACTGCTTTTCATATCACCTATGAGGAAATTACATACATATATTAGGTTTAAAACATTATTATTTTAAGCAAAGATCGATACGGACAAAGTGCCAAAAATATGTATACACGACCTTAGTATAGGTACATACTTCTGGCACTTTGTCCGTATCGATATTATTCGTATTCAGACGTGACTGTACTGACAAATTAAAAGTACCTACAGCTCATAATTATGTACCTAATACCTTTTCAAAAACAGCAGCAACCAACTAAAATGATACAATGAAAATCAAGTACATTATTTTTGTAGATTTTTCTGATAACAGATTAGCTCTTACCCCTTTGAACCAAATCTTCGGAAGAACACTATAAAGACTGATACCCTTATATTTATTATTATTAGTGTCGTTACCGGGATGCTGCTTAAAACATCTGACACAGATGAAAAGGCCTATTATTATTGATTTAAACTAAGTATTCCAAATTTATACAGAATACAGAACCGCATAATGCTTTGTGAAATATTTGTACAAAACTTTTTAAATATAAACTTTTTAAATTGCATAGACAAGTATGGCTGCGTTTAAGGAGACGTAAAATGTCAAAATAAAAATTAAATTATTAAACTAAAGTTTTTTTACATTTCTTTGTAAATATTACGCTAATTAATTAATTTACTTAATTTAAATATGATATTAATTAATTTAAAATACGTTAGTTACATTTATTGTTTACAATTACAACAAAATATTATTTAAGTTAGAAAAATTGTATGCACGTAATTGATTATAAAGAAATTGTAATCGATTATATGCATACTAATTTCATATGTCTTTGTGTCAATATTTCATACTGCCAACAAAATGTCCTTGAACACAAAAGTGCCACTTTGATCCCTCCTAGCAGGAATGAAAAGTTCCCTTTTCGAATAGGTGGTGTGAAAATAACATTTTGGAATAAATAAACATAAGATGCCCAAATGGTTTCATACACAATGCGTGTTTTTCGCTCTTTATTTTTTAAATATATATGCCCCGATTAACTTATGTTTATGTTAGGCCTCTGAATAAAAACCAATATATTAACACTTAACTTGTTTTATATAAATAAGCAAAATTAATTTATAAGAATATTTTAACCCCCTGACGCACGTTCGCTCACCATTCAAATCGTTCTCCCCGTCCCTTTCACACTTCTTGTTATCCTTTTCTCTCCCTTACGTTCCGTTTCATGCTATCCTCTTACGTTCCATTCCTAAATTTTAGTAATAAACTATTTCAGTGTTAAGGATGACTCACGCTAGGCTAGACCGGGCCGGGGCCGGGCCGGAGATTCCGGCGCTTCGTTTTCTATGGAAAGCACCACGTGATCACCGATCAGCCGTCATATAAAATGACATGTCAAATACCTCGGCCTGGGCCCGGCCCGGTCTAGCGTGAGTTAGTCTAAAATTAAACGTTAAACTTTGATTAATCCTGTGTGTACCCCGAGCATGTACCAAATTACCCAAAGGGAATTATTCTAAACATAATTACTTACGTCGTCCCCGGGTTTCACGATCTTCTCGTTAAAATTGTGTGTTATAATAATATTGCTGGATACTAAATCTCGCCTGAAGCGGAAGACTGAAATAAAAAAGAAATGACGTTCTTTTAAAATAGTTTATTTAATTAAGGTACAGATATTTGGCCGACTAATTTCATAAAATAAAAAACTTTTTTACGACTTACAAGTCAAACCCAACAACACAAATTGTACGTTAAATGATTTAAACTAAGACCAATAGATGGATAACCTACGTATATCTCTGTCAGGTGCAGCTTTCGACGAACGAGACAGTAATAAATTCGTAATATAATTTTCTATCAAAAAAGATCATAGAAAATAAGCTTACCATTAATATTCCCTTTTCGTCTAGTTTTTCTGTGTGAAATGATTCTGAAACAAAATAGTACTTATAGAATATAAAATAGTAGTTAGAAACAAGATAGTGGAAATCAATATTTAGGGATATGTAGGTACTTGTTAGAAACGAACTATGTAAGTATAATGATAATTAATCACAAGATTATATTTTTTGTCTTTTTATTTATTGTTTATAATATACTCGTACTAGAGGTTATGTGAACTGTAAACTGTATTCAAAAAGTACCATCTATAGGCACTAAACGATAAAAATTTGACCAGCTCCAGACACAAACTATTCAGTTATCCGGCCGTGCGTCATACACGTCGCCATAAATTCGCACATGGCATTAATGCCGCGGCACGAGCCCTCTGTTTCGCGGTAATATCATTAATCTATGCTAAATTTATGCGCAGTTAACTGGTGAAATGTTTGCCTGGATAATTAAATTGTTAGTTTTTTTGTTTAGTCAAGGAATTTGAATAATATTGAATCACCGTAACTATTTGTGTGAGTTATAGAGCGGCATTAAGCAAAAACAAATTATACCTACGGTTACTTATATACATTTTAATATTTATTATGTTCACACAACTTTGGGAACAAATCAAGTTATAAGAGTTTTTAATGATTCACGGTTAGTTTCACCAGACTTATATTGACCGGATGAATCCAGTTATTTTGTTAAATATTTTGACTTGTGTTTCTTAAGTAGTCACACTACTAATATTATGTTTGTCAAGTTTTTTAAACATATAAAATTTATGTTATAGTAACAAATTAATAATATATATGTTTCCTCGTGGAGTTTTATACATCTTGTAAAAACTGCAAATCAAATGAATTTTATATTTTTAGAGCGCTTTACACTGTGTTTTTCTTAATATAATCCCGATACAAAACCCGGCCAAGTGCGAGTCGAACTCGCGCACGAAGAGTTACGTACCATTACGCAAAAATGGCCAGAAAATCACGTTTATTGTATGGGAGCCCCACTTAAATATTTATTTTATTCTGTTTTTAGTATTTGTTGTTATAGCGGCAACAGAAATACATCATCTGTGATTTCAACTGTGTTCAAATTTCAACTGTCTAGCTATCACGGTTCATGAGATACAGCCTGGTGACAGACAGACAGACAGAGGAGTCTTAGTAATTAAATAGGGTCCCGTCTTTACCCTTTGGGTACGGAGCCCTAAAAATTACTATAACAACAACCTTGTTGGTATATGAATAAGTCGGAATTATTTTTTTATTCATTTTAACTTATATAATTAAAACACGTACCTTACCGAACCCTACGGAAACCGAACCCTACGGAACCCTAAAAAGAGGTTTGTGTATAGCTTTTTTATTCTACTGTTAAACTTGTTTTCCAGACTAAAGATCTCATATCCTGCAAATAAGGAACTGGTAGGTTGGGATATTCTTTATAAGGCCCACTTGCACCATTCTACTAACCCGGGTTAACCGGTTAAGCCTGTAGTTACCATGGTTACCAGTACAATTTGACACTAGGTTAACGGTTTAACCGCTGAATCTCAGGTTAGTAGGATGGTGCAAGTGGGCCTAAGATGGACAAGCGTTTATTCGCCGTTCGCAGCATGCAAAATCACTGTTATTGCTTCGAGCGTGAACTAACTTTTGTTGTGCTTACCCACATAACGAAATTTCACGGAACAGACAACGCGTGTTTCCAACATCCGCCTTAGGGTAAATAGAATAACATTATCGGCAAAGCAGTAAAGAGGAAGTCAAAATCATGGTTACCTTCGGGTAATTTAGCGCACTACATAGATAATATCGGAAAAGTTAATTGCTGAGTATACAATAGATTGAAACCTCTTTCCTATTATTTATTTATGTAATACATATCCTAGAAATATGTGTAACTGTATTTCAAGTAAGTATCTAAGGCTGAATTTGTAACTGTTGTACCTTCGCTTCTGAAGTGAAACACACATTATTGACAATTTGACATCTATCCTATCAATTATGTGACAGCCAGCATATATATTATGCCTGCAGTATAGGATTTGTAGCTTTATTTGCCGAATTGATAAATAAATTAGTAACGGTTATTAACTCTATCTGGTTACGAAGTTGACATTCTCGCGCACAAAATTTAGCCGATGTTGAGCTTAGTCAACAGGACATGCTTTTGCATAATAATTATCACAGCCTTCTCGTAGTAGAATTAAGAACTCCAAATTAAGTTAACTTCGTCATCGTTCGACGAGGTTTATTTTTTTATTCCTGGCATTCCCAAAGTGTAGTAGGAAAGTTTTTGAAGGCTGTAAGTTTCGAGAAGTACCTACTCGAAGAATCTTATTATATTCTCTTATATTATTCAACGCAAGTTGGCTTTTACCGAGATAAATGCTACAAATTGTTAAGAACAGTTTTCTGTCCAGAACATAAGTATGTAAAAATGGAAATTATAAACAGTTTTGGTTTAGGAAAAACTTACTTATTTTTTTTGGTGCAAAATCCTAATAATGATTATTATTAAATACTCCAAATGTTTCGTGTGGTTTTGTGTGGTTTTAGCAAAAATGACTACAGAACTGGTGAAAGAATATTTGGGTGAACGATACTTTACGAAAAAATAGATTGTTAACCAAAAGGGATGAAAGGCATCCATTTCCGTCATGGTAGTTTGGCGCACGAACGCACGGCAGTGAGAGCGCAAATAGTCCGAGACTGAAATGGTGCCTTTCACCCGAGTTAAACACTACTTTTCATTTCGAATACGAGGAAAGTAAAATACATGTACAACATTAAAAAAACATGGCTAAATAGTATTTCTTGAGCGTACTCTGAAATAACAATTTAGGTAAAAATATCGTTATTCATGGAATGGGGAACTAATTATCTGAATGTAACTTGTACAACAAATCCATTTAAAACCAAAATTTTAATTGCTAATAGAAACATATCATTTTCTGCACACCTTTTAGAACAACAACGACCCACTTTCATAGCATGAGAAATGAAAAAATATTAAGGTTGATTGATTTGACCATATTTTTCATTTCCAATCAATGACAATGACATTGTAAGATAACATGAAGATTAGGTATACACATGGTAATAGTACAGTCACCTGCAATAATATGTTATGCATCAAAGGCCGCAAAAATATCTGACACGATCTTATTTGCAGAGCCATGAGAGCGTGTCACATATTTTTGCGGCCCTCGAAGAATAACATATTATTGCAGGTGACTCTACATACTATATGACTACATTTTAAGCTTGCTACTTACCTAGTGGAATAGTTACGACGTGCCTCACTATAAAGTGGTATACCTGAGAAATAAATAATTAATTATACATTTATAACTTTATAATAAAATTTGAATATCTCAGCTCAACGATATCTAGGATAGTTAGTCTAATAATGCCTGCCATAATGCGCAAGAGAGTGGCCTCCCTGACGCGCCGTGTTAGGGACAGCCCCAGCAGCCTTCTGAATACTGTTATGGACAGGTTAGATTGTCCAATAGTTAAAAATGAAATGCCATGCACATGGACAACAGGAGTGCTGTTGGGCTAAGTTAGTTATTTAAGTAGTAGTTTTAGTTTAATTTCAGTTATTGTAATAATATATATATATAACTGTTGTTAGATAGTGTTTAGTTTTTAAATTTATAAAATGCATATATATAGGTATGTTAGTCTGTAAGGTATTTGTAATATGGGCCTTGTTGCCTGAATAAAAATTATTAAATAAAATAAATAAATAAATCAAGTTTACAGCAACTTAGCAATGACAAAGTGTGCTAAAGTAGCTCCCGCATAAAGGCTCAGATAGACTTTGCGAGAACTTTGTCACTGCAAACTTAAGCTGATTGTTATAAAATTCAACATGGTGTCATCATTAGTCATCAACTCATTATCCCTATTACTTATCGCAAACGTTACTGTGTTGTATTAGAAATTATTTCTTTTCGCTCCTATCAAGCCAATAAACTCATCTAAATTAAGACACAAGCAAACGCAAAAAAAAATTCAACTTTTTCAAAAACAGAATGCCGGGTAACTTCATTTCCACCCAGTTTAGTTCTAGAGCACCGCCAGAAACTCGACTAGAACGATGCACTCCAAACTTTCCCAACTCTGTGGTTCGCGTGGGCAAAGTTACTCGCTTCCGAACTGCTAATCTATATCGAAACTCACACACCGCTGCTATTCAAACCCACCAATCTCAACTTTACACCCTTTCAGTTAAGGACGCAACTCACCGCATTATCTAACGTTGCGTCCGCGAACTGCGCGGAGATTTTGAAAAAAGTTTTCAAGCGGTGGCTGAATGGCTCGAGTCTTTAATAGCAGTGAATTAAAAAAAGTTTTTTTTTACTTTTACGTAACTGAAAGAGCGCTGTTTTATATTTTATGTTGATGGAATTTTAAGACTCTTTCTGCACATTTATTAATAACTAGCTTTTGCCCGCGGCTTCGCACGCGCAGAAGAATACTAAGCCATTGTTATTGTTATTTAAAAAGCCATACCAATTTATATCACCCTAGCTTAGCTTCTCTTGGCCTTTTGTACAGTCAGGGAATTTAAATGTTTGTCACTTTTGAACTTGTCATTACATAGAGTTCAAAAGTGACATACATTAAAATTCCCTGACTGTACCTATAGTACTCCTTATACACAACATTAGTGGTTTTGCCTTGAGGTGCTAATATGGCCAAGCTGCTCGAAGAACTCACTCTGGAGCAAGCCACGTAAAACTGTCCGTGTGGGAAGCAGTCCCCCTTAGATCTATCCCTGCGGTTTTTAAAGACTGACCCTGAGATTTATTAATGGTCATTGCAAAACAGACCTTAGAGGTATGCGTGGTATGTACATTGATTCACCCCTAGCGCAACCAGTAATGACAGTGGCCCCTACCATATTTTTGTGTAACGCTTTTATACGCAACCTGGTCCCGTTGCACAACTAAGGAGGATACAGATTGCGCAGTAACATCACTGGAGCACCCACTTTAAGGACAAGTTTATGAGTGGGTAGTCCTGGCGGATTGAGTGGACGGTTTTAAATGTTAGAGGGAGAGGAGGCTTGTTTGTCACTTTCGAGTGTAACCTATCTAAATCGATTCATTTTTCTAATTAATAGACGGAGAGCTGGTAGAAATTTGGAGTAGGTCCTTGAGGCAAGCTGAAAATTGGCCTGATGCTTCTCCTATCTTACCCTACCTCAGCACTACAAGTCTGGCTGCAGGGTAGCGGGTCTAAACCAACCTATAATTTTTTAAAGAATTTTTTTTTGGTGCCCAAAAAAGGTTCTTGAGGCAATCTGTAATTTCTACAAGTGGAAATTGAATATCTAAATAGTCATAAAAAAATATGCCAGACGATTTGGCCGGGTCTTTAACCTCGCCAGACGCGTGCAAAATATTTTATCAAAAAATTCTAAAAAGGTCCTTGAGGCAATCTGTAATTTTTACAGTTTAAAGTTAAGTATCTAAATAGTCATAAAAAAAATAAGCCAGACGATTTAGTCGGGGCCTTCTACCTGCCAGACGATCTAGAAAGTTACGTATGGCACTTACTCGCACGCAAAATAAAGTTTGTTATCCTGTATAAATGTATGCTAATACAAAGTTATTTTTGTAGTTCAGAAAATTAAAGATAGAAAGGTATAAATTTGGATGTACGATGTGATTGTGAGTATGAAGATGTGTATATTTATGATAATTATGCGTATAGAATTATGGGTATGAATAGGGTGTGGGCATATTACATATTATGAAATTAGCGACAATGTGTCCAGCTGTATCTCTATTGTAGATCCATGGGTAGTTCATTAATAATAATAATAATAATAATATTCTTTATTGTGCACAATGAAACATGATTAAATACAGCAAATTAACATAAAAAACTAAGCAGCAACAGGCGGTCTTATCGCTTAAAAGCGATCTCTTCCAGACAACCTTCAGGTAGTAGAAATTAGCGCAAGGAAGAAATATGTATAAGGGTAGCAAAAATAAATGGAGAACGAGTACAGGAAAAAAAAAAATATCAGCACAACTAAATATATAACAATATCAATACATACATAAATGTAATATATACAATATATATATATATATATATATATATATATATTCATACATACATACATAAACATATCACACAATACAGATAGACAGACAGAATCTAATAATTAACGAGTTTGAGGAAGGGACAGATAGTGGATTTTGAGCTGAGCCTTAAAAATGGGGAGTGATTTAGCTCGTCTTAGCTTCGACGGCAGAGCATTCCACAACCGAATCGCTTGGAAGGTAAAAGAATCGTTATAGAATTTAGAAGAAGAAGAAACTTGGGTAAGCAGATAATTCTGGGAGCATCTTAAAGAAGAGAGGTATTTGAAGCGCATTAGTTATGACGAAGGCCTTTTTATTTAATTTTAATGTACCATGGCGTGCATGGCTGTGTTCATGTATTTTGTTTCATCTTTAGGGGTCATATAATATAATTAAATAATAAATAATTAATTAAATAATTAATTATTTATTTTAGGGGTTTAATATAATTTTAGTCTAATTTAACTTTAATTTTAATCTTAACTGTAATATAATAATTTTATGTAATGTTATAATGTAATATATTATGATCCTAAGTTGATTGAAATAAATGAATAAATGAAATGAAATTAATATCATCACACGTTTAGGGGGGGGGGGGGGGAGGGTGTCAAGAAAATGTGACATGTTGTGACAAAGGGAACGGGGAGTCATAAACTTTGTGACGTCACTATAACTTATTTAAATTATTTTATTCGCTGGACAGTTAAATAACAAGTTTTTGGAACGATAATCGTTTTTAATCGTTTAATTTTCTTTTTTCAAACATGCAATGAAATATCTGTGCCTCCAGTGTAAAAGGGTTAAACTCAAAAAGTGTCATTTTTCAGTATGGCCGAAAAACGTTTCTAACCGTGTTTTCTCTGGATTCTTTCTAAAAAAATTGGGGTTTTGCTTTTAGTTTAGACTAGATAGTTTAGGTAATGAATTATAAATTTTCATTTAAATTGAACTGACTTTTGTGAAAGTAACAGAAATATTGGCTGTCAAAAAAAACTTATATCCCTTTTCACAAAAACAATAAATGTGTGAAAAGGTTAAACTGCACTTTCTCTAGTGTTGCTAAAATCTTTTTTAACTTTTGTATTGTGTAAAGAAACCATTTCGGGAATTCAAAATAGCATTTTTTTAGTACGATGGTAAAAAAACCAAATCAAAAATAATAATATTCATGTAATTAAAGAGTGAATAGGTATCTTTAATTTTTCTGCTGAAATTGCTAATGGTTCAGTACAACAGGGCAGTTGTACTTTTTGGTTTTTCTTCCCCATCTTTGTTTTCCTTTTTTGTTTTGTTTCCCAATTATTTCATAATCAGTCTCATTCCAGTTGTCTTTTCTTCTACAGGACTTTCTTTTTAATATTTGAATTCACTTACCTCTACTTATGAACAAGAATTTTCCTTTTTTTTTCGTTTAATTTTCTCGCAGTGAATTCAGTTTTTTATAGCACACTGAAGTTATAAAAGCTGGCATGCGTCATGAAGTCACGAGCGGGACTCTCGGGAGTCTCGGGAGCCGAGCGGCGTACGCGCCGCCGACCCCTCTTCGGCACCCCGCGAATCCTATTCATTAACTCAATTTAGCTAAACTAGATTGTGAAAAACGACCAAAGTAAATAAATTTATACCCCTTTACACATCATGACGTCCTAAAAATTGTCTGTAAATAATAAAAAACTTAATTTTTACCGTTATTCACGAACTAGACCCGGTAGTTGAAAAAGATCTAAGTGAATTTTAATTTCTTTACACCGAATGTTCCTTGAAATGTAGTTTATTCACTAAGATTAAACTTTACTTTAACCATCGTTCGTAACACGATTTTTAAATACCGATTTTTTAAACGAGATAATATGAAAATAAATCGTTTTGAACATAATAGTATAGCATTTTGGCAAACTTTAACCCTTTTGCACAATCGATATCTCAGCAATTAGAAGTCGTAAGGCTGTGAGTGTCAACACAAAAGGTGTAGTTTTATGAAATAAACCTCTTACTGCCAAAATTTGTAATTTGGACAAACTCGACTTTTACACTGGAGGCACAGATATTGTCCTCATGTGCATCAAAACAGGCTTCAAAGTATCATGTTTCGGGCGGAGCAACTCGAGAGAACTGTAAAGGAATTGCATACGAAATTGAAGGCCTAGGCCGGGAAGTTTTTTTTTTTTTTAATTTTAATGTAAACATGGCATCTGTGTTCATGCGAACAGGCTAAACAGCTGAATTTTTTTTTTCAGTCGTAATGCAAAAATAATCAGTTTCTTTCCCGCGTAAGCAACCCTTAATTAATATTTTAAAAAAAAACGCAAAAATAAACAAAATCTTTATAGGGCTGTACTCCTAAACCGTGCGTCGTAGCGCAAAAGTAATCAAATTTTCGTTCCCCTTTGAAAAAACCCATGTGATAAATAAAAAACAATAAAAAATAAATAAAAAAAAACAACAAAAAAAACTTTATAGGGCTGTATCTCCAAAACCGTGCGTCGTAGCGCAAAAATAATCAAATTTTCGTTCCATTTCAAGGAACCCATAAGTGATATATAAAAAACACAAAAAAAAACAACAAAAAAGTTATAGGGCTGTATCTGCTAAACCGTGCGCCGTAGCGCAAAAATTATGAAATTTTTGCTTCCCATCAGGAAACCCCTAATTACTATTTTTTTTAAATCACAAATAAGAAAAAAAAGCTTTATAGGGCTGTATCTCTTAAACTGTGCGTAGTAGCGCAAAAATAACCAAATTTTTAAAAACAATAAAAAAAAAGAAAATAATATATGGCTGTAGCTTCTAAACCGTGCGTTGTAGTGCAAAAATAATAAAATTCTCGCCCCCTTTTAACACCCCACGCACTTAATAACCTATCACATCTGGACATGAAACAATCATCATCATCATCATCTTATTTGTATTATTATTTCATTATTATTTGTATTGTTTAAGCATTTATTAATTAAATAAAAAATTTACACATTATAATAATTAGAACACATTACTATTCTGTATTTAAATTGTATTATTTTACATATACATGTATTTTTTTAAATTACAATACATTCAAAATATTTAGATAAGTACGGTTTTTACTCACTATTATTTTTAGTCGCTACAATACATTACAATACATTATTATAAATTCAGTCATATTACGTTAACTAATTTATCATAAATATACACATATTCATAATCATAATCACATCGTACATCCAAATTTGTACCTTTTACCTTTAATTTACTGCACTACAAAAATAACTTTGTATTAGCATACATTTCTACAGGAGAACAAACTTAATTTTGCGTACGAGTAAGTGCCATACGTAACTTTCTAGATCGTCTGGCAGGTAGAAGGCCCCGACCAAATCGTCTGGCTTATTTTTTTTATGACTATTTAGATACTTAACTTTAACCTGTAAAAATTACAGATTGCCTCAAGAACCTTTTTTGAATTTTTTCAAAAAATATTTTGCACGCGTCTGGCAAGGTTAAAGACCCGGCCTAATCGTCTGGCATAATTTTTTTATGACTATTTAGATATTCAATTTTCACTTGTAGAAATTACTGATTGCCTCAAGAACCTTTTTTGGGCACCAAAAAAAAAATTCTTTAAAAATTTGTAGGTTGGTTTAGACCCGCTACCCTGCAGCCAGACTTGTAGTGCTGAGGTAGGGTAAGATAGGAGAAGCATCAGGCAAATTTTCAGCTTGCCTCAAGGACCTACTCCAAATTTCCACCAGCTCTCGGACCATAACGTCCCAGAAAACCATAAAAACGACAAACATAATATTGATATTTTGTCATTCCAACCCCACCGCGCTCCAGCAGACAAGATGGTATTTCACGTCTGCTGCGTTGGATTTTAAAATCGTTGTTGTTTTCGTAACCAGCGACCGGATAAACCAAAGAAACAATACCCATTTCGAATTTTAGACTGTAACCACATTTCCCCCTTTTAGGGGTTGAATTTTCAAAAACCCTGAAACACGTATTTACTCATTTATTGTTAGAAATACTCATGTGAAGTTTAGAACAAAATAGTCGAAACTGATCTGGTTTCCCCATACAAATTTTGGACCCTCATTTCATCATTTCTTAGTGGATACTAACGTTATAAAAACTAGGTACCTATTGTGAAAAATACATGATTCATGGTTGATTTAAGTGAGTCAGTCAGGACTTTTACGTTTATAAACTTATATATATTTTACAAATTGGACTCGCTTTGATTAAAAATTAAAAAATGTTGTCTGGTTATAACTTTCCTTAGTGACTAGCCTTAAACCACGCCTTAACAATGTCCGTCGTAGGATTTCTTTTTTAATCAAAAAAAAGATCCGAAAATTTTATGGTTTTTCAAATGTTTGACTATGACCCGGTGAGCTTTCGAGGTCAAGAACTTAAATATAGTATTTTGTAATTATAAACATAAAATAACCAGCCGCCCTTATTAACCTAATGCAAGGAGGAATGCATAGGCAATAATTATAGGCTTTAAGCTCATTCACTACATTTGAAAAATATGTTTAGTCAGTTTAATAATAACGATAGCTACTAATTCCTTTAGGTACTTATTCATTGTAAAATGACATTTTGAAATGGGCAAAAATATAACTTTAAGATTTCAATGAACGAGTGAACGAAGTTGCGATTCTAAAGAAATATGGGGCAAAAAAAAATATTTATAAGTATTCATTAAACTACACTTTACAGTAAGTACAGTCAGACTCAAAAGTCACTAGCAACTGGTTAGGTTCCGAAATAAAGAATAATCTGAGTGCCCTTCGTCTCCATTGTCAATTGGTCAGCTATGACAGGAGTTATCGCAGCATTACGTTGACGAATATCTGGGCGTCTGGATTCAGTAGGTATAAATTTGATAATTAATTTGCTAGGTAGGTACGTCGAGTGCAATCAACTCTTTTACATCCCCCACTACGCACAAGCCTACCAGGATATTATATTTATACCTACCTACCTACCACAAATACTAAGTAGACGTGATAATCTTAACTTTACGGTACACAGTACACACTTTTATACCACAAGCAAACCCGCGCTGTAACAAAAGTGTGCATGTTATAAATTCGCCAAGTTCCTCCACGTCCGCGCCAAATAATTCACTCGGCTAGCTTTAACAGTGAATAATTCAGGAACATATCTTATCCTGGAGATAAACCACGTCCTTACCCTTAAAAGTATTTTCGGTAGCTTTTTTATTACACTGTTTACACATATTATTTGTTGATGATGGTACTGGCTGATGTTAATATTATCGTTCTATCTATATTTTAAAGTACCTTTACCTTAATTTTTATTTGCCATAATTAGGGACAGATTTGAAACATCCTATCGAGATAATAACAAAAACCGGCCAAGAGCATACCGGGCCATGCTCAGTGTAGGGTTCCGTACCATGCGTCACGGCGTCACTTTTTTTTCTTTCGTAACGATTTTCTTCCGAAAATATTCTCTTTATCAAAAAATTATTGTTAGAGATCCCTATTCGTTTTGAAAAAGCTAATGACACCCAGCACTATAGGGTTGAGCAAAAAAAAATCATCCCCACTATACCCCCCTACACGTAAAGGAACCCTAAGGGAAGGTACCCTACATTTTTTTCTAGTTTTTATTTTCCCACTTCGTTGGCAAGATTGATTTATATATCCACTCCAAACTGAAGATTTCTAGCACAAAAGATAAATAAGCAAAACCGCGGCCGGACAGTCAGACAGCCAGACAGATTAACATGGCGAAACTATAGTTAAGTAGTAGTAGTAGTAAACTCTTTATTGTACAAATATACATATTAAAAATTACATGGTACAAATAATAAGATGTACAAAGGCGAACATATCCCTTTGAGGGATCTCTTCCAGTTAACCTATAAGGGTTCCTAGCTGACTACGGACCCTAAAAAGGAACAATAAACTACTTACATGACTTTATGAAACAAGATCATATCATTTGTTTTCGTTACGAGTATGTTAAAAGTAATTAAATATTAAATTATGTTTCCCGCAAAGTCTGGAGCGACGAGTCGAAGTTGCGAAGATATTTTTTGCCAAAAACATTTGTAAGGCGCTCTTAACTTTAAACGTAGAAAACTTGTTCCCTTCGGAGTTTCACTTTATATCACGAATATATGTAGCTGCTCTAACGTGGCATACTTGGTGATCGTGAAATAATACGCCATGTTGTTTCAAATTAGTTCAGTTCGCATGCAGTATTTGAAATCATCTTCAAAGTAAGTCGCTAAGTGATAGAGACCTTGATGTTTTGTTATTGCCTATTAATATCGACCGTGGAAATTTCAAATGTCCTAAGGGACATACGGCCATATGTCCCTTACGATATTTGAAATTTCCACCGTCGATATGTAAAAAAAAAAACCGGACAAGTGCGAGTCGGACTCGCCCACCGAGGGTTTAGTATTTGTTGTTATAGCGGAAACAGAAATACATCCTGTCTAGCTATCACGGTTCATGAGATACAGCCTGGTGACAGACAGACGGACAGACAGACGGACAGCGGAGTCTTAGTAATAGGGTCCCGTTTTTACCCTTTGGGTACGGAACCCTAAAAACATTAATTTAATTTGGTTAAGGTAAAAGAGTAAATCACACATTGAATAAATGTGTATTTTACTCAGTCGCTAAAGAAGAGATATGCCCACTGCGTAGCATGACAGACTTACTATAATAGTGTCACTCATCCCGTGCACGTTGCAATACTCGTAGTTTCAGTAAACAACCTTTTTTCAGTTTAAAACATACTAACAACTTTTAAATTTTAAGTTAGGCATTTAGTTTTTACAGGAATACACCTGGACCGTTTTATTTTATTGTTGAATGCTCAGTTCAGTCAACAGTATCATATTTAGTAACAGGACAGGTCCTTTAGCAAAAATGGCAGTTAAACGATTATGATGCAAACATCAAAAGCGACGTTCGGATTTCAAATTTTAACATTGCGTTATTTATTGACTTGATATTGATAATTATAATGTTACTCTCAGTAATTTCGCTGGCACATGTTATATTGTGGTTATTGCGAAACAAGTGTCTATGACTAATGGAAAAGACTAGGTCTTTCAAATTTTAGTTTTTTATTACCTAAAGCAGTTTTCGAAACAAATCTTCTACATAAAGTTTATCTATTATTTTCTATTTAAAAAAGGCCTCGCGATTTCTAAGAACAAACCGTCTTGTTTTTGATTTTCCCCATATGCATTTCGATTTGACACACAAACATCATCAGTGTGTTTTATAAAAAATAATTTGAATCATTCATCATCACATAATAAACAAAGAAGCTTAGAATAAATTTAAAAGTGGAAAAATTACTGCCTCGGGTGCCAATTGAGCCGCCAGCAGTCAGCAAATCTTCTAAGCTTAGTAGCATCGTTCGCAGACGTTTCTGCTTATTAAAAATTAATTTAAACAAAGAGTTATTATCGAATAAAAATATAAAATAACATAACCGCACGTGATAATCCCGAGCTTAATCATGATTTAATTAAATAAATAAACTGCACGCAAACATTTGTATATTTATCTATATATCGGTGGGATGC
This sequence comes from Cydia strobilella, assembly GCF_947568885.1. NCBI lineage: Eukaryota > Metazoa > Arthropoda > Insecta > Lepidoptera > Tortricidae > Cydia > Cydia strobilella. Next base: position 16,317,621 of record NC_086042.1, on the reverse strand, counting down.
AAAAGTAGCTGAAATATTTTGGAAACGGTGTTCACAATTTGTATGGGAGTGCGATTACTATATCCTGAACGGACGAAGTCGCAGCCAAAGGCTAGAAATGCTAGATTCCATCTAAGCTAATTGCACCGACATTCATAGGACTAAGTGTGGACGTGTCACGTTAAGTGTCACATTTTTCATAGAAATATTGATTTCTTTATGATTACAATGCCACACTTTGTCATTTCAAAGTCCGTGCATAGTTATCTTGGTCCGACTCAAGTTAAGTATCTACCGACGAGTATCGGTTTGATGTATACGGAGTTAAAAGCGTTCAAATGTTTTTTTATGTTATAAAAATTAAATCTTGTAATAGATAAAACGGAAATGTTAAATTAAAAGTTTCAAGAATTACAGCAATCAAGATAAAATTTTATATCAACAAGGTCGCAGGCAGAAGATAGTTCAAATAAAAATACACCTACGCATAAGAGTTTTGAATGATTCACGGTTAGTTTCACTAGACTTATATTGACCGGGATATAGACCGTGATTACCTTTTGTATTATTTGTGAGCTCCCGATATTTCGACACATGATTTATGATGCATGTAACTGCGTCGAAATATCGGGAGCTCACAAATAATACAAAAGGTAATCACGGTCTATATCCCGGTCAATATAAGTCTACCTACGCATAAATTTAGTAGACCAAAAGACTACGAAACTAAACAGGGTAATCAGATTCTGCACCGAGCCAGTTAGAATGTTGCTATAAAAAAACGGTATAAGTATTATTTAAATTAACTATCTTACCGTTATTCCGGTACACCAGGATCTTTGCCGCATCCTTTTCGTCCCCGGGAGACGTTGCTTTAGCACTGAAAAAATATTCATATGAAAGGGAAAATTTTTATTATCCGTGCGTCACACTCTCATGTACCTATATAAATGTATGGTTAAACTGGGTTCAATATGTTTATTATTTTAATCATCTAAAAAAGTAACGCTTTATAATTAATGATAATGTTAATGCTATTATGCTATTTAATGATAAAGTGGCTCGCACAGAATTGTACAATTCATTGCGTTACACTATTATGATCATACGACTATCGTAATTATAAATAGGTACTTAATTAAATAAAAAACTTGTTGTAGAGTTGGAGCTCTGCAAAGTGTGGAAATGTCATGATTATTGTTAACAAGACGTTAATGACACTTCCTCACTTTGTTCTCTCAAATTGCCTCTCAGAATAATTCCGGTGACAGACAGGTAAACAACAAGGTGTCTTATAAATTCATTTCTGTACCGGTGTCCGTCATAATCAACAAGATTTTGTGATTTTAATTTTTCAATAAACGTAAAACCATTTCTCAACTGATTATTATCAATGAAAATAAAGCCGTATATTTTACGATGTCCCGATAACCGTTTGAAGCTACCAAGCTTAACGTCGGACGTTGAAATAAAAAAGCTCTTATCAGCTGTTTCAGGAATAGACGCTTTTATTGCTTTTAAACTTTTATGTCAACGGTTTTACCTTTTCGGAAGAGTTTCAGACAGCAAGGTTAAACACGTACCAGTTGGAGTATCTTTATTTTGTGAACATGATGACAAAAACTAAGCCTGATCTTATTTAGATAGATAATTATATGCAAAATAAATTCATACTCCAGTCTGAGGGGGGCAAATGTAGTCTGTCGCTTTCGATAAACTTTAACATTATCACGTACCACCATCACCTTTTCATGTATTTTTTAAATATTATAATCTTAAATTATGCCTTTTTGTCCCTAAATCTTACATTTGTGTTCCGGAAACATCCAAAATTTATAAATTTATTGTCGCCTATAGATGATTTGATCAAAATTAGTTTAGAAACGATTCTAAACATTCAGCTTATTGAGCCTTCTTGGTCTCAAGCATCCCTCCCTAATCTCCCTATTCGGTTTGGAGGCAGGCAGGCAGGCATGGACCTGGACCGACTGGGACACCGTGGATTATCTTGTCAAAAAAGTGCAGGCCGTTTTTCAAGACATGAGTCGCTTCATGACATAATCCGTCGGTCTCTTGCCACCATCAATGTGGCTAATCTTCTTGATCCGACTGGCATTATCAGGGATGATGGCAAGAGGCCTGATGGGGTGTCCTTAGTTTCTTGGAGCTTGGGATGGACCAACGGACTAATGTAAAAGCGAGCGAAGCGGCAGAAAGCGCCGGAAATTTAAAACGTAATAAATATGAGCGTCGGTAGAGAGTACCATTTTGTACTATTTGGAGTTGAAACTCTAGGTCCATGGCGTCCCAGCGCGCACAAGTTGTTTGCAGAAATCGCGAAGCGTCTGGTTGACGTAACTGGTGACCAAAGAGCTGGCGGCTTCCTTGCACAATGTATCAGCATTGCGACACAACGAGGAAATGCTGCCAGCATCCTTGGTACAATGCCTCAATGGCCTAGTTTAGATTGAACTGAATTGATAGGTATTTAGTATACCTATTTTAAAAGGTTTTCCAGTAAGTAATAAAAGCTTTTAATTAATAACTTTTAGATCGAGGAGGAGTCACGTTTGTAATTACAATTTAGAAATTACTTCATTCCGATTAAGTCGATATTTCATTTTTTATTTTTTATTTAATTCGGATAACAAGATCCATACAATACAATAATTAACAATGAATTATTACATTACACTATTAATAATAAAGAATTAATTTAAAGCCTTGTCAAATCATAACATAAGAACAAAACAAAAATGAAATATAACTAAATAAAATGTCCGGTACTAATTTGATTTAAAATAATTTGAAAATTGCAACGTTATAATAATGATGCCCCAATTTATAATGTCGTAATTTAAAATGCAAGTAGAGTTTTGAATGATTCACGGTTAGTTTCACTAGACTTATATTGACCGGGATGTAGACCGTGATTACCTTTTGTATTATTTATGAGCTCCCGATATTTCGACGCAGTTACATGCATCATGTTGACGGGTTTTGACTGTTGACGGCTGATCGGGAGCTTATAAATAATACAATAGGTAATCACGGTCTATATTCCGGTCAATATAAGTCTAGTGAAAATGCAAGTAATTTATCCATATAATACAAAAATTAATTTAAACTAGATCTATTTCTTAACTAACTAAATAAGCCCAACAGCACCTCTATTATCCATGTGAATAGCGTTCCATTTAACAACTATTGAACAATCTAAATTATCAATAACAGTGTTCAGAAGGCTGCTGGGGCTATCCCTAACACGGCGCATCAGGTAGGCCACTCTCTTGCGCATTATGGAAGCTTGGAAGCCATCCACGCGAGCTTCGGCAAACATCCCCGACGCACTGCAGAATCGAGGCAACCCCAACAACACTCTGAAACCGTTATTATACTGAATGCGTAAGGCATTGAGAGATCTCTGCGTACACTGAGGCTGCACGTATAGAAAGACTGATAAAATGCCCTAAAAAGAGTTATTTTGACGTTCTTCGTGCAACGTGCAAACCTGCGAGCCAACATGTTGCCTCTCACCGCCAATGCCCTACGCTCCCGCTCTACATCAAGGTCGTCAGGTCCTCGATGACCCAGTGCCCCAGCAACTTAAGATGAGTGACATTTTTTTAACTCAGTTCCTCCAAGTTTTCGTGGTGGTATGTACGACGGCTTTTTTGAACCCGCCTTAAACACGAGAAGCTCACTTTTCTTGGAGTTGTATCTGAGACCGTGGGTCTTCGCGTACCCCTCACAAATTCCGATCAATATCTCGAGGGCACCCGATCGATGGGCTCAGCAGAGACATGTCATCGAATAACTAACACGGGTGCATTTTTTCACTAGTCAAACCGGGGTATGAAAATAATACCAATGAGTTGTTTTAGACGTCGAAGAACTTTGTATTCAAGTAAACTTTTGACGACAGCGAGCGAGATAAAAAGCCAGCATCATCCCAAATATTTTATAATATATTTAGACATAAATATATGTAATATTGCGTTTTCAGTGCAAAGGTATTAATGGGTGCTGTTATAGTGCATAGTCAGATTAATTTCAGATAAAGTCAAGTTGAATTCATTGTCGCTAAATGTAGACCGATATTAAATCCAGCTTTACGCTAAAACTGCGATTTAATTACGTTGCCGAGGAAGCACGCCAGTAAAATAAATTCGAATTAAGGGAGATAGGTACGCACTCAGGGTAAATTTAAAGAGGAAATAAACAACGTTAGAACATAATCGACTGAAATATGTGACACAAGCACCGTTTTTTTAATTAGATACTGTACATTATACATCTACCTACTTTCACCGCAGTATATTATAGTAATCTAGAAAAGAAACGTTTGTACTGATTTAATAGGGATTTGACAATTACTACAATTAGAAGGAAAAGTTACATTTTATCGCGCCCTTATTAAAACTAAGTCAAATAACAAAGCCCGGTTATATAGACTGCATTTTGAAAAAGAAAAATATTTTTCAAAACTTACACAAACTTATTTTAATACTAGGTGCGAATGCTGCGCGCGCACGAACAAGAATGGGGTCGCTAGGCTGCTGTCAGACCTGATATAAGGTAGCGTTGAGGGTAGGTATCCAAAGGTTTTTTCCTTTTTACCCTCCTTCAGCGCTATAATATTGGTGCGAATAGGTTTGCAAGTTGGTCTGGACATAACTACATTAGTAAAACATAATATTTTTAAATCTAAGAGACGAAGACAAGATAATTTAGGCCTTGGCTTGGCCACCCATGTATTCCGTACGCATCACGGCTTTGTATCTCTGAGAGTGTCATAGGGCACGCATACAATTGTATATCCAGTGTCAACAAACCAAAATTTTACTAAAAGCAAAAACTGCACGTGGGCATCGAAAATTTAAATAAACAGTGATTAGGGGAACCTTCATATCAAATACCTTTTTGTAGGCGTTAATTCATTTCTATCTCGAAGCTTTGCTTGTTCACGTGCAGTACTGATTACATTTTACGTTAATAAGCAAAAATAATCGTGAAATAAAAACTTTTATAAAAAAAAGATAAACCGACTTCAAAAAGGATGAAATAAAATATTATCCTTTTTAGGGTTCCGTGTTTAAGTATATGCGTTACCAACTGATATGTTTGAAGTCGGTGCCAAGCCAAATTTTAAACCATATATTCATAGTGATTTTGGTGCAATTCGATAAAGATGCGGCTATATAAGTATGTACGTTGGATTACCTAACGCACCTTACTACGTAGGCGAACAACACGCGAATGCGAAGCGGCGCGGCACGGCGCCTTAATTAATCCTTTGATACCTATATAGAAGTGTCCTACGTGGGCGATCTTGTTGCGAACGCGAACGCCTTGGGCCGGCCGCGCCGTGCCGCGTCGCTTCGCTTCGCGTTCGCGAGTGTTCGCCTATGTAAGACGCAGCGTTACACGACGACAATAAACGAACTTTCTTTAGACCTCAGAACAGAACACACGGTTGAACCTTCTTGGCGCAGTTCGTACCATGCTTGTCGGCACGTTAGTGTAAATCTAATACGTTTTGTCGTCGTATTTTTTTAAAGAGCATTTCTTACTTGTTCTTAAACAGTCATAGCACGCAAGTGTGGGATTGGGACTGAGTTATTTTCTGTCGCTTATCCAGAGGACTACATTTCAAAATATAAAACAATTCAAGGAACCTTCATGCAAAATTTCAGCTAAAGCGGTTCAGTTGTTTAGCCATGAAAAGGTAGCAAAGAGGCAGACATAATTGCTTTCACGTTTATAATATTTGTACAGTTGTAATGGGATTTATAGACATTAAGCTGATTATTTTTGACTGGTATTGTTACTACTTGGAGTACTTGGCTTGGCACCGACTTCAAACATATCAGTTGGTAACGCATATACTTAAACACGGAACCCTAAAAAGGATAATATTTTATTTCATCCTTTTTGAAGTCGGTTTATCTTTTTTTTATAAAAGTTTTTATTTTTCCATTTTTAGTTTTAAGACATTGTTAAGAGCGTGACGCATGAATGAAAAACATAATCGTGTTTATCTGTAAATTCGTAAACTTTATTAAATAATCAGAATTTTCCTCGAGTCCGTCTGGGAAATCATTCCTGTCACTAAATCCATTCTCCGCCCCGCCACTGACCCAATCCCTCAAACCCCCCGATCACTCAACCTCACAGCACATCAACCCCTGATCACTGAACCCCTCGACTCTAAACCACCAACCCTTCAACCGCCATTCCCCGACCCCTAACCCCAGACCCCTTAACTCCTAACCCTAACCCTCAATCCCTTAACTCCCAACCCCTCAGTCCCCGACCCATCAACTCACCTTCCCTCAACCCCCAACCTCAAACCCCCCAAACACTAATACCCTCTACCTTCACCTCTCAGTCTCTTTGGTTGTTTCTAACACTACCTACTTCAAAAATCATAATACACAAACGAGGGAAGTTATCAGTAACCTTACCACGAGTTTGACATTGATATATTCGCTATCGTGTGCGTAACTTACTGTTTATGCATCTCGCTCGTACTGGCGTATTAGTGTACAAAGTAAGTTACGAAGAATATTTAGTGCCAAACTCGTGGTTAGGCTACAGTTGCACTACATCAAATTGGTGGTTTTGGTGAGGAAATGCTTGAGTTACTTTAGAAAACACTGAAATTACCATACACGTGCCTTTTTAAATTGAGGAGTTCCCTCAATTCCTCACGGATTCCATCATCAGATCAAAACCAAAAATATTACGAAAACACCTTGGAGAGGTAACTTCTTTCAAACAGAAAAAGAATAACTCAAATCGGATCATGGGTGCCGGAGTAATCGCTGAAATCATTATCATCAAAACAATCATCATCATCAGCTCCACTTCATCAAGTTGGTGGTTTTCGAGAAAAAATGATCAAGTTGCTTAAGAAAACGACCAAATCACCATACATGTACCTTTAAAAATTGAGGAGTTCCCTCAATTCCTCATGGATCCCATCATCAGAACAGCACCAGATTAATGTGGGACTACTTTGGAGGTAGTTCCTTTCAAACAAAAAAAGAATTGTTCAAGTCGGACCACGGATCTCGGAGTAATCGCTGAACATCCTACATTAAAAAAATCATCATCACTATCTTCAAAACAATCATCATCATCAGGTCCACTTCATCAAATTGGTCGTTTTCGAGAGAAAATGCTCAAGTTGCTTATGAAAACACCCAAATCACCATACATGTGCCTTTAAAAATTGAGGAGTTCCCTCAATTCCTCAGGGATCCCATCATCAGATCAGAACTAGATTAATATTGGACCAACTTGGAAGTAGCTCCTTTCGAACAAAAAAATAATTACTCAAATCGGACGACGGGTCTCGGAATAATCGGTGAACATACATAAAAAAAAAAAAAAAATAGCCACAACCGAATACAGAACCTCCTCCTTCTATGAAATTGAAGTCGGTTAAAAACTGCAACCACACACGTGACACAAAACTTAAACAAAAAGGCCAATTCGACCGTGCACCTGACATTAAACTAATATTTGAATAATATTGGAATCATATCAGTTAGCTGTCTTTCGCGCGTTCATTTCTCTCAAACTTGTCCACACATGTATTAGTGCGAGCGAGACGCCCGCGCGAATGACAACTAACTGATGTCAGGTGCACGTTCGAATTGACCTGAAAGTCCCGTCGCCCGTAGCGAGATCTGCCCGAAGCTTACAGTCATACAGTGCGCCTCCCAATTACGCGAGGTTAAGCAAGATCATGACTATGGACAAAGACCTATGTAACTCCGTATTAGATAAATACAGTCTAAGAAAAAAACGTGCCTCGGAAATCAAGAAAATTTGATTCTCGCACAGATGGCGCTACCACCAATACCAACCTTTGGCCTATTCTCGGCTAGATAGCGTTGACTGTTTCGTTTGTTCATGAAATAAAACTATGAAAACGGATTATATCGCGTATATTGAATTTATAATACATCCCGACGTTTCAAACTCTTTACAGCGTTCGTGGTCAACGGGCGATATAATCCGTTTTCATAAATAGTTTTATTTCATGAGTAACTATCGCGGTAACCGAAGACAATATTATGTTTCGTTTGTTATTTGACAATTTTAACACATATCAGTGAAAGAACTGGTCAAAATCATATAAAATTAATAAATACAATTTAAAAAAATCATTTAGGTATCCATATATAATATATAAACATTTTTTGATATTTTTATTTTTAGTTTTAATCGTGTGTAAGCCGTAGATGGCAGTAAATTTAGTGTAACTACAGAATTTACCATGACAGTACCCCTATATTCTATATATTCTCTTTGCTATGGATAATAAAGGAATAAAGGTAAATTAATTAGTTTACATGTTTTACTTTTCACCATTGACGTGGGTAGTTAAATAAAAGTAGAAATATTTATGTTATTTGAAAAATATTTTCTTTTCATGAAAAGCTAAAAGCACTATAAGAGCAAAAAAAAAAACAATTAAGTTTAAAAAAAAATTGCACTTAAACTGTCCCAAGTAGGTACCTACTTTTATTTCTTGGTCTTGCAAGATTTATGTGACGTGGGTAGTGGAAGTTGTTACCTTTTATGCAGTTTTATTCGACCAAGGCGCTCTGCGTTCTTCTCTATCGCAATATCTGTAACAAAGATAATTTTTAAAGGATTGATTATACTCATTAGGACACAAAAATAACAGTGCGAATTTGCGCGTACCCACAAATAACAAAAATTAAATTATTAACCATTATTGTAAAACAAATAACATTTAACATGCATTTGACTTCAAATTATTTAAAAGAAAATATAAGTTTGAAATTTGGAGTTCTAAAATTTACGAACGGAATGTACCTATGTAACCTTATGAGGATATACAATACAATACATATACCTAGTTACATACCACACACATAATTTTAGGTTTTAGCTATTGAAACTATACCTAGGTAGAGTACATCAGTGCATACACATTACAAATTACACCGTAACAACCTTGTATTTATCAAATCGCTCTCTAAATGAGTAAATCTGATAAACACTCTATTTTAGAATAAACATTAAGTGAAGTATTCCATTCTCAACTTTCTTAAAGCAACATTTAATTGCTTGAAGATACACAAAATTCGACATTAAATACCAAAATAATGAAAGTCATTTAAAGTTTACTGCGCGGAACGAATGCCGGGCGTAAAACGGGTCACCCTTATGTTGGAATGGTTTTCTTTGTAATTCAATTTTAACAAAATTATAGCCACAATTTTGGCTTTTTGCCGGTGACTCACGTAACGCAATGCCACTCAAAATAAAATTCGTGTAAGTCGTACAAAACTAAATAATAACTCTAATTACCTATTAGTTACTAAGTATTAGGTATACAAGGTTGTCGGAAAAAATACCGCTTTTTATCCACAAGGTCACCTACTTTTACAAATTCAAAGTGTGTTGGTACAAAATGATGATTCATGCATACATGAATACAGGCCTATTCGAGTTTTAGCTACCTAATAGAGCTGTTTCCAATATGCATAGACATAGTATATACAAGTAGTTATAGATGCGCCACCGAGCGACCGGGGGTAAGAGAAAGAATATTCATATAAAATTTGGGCAGCATAGGATTTTTCTCTTTCACTGTTATAAATTTCGGTATTTCGCCATCGCCTCCTACCTATGATGCCACCCGGTCGGTGATAAGGACAATGCATGGCACTATTTTCTTTTTCCTCTTGTAGGAATCGCAATAAGACTATCTTTATCTATCATAGAGTGTCAGGCCCAATATGATACTGATAAGAGTGATAAGATACTGATCTGTCAGTGTCAAAAGGAACATTAAATTTTTTCAGCCAAAAACGTCACTTTTCACAGTGACTGACTGATCAGTATCATTTTGGAAACAGATCTAATACCTAAGTAAAACTCGAATTAGCCTGCTAACCAGTTGATAAGTTCAATGAAATGTCAATTAATATTACGTATTCATATAATGTATTTAACAGAACTGTAGCTTCGTCGAAACGACGGAATGAAACAATTTTACCAGCGCACGGCATTACAAATTCTATCACAGGAAACGTGGTTAGGTTACTGTTCCAGAAATTCTGGCGTACTAAATTGGGATATCGAAATTTGATTTGTACAGCCAGGCCTAGCCAAGGTGACAATCGATATCGCTTCGACAACGAAACGCTTTGTGTCTCTCTATCACTCTTCCATATTAGTGCGACAGTGACAGTTGCGTTTCGATCGCTACGGAGCGTGTTTTTCGATTTCGTAGATTTCGGACAGAAAACGACTAAAGTTCGTTTCTGTATTACAGATACTTCGTAGAATTAAACATGAGGTTCTTAATCAGGCCGTTTATTCGCCACAATTTTAAAGTAAATAAAGAAATAACTAAGCGTGCCAGTTGCAAATACTTCATTATTGTACTTTCGTTATTGTATTTTAGAAGAGCTATAAGACCTAAAGTGACACAGTTAGATAACTACACAGTCATAGGTACATTCACAGTAGGTATGAGTGGTATATGTATTTGTATAGTAATGAGTAGGTAGGTAAGTAGTATTTAATCCCAAATGTATCCAATATGAACACACTTTAAAATTAAGAAAGGTTAATCTTGCAGTTGTTTACAGTTTTCGAAAACGCAAGTTACTTTACATTGACAACTTTTTCACGATAATTGCATTATACGGTACATAATGTGTGTAAATGAATGTGTTATCCGAGCGCTATACAAAAAATAAAAAGGTATTTAGTACCATACAAAAGGACTTTACATAACTTTTTACCTGACACATGACTATACAGTGACTATTAAGCAAGACCAACCCGACGCACATAATAAATAAACGCATGCACATGTTGATAAATCGTTCACCATCGTAATTAAGTGAGCAAACCACACACTTTTCTTTTTTTTAACTATTTAAACAAAAAATGTAATTCTATACATGATGATAAACCTACAACACAATGCATCGTCGTAAGTAAGTTTTTTTTTGTACAAATGTGAAATGAGCTCAATGTAACTGTAGTTCTTGGGAACAACTAGCCCCTTCAGAAGGGAACTTCTCAACCCAAATTAAGTTTATATACGAAGAATCTACAAATACCGACTTAAATAATAATCTTACTAGTGTCACTACAGTTACAACATGTTACACTACAGTAAAGTTAAAGTATTACATGAATCGGTCCATAATAGACATGTCTATAGACCATGTAGGTATATGTATGTACCAATTAGCTTAAACACAAAAATATTTACAAATGTAACATTTTGACAACCCCTGAAAACAGACACACATGACACAACCATCGTTCCCAATGTAACCAAAATGGCCGCAAAGCTGCGCGTTAACTGAAATTTATTACGCACTTCAAATTTACAGGGTGCCTAACCAACGTGCCAATCGTTTACGCTCCGAAGCGAACGAAACGCAACTGTCTCTGTCACACTAATATGGAAGCGTGATAAATGATTACGCTACGCTACGGAGCGTAAACGATTGGCACGTTGGCTAGACACTCTGATCTTTCTTCCTTACAAAATTATTACCGTCGGATCACCTTACCCCGGGAACTTCCAGCCCAGATCTCCCCTACTCTGTTAGTTTCAACGGTTTTACTGCGGAATACCTACTACAAAACGGTACATTAGTAAATCATCACTGAGGGCTAAGTTGAGCAAATGGAGTGTCATTAGCGTAATGCAAACCACACACACACTGCTTGAAGCTTTGATAAAAAGCACTCTTTAGTTCTAAGCGCACTTTGCTGACAAAATTGTACAAAAAGCCCGACTGCTTATAGTGGTATTTATATTAGGATGTTTGTATATTAATTACGCTAAAATGGCTGGACGGAATAGAATCCAAGCAGTTTGCCGTACAGATAATTAGGTCGTTTTAAGCCTAGAATGAGACAAACTTCTTGCTTCAGTAAAGGTGACATTTGGATGGCGACTGCAGCAACGTTAATGTTGCAGAGCTGCTGATGCACTAAAACTCTGTCTGTCTATAATCAAAACCTCTATCAGAAGAGCATAAGTTCAACAGCTACAGAAATAACGATTAGCATTCAAAAGCCCACAAAGCATTGATCATCGGATCAGCCTCTCAAAAGGAATCCTTGAAAAGATATCCGCTGTCATACATCCGCTATTCACTCCAAAACGTCGTACGTTTCCAGTGTTCAGCGATACATTCCTTCCTTTCGACACAGAATTAATAATAGTAAGTACCTACTACCGTATAGGAAGGACACTTCATATAAAACCGAAATTTGACAGTGGTTCAGGGACGAATCATGCTGTCCCTTTCTAATGTATGGCACTATCCCTTTCGGCTTTTTAGGGTTGCCAAAATTCATGTCATTATCTTATCTGTGGTCGTGCATGCCAAGGGACATCAAGTTGTGTCAACCCTAATAATTGCTCGGAGCAATGCTGAGCCGAGCGGAGCCGAGAATGCCCGAAAGGAGGAGGTTCGCACCCCTGCTTTCGATTAGTCTGCCTGGCACTGTTTCAAAGTGTCGTATAGAATGTTATTGAAACCCGTACTTAATGGTAAGTAAGTACCTACTACGTACATACTTATTAAGATTAAGCTAATGTGGCACTATTTCGACTTTCATTGTTTTCATTTTTTTTCTAATTTAAAAATTACCTACACAGGGCATCCTAATAATGCAAATAGATAACGAGCCGTATTATAGGTATAAGAATCATTATAAAATATACCTAGTTAGTAGTGGCATTTAAATAGAAAATTTAAAAAAATGGTAAGTCGCTCGAGTACGCAGCAAGAGCCTATATCTATAGTTTGGTGCCGACATCTATCAATGTAACTTTTCCTTTTATAAAGCAAAGCTACCAAAACATTGCACTGAAACTGACGACAACCGAGCCTCAACTATATTTAGCAGTCCTTAGTTAAAAATGTCGTAAGTAAATACGGTTTTTAGCATCGTACCCGCTGTTATTATTCTGTTTTGGTTTTATTCAGTTAGTCGCAGTTTACAGGCAGTCTGAGCGCAACTTAGCGAGCGAACATTGAAATTGCGTTGACAGTCCATGGTGTCGTTAGAACGAATCTGTGACGCAGCTTGGTAATCAGAGGGCCTACCGCGAACTACGTTCGACGTGTTGCCTCTCTGTCGTACTTGTAAATTCGTACGTAAGTGTGACAGGGAGGTAACACATCGAACGTGGTTCTCAGTAGGCCCTCAGCACAGTGTTTTAAGTCCAATTCATATTTATTTTACTTTTCTCTTACCTACCTCATTGAATTTGCCTTTCCATAACATAAAAATAAAACAAATGGTTTCCGAAAATTAAGCAGAATTAGACTACACTTGATGTCTAAACCAGGGGCGTTATTTGACAATATAATTTTAAATCATACATTATAGAACGGGAGAGCCATCATTTTTCTTGTTTGTGTACCTATTATGACATAATAATTTATTTCAGATAGGTATAACTACATGACAAACATACAGAATAACTTATTAACTAAATAAACCTAAAAATAAAACTAAATTAAATCTAAAACCTATGTGTACCTTAAATGTACCTACTTATATTTACCTGTATACGTAAATGAGTACAATTGCGATGGCAAAATGTACGTTTAGCTGTATTTCTGCACTCACTGGTTCCTTAAATATAATTTTTAGGTATGTATAGGTATGTAACATGCGTAAGGCCCATCCAAAGAGACTCCCTATTATTAGAACATATATTATTTTACGGGCATTTTGAATATGAAACAGCAGCATTTAGTTATTAGGCTTAATATAATTAAATTTGGCTGTCTATTAATATTTTTGCGCTAATTAAATTAAACAATGTACCAGTATCCCATAGCAAAGGTTAGGTTAGATTTGTGAAGTTTCTGAAAATGAGACGGTTTTTGAAAAAAAAAATGCTTTTAGACAAATGAAAATTCGGCAAATGAAACATTGGACTAGAAATGTCTCGAGGTTGCGATAGGTAACCGGGCCCTAGGTTGAAAGATCAGATAGCATGTTTTTGTAAAAACTAGTGGTCGAGCCTATTTTTGGGATTGGGGTTCCAAAGCGGAATCCGGGCGCCTTTAGGATGCAACCGCGAAAGCGTTAAAATGAGAAGAAGATTCTAAAGTTGTAAACCTCCTGAAATGTACTATAAAATGGTCCTGACTATCCTGAGCCAGTCTCATCCAGAAGTATCCTGCGGTCTTCCGAGTCGACACTCGACCCAACGAGCTAACAAAGCAAGGAGCCTGGTGTCCACCAGGCGCTTCTTTAATTTGAAAGCGGCTACCTATCCGGTCCACTTTCCATCACCCTGTCTGGCAACATGTCCCGCCCACAATGTCATCGTTCAGTGGAATTCCACTTGAGCTAGATAATGACGTGACCCAAGTCTCGCACCTTAGTGCGGTGGCGGATCTTGATATTCTCGATATTCCTTACTCGGCCCTTATGTATGGGGCGCACAATGGCTCTCTTGCAACTCGTATTTTATTCACAGCCTCGTGAGCGTCCATGTCTCGGCACCGATAAGATCATTTAATTGGCTTTTATTGTCGTCATATTTTTTTTTCCGACGAAACGGAGGCGAAGGTACTTACGTACATGAATTTAGGGTGCTCTTACTGGTACTAATACTAATAATAGCGAGACTTTTTTTTTCATGTAATGTTTTTGATGGGATTTTTATAGTTTCCGCTGTAACAAAAGCGATGCGTAACGTCAAATTAACTGGATCCAGCGAGGTTGTGTGAGTAATTAAACTATTTGACCACTTTAGTATTGCTTGGATAAGGTATTGAAATAAGAATCAAACACACAAAACACAAAAGAACATAATTAAGTACCTTCAACAAAGTAACCAGTCAGCGATAGATCGAATGTGAAATATAAATTTGTCTGGTTTTACCTGCTATCTGGTTTCACCCCTCTTTCCCCTTCCCTAAAGAACACCTACCTAAAGAAATTTGATTTCTTTGCCACTTCATACCTGGTCACAGTAACAATCTACCGTATAAAAGTCGCTAGGAATCTCGTAAGTATTTCTGTCATTGTAAAATTGTGATAAAGTGGCACAGAAATCAAATTCCTTGACCATAGACTGTGCAGTCAATACTGTCAGTGTGCCATTTTATTTAAAGTTATTAATACACTACCTACTTTTTTTATTTGGGTATTTTTAGGTTATTTCTACTAAGAATAGTCTCTTTCGATTTTCGATCCTAATAGGAGAAAAAAAGTGTGCTATAATTTCCATACATTTTCGTCCCTTCCATTCCGTTACCGTCATGCAAAGTCTATGAAAAATGGTAACGGAATAAAAATAAGTCTTAGGATTTTTTTTTTAATAACAAAAATTCCCAAATCTGAAAAAAGTATAGTATGCATTTATACTTTAAGTAAAATGGCCCTATACCTATACCTGATACCTATAATACCGGATTGAAAACAGGATTAACAAAAATCGAAACCACATAATAACACAAAAAAACGATACAACATAGTTTTTTTGAGATTTTTTTTCCCTTGTCGATTTAAGGATGTTACAGTTTCGAACAGTGTGGAAATCTGTGTTTGTCCATAATTTGTAATAATATAAGCGACACCGCAAGCATAAAGTGTTAATTTTTCTGTAAGACATGAAACAAACGCCATTATTGAAAAACAAGAAAATAGCATGCTATTATGTTATTTTTTTTCTCTCCATGGAAAGTTTTTAAACACAAAAATAACGCTTTCTTCTAACCTATTTTGTTGGGAAAAGTTATTCCCGGCTTCCAGGTGTTGCAAAACATATTCCGAGGGCCCATTTATTTTTTTTCTTTTATGAAACGACACGTTGAGATTCGTTTTTGCACCAGTTTCAAAAGAAAATAAGTAAAACGGGTAAATTTTTGTAATTAATTTACTTGCAATAAACGTGCATTTAGTTCTCTCTGTTGCTAAGGTATCGCTATCACCGATATTTTTAATTTATTTTATACAGTTTGGCACATGTTCTTAAAAACCTAGTGCTTCACTGGTAGCAAACAAGTTCGAATTGTTCTCATATAAAGCTATTAGGCGTAGATATTACTTGTGCAGCTACTAATATTATATTGTTTTCCTGAAGGCTCGGCTTGTAATTAGTGTGTATTGCTGGCGACCATAAGACAGGGGCAGCTAATGGACTGGAGCTGCCATTAGGGAGCACAACATTTGGCCTTAGGGCTGGCGGACACTGCACTTTAGTACAAAAGTAAGGGGAAAATATGAGGCGCAGTCTACAAAACTCAAATGTATCTTTTGCATTCGTTTTTTTTAGCATAAATATTGTAAAATGACGTGTATTTCATGATATCCTGCAAAATCGAAGCACTGGTTTACACATTTATTCCAAAGCAGGCTTTTACAATTTAAAATAATTATACTGATTTAAACTTTCACGATTTTTACTCATTATTATTTATCTCCACGGGACTTAATCGCGTAAAATAGTTTTAAAATGTACCTCCGACGTTTCGAGGACGGCGTTGTCCCCGTGGTCTCGGAGAAGACACAACGCCGTCCTCGAAACGTCGGAGGTACATTTTAAAACTATTTTACGCGTTTAAGTCCCGTGGAGATAAATAATAATAAAATAATTATGAATCTAAATGACTATTAAAATAGTGCTTGAGGGACAGAACTAGTCCAGATGCGAGACATAACTCTAGGTTCTAATACTTAAACGAACTCTTTGTATAGGTATTACTCGTTTTCTAGCTCGGACATTTTTTAAGTCACTTCAATTTTTGTCTTCATAAGCTCCGTTTTATCTTCTTTTATTTAGCATCTTTCCGGCTTTTTGTCACGGTCTGCTGCCGCTGCTGCGGTGCTTTTTCTACGGAGGAGCCTGAACCAAAAATGATTATTTAAGAAAACGACTAACATCGGAACTACCTACACTAGAAACATTTATTTATCGAAGAGTATTTAGCAAATAAGTATCAAATACTTACCTAATATTTTTAGTAATATGTTACGAACAATGAATTAAATAGCCCTAGCCCGGGCCCGAATCCACGACCTCCTTGTGTAGCGTTCTCGCTCGGTAAACGATGCTCCGCCTTCTGCCCTCAAATCTCAAACGATGACGACGAACGACGATGATAATCCTTGTTAGCTATTCTTGGATGTAATTTGACCAACTGCAATGCAATGTGCGTCGTCCCTAAGCGCAACATTTGCCGCTAACGATAGCGCGTGTACATTAGTAATAATTATTGGCCGCACAGCCAACGCAGCCCGTCTAATTACTGACCCTTGTACACGCTTCATTTATTCTGTATTATACATAAATACCTACATTCTGCGATGAGTGCGACCACCCAAATAAAGGCTGTATACGGACTTTTCTACTTCAAATAAGAACAATGAGGGTAAGTAATTTATTTTTAAACCATTATATTTATGCATAACGAACTGTTAGACTGAGAAAACTCGGAAACATGAATATTCTCAAAAACAAAATTAAGCTACATACAAAATATTTATCAGTACGGTTTTTACTCACTATTATTTTTAGTCGCTTTTGGCGACATGTTAAAAAATAGTGAGTAAAAACCGTACTGATAAATATTTTGAAATATGTCTCACGATAGTTTAAGTGCGATTAAGCTACATACACCTTGTTCGTTTTTGCAAACCCCTAAAAGCTACCTACAGTAAATTTCATCGAAGACTTTTTCGAGACTTTTATTACTAGTGCCTCTGTGAGCTGTAGACCTTACACTCACGTAGCTCCGCCGCAAAAAAAAAATCAAAATGTGAATCGACAGAAAAAAATATTTATACCTATATTCATCGAACCTACTCACCAAATTTCACAAATATCTATTGAAAAATGCTACCTGTAGACGAGAACATCCGGACATACGAGCGAATTTTTGACCAAGCTTAAATGAAGATCTTTGCTTTCGCTCGGTCAACAAATTTTCTTATTTTATGCATACTATGCATGGTATACTTTCCAATGTCTGTACATATCTTACTTACATATATTACTTATATTATCATAAAATCGAACCCAAAAACCTTTGCTAACTTAATGCCGTTAAAGTCATGTTAAATTTACTACTTAGAAACAATCGAGTTAGCGACATAGTTAAGAACGACCGTAAATCAAAGTTTTGAGCTCTCGTAAAAACTTACCCGCTACTATGTATGGCGGGAATAACGTGTCGCTACCGCATAATATCAAAACTAACAGGCCAATTCGAACATATACTGACATTAGAATATTTGAATCATGTCAGTGTAGGTTCGAATTTGCCTCTAACTCATTACCTGTTTTGGTACTCAGAGTTTGGTTCAGGATAATATTTCCAGTGTAAATTTGTTTTCACTAAATTAATTTTATACTTAAATAAAATATGGCTACGTGTGTGGACACAAGGCACGTTTTATATACTGTGTCTATGAGTTGCACTTACATGTTAATAGTTTGTATTTTATGTTCAAACAAAAAAGGAAATTTACGTCTGGTATTAGCCTGTACTAGGCGTTCTCGGCATTATCAGAGGAGCATAAAATTACAAGTGGCACTTACGTAAGAAAGCCGTATCCTACTGGAAACGAACTGTTTGCCTGACACACTGTCGCGTCGGTTATCTAATTAAAACGAATTTGCATTAATTAGTTTTATATGATTTTGACCCGTGTTCTTTCACTGATATGCGTTAAAATTGTTAAATAACAAACGAAACCGGCAACGCCCTCTATAGGAGAGTAGGCCAAAGGTAGTGGCGCAATCTGATCGAGAATCAAATTTTCGTGATTTTAGACTGTATCTATCTATTACGGAGTTATATCTATCTTTGGTATTTAAATAATTAATAAATATTATAAAACAGATCAACCTAGCCCCAAACTTCTAACTAAGCAACCTACCTCCTTACTCCTAACCTACCTATTTTTACCTATACAGTATACACTGTGCGCAGGGTCATTTAGGTAGCTACTCAAAAAATTTGCCTACTATACTGTAGGTATACATATGATTTGTAACCTATTCTTGGAAATATTATTGTCATGATTCATTGAAATAGTGGTTATTTGTAGCGTAGTGGTGCGTATGATCATAGCATTAAACGAAATTTATATCTGTTGTAAATCTCTAATTCTTATATGTATTTCTGTGTACAACATTTTGTTTATCAAATTTAAGAAAAATGATAATTGCAAAAATCACGATTGCTACCAAAAAAAATTTTTACTTTAATAATACAATTTTTTTACTTCTATCAGGTTTGAAATCTCTTTTTTTGAAGAATAAACAAAACATGTTGTATTTTAAAAATAAATTTTCCTTAAAAATTTAATTTTGGAAAATCGTTAATGGTTGTTGCCATCCCCCGGCATTTTTATACATAAATTATATTGTATATACAGATGTCAATCACAATGAAAAAATCATTCTGTAGTATTCCTTCAGCACCGTCACTTTCAGAACTTCGACTTTTATTCACTCGATTTAACCATTTAATAGTTTAAAAAGTGTATGAAAGGTTTTGAGAAACTGGGAGCTTTACTAAGTAGTAGATCATTAACTGGCCTCTGGCAATTTGATTATCGTCTATATTTTGGTAACTGGTACGGAATATGCATTTGTTGCGGTATAAAGCGAGTTTAGTATACACTAGAAAAAAATATCTGGTTTGTGAGTGCTCAACCACAAACACTACTGATAATTTATAATTAAGTGAATAATATTAAGAACGTGATAAATTTTGTCCTTCGCTGCCTGAAACAGGAACTCCTAGTTCAGGCATTTGTAACCCACTTTCCTGTACTAACAACTCTTAGCCTATAAGATGAACCTCTGTACAATACTTTTTTCAATAAACTATTTATATTTCTATTTCTTTGTTGTTTTAACTTAGGACCCGTATGTACTTACTCTAACGGAGATTGTCCAGAACGGGAAAGGTTTATAAGGACTCGGCCGCGTGGAAGAGTTAATCGAGCGTTAGCGCGTTAGATACAAGCTGGGAATTCTGCCCGGCGTACAATAAAAAATCTTGTACGAATCCTAGAAACTAACTACTTACTCCAATCAGTAACAACAAAGAATGGTACACCATTTTTATTACAAAATATATTGAAATGTATCTGTTCCAGTGTTTCGATCTGTAATCTATTATTATAATGTCAGGTATATTAATATATTAATAATACATATTTTAATAAAACGGGTACCTGAATACAAAACATACATTTCATCATCATAATCCTTAACCATTTTAATAGATACAGCTATGTATTACTTATACAGCTACTATAGGATACATTAAACCGAGTGCTAAGTTAGAGTTAGTAGTAGGTAAGTCATTATTAGTACTAAAACTAAGACCAGCATAAGACCGCGTAATGTGCAATGGTCTCGAGCGCGGATTCACCCAAACTCCCAAAGTGGTCGCAATAAAAAGAACTATTAGTAGACGGTGTAATCGCTGAAAACGCTTTGTTGAAGTTGAAATAAGAATAAGTATACATTAGAGATGCTTGGAGGTACTTTTATTCAGGAGGCTGGAATTCTGCCGAGTGGTGATTTTATGATACCTATTTATTTAAAGGATGTTTTGTTTGTGCATTTTCAGAGAATTAAGCTCTCAATTTGAACTTGCGAAGATCAGATAATGGATACGCTTATAGGCTTAGCCGTTGCTTATTAGCATAATGCTTCAAAGCTTTTTTTAGTTTTTAATGGTAAATGCAGACAAAAAGACATCTTTCCAAAAATAGAAATATCGAACACCCTAATTTATAATGAAAACGGTACCTAATTTTGTATAGTATATGTTTTCGTTATAAGACTACTTATTTACACAAGAAGTCTAATCTGAGATAAAATAAATATTATAATTCGGCAGTCGATCACAACCTATTAATATTATTCTAGACTAATCTACTACCTATGTACAATTGCTTAAAAATGAGGCATGTAATATTGATGCTGCCTTCCACCTCCCTAAAAATTAGGTCATCGAATTTAATGATTTTGTCTGCGTAATAGTCAGTCGTAATTAAAATTATTAACAATTTATGCATAATGACAAGGGAATATTCGAATTTAACTATCCGATACTAATTACGCTCATGTGGTTTCACCGGGCGCCAGTTGCAGGCGGATCAACAAACGAAACCAAAATTAATTTCTGTGTTTAGAATAGTTGCTGAATACTGAATACGTTAGGAGTTAGGGTTGTGTTCGATTAATGAAAAAACGCATTTCTCTAATTATTATTATTTTACAATTGGACTGGCGGAAAATGCTGGAGATCTAGTTGACAGCCCGCGCGCCGCACAAACGAATCAATCTTTAACCGGCTGAAAGATCGAACACTATACTCCACTATTTTTCACACAGCGCATAGTTCGATTCTTCGAACACGTGGCAAGACGGGAATATAGTCTAAAGGTATTGATAATGATCAGTCACGTAAAAGGTAAGAGAAGTAGAGGAAGAACGCCTACCCGGTGGATAGAAACAATAAAGGCACATGCAGGGCCTAAGACCCAGGCTTGCCTGCAAATAGCACAGGATAGGAGTGCCTGGAAGAAGGTACAAAGCGTCCGTGAAGAGAAGACTATTGGACTGTACTCAAACGTAAATAGTACAATTATCGTACCTATTTTAGAATGGGTCGCACGCACAAAATCACTGCGGAATGTATCAATACCTACGACATTGATTATAACAAATTGTAAATACGGAATACCGTTTGGTTAGGTACAGCTGGTACCTACATAATACCTAGTTTTTTTTACCTACAGGTATCGGGATGGAATGAATTAGTACCTAACCTTGACACAATTGTTAATTAGGTACCAATTAAAATAGGTAATCTATTACGAAACATTAAGTACAAAATGATTACAGTAATTACATTTGCACATCTCTGTGTCATGTTCATAGTTCATTAATTTCCGTAATACCCAGTTTGTCAACAAACCGCAAATTATTCAGAAACTCACTTCAAGTTTTTAATACCCACTCTGTTATTACTTATAATACGCAACAAAGTTTAATTGCCAACTTGAACAGGCGCAGCCTTCTCAGTACAGTCACGACACAAGGATAGAAGAAAAGCTGTCTGAATATTACCATATTAATTTGACTTGACCGTTATTCGAAGCTTATTAATTGAGAGAGGCACGTTGTTTCCCGCCATTGTATTGCTATCTCTTTCTATCTAAAAAAAGAATTTGTTTGTAGCAACTACACAGAATACGCGAAAGTGAAAGTTTGTTGACAGTGTAAGCGATTCGCGAAAAAAAATTATACAGACACATTACAAGCGAGGAAATTAGAAAAAGAACAAAAGATATGGCGCGCCGCGAGAAACTTGCGACGGAAAATTGGCGATCGCGCGGGTTTTAACGTTTTGTACCTCAATAACACTGAAAGTATATTGTTTATAAGTGTAGCCGGAGAGCGGCAAATTTGTTTTTCATCACACTTGCTCGAAAAGATCTTATTTCATGCAGGTGTACTGAAGGGAAAAGGCCTATATTGTTCCCGCGGGAGTTATAGCTTTCTTTTTTAATTAGGTATGTCACTTAATTCATACGAACCAAGTAAGTTATAAGTAAAATACTTTGTTTAAAGTCAAGGTATAAGGGAGTTTTACTTTTAAAATACTGACGTCAATTAAAGCCAGTGACGACTATAATCGAAGAATAAATTTGTAAGAAAAGAACTGGGCATAGCGTGGTATGTGGTATGCATAGCTATAGCTATAGCGTAGCGGGCCGGCGAGGGGCGCAAAATGCGTGCGCGCCTGTGTGCGTGCACCACACACACTGGGATAGTCCCTCGCTACGCGGTACCGCCCCCGTCAGCGCGACGGCGATATTCAACTTGAAATCTCAAAATTGAAAACGGGCTCACCTCCTGTTGGCTCTTATTGAGTGATGTATGTCATGTACCTAGTAGTTAAAGCGACAATGTTCTATTATAGTGGTCTAGGAATCAAATTGGTTGACTGTACATATCTCAATGTTCATAATAATCTCGTTCCGTTTCACAGATTACGAACAGTAATTAAATTGGAATAGTGAAATAGGCTGCCACACTGCATTTAAAACCTATTTGATACATGTATATATATTTTTATTGACCATGGAAAAGGTAATTTTCATTCGACTTTGTTTTGAAAAGAAGTCGGACCGTCATTCGATTCTCTGTTACCTATTCAGATATAAATTGCTTATTATCAGACGGATAAGGCTATAACTAATAGTAGTTTTCATTGAAAGTATCTATTAAGCTTTTGTATTACGAATTTTTTCGTATTCGTTGGATCCATGGTTCAAAAGTTAGTGGGGACACACTTTTTTTTTTCGGAGCGATTATGTCCGAAATATTAATTTTATCAAAAAAATGGTTGTTGAATATCCGTATTCGTTTTGAAAAAACTACCCAACGATACCCCACACCATTGGGTTAAAGCGAAAAAAAAAAAAACAGAGGTAACCTAAAAATGTATTATCTTGTAGGATTTATTTTACCGTTCTGTCGCCATGCATGATTTATGTATCTATGCCAAATTACAGCTTTCTAGCACTACTAACGATCACGGAATAAAGCCGCGGACGGGCAGACAGACGGACATAGCGAAACTATAAGGGTCCCTACGGAACCCTACAAAGATATTAAAATACAAATAACCATCACATACGTAAATATTTACGTAACATAACGTCTTTCATTTAGTCTCAAGACCAACCCCAAACGTCACTCCTCCAAAATCAAACATATTTTAAACGTCACGAAGTCACGATAGCAGACGAAAATGAGTTTTTTGGCGTAAATTTATGATTCCGGCTGCAGGCGACGTGCCATGGAAACTAAGCGGTGCCATTTTTTAACATTCAGATAATATTGCAAGACGTTATTTTTAAGAAACCGCATATCTTAGCAAACAACAAATTTTGGAATAACTGCCATGAGTCTTGTTGATAAAGCTTAAAATCAGGCAGCAAACGGGAAGAACGTGTGAGGTTAAAAATGTTATTGTAAGACGTTTTATCTTGTTCATCGTTTATTACGGAGATGTGCCGCCGGCTATTTGGAAAAACGAGTAACACCAATGTTACTGAAATTTTTTGTCCTATAGGTATTGTGACTTGTATTAGTTTTTTCTCTCCCCTATAGGGACCATGCGCGTTGGAAACCCGCGACCTCTGGTTTGAAATTCACACGCTAGGCTACCAGTACCAACCCTTGCACCGGAATATCCTTTAATGTGGCAAGATGCGGGAAACGGTTGTACGGTAAGTACATTTTAAATATAATCAATTGAAAAAAAGTTACCAAAGATAATGTATGTTACTTGAAGTGATAGGTATAGTAAAAACCTGTTCGTAAGAGTTGCCTCCTTGCAAAAGTCATTAAAAACCTACCTCATCCATTCGGTAGAGCTTTCTTGTTGGCCTCAATTATGTATAAACGCAGGCTCAGTTTTCGTTTCCAAATTTTTTAATTACTCTCGTGCGAACAAAACATTATTTATGCAACAATGCGCCAGCGGTTGGCGATTGTTTAATGACGTATAATGTGCATGGTGCTTTTTTGTGTTCTGGGACCTATAAAAGTTTAATTTGGATCCGATTTTGCAATTTTAGTTTACCTTTTGACATGATACTCTTCGCTCTAAAAGAAGAACGTGTAATAATATAAATTACATTTAGTTATACAGATTACCTTCATTAATGCAAGGCTGAGTTCATTTAACAAGCAGAAATAGCAAGAGCGCTTGAAATTTGAGCTTGTAAACACAAAAAAGATAATTAGATGTACAAACTAATTACATTCCTAAACTAATCTCAGTAACTGCAATTAAATAGAAACTTCTAGCCAATCATTTTGAATCTTTTAAGAAATAATGGCAGTAGCGGGAGTGCCATTTACCACAGCACTCGCAAGCATCGCTTAAAACTCATCGGACATTTTTAATCGTCATCAACATCACAGTCGGTGTGGTCATTACGCTATCGACGGAAGCGTCGGTCGTTAGAACGCCTCGCTTGTCACTTTTATCTGCACCCTACCCTACTTGTTAATGTCTGCTTTACATTGTTCACCACTATTCAAGCGTGGGTCGAAATATCTAGAAACTAGGGATGTACCGACTAGTCGCCGACTAGTCGGGAAAGCCGACTATCCGGCCACATTTGTAGTCGGCGATTAGTCGGCGACTAGTCGGCCAAAATGGCCGATTAGTCGGCCTTTTATTAGTTACAGAAAAACAGGTCATAAACTAATTAAACAGCAAATACATTTGATAAAATTTCCATTTTATTCAATTAAATTAATTATACTTTATACCTGTTAAGGGTGCATACGAATATTGTCATTCAATGGCATGGAATATTGTTATTCAATGACAACTACAAACGTTTTATTACAGTGCCTATGTAATTTTTATTATTTGAGGCGTCTTCAATTAAATTACTAGAACAACCTCACAAAACGCGAGTCTCTTAAGAAAAGTCTATTTTGCTCAAAATGCTCAAATGGCAATTGGCTTATTCATGCATAAATTTTGTATTTTTCCTTCAAATACAAACTTTATGCATTTTTATTAGAATATTAAATGCCGTAATATCTTGTAGCATATGCATTTCCTTGGTTAAATTGTAATTTAATTGCTTAAAATGTGAAATAAAATGCATTAAATTACGCGCAAAAAGCTAAAACGACGAAAGGAGCTAGAAAATTGTTTTACAAATGCATCCTAACTTAGACAAAGCTGCTGCAGTGACCATCTGAATGTAAACTTTAAAGAGAAATAATGATTTATGAATTTGGCCGACTAGTCGGCCGACTAATCGGCCATCCGAGCGCCGATTAGTCGGCTAGTCGGCTAGTCGGCCAAATCAATAGTCGGTACATCACTACTAGAAACCTTTAATAGTTGCTGCCATACTGATTCCGATTTTCTTGCTACTGTGTGAAATGTACAGTCAGCAAAACTATTAGCTTAGCACCCCTGCATACAAATGCTAAGCTAAGCTAATAGTTTTGCTGACCGTTCATTATGTGTAACTATCAAGTATATTAAGTTGTTGCGGATTACATCATTTGTAAGTAGATGACGAAGCCTGTTGCTGATTTGCTTTTGTGTCCACTTGACGAAGCCTGCGTTGCCGATCACGATCTATGCATGGACTTTCTATTTACTGTTTTATTTATTGTGACGTGAAAATAAATATACATTAAACGTTAAAAAAAAAGTATATTATAAACTGAAATAGATATCATACACTAATTAAATAAAAAGTGACCGGTGGACTTGGTCAATTTTTTTTTAATGGATGATCTATTTTAGTTTATAATTTATATATAGTAGTGTGACTACTTAAAAACGCAAATCAAAATACTTATTTCATAAAAATTATTTGATTTGTTCCCTATATAGTTATCATATCAAGTATATTTTAATTCCACCAAAAACATTTGCGTGTAAAATTGTGTATCTGTCAAAAAGTTATCAGATCTCATGTACAGCCAAGCTTTTTATTCTACACGTCCTAACTTCACAAACTCTACACCTTAGTCAAAACACGTGTGGCTGGGTCGCTTCGACCGAATTCGAAACGGCCAAGCGATTCGATTCGATTCGAAGAAGGAGGATCTAATTCATCTAATATTGTTAACCGTATCAGAATTAGAGTTTTGAATGATTCACGGTTAGTTTCACTAGACTTATATTGACCGGGATATAGACCGTGATTACCTTTTGTATTATTTGTGAGCTCCCGATATTTCGACGCAGTTACATGCATCATCACCCGTGAACATGATGCATGTAACTGCGTCGAAATATCGGGAGCTCACAAATAATACAAAAGGTAATCACGGTCTATATCCCGGTCAATATAAGTCTAGCGTATCAGAATTCTATGCTATTATTTTGATAGCAAATATTATCAGAATATTTAATAAAAAACATTTCATATTTTAATTAACCTTTAGAATGGTCTCCCATATACAATTGTGTGCAATATAATTCTATTTCGAAATAATACTGGAATTAAAATAAAATAACATGAAAAGCGGTTTTTTTACTAACTGGCGGAAATTCTTATAAAAATGTAAAACTCGATGAAAAAAATAAAATTGTGTACTATAATTGTAGTTTAGTATCCTGCCTATTATTTCCAATTAAAGATTTACATCTAAACCCATGTCATCCAGAAAAAAAAACTTTTCTATAAGACGATCTTCGTAGCAGAGTGCACTAGTAGTCCATCATTCGGACTTAGTTGTTGATTTTTGACCAAATACATTGGTATTCATTGTTTGCTTGAGGATCTAAATAATAGTGCCGCCCATGAAAAATTGCGGACGAAGTTAATGATGACGAACAACTACCGGAAATATAACCTGATCCGGACAGTACGGTCGACATTTGTCGGGCATGCCGCCGTCCCGGTCAGTCACTCAGCATATCATCTCCGGTTGTTCTCATCTTGCTAACGGCGAGTACTTGCACAGACATAATCTCGTAGCCAGGATTATTCACCAGCAACTTCCTCTTCTATACGGCCTTGTGGACCGCGGAGTACCGTACTACAAGTACTCACCTGTGCCAGTTCTCGAAAATGGTCGTGCCACGCTCTATTGGGATCGCTCTATCATCATTGACAGGACTATTGTAGCCAAGAAGCCTGACATCGTGCTGATAGATCGATCGCAACGGAGGGCCGTGCTCGTCGACATCACCATCCCCCATGTTGAGAATCTCGTGAAGGCCGAGAAGGCTAGACTTGGCTCACGAGATAACCGCCATGTGGGACGTTGATTCGACGATCACGATGGTCGTGTCAGCGAACGGTCTCATAGCGAAGAGTCTCGACCAACACCTACAGATACTCTCGTTGAGTGGTTGGATCAAGGGTCAGGGCGCGTATAGTCGGTTCCTCACTCTGCGGCCCTGACTACCGGCAGCTAGGGCCCTGCCCCGCTGTTGGCAGCAACCTGGGTTCGGTGTTTTGCAAAATGTGTTTATATGTATATTTTTTGTGTTGTTTCGTAAGTTTTTTTATATTTTTGCTTTTATATTCATATTATAAAAACCCTAGCCTAAGAAAGATGATGAATAAAATAATAATAATAATAAACCCACTGGCTTGCCTTCATTGGCCGTCCAGAGAGTTGCTAGAACTATATGCTTCAGGGGTGGAAGTGAAAGATGCATATGACGCGAGTTGGCACAGTGGCTGTTAACAGCCAGGGTAGAAAGCGGCGTACACCGCTCGACACCCCTGAGCCGCTCACACCGGTGTTGCTCCTGGTCGTCTTTACGACGGCAGTTTCAAGGGCACATCTAGTTAGCGGCGAGTCACCGCCTGCCTCGATAACGTAGAAACATTGTTATGGCAGGTGACCGGACCTCTCAGCCAACTTCAACACCATAACCGGCACTCTTCTCCACTGTATTTAGAATAGCCCCCTACGACAGCTGACACCGATTTACGGACCGATTTGTACCCGTGAACGGGTTCTAGCTGGTGTATTTACGTAACATCAAACTTAGACTTATATTGACCCAACAAAACTCAAAACAAAACACAAAACAACAAAAACAGTTCAAAACTCTTAACATCAAACTTGTCTTAAAAGGCCTCTGCGCTGTTGGCTTCGGCCCCTCGTACGCCTCCCAAAGGTCCGGGACCCCAAATTCGAGGGGTGAGCGGTAAAACCCGATAAGTCGTGCAAATGGGTTTTTTAAATTAGAACTATATGTGGGGTGTGTACAGTAGAGTTCTCATTAAAGTGACAAAATATGTAGACTTATCGGGTTTGACCGCCTACCCCTCGCCATGGTCCCGAGATGGAAATACATACAAATAAAACAATAAAAAAAGCTTTATTGCACACTACTTAAAGAAATGGTACATAGGTATGAACAGGTATAAATATGTAGGTAACAACATAGGTAGGTAGGTATTATCTTTAGGTTATCTATTTATTTATTTTTAAGCTACCCAAATTCCAATACTTAGCTGTCCGGTTAAATACGTGCCTTTTATTAGCTAAAATGTTGAGGTTGAGCATAGATATTTGGATTTTATTGAAGTATTTTAATAATTAGTTATGTATACCACACGACCTATATCTATGAAATAATTATATCTAAGTAATAAAGCAGAGCCATGAAGTGTTTAAATTCCTACACAAGTGGGCTATTAGTAAGCCGAGCCGGTGAGCTGTATCAAGGAAATTTTCAGAATGCGGGCACAATACATATTGGATCGCTCGCTTATTGCGCATGCATTTTTTACTAGGGACCGAACCTTTTATTGGATACTGCATATTCCATTATGCTCTGTTAGTGGAATGAAATATTATCAAGATATTTATGAAGTTTATTCTAAATCAGCTTAATAGACAATTTTTATGAAAATGAACGAGCATGTACAGTTTACAAAAATGCATTAAATAAATTGCTTTGACATCAACAAATATAAACTTCGGAGATAAGGGGAATGGTATATTTTTTTACATTTTCCTTCATAAGTCAATTTGTTTTCACCATGGAAAAAAATAAAAAAATGTTTTGTAATATTCCGTTTGAACTTTTTCAAATGATATCCCACTCGACCTAGCAACTAGACTTTGAAATTTTGCCCCCTCTTTATGGGCATTTTCCATAATTAATATTTCATATTTCATATTTCATTTATTGCACTGTCATGATACATAAAATAAGGTGTTACAAATAAAGTTAGTAAATTCATGACACCCTGTTAGGGCACAACAACAATGTTTAACTTACTATCTAATACCTATTAAAACATTTCATTATAATATATCTACCGTAATTTGTGTAAAGAAATAAAATAAGATAATAATAATAATAATCATCGAATAATAACATTGTAAAAGTGATAAAAGATAAAAAATTAAATAACATTCCATACAGTCAGATTTTGGCAATTGTAAAAGTAAAAGTAAAAATAAAAAAAATATTAAAGCATTACACTTTCAATATATTTGGGAGAGCGTTCTTCATGACTATTCCAAATTTCAAATCGATAGCTTAAGTAGTAGTTCTCGAGATATTTAGCGATGTGACAGACAGATGGACGGACGGAGTCGCACCATAAGGGTTCCTTTTGTACCTTTTTGGGACAGAACCCCAAAAAGGTATTTTTATGTATAGTAGCTGCAGAGATAATTGACCCTCTTCAAACAAGTTTATGTGTAGGAGGGGTCAGTTATCTCTGAAGTTTATTGTACATTATATTTCATGATTTTCTAATAGGTACAGTTAATCTATATATATATAAATGTACGTGTCCTGACTGACTGACTGACTGACTGACTCATCAACGCAGAGGCGAAACCATAAAAACTAGAAAGTTGAAATTTGTACAATAGGTTACATTTATATTGTGTACAAGAAATAAGAAGGGATTTTGAGAAATTCAACCCCTAAGTGGGTTAAAAAGGGGATGAAAATTTGTATGGGGTTCAAGTTTTATTTTAAGCTGGGAATTTGAAACGTCGGGAAAAGATATATTATTAAAATACAAGAAAAGTAATTTCAGCGTTTTTGAAAATTCATCCCCTAAGGTGGTGAAAAAGGGGTTGAAAGTTTGTATGGACAAAAAAATTTTCAAGTGCGGGACTTGAATCTTTGTATATGGGCATATTATTAGTATATAGGAAAATTAATTTCAGCGCCTGTTTAAAACTCATCCCCTAACAGGGTTAAAAAGGGGTTGAAAGTTTTAATCCTTTGAAACTTCTTGGAAAGGCATAATAGCCGATTACAAAAAGGAATTTCGGCGTGCTTGGAAATTCAACCCCTAAGGGGGTTAAGAAGGGGGTGAAAGTTTGTCTTGGGGTTCAAATTTTATTTTAAGCTAGGAACTTGAAACTTCGCAAAACGGTTTTATATTTAAAAAAACAAGAAACAAATTTCAGCGTTTTTAAAAATTCATCCCCCAAAGTGGTGAAAAAGGGGTTGAAAGTTTGTTTGGAGATCAAATATTTTTGTGAGTGCGGGACTTGAGTATTGGTATAAGGGCATATTAGTAGAATACAAGAAAAGTAATTTCAGCGATTTTGATAATTGATCCCCTAAGGTGGTGAAAAAGGGGTTGAAAGTTTGTAAGGAGATCAAACCTTGTTTTGAGTGCGGCACTAAAAATTTTCTATAAAGGCATATTATTAGAATACAAGAAAAGTAATATATGTAAGCGTTTTAAAATATTCATCTCTTAAAAGGGTTAAAAAGGGGTTGAAACTTTGAATCTATTACAAATGCTTTGAAACTTCTTAGAAAAGCATTGTATAAAATAAATAAATAAAAATAAAAATCATTTAATTCAGAAAACATAGGTTCCATAATATGGTTAGTAACTCTTTACTTAAGAACTATGTTAGAATATTATTAAAAGGAAAGGAAAACTAAACTAAATTTAAATTAAATTAAAATTACAAAAACAAAAAAACAAAAACATATAAGATGCGGCCACCCCCTCCGCCGCTTCATGCATCCCGTGAACTCCTTCTTATGACATGCAGATCCATGAAGCGGCCGAGAACGGGCGAGTCCAGCCTGTCCGCTATCATCTGCAGGATCCTGTTGCCGCTCCCTCGCACACGTCGTATAACGGACGCCGACTTTTTGCGTATTATAGCATAAAAATCGTCGACGGCCGCATCTGCAAACATGCCCGACGCGCTGCAATAACGAGGGAGCCGCATCAGGGCCCTGAATGCGTTATTGTATTGCACTCTTAGTGCATTGTACGCCCGCTGCGTAAAACTGACCCATAGACCACTCGTGTAAAAACTTTGGCAGTACGCTCTAAACTATATATATAATAAGATAACAAAAAAAGTTATTTCAAAGTTCTTAGAAATTCAACCCCTAAGGGGGTTAAAAAGGGGTATTTAAGTTTATATATGTGGTACAAGTTTTCTTTTAAGGTAGGAGCTTGAAACTTGGTAAAAGGGCATTATATTAAAATAGACGAAAACTGATTTCACCGTTTTTGAAGTTTGTATAATTAAGTTTGCATCGGGAGCGAACATTTTTTTTAAATAAGTAGTGGACTTGAAAATCTTCTAAGAGGGTTGAGTGGGTATCGAGAACATTTTTTTTTAGTT
The DNA here is from genome assembly GCF_947568885.1 of Cydia strobilella. Lineage (NCBI taxonomy): Eukaryota > Metazoa > Arthropoda > Insecta > Lepidoptera > Tortricidae > Cydia > Cydia strobilella. Next base: position 16,285,463 of record NC_086042.1, on the reverse strand, counting down.
AGTAGGGGCTTGAAACTTCGTAAATTATGAAAGACAAATTTCATGCATTGTATAATTTTTAACCACTTAACCGTCCCTACTGATATCTTTTGCTGCATAATGTTCTATGCTCATGCAACATACCCAACAACACACCCATCATACATGCAACATATCCATTTTATTTATGTCATGTTATGACTTATATAACCACCAACATGCAAATCCACGCGTACGAAGTCGCGGGTAACAGCTAGTTCATCATATATCTAGAGAGTTAGAAATCAATATAGTTTTTGTTTATTGATAAAAAGTCAGTTGTGTCGCAACAATGTTAAAACAGTCGCCATTCATATTGAATGAAACGAAAATGACAACTGTCAAAATGAGGCAGGTCACAAGTTTGATAAACAAGGGTTCCATTCCATAATGTTAACGTCGGATGTGTGAATACGTTATTTCTATTAAAGTTGTAACGCTGGTGTCAGTCAGCTATCGTCGCTAAGCCGAGGCCCGAGGGCCTTCGGCTGGGCCTGAGATAAAGGCTGACAGGCGTACAATAGGACTCTAGGGTGACCAAAAGTTAGTAGATAAGTACATGATTGTAGCTTGACATACATTGTTTCCAAAGACACCATTTAGAACTAGTCAAGTAAATAAATGTCGGGTCACGTACACATGTCTCTAAATTGTAGGTGCTCTTAAAAATATAAGCTGATTCATATTTATAATGAGTCAACTAAATATCGTATGCTGATTGCTGATGGTGATAAAAAATAATGAACTTGATATACTTAATCAAAAGTTTAATGCTGCAAAAATATTATAGCTAGCGTCGTATTGTTGGATTTTTATGTGTTGCGGTTTGTGCTGCGGTGAATGTCACGGTCTCTCATTCGGTCATGTGACGGATCTTTAAAAACACGCTAGCGTTGCCCTCGCTAGTAAAAAGTCGCCGTTTATCTTGGTCACCCTACTAGGCAGAGCGCTGTAAAATGTATGAGTCCACCCTCACTATCGACGTAATAGCGTAAATATCTGTAGGCGTCCGCTTTGTTTCACACGAGCCTACAGGGACCAGCCGCGTTGTTTATTTATCGCTAAGGACTTTCATCTTAGATATTAATGATCTTCCCGATGTAACAACACACAAATGTATATTATTTGCTGATGACACGTCTATATATATTGTTTAAATGTACGAACGGGAATACCTACCTTTGAAAATGAAATAAATGAAACTATTAGAGCCATAGCCTGAGCCATCAACCAATTTATTGAATATATATGATCTTAAAATTAATATTGGTAAAACCAAAGCTGTACAATAGCGGAGGCACTCATAACATCAGCCAATCTAATGCCATATGGGCATATGACATCGGTACCTTCATACACATTCTTAGTAACCCAACATCGGACACGGCGCAAACGGTGTATAGATTGGCTGAAGTTATGCTTAATAAATAGATTATAATCATTTTAAATATTCACTTAAGCATATGGATTTTATGGTTGTAAGCTCTGAAACTATAAGAAGCGGACTTAATAGGGCCGATATGTACAACAATATAAAGGTCCTGTAAAATAATAAATAAAATAAAATAAAAAGCTGTACAATTTAGAACAAATAAGAGCCAAGCATTATCTTTAAATGTAATGTACAATAATAATAAAGCAGAAATAGTTAATTCGACTGTCTTTTTGGGATTAACTCTTGACAAACACTGTAACTGGAAGAAACATATTTACCTTGTATGCACTAAAAAAGTGAACCGATTTATGAACGCACTCCTAGATATTAGATAAACAAATCGCATTCCTAGACACCGCTTTAAACGCCTATCACAGCTATGTGTTATCTGTGTTACGAAATGGCGTTATAATCTGGGGTAAATCTGTTGACATTGATAGAATATTCAAAGCCCAGAAAAGTGCATCAGAACATTAAGCGGTATTGGTACACGACAATCGTGTAAGCCAATGTTTAAAAAACTTAAAACTCTTCATGGCATACATATTTAGCAGAAATATGCATTTTTGTAAATAAATATTAACAATACTTTACTTTTATAGCTCAAGTAAATCCAAATGCTAGAGCTAATCGGTTAAATAAACTTCTCGGTACAAAAAACAAGTTGGCTCTTTATCGAAATAATGTCGAACGTCGATGGGATGACATACACAATATATAATAAACTGCCACAATCGTTAAGAGACATGCCACTTATTAAATTTAGACTGGCAATTATAATATTTATAAGCGAGCACAATTTTTATAGCGTTAAGGAATGTTTAAATGTAGATTTTTATTAATATTGTAACAATTTATTATTTGTTGTTTATTGATTACATTCTTGGCTCTATTTTCAATGTAAATATTTAATAAATTGTTGTAATTGATTATGTAAATATGTCATTTAATGTAAATAGGTGTTATAGTATTTTGCATGCCTACTATTTAGTATAAGGTATTGATATTATCTTAATACTACTTAAATAACTATAATGAAATGTAATTTATAAGGTAGTTATTAAAGGCTAAATATTTACAATTTCAATTGACATTATCTGGACATAGTACTATTGACTCTACCATCTTATCTGTACATATGTTAAGCAAATATTTAAACGCATTTCAGTTCATTTAATTTAGAGCCCAACACGTTTTTCTAATGAGAAAGTAAGAATGTGTAAGCTTAATTGTCAATGTAAAGTATGTAATATATGGAATGTTAACATGTCCCGTCTCGAGCTCAGTGAAGTGTGCTGAAGACTATCGTAATATAAATATTTTTTACCATGACATAGTTACTATTTTAATCGGCAAATTTCATCAAAATCCCATCAGACGTTTTTGTGTGTTTGAGACACAGACATCCAAAAAGTTATTATATTTTTAGGATGAAGGCCCTCTCTACTAGGGTACCTAGTTAAACACAGTAGTCGATAATTTCTGCCCAGTAGGTAGAAAATTGCGGGTCAGCTTCCAGCAAGTACCTATATATACTGTTACTGGGGCAAATTGTTTGCAGGACGCCAAACACGCTTGAACTAACAATATTGCCAGGAAAACAATATTTCATACTAAAATGGAACACAGTTTTTTTAGTTAACAGAATTAATATTAAATTAAATATGGGCGAATTTCTACGATTGCAGCAAAATATGCACGCATCGCTTGAGTATGCCTCGACTTGGAAGATTATTCTGTTTGTAATAACAGGTTATCAATTTGATCTGCATTATGATCTGTCAGTGTCAAAAGCGAAGAAATTCAAAGCCAGATCAAATTTATAGCCTGTCAATTAGATTAAGCCTGCTCGGTAAAACGCAAAACGAATAAATTTTTTTTTAGGAAATGGGTTCATTATATCAGGGGACAATTTTGTAACTCTACTGATAGGGGTTTTAAAACCATTTGATATAAAGTAACCGAAAAAGCAATAGAAAGAATGAACGAGCGGAAAACGAACTAAGTAGGTGTCCACATTCAAATTCATTTTTATGGGGAAAGCAACTGTAAATTTCATTGTGTATCTCATTGTGTTTTTCCCTTTAAAAAGCGATATAGAAGTGATCTAAAGTAACTTATAATAGTTTTTATAAAAATAAAAATAATTACATTCAGGATTCAGGGCATTATCTGGCAGTACAGATACTACTGATGTAACCGCTATCCCGTCTTCGTTTTAACTTTAGCTAAAACTCCGATATTAAACTGTTGCAAATAATTTAAATTGCATACAGCTCATTAATATGTATCAGAGAGTCTGCCCAGACGGTCTCGAGTGCGCGCAAACTGCTTCTCATTTCAATATTTTAAAGAAGTCTGTGGTGCCATAAATATTTTAGTTTTGTTTCATTAACGCCGTTTTGCTCTTTGTGTCGGTTTGGCAGCGTTCTTTCTTTACAATATTTCTATAGTTTTCTACGAAAACGTAGACACTTCAGGTAGGCTAGGTACGAGTCCAAAACATTACGACTATTCTTAACGTGTAGTTGATTCAGCTAGCAGAGTTTGAAAATCGTGGCGCTTTTTTTTGGTCATAATACGGTAGCCAAAAATATGAATAGCTGATTAAACAACTTTCACTAGATAGAAAAAAAGTTCTAAAACGGGTAAAACGCGGTCTAAAACGCGCCATTAAAAATTTGTAACAATTTTTACACGAAAGCTAAAAGTATGAAAATTACTTCTAAAAATGAGCATTGACCACCATTTGACCGAACTCATCGATAACTTTTAAAAAAACTAACAATGATATCCGCGATCCCGGGCCCATACAGCCGTTTCGCTCACGCTCACGCTCAGTAAGAGTGAGAGAAGAACCTGATCTCACGGCGCCTTAATGATAATGATTAAGTTTAATTCCATATTCAATCAATTTATTTCATTCGAATCACTATACTGGCAATAGTAATATCATTACTTGTAACAAAATTGATCTCTAACAAATAGATAGATAGCGTTTACAATTTCCTACTAATAAATTCCCTTGACAGTATCAGAAGTCAGTCACAATCCTAATTAAAACCGTACAAAGTATCGTTTCGCATTATTTGCGCTTCGACGACTATAAAGGCAGCCATTTATGAATATTATTAAATATTTTCAATTCATCAGGGACAGAAGGTAAAGGGGCCCACTGACTATCAGTCCGCCGGACGATATCGGCCTGTCAGTTAGAACAAAAAATAGACAGTTCCGAACAACTGGCAGGCCGATATCGTCCGGCGGACTGATAGTCAGTGGGCCCCTTTAAAGAGGCAAACTATATTCAGAGTTGGTATATTTTTTGAGCACAAATTAAAAAAAATTGTTTTACCATAATCTAGACAAATAAAAAAAACTGCAAATAAAATCTTGGTAACTAAAATTGATCGTAACTTTTTTATATTTACTAAATAAATTTAATAACTCCATAGCCTACAGTGATCGCTTTTCATTGGATGAGCCATATGTGCTATTTTATCTAAAATTATATGAAAATTATACAAAAGACAGGATCACGAGCACTTTCGGTCCTAATAGGACAAAAATGTCGCAAGATTTTTATTTCCATTCCATTACCATTTTTCATAGACTTTGTATGACATTTTGTAGGACACTTTTTTTCTCCTAATTAGGATCGAAACAGCTCGTGATTCTGAGTAGAAATAACATAAAAATAATCAACATTGAAAAGAGTGTAGTGTAAAACTTGTAAAAAAAGATTACCATTCATCAGTCAGTTTATGAAACTGATTAAATTTAACATTAATATAGTTAACTGTAATGAACGGAACATTGCATGGCAGGCCTTGCCGAAACGACAAAATCAATAACTAATTAGCACTTTGTTCGGCGTTGGAATTACACTGTCGGGCGCTGCTGATATTACTCGCTATTTCCATGGATCTAATGCTCTGCTACTTCGCAGATCACTGAAGATAAGCAAAATGTTGATGGAATTGAAGTTGAATTTTGAGGGATGTCGTTAATGGCAGTTAAATTGATTATGTATAGAGCAAAGTACGTCTATGCTGACTTAGCACCGGCTTGAACAGAATCAATTAGGTAAGGGGGTGGCACTAAAAACTTCATTTATTTTTATAAATATTGGACATTGATGATGACATTGCCACACTTTGTCTTTGCAAATGCCATGCAGAGTTAGCTTGGTCCGACTGTATATAAATTTGAGTGGCGTACGGAAATTATTATTTTTCTTGATTATAAATGCCTTTAAGGCGGTTCCCTGAGCCAGAAGGCGAAAAATCTCCTTATATGATCCTGTTTTTCTAAGAGGTGTTGATTTTTCATTGAAATCGGCTCAGTCGTTTTGACGTGACGGAGTAACAAACATCAAAACATAATATGAACTTTTATATTCAACTCTAATATTAGTGGGATGATACAAAATAAATATACCTACCTCTAATTTAACTACTATTTGACTTCAGATACCATATAATATTGTCTTCGGTTACCGCGATAGTTACTCATGAAATAAAACTATGAAAACGGATTATATCGCGTATATTGAATTTATAATACATCCTGACGTTTCGAACCCTTTACAGCGTTCGTGGTCAACGGGTGACTGAGGAAAAATTACAAAGTGCAAAAATACCCACATACTAAAAATAATGAACAATCATAGACTTAAACTATGAACTTTAAGGCTGTTTGTACATGCAAAATCGCTTCATAAGGATACATATACACTACAATTATTTTCAAGTAAATATATATATATATATATATATACGCGATAAAAAACTACGCCGGCTCCAACGCTACACCACGGACCCGAGAAGATTTAATTCCCTCCTAAATTGTAGGAGGGTATCCCAATATGAGACCTGCAACAAACTCGGCGGGACACATCTTTTCAAAACATATTATACTCAGAATGTCCAACATCATCCAACACTAAGGTCTCTCAGTCTATGTTTCACTTGCTCCTTTATCAGATGGACTACAGGATCCCAAGCTGGTGGTAGAGAAAAGCCATCTTCCCTATTAAAGTTTGGATATTTCTTAATCTCAATGGCCTCGCGCAGCATTCTGGGTATGTAACGCTTCTCCTTGGCAAGAACCAGAGGCTTATCAAACTTGATTGAGTTATTGGCTTTATCCATGACATGCTCACAGACTGCAGACCTAGGTCGACGGTGCTTGACATCAGCTATGTGTTCATTTACCCGAGTGGAAATACTCCGTTTCGTCTGCCCGACATATGATCGGCCACACTCACAGTCCAGCCTGTACACTCCTGCAATCTGTAGAGGGGTATTGCATTTTACAGGCCTCAGAAATTGTGACATCTTCTTCATTGGCTTGAAATATGTTTTTATAGAAGCACGCTTCAAGATGTGGCTGATCCTGTCCGTGACCCCCCTGACAAAAGGCAGAATGGCAGGCCTGCGCTCGACTGTGGGGATCTTAATTTGGGACCTCTGGTTGACCCGCGGTATCCTGAGCTCGTTCGCCTGGAGCGCGCGCCAGTATGATATATTATGTTCACCTCCTAACTAGTCCAAACAAAGCTACGAAGTCAAAAATTGTGTTCGAAGCATTTCCCTCTATACCTTTTTTTGGGCATTTATTTCCTGTTTGTTATTAATAAATTCTACACGAAAAAGTCCTAGATATCTTTGCGGAAAAAATACATCTTGTTATAGAAAATAATAGCTAAATCCAGATTTAGCGCTTATACATTTTCAGGGGATATTCTCTTAACCTTAACTTAGAGGAGTATGAATTTCACTTTTGTCTATACATTTGTACACGTTCTACCCCAATATCAACATTTTACTCGACTACGACTCAAACAGAAAGTAGGGTTATGGGTTTAAATACTAAAAATCAGTACATTCTGTAGCTCAGGATACAGGACGGATTTTTTTAAATTACATATCAGTAGATTCCACTTGACCTTCACAACCTGTTTACACCTGTTTTATTAAAGAAAAATCAATACAGCCGCCTTGAGAGGACGCCGAATAGTAAGTCATATTTTTGCTTCTAGCGCCTTAACTATTGAGTGGATTTCAATAAAATAGACATCAGTAGATCCATAATTAGTACACGAGTGCTATGCAATACAATTTACTAAAATAAATGGAGTAAAAATGTTTAGGACTTCAAAATGTGACTGCAAAAACAGATCTTAGGTCTTAAATGGGGTTTAGACAATAGTGACAGTAATGAAATTTGACACCTACAATTTCAGGGATCCCTGATTGCGTGTCATAAAATTGGAGCTTCGGGGACCACGGGGATCAAACGACATCTTAAAAATTTAAGTATTTTTTGGTTTTTCTGTTTTTCCAGGAATATCTGGGTTTAATGTAAACTAAACTATACTAAACTAAACTATGACATCAACGCGACGAGCAGTAACAATAACAACAGTGACCCTTCTGCAGTTGCCATCCGAATGTCCCCTTCAGTCATTTCGAAGGGACTACAAAAACTTGCAAATTTTGGCGTGTTTGTATATTGTGTACATAAATAATATGAGCCTGACACAGTAACGAAGAATTGATTTGAAACCGATCAACCCACAATTATTTAAGGTACTTATTCGTTTACGTTTACAGTGAGACGCCTTATTCAGTTCTCGCATAGAGTAACTAATACTAGAGCGGTACTGTCATAGTAAATTTTGTAACCCCAGTAAATTCACTGCCATCTGTCGACACACTTTAAAACTAAAAATGAAGATTTATAAAAATACGATAAAATGTATTTAAATACGGATAAATGATTTTTTTTATTTGCATTAATTATTTTTTTGATTTTGACCCATGTTCTTTCACTGATATGCGTTAAAATTGTTAAATAACAAACGAAACAATCAACGCCCTCTATACGAGTGTAGGCCAAAACTAGTGGCGCCATCTGATCGAGAATCAAATTTTCTTGATTTTCGAGGCACGTTTTTTCCTTAGACTGTATCCATCTATTATATCTATCTTTGGTTCTCGTATGTTTCTTTTTTCTTAGTTAATGTGTTAATTATACAGGATTATGAATCTTGGAGACCCTATACATCTCTGAGGATAATTTGATAAACTAATCTTAGGTATAGTTCTGACACAAAGACATTTACACCACTAAATAATTTTATTTTGTTTGAATATTTTTTTTTATATTATTATTATAGTTTTTTTATGTAATTCGACATTAAGAGACCTTATACATCTCTAAGTAATTGTAATACGTTAGTTTGAAATGGTAGTTGCAGTTAGTTGTATTTTATAATTGTTAATGTATTATTATTTTTCTTGTATGTAAATTCAATGTTCAAGTGTAAAAGTGCTCTTGTGGGCTAATTGCTGAATAAATGTTATATAATTTTAAACTAACACGTTTATTTATGGCCTGACGTTTCGAACGTGACGTTACGTTCGTGGTCAGAGGCAGACTGGCGAGGAATTGTATCAACATAAATAAACGTAAGTTTTTACGCGATTACGCCATGTTAGTTTAAAATTATGAGCGAAAATCGTGTTAGTTTAAATCAATATAAATGTTTGATGTAAGAGCGAACCCAAACAATGTTTGCAATACAATTTGTACTCAATTATAACAGTGTGTCTAGGGGTCCCCCAAAAACGAAGACTGGATCTTACGTCTATTCGATGAAGCTAGATGAATACTTATAATATTCGTTGTATAGAAATTTTCAAAATCAAATTTGATTCGTGCATCCACTCGCACTAGTGGCATGGCATGTAAGACTACATGCCATGAAGCAAGACGCATTGAGATAAAATTGATGTCATTTTATCAGTATTAATATTTATTAACGTTTCTGAATGTTTCTAGCAGGAAAATAAAACTTGCACTACATATTTTACACCTTCAATGTGACTCGCTAAAAGTTTTGCAGCGGCAGCGTAGCGCTTGAGCACTAACACCCGAGTAGCATTTATACGTCATTATGACGTCAGCGACGTCATTATGACGTAATAATGCCGTCATTATGACGTCAATGACGTCATTTTGCTACCTGGGCACCATGAGATAAAAATATATTTATATATATATATTTTTTATTTATATATATATATATATATTTTTTATTTATATATATATTTCGCGCTAAGTCTCGTAAGAAAAGGACAACAAAGAAGAGCGGATGTTTTGGTAGTAAATAAAGGTAACAAAATAAATTCGCCATAGACCCGGTTGTAAATGTGATTTAATATGTGTTCAAAACGCGAAAGTTTTAAATGTTATGTCTACATCATTTACTTCCTCTACATCTTGCACGCACTAATATGTCAGTACGAGCGAGATGCACATAATGTAAGTTACGTTCACGCTAGCGTTTATGTCAGTGCGAAACTGGTGGTAGCTGTACAGGATGCTAAAAAACCTCTTCGAAAATTATATGTACTACTACTTACATTTTAAAGTTAATTTTAAAATGAAAGCGTCAGTAATTTAGTAATTTGGTAACCAAAAGCTTTTCGTTTAGTGTTATGCTTTACAATTACTTGAAATGTTCTGTTTAAAATTCTTTCCAAATTGCTGTCCAGCTGTTCTTACTCCTCAATAAACAGGCATTCATGACGTTTAATGTCATCAATAGGAGCTCCTAGTTAGCATTAATACCCATGTGGCAATTTTAACATTATCACACAATATACATAGTTAGAGTAAGACATAACATGAATAGAGCAATTTAAACTGAAAACAGAGTTCATGAAAGGGCTGAAAACGGCTGAAATCTGGTCGACAAAAGCGCTAACGAACTACCGGCCGCTCCAGTTTGGGACTTGGATGTTGTACGTGAAAAGATAGCAGTTGCTTTTGCTTTTCAGTTTTCAGAAAAAATGGTAAATATTGAATAAGAGTCGTAATTAAAAAAGTTACTCTAATAAAGCTGAAAGTTTATGATATTTTAAAAATCACGAATAATGATATTTTAAAAATCACGAATAGGTACAAAACTGTTTTTCTTTTTTACACTTCACAATAAGTAAATAAAATATAAAACGATAAAACGGCGGTTGAAGGATCAAATAAACACGAACCAAGGTAACTCTGCATGGAGTTTGCAATGACAAAGTGTGATAAGTATACCTAGAATTAAGACATAATGACATGTAATAATATTTTTTATCAATAAATGATCGTATCGTATCGTATCGTAATGTCATCATTAATGCCAATGCTCCTTTACTTTGTTCTTTTCAAGTCAGTGCAAAGTTAGATTAGATGGACTATAGTATAAATATTGTATAGATACCGCAATTAAAACAGGAAAAACATTATAGCCAAACATTATAGTTTTTCAATTATCTCTATTCGTCTAAAATCAGCATTATTTCAAAGGAATTGATATCAAAATATTAAAAGCATATTTCAGTAAAACCTGGCATAAGACAAGGCTTAAGAGTTAAACCTAGCCACATAAGCGCTCATTAGGCGGCCATACCCTACCCCTTCAAAGGGGCTCGAGCTTCCCGGACGCTGTGATGCATCTCCGGCACTTTTATCATGCGTAAGCTTACCGTCTTCACTAAACGTGGGAGCGTCTGGCAAACGGTTTTTATACACACTTAAATTTAAAATATCTGGGAGACCGAGCTTTGCTCGGAAAACATATGAAAACTCAAAAATGCGCGTTTTCCGAGAGATAAGATCTAGCTAGATCGATTTTTCGCCCCCGAAAACCCCCATATAGCAAATTTCATCGAAATCGTTAGAGCCGTTTCCGAGATCCCTGAAATATATATACATACATACTTATATACAAGAAGTAAAAAGGTAAAAAAAGATACGAAAAAAAAGAAAAAAAAAGAAAAAAAGAAGAAGGTAAAGAAAGGTAAGGTAAGAAGATCGTTTAAAGGTATAAGATAATATTTTTATGTATGTATAGCAAGTTTACGTGTAAACTTATATCAAATCAAATATTCATTATTTCGTAATTTATGTACGAAATATCATTTGATATTTAACAACCGCTTTTCGGTGAAGGAAAACATCGTGAGGAAACCGGACTAATCCTAACAAGGCCTAGTTCCCCCTCTGGGTTGGAAGGTCAGATGGCAGTCGCTTGCGTAAAAACTAGTGCCTATGTCAATTCTTAGGATTAGTTGTCAAGCGGACCCCAGGCTCCCGTGGCAAAATGCCGGGATAACTAATTGTAGACCTTAGTGAAAAAGGGTACAAGTGTCGCGCAGCTTAGGTGTAAAAGGGCATAAGTGTTACGTGGAACTTACACCCATTTACAACTGCGCTGCCCGAGACTTGTAGGGTAGACTGGGGACAATTACTGCCGCCTTAAGGAGAAAAACCATAAGTGACAATTTTTGCGAAATTGAGTTATTGACACCCTCGAAATCAGGAAGAAAAATGTGATTTTTCTATCTAGCAGTTATTTCTTTATCTCTAACAGGTCAAGATTTAGACAAGCATAACTACACGCCATTTTGGTAAAGTTAGTTCCTTTTTGAGAAAGAAAAAGCATAAGTATATATTCATAGACAGAAAAGTACTAAAGTGACGACTTGTGTTTTTTTTTTCTTTTGTGTTGAATTTAAGCCCAACATCTATTTCATAAAAAGAAAAACCATATTTTAGTATTACATAAAATTTCTATGTAAAAAACCCTTAAGTTGACAAAAATGTTAATTCTTGTTAGTAAAAACATATTATTAGTCATAACTCTTGGAACCTGAAAAAACATAAGTTGCACGTTATGTTTTTTCTATCTCTTATGACTCTTCCTTATGTTTTTTTCTCCTTAGTGTCGGTTTTAAAAACAGTGAACTTGTGATTTATTTCTTAAACATTGTTGTCAGTTATGCTTTATCAGGCTAGTAGGTAGTCCCCCTCCGGTCCCCTCAAGGACAGATTTCGGGCGGCGGTTTACTTGTCGCGCGCGGCTTGATCGGTTTCTTTCCTTTGGATTCTTTGGAAGAGGTTGCGACTTGCGAGTACGACGCACGTATTAATACTCCTGCTTATTTTGAAAAACATGAGAAGTGTTAACGTGTATTGGTGTACCCCATTCTGTTTCAACCTTAGATTTTAATACAAAAGGACATTTTTGCAGGTAAAAATTTTGGCTTGGCATTTGGTTTCAGTTTCAGGGTTATATTTGCCTTTTTAAAACTACCCCAGCCTGTTTCAAATACAAAAGGGAACTCTTTTGTATTTTCTTTAGATAACCCTGTTTAGTTGGAACATCTAGACACGCGGCAGCGTGTCCAGCCAAGTTCAAAGAAAAAGGAACTGGCGACGCAGCAACCGTGTGTAATATTACACGAACTATTTCGAGCTACTTTTGACCCCTTCATAACTTGAAACCAATATATAACCTGCATATGAAAATTGGCACATTTATTCAAGCCCCTTAGCTTATCTAGAATACAAAATTTGGGTTCGGTATATTTGGAGCACCTAGAACCCCTGGCAATGTGTCATAAACGTTGCTTTTTAATTTTGTTATCAAGAGAGAGACCATTTTTTCTTCCGAAATGTCATGTAATAACATAATAAATTCAGTTGTTCCTCGTAACTCCTCCAATTTCCACCTCAAAATTTTTCTAAACTCGTAATAGGGAGCGTGACTGGTGTGACATCTTAATGTTTTTGGTTTTTTCGTATTCTCGAAGCAATTTTCGTCAGTCGACGATACTCGGATTTGAGCCTGGCGATAATCGTAATTGTTTTATGAGTTGCGATAATGTACCCATCCTTTGTTAATTCTTGTATGACCACTGGCAATTTTTATTTTAAATTCCTTTAGTAGTGACATTATCGATCTTTAGATTGTACCTCATTTTCATTACATTATTACCTAAAGATCTCTAAAAGCATTTGTGAAAATCTAATTGTGGTAAATTTTAGTTTTGCATTATGTTATTGCCCAAATATATGTAAGGGTAAGTATCTCAAATAATTAGTAATTACTTACTGCAATCTAATTGTGGTTAATTTTAGTTTTGTGTTACATTATTACTCAAAGATCTCTGAAAATATCTTGTTTGTTTTTCTTTTAATAAATAATTTTGATTCCTCATCGTATTTTTATGAATTTCTTGAACGAGATAAATCATAATTTGATTACTTTAACTAAGCAAAAAAACCACAAAGTACCCAATTGTGCTTTTTCAGCTTCTAGATCGATTAGTAACATAAGCACAACTACTGTGTACTTGTGCTTTTATTTCTTAGACATCGTAGTGCAAAACTAATACAAAAAACATAAGTACGCACTTATGTCATTTAACCTTAGTAAAGATATTTTTATTTTATTTGTTTTACGAGGCAGTAACTATTTTTTCTAAATAACTTATTTAAATAAATATATAATCGAATAATTTATAATGCATAAAAATTCTACACTATTACTTTGTTCATTAACAAAAGTTTCAACTTTGTACTTTGAATTTAACCTATTTGAACAGGAGCGCAAAGTTTTTTGGCTTTTTCTCGAAACTTACTTTTTGTCAGTTATGATTTTTTTCCTTGAGAGGGCAGAATTGAAACACGTTACGATTGAAGAAAGTCAGATTAAGACGCAATTATACTCAGGCCAAGCGGTCAGCCATTTTTGAATCCTGGGCCAATAATGCTCAAACGCGCAAGCGACGCAGCAGTGTTGAGAAGCCGTTCAAAAATTTTGCAGTATAAAGTGAAGTAAGTACCTGTGCTCGCATACTTTTTCGTTCATTTTGTTTACGTGTGTATTTTGAGTACTTGATTTTTTTTTTGGCAATCGTGGAATAGGTATTATATATTATTTGTCATTCATCAGTAATGGAGTATTGTTTCTAAATAATATTTGACCTTGAAGTAAAACGTGCGATGTGGGGACGGTAGAAACAATGTACTTGGGGACGATTGAAACGCCCGCCGTGTTTCAATAGTCCCCACATATAACCGACTAAATGTGTGTATGGTAGTATTTGTAATGGTTATGATTTATGATTGACACATTGTTACAATTAAAACAACCTTATTATGGAACACAAGTATGCATTACTATTAAAATTCTTTATCGTAATATCATATATTGTTTCATTAAAAATAGTTTGATTAAGCTAAAGTAAGGACACGACAAAATCTGGTCGTGCATGATATGGTAAATTTTTTAAATGAATGAGGATTTTCAAGCAGCACTTTTTTTAATGATTTGTGGCTATCAAACTACAGTATCATAAAAATACAATCGTAATAGAACGTTAAGTTGTTTGAGAGTTACAGCATTATATATTCCACCATACATGTTTTATTTTATTTTATTTGGATAACAAGGTTCTGAAATATATATCTTTTAGGCGAAATATCGTTTGTATTACGTGTTACCAGATACATTCTAGATACAAAGCCTTTTACAATAATGTTGCACATTATTCAGCCTAACATCACAGGTGGTAATGCTCCAAGGGTTTAATCGCTCCGTAAAGGCTTTCATTAGGGCGTTATAAATGCATGTATGTAGTTTAAGTAGTTGTGGTGACAATGGTTTGAAGCATTGGTGAGAAGTAGGCAATTTCTTTATTTCCTGCTTGCTATAACTCCAAGGACGATAACTGAAGAAATGGTAGGTAATTTAGCCTCGTGAACGACAGCTGTAGCTCCGTTGGTGGACCGAGGAAATACCACCCAACCAATCACGCCTTAATAATATCGTCTTAATAATATATTTTTTTCCCAATTGAAGATTTGTTAGATGATAGGTAATAAATACTCGTCCGTTTAATAAATCTTAATTTAATTGAAAAATATAATTTACGGAAAATAACTATTTAAACTCATCATCATTATGATCATATCAGCCAAAAAACGTCCACTGCTGGACATAGGCCTCCCCAGGGATTTCCACAACGACCGGTCTTGTGCCGCTCTCATCCATCGGCTCCCTGCGACCTTAACCAAATCGTCGGACCATCTTGTTTTGGGTCTTTTCCTGCTGCGTTTTAACCTATTTATATAAAAACGTTTGAGTGGAAAAACCAAATACACCAGCAAGAGGATTTATACCCATTCTAGGGCTCTGTTTCTTTAGGGGTTGTCCTAAAACGCAATTAATGACTACAGTAAGCTCCTTGTGAAAATAGATCCCTAAATAACCTCGCATTTGTACTTATAAGCAGTTTAGGTTATATCTAGTACTAAATATAAGGTTTCATAGTTTCATCTGTTTATGTGTCCGTTTGAAAAAACATATTATGGTTTCTTAGTATCCATAATAATATATATTGTATTCTACTACCTACTATCAAGCTTAGTTTGCCTATCATCATCACTGTTTGTCTAAGTTGTTTCCTCAGAAATGAGCTTTAAAATATATCTAAAGAGGTAAATTACTTTATATTAATGTTACATGTATAAAAACACAAACATGCCTGAATGTAAGCTTATAAGCATAAGTTACCTATCAAGCAAAGAGGATATAATAGGAGTTATATCTATCTTTGCTATCAAGTTATCTTACTGCATCTACTTATATTAAATGTCAATGTTATGCTTACATTTTACCATAAAAATTAAATCCCTCTGCGAGTAAACTTTGAGCTGAAGTTCCCTCAAATGGCAGGGGTAGGGCGGCTTCGCAGAAACATTTTCGTTAAGTGCAGTGTTAATCGTCTCCGTGACACCAAGCTCAAGTGTGCTTAGGTAAGGATGACTCATGTTACACCATGACGGGCCCAAGCTGCTTTTATGAAATAGAACGTGACTAATTAAGCTACCTATAGTAGTGACAGTCATATAATTAGCAACACACAGCCAAAGCGAACCACAGTGGCAGACAAAACCAGCTGCTTTGGCATAACAATCAAATTTATGAGAGATTTTTGTAAACATTAACGTTTTTATTTTAAATTATTTGTGGTATTTTTTTTAAAGATGGAAGTTAAGATGATATTATATATTAAACATGTTTTAAGGCGGTAAGCTAATATTTCAAGTTGGCAGATAGGGATCCGGCAAGACACTAATACATAATAAATAATTAAATAATATATGACAGAACGCTAACTGACACTTATGCGACTTTCTTAACTCTAAGTAGTTAGGTACGTGCGGAATCTAGTGCGCATTTTCCACTTCTGACTTAAGAAATCAGAAGCAAATAGTTCCGTCAGTAGATTGCCAACTAGCAGTCACAATACCTATTTAACGCTCAAAAATATGATTATTACTTACAAAATTACGAGTAAGTATAAAAGCTCTCCCAATCACGTTGTAATAAAGTCTGTTAGCGTCTGAATGTGTTAGCTGTGCAAACATTTCGACTGTTTTCTCAGTTAGTTAAAGAAAGCCGCACGAAAGTACTTTACAGGCGACGGCAGAAGACAGGAGTAATAATTTTCTTTACAACGGGTACGTTTTAAGCGTACAATGCATATTTTGCAAAATATAAAGATTAGCCAGGTACCAGTAATTAGAACCGATGCAGACTTCTAGATATCAATGCATTTTATCTCTGGAATCAAGAACATGAGACTAGGTACACGCTATACCGAGTAGGTACCTAAGAAATATAGCTAATATACGTAATAGTGTTAAAATTGTGGTCTTCTGTAAGGTGAAGGTACTTCCCTACCTAGTTGAGCATCTCCAGATTTTAGCTAGAGATGATAAAAAAGTTACCTTAAATAACAGATCTATATCATTTATTATATCATTCCATTCCGTTACATGTTTTAGTGAGAGCTGTTAAGGAAATAAGTGAATGTCCTTAATGTGTATTTGTAAACTCATCTCCTGCTCACTTATTTCTGTTTGCTTTCCAAATAAATAAAACAAAATAAAATAAAATATATCATCAACGCACAGCCGACACCACAAAAGCTAGAAAGTTGAATTTTGCAGATCAGAACATTTTAAAATGTGTACAAAAAATAAGAAGTCGTCGAATCGAACATCTCACGTAGATATTTTGAATACACATCGTAACTTTACTTAGTTACACATGAAATTTCAAAATTCTTAGAAAATTACATACCCTAATGATCTGTTACTTACTTACACGCCCTCCAGACTGCACGGTCACCCATCCGGACTCCGTGCCTGAGCCGTCGCAGTCTGGCGGCTTGCGTTTCTCCAATGATGTTCGGCTCGGACACCAGATCTTCAATCTCCTGGTTCCTGCGGAGCGTCCATCCTCTCTACGTGTGGGTCCTAATATTTTTTGGTAGATCTTCCGCTTAGCTATCAGCAGCGCGCGTTCTTCCTTTTGTGTTAGTGTCCAGGCTTCGCATCCGTACACAAGGAATGGCTTTATGACCGCTTTGTATATTCGGAGCTCCGTGTTGCTGGTCATTAGTTTGGACACTAACACTTTGTGCAGGGCAGCCGCAGAGCGTAGAGCGTTCTAGATCCGGACTTGTATCTCGCCCTCTCTAGTTGGTATCTGTGACTATGCAGCCAGGATACTTGTGCCTGTTCACGCCTTTATATAATATGAGGTATCTCCCACTATGAGGTCTTTCCTACGAATTCTCGTGTATTTTATCTCTTCATGTGAAGGTACTCAGTTTTGTCGTGATTTAGGACAACCTTCACAGCTCCCCCCTCTAAATTCTGGACTGTTCTCCGGACATCATATTCTTCACTTTCTCTTGCTTAAGTCAAAACGTCAACGTCAAATTGGTCCGTTAGTCCGACTCCAGTGTTGACAGTCATTTTGCTCGTGCTTGGTTAGGTAAGACTCTTATAATCCTGACCAGCTTGTCGGGTATTTTAAATATTCTGAAGACATCCTCCAATAACATTATTTAGCGACTCGTGATCAATACTATCGTAGGCCTTTTTGAAAGCGACCAAGAGGAGAAACTCAAACATTTATTCAGCAAATAGGCCACAGGGGCACTCTTACATGTCAAATTTGTACAAGCAATATAAATAACCATTAATTACAAAATACAATTACAAATAATAATATGAAATCAATGAAAGAAGAGAAGGAGAAGGCTGTTGACTGTAAGCTTAAACTTTTATTTTAACATAGCTTTATTTAAATACAACGTGACCATAACATTTTCTTTACACATACATGTATTACTGTCGATGAAACCTGTTGAGTAATGTTTGTCGTAAAAATGATCATACTGTTTAGAATTTATACGTACGAGTACTAGCTACCTATTAGAAACTGAATGTTGTGAGCCGAGAAACCGCACCAGAACAAACACAGGCTAATGAAGTTTGAAACTTGCTAATTACATCACTAGAGTATACTGGGAAACATATTTAACTGGTGATTAATAAATTTAACAGCACCACTTCAGACTCCACTACAGACTAGGTACAGTCGCCATCAGAGACATCGGAGCGGTCAAGGTGTTTACAAATATCTGTACAAAGCCTCTTTTACCCTAAAGAACGCCGTTCTTGCGGCTCCACTCTGGACGGCAGGCTAAGGCAAGCCAGAGGCAGAGGGCCTTGTCCCATCGACCCACCTGTCGGGTGACAGAACTCCCCAGGAGCACTCGTGTATGTGGGGTCGTTACTCCCCAACAGCTCTCCATAAGCTGCCATGCGTTGACTGATTGCACTGGAAAAACCAGCGGGCGATGGGATGGTCACATCCCTATTATGATTATCATTTTTCGCCTTACTACAAAGGTATAGGTTGGGTGCAAAAGTGTAAGTGCCTACATCGTTGTATTTTTTTTATTATTATTATAAACTGATCGGCTGATTTAGTGCAAATAAGTTTAATAAAGAAATAATTATACTCATATTAAGTGTTTACTCTATCAAATCTATGGATTTGATAAACACTTCTATTTTCTCATTATAGCTAAATTACTTACAAATAATACTCAACCATTTCACAAATAATATTATCTCCAGGGCTCGGAACCAGTATTGAAATACCTGTTAATATAGTTCCAAAACCGTTATATTATTTCGTTCATTAATTTATGTATCGCAAACTAAAAAAATCGTTTTATCTCCTAACCGGTACAAAGAGGGAAAGGAATTTTATAGTTCGCGGGGCGGAAATTTGGGCGATATATTACAACAACCACAACAACAACAAGATGCATGTAATTGGATTCCGAGAGATGGAGTAACCGGTTTGGGGTTACTCCATCTCTCGGAGACTCTCGGTTCTATTTTTATTTGGCGTAAACCGTTGTCTCAAAAGAACAGTTCTTTAACCGGTAACCGCAAACGGAAACGAAATCCTTTTCGTTCCCGGGTGAAAATAAACGGTTTCCGAGCCCTGATTTATCGCTGACATTGAGTTCTTTCCTGACTACGCCAGGATCTCATTTCAAACACAAATTACTTTGAAAAACCTCCCAAGGAGACGGTTTTTATTGATTGAAAATTACTCATTCATTTCATTCGTTCTTTACACGGTCATTCGTTCATTCGATTCGATCCTTGATTGTCTGCAGATTTTATTTGCGTTTAATTAAATCTAAATTTATTTGTTTATCGACGCTTATTTGCTCCGCTTGACTTTCAGTGGAATGGAAATTGAAATTTAGACGGCAATTTTATTATTATTGGGTGTCCACCAGTGTAGTAAAATTATAGAAGACTAACCCTATAATTTCGAAACGTAAAATTGGACTGCAGTTATAGTAACAAAAGTAGATGTACAGCATAATAAAGTATTTTAGGTATATTTATTATTAAAATAATCAAGTATAAAACTATTATTTAACCTTCTTTTATTAGGTAGCTTAAATTGCATTTTTGTGCAAGTCCATATTAAGTTTAGAAATTAAAAATAGGGGACCGATTTTATACGCGAAAAGCTAAAATGGAAAAATAGTATAAAGCGCCATCTACTCGTACAACATACGAGGCACGCGAGAAACGCTGTGTTGTATGGAGGTTGGCCGTCTTGAGTATCTATACTTGTCTCTGGTGTCCACAAAGTACTTACGTAATATTATGATTTCCAATTGTTATTCTAAAATTTTAAGTCAAATTATTATCATAATGATTGCGATGGTTTCATGTTAAATATTTGCTTAATTAGACTTTTTTTTTTTTTCAACACGAAAGTAGGAGGTCTCGTCATCGGATGCGGAATCGTACCTACTCTGTTGCGGTGTGCGAGCGGGGCATCGTTATATACGTGCATAGCGCTGTCTCGCTCATACACCTGTGCGGCATGCGGGCCCGCATCAATGTGATAACCGCTTTCCAACCAAAAGAAAACCACTAAAATCATGTAAACTGTAAAAAAAACACGAATGAGTATCTAGACACGCGGCCGCGTGCTCAGCCAAGTTCAAACAAAAAGGAACTGGCGACGCAGCAACCGTGTGTTTTTCATTTCAAGCTACTTTTGACCCCTTTACAACTTGAACCCCCCCCCCCCCCCCCCATATACTCAAGCCCCTTATTCAAGCCCCTTAGCTTATCCAGATAAATTAACGTTTAAAAAGCGGCATTTTTGTGACTGATTGTCTTATAGATCAATTAGGTGTTTATAGAGGAAAAAAACTGAAAACTGAAAATTATTGATATTTCAACTATCAACAAAATAATAACAATGTTAAATATGAAAGTATTGATGATAATGGAGTAATTTTACAAATAACAATGTATTCATAACGGATACTAATAATTTCTGTACAAAAACCGACCAAGTGCGAGTCGGACTCGCGTTCCAACGGTTCCGTACATTACACAATTTAAACAATGTATTTTTCATGTGAAATGTCTTTAAAAAAACCCGTAGGGGTCGAATCAAAAACTAAGTAATTAAGTCCGACTCACGCTTGACTGCACATTTCTAATAGGTTTTCCGGTGATCTATAGGTAGAGATCTATTTTGTGTATTTGTTCAAAATTTTTGACCCAGTATTTTCAGAGATAAAGGGGGGGGGGGAATGGTTATTTTTTGCCTATTTTCTTGAATAACTTCTAAACTATTTATCTTAAAATTATAAAAAAATATATATTTGAGATTCTGACAACGAGCTCTTTCATTTGATATGTAACACGATATAGTTTTATTTTTTAACAAACTTTATTTTTTAATTTTCTCATTTACCCCCCAAAAGTGGCCCCCGTGTTTAAAATTAATTTGTTTACGTTACATGTCCATCTTTGGGTCACAAACTTACATATGTGTACCAAATTTCAACTTAATTGGTCCAGTAGTTTCGGAGAAAATAGGCTGCGACAGACGGACAGACAGACAGACAGACGCACGAGTGATCCTATAAGGGTTCCGTTTTTTCCTTTTGAGGTACGGAACCCTAAAAAGTAATGATTGGATAAACCTTAAAACATAAATGTTAATTGTGAGAGAATATAAAGTACGAGTATATATGTCGCAGTAAGATAGATAAAGCCGTTATATAGTTATAACCCTAGGGATATAATTATATATCGTAATATAGTTATACGAAAGCTATTCATTACTATCTTACTAGGAATATAACTATAATACGTCTTTAGTTTAGGGATATAGTTAAATTACTTAGAGAGTTTTACATCTCTAAACAACTTTAGTAATTGTCTGTTGGATGTATATTTTTTATTAGCTTTTTTTTGTGTAATTCGACATTTAGACTGGATACATCTCTGACAAAGTATCTAATATTTTATTGATTCCATATTTGTAATTGTTTTTTATAAATTTTGGTGATTTTGGTTTTGTATTGCTTGTAAAAATTGACATGTAAAAGTGCCCCTGTGGCCTATTTGCTGAATAAATGTTTGATGTTTGATGTTTGAGTGATATAGTTATATTACTGGATTAAGTTACGAATATACTTACTGTTTTCTTTGATTCCCTGGCAGATTTATAACCATTTAAACACATTAGTTTAGTCAAATACCGTATTATAATCATATAATATATCTATCTTACTAGGAATATGATTATAATACGTATTATACGGCATATAACTGTATCCCTAGGGATATAAGTATACCTCCGCCGCACGGCCGCACTCCTACCTACAATTATTTCACTAAACTTAATCCAGTGATATAACTATTATAGTTATAGTGATATAATATCACTAAACTAAAGACGTATTGTTATATTCCTAGTAAGATAGTAATGAATCGCTTTCGTATAACTATGTTACGACATATAATTATATCCCTAGGGTTATAACTATATAACGGCTTTATCTATCTTACTGCGACATATACATTGTTGTTGACTTTGCCGACAAAAGAATTGAGATCATGGGTGTAGAAGGTCTGTGTAGAAAATCATTTTTACAATGCATTTATTTTATTTGTGGTTTTGGGATGTAATTCAAGTTTAAGATTTGACTTGGCTAGTTTTTACCTACAGGTTTTATTATATTGGCTTATATTATTTTTTTTCACAAATTTGGTTTGTTGGTAAAAATAGCCAAATCACATCTTGAACTTGAATTACATCCCAAGTAAAATAAATGCATTGTAAAAATGGGGCATTTTCTATGAAAAGGGACCTCATTCTCGATGGCGCTTACACCGCACAGCGTCGCGCGGCATTGTATTTATATCGGAGCATCGTTAATAATGGCGTAAGCGCCACCGACAGTAAGGTCCCTTTTTATAGAAAATACCACAAATGATTTTCTACATAGAACTTGGCACCCATGATCTCAATTCTTTTGTCGGCGGAGTCAACAACAACGCATATACTGTACTTCATATTGAACTTGGCTCTCATTTCGCATTTATGTTTCAAGGGGATCTTATACTTTAACATATTTACTTACATAGGTAATATTGACATATTAGTAGTACCTATGTAGGTATATGAGAATACTACATCCGTTACATCATTTTATCGGTTTAAAGTTACAATAGTTACAATCTGACGTTTGAATCGATATTCTATTAATTTGGTTTCAGTCGGTAGCATGGCCCAGTTAGGTATCGCTTTAGTATATTTGAAGCGTGCCCTGTCAGATGCAGGCACCAACCACCACATTGAATAGGCAAGAATTACGAACAATACTAAACCTGCACACCAGGCTTGAAATTTTACTCGCGGCATTATTTTTGTCGCTGTCGGGTATTTAGCATAATTTCAGATGTTTAAACTTAACACACACACATTTATATTTGTAAGTGTACTACAGTAACAGTAGCACAGTCAAGAGTTAAAATATGGGTGCACTCATCATATTCGAAAATATGTCCCATAGCTCTTATGTGAGCGAATTAAGAACTATGGGACATATTTTTTAAGTAGGTTGTAAGCGGCTGCTTACAACTTACTGAAAAATATAATATTTTTACACCACTGTATAAGTATAATTATGCATAGTAACTATGCATGTAAGCAAACGGTTTTGAGTTTTACACTTTATGGAAATATTCCAGATGACCTAACTTAGTTCATAATATTTTTTAACCCTAATACCCATGGAAATGTGTTTTTGCTCATTGTACACAAATATTTTTTTCCATTTTTTCCGCAGCACTTGTCCGCGTGGCGTGGAATAATCGTTACGCTCGGCCACCTCCATTCATTCACTCGTTCATTCATTTGTTCCAAACTTAAACTACAGAGTTGCCCGTACAATTCTCAGTTCTTTTCATTTAAATGTAGTAATGAGGTCTGGATTTCGCTTTAACAATGAGGGCGGTAAAAATGGCAGTCTTTGTGGATTTTTGACCCCTTTGAGGAATAAATTCCTTTGCAAGCAAAAATGGGGCTTAAAATGTACTGAATTTCGGTATTCGATGACAGATCATTCTACAATTAATATCTACTATTGATAGAGCACACAGCACAACTGGATATTGGTATTTCTAGAATATATATCATGTTTTCTCGCTTACTTGAGATAAAGACTACCCTAAGAGTTTTGAATGATTCACGGTTAGTTTCACTAGACTTATATTACAACAACAACAAGATGCATGTAACTGCGTCGAAATATCGGGTGCTCAAAAACAAAAGGTTATCACGGTCTATATCCCGGTCAATATAAGTCTAGTACAGACTACCCTCCTTATTCATAAAACTTTACGGGCCTGATTTAGTTAAATTATATTATATCCCTTTCTTACAAATACGTAAGTCAAAATGACAGATAAAGACAAACGATTCATAGCTAATTTAGGCCAGTGACGCGTTTAGAATAACGTAATACCTAAGATTTGTCAACCGCATATTATTTTTGTTTAACATTAAATCACGGTTAAATGTATTGTGCGAGTTAGATCATAAATCACAATAAAAGGTAGGAAGATACTTACTTGCACTGACTGTAATAACAGCAAAGATAATCATCCAAACATTTTTCATTTTGCGGGTCTGAAACAAACGAAAAATATTAGATTATAAAATATAGCCTTTGTTTTTAGGGTTCCGTACCCAAAGGGTAAAAACGGGACTCTAAGACTCCACTGTCCATCTGTCCGTCTATCTGTCTGTCTGTCTGTCCGTCTGTCTGTCTGTCTGTCACCAGGCTGTGCCGTGGTAGCCGCTATAAACAAATACTAAAAAGTACGGATACCTCGGTGGGCGAGTCCGAATCGCACTTGTCCGGTTTTTTAACTAAAGTTTGTCAATATGACTTTTGAACTTGTATTCGTAGGCTATGTGAGTGCAGTGAGTATGCACTTTTGTCTCAGGCGATGCCGCTTGGTACGATTGTTCCTAAGGTCAAACAAAGCTGATTTGGTTCGGTAGCCATGAGATTGTACAGTGCCAACCCCCCAAAAAGGAGGGGAGGGGCTCCCCAGGTCCAACTACGTACCGCTCAAGTTTACTCGTAACCATCGTATTTTAAGATTAAGATAGTCTTAAATTGCTGATGAAAGGACAATAGCTCTACCTATGAGCAAGTAAATCGCATTTTTCCTATAAGATCTGAAGAATCTTTGCCAATTTTTTACTATAATATTATATGTTTCAAATTAACATCGCATTATAAACTTGCAAACACGAATTTATAAAGAAGTTGGCGCAGCAACGCAGAAGCTGTTAGCCCGACGACGACAAGCCGACAACGGTGAAGCGGAGGGCACGCGACAGCGCAGCAGCAACATCTCTTTGTATGGAACGGCACGCCAGCTGTACTTTTCATCCAGAGCCATGAAATGATGAAAAGAAATACCGAATGGTTATATCAGTGAGGATGGGGCGCCGAAGATAAGTAAAACGCTACCTTCAAGCAATCTAGTGCCCATCTATGCATAATCCACCGATGCATCATCCTGCTAGCCAGTTGAATATTTTACAATAATTGACCATTGCCTCAGCACACAATTGATTAAATCGATTGTGTGCAGTGCAGGAAGCAGACATGGCGTAGAAACTATATGACTAAGGAATTACACACTTCAATAAATATTTATATTAACTTTGATATTATTTCAGTAATAGTTGCAAAAATCTATTATGGAAACAAGACGCTGACAGCAGCTGTCACTTCATAGCGGGTACCAAAAAGGTAACTCGAAACAAGAACGAGGAATAACTTTGATCTATTTTGAGACAAGGTATTTATACTATATTTATACGTCTTTTTGACACTTTTTGCTGCCGAATAGATAATGAATATAATGATTTAATGATATTAATGATGCAATACCTAATTCTGCTAAAAGAAGGCCAATTCGAATCAAAACAATGGATGTTACGTGCATTTCACTCGTACTTGTCCAAAAGGGTAGATGTGACGTTAATAGTGAGAAAACTAACATCTGGTCCAGCACCTATATATTTGTAAATACTACACACCGTTATAATGTATATGTGCACAACGAGCAACATTAGCCTTAAGGTGGCCGCACAAAGTGGATATTTCGTAGGCGAAACCGATGAGGCGGGAGTATATGACCTTGAATGGTGTCGCACTTCTTTTGCATCTTTTCTGCGTTATATACCTAAGCACAATTGCAGCTTCCTGTTACTAACGATCGAAACGGACCGAAAGAGATACAGACAGATATGGCGAAATTATTATGGATTAGTTCATGACGGAACCCTAAAAAAGCTGAAGATACGAAAATTTCCATATTTTAAGACAATAAAGTTATTAGGTTGGACTAAACCTAACCATTTCTTACCACAATGATCAGAAATAGGTTTGCAATCACAATTTTACTCGGTTATTTCCAAATGCGCAAAAACTTTCCATGCGACTGGCTGTAAACTTTTTGTTTTAAATCAAGCGCACGAAAACGCATTGTTTTTGAACATCGGCGCCCTCAATACGTCATTGTCATTGCAACGGCCTTAATCAATCCGAGGGCTTTCGTTTTTAGGACTTAGTATAGGTACGTACTATATTTTGGAGCAAAAATTAATACCGGACAGATTACCTTTGACCTTAGAAAAAACTGAGTAGGTAGAGTAGATAATGCAGATCGGACAGCTGAAGAGTTTGTATGATTTAGGTTAGGTTTAAGAGGAAGGTTTATAACGTGGTTTTCACAATGCATCTCTTAGAAATCCCAAAATTCACTCAAAGGGTAATGAAATGATCGGAGTGTGACTGCGAAATTAAATAAAAAAGCGGTTCGCAGGAGCAATAAAACCATATCGTCGCTGCGTATGTAAAATCCGACTTTTTTTTTCGAAAAATGATTTTTGACGTATTTTAAAACTATAGGTACTTAAAAGGCGCATATTCCTCAAGAATCCTTTTTTCTCTAATTATGTTGGTACACAAAAAGTTAAAATCAGCTATGTAAAATAAGCCTAGTTAGCCGCGCTAAATGTTCAAAAAACACATAGCGGGTTTTATTAAAGTAGGTACATATAATAGAGGTACGTATTACGGTTATATTGCGCCTTATTATGGCACAAAGCGGGTATTCCATATAAGTGGGTAGAGTTAGACCAAGCAAAGTCTGCAGAAATTTTGACAGCGCACGCAGTGCCAGTGTTATTAATACGTCATAATTTCATAGAAGTTTGATGTTTAAAATAACACCTCCACTGCGTGCACTGTCAAAATCTTTGCAGACTTTTCTTGGTCTAAGTCTAGCCAATTTGTTAAAATGATATAATACAGAAATACTATCATTCTTATAATGCATTCATTACAAAATAATTATCGAAGTGAAAAAAATAAACAGTGATTAAACTCAGTTTAGGGCAAGGAACCTCAAGGAACAACTGTTACATCGCGTAAGTTCAGTTATTTTTGTATAATAACCACCAATTGTTTTTTTTTTTTTTTTTTCAGTTACAGTTATAGTGAGATTAGTGAGTTAGTTATATTTCTATTTGATATTATTTAGTCTAGTAACGGGTTCTATTTGTTTCTGTTTCATTAATCTATATATATAAACGTAAAAATCCTGACTAACTAACTGACTGACTGACTGACTCACTTAAATCAACGCCCAGCCCAAACCTAGACCTAGGTTGGACCTAGAGAGCTGAATTTTTCACAATAGATAGCTTTTATGACGTTAGACGAAAAAGGGGTTGAAAGATTGTATGGAGATCATAAATTTTTTCGAGTGCGGGACTTGAAACTTTGTATAAAGGCATATTCTTAAAATACTAGAAAAGTAGTTTCAGCGTTTTTGAAAATTCATCCCTTAAGGTGGTGAAAAAGGGGTAGAAAGTTTGTATGGAGGTCAAACATTTTTTTTTAAGTGCGCGACTTGAATCTTTGCATAAAGGCATGTTATTAGAATGCAAGAAAAGTGATTTCAGCGTGTTTAAAAATTCATCCCCTAAAGTGGTTAAAAAGGGGTTGAAATTTTGTCGTGGTCCTAATTTTATTTTAAGCTAGGTACTTGAAACTTCATATAAATATATATATAATTAAAAGAGAAAAAAACTTATTTCAGCATTATTGAAAATTCATCCCCCAAGGTGGTAAAAATGGGGTTAAAAGTTTGTATGGATATCAAATATTTTTTTGAGTGCGGGAATTGAATCTTTGTATAAAGGCATATATTATTAGAATACAAGAAAAGTAATTTAAGCGTTTTTAAATATTCATCCCCTAAAAGGGTTAAAAAGGGGTTCAAAGTGAATCTATTACAAATGCTTTGAAACTTCTTAGAAAGGCATTGTATAAGATTCCAAAAAAGTTATTACAACGTTCTTAAAAATTCAACCCCTAAAGGGGTTAAAAAGGGGATGTAAGTTTATATGTGGTACAAATTTTCTTTTAAGCTAGGAACTTGAAACTTGGTAAAAAGGGCATTATATTAAAATAGACAAAAATTGATTACTTACACCGATTCGAAAAGTTTGTTTTAATAGTTTCGGGAGCGAATTTTTTTTTAAATAGTGGACTTGTAAATCTTCTAAGAGGGTTGAGAGGGATTATATAGGGAACAATTTTTTTCAGTTAGGGTCTTGAAACTTCGTAGTTTGTGAAAGACAAATTTCATGCGTTGTATAATTATTAACAAATGATTAACCGTCCCTACTGATATCTTTTGCTGCATAATGTTCTATATTATGCTCATCTAGAATATATAACCACCAACATACAAATCCACGCGTACGAAGTCGCGGGCAACAGCTAGTTATTATATAAATTAGAGGAAAATAACACTTGCAAAGCGTGTGCTACCTATCAAAATCGTTGCAGACTTATCTTGGTCTCACTCTACCTACTCAAGAAAAAAAATGTACTAACAAATTAAAGGACAATTAAAAACATGTATTATTATTAGTACTTAAGTAAACATTACTGAATTAAATATTGTCTTTAAATGTGGTTTTAAATAAACCAAGAGACGCGTTTTACTTAGCTGAAACTTAAGATACAGTTTATTTCACAAGTGCAACATAATGCATAAAAGTTTTAAAATAAAATGAACGGTAATATATGTAGGTATAGCTAGATGAAAGAACAAACAGACAAACGAATGGTCACGGTCGAAAAATATGATAAAAATGTGAGAGGACCCTAAAATGATGGTTCGTTCGATATTAATTATCATTAAATAAATGGTTTGAGAATTTAATAAAAAATACCAAATTTAGCTTTATTTAAATGATTTTAAGTCATAAACCTTAAATTCCATAAGAAACATTTGTTTTTTTTTTAATGATGTTGAATGTAATTCTGAACGCACAAGTTGAGTCGATGCAATTTCAAAACGCATCGTCAGAAATGTCAACATTGTCAACAAAAATTTTCTCACCGACTCCGATACGTAAATTACACAACTCCAGTTTTCTGTTATAATATCGTATTATCGTAAAAAAAACCGGCCAAGTGCGAGTCGGACTCGCGTTCCAAGGGTTCCGTACATTACATAATTTAAACAATGTATTTTTTATGTGAAATGTCTTTAAATAACCCGTAGGGGTCGGATCAAAAACTAAGTAATTAAGTCCGACTCACGTTTGACTGCACATTTCTAATAGGTTTTCCGGTGATCTATAGGTAAAGATCTATTTTGTGTATTTTTTTCAAAATATTTGACCCAGTAGTTTCGGCGATAAAAGGGGGGGGGGGGGGGAATGGTCATTTTTTGCCTATTTTCTTGAATAACTCCTAAACTATTTATCTTAAAATTATAAAAAAAAAAAATTGGAATTCTCACAATAAGTTGATAATTTGACACGACATAGTTTGACAAACTTTATTTTTTTATTTTCTCATTTACCCCCCAAAACGGGGGCCACCCCCGTGTTTAAAACTAATTTGTTTACTTGACTAAGACTCACGTGTTTTTAGTCACTCGCGCGACATGTTTCGGAGAGCCTAGGTCTCCATTTTCAAGCACTAACAGTGCCTGAGTGAGTAGCGGTCACGACGGATGGGCGTCACGTACTGCTACCGCGTACCGAAACATGTCGCGTGAGTGACTAAAAACACGTGAGTGAAACCGCTATGTTAGTTAAGTTAATATGTCTCACGATAGTTTAAATTCGATTAATTTGTTTACGTTACATGTCCATCTTTGGGTCACAAATTTACATATGTGAACCAAATTTCAACTTAATTGGTCCAGTAGTTTCGGAGAAAATAGGCTGTGACAGACGGACAGACAGACAGACAGACAGACAGACAGACAGACAGACAGACAGACGCACTAGTGATCCTTTAAGGGTTCCGTTTTTTCCTTTTGAGGTACGGAACCCTAAAAATGAGTGATTCCATTGATGAAGATGATCTAACGCCTGTGGATGTTGCACTTTCCTCGCTATGTGAGGGGAAAAGTTTTGTGTTACACACGGGTGCAAATGTATTTTACTTCTCGTGTGTTGAAACACTCGCGGGTAAAATACAACTTTGCACCCTTGTATAACAAATAACTATTGTTACATCGCTATTTTAGACCTTTATAGCAAAATATACGCCAACCTTGATTCACATCATCATTTATACGTTTAAAGAATGTTTAAGTAAACTAAATACATGGATTAACACTAAAAGCTATAATGATGTTGAAAATATATTAGTTGGAGTCGTCTAATATTAATTGTATACTGTATACTACATCTTAGTTAAAAAAAACCTGCAGCTAATGCATGGGTCTTCAGATTCATTTTTACGCATCCAGAACCTATACACACGCACACAGAAAATTTACCTAAATTTAATAAACATGCACACACACACACACACACACACATCCCCTCGATTATTAAAACTTTATTAAAATTGTAGTCCACCTCATTGTACCTTACATATAAAGAAAAAGGCTTAGGTACTTTATTAAGAACAGATTTTTGTTAAAATTAGCTTTATATACTTAATTTCTTTCTATTTTTATGTAATTTTGAAGAAACATTAGTTTAAAGCCACAGCTATTGCTTTTATATAAATTCTGCTACCACCTATGGGAGAGCGGTGTCTCTTGACACAAGTGTCATTGTACGCTTAAAAAGAGGCACCTGCTCAGTTATAATTACGTTTGTTTGTGCGAACTCAATAATTTTTTTTTTTTTTTATGAATAAATAAAATAACGCTAAAAGGCTGCGTTGCTCCCAAAATCAGCGATACAATAATCCTATAAACTATAGTGGTTGTGAAAGGCCAATAAAAAGGGATACGATCTCGTTCATGAATATATTACAGACAGTTCGCATATAACTATACGAGTCGAGTCGGAAACGCATACATTATGTACCTACCTACAAGTAAAGTTTTGTCCAGATATTCAAGCAAAGTTCAAGTTATTCTCTCAAAATATAATTCCCTAAATGTATTCTTGTTGGACTTGAAATGAATCGCGCAAAGACAAAGGTGATGACCAATAACAAGAAACGTGATAGTGTCGAGGTAGACGGGCAGATCATACATTATGTTGACGAGTATATCTACTTGGGCCAGCTAGTTTCTTTCAGAAACAGGCAAGACAAGGAAGTTGAGCGCCGTGTTCAAAATGCCTGGAAGAGCTACTGGTCCATGAAAGAGCTAATGAAGGGTAACCTTCCATTGTCACTGAAGCGCAAACTCGTTGACATGTGTATTCTGTCTGTTCTAACCTACGGCGCCCAAACTTGGTCACTCACAGAGATCCAGAAGTCCAAACTGAAGGTTTGTCAACGCGCTATGGAGCGCAGCATTTTAGGTGTTAAACTAGCTGATCGCATAAGAAACACCATGCTGCGCTCAAAAACCGGCATCACTGACGTAGGCGAGAAAACCGCTAGGCTCAAATGGGACTGGGCCGGTCACGTCTACCGCATGCATCCGGAGAGGTGGGCTAGCTTAACCACCAAGTGGATGCCGGCAGAGGGGCGTGGACGGGGCAGGCCCAAACGGAGAGGGCGGGATGACCTGGACAGCTTCCTGAACTGGCCGGAGGCCTTTGCAGTGTAATATCGATAGCTTTATTATACAGTAAACTAATGTGGTAGTGTGCAGTGAATGGATAATTAATTTTAAAGCGTGTTTAACCACCATTTTGGAGTCAACGGCCGGTAGTCCACGTGCTTCTTGTAAAATCCAGCTATCGGTTTTATAAGAACTCATAATACAACTACCGAACAACGTCGTGCTTTAAGAGCATTTGGTATTTCTAACCATGTCTGGATAGAGCCCTAGAGGCCCATAATTTTATTGTATATACTTTTACCGTACACTGGCTGAAGTTTGTTTTAATCAAGAAATATTAATTCGATCCCACGTGGATCCCACTTTGACGTTGGCGAAATCATCGACAGTGTCAGTGGAGCCATATTACCTAAAGATTGAACTAAAACTCGAATTGGTCTGATAGTTTACATCGACCTAATTCCGCAGTAGCCCGAACATCGTAATTCCTTTGTATCCTGTGTATGGTCTACTATTTCGATCCATAAATCATACTGCACATATATTTAGCGAGCGACCAGTAATTTCCCTTGGGTGTTTCCATGAAATTGTGTGATCACATCGTCATCCTCTTTGGCTTAAACCTAATTTGATATTGTTCTCTGAATCAAGCTTTATATGTGACAATTTTAGCCCAAAAGTCCCACTTTGTCGATATGGAGTTAATAGTAGTTCCTAAAACTACATAACGTAAGATATCTATTGGTTAAGGAATGGAGTCTCGACGTGTAATAGTTATTTTTAATCTCTAACGTTGCACGAGCGAAAAAGCGACAACGTAAAAACTGGTTTAAGTTTGGGACGAAAAAAAAAACACACTTGTACTTTTATGTCTGCATACTTTCAAGATTCTAAATTAAGCAAAGTCATGTGTGCCTTACTTACAATGCCTTGACCTTATCTCCCCTCTGTGTGTTTGACAGGCACTGACTAGATGCTACGCTAGAAGTCAGTCATGGCAGTAGCATCCGGTGGCTGCGCTGCGGATGCACGAATTGCAGAATTTGGTCACTCTGGAAATGACGTTTCTGCTGGAATCGATCCACACGCTCGATGTAGCGTTGAATACGGTTTGCCCACACAGACTTTCTGCTTAAGAAAGTCGATGCGCTCCGTCACATTGGCAATGTAGTCGCGGAGCTCGATAACCGTCCCTGCGAATGCCTAAACTCAACAAAAAACCGCTCGTAACTTCACTAAACTGCTCGCAACTCGAAAACTAGAATCGACAAAGTGGGACCTCTTACTAACCGTTGCCCCATATACAGAAATTATGTTATCGGAACATAATTTCTATATATTCTGCCTAAAATATCAAAATCGTTGCAGACTTATCTTGGTTTGACTCTATATATTAGAATAGATAAGGTAGGTGTATTATGTTTGTGTGTGTGTCTTATTATTATTAATTTATTTAATAGCTACTTTACTTCATAATGCCCATGAGACGTAGGCATTATTGTAATGTTTTCACCGCCCGTGTGAATGAAAACAAATATTGTTCGGTACCTAAGCCGCGGTAATAGCGTTTCTGAAATAAGTCTGAATGATACTTGGTTCACGCGGAAGTTATAATATATATGCAAATCCATTTGCGAATCTAGAATTACGAACAAACGAAAAGGACATTAGTATTAGCATTACCTTTAAAAATACAGTAAAAATATAGAAACTAAAATACTTGTATATCTATGCGAGACAAATTGTAGATACAATTTTAATTATAATAATAAATTATGTGGAAAAATAAAGATAGCCACCCTGTTTTTGGTTACTTTTGATCAGTGTTCCGTAACCCCTGGTCTAAAATTGGTAAAACGGATCACTTAATCCGGTAACACCTCGGTAATAATCGGTATTATGTCTGCCTGTCTGCGAACTTTGCTTTTATAATATTAGTAGGAGAAAATTTGAAATAAATGAATTGCGCTTATTCTTTCCTTGTTTTCTTTTTGCAAAGAATATATCGCGAAAGGAATAATATTGTTTGTCGTTAAATTATCTGAAAGCAATCGCGCATAATTTATTAAGACTAAGCTGCGGCATTTCTTTGAGGGTTCTCTCTTTATCCTACATACAAATTGATGTTTAATACATAGCATATAACCTTCGAGTGATAAACACATTACGAATATTTTGTCAGAATAGCAACATAATTATTTTTTATGTATTATAAAATTATAATTATGCATTTAGTTAAATCAAAATCAGTATTGTTTCTTTTGAAAGTGACATATTTTTAAGGTACATGTTATGTCATGTCACAATAAAATATTATACACAATTATAAAAGAAATATTAAACAAATTATTATCAATAACGTTAATTTCATATGTATACGATACAAAAGAGTGCAACAACCATGCAATTGACACCTATTAAGTTGAAAGCGTCTATACATAAAATTTTCACTAACCTCCCAACCAACCAAAACGTTGAAAAGTGGAAATTTTCAAGAACTAAAAATATACATATTTTTTAATAAAACAAGATTTAGAAAACGTTTCATTCATATAAAAGTAATAAAAGGAATTCATAGTTTGTCAAAGGACTGTCTCATTTCAAACATAGACACAGAGAATCATACCATCTTTGTCTTACTCTATTACTAGCACCCAAAAGAAAAGAATGAGTATAGTTTTTTTTTTGTTTTTATTTACTGATAATTTGGTTTGACCAACTATAAATATATTCTTAATCACAAACTGAAAACTTTATTTTTATTTTAGTATTAACGTTTACCATAAGCCAAAAAATACACTGCTTTTATGGGCACTCGTTTAAAAAACAAAACTCACCGTTCGCCGACAAAAAAACTGTCCGATGCAATCCAAAGCTAATAAGAACAATTTAAAACCAAACTGTCACGAAAGATTTTCCCGCCAAGTATTTGATAATGGAACACGACCGCCTCGTGCTGTTCCTAAAGCGTCACTGTAGATAGGTTCGAATTTTCAAACCAACCGCGTCACCGCATTTTCACTAGTAACTTTATGAAACTCTCATCATATCTTGTAGCATTTTTTGTAAAAAG
Organism: Cydia strobilella; assembly: GCF_947568885.1. Taxonomy (NCBI): domain Eukaryota; kingdom Metazoa; phylum Arthropoda; class Insecta; order Lepidoptera; family Tortricidae; genus Cydia; species Cydia strobilella. Next base: position 16,250,289 of record NC_086042.1, on the reverse strand, counting down.
TACCGTGTTTCACATGGAAATAAAGTATAAATTCATACACTAGAAACCGAAAAGATGTATGCTATCAATATTATTCAGTTGATTTGGCTCTCGCCACAGACTAATAAATTTTGTAAGATCTGCTTTTTGATACCGTCTCTCTTACGCTTAGGAAAGCACATTTTGCGAATATAGCCTCGTTTGTCAAAGCAAATTGTCGTGTTTGGCTATATTGATAACATGATAGATGTTTCGTGGGAACTTCGTGTTTTACATATCTCGCTGTTCGGTGTTTTGATAAAATGTCTGTATATTCTTAACTTTGTAATATTTTATCTTAATTCTGTGAGGTTGTCACGCAATTTACATCTTTCTGTCCCATAATCTTCTTCAAAATTTTACACTTTTTTACATTTCAAGCTATTCGACTCTGGAACTCTTTACCTCTGGACATTAGACGCGCTCAATCCCTTGCTGTATTTAAAAAAAACTACTTATTTAAAGAACATTAGTTTTTACTCTATGAATGACATGTTGCTGTTATATTTAGTATTTTATGTATTTTTGTTTGTAAGTAAGTAAATATTCTTTATTGTGCACCATAAAGTTAAAAAAATACACAGAAAGCGAAATACAAGGTTAAGACTAGGTATCAACAGTTTAGTAGTATTGTATGTATATGTACTGTCTTATTGTAGTTTGTGTAGTTATTGTTGTAGACTTGAATTTTAAACTTTTAAAGGTATTTTTTCTAATGCTATTTAGATTTAACTTAGTTTTTTGCACCTCATAATTGGTTAATGTATGTGTGTCATTTTTCCACTACCTAAAGGTTGTCTGGAAGACATCGCTCTTTAGAGATAATGCCGCCTGTTGTTTACCTCTGTCTTCATGTATTATTTGTGTTTCCATGTACATTTATTCTGAGGTTGTGCAATAAAGAGGATTAGTATTGTATTGTAACAACAGGTGGTCTTATCGCTAAAAAGCGATCTCTTCCAGACAACCTTTGTTTGTATCTTCTTATATGTGTATACTTATTTACTGTAATTGTGTGCATGAAAGTAGGTTTCATTAGCGTTTTTTGCAATACCTACTATTTTTAACCGACTTTAAGATTTCAAAAGGAGGAGGTTATCAATTCGGTTGTATTTTTTTTTTTTTTTTTTTTTTTTATGTTTATTACTCCATAACTCCGTCATTTCTGGACCGATTTTAAAAATTCTTTTTTTGATTGTAAGTATATATACCGATTGGTCCCGTTTTTGTCAAAACGCAGTTCTGATGATGGGATCCATGAGGAATCGAGGGAACTCCTCAAATGTTAAAGGCTTACATATAGTGATTTTAGTATTTTCATCAACAAATCAAGCACTTACATTTGAAAAAGTGACATTTGATGAAGTGGAACTGCTGATGATGATCAGAACGGAACTCTTCAATGACGCATAGTTCACGTTTGGCGATTTGTCCTCTTCGTTATGTTTGTTAAGCAAGTTAGGTTTTCAAGAAACATTTTTGTCAAGCTCGAGTTCTGATGATGGGATCCATGAGGAATCGAGGGAACTCCTCAAATGTGAAAGGCATACATATAGTGATTTTTGTATTTTTATCAACAAATCCAGCATTTCCATTTTAAAAATTGACATTTGATGAAGTGGAACTGCTGATGATGATCAGAATGGAACTCTTTGATGACGCATAGTTTACGTTTGGCGATTTGTCCTCTTCTTTATGTTTGTTAAGCAACTTAATTTTTAAGGCATATTTTTGTCAAGCTCGAGTTCTGATGATGAGACCCATGAGGAACCGAGGGAACTCCTCAAATGTGAAATGCATACATATTTTGATTTTTGTATTTTCATCAACAAATCCAGCATTTACATTTAAAAAAGTGACGTTTGATTAAGTGGAACTGCTGATGATGATCAGAATGGAACTCTTCAATGACACATAGTTCACGTTTGGCGATTTATTCTCTTCCTTATGGACCCCGACCCAAACTTGGACCCGGACTCGGACCCGGACCCGGGTCTGGACATGGACCCCAACTCGGATCCGGACCCGGACCGAACTCTGACCCAAACTTGGACCCGGACAGCCGGACACGGACCCGGACTCGGATCCGGACCCAGACCCGGACCCGGAAATGCTACTAGAAAAGTGTGTTAGGTTAGGTTAGAACTGTGACCCTTACAGAAACGAAATGCTATCAGAAAAGTAGGTTAGGTTAGGTTAGAACTGCGACCCTTACAAAAATGAAATGCTACTAGAAAAGTGGGTGGTTTTACCTCCTTTTCTACATTATTAGGCAATATTATAATAATTAGGCAATTAGGCAAAATTAGTCAAAAGATGGATTAGGATAATTACGCAAAATATGCTGTCTATTTCATTTCATTGTCTGGAATCTAAGAGTGCACCATCAACAATAAGTAAACTTTCAGCGGCATCCCCCATTGAAGTCGGTTTTTTTTTTCTTAAAAATTATTGATTAAATATTTTGTTTCCGCTACGCTACTAAAGGTTGTCTGGCAGACGTCGCTCGCGATAAAACCGCATGTTATCTGCCTCAATAATCAATTGTTTTTCTGTTGTATCTTTTTACTGAGGTGTTCCAATAAATGAAATATTTAAATTGATAAAGGCTTCATATAAACTTGTGTCAAGTTTCATAAGTATTGAACTTTGTTTTCACTTTTAGGCATTTAACCTCTGTTAAATATTTAAATCAAATTTACCTCTGTATTAAACTGAGAAAACTTTTAATTGAGTTTAAAACCTCAGAGCGAGATTATAAAATTGGCTAGAAATTGCAAGATAGGCACAGGTAATTGGTACCTAAACATTTTGAGCTTTTAAATATTTCGCGTGGGCCTATTAACTATAATAACGGCCATGTATCTATTGAATACACACTGTTCTTTTTACAGTACATGTAGTATCTGTCAATAATTCCCAACCACGCCATTGCCATGACCATTGTATGTTCGTTTGATTTTGCACAATCGTCATAAATAAAACCGGCCAAGTGCGAGTCGGACTCGCGCAAGAAGGGTTCCGTACCATTACGCAAAACGCGGCAAAAAAATTACGTTTGATGTATGGGAGCCCCACTTACATATTTATTTTATTTATTCTGTTTTTAGTATTTTTTGTTACAGCGGCAATAGAAACACATCATCTGTGAAAATTTCAACTGTCTAGCTATAACAGTTCATGAGATACAGCCTGGTGACAGACGGACAGACAGACAGACAGAAGGACGGACAACGGAGTCTTAGTAATAGGGTCCCGTTTTTACCCTTTGGGTACGGAACCCTAAAAAGAACGATCTAGGATTAAAACCATATAGTTGCAACAAACTTCTTCTAGATAAGTAAAGGACCAAGAGGAACGTGCCAAAAAAGGTAACCAATAAGTTTATAAAAGTTAGCTGAAAAAAAAAACAACGGTTTATTGACGATTGAACCTATGTTCCGGCTAATCCTAATGATGTTCATGAAGGAAACATTTCCGTTCAACCATTCATTAATTTCCATTAAGTCGTATAGATGTCTTAGGACCAAAAAAATATACCACAAGCCAATATTTTTACGAAATACTTTGTATGGCCAAAGGAGTGGCTGCAAAATCCTGAACAGCCGTAATGTGACTGGCGGCGAATAATCTAAGAAAAGAAAATTAGTTGTCGTGGGAGCAAATTCGGTATCAATTTAATAATTTAATTAGGTTTGTGACTACTTTTAACCAAAATCATTACTTTTAATGTTTACCTTAAATTACATATTTTGAAAATAAATTTGTATCTTTAGTTCTGGGACACCATGGGGTGTCCCAGAACTAAACATACACATACATAGGTACATTGCAAGTTAATAAAAAGCTTGTAAAAACCGTAGCCAATATCATAATATTATACTTATATAATATGAGTTAGTCCGGTCCGTTACATTTGAATTTCAAATACCGGAATCATTCATTGAAAGTTAGTTGGTAATTGGTCTACGGCTGTTACTACGCCGTAGACGCCTGTAGCACTACCTCGACACGTCGTGTGTAGCAAGTAAGCTCTGATGGCCTACCGGAAACCACGTTCGACGTGTTGCCTCCTTGTCGCACTTGTAAATTCGTACGTAAGTGTGACAAGGAGGCAACACGTCAAACGTGATTCGCGGTAGGCCCTCTGAATACCGTGCGAAGCGAATATAATCTAAATACCACTTTCGGCCTGATTCTAACTTTAACATACGTCAAAAAAATTTAGTTCGAATAGGCCGTTTGTTTGTATACAATTTGATTTATTTACAATGCCACATATCTGTAGCAAGTAAGTTATTTTGATATGCTAAGAAGGTAAACAGAAAAACCACGAATGTGGTACCACTTTGTGTAGGTATCTGTGGAATTATGCATTTGGCCTAGCAAATATTATGTCACGTGTGGTTTTATAGTTTAAAAATCTATGTGGAATGAACTATGGAGGCTGGTGCTAAGTTACGAATTAATGATGTTTGGACGTTAAAATGAGATAAGATTAACATGTATTTACTTATTTGTTCACTCGCGCGCTACATCCGAAGATGGTAAATTAACCCGGTGTCCAGATTTTTACCTCTACTTTATTTATTATTGTAAATATACAATCTAATAAGTACCCGTGTATTTCAAAATGTTTTAGTGAGACACAAAATCATCACTACTTTTAGTCTTTGTTTTATATAAATGTATGCAATACGTGTTTTAAAATAAATTATGTTTATGTTTTACACGCGTTGCCGTTGAGGAGTACATTAAAATTAAGATAATTCCAACTTTAACAATATTTCCAAATGTCAGTCAATCACCCCGAACCCTAAGGCTATGTCCAACGTCAAATAAATTTACAAATTAGTCCAAAGAATATTTGTTAATGCCACTGAATGTTACAGGAATCACAAGTTTACAAAATACGTGTAAAAATTGTGTATTTAGTCTAAACTGGTCCTTGGTTCAGTGAAATAAGATCGATCGAAAGCTGTATGTTTGCACACAAAGGAAAACATAACTTTGCGTTTAGTACAGGGGAAGCCAATTTAAGTTTGAAGCAGTTTCTAATGTTTTCATGAATTAGAAATCAAAAGTTGTGTCGCTCGCGAGACTGTGACTGGATGACTGTGGGAAAATAAATTACTTCAACTTAAGCTGGGATCAGGGTAGGAGTATAATCAGAAACTGACTGAGCTTCCAACCATTTATTATTTCAAATGTGTATACCAACTTGACTATTAATTTTATTACTTAGACGTTATTTATTCAAGTGATGTTAGAAATAAAATAAATATGTAAAAAGTTTCAATTAACGAATTAATTTACATATGAAAAAAACTCAATGGTCTTAAAATAGGTTGGTTTCTGAGCTGAAGCAACAAATCTAACGTTGTATGATGATGTTGTACCTATAAGGAAATAGGCAAATGTACTAATCAGCCCTAGGCTAACTCTATTGCGTTTACATTTGCGATGCGGATATATTAATTTAAGACCAGACGGATGGAATCAAACTAAAATTTATCACGTACGTCGGTAATGGGAAATGTAATAATGTTCCGCCTCGACTTGGTATAAAGAGGGTTGTTCACGATAAGAAAATATCACCTAAGCGTTTTACTTACTATTCTAAATATGACGATATAACTGTATTTTATTGAAATAAAGAATTGTAAACGAAAATATTGTTTATATTCCACATGGAACCCAGTCATTAGTAAGTGTAAGCGAAACCAAATATCGAAAGTTGAAAAATCGAATATTGTGAGTGTTGTGTGTCGACCCGGTAACATCCCTAGTGCGCAAAACGTTCAAGTTAATAAACAAGACCAAGTGCGGGTAGTTCGAAAAACTCGCGCGCCTAGAAGATGTTGATGTCAACTTTAGCCAGTCTTCTCCGAGACCACGGGGACAACGCCGTCCTCGAAACGTCGGAGGTGGGTTTAATACTTATTTTACGCGATTAAGTCCCGTCGTTGTAAATAATAATTGTTTATATTATATGTAAGGGAGGGTGGGGGGGGGTAAATTTTAAACTTAACTAAATATTTCTAAATTATATTACCGACTACAAAATATGTACATGAAAATTAAATTAAACCAATTGGTGGCATTGTTAATTAATTGTAATTTATTTTTGTAAACCTGTGTTGTGTACAATAAAGTGATTACTACTACTAGGTACTACTAAACCTAAATAAATTAAATGTTTCGATACTTGTAAATCCTTGTATTTGATAATCACGTTTTTGTACTGAAACATACCTACAACGAAAAAGCTGTTATGTATCTATTCTAGCTGGTCTAATAATCAAAGCTGCTTACGATCTATTAATTTTGATTTTATCGGAAGACTTACTCAGATTGAATTAACAGGTTACCAATGTGGTCTAGATTTGTTATGAATATGAACTGTCAGTATCAAAAATGTAATTTCTGGTTGAAAAAATATCGGGACTTCCGTTTGTAATATTGATAGCTTATTATGCAGTAAACTAATGTGGAAGTGTGCAGATAATGAAGAATCAATCTTGAAACGCGTTTAATCATTCTGGAGTCAACACCCGGCAGCCCACGTGGCTTTTCTAAAGTACGAAAAGTTTAGTATATTGGATAGTCTCCTTAATCTCCCACTCGTCCGCGACGTTCATAATTCGAGCCCCAGTTAAATGTCATCTCGAGCAAATCAAATATTTAGACGAGACGGTATATTTCGATGTTGTTGTTTGCCTATACACGAGTACCTACGTCCGTGTCTATATGATAGTATACATTTCTTTGCTTAGTTTTAAGGTCTAAATTAACAATTTTAGGGTAAGTAAGGAAGATAACACACCTAATAGTTATTTAATGATTAAACGAACTTACCTGAAGTGAAGTTCTATCATAATTATACGAAGCGCCTCGTCCGAAGAGATTAGTAACTGAAGATATATATACACTTGTAGTTACGCCGGTAGGTGTCACCACTCTGCACTTAGTTTGGAGTTATTTTTAAATTTTTATTTTTTAACTAGTGGGTATGCCTAGATTCTACCTCCCGGCCGCCATCGCTCCGTCCGTTCATTAAGTTGAGAGAAATATTTTACATATATTATGGTAGTACATTGATTGATGTATTTTGTATAACATTGTAAGGGGATGAGCGAAGCGATGGGTGGGAGGGAGCTATGTTACTAATCTCTTCGGACGAGGCGCTTCGTATAATTATGATAGAACTTCACTTCAGGTAAGTTCGTTTAATCATTAATTATACTTCGCGCCTCGTCCTCGAGATTAGTAACTGAAGATATATATACACTTGTAGACTTTGAGAGTAATATTTTCTAAAAGATCATCAATCAATGACGATATTCTTATATATTATTAGACAATTTATAGGTACTATATAAATACCTAATCGGCCATGATAAAATATAATTTTATTTATACATATGATACTCAAAAAATCTACTGATATGTAGATATGTTACTATCAGCTAGGATCGGGCACTATAGGCAGGAATGGCAGGATGTCAATCTTAAACACCTTAAATACCATTATATTACAATCATTTATTGCATGAAATAGAAATAAATTACATAAGTAAAAACTGAAGTCGCAATTAGTCATTATACTAATTGGTACAATTTTCTTACAATATCAAGGACTATGTAAAACACATTTATCATAATTAATAAGATCTGTGATGAATGATCTTTAAATATGATTCTTATTTGCTAATCATATTCTCAAAAGCTTAGCAGTTTTTTAATAATCAACCGATACGGGATGAGTTGGATATCCTTTTCATTAATTATTTATTTAAAACGGATAGCGCCAGAGACAGACAGTCTTCGTTGCTTAAAATTGGCCTTTGGTAAAACTTTGCAAAAGTATTGGACTGTCCGCTCCACCCTGCGGTGTTGCGAATGGCGTCGACGCTGACGCCTCTCGCGTGCGCGTGCGACACGGCGGCGTGCCGCGTGCTGTGCCCGCTGAACGCCGCCGTGTCGACCCCGCACTCGCTCAATGTGCGCTTGATCCATCGGCTGAGCGTCTGTGAGCCTACTGGTTTATGAGGCTTTTTAGTAGCGATGAACAGGCTGTCAGATATTCTTAAGGGCTTTGTTTTATTCAAGTAGCAAGAAAGCGCTTCCGCTGGACATATGGAAGGGTTTTCGCGGAAAAAGGGTAGATATATAATAGGTTGTTTACAGCCAAGTCTCGATGTTTTTAAAATATCTGGAATTTTAATCGATATACATTCGGAAGTTATTCCAATGTTTTTTATATTAATTTTTGATATAGTTTGGACTCTGTGAGCCGTAGTGAGAGCCAGCAATGTAACCGTTTTGTTTGAAAGCCTATCGAGGTTTAATGTATCGTTAGAAAACCAATCGCTCAAATGATTTAATACAAGATTGGTATCCCAAGTTGCATTGTACTTAGGCGTCGGAGGTCGTAGACGAAAAACGCCTTTGAAGAATCTCTGAAGCCTGTCATCATGTGATATAGTTGGACCTAAGACTAAAGATAAGGCCGATCTACAGGCGTTTAATGTACCATATTGACTACCTTCATTAAACAAATTGGTCAAGAAATAGACAACTGTCGGAATAGACGCGTCATATACGTCGACTGAATTATTTTTACAAAAGCGCCACCACTTTTTAAGGCAAACATCATATTGTTTTATCGTGTTTGGTGATAGAGATGCTAACATTATGTCCATTGAGGATGGTGGTAGGCTTCTTCTCGATAGCGCGACCCGCACAATATCCCTGCAACCAGGGTAATCGAGTTGTGTATTCGTTGGGAACTGGAATGAGAAATTAAAGCATTGCTGCATGGCTGAAAAGTTATGACTTCGCTAACAAGGAGACTTCGAAAGACAGGGTACCATGGTTGTGTTGGCCACAAAGGTACGACCATGATACCCGTAGCTTTATCTGAAATAATCTTTCGAAGAGCTTTCAGCACAATCGAAAAAGGTGGGAAAGCGTAAAAGAACATGCCTGTCCAGGCTACAGTAAACGAGTCTACCGCATAGGCATCAGGGTCTTTGTGCCAGGAAATGTATTTTGCGCATTTCTTATTTATACGACTTGCGAATAAATCAATTAACGGTAAACCAAATTTGTACACTATCTCATTAAAAGCCCAATCAGCCAATTCCCATTCTATATCCGGATGTGATCTCCTTGATTCGTAATCAGCTATAACATTATCGCGGGATCTTATATAAGATGCAAACACAAACAACTTTCTTTGTTCGCACCATTGCCAGAACTCTCTCGTAACCTGGGTAAGATGAGGGTATTGTATACCACCCATTCTGTTAATGTACGCTATCGCGGTAGTATTATCTAATCGTAGGAGTATCTGGCAATTGTACAAATTGCATGCGTAAATTTTTAAAGCAATAAATGCGGCAAGCAGCTCTAAATAATTTATATGATTTTCTCGTTCAGTACTAGACCATTGGCCGCTGGCCGTATCACCCCCACAGGCTGCCCCCCACCCCGTAGTTGAGGCGTCAGAAAATATCTGAATTTGGTAATTATCCGTGCGAATGCGACTATGGGAATTATCGATATTCATTAGCCACCAATGTATGTCAGGTAGGATGGACTCGGGTATACTCATTGCACGATTATAATTATCGTGGCCTTGTAGGTTAAGGAACTTGCACCGTTCCAGTTCCTTCGTATAGAGCCATCCGTACTCGATAGCCGGGCACGCTGAGACTAGTAGGCCGGTTAGTTTTGCTAGCTGTCTAATCTTGCATCGCTTAATTTTTAAAAACAGTTCTAACTCAGATTTTATGCGCACTCGTTTTTCAGAAGGTAAACTAAGTCGCAAACGACGTGAATCGATAATCATTCCTAGGAATTTGCATGACGTCATAGGTGTAAGTATACTTTTCTCTTGATTGATAATAAAGCCTAACGAAATTAATAATTCTGTTGTTAATTTTACGTTTTCTAGACATTGTTCGTAACTTTGACCGAAAAGTAACCAATCGTCGAGATACAGGGTAGAGAGGAGGCCTGTGGAACGTAATAGTTTTACAATAGGCTTTGTGATTTTGGTGAAAATATAAGGCGCAGTGTTGAGGCCGAACGGTAAAACGTTGAATTCATACATTTTATTTTCATAAATAAAACGAAGGTATTTTCTTGATTCCTCGTGAATTTTTATTAAAAAATACGCATCTTTCAAATCAAGCGTAGCCATAAAGCAATCCGGAGTTAAAAGCTTAACGGCTGTTCGCAAATCCTCGAGCTTGAAATGATCAGTTTTTATAAATTTATTTAACTGTTTTAAATTGAGTATAAAACGCATTTTTCCGTTCGGCTTCGGCACAAGAAAAATACCGGACACAAATTGTCCGTCGCAAGGATTACACTCGGATATAGCACCTGCTTGCAAAAGGTTGTTAATGGCATCTACAAAATGTGACCTCTCTATATCAGAATATTCTGGCGCTGAGGGCAAAGAATGTTGAACAACAGGGCCAGAGAATTTGATTTTATAGCCAGCTATCCATGAAAGTATGGTGCGGTCACTAGTAATGAGCGCCCACTGTTCATGAAATAGTGATAAACGGCCGGCATACTTAACTGTGTCTAGTAGTAGTGGCCGTAGTGGCGCGGCGGCGGCGGGGGCTGGTGCGTGTACGACGGTCTGTAGTAGCGCGCGGGCGGCGCCGGGGGAGGCGGCGCGCGGGGAGCAGGCGCGCGACCCCTCGGAGTCGGAGCCGGCGGTGGCGGGCCCGGCGGCGGCCTGCGCGGCGCTGGGCCTCGGCGGTTTAAAGGCCGCGATACACTGGATTTCATCCGCCTGTATTGCGCTACGGGCTGCTTAGGAACAGGAGCTTTTATCTCTCCGCCGGATTTAATCATGGCTTTCGCTGATTTAAGCGTTTCCGTCAAGTTTTCGCCAAATAGGCAAGTGTCTATCTTGGTATTCGCCAGATGGTCTTTGAGATCTTTTTTCAATGAGAAAAGTATAAAATTGCGTCTGGTCACGCTGTCTGCGTATTGTAAGTCGCACAAAATACGACCGAGGTCTATAAGTTTTTGTAACAGGTCGTTATTTTTCTCTTTCGAATTTAATTGCGATGTAATTATTTCGCCAAGACATGATATCGCGCTAGCCATTTCCTTTTGCTTGGACTCGATGCCCTTGTCTCGTTTAGCAAAGTTTTCTGAGATGGCAGCTTTGATCTCAGGGTTTAACTTTGGCGCGCCTATTTTCACGCAATTAGCAGGGATTAGATATTTACTAAGGAGGTCTTTACGGATTTCTTTAGTTATACCCTCTATGGCTACATGTGTAAAACGGGTAGCTATTTCTGCACGTACCTCTTTGCCATATATTGTGGCCGACGAGGGGTCATCTCCCAGAATTTGCAATACTTCATCGTCCAAATCGATTGTGTCAGCGACTTTATTATCGTCAGCATGCTCAACAGTGGACGTGCTTGTGCCTGGTATGGCAGTGGCGCTTGCGCCGGGCATGGCGCTGGAGCTGGTGCCGGCTATGGCGTTGGAGCTCGTGCCGGGTACGGCATTGCCGCTTGTATCTGTCACGGCCTGTGTGTTAGTCTGTGTAGCGCTTTGCTGAGCCTCAGTAGGCTTTATCACATTTTCAACAGAATTCTGAGGTTCCTCGATAGGACAATTATCGGCCTCAATAGGGTCTTCCAGATACTCAGCGCCATTATATTGGTCACTCTGACTGTATGGATCGTAGTTCAGTTCATAATCCGGGTATTCCGGAAACCAATCGTCTGGTCGTAAAACCGGTGATGCTGAGAACAAAAAGCAATACTTAGTTTGCTTTTATATTTATATACTTACTCATTTATTTAAAAAGCAAAATGAATTAAATAAGAAAATCTTCACGACTATATTTAAGGTAAACGTACTGATATATTAATCATATATAAATTACTATTTTTTACTCATAAACTCAAATATATTATTACTGAATAGTGAATAGTAATATTCTAATCATCTGAACTGAACCAGATAACGCATGTTATCCCATCTTAAAGTTAGGTTACAAATCCCAATGAATTGTACGCCAACCGTCATACCATGCGTCGACTTAGCCCCAACGGCTAATCGGAGTGCATTGATGTATGTATGTACAAGTATGAACTCGTACTGTGGTTCTATACAGTCAATAGATACGTATCATTTAGTTAGGTATCAGTTCCCAATGAACTGAACGCCAACCGATACAATTTATGCTTTGATTTATCCCCAATGGCTAAATCTGAATGCACGTATACCTAGGTTTAATAACCTTGGCCAACTTAAAATTTGCACAAGCGAAAATTAAAAAGACTTACCTGTTTCTTGTGGTATAAATTCCTCATTGGAACCACTGTGTGAAGAAGCACTTTCACTATTCCGTATTTTACGTTTTAATTTTCGAACTTTATGCAGTAGATGATCAATGTCATCTTCGTATTTCTTAACACGTTTACGTTTCGGCATTTTGCGAGACTCCACGAACAAGAAACTTAGTTAAATTTCTAAGAAGTGACTTGAGTGGTCGAGCACTAGAAAGCGTATGAACGGACGGAGCGATGGCGGCCGGGAGGTAGAATCTAGGCATACCCACTAGTTAAAAAATAAAAATTTAAAAATAACTCCAAACTAAGTGCAGAGTGGTGACACCTACCGGCGTAACTACAAGTGTATATATATCTTCAGTTACTAATCTCGAGGACGAGGCGCGAAGTATAATTGTGAAATATGATGTGATTTTGACCCATCTTAAGTATTGCCTGAGAGTCCTGAGATCGACACTGTTCAGAAACTTAAAATAATATGATCTTGATCATATAATGCGTAGGTACTAAAACGTGTTTTTATTCCTATGTTTACAATTATACAATAACAGAAGTAGGTAATCCAAATAGACAAATGGTGCTGTTTATTTTTTAATATGCCCATATGCTACAAGAACAAACCCGACCTTTGTTCTCCTAGACAAAAACTTGGCGACCTTTTTAAAAGACGTCCAGAAGCATATTTAAAATAAATGAGCATGGACGGCGATGGCGGCAACTTTGATTTGTAATTCATGAATATATTATTAAGTTCACCGCCGCCTGTGCAAATCGAATTTTCGTGTCTGCTTATTACGCGGCGTCGTGGTACATAGTGAACACAATAGCAGCGGAACGCGTAGTATACATGGTGAAAATTAATTTTCTAATCCAGTTCAATGGCGATCACATTTATGTAGCTTTACATTAACACAACTAAGTTCTTTTTTTATCATTGTTTGTAATTTTTTTTTATTGAAATGTATTGTCATCCTGCCAATCTTGGATAATGAAATAAAATAAATGTAAGGGCAAAGTCGATATTCAGGTCGAACCATAATACTCACAATCGATATGTGATAACCCCGTAAGAGTGATAAGGATAGGTATATGTAAAAACAATAATGTTAGAGTAGGATAGCGCTTTAGAGAATAAAGAACACTTCCAATATGTCGTTGTTTCAATCAGCAAATCCTTACATAAAAAATAAAATAAAATTTATTCAGTAACATAAAGTGACACCAACGCCATTATTATCCTCGAGTTGTGCGAGAAGCGATTGAAATCAAGAAGCACCCCAGAAATTTTAATAGGGAAGATGGTTTTAACTTATCGGCAACTTGGGGACCAGTGATCCAGAAGTTAAAGCCAAGGGATCTATCTTCGGATGTGTGCGCGGATGTTGTGAGTGTTGTGTGTCGGACTATTGACAATAATTAACTTTTATGTGTAGTGGGTGGTTTGAAAATGTGATGTCTACCTCGAACTTTAAATGCACTTTTCGTGGGGTAGTCACACAAATCTCTGTTTTAACATTTTGCTGGGACGTCAGTTAGCCGCGACCACGACCAGTGAAACCTGTGTCGAAACGTCGGTAAATAAAGGTAACAAAATAAATTCGCGATAGACCCGTTTCTAAATGTGATTTAATATGTGTTTAAACCGCGAAAGTTTTAAATGTTATAAAGTGACATTTCAATATCCGTGCTGGTGCCTCTTTTTAAGTATTCAAGATCTCTGTATTAAGAAGCAACCGCTGTGTGTGTGTGTGTGTGTGTGTGTTTGTGTGTGTGTGTGTGTTTGTGTGTGTGTGTGTGTGTGTGTGTGTGTGTGTGTGTGTGTGTGTGTGTGATATAGATTATTGATATGATAATCAATGGACTGTGAGTACAGAAAACCCAAGCTTATATCTTTATCCATAACGCAGTTAGAGGTAGAAAATGATCTGAATGGATTCGAGAAAAGTGGGTACCGCTTTGCCTGCTTTGTTTGTTTTGCTCACCTTGGCGGGGGCACTACCATGTCCAGTACTACCAGCACTACCATGTCCGGTCTAGGTAGAGAAGAAATAACAAACCGGCTGAACCTGTCTCCACTGCGACCGCAAGGAAGGTAGTGTGCGCTTGCCGGCTATCACTGTTCCGCCCAAGGCTTTTTTCTTAGTCTCCGTTTTTCGCAAATTAAGGGCAAAAAAAATAAGTGCTTGTCTACCAAATTTTTAATGTAGATTTGAGAAGTATTTTTTTGAGTTCATTTCTAATATAGCTGGAATACTTATTTTTCTAAGTCAAGCATTAATTGTGACCTAGGTAACCAAACCTTGGAGGCTCGAACTTTAAAGCTTTAAGTTTTTTTCGGTGTGCGAAATTAAATTGTTATTTTATATAGGAGCATGGTAGGTAGGGTTACAGTATGAAGACATGTTTAGTTTAGTTATTAAGTTAAGTTTATAATACGGTTTATCAAAAACGTACTTTTATACAGACATGACCAATTTCGTGATATGGCAGAAACTCGAGAAGTAGGTACTGCCATTAGCCATTTATAAACATGGTCTTGTGCTCAAGCTTCATCACCACGAAGCTCAGCTTCATGGTGTTGTTATCACGAAATGACGACGTTAATAGGAGATTGAAAGATCTCGCTTTATTTATTTATTGGTTATTGTAAGAAAAATAATATTTATTTAAAAGAAAAAACCTTATTATTAACAGTAGTCGGTGTCATGTGGCCCCACATAATAAAATAGGTACAATTGTTTATTTATATGAACCTACTTTATAAGAACGTTATTTTATCACCAGCATTTAGTTCTCCGACAAGTCTGTACTTCAGCTTCCCTTCAAACTTAGCGTACTTTTCAGCAACACGCTTATTTTTCACTGCCATCCAACTGATGATGAACTGCTGGTGCGCCTTTGGAACATAATTTAATAATATATGAAGTTAATGTATTGCTTGCTTCGCTTGCATTTTAAGAAGTGACAACAAATAAATTGGTATTAATTATATCTGCCAAGTTAAACCAGTTTGACAGCACTGGCTTCCCTCGAATGCGGCTGACCTGACCTGTACATGGTGACTAAAGAATAAGTGCATTCCCGTTGCCAGGGAGGTTTAGGGATTATACTGAGCAACTTTTACTATAGGACCAACCCCAAAATCGCGAAAAAACATTTGGGTGTTTCATACATTTTGGCTGGTCCATTTTCTATGGGAGGGTAAATTTTTTTTCGCGATTTCGTGGTTGGTCCCATAGTAAAAGCTGCTTAGTATAATCCCAAAACCTCCCTGGCAACGGGCATTTTTTTAACCACCCCGTATACTGAGTGTAATCAAGTAAATACCTAAGAAGGTAAGTGTGGCTGCTCTTCACATTGGGTCTAGTGATAGGAAATTGCCGAGAATATTTCCGATTGAGAGAATATTCTCGGAAATGTTACGGAAACATTTCCAAAACTGGTAATTTATCTAAAAGCGCGTGTTTTTTGTATAGAAACTAGATTTTTTCTAATGATGAAATATTTTAGAAATACTAGGTTCCTTATCCTTACGTTGAAACCAGGATCATTTCAATTGAATTTCATGAAATTTTCGTAAATTTCCATAAATTGCCGTAAAATTCTCATAACTTGCAGGGAAATTTCCTTGGTAATTTATGTTTTATTTTGGAAATATGGTGTATAAATAACATTTCTATATGTAATTTCTCGCAAAAAATGCTTAAAAAATGCATTTTAGTGATTGACATATATTTAAGTGCTAGTTTTGTTAAACCAAATTATAACTGCATGTGAACGCATCAATTAGTCCCCTCGATGAGACTAATTTCTTCGAAAGTTCATTGTTGAGGTCACATAATATCCCTAGTTACCTACTAACTTTTTTTTGGTACAATAGTGGTACCGTCAAAAGGGCATAACTTCTTTAGAACAAACGCTCTTCTTGTACACACGTTTCCTTAGATATTTTTAAGATTCTTAAATTTTATACAAATATAAGAAAGCAAAACAAATAAAGTTTAGCTAGAAAAATAATGAAAAACTAGGAAACTGTTGATTCAGGTTCATAATCTCTTAAGACTTTCGGTTCGATTATCTCCCAAAGTATTTATTTAAGCAAAAAATTATCTTAAATACCTTGAAATCATTTTTAAAACCCTATTGAATGACGAAGCAAAAATTTATGTACGTTAATTTTTTTATTAAATTTAAATTTTCAAAATATTCCTATCCCTAACTTAGAAACCCTTTTAGGTATGTATTATATTTTCCATTTGTAATATTACTAAGTAACTCTTTTGACAGCTCTACTCACTAAGAAAAGTGCAATATAATCATCAAAAAAATGTAAATTTCCCTATTTTTCACGTCAGGAGAATATTGCGGAAATATTCTCAGTAAATTACGTTACCGAAAGTTTCCCATAAAGGAAACTTTCCGCTCGCCCATCACTAATTGGGTCCTGTTTACACATTGATTAGTATTTATTGCGAGTTCATACATTTGCTACTTGCGTTTAGTTTAGTGGACAAATCAATGTGTATACAGGCCCCAATTTTAAGGCCCGCCATACTTAACCCGCAGCTATAGTTACCTATCCGTATTGACCTAAGTTAAAATAAACTTCAAAATGTTTGACATAACGCCTATTTAAATATGTTTGGACCCGTGACTACTTTGATTATTTTTCTCGCGTATTTTTAAATATGCCGCGAACTGATAAATGAAATATGTAGTCATGCTAATGCCACAGTTTCACAATTATCTTCCCTACTAATGCTATATACATTTAAGAGAACGCTAAATAAACGTATTTCACTGTGCTTTACTGTACAGCCAAATTAATTAATTTCCGGCCCATTTCGTACCTTGTCACAGGCCACAGTGACAATCAATATGAAAGTCGCTAGAGACCTCATACTATTGGTTTGGGCGGAGGTTACCAAATTCGAAATAGGTTCAATCCTGACTTTTCCAGTTTCTTATTTAGTCAGCTTCTGAATTCGTCCAACTCACATGAGGTCGTATTGGTAATAAGTTTAATACTGAGTAGGTCTAATCCGCTAAAGATTAAATTCTAAGAAAGTCAGATTCTATCTAAGTTCAATTAGAACAAAAGCAAATTATAACTGCGTCGAATTCAATAATAAACCCTTTTCTGATGAGGTCAGATTCTGCATACGTTTAATTCGTTGATAGTTTTTTTCTAATTTAGTTGGATTTTGATAACGTCAGACTCTCGTAAGTGACATTTCTAGTGTAAGTCAATTTCATGGTACGTCATGCGGATACACAGTCAACCACAATTTTTTGTAGCCTAATATTTCAACGAGATATGCAATAACAGTATTAGGTAGGTACAGTTTGGTGTAAAATTGTATGAACACTAAAAAGAATTCCTTCTCTTACTTATTAACCGACTTCAAAAAAATGAGGGGGTTATCAGTTCCAGGGGATATATATATTTTTTTGTATGTATTTTACCTTAGAACTCCGTCATTTCTGAACCGATTTGGAAAGTATTTTTTTGTTTGGATGTATACCTACCCCTGTCCTACCTGTCCCTAGTTGGTCCCGTTTTTGTTAAAACCCAGTTTTGATGATGGGATCCATGAGAAATCCAGGGAGCTCTTCAAATCTTATAGGCATACATATATTGATTTTAGTATTTTCATCAACACACTAAGCACTTTCATCCAAAACAGTACCATTTGATGAAGTGGAACTACTGATGATAACCAGAACGGGACTATTTAACAACGCATACTTGTTAAGCAAGTAGTTAAGTTCTAAAGAAACATTTGTGTTAAGGTCTAGTTCTGATGATGGTTTACATGAGGTCCAACTCCTCAAATCTTGATGGCTTCAGATCCAGACCTTAAAACTTGCAACGTACCCGAAGCGGAAAAATGTTTAGTAGCATGATAGTTCGGCCAGACAGATGAAGAAAAACTAAACTAACTCTGGGTTTAGGGAGTGCAGATTTCGAAAATGATGACCATTTTGGAATCCAAGATTGCGGACATGCACTGTCATAAAAGTCGTTATGGATGTCGTTTTATAGGTTTTAGGGAGTGCGTATTTCGAAAATGATGACCATTTTGGCATTAAAGATGACAGAGAAATAACCCCTGTGGCGGCAATGCAATATTTTAAATTTTAGTACCGTGCGACGAGCTGTCCCGAGCGGGCCGGCTGTCAATGTTTGCAGGTTTGCCAGGCAGCCGGCTACAAGTCGATAAGTACTTCCTGCGCTTTTGCGCGTAAAATGCGGTTAATATCCATTTCTATCACTTTGTTAATTACAAAATAGGCAGAGTTAAAAGAAAAGGGAACAATATAATATTCGCTGCATTGGAGGATGCCTTCAAGGTTCTGGACTGGAACGGACGAGGTATCAATGTAAATGGCGAGTACATCACTCACCTTCGGTTTGCCGATGATATCGTAGTCATGGCTGAGACCATGGAGGACCTCAGTGCGATGCTCGCTGATCTCAGCAGAGTATCTGAACGAGTTGGTCTGAAAATGAACATGGACAAGACGAAGATCATGTCTAACGTCCATGTTGTGCCAACTCCCGTACTAATCGGAGGCTCTGCGCTCGAAGTTGTTGACGATATGTATACCTAGGACAAACAGTCCAGTTAGGTAGGTCCAACTTCGAGAAAGAGATCACTCGTCGAATCCGACTCGGTTGGGCAGCGTTCGGGAAGCTCCACAGTATCTTTTCGTCTAAATTGCCGCAGTGTCTTAAGTCAAAAGTCTTTGACCAGTGTGTGTTGCCAGTGATGACATACGGATCTGAGACGTGGGCGCTAACAATGGGCCTCATAAGAAGGCTCAAGGTCACGCAAAGGGCAATGGAGAGAGCAATGCTTGGGGTTTCTCTGCGTGATAGAGTCAGAAATGATGATATCCGCAGTAGAACTAGGGTCACGGACATAGCTCGCAGAATTGCAAACCTTAAGTGGCAGTGGGCGGGGCACATTGCTCGCAGAACTGATGGCCGGTGGGGCCGGAAGGTTCTGGAGTGGCGTCCGCGTACCGGAAGACGAACTGCCGGTAGGCCTCCAACAAGATGGAGCGACGACCTGGCGAAGGTCGCGGGAATTCGGTGG
Source organism: Cydia strobilella (assembly GCF_947568885.1). Classification (NCBI taxonomy): domain Eukaryota; kingdom Metazoa; phylum Arthropoda; class Insecta; order Lepidoptera; family Tortricidae; genus Cydia; species Cydia strobilella. The sequence goes on along the minus strand of NC_086042.1, from coordinate 16,230,827 downwards.
TTGCGAGCGGCACAGGATCGGTCGGAGTGGCGAGCCTGGGGGGAGGCCTATGTCCAGCAGTGGACGTCTATCGACTGACATGATGATGATGATGATGATAATATTCGAGCTCGTCAAACGTATTCAAAGTAATAATACTGCGAGTACGAGGTGAATTAGTCAGTGTTTGAAAATGGCGCGCTAAGTTTCAAGCTCTCACCAATTTAAACTTATTTTGAGTACTACATGGTCTTATAAGTTTTAGTATATAAGTTAACGAATAAAACAATAACAAACACTTAATCTTGTTTTATTTTTGTTATTTTGTTTATCATGTACCTACCATAAAATTGACGTCAGTTAGCGGCGCTCTTATAGTTTTCGTTAAGGTGCCGTGAGAGTGAGAGAAAAAAGAACCTGAACCTACTGGGCCTTAACCAGCTCTCCCGCTCCGTGCACACGCGCGAGCAAGCGGACGCCCTGAGTATACACTAAGTTTATTTCACTGATAAGATTAACCCTTAATCAAATACCGGGAAATTATTTCCCACTTCATTTTACTTTGAGATTTTTTTAAAGATTTTTAATGGCAGCACTCAGCGATACCAACCATACCGATTTAAAATCTTAGGAACATTTTGAATTTGAAAAATGGCAACACTTTTGTAATGGCCGTCAAACTCAATATCAGTTGTCGTGCAATAACAACAGTTTTTTTTTGTGTTAAAATTATAAATAACAAACGAAACAGTCAACGCCCTCTATACGAGTGTAGGCCAAAACTAGTGGCGCCATCTGATCGAGAATCAAATTTTCGTGATTTTCGAGGCACGTTTTTTCCTTAGACTGTATCCATCTATTATGGAGTTATATCTATCTTTGGTCATGTTTCAAAAAGTTCGTAACCGTATCGGACAATGGAAAACTATTTCCCACTTCATTTAAAATTTTGATATTCCGTAATTTTCGAAATCTGCACTCCCTTAAACCTACAAAACGACATCCATGACGACTTTTATGACATAGTGCATGTCCGCCATCTTGGATTCCAAAATGGTCATCATTTTCGAAATCTGCACTACCTAAAACCTATAAAACAATATCCATGACGGCTTTTATGACATAGTGCATGTCCGCCATCTTGGATTCCAAAATGATCATCATTTTGGAAATCTGCACTACCTAAAACCCATAAAACGACATCCATGACGACTTTTATGACATACTGCATGTTGGCCGTCTTGGATTCCATAATGGTCATCATTTTCGAAATCTGCACTCCTTTAAACCTATAAAACGACATCCATGACGACTTTTATGACATAGTGCATGTCCGCCATCTTGGATTCCAAAATGATCATCATTTTGGAAATCTGCACTACCTAAAACCCATAAATCGACATCCATGACGACTTTTATGACATACTGCATGTTGGCCGTCTTGGATTCCATAATGGTCATCATTTTCGAAATCTACACTCCTTTAAACCTATAAAACGACATCCATGACGACTTTTATGACATAGTGCATGTCCGCAATGTTGGATTCCAAAATGGTCATCATTTTCGAAATCTGCACTACGTAAAACCTATAAAACGACATCCATGACGACTTTTATGACATAGTGCATGTCCGCCATCTTGGATTCCAAAATGGTCATCATTTTCGAAATCTGCACTACCTAAAACCTATAAAACGACATCCATGACGACTTTTATGACATAGTGCATGTCCGCCATCTTGGATTCCAAAATGGTCATCATTTTCGAAATCTGCACTACCTAAAACCTATAAAACGACATCCATGACGACTTTTATGACATAGTGCATGTCCGCCATCTTGGATTCAAAAATGGTCATTATTTTCGAAATCTGCACTCCCTTAAACCTATAAAACGACATACATGACGACTTTTATGACATAGTGTATGTCCGCCATCATGGATTCCAAAATGGTCACCGTTTTTGAAATCTACTCTCTAAAACTAATCCAACCGAAATGAATCGGTATGACGTAATACCGGTAGCGTATTTGATACCTTTATTTTTCGGTTATGCAGTCCCTGGGCAGAACACTTACGATTGAGTCATTAATAAATAGTATTGGTACCTAGATTACCAAGTGTATCTTACTTTCTAGCCAAGTGTACTGGACCTTCACAGAAGCCATCTAATGTAGAAAATAACTAATTAAGACACATACTTATTAAGCTTCTGTACCGTTATTTGAAGCCTATATTTTAATATTTGGAGAGAGCGATGCAGTTTGTCAGTGACGAGCGGTTCCGGTTCATGATTGTGCTGACACCTACCGGCATGTTTCCAATTTCAGTTTTAACCCCCCACCAGCGTCCGTCCGTGGCGTGCGGCCGCGGATTTGGTTCATTGGCGTTCTGTTTGTCGGAACGTTCGGTTCACTACAAAAAATTCTTAGAAATTCTTAAATTCTTAGAATTTTTTGTAAGTACTAATTAAAAGTATTCTTTTTTTAAACGGTGTTACCGTTCGATTATTAATATAATTTAAATTTAAAACATTTGACGGACAGCTCGGGTTCGTTAACGTGTTTAGAGAAGCTGACACGTGATCGATTCACATCGCGAGCGCAGCGCAGCGGTCGCCGTAAGTATGCGACTTTTATATTATTTTGTTTACCGTGAATCGATTCGTCTTAAGGCACGGAACAGGCCCTTGAAAAAGTGAAAATGGCAATTTATAGGCCTCCGTTTTAGTGTCCTCCGAAAGGGAGGTTATAACGGTTTCTATTTCAAAATAGAACTGCCTAATTTCAAAGGTCTTAAACAGACGCGCTCTATGACGTCGTAATTTATGCTAAGTAATCACTGTGTGTTTGCATTTAGTATTTTTAGGCTAAAGTAATTACAGTGTTAATGATAGTGAGATATACCTATGACCTGATATTTTCCGTGCATTTCCACATTTTCTGGTACTGTGCTGCTGTAATAAAAAAATATTTTTTTTCCTTTGCATTGAAATCGAAATATCACAAAAATAAAGAAATGCCATATTTGGTATTGGCACCATTAAACAGTTACTCTAGTCGCTTCCAAACTAGGGTCCTATCTGCCTTAAAGTCGACGAAGCCCAGCTGTCGCTGGGCTTCTATTTCCGCTCTGAAGAGCGAAAGGTAACTAACAAACCTACATCGAAAACCTCCCTTTTCGATCTTTGTGTCTATAGTCTTTGGAAAGTTTTCTCTTAAGTATTGCCAACTTTGGTTGTACGGTAGTGACGGTACCGTCAGCACCTTTGAATTTTATTTTCAATTAAGGGTTTTGTACCTAACAATAAATACTTAGCTGTTAAAAGCTGCCTGCTAGTTCAAGCAAGGGATTGGAAAGTGAAACTCTTGTATGTAAAACTGAGGTATCTCTATCCAGTTTGTGTTGTTATGAATTTTGGTTAATAAGTATTTTTATACATACAATATTTTGATTTCGTATATATATGTATATGTATAACAGCATACAGGAGGGGCACTATTTTACCCTGTGCTATAAAAATAACTCTTGTGAAAAAACTGAGTAACGTAATTGAGGCTGGGAGGTCTGGTGGTTACGGAGCCGCTGCCTGCACAAGGCATACATTCCTGCTGCATAAGCAGAGTAGTACAATGGTGCATTATGTTGACTTAGCATACTCTAAGATTTCCCACCTGCGAAAGGTGTGAAGAAATTTACCACCATAACGTAACTTATATAATGGATATCCGCCAAGCCCTAAATACTACAGCAATTACCCACTGCGCAAGCGGGTATTGCCGGAAAGTTTATTAAAATATGTGCTGATAAGCTATGCTGTGCTATGCTTTAGAATTCAAATAACATACTTAAAATTTCCCGCCTGCGTAAGGCGTGTGAAAATTATTATTTAGCCAGCTGAAGACCCGTCGCCTGCGCAAGGCGTGCGAGTTTCATTATCATGAAAAGCTAGTAGATGAAGCAAAATACTATAACACTGGTATAATACAATCAACATGGCTCCAAACGCCAAGACCTTTTATTACCGCCTGCGTAAGGCGTGTAAAAATGATTAGTCATTGGGCGAAAAGCTAATAGTTGGACATTGTTCTGGAACTGTTGTTACTGGGTTTTTTAGTAGTTACAGTTACACTAAAACTGTTTAAGCTAAGTATATTAATATCATACAACATGCCTGCGCAAGGCATGCAATATACATTAGCCTGCTGTGCAAGCGCGTAGCAATTAGTTCAGGAGTTTATTAACCAAATATTGCTACTACAAAGCAATTATGATACAAGTATCTATTTAACATGCTTTTCAATGCGTAAAAATGATTCACCTCCATGTAAATCTCTGCCTACGCAAGGCATTTGAGAAATTATTTACACTTTCGTTTTGCTGCAAAAACACACCTCACTAATAAACATTAAATTCTCCCGGGGAGACTCTAAGTCTTAATATTATTAGACCCTAAAAAGATAAAATAAGTAACACACTCACTGCCAGCGACCCGCTAGGCGGGTTCCCTTTCGTAGACGCTTTTCGCTACATACTGTTTTTCTCGTGTTATTAGCTACGCTAGCAACGCGTAGTTCGCTCTGGCATTGAGTGGGTTAACTGGCTTTTAGGGCAGTAAGATTAGAAATCACCATAAGCACCATGAACCCCGTTTTTAACAAATCAATCTATTAGGTTAGAAGTGGGTTCACACGCGGTTCATTCAATCAAGCAAATAATTGTGTAATTCCTATGCCAGGGCCAAGGTCACGATTTTATAAAGTTCATGATACTAATCGTTGAACTAAAATTTTAAAATTTAATTTTGTTTGCCATAACCAGCGGGCCGCCCCGGCGCCACATATGATGCAAGTCATTGCGATTGCAAGTTAATGGGCCACTAGTGCCTGAAATACGTTGTTAATTTTTTCATTCATTTTCAGTTTATTCATTCATTAAAAGGTAGAAATACATTACTCTTGACTGGCTCAGGCCAAAAATTCATCATTTAATCCCATGTGGGTCGAAACATTAAGAGAAAGGTTCCTTCTCTGCATATAATTATAAATGTTTGATACAATGTATCCCACCTGCAAGGGTGCATTGTAAGAAGTTAACTTTAGATTCCCTTAACTTTGCATTGTCTTCAGGAAAGACGTGAACGAGGTAATCAAATTACTATATGTATAAAATGTGTATGACTCTCACATTGCAACTCATCTACTCAGAGTATCAGTCCAAATGAAACAAAGCCATTTTGTTTATCAATCCAGATGAATTAACACACGTTAATGTTATAAATGTCCTAGATTCCCTAGACAACTTCAGGTTAACAACAGAGCCCTCGCAGGCTTGCACGTTTTAAGGAATGGGGACAAAGGTCATTTTCTGGAAAACTGATCCAATCCCTTAAGTTAATGAGCTGAAAGAATTTACATACATGTATCAATGGGTTAAAATCCAACAATATAAAAAACGGTCAGTTTGTTTCTAAATATCAAAAGCTAAAAATTACTCAGGAAGCAGTAATAAGGTAATCTCAATGGTTATTACTGTACTAATGCTCATTAATTGGTGTCCGGTGAAATTCTTCTAATATTTAATGTTTTTGGTAACAATATTTTAAAAAACAGTATTAGCTTTGTGAGAATGGTACAAATACATGCGCGAATCAGTAAGCTCACTCAGATAACTATTATTTAAATCATCCTAATATAGAGGGTTGATAAGATTTAAAGCTAGGTGCCTGCGCCATAGCCCAGGCGGCAGGTTGAATTAGTGCTCAAATCACGTTTGACACTTTAAGACACTTCATTTGAAAGCTTCATCACTATCTTTCTTTCGTTCTCTTCAAAAACATAAAAAGAAGAAGGGTGCTTAATGCCAAATGATTGAATGCTGATCATTTTAATCGCGAAGGTCATTGCCCTTACCTACCTAACCCGCCAGATAACAACATCAGTTAAATCTATAATCTATATATAAATATATCTTGCTCTTCCTTGAGCCTGCACTACGGGTAGTACAAGTAATCCCGAAATAAGGTGCTGTTGTAGACAAAACGCCCTAGCTTTGTAGCCGTCTTCTGGGTAGCATGGCTGTTATAGGTTGAAATTATGCGAATGCAAATAATTGTTTTGAAACACTACGCAGATCTGTCGTCTATGCACGGGCCAAACCTTGGCTAAACAGAAACGCAAACAGAGTACCTAATGTGTAAAATATCAAACGGCACAAAGAACCAAGCGGAAGAGCAATTCTCTGGACAGAGCTTAGATTCAGTTGTAGCTGGTTAACCGAAATTGACGGGGTTTTTATTACCAATAATACAGCACTTGCTCATGACTTTGATCAGATACGGTCACTACGTTTTTAATCTAAAACCAAAGGCCAAGTTAAGTTATATATGTCGTACGCCCTAATATACTAATATTATATACATCTTGCAGGATGTTACATATTTTCACAAATAGTAATGAGAGAAACATCTTACTGTTATTCTTGCGGTAATACAGCTCTCGGATTAATATTTTACTTACCATACCGGCTCTAATTATTGCTCGTGTAATAAAATAAAACCACATAATAGGTTGGTTAGTATGGGCTTAGGCCCTAGAATATTTTGGAATACTCTCTGGAGTTAGACTTTACCAACATAGCGACTATCATAGAAAAGTTTAGTTTTTTTTACAAAATGTATATACCTATAACAAGGGCATTCACATTATGAATAGCTGAGGCTCAGCTGCTGAGCACTGTACCTACACAACGGCAGAGAGTTCATGTTGGGTACCTGGCTGAGGTAACTCCTTCAGATGGGCAACAGAAAGTTGTTATAGCCCTACCGAAATTAACTTGTCAACATAATATCATTCACGATCACGAATTGTTATTCAAGATTGTACCATAGCTAGAAAATAATGGTAGCTAATGAGTTAATCCTTTAATTGATTGACCGAAAGCCCTGATCACATTTACACTGTGGTGATAAGTGCACTTTACATGTTAATTACCTGCCTCAAATACTAAGACTTTTTAAAAGAAACAAGTGAGGCTCGGAGGAATGTATTGAAAACTCGTTTTTGGGTGCCTGTAAAATAAATTGTATCCTGCCTTATCATTACTAATGTCTGGTATTATTATCTGGGTAAATGACACTAAAAATTTTCAACAATCAAGGTTAATTTTCCTCTTTGCAAGGTAAATACGTTGAATACAATAATAAATATTGAAAAAGATTACAAACACAAATTATGGCCTGAATACATTTGTGTGATGGATGAAATAAAAAATATAAAAATGTTGTCAGAAATAATTTTTAATAAACATACTGATATCTATATACATTCAGTTTCTGACAACCCTCCTTACCCACCTATAAATAATTAGGTGTAGTAAAATATGTCACTTCACACTTAGCCCATTAGTCTATTTAACATTCATCCATGTACCCGGATTGTTAAGTGCACTTGTACTAGTTGTTTCCACCAGTTTCAATTGTGAGTATAAATGAGTCACATAAGTCACATTGGCGTTTTCTGACCACCAGGCGATCACAGACACGTCTCAAATATTAAAATATAGGCTTCAAATAACGGTACAGAAGCTTAATAGCAGCGTTTTACCTTACAATAAAACGCTTATTAAGCGAAATACCTTATTTGAAGCCTATATTTTTAACTTCACCTGTGGCTACAACACTCAGTTTGCAATAAACCACATCACTTTTATTTTATTATGCCCGTTGAGGGTACTTTTGGCACGCTGCTTTTTATCCTACCATGCAATATGCAAATAGCAACATCTACTGTCTTTACAGTTCAATGCCAGTGCATACCAGTGATACCAGTGTATGTCTTTGTTTTATTACACATCGGAATAATAAATGAACTGCAACCCTTTGGTAAGTGGTATATTGCAACTTCGTTTTATTTAGGTATATTTTGAGACCCAATGAACCAAATCCGCGGCCGCACGCCACGGACGGACGCTGGTGGGGGGTTAAAACTGAAATTGGAAACATGCCGGTAGGTGTCAGCACAATCATGAACCGGAACCGCTCGTCACTGACAAACTGCATCGCTCTCTCCAAATATTAAAATATAGGCTTCAAATAAGGTATTTCGCTTAATAAGCGTTTTATTGTAAGGTAAAACGCTGCTATTAAGAATTCCCTCTAATTAGATTCAGTCATAATATAGAAACATACTTGGGTAGAATTTGGTTTCTAAAGAAACGTTTTTCATTTGAATTCGTCCTAGTTCCAATCTAACCTACTACGAAAAAACTCCATAACCTACTCAGAATCTGACCTCCCCAGAAAAAGACAAAATAAAAATTTGCTGAATATAGTGTGAGACATGTTTAGAAACTGACTCACTCCGAATCCAACCTAATAAAAACATGATCTACTGAGAAGCTGACCAAATAAGAAACTGGGAAAGTCAGGATTGGACCTATCTCGAATTAGGTAACCTCCGCCCAAACCTTAGGAAAAAGTTGTATTTAGATATTTAAAAAATATAGCTTATATTTACCTATATAGTTGTTAATGACATTAGAGACATTATTTTACATACGATCTTCCTGCAGCCTAAATACCGTAAAATGGGGTGAGTAGGGTTTGCGGGGAGAGTTGGGTTATGAATTGGGAGAGAAGGATTGAAAGGGGGGTGAGATGGGTTTTTAAGGTTACTGCTACAAAAATAATGTATTGCAATTTAAAATGGAGCTATAGTAGTACTCATAATAATAAAAAAATCGATCCAACAATCTTCCAAAATCACCTTTGTATGAAAATCCATCTCGCCCCAATTACGAGGGACTATGGGGTAAGGTGGGTTTTCCTGTTTATCGTCAAAGCTATGAAATGGAACTACCCAAAATAAAATAAAAAATAAAAATACAAACGTCCGGAACACTTATTGGGACACTAACTGTAAAAAAAAAATGTATTATTTATAAACCTAGGGAAGAGCGGTGCCTCCCAACACAAGCATTGTTTTGCTTACCGGGCGGCTCCATCCCCTGTATCACAAAAATGTAAATTATTATAAAATAAAGAATTTTGTATTTTTTTTTTTTTATTATTATATATACCATTCAGTTTGTATATGTAAAAATAAAATGTTATCGAGGTTTGAATGTCAGTTTTTCTCCTACTTACCCCATTTTACGGTACCCTATTTACAGTAACTACCCGCTTAAGAAGATTCTGAATAGACCACCCCAGTAACGCGCCTTAAGCGGGGAAGCGAAAAATGGATGAAAACAAGTTGCAGGAACTAGTTTGAAATACGCGGGTAATCTATTAAACGTGATCGGTTAGCAGGTTTTACTGTATTCCCCTACCTTATTAAAGTTATTAAGGTTACATAACGTGATTGCTTGATAATCTCCATACTTAATACTAATTAGCAACGCCAGATTTAGTTAAAACGTTGACACATGAAAGGAGCACAGTTTCGTGAGATTTAATCAAAATACAAACAATGGATATGTATATTAATGTAAACAATTACCTACGTTTGCGTAGGTAATTAGATTTAGGAGCATGTAAAGAGATTTTATTGTACACATCCAAACTGATATCGCTAAAATTTAATTAATATTTCACTGTCAGTTCGACGACAGCGGTTACAAGGTCAAGTTTTTTTTTTTTTTTTAATTAGTTCATACCCTTTGTTGCACATACAAATTCGATACATGGAATTAACATACACATTAAGTTCTCATTTTACTTTAAAATATTACATTTAAATTGACTATAAACCTAACAAAAAAACCACACCTTACATAAAAATTTATTCTACAGTTAGCCTAAAATAAGTATAACCCCCCCTGCATCGTACCTAGCTCAAAGGTCCTGCAGCATAATACCTCCATTCCCCTCCTCCCCTCCCCTCCTCTGCATTCCCCCGTATTACGCAACAAAGTTAAGGCAACATGGGCCGACAGGTTCCCCAAATGACCTCGTACTGCCTCAAGGGCCTCTCTCTTAGTATTCAGGGCTGCACTGACACCATCCGGAAATATTGACGCCCCTAACAAAGATAAAGAAGTTTTATCCACCTTCTCAATACCAGGTAGCAACAACTCTTCCAAAGACCTTAACGAGGAATCTGGTATGGGACCACAAGAGTAAAGCCCTCATTTTGTCGGGTTAACCTCCAAACCAATCTCTTTTAAAGCTGGTATGAGCTTCTTGAGGTCCTCGTTTACCGCTTCAGGCGTTCCACCAATGGAACCATATTGGTGGAACGCCTGAATGGCCTTTTTATCGCCAAGCAAAAAATCAAAGGACCCAAAGGATCACCGTGTTTTGCCCCCATTTGCGATAAGATTAAGCTGTCAGATACAAATTGATAGCACCCGAGTAACATTGGTACACGAAAGGGTAAAGAGACGGCGCCAAATCTAAAACCTCCTCCAGAATAATGTCCCTGTCCACACAATTGAACACGTTCTTTTATCTTGACTAGGCCACTATCAGTTATCGTTATTCTGCGATAAAACAATGCAACCTAATTGTGTTTTGGGGTTTTTAGAATTGTCTCTGTCTCTCTGTCTCTGTTGTGGAAAGAAAAGTACAGTCAGCGATAAAAGCTTGTATCAAAAATGAAATTTTTGCCAAAAACTTAGTACTCTGAAAATATACTTCTGTTTATAATTTTGTTCGTCAGGTCCCTTGGCAACTATATCACTAGGTATTTTATACTAAAACTATACTGCTATGGTAACGATACTGGTATGGTGGTGATCCAGGGTAACGATATTTAACTCAAAAGAAATGAAAAATCGCTTTGATCCAGGCCAATCCGAACGTGCGAGCGAGCGAGACACCCGCGCGAATGTCAGCTAACTGATATGATTCAAATATCATAATACTTAGCCTAATATCGGTGTGATGTTAGTGCACGTTCGAAGTAGCCTTATAGTCTGCCATCGTCAACGTCACTCTCTAACAAAAAATTAAGTAAATTAGATAGACCATAAAAGTGCGATCACCATATTCTGTACATGAGATACTATGAATCTTTACCAATAACTAGATATGTATACATATAAAGTTATATAACCAAGGTATATAACTAGTGGCTCTGTGAACTGTAGACCTCGCAAACCCCCCCCCCCCCCCCCTCCACTATTTTGAAAAATTTAGAAATTATAAAACGACCATAATAACTATACTTAAATATCGAACCTGCTCACAAAATTTCAGGAGAATGTTAGCATGACTATCAAAAATAAACACACAAGATATTTATTTAAATAACGATATTTTATTATGGTGCTATTTTTGAAGAAAGCTTACTCCTATTGCTACTAAAATTTTAACTATGTAAAAGTATGTCGAGTTAATCATATTACAGAATTAAACAATGATTTCAGATTATTTAGGAAAAATTGCCTTATCAAGAGGAAATTCCACCTTGCATTTCTCCGCCTAAAACGGATAAAGAATATTTATTTTCTGATAAGCAGGTAAGAGGCTGGTTGAGCCTTACTTCACATTCACAAAGAAGAGATTACGGCTTCGTTTGATCCGAGAGAAACAATATATTTCGACGTCTTTTGCTGCCGCTAAATATTCAACTGCTTTTGTTCCTCCAGGGAGTTTAGGTGCCGTTTCTTCATGCCATATTAATGTGTTGTTTATGGATGTGGGTGGCTGTTGGTTTAACTTACGAAGGTACGTACCTACATATTAGTCCGACGAACTCCAGATTTGATGGATACCCCAGCGTTTTTTATTGTTTTGATGTGCAGCGCCACGCGTGGTAAATTAAAGAACTAATTCGACCAATATGCCGCGGCAAATTACAAACGGCGTTGTTAATGTCATAAGGTATTTTACAAAATGTCTTATTTTGTAAGTTTTAGGAAGGTACGATTGCATACGTGCTGAGATAGTGTGCTGCGGTAATTAAACAATAGTGATAGCCATGATATGTGACGGTTAAGTGAACTTTAGTTATAGTGACATACATCCATAGTTAAAGCTTTTCATCTTACAGTTCTAAATAATTACTAATGGATATCTACACAGGCAATATCGGTTCCAAATCACCCGGGAATACAGACTTGAGCCTTTATCCCCTTCCATCTCGAGTACTCCGGCTCCAATATTTACCTTCTGAAATATTAGACGCAGGCGACGCAGCAGTTGAAACTTACCTAAGAATACCAACTAAAAAGGGAAATAATTTTGGAAATGTTTGCATTTGCATATTAGAACGGGTTACTTATTTAAATTTACAAATTCCTAGTAATTCGGTATTAGTTTAAGTTTTGTTGTGTGTCTCAAAGAACACAAAAACAACCATTTATAAAGTTTACTTTTACCATTTAAGTAAAAGATGAGAAATAATAGATTTGATGTAATCTTTTATCTTTTTAAATAAATAACAGAAATATATTGAAATCGTATCGTATCTGCTTCGGCTTGTCTTTCTGACTTTAAAATTTCGAAAATCTCTAATCTTTTGAATACTTGGCGTACATACATTCCCCAAATTCTCGAAGATGGCTGGACCGGGGAGAAGATAAAGGAACTCTTCAAATACCTATTTAAAAGTAGTTACACCTATATATAGCGATTTAGACATAATTATTTTATTAGTAATACGTACATTTGCTTACGCATTGTGCATTATGCATGCTTATGGCATTTTAAACTGTTTAATGAGAATCTATGCGGCACTGTGCTCGCACGTCTTGTGCATTTCGCCTCAGGAGAGCTCGGTCGTCCATAATGCTAAAAAAGCACTGCCTGAATATTTAAGTTAAACATCATATTATATATATCATATTATACGTGTTAAATAAATAGTAATAATATAAATGTAATAGAAATAAGACCATACTTAGCGTACAATCTATTAGAGTGTAGATTACGCTAAGTCTGTAAGTAGTTAAATTTGTAATTTCTCTCTTTGAAATAAACAGTTTAATTTTTTTTTTAATGACCTGTGCAAGTAAAAGTGATAGAACCCATTATCCATGTTAGACACAAAATGTACACCTACTTACAATTTTATAGAAATAGAGGTTATGCAAGTAGAGTAAACAATATTCCGGTCCTCATAATAATGAGTTAACATACAAAACCGTCCAAAAAATCTAAAAATTATCGGTGGTCTCAATTATTCTGAATAATCAATAATTGTAATAATGAATCTGAACGTTTCCATCGGACGTCAAACGCGGCCTATTTACTGAAATTTCCATTCGTCGTCCAAATTATGAGATTACTGTTATTTTGAATGTCCCACGATTTATGAGAGATAGATGGGGCAACTTGTTTAGCATGACAGGCCGAAATTTTCGCAAAAAAGCATGATTACTCTCTCTTGCTTTGTAAGTATAAGTCTTCAAAAATTCAGTTTTTCTAGTAGTTGGTCAGTAACTTTTTTATGACCACATATTTCGTGTAAAGGTTAGGTAGTTATTTCTTCGTCGTCGACTCTTATGTTTTAAACTGTTAATTGGCACATTGTAAGTTGAAGGTAGGTACCGAACTTAAAATCAATGTTCAACTTTGTAAACTTAAAGTTTCTTTGAAACTGTGGTGCCTTGTTAAGAGAGGAGAAAATTAACGTTTTGCAGTAAATTTTTATAATGTGTCTTTTCTAGCCACGGATTCCTGGCGCTGTCAAACTTATTATTTAGCAGTCTTAAAGTGACTTTCTCTGGGACATCCTTGCTTTAGTTTGTTAGTTTAAATTAGTTTTAAGAAAGACGGATAGTCATAAATAATGAATACTTGGTTTTTTGGTGTTACCGGTCTTGACTTTCTTATGTCGATGTTGCTATGCTAATATTAGAATTAGATATGTTTGAACCTGTTACTGCTTTCATTTCATTTTACTTAATTTTACTCTTTATGACGATTAAACGTTCTTTTATGTTTCATGTAAGACTTAAACAGTGTGAAATTATATTGTTCAGTGTAGAAAAAATATATAAATATGTTACCTTAATTGCAATGTGTAAATTAGAATTAATAGAATAGAAAAACTGTACTATTGTGTGCCCTTACAGGGTGTCATGAACTGGCTATATAAAATGTAACACCTTATTATGTACATGACAATGCAATATTGAATAAATGACTAAATGACTAAATGACTAAAAGCAACAAAATGCAAAAAATGGTCGGTATTTAGCAACTCCTTTTATATTGAGAAGTTGTGTCGACTCTATATCTCTGGCGTGCTTGTCGGTGTGTAAATTGGAAATTAATGGCGTTCCATTTTATGCGATTTGACGGTCGGCCATTGCTTGCATTTCACTCACGAACTAATATTTATTTTGTACACGACTAAGATGATAAGCCTACCTTCTTAGCGACAGCGTTGGCATGCCACTGAATTTGTATTTATTGCATCCTTTACGTACGTATTGCCCACCCTTTCGATCTGGCCTGCTTTTCTCTTATCAAGGTTGCCCTTTTCTAAATATTAAAAAAAACAAGATGGAAAATAACTATGTAAAAATTAAATAAATTTAAATTTAAACTGTTTATTACATAAGAGGTTAGTTACAAACATTCGTCTTAACTCAGTTACAATCTCTATATGTTGAGATTATTTTAACTAAGCTTAGCCTTAATTATATTCGTATTTAGTCCTAGATAATTTAACAGTGTAGTTCTCCCTTTTCCGCTGCATCATACGCAAGTTTAGAGATACCATTAAAAAAAGTAAAAACGTCATCGCCTGGCAACACTCACTTCGTTTAGAGCGTTAATACAATAAATGGGAAGTAAATCATGACATGATTTACTAGAGGAGGGTGGGAACCTCCCTTATCTAGGACTAAATACTTCATATAATAAGGATTGAACTTCACTTCAGGTAAGTTCGTTTAATCCTGTCATTATATGTTTATGTTCAAAAAGAAACATAAATATACATTAACAGTGTGGTGTTCATAAATAAATAAATCAATGAGATGCGTTGGCAACACTAGTCAGACTGTCATGGGGGAGCGGTATTTCGAGCGCACTGTGTGGAACAACAATAAATTGTTTTATTAACCGACTTCAATTTCATAGAAGGAGGAGGTTCTGTATTCGGTTGTGGCTATTTTTTTTTTTTTTTTTATGTATGTTCACCGATTATTCCGAGACCCGTGGTCCGATTTGAGTAAATCTGTTTTTGTTCGAAAGGAGCTACTTCCAAGTTGGTCCCATATTAATCTGGTTCTGATCTGATGATGGGATCCCTGAGGAATTGAGGGAACTCCTCAATTTTTAAAGGCACATGTATGGTGATTTGGGTGTTTTCATAAGCAACTTGAGCGTTTTCTCTCGAAAACGACCAATTTGGTGAAGTGGACCTGATGATGATGATTGTTTTGAAGATAGTGATGATGATTTTTTTAATGTAGGATGTTCAGCGATTACTCCGAGACCCGTGGTCCGACTTGAACAATTCTTTTTTTGTTTGAAAGGAACTACCACCAAGGTGGTTCCACATTAATCTGGTGCTGTTCTGATGATGGGATCCATGAGGAATTGAGGGAACTCCTCAATTTTTAAAGGCACATGTATGGTGATTTGGTCGTTTTCTTAAGCAACTTGATCATTTTTTCTAGAAAACCACCAATTTGATGAAGTGGAGCTGATGATGATGATTGTTTTGATGATAATGATTTCAGCGATTACTCCGGCACCCATGATCCGATTTGAGTTATTCTTTTTCTGTTTGAAAGAAGTTACCTCTCCAAGGTGTTTTCGTAATATTTTTGGTTTTGAGCTGATGATGGAATCCGTGAGGAATTGAGGGAACTCCTCAATTTTTAAAGGCACGTGTATGGTAATTTCGGTGTTTTCTAAAGTAACTCAAGCATTTCCTCACCAATACCACCAATTTGATGTAGTGCAACTGTAGCCTAACCACGAGTTTGGCACTAAATATTCTTCGTAACTTACTTTGTACACTAATACGCCAGTACGAGCGAGATGCATAAACAGTAAGTTACGCACACGATAGCTAATATATCAATGTCAAACTCGTGGTAAGGCTACTGATAACTTCCCTCGTATGTGTATTATGATTTTTGATGTAGGTAGTGTTGGAAACAACCAAAGAGACTGAGAGGTGAAGGTAGAGGGTAATAGTGTTTGGGGGGTTTGAGGTTGGGGGTTGAGGGAAGGTGAGTTGATGGGTCGGAGACTGAGGGGTTGGGAGTTAAGGGATTGGGGGTTAGGGTTAGGAGTTAAGGGGTCTGGGGTTAGGGGTCGGGGAATGGCGGTTGAAGGGTTGGTAGTTTAGGGTCGAGGGGTTCAGTGATCAGGGGTTGATGTGCTGTGAGGTTGAGTGATCGGGGGGTTTGAGGGATTGGGTCAGTGGCGGGGCGGAGAATGGATTTACTGACAGGAATGATTTCCCAGACGGACTCGAGGAAAATTCTGATTATTTAATAAAGTTTACGAATTTACAGATAAACATGATTATGTTTTTCATTCATGCGTCACGCTCTTAACAATGGCTTAAAACTAAAAATGGAAAAATAAAAACTTTTATAAAAAAAGATAAACCGACTTCAAAAAGGATGAAATAAAATATTATCCTTTCTAGGGTTCCGTGTTTAAGTATATGCGTTACCAACTGATATGTTTGAAGTCGGTGCCAAGCCAAGTACTCCAAGTAGTAACAATACCAGTCAAAATAATCAGCTTTATGTCTATAAATCCCATTACAACTGTACAAATGTTATAAACGTGAAAGCAATTATGTCTGCCTCTTTGCTACCTTTTCATGGCTAAACAACTGAACCGCTTTAGCTGAAATTTTGCATGAAGGTTCCTTGAATTGTTTTATATTTTGAAATGTAGTCCTCTGGATAAGCGACAGAAAATAACTCAGTCCCAATCCCACACTTGCGTGCTATGACTGTTTAAGAATTAGTAAGAAATGCTCTTTAAAAAAATACGACGACAAAACGTATTAGATTTACACTAACGTGCCGACAAGCATGGTACGAACTGCGCCAAGAAGGTTCAACCGTGTGTTCTGTTCTGAGGTGTACAGGAAGTTCGTTTATTGTCGTCGTGTAACGCTGCGTCTTACATAGGCGAACACTCGCGAACACGAAGCGAAGCGACGCGGCACGGCGCGGCCGGCCCAATTCGTTCGCGTTCGCAACGAGATCGCCCACGTAGGACACTTTTATATAGGTATCAAAGGATTAATTAAGGCGCCGTGCCGCGCCGCTTCGCATTCGCGTGTTGTTCGCCTACGTAGTACGCTGCATTAGGTAATCCAACGTACATACTTATATAGCCGCATCTTTATCGAATTGCACCAAAATCCCTATGAATATATGGTTTAAAATTTGGCTTGGCACCGACTTCAAACATATCAGTTGGTAACGCATATACTTAAACACGGAACCCTAAAAAGGATAATATTTTATTTCATCCTTTTTGAAGTCGGTTTATCTTTTTTTTATAAAAGTTTTTATTTATAATATAATTAATCCAAGAGTGGTTAGATTAACGCATGTAAATCTAAACACCACAAACAGCATAAATAAAATAAATAAATAAACATTATAAGACATTACTAAACGAATTGACTAAGTCCCACAGTAACCTCAATAAAATTTGTGTTGTGGGTACTGAGACAACGATATGTATAATATAGGCTGATACATGAGACGTGAGCAGGACTAATCCTGCACACTCTGTAACTGTTCACTGATTGATCACCGTCGTATTTAGTTGAAACATACCAAACTTTTTCTTATTTTTCAACTTTTTGGTAAGTACACATTTAATTATCTACAAGCATGGTTATCCTATAACACCTAATTAATAAACGTAAAACCTCTTTAACCGCATTGATTATGAAGAAAAACTGTCAAACTTGAGTTAGATACGATTTTTCAATAGTAACCAGACTCTGATGATAGTCAAGACACTCAATTTGACACAGAATATCGGTAGTTTAGTACTTTCTAATTGTAGGGCTAAATGCATGTTGTAAATAAATTAATAACTTTTTTTTTCAACACGACTAAAAAATTAACGTTAATCGCACTAATACTGATACGAAACAGTTGCTTATAAGTTACTGAATGTGTAGGCTTAATCCTGCTCACGTCTCCTGAATCACACCTATATAGTTTTTTATAAATACTTAGAAAACACCCATGACTCAGGAACAAAATAAATATCCGTGCTCATCACACAAATAAATGCCCTTAGCAGGATTTGAACCCGGGACCATCGGCTTCGTAGGCAGGATCACTACCCACTAGGCCAGACAGGTCGACTATCTAAACAATAATATGACATATAATGGCAAATGTATTCTGTAGTGTCCTCGTAATTCGAAGGCTAGATTTTAAGTACACGTCTGAACTCTCTATTATAATACAAAATTCAATTAATTAAAATTAATAAGTATTAATTTTGGGAAACATCAGGAGTAATTATTACAGTAAATCTTACCAGACAAGAAATTGAATTGGAAACTTGTGAAAATTAATTAAGCAAGACGCCTTCTGGCCTCCTCTGCAGAGAAGCAATCAGATTACTGTACTTCTTGAACGCTTATAATTATACAAGAGTGTTTTAACTGCAAAATTTAAATCGATTATGGATAATATTTCGAAATGTATTAATTTAAATCTCTAAACGAAAATAAACTAATTTTAGCCAAAACAAACGGCAATTTGAATTGTATTATTATAAGTAACTTGACCCTTGTTGTAAATTCTCGAATAACATTGGGCGTATTGGTTTTAATAATATTATTTGATTTCGAATTTCTCGTATTTAAAATTTCCAAGGCTAATTAAGTTATTAAGTATAGATAAGGTTGACGTCTCATAGACGCAATCCCCTGTCGAGGTAGACACCCTGCACTATATCTCGACAGCAGGCTGACACAGGCCAACACTTGAGGTAACCGAGCTATGAAAACCTTACTATACACCTTATTAATAAGGAGTTAAGTCTTAAACTCTGCAGACTTAGTACGATTTCATTAGCTAAGGAATTATTAAATTGTTGGCTTTGAATAGACAAGGGAGGGAGCATGGAGGGAGGCTATCGATTTATATTAAATTCAGATAGGTACCTCTCCTATTTCAAACATTACACGCAAATTATGATGCTGAACATTTGTTTATTGACTGCCAACTAGTTATGTAGCTCAGAAGTAGGTTTTGAGTGTAACTCCTTCGGATCACACAAGAATAAAAGTATTCTTGTGTGACCTAAAGGCCTGTCTAAATTGCCTATGCTAGTGAAAAATAAGTGAAGAGCTTCGCATGACAACAGCGCCGATATATTAATTTTTGAAAATACAATAAACTGCATACGACTTAATCCTAATGAGTAATGACAGTTATAAAAACCGGCCAAGTGCGAGTCGGACTCGCGCACGAAGAGTTCCGTACCATTACGCTCAAAAACGGAAAAAAAATCACTTTTGTTGTATGGGAGCCCCCCTTAAATATTTATTTTATTCTGTATTTGTTGTTATAACGGCAACATAAATACATCATCTGTGAAATTTTTTAACTGCCTAGCTATCACGGTTCATGAGATACAGCCTGGTGACAGACGGACAAACAGACAGACGGACAGGCAGACAGACAGACAGCGAAGTCTTAGTAATAGGGTCCCGTTTTTACCCTTTGGGTACGGAAACCTAAAAACCGACTTTCCTATTATGTCTTAATCTAACTAATATTTTACCGACTTTACCACGACTCGCAAAAGTGGCCTTGGGTCCAGCACCGAAATATCAATTTTTTTTTTTTTCATTTTCGTTTCGTTTCGAGAAATTCCATTCATGTGAGCCGCAGTTCGACACTACAATCTTCTATTTCGAACGCTTTGTGAGTTGGTGACCGCTGCTTATTAAAATGTTTTAAGTTTAAGGAAGACTAAAATTATTAGAATATACCAACATTGATCTTAGACAAAATTTAAGATAGGTAATAGTTTCTTAGATAACCTATCTTGTATAGTTTCGGATGGTTTTCTTGATAGTAAAATAAAGCATTTTGAGTTAGTGTGTATACTTTTTTAGGTAGCAATAGAGGGATAGAAATTTTCTATACAGACTGTTTTTTAAATGTGCCATGTTTCCGCAAAACCTTAAGTATTTTAAAACTTACGTAAATATATTGTTATAAAATAATATCAATATTCAATTGCTGTCTTGAATATCATAGTCTAAATTAGAATTAGCACCATAACAACCGTCAGCCGTGCAGGCGTGAGTGTAATCTCAATGGAGCCCTCAAGTAAGCCGGCTACAGTTTGACAGTTGCGAGCGATAACGCCTGGCAGCGGCTTACGGCCGCATCGTCACTGAGTTGTCGGCTGATGTGCAAACGGTTTTTACTGGCAGTTCACTTTTTGCCTGCGTTTAATTCGTTTAAGGTTTAAGATATTTCCTACGCGTAAATAAGAGAAATTTAACAGTCATAATCAATTTATAAGGTAGTATTTTATTGACAACCTAACGTTATGTACGTAATCAAAAAATCATTATATTACGATTTCAATATCCATGTCACATAGTTGTTGTTGACTAGGAATCTTGATTTTACCTTTGGGGACATAATTAGGGTCTATGGCGGGCATACCGCCTGCCTCACGCCGCCGGAGTTCAAGAAAAGCTTCTCTCTGCGCCCAGTCCCTCAGACACACGTCCGGAGCGTACGTCCAAGCAAACCCTCCAAAGATTATACACAAGGTAATAGTAAAGAAGTAAGACGCGTGGTGATAATTGTAATCGTCCTGGCAGTTCTCGTAGTCGAAACCGTAGCTTACCCAGTTTTTACTGATTTGCTTCGTTTCTTTAGGAGGTGGGCATGGAGGCTCGCGGGGTTTGCAAGCCTTTACGTACGTACGTTTCCAAAAACGATGCATCATTGATTGTCGTATTTTAGATAAAGTATACATATTAGGTACTTTTTAATTATAGAGGCAATCAGTTATTTATTCAAATCTTAAATCTTAATCTGTTAAATGAAGGAAAGAACGAATTAGCGTTCAAATGACAACATAAGTCAATTTTTTTATGTCAATCGTAAACATGTTCTTGAAAGAGTTTAATCGCAAATAGATCGGATGAAACATGGAAACCGTAAAAGCAAAGACCTATGTAACTCCGTATAAGATGATAAGGAAAAAACGTGCCTCGGAAACCAAGAAAATTTTATTCTCGCACAGATGGCGCTACCACCTATACCAACCTTTGGCCTATTCTCGGCTAGATGGCGATGACGGTTTCGTTTGTTATTTAAATAATTTTAACACATATAACGAGACGAGATGGAGCGACGACCTGGTGAAGGTCGCGGGAATTCGGTGGATGCGAGCGGCACAGGATCGGTCGGAGTGGCGAGCCTTGGGGGAGGCCTATGTAATGTCCAGCAGTGGACGTCTATCGGCTGACATGATTATGATGATGATGAACACATATAAGTGAAAATACATTGGTCGAAATCATATAAAAATAATAAATACAAATAAAAAAATAATTTATCCATATATATAGGTATGTAATTTTTTTTATATTTTTATTTTTAGCTTTAATCGTGTGTCGATAGATGGCAGTAAATTTATTGTGACTACAAAATTTACTATGACAGTACCCCTTCAACGCATTCACTGCCAGGGGGCGTGGCCTAGGAAAAAACTTGTATGTAATGACGATGAAGGCACATATGCGTTGGGGGCAGTGAATGTGTTAAACTATATATTTTCTTTGGTGAAAGCAAGGTGAAAGCTTAGTGAAAAACCACGTGTAGCATTTTTCTAAGCTTAATGTAGCTTAAATTGAAGCATTCGCCTAAAAAAATCTCGTACTTTATTTTGTATATATTTTTTAGGTTTCTTGGAATTATTAGTATATTGCGGATCCCAAATTTAAAAAATCAAATACTGAGAAAATATTCCGCCATAAGGCCATAACAAACAATAGTTATTAATAAACGCGTCAAACCCATTTTGAAATTAAAACAGAAATCACACAACCCGCCGACTGTAATCGCGATGTTCTATTCAACTCAAAACGGTGTCGCACCCCAACTCGAGCTCTTTTCAACTACAAGAAAAATAAAAGGAAATGATCGTACCCATAATGCCTAAAGTTCCCGCACTTAGTGCAAAGTGGGACTCAATTTAGATAAAAGGTTTGCGACGTTTGTCTGAGCCCAGTTTTTAGCATTCAACCACTTGGGAGCGATATACAAAATTATCAAATAGTCGATGTGACCCCTAAGCGAAAGAGATAAGTCTCAATTTTTAATAGACGCAGTATTTTCGAAATTTTGTCAGAATTCAACAAATTTATTTGCGATCGAATGGAGCTTAGCGGTAGTACAGTAAGGGTTACTTTAAAGTGGCAGATCATGCACTATCCTTTAGTCGGCGAGATCACCTCAGGGATATTGTTTCAATCGCTTTGGCATATTAAACGATGGAAGATTTTTTAATGCAAAAAAGTCTGTGGCAAATCATACTGGCTTTATAGAAATTCACTAGACTTATAGAAATTGTTTAAATTAGCCGTAGATATGCAGTTTTATTTTACGGGGCGATGAAAGTAACTATCCAAGCGTAAAAATATTCTGCATATTGTATTAAAATATACATATGTGTACATATGTACAACAACTGTATTGTTATTCACAACCACATCTAAAAGCTATTGTTACGTATTATTTACCACAGTTTATTTATTGAACTATTTAAAATACAACATATCGTTCACTTTTCACAGGGTGACCGTAGTTGCAACGTACGTGTAAGATAAGTAAAGGTATCAACTGTAAGGTCTGTAGGTAATGCTGACCCTCTGCGATATATTTCATGCTTATTACGGCGATAAAATATAAACAATGGGCTTTGGTGTTTTGTATCGCAACTTATATACAATCTGTCAAATGCGTAGGAGATCGACCACATTATAACGTTGGCAGTAATTCGAACCATTAGAAGAAGCAACTTAATTCAGGTTTGCCAGATTTTACTCGTACTCTGAATAATAGGAATTAAAACAACTCGTACTGACTTTTAAGTAGGTTTGACCGTGTTTGTGCTGTGGGTTGTCTGTAAGATTATTTAAGATATTTGCAAAGGTGCTCCGGGGGGGGGCGCGCATTAAAAATAATTTATCTCCACCTACTCTCTTAAGCAGTACCGGTATTACAGCAAAATATAAAATTATTACTTAATGGGAATATACAAATGTCAACGCCTTTATTACTTTACGTATAACGTAAAGTTTTGAGTAGCTCTTCACCTACATTTACCGTTCTAGGTCTTGAACAAACACTGAAGAATCCATTACAATAATATCTCAGGCGATAAACAATAAAATCCTCTTGTCGGACAAAGCTACGGGACCGTAGAGACAATGGAGGTTGCCCCAAGTTTCCCTTACACAATATAGCTCTTAGTAGTCGCTCATTCATTCAAAACCCTTGCTGAAACGGTGCAGTACATTCGCATCAATAATGTGCGAGGGTTACAAAACATCTATTTAACATACTAACCCCCTTATTCATAAAACTTTACGGGCCTGATTAAGTTAAATTCAAGTTTTAAGTCAAAAAACAAACGATTCATAGCAAATTCAGGCCCGTAACGCGTTTATGAATAACGCCAATAGTCTATGAGACTACTCACTCACGAAGTCACGATACACTAATAATACGTTTATGTAAAAGAACTAACAAAATAAATAAAGTATTAGTATAGTGCAAGTATGAAAGTAGTGTATCCGGAAAGATGGCTGGATGTCCTTGCTGTACTACAAACCTATAAATCGAGAAATTTTTGTAAAGCTCCATTGTCACTGAATTTCATCCAAACATATATTCCCATAAATCATATAGAAGAAATGGTTGGTCCAGGTAGTTTATCGAATACGTTTGACGCCCCGCCACTGATACAAATATACTAATTTACATGTTCAGTCTTCTACGAGTACGGTGTTCAGCCGCCGTGCACGCACCGTTACCTAGGGAACGGTGTGTAGAGGCAGATGCATTAACTGATATCCTCGCGGCAGAGACAATGGCATTGTTCGCCACTATCGCATCACTCGAGTAATGATGGCTAATCGAATATTGCGGATTTAATCATGGATATTTTATAAGTTAGTTCCAACTAAAAGGAACTAAGTGGGTATACCAAGGAAAATTAATATCATGAACCGCAGTCTTTTAATTTTATTTTCTAAAGTTGTTTAACAATATTACTCGAATGCATATCAATTTAATCTATTATTAAATGACTGATAGTGATATCTAAAATCTAAATGAACTACATTTGAATCGCGGCTCGTGGGGCTGGGTGGCAGTTGTCTGTAGTATCACCAGTCATCTTATGAATATTCATACTATTTATATAGTACAAACTTTACTGTAATTTATTTACATACAAGATATATACAGACATACAAGATATATACAGACAGATATATACATACAGACTTTATAAGAGCCTCGGTAGAGAGTATCATTTCGTTCCATTTGGAGTTGAAACTCTAGGTCCATGGGGTCCCAGCGCGCATAAGTTGTTTGCAGAAATCGCGAAGCGTCTGGTTGACGTAACTGGTGACCGAAGAGCTGGCGGCTTTCTCGCACAACGTATCAGCATTGCGATACAGCGGGGAAATGCCGCCAGCATCCTTGGTACAATGCCTCAAGGGCCTATTTTAGATTTAAGCTAGTTATTAATTTCGTTTACGTAGTACCACTTTACTGTTGTATTTTTAAAAAGGCTAATTTCTAGGCAAAGTTCTACAAACAAAATTGATTATCTCTTGTGTAGGTATTTATTGCGATTTTATTTATATCATTTTAGGGTGCTTATGTCTTAGAAAAAATATTTTGTGCAACGGTACATAATTAGGTCTTAAATTTCGCGGGCTTGTATTTACAACACTTGACTTCGTGTCGTTGTGTAACTTCGGTCCTTGAATTTTATGAACCCTTATTATGTACCTGTTGCACAAAATACTATTTACTATATTAGTCTTCGATTCATTCAATTTCTTATCAGAAATTGACTATGTAATTAGGTATTTTATTAATCTATATGCAAGTGATTAAGTAAATATAAAGATGTATTATAAATTCAATATACGCTATATAATACAAAGTAGCTACATACTTTGAACATTCTTTCTTCTACTTTATCATTTATTGAAATTCGGGTATCATGCCATCCCTGACATTTGCTGACATTTTGAAGACGGTTTCATTTAGTGATTTAGTCTTGTATATTTTTATTCAGTTAGGGTGATCGCACATGACCATGACAAAATATTTAACTTTATTATACAAAAATTAGAGCTGAAAATTATAAAAAAGGGCATTTGTCCAATGGATAAGAAGTATGTCAGTAAAAAACCTTTCCATTCAGAATCTATTCAGAGAACAGAGGTCTCTGTTTCGGATTTCTTTCAATCCTAAACGCTTCATTCGAATTTAATAGAAGCAAATCATAATATTGAATGACTGGCGTTTAGGAATACATATGACATGTTATTTGAGATTTATATTATTTTAATTCATTCAGTGTTATTTCAAGGAAGATAAATAAATAAATATTAGTGGACATCTTACACAGATCAACCTAGCCCCAAACTAAGCAAGCAAAGCTTGTACAAACAGCAATACTCTTAACTGTACATCGGTGGACCTTATTACAACTTACCGATGTCACCGATGGACAGTAAACAGTGTGGGCGATGGTACTATGGGTGCTAGGCGAAGATGTACATACTTATACAGATAAATACATACATATATACATAGAAAACACCCATGACTCAGGAACAAATATTTGTGTTCATCACACAAATAAATACCACCAAAAATATTTTA
Source organism: Cydia strobilella (assembly GCF_947568885.1). Classification (NCBI taxonomy): domain Eukaryota; kingdom Metazoa; phylum Arthropoda; class Insecta; order Lepidoptera; family Tortricidae; genus Cydia; species Cydia strobilella. The sequence goes on along the minus strand of NC_086042.1, from coordinate 16,204,991 downwards.
ATGTAAAATGTTGCCAAGACGAAACTATAAGGCTCGCACTGTCAAAAAGTTATCAGATCTCTTGTAGAGTCAATAAGCTTCTAACTCACAAGCCCTAACTTCACAAACTTATTCAAAATATGTGGCTTGGCCGTTTCGCTACCGTCACATGGGCGTAAGGTGAAAAATTTATTCACTATTCATTATTTTTTATTATACAAATAGTTTAACGAGACAAGAGATCTGATACCTTTTGACAGTGCGAGCCTTATAGTTTCGTCTTGGCAACATTTTACATGAAAATGTTGTTGGTGTGATTTCACTTCTTTTTGTATGTTGCTTATGACAGTCTTCCATCCCCCAATTGGGTTCGGGGTGATTTACTATTCAAAATCCTGAAATACTCATCTGGGGGCATCTTTTATACAATCTGCTTTTTACTGATTCCCCAAACAAACTTCAACCCCCTTTTCCCCCCTAACACCCTTTTCACCTTTACGGAGTGATTTTGGGGTTGAAAACTATTCTATTCCCCAGAACAAAAACTATCTGCACACTAAATTTCAACTAAATCGGTTCAGCGGTTATTGATTCCCTATACTTACTAAATTCCACCCTTTCATCCCCTTAGAAGCTAAAAGTATCAAGTTTTTGAAGATTTATGTTGTTTGTGTACCAATATTATCTTACATACCAAATTGTAGCTTCCTAGGACTTCAGGAAGTACCCTAAAGGTTTTGATGATCATCAGTGAGTGAGTGTGAGTGAGTGAGTGAGTGAGTGAGTCAGTGACGAAATCGGGGATTTTTAGATATGAATAAAATCTAAAGTATAAGAACTATGTAAATGAAAATGTCTATGCTTAATAAGTCCAATCATATCCCGAGAATGTTTATCCCATTTTGTTTATCTGGTATAATCCAAACCCAAGTTATGAGGGTTTAAAAAAACGACGAAGTGCTTCGAGAAAAGGTAGGTAGTGCCCTTGCAATGCGCTTTGCTCGTCTTGACGGGGGCACTGCCTAGCCCTAGATTATTTGGTATAATCCAAACCCAAAGTATGAGGATTTTAAAAAAAACGACGAAGCGCTTCGAGAAAAGGTACGTAGTGTCCGTGCCTCAGATGCCCTTACCGGGATTCGAACCCAGGCCCATCGGCTTCACCGGCAGGGTCAATACCTACTAGGCCAGACCGGTCAAAAAGCGTCTTGACAGTGTTTATAAACTTTTCTTGTTCGAACGCCCTTCCCGACGCTTGACAGTCACGTCTCAAGTCGCCCCGGTCGTGACTGCGCGCGTAAATGGCCTGATTGCCTGCGACTTCGCACGGCAACTACTGGGTTACCTGCCAACCTGTACAATATTCCAGCTATTTTATGAGAGTTAAATAAACAACTTTGGCCAGAAATCGACAAATTCGCGGTATTGGTAATGGCTTGGAATGTCGATTTCTTAGTACTTAATCCTTCATATTGAAGATCTACAATTATAAAATTACAAAAAATATTTGTAAGTAATAAACGGTAACGTCAGCGTATTCACAAGCTCGTATTAATGCAAGCCATAACTTAATGAATGCATATCGCAAAAATTTCAAACTATCAAACATGAACGAAAATATTCTCATAAGAACCATCATTTTCCATGGGCTGAAGTGAGATGTATAATTTTATTTTTCTCAAATATCTTCAGCCTACGTCCGCAACATCATCCGCGTACAAGTCATAAAAAAATTACCCTACATTTTAGTTTAACCCCATTTGAGCGAGTTTAATTTCATTAAATCATTTTTATTGTCAAATAAAATTTCCAAATTACAAGTTCCTATCGTCAAAGGATTTGGCTGTGCACCTGCCAGTATATAAGAAGCGAAACAATATAGGTAATGAGAATATGTAGGTAGACACAAAAGAATAGACAAATTAATAAATATAATTTTTAAGAAAAAAAAAACCGACTTCAATGGGGGATGCCACTGAAAGTTCACTTATTGTTGATGGTGCACTCTTAGATAATGAAATAAAAAAGGCAGCATCTTTTGCCTAATAATGTAGAAAAGGAGGTAAAACCACCCACTTTTCTAGTAGCATTTCGTTTCTGTAAGGGTCGCAGTTCTAACCTAACCTAACCTACTTTTCTGATAGCATTTCGTTTCTGTAAGGGTCACAGCTCTAACCTAACCTACTTTTCTGATAGCAGTTCTGTTCTGTGAGAATCTCAGTTCAAAACCCAACCACCCACCTATCCCACTTTTCTAGTATCATTTCCGGGTCCGGATCAGAGTCCGGGTCCGTGTCCGGCTGTCCGGGTCCAAGTTTGAGTCAGAGTTCGGTCCGGGTCCGAGTTGGGGTCCATGTTCAGACCCGGGTCCGGGTCCGAGTCCGGGTCCATGTTTAGGTCTGGGTCCATAAGGAAGAGAACAAATCGCCAAACGTGAACTATGTGTCATTGAAGAGTTCCATTCTGATCATTATCAGCAGTTTCCGTTTCATCAAATGTCACTTTTTTAAATGTAAATGCTGGATTTGTTGATAAAAATACAAAAATCACTATATGTATGCCTTTCGCATTTGAGGAGTTCCCTCGATTCCTCATGGATCCCATCATCAGAACTCGAGCTTGACAAAAATGTTTCTTGAAAACCTAATTTGCTTACAAACATAACGAAGAAAACAAATCGCCAAACGTGAACTATGCGTCATTGAAGAGTTCCGTTCTGATCATCATCAGCAGTTCCACTTCATCAAATGTCACTTTTTAAAATGGAAGTGCTGGATTTGTTTATAAAAATACAAAAATCACTATATGTATGCCTTTCACATTTGAGGAGTTCCCTCGATTCCTCATGGATCCTATCATCAGAACTGCTTTTTGACAAAAAAGGGACCAATCTGTATGTATATACTTACAATCAAAAAAAGAATTTTCAAAATCGGTCCAGAAATGACGGAGTTATGGAGTAACAAACATAAAAAAAAAAAAACAACAACCGAATTGAGAACCTCCTCCTTTGAAATCTTGAAGTCGGTTAAAAAGAGAATTTACTCGTACAGCACAGAAAGAAATCTATTTGGGTCTATTCCTAAATCTTCAATTAGAATTTTGTTTCAACAAACCTACTACACACCACTATGGTTTTTACCTAAGTATATATTTTAGAATTAAAAGTAAAAATTCATTTCAGTGTTTTAGTTAGTTACGTATATAGAATGCCATGTTCGAAATAGCAAACTGCATGTAGGTACTGCAACGTTTCCTTTTTTCAATTTCACAGCAGCGTTCTACGAGCTTGTAATACTAAATAATTAAAGTTTTCTAAGAATATAGTTTTGCTGGTAAAATGATGCACACTAGCTGGTCGGACTGGAACAAATTACAACTCCCGTACCTAATTTTAATATTCTGATTTCAGCTTAAAATTATTAAATAGATAAATACGTATTACTTAAAGACTTTAATTTTATAGCCTATAATTTTACATAGGAAAACGCAGCAGGAAAAGACCCAAAACAAGGTGGTCCGACGATGTGGTTAAGGTCACGGGGAGCATCCATCGGGATGAGAGCGGCACATGACCGGTCGTTGTGGAAATCCCTGGGGAACGCCTATGTCCAGCATTGGACGTCTTTCGGCTGATATGTCGTCTTTTAAAGATTTCTTCTAAACGGGACATTTTAGAACTATTGCAAGCCTCTGTTCGAAGTGTGGTTACTGAACTTTTAATGAAGACGGCTATCCATAATCTTATACCTTTAAACGAGCAATTCTTGTATATATATCTATATATATTTATATATTTCGGGGATCTCTGAAAAGGCTCTAACGATTTCGATGAAATTTGCTATATGGGGGTTTTCGGGGGCGAAAACTCGATCTAGCCAGATCTCTCTGGGAAAACGCGCATTTTTGAGTTTTTATATATTTTCCGAGCAAAGCTTGGTCTTCCAGATATTAGTTATAATATGTTGCGTTTCTAAGATATCTGCAAAAGGCACATTTACCACCAGAGACGCATTTACCCCGGTTGACTATAATTATTATAAAGAATAAGGTAACGTGCCTGCTCACTAACAGGTGTTGATCCAATTACATGAAGTATTAAAGATAAATGCAATAGACAAAGCCCGAGTGGAGTGACAAGAGCGGCCGCAGCTAATTCCCCAGTTCCATAACCTAGTTGCGAGACTTGTGCGAGTTGTGCGACAGCGCCGCGCCGGCCGCGTCCTGACGGCGCAAGTTTGCTACAGCTAACCCAGCGGGAGCGTTGCACTAAATTATTCAATTTAGATTTAGATTCGTTTTTAACCTGCAGCTGGACTTAAGTTGTCTATTTGTTTAGATATATAAGTAGATATGATTATGTAATATACTGCCGTGACCAATGGCAGAAAAGAGGGAGCATTTGTTTCCTACATCCATGTATTTTTTACCTTAGTTAATATTATAATATTTCAGCCTAATATATACGTCCCACTGTTGGGCACAGGCCTCATCTCATGTACGAGACGAGAGAGAATTATAAGAAATTGAAAGGTGTATGTGAAGTGTCTAACCCGCATTGGGCTAGCGTGGGGACTATAATAGTGATGTTGCAAGCGTTCAGGTGTCGTTTGAGCACGTCCTTATAACGCAGATGCTGACCGCCGTGCTTCCGCTTGCCTTCCACCAATTCAGAGTAGAATACGGTTTTGGGTAAGCGGCGGTCATCCATACGGAGGACATGCCCACACCACCTTAGCTGTCGCTGCATGTACACCATGCAAACTTCCACCGAAAATTGGTTTGAACGAGATCCAGTAAGTAGTTTTTTTTAATACGTCATAAATCGTAAACCGCAATTTACCTTGCACTCACGTTTCACATAAAAAACTTTCACGCGCACCGAGGGTTCCGTACATTACACAATTTAAGAAATGTAAAGTTTGGCCGCACTTGGCCGGTTTTTGTTCTTGTGTCATAAACGTAATTAATCGTCGCCTTAATTTATTATTCTAACGATTTGTGTAAAAATGGTATATATTTAAAAGTTATAAATTCATGTTATTATACTAAAAATTAAATTAAATTAAATTGTTATTTATTTCAGGCCTAATACACCCATATGTGTTAGTAACTTACATAGCTAATAAAAATAATGTTAGTGCTATTACAAAACAAATTAACATGCAAATTAACTAATGACTAGGAGCTAACTTAGGGCTAGGACACACCGGATGAGCCTTATAAATCTAACTAAGCCTAGTCCAGCGGCGTACTTGCAACATTAATTATTCGTAATTAGGTATCTGAGAGGCAATCGAAACTTAGCAGCCTAGTTACAGCTTGCTGATAGGTTTATTGGAGCAGCACTGCAGATATTGAATAAATATTCAACTTATCATTCAATTACTCAGTCAAAACAAACGTATAATAAACGTACATTGATATAATAAACATGCCTAAGTGCTATTTTACTTTCTACATCATTTGGCGTATTCTCTTTCCTATTTTTTAGTTTGTAAACTTACAAGTGCACAGTGCGAAACATTCTGTAATGCTTAAGTATTATATACCTATTATACCTTGTTATACCGGGTGCCCTATTCAAAATGAGTTTTATATTCATGCAAATAAATGAATAAATGTATTTATTCATTTATTTGTTTAAACAAGTACTATTCATGTAAACCAACTTAGTTTTAAGTGGAAATGTTATTTACTTAACTAAAAAATATTTTTAATTAAGTACCTACTCATAGGTACTTCACAAACGTTACAGTAATCATCGTTTAACTTATTTCAGCACATATTTTTTCTTTTAACTAAATAAATTATTTACTCAACCAGAACCCCAGTTCATTGCGCATTGGGTTGCGGTGAAGTTTATTTATAACAGATTGCTAATTTATTCTTGAGTAGATTGCATTTCTCTTAAGAACTCGCCGGAGACGTAATCCTTGTTATAAGTTCACTCTTAGAATATCTAGTTACCAAGTTCCTGTTGAATAGAGCTTCTTTCGAGAGGTTCTCATAGATTTGACAGCGAGTATGAAAAGAACTGAGCTCGAAGAAAATGTGCTTCCTTCTCACTGGTCACGGACTAGTAATTGATCATCTGCTCACTTGGCCACTTTGCGCAGTACCTACACGTTAATTACCATAAACTTCCACAGCACGGCCTCCTCCCTACCGCTCAGCTTCCTAATACCTATCAAATATCTGTCTATGTGGATTTACTTCCCTTTGGGCCAAATACTTTTCGCCAAATTTCTCTTCCCAACAAACTTATTGCAGTAGTTTCATTACCCAAATGAATGTTTAGCAAATTTACATTTCGCATTTAATTTAATTGGTCAAATTATAATTTGGCATCATTTTACTTTGTCAAATTTTATTAAGACAAAAATTTACTTAGCAAACGTTTTTTATTGGCTTATATTATATTCCAAAAAGATGTTTGATCAAATTTGTACCAAATTTTTCGTGTTAGTATTTTGAATTTTTATATCATTTCTACTCAGAATCACGAGTTTTTTTTTCCATTTTTACTGAGAAAAAAATGTCCCAAATTTTGTGGTCCATTCCATTTAGATACGGTTCCTAGTTACCAGTTAGGACGACTGAATTAAGTAAGGTGTGTAAAGTGTTTTAAAAACATGTGTAAAGCGCTCAAACGCTTTCAACGCCTTACTTAATTCAGTCTTCCTAATAACTAGCATCATATCTAGTATCCTAACTAAGATACATCAAATTTTACCGGTCACACTACACTACACTCAATTGATTACTGAATCTTAATTACCTACTGATTTTTGATTATTATGTCCTCATATAATTCTAAAATGTTTATTAGAGATACTATTTTATGGTTATAATTCACGAAATTACATCCGTTCGCATAAAATTCACGTTACGATGATAACCAAGATGATGATTATGAAGATAACCAAGGTCGGGATTATTTCAAATGAAAGTAAAAATAAAAATACTATTGGGATGTAAATCGTATGCCATGCAATATTTTGGAAAATGTAAGTTATGCTTAACGAATAGGCACATTTGACTAAATAATACTTGGTAAAATGAAACTTGACCAAGTCATTATTTATTGAACAATAAGAGTTTTGCTAACTGGAAAATTGCGATAAGTTGTTTTGTCAAAATTTTTTTGGGAAATGATAATTTGGGTAAAATAGTTTGGGGTGTGATACTTTGTGAAAAGTTTATGGCCAATTCATTAGTAAACCCGTTAATTTATGGTACATAGTCGATAGTCGAGAGTATAAACCATCGCAACTTACCAACGTAAATTACTAACACCAACTACCAATTTGCAATTTTGCAGTCACAGAGATTTTAGGGTTATGTCAAGTTAAGAATAGATTTTTAGTTCCTGCTCAAATTCTTCGCCGTTGGTTTATATTGATAAGGACTAAAGGGCCCCCGCTGCAAAGCCAGTTCTGGTAGTAACCGAGCCACATTTAAAAACAAGTAACATGCCTCCTCCAGTGACAACCAGATCCACCGACTTTACAAACTCAAACCCCGTACTGGCAACAAATCGAATAAACGCGCGCTTGCCGAATACTGAGCGGGATTCAATACGAATTCAATTCAGATTTAAAAGCGGGTTGTCTTCAGCCGCTAAGAAATGACTAAAGGATAAATTCGGTAGTTTTGTTAGAGTTAGCAGTAATATAATTTTAAAGGTTTAATTTTAAGGATGTTCGCAAATTTTGTTGCAAAACGTCAACGCTCTCACTCTTCCCTATGTACAATGCACTTTACTAATTAAATATATGGAGTGAATATTAATTCAAGTTTAATTTTAAATTGAGTTATTAGTTTTTACTCAACGATACAAAACAATGCAATACAATCTATAATATAAGCTACTTGGGTGTGTACTTCTAGAAACATAACTAAGTTTATTTCAATATTGTTTTTATTTATTTATTGTAATGTTAATTTTATGATAATAATTATTCTGTAATTTGGCATCATTTTACTTTGTCAAATTTTACTTGATAGTGATAGATGTAAGCATTAACGTAGCTATAAGTACTTACTAACACAAGCTATGAGTCTGTAAAAGTTACTCGAAATAAACGATTTATTATTATTGTTATTATATAATTATCGTAACATAATGGAATCAATGGGGTTGGCCGGTCGAAGTATTTCACAGATGGCGCCAGCATAGCTTGCCCTAACAGGAAATTGTGTCAAATTCTTGCTTTTTTTTTGGAATTTTATGCCCTGGATGCCAACCCTTTAAGCCAAATCTCATAGAACAAAACTAGAGAAAGGGGCAAGCTATGATGGCTCCATCTATGCAAACCTTTGACAGTTGCCAACCCCAATAACTAAAGTCTCAATGATGAAAAAATGTGTTTACAAATACTTAGTTCATTTGTTTTATTTGCAGCAATAGCGAGCCAATTTTAAGGCAGTTGCTTTTTGTACTATTAGGTATTACAAAAGAAAGCTTAATTAAGTGCTTGTTGCTACTTTACTGATGTGTAGCAAAATGTTTTTTTAGCAGTATAAAAACTGCGTGTAAACTACTCAGAAAGTTGAGTAGCAGTGGCAGACCGCGTACACTACTTGAACGTCTAATATTCCGACTAATTAACGCAGAGCGGTCTTGGAGCGGCGGCCATAGATTAAATAGCAAAGAAGATATACAAAACCCCCAAAATATACACAGAAATATTTGTTGGTATTATTTTTACACTATATAAAAGTTCAAATGTAAGGTAAAGGTAATGTTTCTAGCATCCTCCAATGTTACGTACACACCGAGCAACTGGCGTTTGACCTCTATACAAACTACAACTGTCAGCCCCTTTTTCACCATCTTGAGGCATTAATTTTCAAAAACGCTGAAATTAGTTTCAAGATCCTAACATAAATTATAATTTGAATCCCACACAAATATTCAACCCCGTTATAACCCTTTTAGGGGATGAATTTTTGAAATCGATGAAATTTATTTTTTGAATTCTAATTATATGCCTTAATACAAAGTTTCAAGTCCCGCACTGAAACAAATTTTTGATCTCCGTACAAACTTTTAACCCCTTTTTCACCACCTTAGGGGATGAATTTTCAAAAAGGCTAAAATTAATTTTCTTGTATTTTAATAATATAACTTTTTACGAAGTTTCAAATTGAAGCTTAAATTAAAACTTGAACCCCATGAAAGTTTTCTTCCCCTTTTTAACCCCCTTAGAGGTTGAATTTCTCAAAATCACTTCTTGGATCTTGTGCACATTATAAATGTAACCTGGTGTGCAAAATTCAACTTTCTGGCTTTTGTAGTTTCGGCTCTGCGTTGATGAGTCAGTCAGTCAATCAGTCAGGACACGTGCATTTATATATTATAGAAGATAGATATAGATAGATATATATAGAGATAGGTAGATAGATAGATAGATATATAGAGAGATAGGTAGATAGATAGATAGATATATAGATTAAGGTGCCGTGTTCAGCACTAAATGAAAACCAATGATGGAAAACCTAAACGAGTTGCCGATTTGACCCCTATCTATGTTCAGCGAAAATTAATGGTTTTGGGGAAATCTGCCAAAAGTTGACTCCTTAATACATCATACCCACATACTTTCAGATACTTCATCACTACGCTACATGTCAAGCAATTTGCCGGATTTACTAGAAGAATTTAGATTAGATACTTGTTGAGCTCCGTTAGTGGTTTTATAAACACTCAGACACACAGAGAGACATTCAAACTTTCTTTCCTCTTTCTTAAAACGTTTTTTTTTTGTGGCCATAATTCGCGTAAGTGTTTGTTTTGTAACTAAAGTGGCGTAGGTATTTGTTCGAGTATAGTATATTTTAATCTGTGGTAGAGCATCCGCAAAGCCCGCGACGGCTGCGAGTGCAATTAGGGCGCCTTGTTAACAGATTATGCCTCCCGTCCCGTTTTCCCTTATACAACTTTTATAGGAAAAAATGAGATGATGGAATAGATGATGTCTCTTTTTCATCGGAATATAACTGGAAACCGTATTAAGTGAATTTTTTCATGTAGAATTGTATAGAAATTACTAAAGGTAGCTTTATAAGTACCGAAGTATTGCCTATTAAATTCAATCCACTAGGTATTTATTCCAAAGTACTAATGCATTAGTGGATATCGTGAGGGACAAAAAGCAACACCCGTATGGGGGCTGAGGGTAGAGAGGTATCACTGCACTAACGTTTCCACGTCTACCCTCGAGAACGCAGCTCTCGCGAGCCTACTCTGGACGGCCAGCTAGCGCAGTTGAGCTGTAACACCTACTACCTTTCGAGTGACAGAGCTCCCTCAAGAGTACTCGGGTACGTAAGATCGCTGTAGTTATTAGTGTCAGGTCCGGGTATGATAATAACAATGAGATTACAATGAAATAAAACTATGAAAACGGATTATATCGCGTATATTGAATTTATAATTCATCCCGACGTTATTATAAATTCAATATACGCGATATAATCCGTTTTCATAGTTTTATTTCATGAGTAACTATCGCGGTAACCGAAGACAATATAATGAGATTACAACATAAAATTTAAAATCAGTCATCATCGGCCTTATCGTCTGTTGCAGACGATTTATGGTGTAACACCGGAGAGACACCGTTTTTGATGGCTAAAAAGACCGATGCGAGAATGACATGGCCTACCGCAGGCCTGACAAGAGAAGCTTGCGGAAAACGGTACTGAAACGTCTTGACGTCGTTTTTGCCTCTTGTCAGCGAGTGCGCCGAACCAGGACTCATCACAATACTTGCGACCCTCCAAAACGCCTTTGCGCCACTCCGTCCGTTGTCCTGCGAGCCTCTCCCAGTCACGGTAAAATCAGTACATTAGGCAAAATTCAGTATAATAAACTCGGTTTTCATTTCTCTATTTCTCTCTACTTCCGAATTAAACCAGTCCGCTGAAATTCAAAGGGAAGATAAATAAACAGCTTCGCTAAGTATTAAGTGTTGTCAACATTAATAGAGAAGTCTGAATATTGCCGATATCGGAATAAGATGTCAGAATTCATATTATTGACACAACGTCGAGAAAAAGCTTATAAATGTCGGTTCACTCCGAGAGCTACATTTTATTTATGTGAAGGCAGTGAAGTCAAATCTTATTGATGCATTTGTTATATGCGTCGCATCCAGTGGCATGAGGCATGACATATTTATAATTAGCATCGAAATAGACAGTGACGAAACTGTTCTAATGCACCAATTGAAATTCGAACCAATTCAAAACGCCCTCTATAGTGAGCTATTGTCAGTTTTTATCCCCATTAGTTTTGTAACCACGTAAGCGTTTATACGACCAAACAAAAATTATAGGTAAAATAAAAATGATAAGTAGTCTGCATTAAAGTTGTATGGGTTGCGTAGTCCCATTATGTTCCTGATAGATGTTTAGTGGGTGTGGCGTCCCTACTGGGATGATTTCAGGGTACTCAGGCGCTGAAAGACGAATATTATTAAAGATAATTAATACAGAATATTACTAGGTAATTAAGCTAACAACAAATTATGTTTTGGAAACTGATGTTACATTTGAATCTTCTGGCTTAAAAATAGGTTGTGTCCAGCAAAGAAAACTGAATCAAATGTTTACCGAGGAATTTCCTAACAATTTCCTCTGTAAATAAAAACTTTATATTGCTTCCAAACTCAAACAAAAAGTTTTCAGCGTAGTTCAGGTTTTGCAACCTACTCTATTATGGAAAATTATGTTTATGGAAATAGGTTGGGTATTAAAATTAGAAATGCCGGTAAATTAAACAAAGTTTTTGTTAGGGAAACACTAGTAATGGATATTAAGAAACGGGCAATACCCCCTCCCATCATGTATTTTCATTTCTTTACTTTGAAAGTAGGTCATTGTCAAAGTCAAGTCAAAATATTATTTATTCAAATAGGCCTAGCAACATGCACTTTTAAATTGTCAAGTTTTACAAATATTACCTTAATCTAAATATCAGAGCAATTTATTGATGCAGTTATTATTATTCTTAAAAACATTGAATTATTATAGATATGTCAAACTTAATAATAAGAATTTCACAAAAGGATCGTCAAACACCAAAAATGTATAAAAAAACTAGAAACTTTCTAGAATAAAAACCTAAATGTCAAAAAATACGGATTACCTATATAGGTATTCATTGAATTATCAATTTCATCATTCGGTCTGGTTACTATTATTTACAGGAGTTACTATTATCAGTCAAATCAGATTAAAAATATTTGCCCCTATACTGCTAAGACCATCAGGCTTTTGACCTGATCGTCCTTAGCGACGAGGCCACCGAGTGGCTGATTGGACTCAATTTGTATTTATAACTGTTTTCTGTTTATCATACTATGCCATACAATTAAATAAAAATAAATAAATTTGTTTTTTTTTAAGTTCTATAATATTAATTTTGGAATGTGTGCAAATACTTCATATGGTATTTCACAAGATTTCGTAAATTACAAGCAACTGTTTCGTATCAGTATTAGTGAGGTTAACGTTAATTTTTTAGTCGCGTCGCGTCGCGAAAAAAAGGTTAATAATTTATTTACGACATGCATGGTTGCCCTACAATTAAAATAAGTACTAAACTACCGATATTCTGTGTCAAATTGGGTGTCATCACTTCATCACTGTCATCAGAGTCTGGTTACTTTTGAAAACTCGTATTCTTAGTCCTTGTTCTAAGTCGTATCCCACTCAGTTCAGTTCAGTTCTTGGTTCTTATGGCATCTGTCCATTGGGACAATTTTGCCAGCATCAAGGTTGTGGTAGCAGAATTTCAGTATCAGAACTTGATCCAGTCCGTGTAGATGCTTGATCGGAAATAGAAAAAAGGGACGACCAGAAAAACCAAAAGGAACTATAGAAAGTAATGAGCCAACTGCCAGGATCAAGTTTTTTTTTAAAGGAACATTACAAGAAAGTTTGGGTAAACAAACGGGTAAAAACTTTTAAAAGGAACTAGAGCTTGATATTAAAATCTTTCATAAACTTAGCAAGGACATAAACAAAGGGAGTGTTAACCAAAGTAAGAATATGATTTATGTTAATAAGACGTTGAATACATTCAGGAAGAAAATCATAAAAACTGTCATGAGTATTGGGACAGTTAATATCCCACTCAAGTTTGACAGTTTATTTTCTTCATAATCAAAATGCTGTCATTACGGTTAAAGAGGTTTTATGTTTATTAATTAGGTGTTGTAGGGTAACCATGATTGTAGAGGATTAAATTTGTCCTCACCCAAAGTAAACAAATCTAAAAAAGTGTGGTATGTTTCAACTAAATACGATGGTGATCGATCAATCAACAGTTACTGTGTGTGCAAGTTTAGTCCTGCTCACGTCTTATGAATCATCCTGTATATTACGTAACAAAAAACACCGCGTCTACATTTGTTGCTAAAATGTAATTAATTTCCTTTTCGTTTGACGTTATTGTCATTAAATTCTCGACATTCGACCTCGAATCGTTTACCCGGCCTTCGGTGATTGTCATTGGTTTTGAGTCGGCCCCGGAGGTAAGTAATAAATTAATGTCAACGAAATTCATCTTGCATAATTCCCGGTGGAATATAAATTTCTGGGACTAGAAATGTTTTACCACAGACTTTTTGTCGGTTTATTATTCCGATTTTAATATTCTGGCTTCACAAAGGTAATTATAAGGCATCTTCCTCAGTAGTAATATAACATAAGAAGTTAGAATATTGTAAGAACACACTCCACACAGTGTATGAAAACTACAGGTAATATATTTATTACTCGTATATAGTGAAAAGAGATCAGCCGTCAGATCAGGGGCCCATTTCTCTAACGATATTAGACTAATATTATTAGTCCACGAACTGTCAAATCGTATGGGTTATCATGGCAATACACTAATAATATTAGACTAATATCGTTCGAGAAATGGGCCGCTGGCATACAAAAGGCTCGCACGCTCTTGTACAGACTTAAAGAGCGCCTGCGGCGCCCGTCACACTAAAGCCCGACATTCTGCGCGCTTTGCGCGCACATACATATAGGGCGCCTGCGGTGCCCGTCGCTCTAACAGGTCGGGCAAAGCCCGACATTCTGCGCGCTTCGCGCGCACCGATATCCAGGTCGCCTGAGGCGCCCGTCACACTAACAGGTCGGGCAAAGCCCAACATTCTGCGCACTTCGCGCGCACCTACATCCAGGGCGCCTGCGGCGCCCGTCACACTAACAGGTCGGGCTAAGCCCGACATTCTGCGCGCTTCGCGCGCACTTGCATACAGGGCGCGCGCGGCGCCCATCACACTAAGAGGCCCTGGACATAGACATAAGTAAGTAATAGTATGCTACAATCGGTCTCTACACACACACTCAATAGTATTTGTGCAAACAATACTCAAATCACAAAATATTAGCTTGCTAGTCGTGAAAAATGGTCGAATTAACAGCCAGCTCGAGTCCTTTGAACCGTCAGCTAACCTAAAGTCAGCCAAGGCAGTAATTTTTCCAATTTTAAATTTATTCTAAGCTTAACCTAAAGCTGTACAGAATAAATCACTTTATTGCGATAAGACCGCTTTTTGCCTGGTTTTTTTTTTCTTTATGGTGCTCAATGATGTTTACTTGTTTATTGGAAGTCTATTTAAAATACATAAATGATAGTTTACAAAGCTTAGAATATCTTGAAGCCCTTTAAAAACCTCAATAATTCATTCAAAGCGTTCATTCACAAAATCGTTCTGCTATCTATATTATTTCCGCTCATTTGCCATTTAAATTTGTCTTGCGATAAGCCTGGACATCTGTCGGGTGGATATTGCCAAGGAATATGGAACCTTACCAGTGTAACTCGAACCAGCCCATTAGGTAACTCAATTTTTTTTTTATGCTCACATTCAAAGTAATCTTACTCGGTTATCAGACTGATGGGGATCCGTGTCTGAGCGTGACAGCGTTATGCATGTAGCGAAGTACACCGGACCGGCATGCGGATCCACATCCATTATGAAAACCCTAATAGCAAAAGTTCCATCTTTTACATGATATTAGCTACATCGTTGACATGATATTAGCTACATGATATACTAAAGTTTTTCTGCTTTGCCTCGCTTCTTAAGTTCGGAACTTGCACGAATCAACAGCTCTCAATTATTTCTTACGGTGCTGTTTAATAGTTGAAGAAACGCGAATACATTGTCTTAGTATTAATGGTCGGTTGATAACTGTTACTGGGAAATGAGTGATTTACGGTCGTGTAGATTTATAGATACAATTAGAAATGTCCTTTATCAACAACCGACATTGCAGTGCCTGCCTTTATATTAAAAAATAGCCAAGTGTAAGTCGGACTCGCGCACGAAGGGTTCCATACCATTACGCAAAAAACGGCAATAAAATTACGTTTGTTGTATGGGAGCCCCACTTAAATATTTATTTTATTCTGTTTTTAGTATTTGTTGTTATAATAGCGGCAACAGAAATACATCATCTAGTGACAGACGGACAGATAGACAGACAGACAGACAGCGGAGTCTTAGTAATAGCTTTTGGGTACGGAACCCTAAACAGTCACAAATACCTACTCACATCAAAAACGTTCATATTAGACCGAGTCACTGTTGCTGTCGAGAACATGTGTTTGGAACCACGAGAATGAGAAATGGAAGGAGCGCGGCAGTTACAATCCCATTATCTCCACTTGGAATGCATTCGGGAGACCTCGATGCTCTCATGTGAATGATGTTAGCTAGGGATAAGCTGGCTCGTTACTTAGACACTTGTTAATACCTTACTTTCATATAAATCATGTATATATAAAAAGTATGTAGTTTTAACTTCTTGAAAAGACTGTCTTATCTATGAAAAAAACCTATTTATTAACTCGGAGTGCTACTAATACTTTTGTACTTGTACTGTACCGCTAGTATTTCATGGATCAATAATAAGTATCTTAAAAGATACGTACAAATACAGTTCCCGTTTAAAACATTGTTAATAACTTTATTTTTAAATATAGATACTTTAATTCATAAAATATACCCTAAGTTAAATATATTATTCATGTAATGGACAATCTAAATAAAATCTGTCACGTTTTGAAATGAATATCCAAGATGTCTGGCAAACATTTTGAAAGAATAAGCGGTTAAGGAATTTTAATTTTCCCGAATTAATTTCTGTTCATTTTTCATAGGCCTTAATGCTAGGGTTGCCACGGAATTGAGTCAGATTGCCAGCATTAATTTTAATGGACTAATTATTTTTAGAGATGGCCTAACGGTAATTTAAAGACGTAAAATTCAGCTGTGTACTTATTGGGAATATATAAATAAAATATATTATTAATGGGAATGGGAATTGTAATTTTAATCATCATCATTATACAGTGTAGTTAATTCAAGGGTGATACAATATATGTATGAGCAGAACTCTGCACACTCATTCATAAAACTTTACAAGCCTCAATTTTATTAGTTAATCTATGTTTTATGAAAAAGGGGATGAGTGTGTAGGATCCTGCTTATGTTTCCTGAATCAACCTGTACCTTAATCACAGTAAGCTCAATAAGGCTTATGTTGGGTACTAGACAACGATATATATACATATTATATATATTATAGTTACATATATCTAGGTACTTTTATACACAGAAAAAATCAATAACTCAGCAACACATATTTGTGATAAACACACAAATAAATGCCCTTACCAGGATTCGAACCCGGGACCACCTGCTTCGCAGGCAGGGTCACTACCGCCTAGGCTAGGAGGCAGTCGAATTAATATTTGTTACATCTTAAAAAATAAATATTGTTAGTTGACACAACAGCCAACCCTAGCTACGTTGGCAAGGAATTATGAAGGAGGAATCCCAGAGATGGATTACGGCATTATTTTTGGACCGAGTTTATTTAAATTACAGCCTTCGTTCATCTTCTTTGATGCTTTGCTTTGCCTTAGAATTTCGTGACCACATTCAGTTCAAAACTTGACAGAGTTTTAAACGAAACCAGAGAAAACTTTTGACAAGACGTTGTGCGGGATTTCTGTAACACTTAAGAAAGTTTATTTTTGCCTAAAAGAAAGATTTTGATTTAAAAACCACGCTTCGAGTTACAAAACATCAAACATAGAAGCATTTTAAGAATGTGGGTGTTTATAGATATGTGAGGAAAACCGCCCCACGACGTTAGATGTAAAACGACAATTGCGCAAGGAAAGACCTGCCCTCCTACGTGTATATGTACAGTACGGCCGGGTTCTAATTACAACAAAAATTTCTGCCTAAATGCTAACGTATGAAAAAACTAAAATAAAAAACTCAGACCATTTTAATAGGAAATATTACGCGAAACTCTGCGCAGGGGGCGCCACTACCACAATCTGAGGGTCTATCGCAAAACAAGAAAATCGAAATATCGTTATCTAACATCTCTGTCACTCTTGCATATTCGAGCGATAAAGAGGCAGATAGTGAAATTTCGGATTCGCGTGATGTCATATTTTATTAACTCTGAAAACTTGTCAAAAAACTGTTAAAGGCACAGTATGTATATTGTATATATAAGTTAATCTATGGTTTACTAAACGGGCTAGTTCTGCACTCTGTAATAGTGGCAGAACATTGCAGTAATATCCCCTATTTAACTAAATTTATTTCAATAACTTATTGTGTATTTGTTTCGAAAGATAATAATGTGACGTTATAACATTTAAGTATTTAGTATATTATTTGAAATTTCATTCGTCTCAAAACTTATGACAACACTAGTATTATGCGTAGCCTGAAGTGCTATCTTAACGCAGGAGCTGTTTTAAAACGATCAATTGTAAATTGTTAATTCCTTTTTATTCGTTAATTGTAAGTTCCTTATCAAAATGTAGCTATAAGATTTGTACAAGAGGACATCCTGTATAAAGCAACATCTACTTATCGGAGCTGCAGATTCGATGCGACTCTCGACGCCGCGGGTAACTCGATTGCGCGGACTCGATCCGCGCCTGCTACCAGTTTGTTTATTTTTAATTCGCCAAACTGCATTTTCCTAGTTTCGACGGAAGATATTTTTGAGATTTAGATTTAACCAGGACGACAGCAAAATAAAAAATACTGCGACAATATTTTGATTAGGTAAGGTGTTCGAGGAAAAATGTTTTCGTGACAAACAAATATCATTTTTAGCCTCATACAATTCGTAGTCGAGATTTTGATATCAAAAAGGTCTATCTTTGTCAATTTTGGTAGTCGTTATAATTTAATGAAACTAACATCAATGAGTGAGAGTAGCCGAGAAGCGCAAATAGTGGTCATTTTAAATATTCAAACACAATACTGTATTGTTAATGAAATAATGAATTGATTGATCCTAAATACATTTATTATTTACAATTACAATTTCAATTATTAAATTAAATTATTAAATTACAATTGATTGATTAAAATCATAAGTTACACTTGGCATCACATAGTTTGTGTGAGCTAATTATATCGCATCCATATTCATACGTATCGCATCCTTTAAGCACTTAAAGGTGACTGTCCATTTCCAACCGCAGCTGCGTTACTGCTCCGACACTACTGCAGCGGCCCGAACGCGTCGGTGTTATTGCCAATTTCCATAGTAAAATGAATGACGATATCGACTGCACGTAATATGGTGATTTTAACGTTTTGCCGACCTCAGCTGCACTACTGCTCCGACACGTCGGTGTTATTGTCAATTTCCATAGTAAAATTAATGACAAGGCCGACTGCACGTAGCATGGCCATTTTTGCGTATTTGGTGTATTATTGCAACTGCGGCTGCAGACCGCACGTCAAATCTGTCACCTGCACTGAAATGTCTTTCGGTCACAGATATTAGTAGTTCTAAGCAAAGAGGATATAACCACTACGTTCTAATAAGGAGCTTATTACACCCAAGGATATACAACCCCGATGGTACAGTCGCCATATATCGCAGATATATCGGGTCGGCCCAGGAGCTCACAAATATCTGAACACGCCTTTATTGTCAAGGCGCTAGAGTGTTCAGATATTTTTAGCACCTCGGTCGCACCGATATATCTGATGGCGACTGTCCCTACTGTAAACTTTTTTGCTAATCTATATTGAGCCATATCACAGAGCCAGTTAGGAAACGTGTGTGTTGTACGCAATAATTGTGTACAACACGCACCGCGCTAGTTGTATGCATGCACAATTGATCTTGTACCTCGGCAGAGGGGAAATAGTGTCCCAATTTGTCAGTAAATAAGAAAAAACAAAATTCTACTCATCCATTTCCTTTAGGTACTAGTATACTAGCCTAAGACAAAAGGGGATATTACTGCAATGTTCTGCCACCAGAGTGCAGGACTAGCCTTTTTAGTAAACCATAGAGTAACACACTGTACCCACTACATACACGTATACATACTAACATACTGTAGTATACATACTGTACCTTTAATAGGTTTTTGACAAGTTTTCAGAGATAACAAAATATGACATTGAAGCATCAAGGCGGTTTGTTTACAGAGGACCTACCGGAAAACGCGAATCCGAAATTTCGCTATCTGCCTATTTATCGCTCGAATATGCAAGAGTGACAGAGATGTTAGATAACGAAATTTCGATTTTCATCTTGGTTTGCGATAGACCCTCAGATTGTGTTAGTGGCGCCCTGGCGCCCCCTACGCAGTTTCGCGTAATATTCCCTAATCCTGGCCAAGCTATATTTTCCTACGTGATTTTTTTTATCATTTCATGATAAATTCATTTAATAAACTGTTCTTTTATTTTTTCGTAGTTTTGCGAGGATAGCTATAAGCTCGACAGGGCACGAGCGATAGAGAGGAAAATAGAATACCGAGTAATCGGCAAAGTGGCCGAATAGGCCGAATAGTTGCCGAATATTCCTGGCAACTCTAGTCGTAATATCATATTATATAATGTCGTTTATGGCGACACTTTCTAATTTTGTCATTGCAAAATTTGCAAAGCCATTCCTGAGCTAAATAAACGAAGCAATCATTATTTTTTATTACAAGGAGCAAAGATGTTGTTTAATACCTCCTGGTAATATATTGATATCCAAACATACGAAAGGATACAAAATTGAACCACGAGAGAAGCGAATGGTTTAAAATTTAGAATATTGACAGTTGCGGGGGTCTTAAGGCATGAGGGTTAAACAAACTTTGTTACAGAGCAACACGCAATTTTTCATCACAGCAACACGAGGAAACCATTTATTAATCAAATTAATTTATTTGAAGTTCTTTCTATCGGCCAAGGTGAGGGCAATAGCTTTCCTCATAAAGGATTTCTTGTCTCGCCGGTCAAGTTTTATATGGATGCACGGTCATATCATAAAGAGTGCCGTGCCGCCCATGGACACCTGCAACACAAAAGGGGTTTTAATTTGTGTTTCAGTTTCAAATAGGAAACTTGACAATATGAAGTGTAAATTGCGCAATTATTTATAGCTCTTACAAATAATTTTATTCTTCGCATCGGATTACTGTGTGCGGTGGTCACCTGGTGGTCACGCATTTAGGCAAGAGGATGGGGAAGAAAATTTCACATTGTGAACTTACCTTAATGTTAAGAATAATTTTTCCTGTGCATTAATTTTATTTGAGTAATTTGATTGTATTTCGTCAATTATTAAGTCTCATTCAATGATGAATTGCTTTTCATTTAATTGGCAATATTATCTGAATAAAGGATCACCATTAAATATCAGATTTTTTATTAATATTGCGTAGCTGCCTTCGTCGGACTCTGACTATTGTAGAAAGGCAAACTGGTCTTCTTTTTCATGTAGCATGTAGCATTATCG
This sequence comes from Cydia strobilella, assembly GCF_947568885.1. Lineage (NCBI taxonomy): Eukaryota > Metazoa > Arthropoda > Insecta > Lepidoptera > Tortricidae > Cydia > Cydia strobilella. The sequence continues at coordinate 16,184,180 of NC_086042.1, read as the reverse complement.
TCACTCGCTTCTTCACGTAAAAAATACAAAAGTAAATTAGTATTTTATTTGTACGTCTGACATTATATGACTTGACATTGACAAGCCATCAACGAACGCTGTCGCGACTGCACGCCGCAACAGCCGCAGTCGTGCTGCTACAGTAGTGCGGCACCGCGTAACGTCGCAATTGCAGTGCAGCGGCAGTTACAAATGGACAGTCACCTTAAGACGAAAGTCCCGCGCGAAATCACCTTTTCGTACAACTGTTAGTCCTCATTTTCCTCTGTTGATATTAACATTTTTCAAAATATTTTGACACAACTAGTTGTGTATCAACCACAGCTATGTCCCGTGTACGTTTGTGTTTTTGGAATTTTTAATTACTTATTATAAAAGTTAGAAGCATTAAAAATTTGCATGAAATCTATTTTTCGCTCCCAATTTTTACAATAATCAAAAAATCAAAAAAAGTCAAACGTAGAAAACGTAGCGTTTAGCTATGGTAAATATACATCAAATTATGTACCTAAAAATATTTTCATAATGATAGAGGAAAATGGTGAGGTTTGTATGGAGTAGCGGCCGGGCCCTTTCCTCTTAATAATGGCCACGAAGGTGGGTACTTTAAAAAAAAAAAAACATTTTTCTATGTCGTTTGACGAGTAATTGTCAAACGATTTGGGACTTATACGCTTTACTATGCCTTCCCGAAAAAATCGAATCTTTCGCGAAAGTCTCGCAACGCATTGAGGCTACAAGGGGCACGGTCTCAGGAGTCTGAGAAAGACCACGGTGAGAGATTCAGTGGCGCTCTAGCCAGGCAGGTCGCTTCGCTTTGGGCTGAAACGACAAGCCAGCGCGAGTTTCGATTGTGATCCCAAACACATCGTACGCAATACATATGTAGGCGCAGATCCTGACGGAGTGTGGCGCCGGAGAAGCCGTGTTCATCCCGCGCATCCCCCTCATCCCGAGCAACTTCCCGTTCCGCTTCAAGCGCCTACAGGTCCCCGTGAGCGTCTGCTTCGCCATGACACAGACCGAATTCCACGCAGGCGAAGCCGCGGGCACAGCTAGTACAGAATAACACAAAGCGCGTAGCGGAGTGTTTGACTCGCATTTACAATTTTCATACCTCCCGTAATAATTAAATTAAATTAAATTTCTTTATTTGAGACATCTGTTAGTTATAGCTTATACCTTATGTTAGTAACAACAACAACAACAGTAACCTAATAAAATATAATTAATAAATTATAAACAAAAGCGACAATAATGTTTTTTAATGACACTTACAAACAAAAAAATTACTTTATAAGCGAGTTAAATGTCGTGGGGCTAGGTCGATCTGTGCATGAAATGCATACACCCGCTAAAACTCATTTATTAACTCACTTACGGCCTGTACAACTTGGTACAACTATAATTTTAACATTGTTGGACTGTTGGTTCAGGTTACAACTAAGCGCTACTTTCTAGTCAAGACCACGGTGAGACGGTAAACACCATCATTGCCACTTTGCCCAGTGGCGTGAAAAACAAACTGTTTTATTTCCTAGGGCTTTTTTCGGGATTTTAGCGAGTCGTTTTGAGAGTGTAACTTCGTTTGTATGGAAAACCGAGCTTGCCGGAGACTCTAGATCGGTGCGTACGTCGCTTAAGAATGAGAGAAATGCATAAAGTTCATAATAAATTCCAAATAACAACATAATAAAGTTACAAAATCCGAATGCTCCGCGCTGCCGTAATCAGTTTGTCTCCTAATAAAGTCGAGGAATAAAAGTGTCGGCTTCCCGCTAACTCGATCGCTGCTGAGTCGATCGTGGGCGATTAAGTACTGCAGCTCGCCTTGTTTACTCCTTGTCATCAAGCGGGGAATTAAAGTTAGTATTTTTATTTTATTCCTGCTATCTTTTGAGCGCATCTACACTTTAATGTTAACTACTAAGGCCCACTTGCACCATTCCACTTACCCGTGTGAACCGGTTTAACCTGGAGTTACCATGATTACCAGTACAATTTGACACTGGGGTAATGGTTTAACCGCTTAACCCCGGGTTTGTGAAATGGTGCAACTGGGCCTAAGCTTGGTAAATCAGGCGTAGCCGTTTCGAGTTAGAATATATTAGATTTTTTTTTCTAAACATTGAATAGGTAATTAATTTATAATTTGGTAGACTTAAATATTTGAATGTCTGTCTATACTCTGTATGTAATTTCACCACAGTGCTTAAGTTTTAAATGTTAATGTGTTATACTGTCTAATCAAATTGAACAAATAAATAAATAGTTTAATGAAAGCGAAATAAAAAAAAGGTGCCATTTTCAATCAAAAGGGTACTTATTGTCGGCCAATAAGGCGCTATTTCCATACAGCTTCAATTTGAAATCAACCTTATTGACAAGCGACAATGTGGTACCTTTTGGTTGAAAATGTCACAAATATCACATAATTATAAATGTCTTAATGTAATTACCAACGGTTTCATGATTTCATTTATTTAACGAATAAACAGATAAACTAAAAAATATTACAATGTTCAACCCATTGATTGATAAACAATGTAAGACACTAATATTCTCCAAAATACTCATCACAAAAGAAATGGTATCAAAGTTTGACTTGACAAGTATTTGCGAGTCAAATGAGGTGTACAGCTTCGGATTCCACTGCTTTGAATTGCAAAGCAGATGTTTTTGCCGAGCTTCAGCCGGGCGTTAGTGATGAGCACGAATAGGTATTCTGCCAACACTAATACCTAACACTCGGTTCAATGTGAAATGTTTGGGGACCGAGGAAAATCGGGAAAACTGTATCTTATCAATAAGTTTTGTTTTAGAATAATCTTCAGGGCCCGTTATACCTACATTCCTATGTGTATGAAGATCGGTGCCAGATATAGGTGGTATTTATACAAATACACATTCAGCGCAGGTATATTTGTGGACCAAGAACAAAAAGTGACATCTAGAAATTTTACGCCTTGGTTTTTAAACAGCTGTCCATCTACAGAAATAGATACTCAAGATGAGTACTAGAAGGTATATTATTATATCTAAACAAAGAAATAATACTGAGTATTTTATACCTGTTCCTTTGTTTAACTATTTTGGGATACGAGCTTAAGCCTCGTTGTAATGTCGCCGGTAATGAGTCGGGATTTATACCTATCCCCGATTCTGATATTACATTCTTAACGAATCTCCTCTGTCCCGAGATTGTCCTAGTAATGAAGCATTATCATAAACTGTTTATGATCCATGTTTATGGATAGTAGAATAAGATAACTGAATATAGTTTACCAAATGATTTTTAATATTTTTGCTTTTAATATCTATATATAGTGGGCCCGACCCCAGATAGAACTGGGACCAAGGGAAGGAGGAAGAAGAATATGTATATATAATAATCATTCTTCCTATTCTATTATTATAGGTATACTGATACTGGTATAGGGTTTAAGAGAGTGTGTAGGTACCTACGTAAGTAAATAAATTGTTCAACGCGGCTTCATCAAGTATCATATATAACTTCAAATAGAACATCGGTGCAAGTAGTGAACGACTTATTATAAAGTATAAAACTGATTTTCTGTAGTTGTAAAGTTTTCAGGTGCATAATCTTATTTACCACCGCCGCGAGTTGCGGAGTTAGCATCGTCGGCAGGCACACCGAACTTGTGCATTGTACAATGTACAATGCTTCTTGCTCTACACATTATAAAGTCGGTCAAGTTAGATTAGTTATATACCTATGTATTTAGATTTGCTCACAAGGAGCATGCTAGAGCTTTGTTTGGTCCGGTCAGCACCTGTGTTACCGTAAGATTACGTATGTGTAGCGATATAATTACGATTAGGTATAATTCATGATGGAGAAAATTAATAATAATTTTAAATAATTACCTATGCAATTAAACGCGTGTTGATATGCGTGTTGATTTTACCACTATTTAACTATGAATACTTGATTACTTAATGTTTACTCTGTTCCCCAAAAGATGGCACTGTGCACTGTGTGGCAATTAATTTAATGTTCAAGTAAAAAAAATAATTTGTTGATATCCTCTTCTAAACTTAGAGTTAATTTGGCAAAATCCTTCCTCGGTGGCGTACACTAGTACACAGTACGTAGTCACAACGTACTAATTTCAGCTTCATCTGTTAGTTTGGCACTCGGGTACTCGATAGTCGTAGCACATATTTGAAGAAAAAGTTTGCACCTCCTTCCTAAGTAGCGCTATAAGATTCAGGTGCAACCTAACTCAATTAGTCGAGTGTGCTCAAGCGATAAAAATGTCAAATACGGCGTTCTCTGAATAAAAGATTTCCGTTGGCAGAATTAATCTTGGTGTTCCTAAGATGTATTTAAGAAGTGGAGCTACCCAGATTTTTGATGCAGGGGGGTGGTGATGTTTAAGATTAGGTCTAAGTCGTTTAGTATCATTTTCAACTAAATCAAAAGACGTATACGTAGATTTCATGTAAATCAGTTCAGGCGGTTATTGATTCCCCCTACAATATTACACCTTCCTTTTCAGTTTTAAGGTGATTTTTTTGGGATAAAAACTATCCTATATTCTTCTACGGGACTCAAACTATCTCTATACCAAATTTTATCTTAATTGGTTCAGCGGTTATTGAATCCCATACCAATTTCCACCTCCCTTTTCACACCCTTAAGGGATGATGTTTGAGATTAAAACTATCCTATGCTCTTCCCTGGGACTCAAACTATCTCTATACCAAATTTAAACTAAATTGGTTCAGCGGTTTAAACGTGAAGAGGAATTAAAAAAAGTATTTTTTTTTCATATTTTTTGTGTTTTCACTCTGCAATGGTGTCATTTTGATATCATAACAATAATAATTTGGCCTTGTAGCTTCAATTATATAGTTATCATGATAAAGTTTTTAACCCCTTTTTCACCACCTTGGGGGATGAATTTTTAAAAACGCTGAAAGTAATTTTCTTGCTTTTTAATATAATACCTTTTTGCAAAAGTTTCAAGTTCCTAGCCTAAAATAAAATTTGCACCCCAAGACAAACTTTCATCCCCTTTTCAACCCCCTGAGGGGTTAAATTTCCAAAAACGTTGAAATTACTTTTTTGTAATCGTCTATTATACCTTTCTAAGAAGTTTCAAAGCATTTGTAATGGATTCAAACTTTCAACCCTCTTTTAACCCCGTTAGGGGACGAATTCTTGAAAACGCTGAAATCACTTTTCCTGTATTATAATAATATGCCCATACACAAAGATTCAAGTAACGCACTCGAAAAAAAAATTGATCTCCATACAAATTTTCAACCTCTTTTTCACCTCCTTAGGGGATGAATTTTCAAAAACGCTGAAATTAGTTTTCTTGTAATTCTATAATATATCTTTTTACGAAGTTTCAATTTGATAGCTTAAAATAAATCTTGAGCCCCATACAAACTTTCCTCCCCTTTTTAACCCCCTAAGGGGTAAAATTTCACAAATTTTTATAGCCCATAAGCTGGCCGTGGATTTTTTCGACAGATTAGTAAAGTTTGCATTAAAATCCGTTCAGCCGTTTTCATTTGATGCGCGGTCAAATAAACAGACAAACAGATAAACAGGCAAAAATTCTAAAAACTGCTGGGACGTGTTCTGTTATCGATTCTAAGTATCCCCAGCCAATTTTTTTTTTAATATCTTCCATGTACAGACTTTCGACCCTCTTCCGCTTTATTATATGTATAGATAGATTGACTTTCGTTAACAATTTTGTCCATACCTCCCTTAAGTATTGCACATTATATATTTTAACCGCAATTTTAAGGTTTGCCAAGTATGCTCAAGGTTGATAAGTATGACGTTATATATGCCTGCAAATATTGAATCTTATTTTTTTAACAGGAATGGTACCTATGAAACATTATGGTACAGAAGATTAAAGCACATTTATTAATAGTGTAGGAAAATAGGTACTTGTTTTAATTATAAACCTACTTTTTTAAATAAATATACAGCATAGAAAACATCATCAGCTAATTGTTGAGGTCTTTTTAATGCAGCAAAATTTCCTCCGTAGTCGTCGTAAGTGGTGGTGTCTATGAGGTTTGGATACTTCCATCGAAGTAAAATTTCAGGATTGTAAAAGGATTCGTTATTTAAACATAAGAACCATGTTGGCACTGATGTTGGGATCCTAAAAAAATAAAATTAGTTCCTGAGTCGTATCAAATTCAAATACTTAGATATGTTTCTGCTGTAAATTTACTATATATATTTTTTTATTTAAAAGGGAAAATTTTAGAATTTTAAGGCATTCCATGATAAACATCTTAAACAATACAAGTAGGTAATTTAAATGTGGTAAATTCAAGTATTTATTTTTCACCTCAGCAGCTCGAAGGGAGTGAAACAAAGTAGCTTTTCAATTTAGTGAAGGCCATGAACTGCCACTTCATACTTTTATTACAATTTTTTTTCTCTGTATTATTCTGTGTAATTCGAAATACATTTTAACCTTTAATATGTTCTTACTACTGAGGTGAAAAATTATGTGTGCAACACGTGAGCAAAGTTATTTTACATCTCGTGTTTTTGAGTCCCTCGCTACGCTCAAAATTTTAACTTAGAATGCGAGTTCGCTCGTGATTCAATTATAGAATCTTTCACTTTCTCGGGACTCAAAATAAACACTCGCAAGATAAACCAACTTTCCTCTCTTGTTGCACAAATAACTATTAATACGATCAGAAATACTTACTGCTCCAACGTTAATTCTACACTAGACACCTCCTTGTAGATTCTCATTGAAGTTGTTATACTTTCGCTAACCCAGTACACCATCACATTATCGATCAAATCCGTCATACTGTCATTGTAATACTTGGCCAGACCTCCATCTTCAAGATACTTATTGTTAGCGTCAGTGAATATCATTATTTTATCAAATATGTAAGTTGCCAATCCAACTGGAGACTCGTTTAATGCGATACCTTAAAAAATCGTACACTAGTTACTGCCCGTGACTTCGTTTGCATATAATATGTTTCTGGGAATAAAATACCCTACATCCTTTCTACTAAATTACACATGCCAGACAGAAAGACAAACAGACAATAGTACATTTCGATGCTAGTGCGGAAAATAATGACATTTGCGCACGTGTATCGAACGACGTTTTTTAATACAGTTGCGAAAAAATAAGAAAAGCAACAAGTAAGGAATATAAAAGTTTCGAATTCCAATTCGAAACTTTTATATTATTAATTCTGTGACATCATTGACATTGACATTATGAAGAAGTGTTTTTCTAGCTTTTATTCGACTAGAATAGATTTTGTTATTATTATTGAACCCACTTCAATGAAAGTTTTTTTTTCAAATGCATTTTCTATAAGACAGAAACAATTGTAAATATTAAAACATTGTACTATTATTACCTAAATATCGTTATTTATGATTATTTGTGTATCGTATATTTATAAAAACAATATCGAATGTTGCTTTTGGAAACTTAAAACATTCTTGCAGTAAGAAAATACGCCTCTTCTTTGACAGGCGTTCCGTTCCATTCAGACAACTTATTAAGAACGGTTTTTCAACATTAAAAAGTAAACGTGTTATAATACTTATAATGATGAAGAGGTAAGTAATAAAATATGAAATATGCATATTTTTCGTATTCTTACATTAACAGTAGGTTTTTATGTTGATTACGACGTTTAAAGGAAACTAATATTAACACTCATCAATAAGTAGTCATGAATTGGAACAAGTAAAAATTAAAAAAAATTGGAAAAGTAAAAAGCACTAGTTCGCGAAAACCAACTTTCCCCACGCTAAACAGCCACGTAAAGTAGCACTTTTTGAGCAACTGTATTAAAAAGTTACTTTCGCAATTATAATAATAAAAGTGCTTGTTGCTAGACCTATTTGAATAAAGAATATTTTGACTCTTGACTCTTAATATTTTAGTAGGGATACGTGCATTATTACAAAGGTTAAGTTTATATTTTCCAACAAGGATATATGCTGGTATATTATTTTCTTCCAACGGCTTGGAGAAAACCATAATGCTCAGCAAAGTTAAGAGGTCTGAAACAAAGCCCCCGCTGGGTGAAGCGCCCAAATGACTGCATTCATGCAATTACAACAGCACGAGGGACAGAAAGCATGAGTATAAGACAATTGCATTCATACTACTTAAGTTTTTTATGTAGGTAGCCTACGGTGCCAACTCGATAATAAAGAAAACAATTCATTACCTAGCACAAGTCTTACCAATTGTATCAGGTTTTGTGGCCTGTAAATGACTGTACCCCGTCTCTTCAATCAAAATCTCTATTTTTTCCTTTAACGGATACATTTTCCGCCAGTGGTGAGCATCCACAAACGTTGGCCAAACAGCTCCCAGCACCCGTCCAAATACCAAAGGCTTGGCCAATGTTAGCGGCATATTGGAATGGAAGCCTAAGACCTCATTGGGGAAGAGTGTAGCCATTATTGAGCCAATCACGTGACCGAAGTCCCCACCGTGAACGTAGTATTTATTAAAACCGAGGCGGTTCATTAGATTTCGCATTACTATAGCGACTTGAAAAGGACCTAAGCCAGGTCTGACAGCACCCTGCAATTGATAAAAACATCATTCATACAAAATAGACGTATTAACTTGTTATACATAATTATTGAATACAGTAAAAAAACAGTGCTCACATATTTCACCTGCCCGCATAAGTGGCTTATTAATAAAATCCAAAATAAACAGTATTAAACATAATGGTTTTTAAACTGAAATAAATGTCATATACGAAGGAAAAAATTACCAAAGCCCCCAGTGTCCAGAGCTGGAACCGAACCAGCGTACCCCGTTTACCGGACAGGTGCCTGAACCGCTCGGCTATGCGGCCACGGTGGCATGGGTCGAAATTTCCAAGTATATGACAATTCCCGAAGGCTTGTGGCGCTCCCTGGCCATCTCTAAGGTAGAACAGTATGGTTCGACCTTCTAACTGAATCAACTCAGGTGATTACGGGCTAGCGAAGAGAGATGGCGCTGCCATTAATACTCTAAGAACAAATTAAATTATTTTCTATGAAAATATTTTAATTTGTGGTTTTTCAAGTAGACACACTACTATTTAAACTATAAACTGAAATAAATGTCATATATAGTAAGTATATAATAAGGAAAAAATGAGCGTGGAACCGCGCAGTACCTAAGTATGTATTGAATTCTAATTAATTAATAACTACAGTTCAATACCTACTAACGTGGAATTAACTAGATACTTACTTACTTACTTACTCCGTTGGCTCAGCGACCCAACCCAAAATGAGACTTGGCCTCCGACACAAGACAGCGCACTTTTCTCGATCCTGTGCGACCTCTCGCCAATTGGTGACTCGAAGCTCGCGCAGATCCGCTTCCAATCTGTCGCACCAGCATTACCTGGGGCGTCCAATAGGACGTCTTCTTGCTGGGCGGCCCAGGTATGCTCTTTTCACGTTCCGATCCTCATCCATTCTCTCAAGATGGCCCAACCAACGGAGTCTGTGAGCTTTAGTCTCTCCCATGATGTATTATGGTGTATGTGATGTTAACTAGATAAGTAAATGTAAACCGGTACTTACTTGTGAAAAACCGAATCCCGGCAAACTGGGCACGATAACTTCGAACACGAAGTCGTAGTCGGATCGTTGAGTTGTTAACAAAGGCGCGGCGTCGTAGAACTCGCGGAACGAGTTCGGCCAGCCGTGCAGCAAGATTATAGGGAGGGCCTAAAAGACAGACTTCCCGTCAACCTATATCTTGGATAAGGGCTGAAAGTTACTCAGTTATGTCAACAACAAAGTTTTTAAAGCATGTTTTGTTTCCAACTGTACTTTTCCTCGCTCAGATATCAACAATGCATCGATATATAGGTAGTAAGAAAAACGACCATCGATATATTATACATATCTGTTATATATACCGTCGTCTAGTTACAACACAAGCCTTTTATTGAGCTTACTGTGGAACTAGGTCGATTTGTGTAAGATTATCCTATAATATTTTAATTTGATCATCATCATCTTCTCAGCCAAAAGACGTCCACTGCTGGACAAAGGCCAAGGATCTCGACAACGAACAATAATATGAATTTCTAGTTAGTCCAAATTATATTGCATCAACGAATCGTTGACATCTGTGCAAAGATAAGTAACTAAGTAAAATTATATCGAAATATTTTTGATGCTAAATAGAATGTACGTCATGTTTGTAAGTATGTTATACCCCGGGGTGTTGGGTACGGGAATGTGTTCGTGTATTTATAACTATATTTTTAATACAGTCGTTCGAAAAGTGCTACTTTACGTAGCTGTTTAGCGTGCGAAAAGTTGGTTTTCGCGAACTAGTGCTTTTTACTTTTCCAATTTTTTTAAATTTATTCTTGTTCCAATTCATGACTACTTATTGATGAGTGATAATATTAGGTTCCTTTAAACGTCGTAATCAACATAAAAACCTACTGTTAATGTAAGAATACGAAAAATATACATATTTCACATTTTATTACTTACCTCTTCATCATTATAACACGTCTATTTTTTTTATATTGAATATTGAAAAACCGTTCTTAATAAGTTGTCTGAATGGAACGGAACGCCCTGTCAAAGAAGAGGCGTTTTTTCTTTCTGCTTTAAGTTTCCAAAGGCAACATTCGATATTGTTTTTATAAATGTACGATACACAAATAATCGTAATTAACGATATTTGGGTAATAATAGTACAATGTTTTATATTTACAATTGTTTCTGTCTTATAGAACATGCATTAAAAAAAAACTTTCATTGAAGTGGGTTCAATAATAATAACACCCAGCTTAAAAAACACCTTCATAATGTCAATGTCAATGATGTCACAAAATTAATAATATAAAAGTTTCGAATTCCTTACTTGTTGTTTTTTTTATTTTTTCGCAACTGTATTAAAAAACGTCGTTCGATACACGTGCGGAAATGTCATTCTTTACTCGTCCCGAGTCTTGCCACGAGCCGCAGGCGAGATATCTCGGTACTCGTGAAGTAATGACATACTTTCCGCACTAGCATCGTAATGTATTATTATTGGCTAATGTAAGACATTCCCCCGCCGAAACCTCCTGGGCATGTAGGTATATGATTGTATTTCTTATCACCTTAACATTTTCAACCTCAGGTCTAACGCGCATAAAATGCAAGTCCAAGCCTTGCACGTTAGTTTTAAAGTGGTGAAACTGGTTAAAAAAACGCTCTCTCTCCTTTATCTTATACTTGTACTGCCAAAAGGAGAAAATTTGTTCCCGCGCTGAGGAATGTACTCCGTACGTCCACGCGGTGTCGTCAAAAGATTTATGTTTATCTAAGCGTCGGTGGTGATCAAATTTCTTCACAAGCTGTTCTTGCATCTGTTGAAAGATATTTTACTTAACATATTTGATATTATACAGACACAAAACCTCTGCAATTTGCGAGTAGAAATATATATATACGTATTTTTATTGATGTGTTAAATAGGACATAGTATATAGATTTATATATAGGACAAAATTTATTTCAATTTATTTTTAACCTGAATTATTAAAGAAAGCTATTGTCCGACTAAAGTAAATTAGGCAGTAAATTACCTCAACGAACACTGCACTACTTTACAGTGGCCTTACCTGGCCTTAAGTTCCGTATAACTATGTAGGTCAGGTGGACTAAGAGAAACACCGCGGCAAAATAATCATTTGTATGGAATCCGCAAAATAAACTGTTTATCTTACCCCACCTTAATCAAATTAAACGTGATATTCAACCTACAGCATCACTAAACACGATCCTGAACGGTCTAATTGCTGTATCTTGGCTATGTTTCGTGTGGTTTGGGCCCCACCACACGTCCAGGTCAACTGCGGGCAGCTCCGGGATATGTAAAACTTCTGTGTATACATGATATGCCACTGCTGCTACGATGATGGAGATCACCGTTAGAGTAACCTGAAAATACACGTTTACATATAGCAACAGGAAAACTAGTAAAAACATAGACCTCTGTTACACATTATCTGGTAGTAGGAAGTAGGCTAAAAATCATGGCAACAATAAATAGGTACCGGTACCTAAACATTCATGATCTGATCGTAACAGTCAAGCAATTCGCAAAAAAGTAAATTCATTTCTATTTTTGAGACTTTTCGTTGGTTTATTCTTTCAGAAATTCAGGTCTAAGTTTTGCCAACAACAGACTATTAATAAAATACGATTAAATAACACCAAATAACACTAGACCCTACTAATAGTGTTGTGTTCCTGCCGGTGAGTAAGGTTGCCAGAGCTCGAGGGAGAGGAGTGTTAGGGTCGGCAACGCGCATGTAACTCCTCTGGAGTTGCAGGCGTATATAGGCTATGGAGACTGCTTAACATCAGGCGGGCCGTATGCTTGTTTGCCACCGACGTAGTATAAAAAAAAATGTCTTTTGCTTGAATTGTGTATTTTGACGTTGTGAAACACAGTTAAAAACCGCAACATACTAAACGTATAACGAAGCAGCATATTGCTAATAGTATTCTAGATGTTTGCTAACAGAGACAAATGTTTAATAATCACATAACCTTAATGCAATATACAAAGATCATTGAAAATTAGGGTTTAGGGGCGGCTTTAATACATAACTTCGCCTCAACTAACATTAAATCATAATTCCACTATAACTTGTATCATGGGCGTTCAGAAATTCAACATGTAGAATAAGTACTTTTAATTTATATATAAAAAAAAAAAATTATGTCAAATTTGATATATTTAAGTACATATCTTTAAACTGGTAACCACGATACAGGCTTTGCCTAGTGTGGAGACCACCGTTAATCTTAGGCTTTAACATCTAGATTTTAAGCCTTTGCTGTAAAAGATTATCCTATTGTTGTAACATTAACTGGAAATAAATATTTTTATTATTTTATTATTATTTTTTATTATTTATATATATTTATATATAAATAAAAAAATGATCAGGCTACGTTGTGGAAGGGTGGCGAAGTTAGGGTACTTTAGATATTTTTTTCTTCAAAACCATTTTACGCAGCTCTATTTATTGTCAATTCAATGGATAACTATTTACTTATTGGTGAAATTGTTATTTTTATATTTTACTTAGACGAAGTTGTGCGTTGTGCAGCAACGGTGAAATTAGGGTTCCCTACGGTGGATAGTTTTGCAAAACCTTATTTTCAATTAATTGCACATTAGCACGACAGATTAAAACGTTTAATAAAACTGACTTATTCGAAAACCAGTTTACATGAGTCCGCACTTTATTAATTAAAATTTAATCGTAACTTGATGGTACTTAAGGCCATTTCTTCAATAAACCTATTTTTCACAGCTTTTGGTGGATAATACCTTTTTAACTAGTTAATAGATTATAGGTACTGAAACCCTATATTTAACATACTATTTGACTAGGTGACGTACAGTCCGTTAATTATTAAAAAAAGAAATTCAGAAATTCGTACTTTGCTGTATATTTTATTTCATGAAAAAAATCTAATAAAGAAATAAAATAATAAATACATTTAATAAACAATGCATACTGTGTACGAGAAAAGAGTAATTATTTAGTGTATTATTTAAAAATAATACTCACAGCACAACGACTAAAACACTTTGCCGTTTTAATATCCTTATTCTTTTTTTTAATGGAAGTTGCAATTTTTTTGTCTTTTTTCTTTGGTTTTTTTAGTTTGCCGACTTCCATTGTCCACGTCTTTCGATCTTAATTAATAAATTGTAACTACAATTACTACGAGTATTGACATTATCTAACTGTTATCATTTAATACCAATCATTACCTATATGAAACATGTGCAATAGGAACTTATCTAATCCTTATCAATTTTGTTTGGATTCGTAATCAGAGACCTATGTAGTAAATTTTGGCCACTTTGATAATAGTGCATTGCCGCGATAATTAAACTCAGATTTTATTACCTAAAGCAGGAATCAAATCTGCTGTAATTGGGCATTTCGACTATTTTATAGTTGTACCTCTAACTTGCGTTTAAAATTTTGGAATGTTTATTTACTTATTTCCACACAGAATCACAAGTTCTTTTATGATTCCGGCCAAGCCGAGAAAACTGGCCAAGTGCGAGTCGGACTCGCGCACCGAGGGTTCCGTACTTTTTTGTATTTGTTGTTATAGCGGCAACAGAAATACATCATCTGTGAAAATTTCAACTGGTGACAGACAGACAGACGGACAGACGGACAGCGGAGTCTTAGTAATAGGGTCCCGTTTTTACCCATTGGGTACGGAACCCTAAAAAGTGTCATAACATAATGTTTAAAAATAAATTGGAACTTAATCGCTTACTTTAAAGGATGACTCATGCTAGAATTGGCCGGGGCCGGGCTGGAGTTTCCGGCACTTCGTGTTGTATGAAAAGCACCACGTGATCGCCGATCAGTGTCATAGAAAATGATATGTCGGACCCCTCGGCCCGGGCCCGGCCCGGTCTAACGTGAGTCATTCTTTACTTATATTATTTATTACGTAATTATGTGGTCACAGGCAGACTCCCTGTGACCCAAAGTCTTCCTGTAACCACGGACGTAATGTCTCGTTCGAATGAAATCGTCAGGCCAAACAATAAAAGTAGGTATACGCGATTAAGTTCCAATTCAGTTTTAAACATCATGAGTGAAAACCGTGTTAGTTTATATCAACATAGAAAAGTGTCCCCATATATTCATAATTTTTTTGTTTATTAAAAACTGGACCCTATTTTACTACGCTGTCCGTCTGTCTGTCACCATGCATCTCATGAACCGTGATAGCTAGTCAGTTGAAATTTTCACAGATGATGTATTTCTGTTGCCGCTATAACAACAAATACTAAAAAGTACGGAACCCTCAGTGCGCGAGCCCGACTCGCACTTGGCCGGTTTTCAGTTTTGTTACGGTCATAGAAGGTTGTATTGAAAACGTAACCAAATAGACCAAAAAAATTGGAAACATTTTTTTCTCGGTAAGGATGGAAGGAGCTCGTGCTTCGAGTAGAAATAATATAAAAAATTTCAAGTCTGATACAAAAGTTTTAAGTAAATTTTAAAAACGAAATACCTTTTCATTGCTAATTTATGAGATTTAAAAAATGCACTATCACTATATTTTATGACGCTGGCACCGTAAACAAAAAATAAACATATTCTAATCGACGTAATATTTACATAAGTATCACGACATTCACGACACAAAACTCGATTAAATGTTCGAGGAATAAACAAAAAAATCTTTTTGCGAGCATTACTTTCGCCTCATCTGCTTACATTCATGCATGTCTTTACACCGTACTTCACTTTCTAAATGCTCGTCTTGCTTACAACACTTTAATCCCGTCAGTGCCACCGACGCCCTAAGGAGAGCAACACCTCACTGTGTGGAGCCCTCGGGCGCTCCACTGGTTAATGCAGGCTTCATCAAGGAGAAACGTTGTTTCTAGGTCATCATCTGTGCTCAAAAGAAGCGCCTTGGTTTTGCATACGAAATTTTAAATTGTGGTTATGATATATATGGCTTTTTATTTCGGGTTGAATATTCGTACGTTTATCTGAATAAAATAATAATTACAAAAAAAAAAACCGGCCGAGTGCGAGTCGAACTCGCGCACCGAGGGTTCCGTACTTTTTAGTATTTGTATAGCGGCAACATCATCTGTGAAAATTTCAACTGTCTAGCTATCACGGTTCATGAGATACAGCCTGGTGACAGACAGACAGACGGACAGACGGACAGCGGAGTCTTAGTAATAGGGTCCCGTTTTTACCCTTTGGGTACGGAACCCTAAAAAACAGAATATAACGTTAAATATATAAATGTAAACCGTAATAGATGTCATATATTAATGAAAAAGTGACGAAGCCCTTTTTTTTTTGTTATCGGAGTGGGCGAATGCTGTTACGCACCGTCCCCCCGGCCGCAAGAAGGCCACAAGAAGGCCATTGATGGGGGGTTGTGTGGGACTCGCCGCTCCTGTCCCCTCTCAACTGGCGAGAGGGGAGGGAGAACCTGGCCCTACCCACTAAACCCACCCCGGCGTTTCGTACTCGTATCCTCACTGCCGTTTGTGAGGGCGCCATGGGATCGAGTACACTCTACCATGGCGCTTCCCGGCAGCCCCGGCTTGGCGCCAGGACACCCGCACAATGGGGGGGGATCAGAAACGCTGGATCCCCCCGACGACGTATGTGGAGCCGTGCAATGCGGGTCTCGCACCCGCTGGCCCCACTAGGGGTCGAGGCGAACATACGAAAAAGTGACGAAGCCCTCCAGTGGTGAAGGCCGAATTCGAACCGGCGTCTTTAGCTATCGCGGCTAACGCCATGAAACCCTAGGCCCCACGGCGATACCCGTCCCAATTTCTCGACTATATGCCTTGGTAAATTAATCCATATTCAGGTTTGTAAGTAAGTAAGTAAGTAAGTGTTTTATTTGTAAATATAGGTACAATTACAGTGGTGGTCAGTTTATATAATTATGTACAGTTTCACTATATTTTACCAAACGGCGTACAAAAACATTGAACTTAATACTAGAAACTATAAACTATCATGCTCAACAAGTACGAGTTTGTAATCCTACTTACAGCTATGACAAATCAATAATGAATATCAGGTACATAGTTTATAAGAATTGTAGATGTCAAAATATAAAATATAGATTTCTATTATTATTATTATTATTATTAATATTAGATGCCTATTAAAAATATAAAACAAATTGTCATAATACACATCATTCTAAGTCATCATTTAAATAATCTGCAATGGAATAATAGCATTTATGAATCAATATAGGTAATGTCATTAGCTTATTTTTTAATTCTAGTATACTTAGTGACTTAAAATTTGTCGGCAACTTATTATATATTTTACTGGCCAAGTAGTACACGCTTTTTCGCAACAATGATGTTTTTGCAGGAATTGTGCAAAGATTGTGTATATGCTTGTTTCTCAGATTTCTATGAGTAATATCAGCATGTTTTTTGAACAAACTTGCATTGTTTTTTACAAACATTATTACTTCAAAAATGAAAAGCGAGGGCATCGTCAAAATTTTTAATTCCTTGAAATACGGTACGCAACTGTCGGGTGTTTTGATTCCACACATTGCCCTAATGCACCTCTTTTGTGCCTTAAAAACTAATTCTCTATTTGTGGAATTTCCCCAAATTTTGGGGAAATTCCACAAATAGAGAATTAGTTTAGCCCTCACGCAGGTTTAGTAGCATATCATGGCTTTGTAGCTTCAAAGTTGCGGTATGGTATTATCTTTTAAAGCTTTGCTTTTTTGGCTAATATATGTAGGGCGTAGGCATACTGACTAAGTTTTTTGCACATTTCCTCCGTATGGGCTTTCCAAGATAAGTTTTCATCAATTTGTACTCCTAAAAACTTTGTGTCGGGAACAGACTCTATACATTGACCTTCATATTTGCAGCAAATTGGAGGAGGTATTATCCGTTGGTAGAAATGGATAATTTTAGTCTTATCTAGATTTATCAATAAATTATTTATATTAAGCCATTTAACTATGTCATCAATTGTATTATTAATTTCGGACTCATACTTATAAATATCCTTACATTCTATTATAACGGTACTGTCATCAGCGAACAGGACCATGGGATATTTGACGTTTCGTGGAAGGTCATTGATATAAAGTAAAAACAGCAAAGGGCCAAGAACGCTTCCTTGCGGCACGCCATACTTTATTTTACGTTTATTTGATTGAAAAGACTTTTGATGCTTAGTTCTTAAACAAATTTGAGTGAGCTCTGTATATTGATCCCTGTTACTTAAGTACTCGTATGACCTGAATAAGTCCAACACATTTCCTCGTATTCCATACGCATTAAGTTTTTTTAAGAGAATCGTATGGTCTACGTAATCAAAGGCCTTGGTCATGTCCATGAAAACTGCACAAATATAATTACGTCTATCCATAGCCTCTATGATGGGTTGTACAAGGTCAAATATGGCCATATCTACTGTCTTCTGTTTTCGGAAACCTTTTTGTTCTGTTGCAAAAAGTTTAAATTTATCTAGGTAACTGTACAGTGCCTCGTATATAACTTTTTCAAAGATTTTTGGGAAGTAGGAGTTACGTATTTTAAGTATAAAGGCTGTCCCGGAAGTAAAGAGACAACTTTCAAAATCTTATTGGCTGAAAGTATTATTAAAAGAAAATAAAAGTTTTGGTGTCGTTGCATCTACGATTTCGTTACTGCATATTAGTTTTTCAAAATGATCAGAATATGAAGCACTTGCTAATAGGATTATTCACAATTGCCTTTATGTTACGAGTCACATACTTAAAAGGATATAATAAAACACTTTCTTCAAGTAAAAGCTAGACAAACTGTACGAGTATATATACAATAATAAGACTTTATGAAAAAAACGGGTGAGATTAGTTTTAAGAAGATTCCGGTTAGAAATAGGACAATCACGGTACCTCAAAATATTAACAGAGTTAAATCTATTTTTGATAAGACTCCTTAACGTCCGTCAGAGTGGCAGCGGATAAATTAAAAGTATCAAAGTCGTCTGTCGCCAGAATGAAAAAAGAACGATCTAGGTTTAAAACCATATGTGCAACAAACTGCTTCTAGATATGAGAAGGACCAACAGGAGCATGCCAAAAGAGGTAACCAATAAATTTATAAAAGTTAGCTGAAAAGAATACTCAACGATCTATTGACGATTGAACCTATGTTCCGGCGAATCCCAATGATGCTTATGAAGGAAGCTTTTCCGTACAACCATTCATTAACTTCCATTCAGTCGTATAGATGTGACTTAGGACCAAAAAATTGTACCAAAAGCCAATTTTTTTAGGAAATACTTTGTATGGCAAAAGGAGTGGCTGCCAAATCGGGAACAGCCGCAGTATGACAGGCCGCGAAAAATCTAAGAAAAAAAACAGTTGTCGTAGGAGCAAATTCGGTATGAATCTAATAACTTAATTAACTTTGTGACTTCTTTCAACCAAAATCATTACTTTTAATGTTTACCTTAAATTTCATATTTTGAAAATAAATTTGTCTCTTTTCTTCCGGGACGCCCCATTATGAGCTTTAACAAAATGACAATTTTTAGGGTTCTGTACCTCAAAAGGAAAAAAAGTAACCCTTATAGGATCACTCGTGCGTCTGTCTGTCTGTCTGTCTGTCACAGCCTATTTTCTCCGCAACTACTGAACCAATTAAGTTGAAATTTGGTATACATGTCGGCGGCAGATCGTAAAATCGGACATATCGAGATATTCCTAGGCATATCATGAAACTCCGCCCTTTCACGATCTGACTAAGAATAACCCAGGCATATCACGATCTGCCTGGGTTATTCTTAGTCAGGAATTTTTTTTAGGAACTGCGGGTCAAAAATTTTGTTTTGGATTCTAGTATGTGTGTGCCAAACGGCTAACCTGTACATCGATTTGCGGTATTTTTATACGAACGGGTTAGACTATAGCGACAACTAGCCATATCGTGCAATCTTCAAGGGTTTCAAGTGGAAAGATAAATATCAATTATAAATTAGAATTATATTTTATTAAGCGACTATATTTTACGGTTTTACAACAAAACAAAATGGAAAAACAGCTAAATCACATATGAAACGCCGGCATTTCATGATCTGCCTAGCGACCACTAGCCATATCGTGCAAACTTCAAGTTCAGATATTCCTAGGCACATCATGAAACGTCGCCATTTCATGATCTGACTAAGATTAACCCAGGCATATCACGATATGCCTTACAAAAGATGCGGCAGATCGATAGGAGCAATGTATTCGTCGAAATTCCTAGCTTCATACCGGGCGCATCGTAAAATAATTGCATTTTTTACCAATGGTGGCGCTGCATTATATGTGGCGCTG
Organism: Cydia strobilella; assembly: GCF_947568885.1. Taxonomy (NCBI): domain Eukaryota; kingdom Metazoa; phylum Arthropoda; class Insecta; order Lepidoptera; family Tortricidae; genus Cydia; species Cydia strobilella. The sequence continues at coordinate 16,164,265 of NC_086042.1, read as the reverse complement.
CGTCCGCCAGTGTTGCCAGATCGTACCCATTAGTGCAGAGCAAATTTAAAAAATGTAGGCGCGAAGGAATATCGTAGTTTGTGAAAATTGTGTATTGGTAAAGCGCCCTCTAGACTATGTGCGTAAATCGCGGCGCGACTTCGCGGAGATGACGTATGACTCCACACTCGCACAACTTCACGGCGATTTCGATGCGACGATCTTCCTAGGAATATCACACCTTCAAGTTTGCACGATATGGCTGGTGGTCGCTAGGCAGATCATGAAATGCCGGCGTTTCACGATCTGCCTAGGAATATCACAACTTGAAGTTTGGCACGATATGGCTAGTGGTCGCTAGGCAGATCATGAAATGCCGGCGTTTCATGATCTGCCTAGGAATATCTCCCCGTGAGGTTTGCACGATATGGCTGGTGATCGCTAGGCAGATCACGAAATGCCGGCGTTTCATGATATGCCTAGGAATATCTCGATATGCCCGGTTTTCCGCTCTGCCGCCGACATCCATAAGTAAGTTTGTGACCCAAAGACGGACATGTAACGTAAACAAATGAATTTTAAACACGGGGGCCACTTTTGGGGGGTAAATGTGAAAATTAAAAAATAAAGTTTTTCAAACTATATCGTGTTACATATCAAATGAATTGCTCATTGTGTGAATCTCAAATATATTTTTTTTACAATTTTAGGAGAAACAGTATAGAAGTTACTCAAGAAAATAGGCAAAAAATGACCATTCCCCCCTCTATCTCTGAAACGACTGGGTCTAAAATTTTGAAAAAAATACACAAAATAGATCTTTACCTATAGATTACAGGAAAACTTATTAGAAATGTGCAGTCAAGCGTGAGTCGGACTTAATTACTTGGTTTTTGATCCGACCCCTACGGGACCCTTGGAACGCGAGTCCGACTCGCACTTGGCCGGTTTTTATCATTAAATACGGTGTTGCAAATAGGTTAAACAACGTCTATTACGGTATTTTGTTACACTCGTGCACGTGTACTCACTAAAAAGGATAAATTTTCACAAAAATTGGGCTTAGTCTCCTTTTTATCTGGGCCTGCTCACAAAACCATATAATACACGAGATGATAGTCTCGCAGCACTTTGTTAACTATGTACATCTGGCGCTTCCTTAGATCTGTATTCAGGCAAGGAATGCATTTAAAATTATAAAATATTTGGTCACCTGAATATTTTTTTCAGAACAAGAATGTCATATTTACGCAAAAAATGGTTCATAAATTAGGCCCTCTTCGTTTGCTCCTTAAAAGGCATGTATTAAGGTGAGGGCTGGCAACATGGAATAAGTATTAGACATTTTTATTCGTTATTAGTCCCTTTGTTAGGTACATAAAACTTTAAAATTACAGTCTAGAGACATGTAACAGAATTTATGGCTAGACTAGGTAATCCCGCTAATAAACAAGTCCAAATAGGTGTCAACATTGGTAACTAATACTAGGTACTCCAACTGCTTATTTTCATAAAAGAAGTAATATAAAATAGTATTTTATACAATCGTGATATAATAGAGAGCTTTTCAGTCGAGTACCGTGTTTAAGCAAAGAAGCTTGCTGAGTTGCTTAAGTTAAGGTACGAGATTGAAAAGCTTGATTATATCACTATTGTATACAATACTTTTTCTACGAGACAAAAAAATAATACTTTCAACTAGTAGAATCATATAGGTAAACAAGCCAAAAGTATACAGCTAAGATACGCGAGCTCCCGCAGCCCGCGATACCTTCATACAGTTCATACCGATGCCCGTAACTCATGAGGCCCTGGTACCTACTCCTTGCTAAATTCAATTTTAAGACAGTTTTTTTCTCGATTTTGGCCACCGTAGTCTATGGAGACTAACAAGCAACGCTAAGTGGTTTTCGTAGGGTATGGATGTTGCTATATGAAGGGTGTCACATGCGCGTTTCTACTACAACATAAAATAAAATGTTTTTGTTGGCCAACCAATCACAAAGCAGATGCATTGAATCGAGTCTCCTCGAAATGTATGAAGTTCTATTTTCAAAATTTTTATAATTGACTAAACCGTATCGATAAAATTCTTATGCTTGAGTCGGAAGTGCCATAGACTATCCAACGTTGAAAAGAGTAAGGTTGTAGTGTTGCATGTGAAGTTGTAATACACAGATTATACTCGACGAGTAGAAAAAAATCTTTTCGACTCATTTAAGTTACTCCTGGAGCACATTTTATTTCTATTACTTATACAATGAAACGATCTTTAGAAAGAGACTGAGTACACCCGCTATTCAAACAATTTGGTACTTACCTTCATTTTTCCAGATTTCAGGGACAACTCACAATTTTGATCATAATACATAACTTGTTAAAGAAATAAACAAAGAAATAAAGGTTTTTAAGATAGTTCCCTTCTATGCTTCATATTGTAGGGATAAATGTAGAGGTGGCACAGCAATACTTGTTAGAAAGTCACTCGAGGTCCAGTCAATTGACATAATGCCAAAGTTAGCGTCTAATTTATATTTTGAATGCTGTGGTATTTTAGTCACTAGCATCAATTTAATAATAATTACGATTTATAGAATACCACAACAAACACAATTTCATTACGGTGTCTTCCTACATAAGCTTGAGAATTTGTTTCAATAATTAGCCCTTAAATACAAAAAGAAAAAAATTGTGATCTGTGGTGATTGGAATATAGATACCCTAAAAGATAATTCCATTACGAAAGAGTTATCTAGTATATTGAAAAGCTACAACTTTACTTTGCATATAAAGACGCCAACTAGGATAAACACCTGTATTGATCAAATAGCTAGTAATATGCGTGGTGTAAAATCTGAAAATCTCAAACTTGACTTGTCGGATCACGATAGAGCTCAATGTATCATATTAAACATTAATAAAATTAAGTCCTACACGACCTGGTTTGAGATGAAAAGAGATTATTGTAGTGATAATGTTCGGAAATTTATTGACAGCATAAAGGCTCTCTCATTCAGTGACGTTCTAAGCTGTAACAACGCCAGTGAAGCTTTCGACATGTTTTATGACTTACTCAGACTTTTCTATGACTTATGTTTCCCACTCATTAAAGTCAAAATTAATAGTAGACAAAGTAAACTTAAATGGCTATCTAAAGGCATTCGTAAGTCATGTCAGGTCAAGCGTCTGATGCTTTTCCAAATTAGAAATAGTGGACACAAATCGCACTCTAATGAGTTTTTATTTAAGAGATACGGTAGACTATTAAATAAATGTATAAATAAATCAAAACAGATCAGCCATAGTAAATATATATCAGGAAATAAAAACAAATGTAAGGCAACTTGGAATATTATAGCATCGCAAGTATCAAACCCTAACTATGCGACTGATATCAATCACTTAAAAATCAATGACAAGTCTTATAATAATCCACAAGATATTTGTAAAATTTTTAATGACCATTTTATTGAGTTGATTAAAGTGAACAACAATCAGGAACAGATTAATGTCGAAAATAACCAATTTACGATGTTTTTAATGCCAATAGATTTCCAATGAGGTCCTTAAAATTATTATGTTATTGAGTAATAGTAACACTTCTGGCATAGATGATATTACAACTAAAATAGTAAAACTAACCGGATCATTTATAAACATTTATAAACAAGTGACTCCTCTGGCACATTTGATAAATTTGTCTTTTATTCAAGGTTATTTTCCAGAACAGTTAAAGCTATCCATTGTAAAACCACTATTCAAAAAAGGAGACCGTGAAGACCCTAGTAACTACAGACCAATCACTGTTGTCTCAATATTGTCGAAAATATTTGAAAAAGCTTTTTGCACTAGATTACACAATTTTTTAACTAAACAATATTTTACATCCTAATCAATATGGATTTAGAAAAGGTCTCAATACAGAGGTGGTATGTTTCGAGTTTATTAAATATTTAACTGAATCTATTAATGACAAATCGCTTGTTATGTCCATATTCCTCGATATGACCAAAGCTTTTGACCTAGTCGATCACTCGAAACTTTTAAAAAAATTAGATGGTTGTGGAGTCAGAGGCCATTCGAATGATTGGCTCAGATCTTATTTAGATAACAGAAGGCAGTGCACAGAAATCACTAAATTTGTAGAAATTAAAAATCAAATACACAAAACAATATATAGATCACCTATTCGTAATGTAGTCTCAGGAGTACCTCAGGGTAGTAACTTAGGTCCACTGTTATTTTTACTATTTATAAACGATCTTCCTAAAGCCACACAGACCAAATCCATACTTTTTGCGGACGATACAACTATCATAGTAAGGAGCCAAGATCCGTATTCATATGAGGCAGATGTCAATAAAGCCTTGACGGACATTAATAATTGGATAACTAATAATAACCTTCTCATAAATTTATCCAAAACTCATTACATGCAATTCCATTCATATGGGGCATCCCCTCCCCATCTTAATATAAACATTGGCAGCGCTGCTCTTCAGAAAACTGAAACAATTAAATTTTTAGGTTTATATATAGACTCATATCTAAACTGGAAAGACCATATAACATCAATATGTTCAAGGCTCGATCGTTTTGTATTTGCCTTAAGAAAGTTACGTGATTCTGTATCTCCTGAAGCTGCACTTATTGCTTATCATGGTCATGTAGCATCCATTCTTAATTACGGCCTCATCATATGGGGTAACTCTGTAGATGTTGAAAGGGCATTCAAGCTTCAAAAGAGATGTATACGTGTAATTGCAAATGCTCCTGTAGGTACCAGTTGTAGACCTTTGTTCAAACAGTTCAACATCTTGCCTTTGGCATGTATTTATATATTAAAAATATGTACTTTTGTTAAGCGATTTCCACATTATTTCGTAAAGCGTTCAGACTTGTTTTGTGCGAATCCAAGACCACAATATAAAAATCGCTTCAATCAGCCACGATGTATGACTAGCATTTATAAAAAAAATGCTTTTAATATGAGTATTGTGATCTATAATAAGTTGCCAGTTCAAATAAAAGCTCTCGAAGGCAATGAATTTAAGCAAACCTTACGAAATTGGCTTCTTGCTCGGTGCTTCTATAGTACACAAGATTTTTTAAATAACGTAGAGTAACAGTTTGTGTAAAATTGTAAATAATTGTTATCTTAATGGTTATGGTTATAACTACCATATATGAATGGCTGTTATTATATAATATTTAAAAATATTAATAAGATGTTGTTAGTTATTAAGTTGTTGTTAGTTATTAATTTTTCAAATGTAATTACATATTTTTTAAGATGCCTTCGTGGATTTGCATGCTGTTGTACACAGCTGAAAAGGTGAAACAGACCACTGTTTACTTACATTAACACCTGTAAACGTTACCCTTTTTTTGCAAATAAAAATTATTGTATTGTATTGTATTGTATTGTATGTAAAATGGATTTTTCCCCTCACTAGCTCTGAAAGTTGTCTTTTATCCTTCAAAACAAGCGGGGAAAAACGCGTTTTATCCACTAGTGGGGAAAGTAATTTGACCTTGGATGGAGCGTGTTTAAAGCTTGACTGATAACAAAACGTAAAACGCTCATGATTATGGTTCGTTCGATATTAATTATCATTAAATAAATGGTTTGAGAATCTAATAAAAAATACCAAATTTAGCTTTATTTAATGATTTTAAGTCATACACCTTAAAATTCCATAAGAAACGTTGTTTTTTTATGTTAAATATAATTCTGAACGCACAAGTTGAGTCGATGCAATTTTAAAACGCATCGTTGACATTTCATACGTCAGAAATGTCAACATTGTCAACATTTTTTTTTACTTAAAAACTTTTCTCACCGACTCGCGTAAAAATACACAACTTCAGAGTTTTCTGTTATAATATCGTAAAAAAAATAGTGATTCCAGTGATGAAGATGATCTAACGCCTGTGGATGTTGCACTTTCCTCGCTATAGTGAGGTGAAAAGTTTTGTGTTACACACGGGTGCAAATGTTTTTTTACTTCTCGTGTGTTGAAACACTCGCTACGCTCAGGATTCTATTTTAGAACCACTCGCTTTGCTCGTGGTTCAACTATAGAATCCTTTCGCTTGCCAGCTTTACATAATGCGTGCTCGAGAATGGTAATGGGTACTCATCCATCAATCAAGACACATCTTTGTCTGCTCCTTGGGCATTATGTATGTTACCTGGAAAATATTCGCGAGCTGGGACAGATCGCTGTGAGAATCACTCAAGTTTTGCATTATAACTACCCATTAAGACAACGGGTGGCATTATATATTATTATGCAATGTTCCTCAAACATTGATTTACAAATACCATGATAATAATATTTTATTTTGTAATTTTGTAACTTCTAGATAGTGTAGGGATAATTCCCACCAAATTACACAGCGTAGTTGATGCCGTGTGAAAGCAAATAGAAAAAAAAAACATTTTATACTTATGGTAAGTATCCATAATTCGATTTCGACTGTATGTTGTTATTTGTAAAATTTAAATATGTATTTGTTCATGTTCATTGAATGTTTGAGAAAAGCACTATTCATACTTAGGCATGAAAAGGGCTTGCCAGCCTCATATCCCTAGCCTCAGCCGAATAGGTATAGACCTATTCGGCGTAATGTACTATTTTTACCGTATTTACTTGTTTATTAACAGACGTAAAAATATCAGAATTTGATACAACATGTCCATGGGTTTTAACTCAGTGTCGCGTGATCGCTTATTACACAACGCAGTCCAATTAGGCCACGCTATCCTAAACATAGGTACGCTCAGCTCACGAATCGATTTCCAGGATACAGATACAGCATGATAAATCTAGGAAATAGAAATTTAGCAATGCCAATAACTCGAATTGTTGATTAGATGCCGTGATAGCAACCTGTCTTTATGTAAATTACCTACTGTGCTGCAACTGCACAGATAGAGCTTTCTGATTTAAAATTTAAAATCGATGATGGAATTCAACCAAATATATTTGTATAGGTTTTGTGAAGGTGTATTATTGTATTTTCCTGGACATCTTCAGGTATCCCATAATATAGGTATTCATCTCCGTATATTTACGGAATAACCTAATTAAGTACTTAATCATCACAATGCAACTATTATAGAACTTCATTTGCATAAGCCTATAAACAACAGCTTGACAAAGTTTCAAGGATTTACTTAGTTGCTTAGTCTATTATGGTTCAGGCTGCTTAACAGAAAGTTAGTTAAGGTCCTAGTTTAAATAGTTGTAGCCATACAGTACAAGCATGAAATGACGCTTGTCTAATAATATTCGAAATGAGAAAATACATTATCAGTACATTACATTACATTACATTATTATGTACAATATAATATTAGTTGTATTTTTTGATTAAGGCCATCCTAAACGCGTTATTATTCTTGATGGATACTTAACGAAACTGGAAATATTTTCTCTACACAACAATGGTCTTCGTATCAATTTAATCCAGATGATGGAATTAAATCGATGGGGCTAGGTTGATTTAATACAAAATTCTGGCTAGTGATCTAGGCCGTGTGTAGAATCAGGTTTAAAAGTAACTCATACTATTTACTACTTATGTTTTAATGGTATTTTTAATAATTGTTAATTTAAGTATTTACAATTATGAATACTTAATGTGATATTTTCTTGTCAACGAAAATTTGATCCTCATTCATTCGTTTTAACTTTTACAGCGTCTAAAAACCAAATATGTACATGCTGTATTGTGTTAATTTCATAAAACGTTGTTGCTCTTTCACGATAAATAAAAGTATTTCTATTATACGAGAATTTATAAAACCTACATCAAAACCATCAAACCTAAAGGGTAAGGTTATCCTGTGATACTAAGCACACAGATTGAGTGCGAGTTTGTAAAGTGGACATCGATATTCCATACAATATAGAACACAATATACCTACATACTAATTCCAACGGAGCAGGGAAGTGCCTAGGTCACAGTTAGGGATGTATTCTTAACATAATACTAGCGGCGTGAATTCATAAATATTTTAAGATATCAAGCTAGTCCCAAACGAGCCTTGCACTATGTACGTACATAGTAATATACCTACCAAAGAGGATATAATAAGATAGAGCGGTACTGTCATAGTAAATTTTGTAACCACAGTAAATTCACTGCCATCTATCGACACACTTTAAAACTAAAAATGAAGATTTATAAAAATAAGATAATTATTTTTATGAGTTTGACCCATGTTCTTTCACTGATATGCGTTAAAATTGTTAAATAAGAAACGAAACCGTGTACGCCATCTATACGACAGTAGGCCAAAGCTAGTAGCGCCCTCTGATCGAGAATCAAATTTTCTTGATTTTCGAGGCACGTTTTTTCCTTAGACTGTATCCATCTATTACGGAGTTATATGTATCTTTGATACCTTCTTAACAAAATATGTTACTGAGGTTTCAAAAAAAACCATAAAATTATCTATTTACATCCTCTTAGTTTTAACTAAAGGATAAACAAGCTTAAAACAAATGTACGGATGGATGTTTTTAATATATAAAATAGAATATTGATTTCATGTGTTTATTGATGAAACACAACTTACAGGCTAACTCGATACATGATTGATACATAGCTTATATTATATGTAACTGCATAAGTAACTCTACACATACACCACACAAACATCTAAAACGATATAAAAGTAAAGATAAGATAAAGATAAAAGACATTTATTCGTGACGATCACAACACAAGTACGAACATGTACAGACAACAACAGCAAGAAAAGAAGAGATCATCAAGTGTGCATCACGAAATGGACCCAACTCAGCATAATGCTAGCTATAGAGCCAGCGCTGGTCTTCCGTAGGGCCCATTCGGTGATGCCACGACAGATAACACACAAAGATACATATTAAAACATTACAAAGCTACACACAAAGAATACCTAATTATATACAAACATATTAACCAAACCAAAAAGATATACATGAAGAGCACAAACAAAAATAAAAAGACAAGTATACAAGAAAAAAAAAAGGAAAACATTCAAGAAACAAACAAACAAATCCATAGACAATTAATAATTATGACAATATAGACAATTAATAAGTAGTAGTTTAGAAATACACAAATCATTCGAAAATCTATTAATTTATATCTTTTGCCACACTAATGCACAATATAAGTACGTAGTAGATTTTTATTTATACAGAGAGACGGATACAGACAACTAATAAAAAGATGAAAAATATGCGAATTTATGACATAAATACGCCTCGATCACCTCCATGCTATGGGTTAAGGCCACCACTATGTAGAAGGGAGGCAAGGTGCAATCAACAGAGTCAGAGCATCAAAAATGCCCGTTGGGCGAACCGGAGGTTCTTTACTCAAAGGAAAAGTTGCTCAGTAGTCTCGAGATAGGCAAGCCGGTGGAGTTCGAGTTCAATGTTCACCTCAGCACCACGACAAGCGAAAAACCAAACCACAAAAACCCGGGATAGCTAATCCACGGTACATTTACATATCATAGCAGGGCATTATTTTGTTTTGTCGCGCTGTTAAACACTGTGAAGCACAAACGCGCGGCGTTATCAACGTATCGCGCATGACACATGGCACAGAGCTCACCTCGAAACGCCAGAAAAATGCACCGGTTTTTACACATTTCATAAACCGTACTCGCGTTGCTGTTTTTGGATTTTGTAGGACACGTCACAGTCGTGGATTACCCAAGCTACAAACAGGTTTATTTATAAAACATTTTTACAAATGTAATACGACTGACTTATCAAAATAACTATTTTCTATTTGTATTAGAGAAAGAAAAAAGTGGATGAATAAATATTTATAGAAGGCCAATGGGTAAAATCATCTCTTTTCAAACTGTATTGAACGCAATACTTACTAACCTACCTACCTATTTCTGAAAAGGAAAAGATATATCTACGACGATATACAAAGTTGTTCAGTATGATCTATACATACATTCAACCCGTAAATTATTGCAGGTGACTAAATAAACAATAATATGTAGTAGAGCCCAATCAGGTAGGAACGAATAGTCGGCAATTGCCAATTTTTTTTAATGCAAAGACAAAACCTTTTGAATAATTTCTATTTTCATTATTTGACGGTGATCCTCAGAAAGATTAAGATCGTGATCTAATTAATATAGGTACCAATCTATATTATCAATATCTAAATGTAGGTAATGTATCAAATTAGGAGAATAAATCTATAAAGTGAAGCAACATTATTTTTATATATACTTTAACGAAACAAAAAACATTTCAGATCTCTAATCAGCACTTTCTTGAATAAAGGATGACTCACGTTAGACCGGGCCGTGACCGGGCCGGAGCTTCCGCCGCTTCGTTTTCTATGGAAAGCATCACGTGATCACCTGTCATGTCATAGAAAAGTAAGCGCCGGAAGCTCCGGCCCGGTCACGGCCCGGTCTAACGTGAGTCATCCTTAAGTAATGCTTTGTTTGTTGCATATCGATTCGTCACGTTCGACAATATCTCATATATAAACAGTATCATCCCAATCAATACTACGTACAAAGTGGCACGCAATTACATTATTATTTTATTTAATGTACAAAATTCTGTACAGAATCTGCACTCAATTTATAATTTACAAGCTATATTTTCGAACATACTCTTTCGTTGCTTGTACAATAATATTTTTAATTTAATAATGGAACTTGCGGGCTTTAACTTATGGCCCATTTTGGCGTGCGTTAATTTTCGCACGTTCGGAACACATCGCTCTGCGGGCAGAAATAATTATGTGCGGAATTCAACCTGACACAATGAGACCACTGTGAGGTACGAAACATGCGAAAGGGTAACGGAAAATGAACAAAACCTTTGACGCGAAACTTGCTGCACCCACTTTCGCTGCCATACCTACTGGGAGACGAGTTTTGTCAATTTCGTATTACAAAATACGGGACAATTTCAGGTAATTTTACCCATACCCAGGTTCTATTTGAACCGTAGCTTGCTACTGGTACTGGCAGTACATGCAATGAAATCAATCAAATTTCATACAGTCAATTACAGTAAAATATATATACAAATCAGCAAAAACTATCTACGTAAAATCACTTCAAAAACTGAGAAATTCTGATTGTTACTATGAAATCATAGTCATCAACTCATCAATCAGTATACTGATATGGATTAAGAATTACCTATATTAATTAGTGAATACATTATCCTTTTCAAACATGTGTTGCATTGCATGTTTTTATTTTGACCGAGAATCGTTTTACAAACATTTTCAACTTTGGCAGCAAATGGAATGCGTGCAAACACCTAAAATTTTAGATTTAAGCTAGTTATTAATTTAGTTTTGCAGTACCGCCGCTGTATATGTCGGCGGCAGATCGTAAAATCGGGCATATCGAGATATTCCTAGGCATATCATGAAACGCCGCCATTTGATGTTCTGACTAAGATTAACCCAGGCATATCACGATCTGCCTAATAATAAAACAGGCGGCAAATCGATCAGACCAATGCATTCGTTGATATACCGGGCGCATCGTAAAATAACTTGATCGAGATATTCCTATAGGCATATCATGAAACGCCGTCATTTCATGATCTGACTAAGATTAACCCAGGCATATCACGATATGCCTTACAAAAGAGGCGGCAGATCGATAGGAGCAATGTAGTCGTCAGTTTGGTTTGCGGCAAGATGGCGGAAAAGCATCAGCTGATCTAGTTTAACTGTTAGTTATCTACGGCATCCACACGGCATCATACGCGATTTAGCTGATTTCGCAATTTGTTTTGTTGTAAAACCGTAAAATATATCCGCCTAATACAATATAATTCTAATTTATAATTAATATTTATATTTCTACTTGAAACCCTTGAAGTTTGCACGATATGCCTAGTGGTCGCTAACAGTCAAATTGACTGTTAGCGACCAGTCAAATCATGAAATGCCGGCGTTTCATGATCTGCCTAGAAATATCACCCCTTCACGGCGATTTCGCAGTTTCGTTTGCGGCAAGATGGCGAAAAAGCATCAGCTGATCGAGTTTAACTGTTAGTTATCCACGGCATCATACGTGATTAAGCTGTTTTTCCATTCAATTTTGTTGTAAAACCGTAAAATATAGCCGCTTACTACAATATAATTCTAATTTATCTATTCTATATATTGTATATATATATATATATATATATAAACGTAAATGTCCTGACTGACTGACTGACTCACTTAAATCAACGCCCAGCCCAAACCGTTGGACCTAGAGAGCTGAATTTTTCACAATAGGTAGCTTTTATGACGTTAGTATCTACTAAGAAGGGGTTTTTCAAAATTCATCCCCTAAGGTGGTGAAAAAGGGGTTGAAAGTTATTATTATTACTTATTATTACATATTATTAAAATACAAGAAAAGTGATTACATCGTTTTTAAAAATTCATTCCCTAAATGGGTTAAAAAAGGGTTGAAAGTTTGAATCCATTACAAACACTTTGAAACTTCCTAGAAAGACATAATAGCCGATTACAAAAAAAAAACAATATTAACGTTTTTGGAAATTCAACCCCTAAGGGGGTTAAAAAGAGGATGAAAATTTGTCTTGGGGTTCAAATTTTATAATATAAATGTTTATTAATTATAATAAAAAAAACAAGTAAACTCATTTCAGCGTTTTAAAAATTCATCGCCCAAGGTGGTGAAAAAGGGGTTGAAAGTTTGTATGGAGATCAAATATTTTTGTGAGTGTGGGACTTGAATCTTTGTATAAAGGCATATTATTAGAATACAAGAAAAGTAATTTTAGCGTTTTTAAAAATTCATTCCTTAAGAGGGTTAAAAAGGGGTTGAAAGTTTGTATAGGGTCCAAATTATATTTTAAGCTAAGAGTTTGAAACTTCGTAAAAAGGTATTTTATTAAAAGAGAAGAAAGCTGATTTCAGCGTTTTTCAAAATTCATCCCTTAAGGTGGTGAAAAAGGGATAGAAAATTTGTATGGAGGTCAAACATTTTTTTAAGTGCGCGACTTGAATCTTTGCATAAAGGCATGTTATTAGAATACAAGAAAAGTGATTTCAGCGTTTTTAAAAATTCATCCCCTAAAGTGGTTAAAAACGGGTTGAAAGTTTGTCTTGGTCCAAATTTTATTTTAAGCTGGGTACTTGAAACTTCATAGAAAGATATATAATTGAAAGAGAAAAAACTTATTTCAGCATTATTGAAAATTCATCCCCTAAGGTGGTAAATATATGTTAATTTTATTATGTTACCTTAATTACAATATGTAGATTAGAATTAATAGAATAAGAAAAACTGTATTATTGTGTGCCCTTACAGAGTGTCATGTAACACCTAATTATGTACATGACAAAGCAATATTGAATAAATGACTAAATGACTAAAAATGGGGTTGAAAGTTTGTATGGAGATCAAATATTTTTTGAGTGCGGGACTTGAATCTTTGTATAAAGGCATATTATTAGAATTCAAGAAAAGTAATTTAAGCATTTTTAAATATTCATCCCCTAAAAGGGTTAAAAACGGGTTGAAAGTGAATCTATTACAAATGCTTAGAAACTTCTTAGAAAGGCATTGTATAAGATTCCAAAAAAGTTATTTCAACGTTCTTAAAAATTCAACCCCTAAAGGGGTTAAAAAGGGGATGTAAGTTTATATGTGGAACAAATTTTCTTTTAAACTAGGAACTTGAAACTTGGTAAAAAGGGCATTATATTAAAATAGACGAAAACTGATTACTTACACCGTTTTTGAAAAGTTTGTATTAATAGTTTCGGGAGCGATTTTTTTGTTAAATAATGGACTTGTAAATCTTCTAAGAGGGTCGAGAGGGATTATATCGGGAACAATTTTTTTCAGTTAGGGTCTTGAAACATCGTAGTTTGTGAAAGACAAATTTCATGCGTTGTATAATTATTAACAAATGATTACCGTCCCTACTGATATCTTTTGCTGCATAAGATCATGAAATGCCGGCGTTTCATGATCTGCCTAGGAATATCATCCCGTGAGGTGTGCACGATATGGCTGGTGGTCGCTAGGCAGATCATGAAATGCCGGCGTTTCATGATCTGTCTAGGAATATCACACCCTACTTTATTTGATATGCCTAAACGTCGCCAGGCAAATCGTCAAACGTTGAGGTTTGAATGATATGGCTGGTAGTCGCTAGTCAGATCGTGAAATGGCGGCGTTTCAGGTTATGCCTAGGAATATCCCGATATGCCCGATTTTACGATCTGCCGCCGACATATATATATATATCTTTTATGTCAATAAATGCTTTAAGTATAACTAAAAAATAAGTAATTACTTATTTTTAACATATTGCCTAGAAGTTGGGCATGAGTTGGGCCTTTACAAATACAACAGTTGTACTATATTCATAAGATGATTGCTAAGCAGTTATTATATCTAATGATGCTTTAAACTTTCACTGTGCTTTAACTTTAAGGTCACCACTCAAAACAAGTTGATTGAATATCACTGTCAGTCTTTTATTGGCAGATTGAAGTGCTCGAGTGGAATAAGTACGAGTACCGTAAAATGGGGTAAGTAGGAGCAAAACTGATATTCAAACCTCGATAACATTTTATTTTTACATATGGAAACCGAATGGTATACTTATATAATAAGTTTTCCGGACGTTTGTATTTTAGTTTTTATTTTATTTTGGGTACCTCCATTCCGTAGCTTTGACGATAAACAGGAAAACCCACCTCACCCCGTAGTCACTCGTAATTGGGGTGAGATGGGTTTTCATACAAAGGTGATTTTGGAAGATTGTTGGATCGTTTTTTTTTTATGAGTCTTACTCATCATTCGCTTGCCCTTGTCCCATTCACTTGGGGTCGGCGCAGCATGTCTTTTTCTTCCATACATCTCTGTCACCCGTCATCTCATCATTCACTTGCGTTAGTTTCATATCATCTTTCACACAGTCCATCCACCTTTTCCTCGGTTTTCCTCTCCTCGTACTTCCCTCCACATTCATTCTTAATACCTTTCTCGTCATATGACTTTCATCCCTCCGCATCACATGCCCGTACCATGCTAGGCGATTTGCCCTTACTTTTTCTGTTATTTTATGAGTCTTACTATAGCTCCATATTAAATTGGAATACATTATTTTTGTAGCAGTAGCCTTAAAAACCCATCTCACCCCCCTTTCAATCCTTCTCTCCCCATTCATAACCCAACTCTCCCCGCGAACCCTACTCACCCCGTTTTACGGTACCAATATTTGTATTGTATTGTACAATAGTGGATAAATTAGTTATGATATTACGTTATGCCATATCAACAAATTACCGCTCCTCGCACATGCCTGCATGTGACGTCACAAATTGTCCTCTATTCAGTTGCGAAATTACAGGCGCCGTGTCGAACTAATTTCACACTGATTCACAAAATTCTCGAAATTATTTGTTTGGGATGCTGAAGCATGGGAATTCATAATGCTTATCGTACGAGTATAATACCAGGCAGTCATTTTTAACCGACTCCATAATTAGTTACAAAAGGAGCAGTTTCTTAAGAGGCCGTAGTCGATTTTGGAGCAAAAATTTTAAATTATACTTGTTTTGTTACGTAATATCTAAATAACAAGTATTGGTTTCTATTAGCACGTTTTTTCATCTTGCCTTTTAATAATGAGGTCGCGAGCGTGCGTCACCGGTAATATGTGAAGAGAAGGGGCAGTTTTTAAAAATTCATCAAAAAATTATGGTGGTAAATTATACAAATTGATGTACAAGAATAGTTTCAGCAAATGTTGTAGATTGTTCAAGTATCCAAATTACGTTGAAATTAAGTCGATTTTTCAGAGAAATTGTAACTTGTTTTGAAGTAATTTCTGGAGAAAATTGAATTCGTTTAACTTTCATTTCCTCGAACTCTAAGTCATATAACAAAAATGTAATCTGATAAAGGCCAAGTACAGAATATGTGTAATACAAATTTACCATTTTTAGCAGTCCAAACTTTACGAAATTTACAAATAAGAGCGACAAAATCAATGCTCATCAGAAAAAAAATCATTACTAATTTAGTGTCTGTTTTCAAAAAATTGATGTGATTAAAGGCAAGATAAGAAGACGTGCTAATAGAAACCAGTACTTGTTATTTCAATTTGGTAACAAAAGGTGTACAATTTCATCGAAGAAATCTATCAATTTTACATTTTTGCGACTAAAATCGACACCGGCCTCTTAATTCGGCCTAGCTAATTAAACCTAGATGAGCTAAAACTAAAACAATACAAATTAAAAACTAAATATAAAAAATCTCCCTTAAGTCCCCCGCTTCCGGAAAACTCCCCAAAATGCTGGCGGCATTCCCCCTCTGAATCTCCAGGCCCAGCCTCTGCGCAAAGAAGGAGCCCGCCCTATGGTCGCCTGAGACGCCTATTAGTCGAACCGACACCTCTTTAACAAACTTTTACAATAACAACAATAACAACAACAATAACAACAACAATAACAACAACAACAACAATATAATATTGTACAATACAATATAATGTAATATTTTTAGCAACAATTTTATTAAAGTCAAATTCTGATATTGGATTCCATGAAAACTTGAGGAAAAAAAAAGATTTCATCGTTTTAGAAAATTCATCCCCAAAGAGGTTTAAAAACGAACCTTTTTCAGCGTCTTTTTATCAGTGTATTTTTTTTTTAATTCTTAAATCCAAAATTTTGTTAAAACCAAACAAAAAAATAATTTACTGGCGGTACGGGTCGCCGGGATCGCTGGTTCTTAGTAGTAAGTATATAGTTTGAGCTTTTCACCTTCAGAGTCATTTGTAATAATTATAATTGATCGTTATAATTACCACAGATGATATTTAATTAAATATATATATATTTTCCCATGATTGACTATTTACTTGATTATTTTTGAAACGGCAATATATGTACTTATATTTTGGGGGTAATAACTGCTCTACATAATTCAAGGCTTAGACGACTGCTCTCTTTGCGTGTAGGACTCCAACTATATAACATACCTACAAAACATTGTCATTTACTATTACACAAAAAAAAACATTGTTAGAGCTTATTGTCTTACTTATTGTATTGGGCTTATTGTCTGTACAATAATTTTAACTTATGTACCATCTCCTCAGTTTCTGGTTTTCATATTTATCTCAAAATGAAAAGAAAACTAACAACGAGATATGATAGTTTTACTTAGTTACAAATTACACTAACCAGTGTTTAGATAAACGGCAACGTCGGCGTGCTTTATAATTATCGTACGTTACTTTGCATCCATAGGAAATTATGCTTTATTTTGTGCTTGCTACAAATCCTTTTTGACTGTACAATTACAAAGATATGAGGTTCTAACAGTAAACTATTCATGTTCCATGCTAGTAAACAGGCAAACTTGTGTGAATTATGGGACTCGTTATATAGTAATATATACCGCCTATTCCCACGACAAATTTTACTCTATTGCTAACATAACAAAGTTCAATTTAAATAGGTTCTGAATAATAGCAGGTTTGAATAATGGTCGTTAACTGACCAATAATAATGAACATTGTATTAATGGAGTTAAGGATTAAATTTATTACAGAGTTTGCTGTCCAAATATCAATTTAGATTGCATAATTTAAACGATATAAAGTATTTTTAGACATGAAAAGAAAACTTTTTTTTTGTTTTAGACAAATTTTCAAATGCGAATTGAATACAAAATATTCAGTGCCTAAGCATGAGATAAATCTGACTGGTTAATAAAAAAATCAACAATGGGGACATCCGCCAAGGACAACAGACAAATCAATGGGCCCTTCCAATACGGTACTAATAAAGTGCAATATTCGAGTAAGTATCTCCATTATCAACCAAAACAAGTGTAACAACACAGAAACCATAAAAAAACTACTCGACTCTCTCAATAGTCAATACCCGTCTCTATTAATTGGAGAGGTTATTTCGACCAAATCCCAAAGATAGGAAACACTATTGAAGCTAAATATACTTACTGCTTTTCAGATCCAACTCTATTGGAATCCACTAATGACGTCACAGCGATCCTTTGAAAGCTGTTTTTCCCTTATGCAGTACATTAGGGTTGGCACGTGACGAGAAAACTGAACGAGAATAGTCCTGGAAAAAAGCATTTGGACACTGATTCGATAGAATGGGATTTCTTTATTCTTATAGTTTGAGCTAATAAGGTGTAAAAGACGTGGAATGGCGGAAACATCTCTCTCGATTGTAGTAGGCATGTAGTAGGACTTCATAAACAGTATGTCGAATTTAAACTGTTGTGAGACATACTAACATTAAATCATTTTACGGTTTAGACTCACTTGTTTTAGTCACTCGCGCGACATGTTTCGGAGAGCCTAGGTCTCCTTTCTCAACCACTAATAGTGCGAGCATCGTTCACGACGACTGTGTATTGCGTACACCGCGTACATTACGTGCTTGAGAAAGGAGACCTAGGCTCTCCGAAACATGTCGCGCGAGTGACTAAAACAAGTGAGTCTAAACCGTAAAATGATTTAAAAACAGTATGTCATTCAAAAATAGAATATTTAAATTCTATTTTATTTAAATTCGAGTTAATTCCGGTAAGGTGACAGTGATACCTATTTGGTAACAACTTTGTGCATATCATGTATATTTATTATTATTGGTGGTAATGTTTGAGGTAGTAAGCGTTGTTACAAACCTAGTACTATGTGTAATGAAATACAAATACAAATATATTTATTTGCCATTATATGTGGTATACAACAGCAAATATTCATAAGTTTGGGAAAGCTCATCCTTTGACCCCTGAATAGAATAGGTAAAAAAAACTGGCCATTTGTGTGTCGGGCCACGCAATGTTTTAGATGGATAAGGATTCTTCATCAAAAAATGATAAAATTAATAAGTTTCTGCCAAAAATTTTATTTTTATAACACATTTATTACCGATTGGATTGGTTGGATGGATACTTTATTTCTGAATAATCCCATAGGAATGTGGCACTAGCACGTACTTTTACTAAAATCTCTTCACATCAAACTACATCTATGGACGACGGTAATCGCTTACCATCAGGCGATTCGTCTGCTCAGTTGCCTCCTATATCGTTAAAAAAAGTTAGCCGATAAACAATCCAACAGCCGTTCTGAATGCTGAATAGGAATGTAAAAATGTAAATTGAGTCGGTGCAACCCTAGAAATGACTGGGCTGTATTTGTGTTACATATTTTTGGCTTCAATCGTACCAGCACCTGTACGTGTACGTAGTCATACTGATATCGTTGTTTGTTCTATCTACTACAAAAAATAACAAATACAGAAATTATTAAGTTACCTTTACTTAGATCCGCAAGATGACAATTATTTGCGCCGTAGCAAACGAAAAGCCTCTCTCCCTCTCTATCGCACTAAAATGAAAGAACGATAGAGAGACATTTAGGTAACGTTTCGTTCGCTACGGCGCAAACGATTGTCATCTTGTCTTACCTACCACAATTTGGATTGGAATATGCGATTTTTTTTTAAATTATCATTAAATTAACAAAATTTCAAAGTAAACCACATAATAAAACTTGTAATTTTTTCATCCATCATTTTAATCTGACCTCTTATTCTCAGTATAAAAAAAACCGACCAAGTGCGAGTCGGACTCGCGCACGAAGGGCTCCGTAAAAACGGCAAAAAAATCACGTTTGTTGTATGGGAGCCCCACTTAACCCTTATCTAGGCATCGTAACACCCGTGATAGATGGAACATTAAAAACTCTAGCAGGTTTACTTTTTTACTTAGCAAAAAAATTCAATATGTCGATCAACCCTCTTTTATCATAGCAAAAAATTATGCACACAAGTGTCGTTGTAAATTAAAGCCTGACCAGAAATATATGATCATGCGCCATGTTGCGGAATTTCATTGGAACTAATTTCTTACACTGGCAATAATTTTAATGATAGGTTGTCACTGTTGTCAGTGTCATTGTGGCGGTTTACTTGAATAATGCTTAAGTGTTGAATATTAAACAATAAATGACAAAAATGCCCAAAACTATACATAGTCAGGAGCGGAACATTGTTAATAATGTAAATAATAAACTGCTGGAAAAGAACAGTTCGGGAAATTAAACTATTTCGCTACGAAACATTTCCAAATAAAAATCAGAGCTGACAGGTAAACAAATCAAAATGTCATTATAGTCTGGTTATTACGACTTAGTTAATGTAGTGTTATGTTATACAAGCGAAGAAACACCGTAACAAAAATGAGTAAGTTTGAAAAATATTTAAAAATATTCGGCTTTGGAGACGAATAAATCTTGTTAATTGACAATGTAGCAGAACCTATGTAAGGTTACAGAATATATAGGTACCTACCTAGTAACATAACCATCATCATCATCATCATGGTGGCCTTTTGGTGATCCAATCTTGGATGTAGGCCTCTTCCCTTGAATGGAGTAACATGATAGACGAAATATTTTTTCAGTTACAGAGCTGAGCTGAGCTGATGGTGTGGCTAATAGTAGTCACAGTCACAATATGACAATAGTAGTAACTAAATAAATGGGTTCTGATTTTGATTACGGTGAATAAAAGTAATCAAAAAGTCCCATTTCGAAAGTCAAACAAGTTGCCAATCCACATTGTTCAGACTATACTGAACTGTTGCCATATAAATGAGAATAATAGCGCCCTCTTGACAATGATCATATATTCCACATGGCGCAGCGGAAACAACAGTTTTCATTTCGTATTGTAAGTTTTGCACTTATTTCTTAGATTATTATATGTTTTTGCATAATCTGCATTTTAATACACTATCTGTTGTTAGTGTATTAGTATCTAAAAACATTCGAAATATTTAACACACACACACACACACACACACACACACACACACACACACACACACACACACACACACACACAAACTGTTATGTATGCCAAGAACTCATAAAAGTACATGTGTATTAGATTTAATAAATTGTCAAGTTATCGTCAAAATAGGTATACATGATTTATTTTAATTTTGATTTTTTATACTTGTGGAGGGTTGCAAAACATGTTTCAAATATTTCATATTCGATCGTTATCATACTATTTAGTTAGTGAACTTTGATTTTTTAAAGTAATAGATATTATTTAAACTATATAATATACATATATTCGTACGCTGTGGCCTTATTGCTACGCCGTAGACCGTAGCGCGGCAAATTTTATTTATCACAAAAAAACCGGCCAAGTGCGAGTCGGACTCGCGATCCAAGGGTTCCGTACATTACACAATTTAAACAATGTATTTTTTATGTGAAACGTGAGTGAAATGTCTTTAAAAAAATACCAAATTTCAACTTAATTGGTCTAGTAGTTTCGGAGAAAATAGGCTGTAACAGACGGACAGACAGACGCACGAGTGATCCTATAAGGGTTCCGTTTTTCCTTTTGAGGTACGGAACCCTAAAAATGCCCCCTAATTAACAAAAAAAGTTTTTTTTTTACTATTATAGTTATTTGTCTATTTGCCTAATTTTACACAACTTTTTGTTAACATGTTTTTTGAATCACTACGGGATAAAAAATTTCTACCATGTGATCAGGTTTTCTTAGATATTATTTATTATTACAGGTGTAATAGTTATTTTATGCTTTAGATTGCGGTTTAATATCAATAAATGATGATTTCTGTTTCATTACATGTTTTATTTTTATTAAAATTCACATATTCATTGAGAATGCCCAATTAGAGAGCATCTATATGGTACAGAAAGATCATAATCAAAGTAAACATACGAAGAGTACAAGACTAAACAATAACAAAAAATATAATGGAATTAATGAAATATCAACAGGATCATAATAATAAGAGCCAAAGTTGTCAAACGAACAGTCAGAAGTACTTTTTTATATACCTATATATGGCAATATTGATTTGCGTGAGCTGTGTAGTAACGTCCTAACGTCAACTTCCGCTTTAATTATGTACGTTTTTTTAATATGGAAAATTAAGTCTAATATAAATTATAATTTCGTTTTGAGTACATATATGCGTTTTTTCTCGAAATGGTTTTTTATTTAAGATATATGAAAATTTTGAAATATTGTCAATTGGTGCTTTTCGATAACAAAACGCCAGGCTACGTACTTTTGGACCACCTTAGAGGTATCTTGTAAAAATAATGATTTTCAAACAAAGTTCTGTATTTGATGATTGAATAATTGACCGATGTTGATAAATGTAAACAATTTTTTTTTTTACACCAACCAAGCAAATCCCGAAACGCCCGAAAATAGAACCTCTTCCTTTTTTGACGTCAGTTAAAAAGTGCTAACGACGTTCGTTATTATAAGGTAGCTCGTATTTTATAACAAGGTAGGTACAGAGTTATACAATACCTAGAAGAACTGATAATGCTTTAGAAACTATACCTATATATTATGTATATGTACACTGTGAGTTTTCTTTTTGCGATATTGTCAGCACGTTTCAAACAAGACCTGAGTCGTACGTCGTACCCAATTAGCTGTAAATCAATGATTGTCACATTACTGCGACACGTTTGAAAGAATAAAGGAAACGTTAGCCGAGCAGAAGCGATCCTTAAAAGTTAATAAGATTTCTGAAAAAAAAATCGTTTTCATTTCTTGCTGACTCTGCTGAGTCAATGTATTTTGCCAATGCAAACGTTTGCACATATTGTACGTGAAAATGACGTTAGATGCATATCTGCTTCACAGTTCACAAATAAGTTGCAGCTGAAATTCATTCAGTCTGTGATGTTTGAAAGTTTCATTATTCCACCTGGAATAATTGTCGTACATATTAAAAAGAGTAAAGAAAGAAAATATTTATTTAAAGTAAAAAACTAGGTGTGAATTTAGGATTGCCAACAATAATTAAGAATTCCCGGGTCAATTTTCGCATGAATAAATTATTCGTTAAGGTATATAGTCCGATAAGAAATTGTAGAAAATTATTGAGGGCGCTACTTCTTACGTAACTGACACATTTTTGACGTAAAATGCTTAAACATGGCAACAATTTAGTATGGATTTTTTTTAGTTCCATTTCATTTAATTCTACTATTTTATGTCGCACTATAAATGAGACAGAAATAAATTTTAATGTAGCTTGAAGTTATAATAAGTTTTTGGCAAAAATTTCATTTTTGGTGCAAGCTTTTATCGCTGACTGTACTTTTTTTTCCACAGGCAACTAATACTCATCGAAACAATTCTAAAAACTCCAAACACAATTAGGTTTCGTTGTTTTATCACAGAGTTCCTATAACCACCTCCTGTCTCCATCATCAGATCAGCTTGATGGTATCATAATATTGCATTGTCAATGTCATTGTCACACGACTTACTTACATATGTATGCAAATTTTCACCTTCAATGGAAGTCGGGAAGTGGGTCAAATTTAACTTGCAATAAGGTTTGACCCGTACATACATAGGTACATTGCAAGTTAATAAAAAGCTTGTAAAAAGTATTCGATTTATAAAGTAATTATAACTGGGTGGATATAACCAAACGGAGTAGCCATTAACAGGCGTTCCCCTCTGTCGAAAATAGTCGGCCAACGGTCATACACAACGTATGGACTGAAGTTTATCTGACATGGCTATTTTTACGTTACGTATACATTTGACGTTCCCCTCCCCCGCAAAAATCGACAGATTTTTTTGTACAGAAAATTACAGACGTGGCGTCTCCGTTTGGTTATATTCTCCTAGAATTATAATAGTGATAATCTTATTTTACTTTCCTCCTATTCAAAATGAGGCGAGTGTTTAACTTGGGTGAAACGCACCCATTCAAACTCGAACATTGGATTGAGAAATAACTCGTCAGAAATAGGTGCCTGTCATCCTTTGGTTACCATTCTTAAGTAGATGCTGGTGGTGCTCTCGCTTCTATAAGTTTTTATTCTTCGTGAGCGTTCGTGTCACGCGCGGGAATCGAATCAGCGAACCGCTCTGTGATAAATCTAATTTGGCAAGAATCTGGAACTTTGCTAGTTTCAAGTGGGACCGGCCCCAGGCCTCACTTAAATACAAATGAAACCCAGGCTTTATACAAATAAAACCCAGGTTATGTTTGTATTTAAGTGAGCTAGGGCGGATCGCATTTTTGTGAAGGTCGAGGCACAAAATATTGTCACACGTGTTCGAGTATAAATGTCGACAGGAAAGTTGAGGTGGATGGCTATACAGAAAATATATATAGGTAGGTACGCATTACAGATTACATCCAAGTCGTCGATTTTTGTAAACGAGTGAAAGTGATTTAATAAGTCGTGCACGATATTTAAGCTGAAGGAACTTTTTGGTCAATCGTGCAGTTGGCTGTTCAACGTGCTTAAGGTATATATAAATTAATAATTATATATTGAACATTATCCATAAATTCCAGGTTATGACGTCAGATAATGCAAATGGTACCAAAAATCCATATTACATATAAGCCAAATATGGGGTCTATCGGAATAGTATTGAGGCCGTTGTTAGTAAGTAAGTAAGAAAATCACATACAAATTATGTTAAGTTATATAATGCTATGATCAATTTAAGTTTCGGCCGTCCAAACGTAAATAAATGTTATAAATGCTGTATTAACACAGATATAGTATTGCAGCTACTACTAATAAAGTATGAATACAGTTTCTGATACATATCGAGGCCGAATGCAAGGTCAAGTTATATCAGAATATTGCCGCAATGCACGCCATATCCATCAGTCGCCCGCAGTGTAATTTCTCCTGGGAGAACTCGGCTGCACAGCACGGAGCTGACTATACTTTTGATATTATACTTGTTTACTTGCTTAATTTAGTAACCAACCAAATTTAGGGCAAAAGATGTTTCTAAGAGGAAATAACACGATTGGCGTAATTAAACATATTTTTTGTAAAAAGTGTTCCTTCTTGCTTAGGTTTAGTAAACTATACAAATATTACATAATTTTTAAGAAAAAAAAAACCGACTTTAATGGGGGATGCCGCTGAAAGTTCACTTATTGTTGATGGTGCACTCTTAGATTCCAGACAATGAAATGAAAAAGACAGCATCTTTTGCCTAATTATGTAGAAAAGGAGGTAAAACCACCTACTTTTCTGATAGCATTTCGTTTCTGTAAGGGTCACGGCTCTCTGCGTCTTTGCCCTTCCGCTCTTATATGTGATCAAATGTTCTTCCTTCTTTTGAAAGAAGGTATTAACAACTGCAAGATTTTGGGAGGCAGCAAATTCCATAATAGTAGCGCCGTCACTGTTTTGTTGGCCGAAACCAAAGCCACCATGATAACCTTCGAAACCGTCCCCGTCTTTTCCCACATGGCCATTCAAATCACCACATACCATTTTTTGCTCTGTTGCCGGCAGTGTTTTTAACAGATCGTGGAGGTCTTCCCAGAATTGCTGTTTTTCGGCTTTTTGGTAACTTGTGGTGCATAGACAGATAGGACGTTAAGGCATGGTTGTTTTTCTAATGCGATCTTCGCGGACATGATGCGGTCACTAATTCTATTGATTTCTACAATGATCTCACTAAGGTGTTTGTCTAATACTATTCCAACACCATTCTTGGTGTTTACTATACCGTTGTAAATGAGTTTGAAACCTTTTCCGATTTGCCGTGATTTGGCGCCCTTCCACTTTGTTTCCTGCACACAGCATAGGTTTATGCGACATCGTTCTAAAATTGCACTTAGTTCGGCACTGCGTCCTGTCATTGTACCAATGTTCCAAGTAGCTATGCGTAATTCGAACAGTGGTACAGCGAGTCGGTGATCCGCGTTTTCGTCGCTTCTGCGGGACGCCCTAGCATTTGCAGCATATCCATAGTACCCGTCGCTTGAGGGGGACGCCTTAGCATTAGTTCTCTTTCTTTTATTGTAGTTTGGCCTCATGATTAATATATGTAATTGGCTATTGGTTTTTACGGTCGGTTGCCACCTGACACCAAGACTATTGCTTTGCTGCAAAGCATGAGTGCCGCCGTTGGTCCATGCAGGACTCCTTCGCCGCCAACTCTTCTGAGTGCTCCAGCCCAAACACCCAGCACTGTAGTCGGCCTCACCTCCGATAATGTCGAAGAAGCCCGAATCCAGGGGTTTGTTAACGAAGTTTCCATCTCCGGCCTGTTGGTCCGCGGGGGCTATTTTATTTCGCCCCTACCCTGCATATCTGCCGAGCGTTTCCCTATCCGCCCCCTGGGACGCGTTCTCTAGGGGTGAGGCTCCCCCGAGAAGCCTAAGCATTCCTCTGCAGTATTTATAATTATGTCTCGAATATTATTCCATCTTAATTCTTCACTAATATTATGTTCATTATTATTCGTATTATTTCTATATACTTCTAACTTGTTACCTAATTTATTACTAAATTGCACTTTGCTATCACTGTACGTTTCTTTTAGTTTACTGAGATCTACAATCTTTGGTTTTCTCTTTCGTTTGTTCTTTCTTGCTTCAAAGTTGTGTGTGGCAATAGATTATGGTCGGTATTTAAATCTGCTCCTGGTAATGTTTTACATATTTGCACTTGAGATCCTAACTACTTAATTTACCTATATAACTTAACATGTAAAAATTGTAAGAGTACGACCTTGATTTTACATATTAATATATCATACTCGACTCAATGCATTTCAAAATGTCGATCACGTTTTATGTCAAAATTAAGTCCTTAGTGTCCTTACCACTCAATTGTTGTGAATTGTGGTATCATCATCACGTTGCATTCGTTTATTTTGGTCAAAATGTCTACTTCCCCGCCCGACTTCATTGAAACTATGCTATTCCGATCGGTTCGATTTTGAAAGGCAATATAGCGAGGCAAATATGAGAGTGTCACGCTTGAGAAAATGTAGTTTGTGTGCGTTTGACATGCCGCGCGGAGTGTGACGTTGATTCAAATTGCCGGGCGACCTACATAGCCAAGTTTTAATGGCGAAAATTTTACGTACCACGGATACATTGCTCTTTATTATTAGTATACTATTTACTAAATACTGTCATTATTATAAATGTAATGTGTTGCTAAATACTAGTATTATTATTAAAATACTAATTACTAAATACTAACACCTGTACATCTCCTATTTGTACTTATGCAAATTCCCATTTTTCCTAGTAATTATTCCTTATATGTCAAGTACCTATCCTATATTATAATCCATCTATATACCTGTTGTATTGCAAACATTTTAAGTAGGTACCCTTGCAAGAATAATCTATATTGGCAACCCTTAAGTTAATTTTTAAGTTAATTCAAATTACAAGCTAAGCTTATTGCTGTGCCAAATTTCGTCCAAATTTAAGCTGTTAAGTAGCAATCTGTCAAACATCTACACAACTACCTATCTAAGCATTCTAAAGTACCTACAAGTTATCACATGATACCTAGTACTAGTAGGGCAGTTTAAGGTGATAATGTGGACACGCTGGACAAAAGCACCAATTTTTTGACCCCAAATGCGTATATTAAGACACTACGTTATTTAGAACTCGAGATATTAATTATATACGTATAATTCAAAATGGCCGCCATAAAATTAAATATGGCCGACGGAGAAGTTGGTTCCTATCAAAAACTTAAAGATATTATGGACCTACCTAACAAGTGCCTGAAACTAAATTGGTGTTTTTGTCCAGCGTGTCCACATTTACGACAATTTGTTCGAGCACTCTGCCCCACTAACCTACGTAATATCGATAGGAATAACGTTAGCACCAAATACCTGAGATTGCTAATCGCCACACAAAGGAGCATTAAAAAAATGCATTTAGATATCATTTTGAATGCTTACATTGGATTGACCTGCAGACTGGTATAATTTATGACGAAATTGAGAACTAGGTTAATATGGTAGTAAGGTATCATTGTTAAATAAAAATAAAAATTACGATAAAATTGCAACTCACAACCGGCAGTGTGAATCGAACACCATTATGTATTCATTTCGAATCACTCCGCTGTCTGATTACCGCTCCTGATTTTGAAACTGAAATTTTGCAAACTCGAAATCAAAATGAGTATAGGTTCGCCGTAGATGTGCCGTAGATGGATGTTAGGTTTTGGGATTTGATTTAAATAATTTCTAAATTAGTAACAGAAAAGGTTTAGGCAACGTTTGTTAAACTAATTTCAATTTCAATGTCGTCTGTTCATTTAGTTAAACAGATATTTAAAAAATAATGTTTCAGTAGAAAATAGTGGGCACTGCTGTATTTTATAATGCACCTTAAAAAAGAAATTCACTGACAATGAAATATAGCAGCTAGATTTCTCCCGTTTCTAAACCATTAACAAATTTATAATTGTTTTATCAGTTTATCACACTTAATAAAGTAGCATTGATACCTAAACAATTCAAAATTCAAATAATATTAATGACAACACGTCATGTCATAGACAGGATCATAATTGTGTGGTTGGGTGGCCTGGTTGTCTTTTCTTCCACCGGCGAAAATAACAAATTAAAGTGCACCTTAGAAAATATTAAGTTCCGTCAAAATGTAAATTGGATTAGACGTCACGTAAGAAGGTGTAGCAGATGAAAGCAAGCTAAGTACTCGTATTCTATGCAGGCTGAATTAATCATGCTCTATAGATTGATTTGTAAATTATTATATTAGAAATAACGAGAATACTTCCTATAAGTATTCTCGGTATTTCTATAAATACCTAAACAAAATATTGAAATAGACGTCAGTGATTAAATTTAGATTCACATTCCCATCTGATTATTTATTTAGGTCGGCGTTAGTATTGGTTGTTATTATTTATTTAGGTAAAGTATCTCGGTTTCCGAATTGTTTCACAAACCGCTTCGCGCCAGTCCAAATTCAATACGAATGTAATTTATTCTGTAAACAGAGAGGTTTTCTAGTGGCGGACTTGGCTTCAGAATATTGGACTGTCGTTTAGAGAGTACACATTACACAAGCGCTGTGTGATTTGTAATCGATATAATTCGATTTAAATTACGCCTTGAGCTCTCAATTCGTATTATACGTAACATAATTTAAGTAGTGTAGGAAACTGTAAGTTTCTAGACATGTTTTGCTTAGTTGGTAGTGTCGTGGCCCTTAACATATATCTGTGTGTTGAGCCCTTATTCTCTTTTAAGCCATTGACATTTTCTATGTAACTCTTCATAACCTTAAGTATTGAGCTTTCGCGTGACAGCTGGTGTGGTATTTAAGTATTTATGAACTATTTAATTACATCTATATAGTTTAAGTTTAAGAAGTAAAACCTAATATACATATTACCTATCGAACAACTATGCTATACGATACGAAATAATAACGTACATAAAATATACCTATGTCTATGAATTTAATATAAGTTTGTAATGTGAGCTGCATAATAGAGGAAATCTAATGTATGACAGTTTTAGTTTCCTAGTAACAGTTTGTCCGCCAGAATGCAAGTTATAGTTGCATGGTGTAAGCTGTCACGTTCACCTGGCATCTCTCCCGCAAACAAACTTTCGTGTTGGTCAAGCGCGATACCTAATTTACTACGGAGTTCCGTAAATCATACATCGTCATTACTGGGGTAAGTAAGTGCAGAAATGTATGGAGAAGTATGCACTTTTTTCGCAGGCGATGCCGCTTGGCACGATTGTTCGTTAGGTCAAAAAAAAACTAATTTGGTCCGGTAGCCACGAGATCGTACAGTGCAAACCCCCAAGGTAAAAGGGGCTCTCCAGGTCCAATCTGTGCTAAATTGGTTGATTTGCCACTTTATCCTACATTTCATTGTTTTTATTAAGTAAGCTACTTTTATTTCCTTTGTTCTACTATTTTATTTGTATGTTTGCGTGAAAATGCCTGAAATTTAAAATGATGTCAGAAACAAATGTCATGGTTGTTTCTTTTAAGTGTTAGAATGGTATAAATACCTATTTAGCAGCTTAATATTTGCCAATGTATGTCTGCGATTGCGGTGGATGCCAGGCACGGTACGATAAAAGTATACTAAAGCCGATTTACACATTGCTGCATTACCAAATACGAGTAAAGCTGAATCCAATCAACAAGCCAGTTATCCTCAATTTTTCTTACTTTTCTTCAAGCCACTTTACGTATTGTGTGCTGTAAAAGACATCCATCACTTAGGCTTTTTAGAATGTAGTAGCCATCCTCGAATCTCCAATCGCTCTGAGTAACGCTAAAAATACTATCGCAACTTCGCAACACAAGCAACTCGGGGAAATTGAATATCACGAGCCGAAGTCACGCCCGCGATATTGAAAATTGGATCGTGACCCGCCTTATGGACTTTCGGATGCCAAGCCTCCTTAGAAATACATACAGAATCAAGGAATAAAGTGCACACTCTTGTGCACACTCTCCTAACCTTGGGTAGGCATGAGTGGATATTTCACCTCGCGAGAGCGGCCTATTACAATCATAAAACGTAATGTCATAAGAATAAGGTTCAAGTGCTGTCGTGAGATGAAATGGGCACGCATGCTGGCCGTGCAGTATTACAAACCAGTCTTGTTGAAGTATTGATGTATGCATGTTAACATAATTTAGATTAAACTTAACCTAAGTATAGTGTACATATATAGTTTGTACTGTACTCAGTAGATATAACGCATAAAAATACTTACTTATAATATAATTGAGAGCGCACTATTCGCCAACAAACTGTCTACAGTTTGG
This sequence comes from Cydia strobilella, assembly GCF_947568885.1. Classification (NCBI taxonomy): domain Eukaryota; kingdom Metazoa; phylum Arthropoda; class Insecta; order Lepidoptera; family Tortricidae; genus Cydia; species Cydia strobilella. The sequence goes on along the minus strand of NC_086042.1, from coordinate 16,133,588 downwards.
CGAAACTTTTGTATACCTAGACATGAGTATATTTTTTTAAAATAAAAAAAATATAAATATAAATCTAAAGTGCACACTCTTTTAATCCTTAGGGAAAGATGACTTTGAACTTAGATTGATACATTTCTAAAGAATTAGAGGAAGATATTGATGAAATCTTCAGGTTTGACCTCAATTGTATTAGCTACTAACTACCAGACAACTCAACAACGCCATTACCTTATCTGCAGAGCCCCGATATAGGTATGTACTTGCCTAGTACTTAATTCAAAATATGGTCCCATCTGGGAGAAAGAAAGCATGAAAGTAGACTCGTATACAGTAGCTTGTTTAGGGACGAAAATAAATAAGTGGATGAATGAAGTGGAAAATGAATGAAATAAACTTTCCCCACGTTTGTGTCTCGATATCTAAATTCACGATATCTAAAATTAATAAAATATCTCGATATTTTATTAATTTCAGAAATCTTACAAGATTACTTCCGATGAATCATTCGTCTTTGAGTATGTTGTTAGGACTTATTCATTATCATACTCCTAGCGTTGTTCCGGCATTTTGCTACGGTTCAATTAAAGACCCTAACCTAAGAGGGCCCGCTCGAAAACCTTATCCTAAGAATTGACATAGGCACCCGTTTTTACGATGACTTTGTGTTGTTAGGACTTATGGTTTTCAAAATTATTAAGGCGCAATGTTGACACTATTTACTACCGAGTATCTCCTATGGGCCCCAAGATTAGCGTTATCTTAAGGCAACGGCGGCTATTTCCGGAACTCATCAATGAGTTAAAGCACCTATAATCCCTTAGTTATGCTCATGACCTTATTCGCAACCAATAATCCACTGTCCTAATTACTTAAATACAAGACGCCATTGGGTTTAACTATTCCGATTGCAGCAATTTTCCCGGACGCTAATTGCATGAATAATTCCTGGGATGAGCAAACATCGGGAGCTGTCCGTAATCCCTGCAGGGCCACAGATTCCCTTAACTTTGTCCAAACGTCAGTTTTCTTTGAATTATTTAGCAGCTGCTGTGCCGTGGGAAAGCGTGTTAAGGATGCATTATTGCAAAAAAGTTAGCGATTGTAAAGCAAAAGTAGCCTTATCGACAGAACTTTGGAGACTTCAGTAAAGAGTGGCTTGTCATGGTTATCGGAGAACATTAAATTTGCCTATTTGTAATGCGTTACTCATAAAATGTTGAAGAGGATGTGGAAAGAGGCTAGGAGGAATATGACTATGTGAGATTTACTACATTATGCATTCAGAAATCAGAAATCAGAAACATTTATTGTTCAAACTGTGTAGGTACAAGAAGTATAGCTAGGTACATTTTTTATGGGTATCAACAGTTTTACCCTTTTAGGGCATACAATTTATTTTATCTTAACTAAGTAATCTTATGGTGGCGGGGTGGCCTAGGGGTTCGTGGCGTTAGCCGCGATAGCTAAAGACGCCGGTTCGAATCCGGCCTTCACCACTGGAGGGCGTCGTCACTTTTTCTTTAATATATGACATCTATTACAGTTTTTAAGTAATGTTAAACTAAATTTTAATATACATTTAGGTTTACAGAGTTACTTATAAAATTCTTTTAGGTTATAGAAGACTGTCTATTAAAAAGTTTTTAAGCATCTTTTAAAAGTATTTCCTTCGAGGCTTTTTATTTCATTAGGCAGATTATTAAAGACATTAATAGCGGATGTGAATGTGTTTTTTTATATATATTAAAGTGCTAACTCTCGGAAGTACCATATTATATTGGATATATATGTGTAATGAAAATGGGAGATAAATATTTTTCCCCTCACTAGCTCGGAAAGTTGTCTTTTATCCTTTAAAACAAGCGGGGAAAAACGCATTTTATCCACTAGTGGGGAAAGTAATTTGCCCTTGGATGGAGCATGTTTAAGTAGCTTGACAGATAACAAAACGTATAACGCTCACAATAATGATTCGTTTGATATTAATTATCATTAAACAAATGGTTTGAGAATCTAATAAAAAATACCAAATTTAGCTTTATTTAATGATTTTATGTCATAAACCTTAAAGTTCCATAAGAAACGTTTCTTTTTTAATAATGATGTTAAATATAATTCTGAACGCACAAGTTGAGTCGATGCAATTTCAAAACGCATCATTGACATTTCATACGTCAGAAATGTCAACATTGTCAACAAAATTTTTACTTAAAAACTTCTCACGTAAAAATACAGAATTTCCAGAGTTTTTTGTTATAATATCGTAAAAAAATTAGTGATTTCAGTGATGAAGATGATCTAACGCCTGTGGATATTGCACTTTCCTCGCTATAGTGAGGTGAAAAGTTTTGTGTTACACACGGGTGCAAATGTATTTTACTTCTCGTGTGTTGAAACACTTGCTACGCTCAGGATTCTATTTTAGAATTTCAACTATAGAATCCCTTCGCTTGCTCGTGTTTCAATTCCACACTCGCGGGTAAAATACAACTTTGCACCCTTGTATAACAAATAACTATTTCTTCTCAGTAACGGACACGGATTATTTGCGTAAAAATGTAAATGATAACGCCAAAAATTGCTCTTTTGTTGCACAATAGTTATTTACCATACAAGTGCGTAAAATAGGAAATTCGCAACGAGTGACGATAATTTTAGATCGATACGAGTTATACACGACATTACACGACATTATCGCACTTAGTGCGGTTAAGTAGCACCGTATGTAGTACTGCAAATAACTATTTCAAGACACTTACCTAAAAGTCAAGAACAAACCCAACTAAATAAAAATAGATGTAATAGAAATAGAGAAGTTAATAAAAATATAATATTATAAACTGAAGCTACTCTACATGTCTAAAAGTGGAAAAATTAGCAATTTATGATAGTAACGAGCAGATTACCTGAGTATTCAAGAAAACAATCAAAATATAGGACTTCTCCGTCCACTCCTCTTAAAAAATACTGAAACCATATTTTAACCGGCTAGGTACTCGTACTCGTATCTTAACGCAAAATGAACTTAAACGGTTACTATGAAATGCTACATTGTTTCAACAATTAAAGACTCTCCTGAGAACGATATTTCATCCCTACAATGTTGCCGTTTAATTTTACTAGGTATCGTACGTTTACTAATGCTAAGACACCTTTTCTTAGTAAGTATTATACTTGGATTTACTTTATTTTACAAAATACAGATTAGACTCATCGCGTATTTACAATTCGCCTGTGTTAAAAGTATTCGTATACATATACCTATATAGAGGGACGAATACTTTAGAGGTAGGTATACAAATATGATTATCGTGTTTCTTTTTTATTGAATCTCATAAATTATCTGATTTGTATCTGAGTTGATGAATACTACTAGTACGGAAAGTTGGGTGACGTAAAACTAACAAAAGCGAATTTGATATATTTTTTATTGCTTATACCTTAAAGGAGGCAAACAGGCGAGCGCTTGCAACTCTAGTGGAGCTCACACGCGCGTTGCCGACCCTTTAAGCTTTGAAGAATTCACATGTTTTGACAGGTTAAAGGAGAAATAGAGATCCCAAATATCTAACACAGTGCATCCTTGCGAGCACAGGAAACCTTACTCGCCAAGTCGTCATCCGGAACACAACAACACTACCTACCTACTGCGTAAATCGCAGTGCTATTATAGCTGTGCTCTTTCGTAGGGTGGCTACTTTCTACTAATTAATATCTAGTAAGAAAACTATTCTTACTCGCTGAAATAGTTTAATTAGAAATGTAATTAAATAAGTATCTAACTCAAAACGGCGACAGTACCTACCTAATGCCACAAAAATTCCTAGAAGTTACCACTCTGCAGTTTAAAGCCACCAAGGTAGCTTATAATGAAATTCTACAAATTCTGTAATATAAAGCACAGATAGCTTGTACATTTTTTTTTATGAACGGTAAATGTGTTGTACGTGTTCTGCGCAGTTTAGCAGGGTTGTCAACTTTTACGGGTCATTTAAATAGTAGTTAAAAAGGTAAATTAAAAATCATTCATTGTACACAAAGATTTAGGCAGAAACAAAAATTATCTGGTCTTAAAACTAAGAGACAAATATGTACATTTATGCATTTACAATGAAGGTTGCACTGGTTCCTACACTAGGCGTAGCCTGTCACGTAGGTAAAAATATATTTGACGGCCTCCTCGCCTAGTCTTAGTTAACTTTTTTTTAACCGACTTCAAGATTTCAAAGGAGGAGGTTCTCAATTCGGTTTTTTTTTTTTTTCTTTTTTTTTTTTTTTTTTTTAAGTTTTGTTTGTAAGTATATACATACAGATTGGTCTCGTTTTTGTCAAAAAGCAGTTCTGATGATGGGATCCATGAGGAATCGAGGGAACTCCTCAAATTTTAAAGGCATACATATTGAAGTGGAACTGCTGATGATGATCAGAACGGAACTCTTCAATGACGCATAGTTCACGTTTGGCGATTTGTCCTCTTCGTTATGTTTGTTAAGCAAGTTAGGTTTTCAAGAAACATTTTTGTCAAGCTCGAGTTCTGATGATGGGATCCATGAGGAATCGAGGGAACTCCTCAAATGTGAAAGGCATACATATAGTGATTTTTGTATTTTTATAAACAAATCCAGCACTTCCATTTTAAAAAGTGACATTTGATGAAGTGGAACTGCTGATGATGATCAGAACGGAACTCTTCAATGACGCATAGTTCACGTTTGGCCATTTGTCCTCTTCGTTATGTTTGTTAAGCAAGTTAGGTTTTCAAGAAACATTTTTGTCAAGCTCGAGTTCTGATGATGGGATCCATGAGGAATCGAGGGAACTCCTCAAATGTGAAAGGCATACATATAGTGATTTTTGTATTTTTATAAACAAATCCAGCACTTCCATTTTAAAAAGTGACATTTGATGAAGTGGAACAGCTGATGATGATCAGAACGGAACTCTTCAATGACGCATAGTTCACGTTTGGCGATTTGTCCTCTTCGTTATGTTTGTTAAGCAAGTTAGGTTTTCAAGAAACATTTGTCAAGCTCGAGTTCTGATGATGGGATCCATGAGTAATCTAGGGAACTCCTCAAATGTGAAAGGCATACATATAGTAATTTTTGTATTTTTATAAACAAATCCAGCACTTCCATTTTTAAGTTCTCTTCCTTATGGACCCAGACCTAAACTTGGACCAGGATTCGGACCCGGACCCGGGTCTGAACATGGACCTCAACTCGGACCCGGACCCGGACCGAACTCTGACCCAAACTTGGACCCGGACAGCCGGGCACGGACCTGGACTCTGATCCGGACCCGGAAATGCTAATAGAAAAGTGGCTTAGGTGGGTCACAGAACAGAACTGCTATCAGAAAAGTAGGTTAGGTTAGAGCTGTGACCCTTACAGAAACGAAATGCTATCAGAAAAGTAGGTTAGGTTAGGTTAGAACTGCGACCCTTACAGAAATGAAATGCTACTAGAAAAGTGGATGGTTTTACCTCCTTTTCTACATTATTAGGCAAAAGATGCTGTCTTTTTCATTTCATTGTCTGGAATCTAAGAGTGCACCATCAACAATAAGTGAACTTTCAGCGGCATCCCCCATTGAAGTCGGTTTTTTTTTTCTTAAAAATTATTGTTTCGAATAGTATTTAACTAAGTATATCATCGCCTGGTCGACAACCCTGCCTCATTGAGCTTACTATGGGGCTAGGTCGATTGGTGTAAGATTCATATTTATTTATTTATATGTACCGATATTACGTCTATCTGGGAACATTATTCACTAGGGACGGTAAGCATGATAAAGATATTGAAAGGAGAGTGAGTGCTGGAAATCGCGTGAATGGGGCACTTAACGCTTTTATGAGCAGCCAGAAGGTGTCGCAAAAGGCACGGTTGGCATAGAGGGGTGCTGGTGCCTACACTTATGTATGGTAGCGAAAGTTGGGTATGGCAGAAGAGGCATCAAAGCCAAGTCAATGCAGTGGAAATGAGAGCGTTGAGAAGTGTATGTGGGGTGAGATTACAAGATAGAATTAGGAACAGTGTGATAAGGGAAAAGTGTGGACTGAGCGAAGATGTAGTGACAAAAATTGAGAAAGGTATGTTGAGATGGTTTGGACACTTGGAAAGAATGAGTGAAAGGAGGCTAACAAAGAGAGTATATAAGGGAGAGGTAGAAACGGGAGTTGGAAGGGGCAGACCTCGGCGGACTTTCTCTGATCAGATCGGGGAAATCCTGAAGAAAGGCCAGGTCAAGAGCACCCTAAACCGGCGAGCGTGTATGAGGAATGTTATGAAAGTGAAGGAAGCGAAAGAGGTATGTCAGGATCGTAGCAAGTGGAAATCCGTGGTCTCTGCCTACCCCTCCGGGAAATAGGCGTGATTATATGTATGTATGTATGTACGATATTACGTATTTTTAGCAATCAAAGTCAGATTCTTTCAAATCTTGCACAAGTTGAATTTTGTAAGGCTATCAAGCCGTAAAATGCGCCGTAAAGTTTTTCTGGACAACCCCAAAGCCGTAGCTCGTTTACGCGTTAATTTCCGCGCATCCGCACTCACAGACGCTGCACGTCCACGACTTCGAGATTTTAGTGTCGATCCAGTAGCTTTAAATTTGACTATCCATTGTTAGATTAAATTTGTGGTTGGTGGGCACTCACGGATATTGCATAATCCGAACTTGTAACGTAGTCGAAAACGCCGACGAACAGTCACATAAGAACGATTGTTTTCAGCAAAGGCTCGGATGCAAAACGCTCGCTGTTTTCCGTGTTAGGCACCATTTTGAAAAAAAAAAAAATTTAATGTCCTTTCTCATTTGCCTAGATTTTATATTTAACGAAAGACGTCGAGACGAAAAGAGAATTTATGACTGGCCCACCCTTTATATACTTAATAATTTTTAAGAAAAAAAAACCGACTTCAATGGGGGATGTCGCTGAAAGTTTACTTATTGTTGATAGTGCACTCTTAGATTCCAGATAATGAAATGAAAAAGACAGCATATTTTGCCTAATTATCCTAATCCATCTTTTGCCTAATTTTGCCTAATTGCCTAAATATTATAATATTGCCTAATAATGTAGAAAAGGAGGTTTAACCACCCACTTTTCTAGTAGCATTTCGTTTTTGTAAGGGTCACAGTTCTAACCTAACCTAACCCACTTTTCTAGTAGCATTTCCGGGTCCGTGTCCGGCTTCCGGGTCCAAGTTTGGGTCAGAGTTCGGTCCGGGTCCGGATCCGAGTTGGGGTCCATGTCCAGATTCGGGTCCAAGTCCGAGTCCGGGTCCAAGTTTGGGTCTGGGTCCATAAGGAAGAGAACAAATCGCCAAACGTGAACTATGTGTCATTGAAGAGTTTCATTGTGATCATCATCAGCAGTTCCACTTCATCAAAAGTCACTTTTTTAAATGTAAATGCTGGATTTGTTGATGAAAATACAAAAATCACAATATGTATGCCTTTCACATTTGAGGACTTCCCTCGGTTCCTCATGGGTCTCTTCATCAGAACTCGAGCTTGACAAAAATATGTCTTAAAAACTTAAGTTGCTTAACAAACATAAAGAAGAGGACAAATCGCCAAACGTAAACTATGCGTCATTAAAGAGTTCCATTCTGATCATCATCAGCAGTTCCACTTCATCAAATGTCACTTTTTAAAATGGAAATGCTGGATTTGTTGATAAAAATACAAAAATCACTATATGTATGCATTTCACATTTGAGGAGTTCCCTCGATTCCTGATGGATCCCATCATCAGAACTCGAGCTTGACAAAAATGTTTCTTGAAAACCTAACTTGCTTAACAAACATAACGAAGAGGACAAATCGCCAAACGTGAACTATGCGTCATTGAAGAGTTCCGTTCTGATCATCATCAGCAGTCTTCATCAAATGTCACTTTTTTAAATGTAAATGCTGGATTTGTTGATGAAAATACAAAAATAACAATATGTATGCCTTTCACATTTGAGGACTTCCCTCGGTTCCTCATGGGTCTCATCATCAGAACTCGAGCTTGACAAAAATATGTCTTGAAAACTTAAGTTGCTTAACAAACATAAAGAAGAGGACAAATCGCCAAACGTAAACTATGCGTCATTAAAGTTCCATTGTGATCATCATCAGCAGTTCCACTTCATCAAATGTCACTTTTTAAAATGGAAATGCTGGATTTGTTGATAAAAATACAAAAATCACTATATGTATGCCTTTCACATTTGAGGAGTTCCCTCGATTCCTCATGGATCCCATCATCAGAACTCGAGCTTGACAAAAATGTTTTTTGAAAACCTAACTTGCTTAACAAACATAACGAAGAGGACAAATCGCTAAACGTGAACTATGCGTCACTGAAGAGTTCCGTTCTGATCATCATCAGCACTTCCACTTCATCAAATGTCACTTTTTTAAATGTAAGTGCTTGATTTGTTGATGAAAATACTAAAATCACTATATGTATGCCTTTAACATTTGAGGAGTTCCCTCGATTCCTCATGGATCCCATCATCAGAACTGCGTTTTGACAAAAACGGGACCAATCTGTATGTATATACTTACAATTAAAAAAAACGAATTTTTAAAATCGGTCCAGAAATGAAGGAGTTATGGAGTAACAAACATAAAAAAAAAAACATACAATCGAATTCATAACCTCCTCCTTTTGAAATCTTGAAGTCGGTTAAAAATCAATATTATGTATGTCAATAACTCAATTACTTAAAGTATTTTGCGAACTCAGGTAGGTATACCTAATATAACAAGACCGGTACAGCCAAGACTCAAAGGACCAAATGTAATTTCCAATTGGAAATGTAATATCTCACGGGTTATTTGGCCCGCATTCACCACATCCCTAGCTTGCACGCAAACTATCTAGACAACCCAGTGAATCTAACAACAGATTCATGAGTTGCAAGGATAGATAGATAGATAAACCATTTATTCGTTTGCCACAATACACACATATTAAAACAGAAGGAACACAGCAAGGCATCTTACTACTTGAAATATGTGATACATGCAACTGATTATTTGTTTTTGTCAATATTACGAGTATTAATGCCAGGTGGGATAAGAGGAACACGGAGGCAAGGAAACAGAAATACATAGTCATATTATTACCTATAATCATAGAGTAACTGATACTAGAGCGTTACTGTCATAGTAAATTTTGTAACCCCAGTAAATTCACTGCCATCTGTCGACACACTTTAAAACTAAAAATAAATATTTATAAAAATACGATAGAATGTATTTAAATATAGATAAATGATTTTTTATTTGCATTAATTATTTTTATGATTTTGACCCATGTTCTTTCACTAATATGCGTTAAAATTGTTAAATAACAAACGAAACCGTCAACGCCATCTATACGACTGTAGGCCAAAACTAGTAGCGCCCTCTGAACGAGAATCAAATTTTCTTGATTTTCGAGGCACGTTTTCTCCTTAGACTGTATCCATCTATTACGGAGTTATATCTTTGCCTATAATAGTAGAAGAAGAATAACTTCTTGTCCTCTGCAAAATTAACTATGATTGTTGATGATATCTGCTATCACTGTCAACAAATCTCTAAGTAAATTGTTCGTGACTTTCAGTTCACTCGTGGAAGCATAAAAACGTATCAGTGAACTACAAAATGCGCGAGTAGAAGTGAAGGCAATTTTATCAGACTGAATATGGAAAGGAAAAGACCTCGAGAACGAAGCAATCAGAAATATCCAATTACACTCCACTGGGCCGTAGACTCGGTCAGCGTAACCGATGGGGAGAGCTGGTTGACAAATTTAAGCAAGTACCTACTTATTGCCACGACAGACTCATCTAAAAGAAGAAGTCTAACTGACAACAACAATAACAAGAGAGAGTAAAGTTGGTATTTATTACACCTAACCCTAACTTTATCATACCTACTCGTAGTAACGTTACATATGTTTTTGTTTTTTTTTCAGTCAGTTTATTTTTGAAGAGAACCTTAGGTATCACACAATGACATACTTACTTACCTACCTAATAAGTTAATAACTTGTTTTTTATGACATAGGAGGCAAACGAGCAGACGGATCACCTGATGGTAAGCGATTACCGCCGCCCATGGACACCCGCAACATCAGAGGGGTTGTAAGTGCGTGCCGGCCTTTAAGATGGGAGTACGCTCTCTTCTTGCAGGTTTGAAGGTCGTATCGGTCCGGAAATACCGCAGGCGACAGTTCATTCCACAGTTTAGCTGTGCGAGGCAGAAGTTTCTGGAGAAACGCACAGTTGAGGACTGCCAACCATCTAAGTGGTGAGGATGGTAATGTTGTCGCGTAGGACGATGGCGAAAAGAAGCGGCAGTGATTAATCCGAACAATTCCTCCGAGCACACCCCGTTATAACTATTCGTATATAAATTCACGTGAAGCATTTGAGTAAACATATACGCAAGCTATATTATGGTAAACCTGTGCTTTGTAGAGTTTGATGCGAGAAACTCAACGAATGATGACTTAGTTTTGTCGTGTTTCGTATTTTTTTCATGAGTCTACAGTTTGAGGTTCTTCAAAAAAGAGTAAACAGGCTTAAAATGGTAAGTACAATCACACGCATGTGATACTCTCGGAAGTGTCTATCGCCTACGGTATAAGGCGGGCTGTATGCTTGCTTGTCACCGAAGTGGTTTAAAAATCATAACTGCTTTACTGCGACTGTACCAATATTTGTTAGCTAGCGCCAAGTTAAGCCCACCCGCGGGCCCTGTGACAAATTGCGCGAATGCTGATTTGTCAACCCTTGTTTCATTCAAGTTTCAGCTTAAGAGTACTAATGAGGATTACCTCCACCTCTGACAAAAAAAAAAGATGAGGCCGGGATAATTCTCACTTATAGACGCTGGTGTTGTTTATTAATCAAAACCAATTAGTTTTACAACATTTACCTACCTATTTATCATGTCATATTGAATACTACATTGTCAATCCCACCTATTTAAGGTCAGTTCTTAGGTAAATACATACCGTACACTATATCAGAAACTCAGGGTATATTGCAATCCTCTGTAAAACTAAACCTTTACTGTTAGAAGTATTAGAACAAATTAAATTATTTACAGAAAATACTTTCTCTTCTTCTCAGTCGGATACTCATGCCAGAGCAGTCGTGGTCATTGAGGTCGTTGTACGGCTTTTTTCGTAGTTTCCCGCCAATCCCGCCATGCTGCATTCCGCACGCACAGATTTAAAGGTGACCCGGTGAGAGCTTTGACTTGGTCGGTCCATCGCATTGAGGGACGCAAAATAATTTAGATTGTTTTTATTTTAAGTAGAAACACTAAATATTATATTAAATTATAGATTGAAATAAATGTCATATACTAAGAAAAAGTGACCAAGGCCTCCAGTGCCCCAGGCTGCCAGCCAGACCAATAATAATAATAGGACTAAAACTTTGTTCTATTTTTTTTTTTCACAAATACGGCCCCTGACCCCAGGGCAGACCAAAAAAAGCGATGGCTCGATGTCGTGAAAGCCGATATGAGCGTAAACGGACTCACACGAGAGGACGCCCAGGATCGCGCAAAGTGGAGAAAGGCTAGTAGGAAAGCGGACCCTGGCAAAGGCCGGGATAACGCTAGGTAGAAGAAGAAGAAGAAATATGGCAACACTCTATAAAGCGAATTTCATTAAAAAATGGGACAAGGGCAAGCGAATGATGACACAGATTGGCCAGAAACAGAGGGTAGAACGAGACAAACAATATTTTCATTTAGGCCCAGTGTCACTTCACTTTTAGTGTTTTTAATTACATACATTATATTAAGTATAGTAGAATACAAAAAGATCTCTACTAAATATGGAAAATATGGTCAGTTTAAGTACCTTGAATGCTGCAAAAGTTTTTTGTCACCGGCCACACCTTTGTTGACATTAATTCCGCGTGGCTAAAAATTCCAGTATAGAATATGTTTAAAAGTTGGTGTATGTAAGTGTGGGTATTCAAATTTAATTGCATTATGTAGTTTAAATTTCAAGTTCATAATTGAATTCATGCATCCGGAGAGGTGGGCTTGCTTAGCCACCAAGTGGATGCCGGTAGAGGGACGTGGACGGGGTAGGCCCAAACGGAGATGGCGGGATGACCTGGACAGCTTCCTGAACAACTGGCCGGAGGAAACACCAAATCGGGAGTCGTGGAAATCAAGGGGAGAGGCCTTTGCCCAGCTGTGGGACACTTAGATAGACTAGAGAATTGAATTTTGTTTGGTACTAAGGTAAGTTTCAAATATTTATATATATATAATTATTTATCATGAATCCATAAAACGATCTCCAATAAAACGCTTCTGAACAATTCCCAAAAGTCCATGTAAATAACATCAACCATATCGCTTCCCTTGGCAGCATCGCTATTTAACCACCTTTATTCTATGAACGACCAAGCTACGCAAGTCTCCCCCGACCTTCTTTCACCATACTGCATCGGTACGGGTTACAGCTATAGGAGATCTAACTCCGGAGTTCTTCGTCAATTGGTTGATCGTGGGAAAGATTTCTTTGAGTTTTCAGTAAGAAGTGATGATCAGAAAGGAACTTTATGTTTAAGTGATAACGTTTGAATTGTTTTGTGAAATGGGCGTCTTAAGATTTATGTGGCATGCAGTACAAAAGACACAAGGGTGTTGAGTGCTGTGGTTAGATATTATGCTTTTAAGCGAGTAATGGGTAAACGTTGTCAGTTGGATTCGCATAAAATGTATGTGTGTTTTATATGAGACAGCTTACTAATACTTATTAATAGAAAATATTAATTATTTTTGTTCTACATTTGATACAATTAGACTTCATTCATCACACATCTGGTACTGAAATAGGTACAATAAAATACAATAATAAACACAGTTGACAACAAAATCTGAAAATAGCTAGAGCCATAATCTATTCGGTTTAATTAAAGTGCAAGTGCAACCGACCTACCTTCCGTTTTAACAGCAAGCTCTGCTCTAGTCTTTCTACGCCTGCATAGGTAATTTGAATGAGAACCAAACAAAAATATGTACACAGAAAATTACTGTTTAAAACAGGATGCGAAACGTGCAGTTTTCAGAGAAGCGTTTGATAATTGTGAAGCCAAACGATCAACAGTTCACAGTCGCACCTTCGTAACCACTCTTACGCAAAAGTTCAATTTTGAACTTTAGTTAATCACTTCAAGGTTGCTTTTGCGGCTAAAAAGGGCAGTAGGATACGAGGTTGATAAATAACAGTCTATATTCGGAAGATAGCTAAATGCGCTGTGAATTTGTTGTCAGTTGAAAGATAAGCACGCGCTCTTCCTGAATGCTTACCTGTTAAAACACAGAGTAGGAACAAATCAGAAATCATCAAGGTAGATTTATATTAGACTTTGTAGTTTTTTTTTCTAACTAAGTAATTACTTAATGTACTTCGATTTTTTTGAGTTCAAAATGTAGGAAAGGAAGTAAAGTGAGGAAATAAAGTAAAATACAATCCTTAAAACGAATTGGAATACCACACTATAAATCCGCAATATATGTGTATATAGAAAAACAATTGTTCTCAGATCCGTGTATAATAGTATCCAGCACTATTTTTATATCCATTTAGCACAACATGATTTTCAATAATGCGTGTTTTAGATCTCTTGGATAAATATTATTATGTTCACGAGCATTAGCTCTGATGATGAGGAGCTTTGGTGTTATTTCGGATGCCGTAAGAAAGAATAAATGTGTTAAAATAATAAATAATATAAAATATACAGGTACGGTATCTACTCTATGGCGGCACACCAGCTATCTACATCGCGCATCGCGCTACAGGCGCAGCAGTGTTAAACGTGACGTGATCACGTGACATTTTTGTCGACCGTAATGGAGGGAATTACGTCCGATGACAGATCTGAAACTTCAATTCAACTTGAGGATTAGTAATAATGCGTGGATGAGTTGGATGAACAAATCAAGTAGTTTTGAACTAAAATCACATAGAGTTTTGAATGATTCACGGTTAGTTTCACTAGACTTATATTGACCGGGATATAGACCGTGTTTACCTTTTGTATTATTTGTGAGTTGTTAAAAGGTAATCACGGTCTATATCCCGGTCAATATAAGTCTAGTAAAGTCACATAGTTACAACCACAACCAAAAATTCGTACCACTTCATTTTACTTCGTGCAAAACGCACTTAAAGACCGCCTCGCTTTCTTGGTTCCCCAACTTATTTGAGCGATGCCTGAAACATGATTCTTACTTAACCAGTGCATACGTGAAAGCGCACAACGCTCAAGTTGACTTAGCAGAATGATAACAAAGCACACTGTAATATTAATTAACATTAAATTAAACAACGTGTGCTGCGATAACAACCCGGTTGAGATTCCCGTTACGCCCCTCTAGTGCTACTTGAAGACGGGTTAGGCGAACCGGTAAGCTTAGATAAGATAAGATAAGATAAGATATTTCTTTATTGTACAACCGTGTTACCTGCTTTGCCATGTTTATCGGTGGGTGGGCATAAGAAAAATAGTTTACATTACAAGTCTTCATTTAGCTCTCATGTTTTTTATACGTATATTTTTAGATCAACTGTTCAAAAGTTTCTGAAAATTTTTTTTAAATTTCAGAATTATTATTTCCGTAAATATTCACTTCATAAAAAAATGGTTTTCAAGACCCCTTTAAATATTGAATGCACTATCCAACGAGCGACAACACACACCATAAGGTTCAAACAATACCTACATTATTTTTTTCTTGTTTATATTTTACCACTGTCAGCGTGATTGATAAATATGTCGCAGGAAAATTGTAAGAATCCGCCGTTTACAAACGGCGTGACACTATTGAGCGCACTACCAAGGCAAATTTGGTAGTGGGCTCAATAGTGTCAACGTAAACGTGATGGTTGTCTGAGGGTGGGTGACCATGGTTTGCTGTTTTATAAATTTATATTATTCACTTATACCACACCACCATCCTCACGTGCGTTTTAACCGTGATCCCACTTGGTCCACGGGTATTATTTTAGCCGTTGTCTCATCGTTCTAAACAGCTAGTGTACGCCAGTGGGTCTACGGGGAATTTACCATGGTCCCAGTGGTCCCACTCCCACCACACTGTTTCTTTTAAAAAAACATTTCCTTCACAACTTAACTAGACGAAGCATCTAAAGCTACCTAACGAACCCAACCTATATCTACCTACGCTTTTTTTTCCCAAAGTGTAATGTTTTGCACGGACGTCACACTAAATCAATAGGCAGGTAGGTAAGGTTCATTAGGTAGCTTCAGATGTCCGAAGGGCAAACCGCCGAGAAATAGGAGCCCCGCAAAGTGGGGCTCCGTCTAGTTAGGTTGTGAGATCAATGTTTTTTGAAAAGAAACATTCCAATGAACTCCAGATTTGAAGGACAGCCCCAGCGTTTTTCAAAGTTTTGATGTGCAGCGCCACGCGTGGGTAATTAAAGAACTAATTCGACCAAAATGCCGCGGCGAATTACAAACGGCGCTTTTAATGTCATAAGGTATTTTACAACGTGCGGACTTTTTATAATTCGCCTTCGGCATTTTACAAACGGTGAATTCTTACAAAATGCCTGCGACATGACTGTATATCCCTACCAAATTGGAACTTTCTAGTACGTACGATTACCGAGTTTCACTTTAAGCCAAAACTATATAGCTCGGCAACAATGCAAGTTCGGCTTCACAATCTAAGTAACCCAATATCCATCCAAAGGGGATTGCGCCGAGTGCGTCAAGGGGATACCATTTAACCCAAGCTTTTTACGGCGGTACTTGAAGACTTCATAAAAACGCTTGCATGGGACAAAACTGGTATCAATATCCATGGTGTCTTCTTGCCACACCTGAGATTTGCCAACGACATTGTTTTGTTTGCCGAAACCCTGGAAGATCTTCAAAGCATGATCGAAAGCCTATACCATGCTTCTTTGAAGATAGGTCTTAAGAGGAATATGTCCAAGACTAACGCTATGACAAAAGTTATGACGAACATCCCCGGTAAATCGATTCCAATCATTAAGGTTGGGAAATAAATGCTAGAGGTGGTCGAGCAATATTTGTATCTTGGACATATTCTATCATTTGACAAAAGATACACCAGCAGAAGGAGAATCCAGCTGTTGGGCGGCATTTAAAAAATTAGCAGACGTCTTGAAACCTGCTAACATTCTATAATGCCTGAAAACTCGCCTCTTCAACCAATGTGTCCTGCCCACCATGACCTACGGTGCCGAGACATGGAGGCTGTGCATAAAATACGCGTAGCACAGAGAGCCATGGAGCGCGCCATGCTCGGTATCAAATTTCAAGATCGAGTAAGGAATGTCGAGATCCGTCGCCGCACCAAGGTGCAAGACGATGGTTTCGTCATTACCAAACTAAAGAGAGGAGCAGAGTGATAGCAGGTGGACTCAAATGTTAACGGAATGGTGGCCACTTTCGGATGAAAGAAGCCCCTGGCGTCCGTTGGCTCGTTGGATGGACGACACCCGGAAAATTGCGGGTCACTTCTGTGACAAGTGGCGTACTAGAAGAGAGGCCTATACTCAGCAGTGGGCGATAAAAGGCTGATATGATGATGATGATGAAATCAAAAACATTTGGCTCGTACACCTCGTAAGTATGTACAATATATTAAATCTTCTTCTTCCTCGCGTTATCCCGGCATTTTGCTACGGCTCATGGAAGCCTGGGGTCCGCTTGACAACTAGTCCCAAGAATTGGCGTAGGCACTAGTTTTTACGAAAACGACTGCCATCTGACCTTCCAACCCAGGGGAAACGGGTCTCCTTCGGAATCCCCAGCAACGTTTGTCCTAAAGTCACTTGCCCTAACTGTTTTGGCCTAATGGGCACGATCAATTGTCATAACAGTTGTTTTTGTTTTCTATAATTGTCTTAAACCTCATTTTGTCCTAAGCATTTTTACCATAACGATTAATATTCCTAATGTTATTTTCCACTCGCAATCCCTAACAACGTTTGTCCTCATATCACTTGCCCTAACTTTTTTGTCCTAATGGGTGTTTGTTGCCGCCGCCGAAAACGAACCGCTGCCAGAAAATTAGGTTAGGTTAGGTTAGAACTGCCACCCCCGGGTTAATGTTTAGGATACATGATCCTAATGATCATAATGTTTAGGATGATGATGGGCTAATAATAATTATGACAAATAACAATTATGGATATTAGGATAAATAATCAATCAAGTGACATTCGGAAATAAAATATTAGGGCAAAAAAAATTCATCCATACAATGTAAGGGAAATCTAAATTAGGGCATATGAGTGTTAGGACAAATGATCATTATGTCAAACAATATTAGGGAATGCAAATATAGGATTAAAAAAGATTAGGGATTCCGTTATAGATTCAGGGGAAACTAAGCCTTACATAAGCGGTGCCAAAAGAAAAAATAGAATAAAAAGAAGAAATATTATAAAATAAATAAATAAATATGTAAGTAAACATAAGTTTAGGTACTAGAAATATGTATGTAAGTTAGATTGTTAATAAAGGCTTTTATTATTATGTTCGTCCTTTACATAATCTCGGGACCATAGGGTCCCGGACATTTGGAAGGCGTGCGTGGGGCCGAAGCCAACACGCAGAGGCCCCTTGTAAAAAGACAATTTACTCTAAAAGGTGATGTGACACCAACCGACGATTATCCCTGTATGCACTATAGTAGTGCACCCAAGGACAAGCCCCGGTTAGTGCAGGACTATTGCAATGATAAGAAACAAAATAAACTAGACTATTGTGTTGAGATGTTAGTGTACTGGTTACCGGGTCTATGGAAATACTATGGCACCTGCCCCAATCTATGTTTAAAAACACGAAAAAAATGGACAGGTGGTGACTCGCCAACTCACAATATGGGTCCCCGAAAACGGCCGCTCGCACGGAGCGACAAGGGGACAACATCGCGTGAGTGGCTCAGGGTGTGGAGAGGTGTGCACCGCTTTCTACCCAGTGGCTGTAAACACTCACAGCCACTGTGCCAACTCGCGTCTTATGCATATTTCACTTCCACCCTGCGAGCATATAGCTCTGACACCCCACTCTGGACGGCCGGTAAAGGCAAGCCAGAGGTGAGAGTCCTGCGGCCCCTGCTCAGTGTTCACTCCAGCCGGCCAATGAAGGCAAGCCGGAGGGAGGGGCCTGACCGACTCTCGGGGGTATGGGACCCAAGGGACGTCACTTCCCATTCAGCTCGCCACAAGCTGCCCTGGGGGCTTATTATTATTATTATTATGTGTATCTCCGTTTTAAAACTCTCGGGTCTTTCGATCCCGGTCATTTATAAGGCGTGCGTGGGGATATAGATCCAACACGTAGAGGTCGTTTGGAGAGATTTGATGTCATGTAGAACGCCTGCTGGAACCCATTCATGGGTACATCAATAGATACCCGTGAACCGGTTTCAGCAGGCATTGGAAGCTATTGTAGAGAATATGGACAGAGTACTGGTCTATGGTTTAAGTTTGGGTGGAAAAAAGTCTGGGCTATTGCAAAGAAGTCCGGACACCTGCCATAACATTGCTTGCACAAGTTATCGAGGCAAGCGGTGACTCGCCACTCGTTAGATGGGCACCTGATGCGCCATCGTAAAGACGGCCAGGCGCAACACCGGCGTGAGCGGCTCAGGGGCAGCGGCGGCTGGTGATTCTATATTATGGGTGTTCACTATCACAGTAAAAAACTACACATTGAATTAACCGACACAAAATACGGTCATTGAACTCTCTTATAGAATTTCGCTATTACGAATATCTTGACGACCGATAGACGCTAAACTGCAGTTCATTTTACAAATGGATTCTAGGTTGTGAATGTTGTTTTCAAATTTTATGGAAATATGTGCTAAATTGTTAACACATCGGTTTCGGTCCAAGCAAACTCACCGCACAGCCGTCGCCCGGCCCGCCCGCGCCCGCTCCAAACAAGACATATACTTAGGTACATACATGTACTTAGGTAGGTAACATGATAAACTGAAACACCTAGTTACTTTTATCACAGCGACATAACACAACCACGGTGTTTTTTCATATTGATCTTATTTAATGACATATAAGTTTTTGTTTTTGACGAACATTGTTACGAAAGTTCAAGGTTTTCCTTTTATATTGAACTCGAGTCGATTTTGTAAACTTTTTTCACATTCTCCCGTTAAATTCATTCATTTTAAACACCTCACAACAAACAAATTATGTGCACTTACTGCTTAAACTCTTGGTTAATTATTTATAATAAAAAAATGCCAAAATTCCATTCACGCGCGTACTTTAAAATTGACTACTAACTAAGGTCTGTTTACAAACAAGTGACAATATGGCGCACACAATGCGCGCGCATTCGACGAGAGGGCGCAAGGTCAAACGGGCTACGGAGCGCCGCTCCAATTTTACCTCTTTCTTCATAGAAAATCTTCTGTTTCACGTGCGGAACTGTAGCGAAACTTCTCTTTCGCTCTCATTGAATTTCCTATTGATTTTATGTACTAAATCTTTTTCATAGGAGCGCAATCCAAAGCGCTCCGCTTCGCGCGTTACCTATGATTCCTATGAAATTATAGGAGTAGGCCGAGTAGTATAGCCTATGAAATTATAGGAGTAGGCTGAGAGTCCTGCGGGTCCCCTTGGGGTCAACTCCGACCGACGAAGACACGCCGGAGACGGAGACCCTGACCGACTCTCTGGAGCACTCGGGTCCGTGGGGTCGTCACTCCCCAACAGCTCGCCACAAGCTGCCCTGCGGGCTTATTATTATTATTATCTCCTTGGATATCACGGGCCTATGCATCCCGGTCTTTTGATAGGCTTGCGTGGGGATATAAATCCAACACGTAGAGGCCCCTTGGAGAGCTTTAATGTCATGTAGAACGCCTGCTGGAACCCGTTCACAGGCGCAACAATAGACACCCATGAACCGGTCGCAGCAGGCATTGGGACTATTGTAGAAAAAGTGAACAGTATACCGTTCTATGGATTGAAGTTTGGGTGGACAATGAGACTGGGCTATTGTAAAGAAGTCCGGACACCTGCCATAACAATGTTAAAACACGTTATCGAGGCAGGTGGTGACTTGCCGCTGACTAGATGGGCCCCTGAAACTGCCGTCGTGAAGACGACCAGGAGCAACACCGGTGTGAGCGGCTCAGGGGTGTCGAGAGGTGTGCGCCGCTTTCTACCCAGTGACTGTTAACAGCCACTGTGCCAACTCGCGTCTTATGCATCTTTCACTTCCACCCCTGGAGCATATAGCTCTTACGACTCCCCTCTGGACGGCCAATGAAGGCAAGCCAGAGCTGAGAGTCCTGCGGGTCCCCTTGGGGTCCACTCCGACCGACGAAGACACGCCGGAGACGGAGACCCTGACCGACTCTCTGGAGCACTCGGGTCCGTGGGGTCGTCACTCCCCAACAGCTCGCCACAAGCTGCCCTGCGGGCTTATTATTATTATTATTAAGCCTTATTATGATTAGTCCGGTTTCCTCACGGTGTTTTCCTTCACAGAAAAGCAACTGCATGGTATATATCAAATTATATTTCGTACATTAGTTCCGAAAGACTCATGCCGGGGTTTGATCCTGCGACCTCCGGATTGAAATTCGCACGGTCTTATCGCTAGGCCACCAGCGCTTTTGTACACTATATAAGTACTTTGAGGCGTATCACGTACATTTTCACACTTAACCCTGGGTAAAATAATGGCCATGGCCACGGTAGCTATAAGTTCTCATTCTCATGGAATTATAGTTTAACTTATAGTTCTTGATGAGGACAAGAAAGGGCCAATTTACTCCTTACCTATCCGCGGATTTATGTTTCACGTCAAGATTAAATGTTAGAGAAAGTGCGGAACTCTAAGTTAAAATGGCAACGTAATCTTGTTTCATAAACTTAGAGGAAACAGGCAAATTTCTTGACAAGTCACATTACGCATATTAAAACTAAATAGTCGAGCATATTTCTGCAGTTTCATTAAAACAAATTTAGTTGATTTATGTTATCGCCATTTTAAACTACAAACAAGGAAGGGTACCTAAATCTGTGCTGTCAATGCTTTCATTGTAGATACATTGTAGTTTTGTGTTAATGACAGCGGTCATACGTGTTATAAATAAAACTAAAATGATATTTTATTCGCACAAAGCTAAAATGCAAAAATACTTAATTGTTATTATATTTCTCAAGCTTCATTCTTCAGATATAAAAACCAGGTAGTCCTTTAACCTACTAGGCAACTCATCGCATGTTTAAAGTAGGTAGCAAAAACTTTAACTCAAACAGGTCTATCCCTACTTTTTCACCTAGTCTTGATGGGGCGCGCGGCTTGCCGCCATTGCTCATTCTTTATTCTTGCGAGGCAACGAACGCACGTAAAATCATAATTTTGTTTCAAAGTCGTTTAAAATGCCTATACGTAGTGCACTTAGTGCAGACATTATACGATTTATACGAGATGTAAGCTGTGGGATTATTAGTTTCGTATTCGTTGTGCAATATAAAATATATTTGTTATTGAAATTGTTCATCATCCTGGAGGTTAGTCGAGAACTAACACGAAGGAATAAATCATCCTGGGGGTTGGTCGTGAATCAACACGAAGGAATAAATCATCCTGGGGGTTGGTCGTGAACCAACACGAAGGAAAAAAAATATCTTGGGGGTTGGTCGTGAACCAACACGATGGAAAGTCTGTTCGTACTTCGAACACCGATTGCGCCCGGGGGTTGGTCGTGAACCAACCAAAGGTTTAATTAAGATCGGACAGCGCGCAACGAATCAAAGGGCCCTAAATAATCATATTGTGTTGTGTTAAAGAGACGAGGGAGGATTTCTTTTTATTTAGTTTTAGATGGCCCAACAGAAAAAACTCAAGCAAAATTGCCGAGTGCTAATAGATCCTTCAGATCCTGAAAAAAAAAAAAGTGTAACTATTTTAACAATTTTTGAAAAAAACTTACACTTTGTGATCAAATACCTTGCATTTACTTAGTACCGCGCGGGCCGTGAGTCCACGACTGGTAACTATAAACCTGGGGGGCGGCCTAGAGTCGTCACGAAGATAGAACTTGCTTGGGGTTGGCCGTGAGTCAACACGATAGCAATGCATAACACAATTTAATAAATCTATAGCGGTTCTCGATCAAAACCACGCACATTTTAAAACACCAAGTTCAAGTTTTTCTATGGGCATAAAGAATTATCTTTTAAGTTCAAGTTCAAATATACTTTATTCATGTAGGCCTCTTTATGTAATCTAAAACCTTACGGGTTTTATTTTGAAAAACGTTCGAAGTCTACCCTCGAATTAAAAATATTTCTTTTAAATTTTTTCACCAGCGCTCCGCGGTTCATTTTTGATTTGTGCGTGTCAGAGACACGTCGGTCTAGCTGCCGAAATGTTCGGCACAAGACTACATTGCCTTTTAAAATAAATCCTTACATATAAAATATATTTGGATTTTTAATATCCAATTATAGGTGACAGAATAAAGTTTACTCACACCTAACCCATAGTACGGTACTTTTATCAGCCCAGAGGTTGAATTTGAATAAACACGAGACTACCTCGTAAATTTATAATTGAAACAATACAATAGTACCTATATTGTTTTTATATTACCCACATAAGTATAACTTGTCTCTAAAAGTGGGAATTGCTAAATAGGTCGTCACGTCACGTGATGTGAATCTGATCGAAATTCCTAAACTTAAGCTGGATAAAATCTCTTTTACCACAAATTAAATGGAATAAACTAAGTGGTAATACCCTGCACAATGCATATATTTTGGTGACTATTTTTGAATGTTTATATATGCATATAACCATACAAATTATCGGGATACGTACGCCAATATTGTTATGGGATACATAAAAATATGAATATATTTATAATACCGTAGGCGATGTCAGTATCTAAGTACCTTGTGTCTGTTTAAAAATATGATTTTACTTTTTTAAGTGATATTGAATAATTAAATAATTTGAATCATCCAATTGTAACAAAGACACCTAACTGAATTGAATTACAGGAAAATGGGTTTATTCATCATTATCTATCTAATAAACCCAAGGAAACAATTTGTGAGTACTGAATATGAAAGAAAGAAAGAAAGAAAATAACTTTATTTTGCATGAAATATGGTACAAAAGGTGGTCAGACAATATTATACATAAGTAACACATATTTCACCAGCATCTGGCATGCAAAAAACTAAACTTACAACTAAAGCTAAAAAACAAACGCAAACACGTTTTACGCTTATTTCTTCATGAATAGAAGTTCAAGCCGAAGCCTGACAAAGTGACCATTAGAGTACCATCTAACTGAGTTAATGATAAAGCGGTTTCGGTACAATTTGGCTAAATACACACACGAATATATTTGTTCGCATCTCTCACAGATATTTAATATTTATTTTTATGGTCGTAAATAATGTGTAACTAGGTAAATACCTATTAACCTGTATCAAAACTACAAAACGATTACCTTCCGATTATCTTTTAAAGGATCACCCTCAGATTATGCACCTAAAAATATAAATACATAATTAAGAAGTTAATAGAAACCGTAAAAAATCAATAATTGACGAATGCACCTATGGTTCAACTCTCATGTGTCGGTCGCGATACACTTTCAGCCATCATCAATACGATGGTACCATGCAATAAGTTTTTGCCAAGTTTAAAATATATGTACCTTGATATTATAAGTTTAGTAACTGTAGTTGGTGGGGACCCACCACTTGCAATACCGCTATGTCATTAATATAGCACATTCATGACATAAGTCATGGATTAAAATATTAAGACGAATCCACTTAATATAATATTTGTTTTCTGAACTCTCAATACAACCATAGTAGCAATACAGCAAAGGCAATTTTTTTTATTATTCCGGCTTTAATGTTTACATTTTAAAAATATACAACATTACGTCGCACAGTCTTTTGTTCCTTGCAGAGCGAATACTTGAATGGAGGGCATAAGTTTTTAGATTTGATGCTTAATATCTGAATTTCTGTGGATTGATATTCATTTCATTTCATTGATTGCGTGGTTGATTGCTGTGCTGTCCCGTTCGCGGTGCGAGAATAGAAGCCGCTACACCAATATTTGTGAAAATATGGTCAATCGCGCCTTGCGGTCAATAAGAGTAATTTAAATAAAATAAAAAAGGTTCATATCATTTATATATTCTATTTAAAGGTACTCGTCACATGCAGCCATTTATAAATGTATACTAAATTAATTCCTAATGATGTTTGTTAAACGCTGATTTTACCTACTCAGGTTTAACTGGATATTATTATGCATTTTAATAGCTCGAATATATGTACATTAGGTACGTATATATAATTAAATGATAAATAAATATTCTGTTACCATTAATGGACCTTGGCCCATTCATTATATGCAATATGAGCGCAATAATAAACATTTGAGTTTGAGTAAATTACAATCTTATTTGAAAGATTACTTCGAAAGCTGAGTAGACTGCTAGTCTTATAAATTATTTTTGTTTAGAATACCTTTGGTGATGCCACACATATGACATGCTTTATGCTTAATAACTGAACAGAAAGCATAATTTATGCACGTTCATATATTTTTTAGATTTCAGGAACGTGGTGGATTTTTTAATTTGATAAAAATCAAAATATAATTCTTCTTGGGTAAATCAAAGGACTTAAAAACGACGTTAGACATGTTTCGAGCAAATACATGTTTTTTTGTTAAGTTGAAGCTCTCGAAAACGCGCTAGGCCGCGTGAGTCTTTGTCCATTGCACGTCGTGTCACTATTCGTTGATCAGGAGCTGCTGTAAGCCCATTTGCGCGTGCACGCGCCTAATAACTGAATTTTCTCATTGTCGTCGTCTGCTCAGAGATCATCGTAAACAAGATGAGTCGTCGTGAGACAGACATCACACGGCCTACGCGTCATAAGCGTCAAGACGCGGGGAAAGACATCACAGCCACAGCGTACCCCACCCTGTCTGGAGGTAACGCTGGGTTGTATCGTTAGCCTAAATTACGTCTTATCTTCGTAGATAATTACACTTAGACGAGCCTGAATCTTGTCATCAATAGTGTACTGTTCTGAGCCTTCAAAAATTCCGTATCGCGGACAAGCACTGCTAGTGAATTTTAATACATTTCACAAAAGGACATATGTCTTATGAGTTTACTCGTATTAAACATTTTCAAATCGAATTAAACTTAATGCAAAGTTGACCACAAATTGTATGGAATCCTAGTCAATTAGGTTTTATGAAGAACAAATTAGATTTTGTTTAAATATCCTAATACGTAAAAGTATATATATACAACCTGGCTATACCTTATATATGTATACCTTTTTGAACCTGCATTGCTAAACTTTCCCGTGTTTCTTAACAATGCCTTATAACTCAATTGGAACAGTAAACTTGTGTATAACATACACATATGTACATGGTAGATAATTATTCCTACAAATATGTTTTCAGAAATAAATATGCTATGATAATATTGATAATGGGAAAGAATGCAGCAAAACTTTCAACTCTTAACATCTACCTGGTTTTTATATCTGAAGAATGAAGCTTGAGAAATATAATACATGATCAAACGAACTTCAAAGTGAAGTGAGTCTTCAGTATTATATGAGTAAGCTTCATTCGAAGATATAACTACCCTCCCTCCCCTATACCCGGAAAGAAAGTTTTGCTTTAGGAAGTAAAGTCTCTAAAAATAATGAGCAATGGCGGCAAGCCGCGCGCCCCATCAAGACTAGGTGAAAAAGTAGGGATAGACCTGTTTGAGTTAAAGTTTTTGCTACCTACTTTAAACATGCGATGAGTTGCCTAGTAGGTTAAAGGACTACCTGGTTTTTATATCTTCGAATGAAGCTTACTCATATAATACTGATCGAACTTCACTTTGAAGTTCGTTTGATCATGTATTATATTACTGACTTTAAAATTTTGTTTTTTTTCTCGAAAACAATTTTTTTTTAAGGCAAGGAAGCAAGTTGTATAAAGACTGTGTAAAAATATCTACCTACAATTATTACGCTTCCGTGCTTTATGTCAAAGATGGTTTGGTCACCGATAACCTAAAAAGAGGAAAAACCCTAAATATTTTCTGGCCTCAATTTATGTTTATTACCAATAAGAAAACATAGAGCCGCTAGCTCTGCTACCGGAACACACCCAAAATGGCCGGCGGATGCGGAAGCGGCGTACAATTAATTATGCCGCCGCCATAATAACTCGCTTCATTAAACAGAAACCTGAAACAAAGCGCTGACACTACAAAATGGCACACTATTTCGCTGGAAATAATAATTGGTTAACATTTCTATACTTATAAATAAATACCTAGGCTAGGAACGAAAACTAGTTTTCATAACAAACGTATATCTATCAAAATAACAATAGCTAAATATTTTTATGTATTGAACAGATTCTACGTACAGAACTAATTTAGAGCGTGCATAACAATGAGTAAGTTTTGTAGACTCTACATATATATTATGTCGATTGCTAATATGCAAGTAGACAGTAATAATCTGTTTACCATGGCCGTGGATGTGTAATAATCTAGTATTGCGGGTTGCGGGTGTTGCGGGTATCCATGGGCGGCGGTAATCGCTTACCATCAGGTGATCCGCCTGCTCGTTTGCCTCCTATATCATAAAAAAAATACTTACTCACTCACTCACGCACTTCACTCACTCACTCACTCACTTATCACCACTCACTCATGAACTCTTATGAACAGAAAAAAATGATGCGTCGTGGAACACTCGGTTGGAATGAAGTTAAGAAAGGCTGGTGACTCATGCTCATGGTGATGCTCGTGCTCGTGCTCGTGCCCTGCCCTGCCCTGCCCTGTTCTGTTCTGTTCTTGGCTTGTACCGCCAATATTTAACATATGCATCTATCGCACTAGTTTGGTATGTGACGCCAATATCAAACATTTGCATCTATCGCAGTAATATGATAAAAGTGACGCCAATATCAAACATTTGCATTTATCGCAGTAATATGGTAAAAATGACGCCAATATCAAACATTTGCATCTATCGCAGTAATATGGTAAGTGACGCCAATGACAAACATTTGTCTCCTACTGAGACCAAACGGAGGCGGCATTATCAGACATTTGTTAGTCTCGTAAATTCATCGGTATTCGGTTCGTCGACATTTGTTATGCAGTATCTGTTGCTCTTTTGACATGAAATCATTATTTATATGAATTTAAATTAAAAAAAACCGGCCAAGTGCGAGTCAGACTCGCGTTGCAAGGGTTCCGTACATTACACAATTTAAACAATGTATTTTTTGGGTCACAAACTTACATCATCATCATCATAGGCCTTTCAGTCTATTGCAGACTATACAGACAGTGTCAGGTAGGGTGACAACGTTTCACATGGCTGTGTAAGCCAATACGGGAGCGGCAACCACGACCGCAAGACAGGCAGGTGTAGTGTGCCCGTGGCGAACAGTTGTCGCGCTGATGACGCTTGGCACGCTCACTGGCGAGTGTCTTAAACCAAGCGTCATCGTGGATTTTACTACCGTCGGACACCAGTTTGCGCCACTTATCTCTGTCCTCGGCAAGCTTCTCCCATTGATGAACCGAGATGTTGAAGGCGTGCATGTCTCGCTTGGCGCAGTCCTTATGCCGTAGCATCGGTCGACCGACGCTTCTCTTGGCATCAGCTATGGCGCCAAGCAAAATACGCCGCGGCAAACGAGAAGGTTGCATACGATGCACATGTTCCAGCCAGCGTAAGCGTCTCTGCTTTAGCAGCGCAAAGAGGCTGGGCAGCTGAGCAATCTCAAGAACCCTCTCGTTCGTGACCCTGTCCTTCCAAGATATGCCCAATATGTTCCGGATGCAGCGCAAGTGGAAAGCGTTGAGACGACGTTCGTGCTTGGCATACGATGTCCAGGTCTCAGCCACGTACAAGAGTATGCTCAGGATGCACGTTTGATAGACAACCATCTTGGTTTTCCTGGTTAGATGTTTGTTTTGCCATACTCTTGCACTCAACTTCCCAAACATCGTTGCGGCTTTTCCGATTCGAACATCCGATTCGAAACTAACATATGTATACCAAAATTCAACTTAATTGGTTCAGTAGTTTCGGAGAAAATAGGCTGTGACAGACGGACAGACAGACAGATAGACGCACGAGTGATCCTAAAAGGGTTCCGTTTTTTCCATTTGAGGTACGGAACCCTAAAAATTGTGAATTTTTTACATTCTTCTTCTTCTTCTTTCTCCTCGCCACTTCCCGTTACGCGGGGTCGGCTTTCTTAATCTTGAGGCGCCACTTGCTCCGCTGATAAGCGTCGTCGGGAGTTAGGCCAAGCTCCTTCATGTCTCTCTGGACATTCGTCATCCAGGTAGTCAGCGGCCTACCTCTCCCTCTTTCATGCACAACCTTGGAAAGGCATTTTTTACATTCTAATTCTTATTATTCTAGTCTATATTATTTTGAATCTGACATATTAATCTTCTTTAAATTCTTTATTCATTTTCTGTCTTAGGTTAGGGTTTTTACAATATGTATATAAAAGTAAAATACAAAAACACATACAAAAACAATACAAAATACTTATAAACATATTATTAAAAAAACCTAACCTAGTGTGCCGCCAGCAACGGGGCAGGACCCAAGCTGCCGGTGGTCAGGGCCGCAGAGAGAGGAACAGACGGACTATCCGCGCCGTGTCCAAGATCACCGCCTTCTGCATCTGACCCTTGATCCAAGAGTCTCGACCAACACCTTGAGAGTTTCTCAAGGTGTTGGTCGAGACTCTTCTCTATGAGACCGTTCGCTGAAACGACTATCGGGACAATGATCGTCGAATCAACATTCCACATGGCGGTTATCTCGTGAGCCTAGTTACTGGACTTGTCATTCTCAGCTTTCACGACATTCTTATCATGGGGGATGGTGATGTCGACGAGCACGGCCTGGCGTTGCGATCGATCTATTTTCACATAATATTAATTATTATTCATCATCATCATCATCATCATAGGCCTTGTCCATCTTTACAGATGATTTAAGCAGCATCTATGAATTGTGTTATCTAGCGACAGCGTCGCTCGTGGCTAAATAACCAGATCCTTGAACGGCACAATTATTATTATAATCATAATCATTTTATTCATTAAACCAATTTACATTTATTTATTATTTAAATTTATTAGATTGTGGTTTCATTGTTGAAAGTTTTGTTTTTATTTTAATGTATTTACTAACACATAGCTATAACGATGGTACTATAGCTATTTATGCAACAAGTGCGGAAAGTGTATGATTTCCGACGAGTGGAATTTTATTCACGAGCAAGCAAAGCGAGCGAGTGTATAAAGGAATACGAGTCGGAAATCATCTTTACGCACGTGTATCATACAATGTTTTACTATGCATTGAGCGAGTAAATAAAAAAAACATATAATGGCAAATAAGTTTAATTATTAAAAAATTTAAAACAAAAAGCACTAGTGCGGAATGGTGCTCTTTTCCGAACTAGTGCGAGAAAGTAGCACCATATGTACTGTAAAAAAAAAATGAAAACAAAAAGCACTAGTGCGGAAAAGTAGTACTTTCCGCATGATATGGCTCCGTAGGAAACGCACTTTTCGAGCACATTGCATTGTAAACAATATTGTATAGAATTTTGAACGTTCCGAAATAAAGATATTTTTTTATATATTAAACCAAACATGGCAGGCGTGATGAAAACAGCTTCGATTATATTGTACGTAATGCATAGCTTTCAAACACATGAACCACGAGTGTTTTTACGGAAAGAAAAATACCAAGGCAAAGTACCCAAACATCAAACTCCATTTATTATTGCAAATGTGTATAATATATAATTTTTATTTCTCGTGCTCTGAAAGTGGGTCGTTGTTGTTCTAAGAAGTGCATGTGCAGAAAATGATACGTTTCTGCATTAGAGCATCTTACTTTCCAAGTACGTTTTTTTCTTATTTTTTACGATAAGCAATTAAAATTTGGTTTTTAATGGATTTGTTGTATAATTTCCATTCTTATAATTTACTACCCATTCCATAAATAAAGATACTTTTGTCTAAATTGTTAATTCGAAGTACCCTCATGAAATACTATTAAAGTTTAAACTTAGTCGTGTTTTTTTTAAATGCACAATACATGTATTTTACTTTCCTCGTATACGAAATGAAAAGTAGAGTAGTACGTGTTTAACTCGGGTGAAAGGCACCATTTCAGTCTCGGAGTGAGAGCGCCAAACTACCTCGACAGAGATAGGTGCCTTTCATCCTTTGGTTAACAATCTATTATTACTGACGAGTATCCATTTTTTATCAATTGGATACCATAAGCATCTGATCTTACAATTGATAGGCTCGGGTACAAAGCCCGTCTAGTGATAATAAAATTCTTGCCTGTGTGCGTGGGCAATTTCTTGGAAATCACCTGGCTGATTCACACGGCTCGCGATACCACGGTCTTTTGAAAATTGTGTAAATAACTTTAAGGTTTATATTATAGTAATGAACTATTTTAAGGCCAGCTTTTGGGTAGGGTTTATATTCTTACAAGTTACACTAAATAAACCGTTATTTAGGGAAATGCTCACAGGACTTAATATGTCCACTGTACAAATTAATTAACGAGAGTCAACAGAAACTAGTAGCGCAGAGCGTTTTTAAAACTCGAGTGACGCAATTGAATTTTCTATTACTTCTATAAGTAGTTATAGAACTACAAATTTTAAAGCAAAACTACTACTACAGGCTACACTATTGTAATACGAGATCAGCTTGGCAGTGTTTGAGATAAGTTATTACCATGCATTACTGAAGCGGTCAACAACTAAGAGTTAGGTATTTTTCTCCGTAATATCTTCATATGGCTATTTAGCCAACACGAACATGCCCAGAGAAATTGCCGAGGAAATTAGGGGGGCGAACCTCTTCATTCTGTTCTGCGTATTGGTTAAAATTAAAATATTTAATGGGCTCGACAGAGATCCTCTCTTGAAAGAGAGCTCAGATTTTAATTCTTACTTCAAAAAATAAGTGACCATATCCGTAAGAGCATATCGAACGATTTTTCAGACAAAACTAATTTTCGCAGTGGCTAAGGTAAAAACTACTTTTGGCTGATGGTTTACAAATTAATTTCGATGGAAACTAGTTTAAGCAAGCATAACATTAGACTCATTCTGCAAATCAGACGAATGTATGCAATCCGATAGGCTTGATCCTGTATCAAAATGAACATATTTTTAATACTAGACGCGAAGGTAAATTAACCAACAATAGGTAAAAACGCACCTAATAGTACCTACCTATGTACAAGTACATATGTAGGTACCACTAGGTTTTATTACTATTAGTCATAGCAAAGAGGATATAATAGGATAGCGGTACTGTCATAGTAAATTTTGTAACCACAGTAAATTCACTGCCATCTATCGACACACTTTAAAACTAAAAATGAAGAAAAGGAAGAAAGGAAAGGAAGGTACGTGAAGCAATTGAAATCAGAAAACATCGAAATTTCAATCAAAATGAGGGACAGGGGATTTCGTCTTCGTGGAATCCAGTAATTAGCAAATGTAAGGGGGAAAAAACATCCCACCACATACCATCGGATGTCGTAAGTGTTGTGTGTAGGCAAAGTGATAACCCTAGCGTACAAGTTAATAATCAAGATCAAGTGCGTTTTCGAGGCACGTGTTTTCCTTAGACTGTATCCATCTATTAAGGAGTTATATCTATCTTTGGTCATAGTAAATATACTAACAAGCTGTCACAAGCACAAGCACCCCTGATATTATTGTGTGAACACAGTCCTAACATCGAATATCATAAATATCATTCAAACACTTACCCGCGTCATTATTATGTTAACATTAGAAAATCCACCTTGTTACACGCAGCAAAGATATAAAATTAGGTGGCAATACACTGGACAAATACGTTCCCAAATTTACAAAATTATAGCTAAATTAGGACGCAGTTATCGCTTTTCGATTAAACGATAAGAATCTCTAATAAACAGAGAATAAGATTCAAATAAGCAGTCGTGTTGTTATATCACTGTTAGGTTGTTAATTAATTCATGACCTCGTAGATATAACACACGGAGTATACTGTAATGTAATTTGGTAAATCAGGAATAATAATTAATTAATGTATGATTTACGATCGTATTATCTAGTTTACAATGAATATAGCTTCTGCCCACGGCTTCGTCTGCGTAAATAGAATGATAATTTCTGTAATAAAAACTAACAAGTCCTTCCCGGCGACTCAAATTATCTACATGTCTATACATGTAGATATTTCAATGTTAAAATTATGAGTAAAGTCGACGACGGGGACAAAGACCACTATGGGGTTATTGACTTATTTTTAAGGGTCTCCGGCAAGCTCGGTTCTATACAAACGTAGTTCCGCTCTCATTTTAAAACGAGTACCTAGCTGGTTTGCTCTGAAACTTTGTACTTACAATAGGATAAGGTATATCTATGTCTGTAATTAGTTTATGTAGCCTCAGACACCATAGTTTAAAAAAATACAGCGAATTTACGTTTTTCATACAAAATTTGTTTTTGCTCTATTTCGTTTGTTTTATAAACTGGAGCGTCTGGAGCTATATAAACTAATTTCAGACATAGATATACCTCATGTCATTGTATGTGCAAAGTTTCATTACAATCCAAAACGTAGTTTTAAAATGAGAACGGAACTCCGTTTGTATGGGAAGGTGAAATTTGGCCGAGCTTGCCAGGGACACCTAGTGAAACTTTTATTCTACCTAATTGCCCCAATTTTTTTGGTCTGTCTATTAGCATGTTACATTACATAATTACAGCATTAGTAAAATTCTACTTTATTTCTAGTACTTAAGAGTTCATAGTCTTAAAAATAATCATCATTATCGGACTATATAATTACTTAAATTCACGAAGGCTGATATTTGCTTGTAATTTCATACAAAATTTTAAGGACAGTAGACCTTATCTTATAACTTTAAACGAGCAATTCTTGTATATGTGTGTGTGTATATAGTACATATCAGACATACCACCATGCCTCACATACGGATGCCAAACATGGACGCTTGATCTCAAAACAAGAAAAAAAATTCAAACAACTCAAAGAAAGATGGAGAGAAGCTGCCTGGGAATAAAATTAGGGACAGAGTGAAAAATACGATTATCCGTAAAAAAACTAATATTACGGACGCTCTAACTTTCTCACTAAAACGAAAGTGGACGTGGGCAGGTCACGTGGCCAGATACAACGACGACAGATGGACCATCAGAGCAATAAAATGGTCTGGACCATGGGGCACGCGAGCCAGAGCCCGTCCGCGCGCCAGGTGGACGGACGAGATAGTTGCGACAGCAGGGCAAAAGTGGCTCGATACAGCCACAGACAGAGACACATGGAACACTTTGGGGGAGGCTTTTACCCAGAAGGGGTCCACACATTTATGATTTAATTTCTGTTTAATTTTTGTTTTTATTATTTTATTTTTTAATATTTTAAATGTATAGTTTCTTACTACCTGTATATTCTTGTGCGGAATTAAATAAAGCTTTATTATTATTATATTATATACATATATATATTTCGGGGATCTCGGAAACGGCTCTAACGATTTCGATGAAATTTGCTATATGGGGGTTTTCGGCGGCGAAAAATCGACCTAGCTAGGTCTTATTTGTGGGAAAACGAGCATTTTTGAGTTTCTATATGTTTTCCGAGCAAAGCTCGGTCTCCCAGATATTAGTCATAATATATCATAATAGGAAGTTTACAACTTTACAGTCACATACGACTCCTTGACTAGCGCATGATAAGTAAGCGATATTAATCCGCTGCCGCGATCCATTTCTTTTGCTCGTTTTGTCTACCTCTCTATCGCTCAAATATATGCAAGACTGATAGAATATAACAAATTTTAGATTTCCGCAGTAAGGCCTCTAATCACCTGGCAGGTCACGAAACCCCAGTAGAGAACTATACCTAGTTGCGGGGCTTGCAAAGCCTTTGTAAATAAAATACACTAACCATCAGCCACGGGGTCGCGAAGATCTTTCCACGCCAAGGGGGTCGCGTCATGACTATAGAAGGTTTAAGGACAGACGGACAAGATGAAACTATACGGATTCTGCTTTCGCCATTTTGATTACGGAACCCTAAAAGAATGCTGACATACACGAAAAACTGGTTAACATGGAGACTATATAAAGGAGCCAAATCTCTATGTATGAAAAGTTTCCATCAAAAAACAGTAATTAGGCGGCGCCACCATACACCGAAATACTACCAAAAACAACCTACGTAATTTAATCGGGTTATTAGTTGCCTTATTATATGGTTCATGTGTTATACTCATGTCCCAGAACCTAACTAGCGCCACCGGAGAGATTAGGAACTATCATTTACAGCTGAAAGCTGGTCACTTTGCAATAGTTCTGCCATAAGAGATTGTCGTCCTTTCTATACCGTCCATACTGGTTAAGTATTGTTTGACCTTCACGCCATCTCTTGATCATGGTATACATTATTTGGTTGACCAGCGTCAGCGTTATAGTACAATGCTATAACCCAGCATTCCAAGGTTTCTACGACACTGACTAGATGGCAGTATTTTAACACTTGTTTAAATCCTACAATATTGTTGCAAACTAAAAACTTAAAAAAAAAAAGAAATACCGTCTTCAAAAAAGATAAAATAAAATAATATTATTCCTTTTCTATGCGCTAGCAAATCGGTACCAAGCCAAATTTTTAACGTGTCAACACCGTTAAATCGAATGCCAACCCTGGTGTAGTTTGATAAGAAAGAAAGAACCAGTATATAATGAGTATTGAGTACACCTCAAATATTAGGCATACATATACATCACTTATTGGCTTGGCACCGACTTCAAACATCAGTTGCTAGCGCATAGAAAAGGAATAATATTATTTTATTTTATCCTTTTTGAAGTCGGTATTTCCTTTTTTTAGTTTTCATTTTCTACTTTTTAGTTCAAATTTTTTCATGTCCACTTAGTCAAATGGCACTATTTAATTGTTAATGCTTAGTTTTATTAGTTTATTGATAAAAATACAAAAATCGCTGTATGTATGCTCATAATATTTCAGGAGTTCCCTCAATCCCTCATGGAATCCATCATCAGACTAAACCTTCATAAAAATGTTCTTTACAAATCTTACTGGCTTAGTACATAACAAAGAGGACAAATCGACATAGTGAACTATGCATCGTTAAAAATGTCACTTTTTCTGAACGTAAATACTTGATTTATTAATGAAAATACAAAAATCACTACATGTATGCCAATAAGATTCGAGGAGTTCCCTGGATTCCTCATGGATCCCATCATCAGAACTGGGTTTTGACAAAAACGGGACCAACTTGGGACTATACACATTCAAACAAAAAAAAATCAATTTTCGAAATCGGTTCACCAAAGACGGAGTTATCAGGTAACATACATACAAAAAAAAATACGGTCGGTACATGCTAAATTAAGTAGGTACATACTCGTATGTACCTATGTTGTTTTAACAAATTATACTTCGCTCCGGTGTATTGCCGGTCAAGTAATTAAAGCTAAAAAAGAAACTAAAAAACATACAACCGAATTGAGAACCTCCTCCTTTGAAATCTTGAAGTCGGTTAAAAATAATAAGGAGCCCCTCATGGCCCTCATACCAGTAAAGTTTAGTACCTTTTTAGGATTCCGTACCCAAATGTTAAAAACGGGAACCTATTACTAAGACTCCGCTGTCCGTCTGTCTGTCTGTCTGTCACCAGGCTGTATCTCATGAACCGTGATAGCTAGACAGTTGAAATTTTCACAGATGATGTATTTCTGTTGCTGCTACAACAACAAATACTAAAAAGTACGGAACCCTCGGTGGGCGAGTCCGACTAGCACTTGGCCGGTTTTTGTTGTTTAATTCCGGGAAAGTAAAACATAAACATTAAACTTGGTGTAATTATATTTTATGTACAAAACAAAACTTGTCAAACTTGAGAATTAAAAACTAAAAAAAGCGTTGGTTGATGCGAATTCTTTGCATCGGTGAACGTACTTATACATTCGACTCACACTTGGCCGAATTATTCGATTCTTGCGTAGTAAAATTCCTCGCACGATTGACAATAGGGGCTGATGTGCGTACTGCCATACAATTTGTTGAAATCTGAATTATGCCTATTTAGTTATCAGCTTTGGTATTAAGTGTATTTTTAATGCTAATCTAATAATCCGATTCGTACAATAATTTGTAGAACATAAAAAAGTAGGAAAGCTTTCATGGTAATTTACATTATAAATAGGTACCCATTCATTGCATTCTATCTGCCACCTTCCTGCTCAGAGCGACAGGGAAATAACATATATATACGTTTTAATTTCTCATGCTCTGAAAGTGGGTAGTTGTTGTTCTAAAAATTGTGCAGAAAATGATACGAGTCTGCCCTAGAGCACTGTACTTTCTAAGTACGATTTTTTTATTTATTTTTCTTACGAACATGACCGAAGTACATACCTATTTTATAAAATAAACTGTTTTAATAAGTACTTTTTTTATCCTAAATTCCAACTTTTTACCGTGATATCCGTGATGACATCATTTTATATGATGCTTAATTTTATTAGGTTTCACGAGGCAATTCTGCCAATTATACTGATTTAGACAAAAACTGGAATTAGCTACGTGACTAAACCAAAAAACACTAACCAAAACAACAATATTACATTAATTATTATACCAGCAGCATCAATAAGAAGATTTATTTTTTGCCAACACTCATCCAATCAAATGCGTGCTAAATTCTAAGTAGCCATAAATGCCATAATCTTGTACGTGCAAACAATGTTATTTTTAAGCTGTGTCCATGTCAGAATTCTGCCTCATCATTATTATCATTTTTATATTCTCACATTTTTGGCTTTAATAATATCCATGAACTTTTTTGACTCGTTTAGGTTATATTGATTGTTTTATCTAAAAATGGTGCTAAGGTATAAATTAGATTTAATAATGTGTGTAATTTTATGATAGAATTTAATTGAATAATTGTGTTTAATTGTATAATTTTATCCTCATATTTTATTGAATTTTAATGTTATATACGATGACATGTAATATTTAAAAATATTATGAATAAATGTCTATGTCAATGTCTAAGCTGTGTCCATGTCTGAATTCTACGTCATCACTGATCATTATTATTAATTTTATGATTTAATGATATATCACATTTTTTTGATTTAAGAGGCCATCCGTCCAATGGCGCCCTCATTAGGGGAATTGCGTTTGCTAATAAAACAAATAATTTCTGTGTATGATTCCCCAACATTTGGTCTATGTCACATAGTTTTATTTTGTTAATTTTTGGCGTTATCAACTAAACGGCAAATGGTGGCCACATTTTTTCGTTTAGGTGATAAAGTCGAAAGTAAAAGAAATGTACAGTAAAATCTCACTAATACGGCACTAATAATGCTGACACAAGAGTGCCGGATTACTGGAAAATTCAGTACTGGAAGTTAGAGCAAATTTGCATCAAATACTGATGTGGTTTTTAGTAATGTCGTAGAAATACATTTTACTAAACTACTAAATTCAAAGAAAATTCTACTCTTATCTGGAACTTAGCCATATAAAGAGATTGAAGGGGCGAGAACGTAAGCGCACATAGTAAATTAGGACATAAAATGATAATTTGTATCCCAAGTTTAGTGCCGGATTACTGGGTACACAGGACCATCGAAGTGTCGGATTATCGTGATTTCACTGTATACATATAGTTCAGCCCTCTGCTAGTCTGCTCGTCTATTGAAATCGGAGTTCCATTTTTTTCTATTACCCCAACTAGACCCTGGACCCTGGACTCTGGACCCTCGTATTGCGGTACCATGTAACTAGATATCCAATTTCGGGTTTTTTTTTTACCAAATTGCGTCTAAGACATGTATGGCTAAACAAGTTAAAAAAAACCTTGGCTATCACCAGCGAAGATATTGCGTTTCCACCAGAGATATGCGAGGTAGCTGAGCGGTGCGAGGATGCGTAGCGAGGATGAGGAACGTTCTGACCAGAGATGTGTGAGGATGCGTAGCGAGGGTGTGTAATAAGCGAGCGGGGTGCGGAGAGGTGCTGCTGAGGTGGGAAAAGAGCGCGCGCCACGCCGCTGGCCGCTGCTTACGTCTCCGTAACTAACACAAACTCATCCCGCGCAACTCGCGCAAGTCGCGCAACGCGCAACACATGCCTCATAAAAAAGAGTGCTGTGCTGAGCAAGGATAGGTAAATGAAGTGTTTCTATTGGTTTATGATTATGACAAACACATCCCTCGCTACGCATCCTTGCACATCTCTGGTGAAAACGCAGCATAAATGCTTTGCACCTAGGTACCAAACAACCTGTAAATTAACATCATACCAATAAACAAGTGAGTATGAAAAACGCGATGAAGTTAGGTAAGTATTTTACACAAAAAATATATGACAGTTTTATTAATTGAATGATTAGTGTTTGGCCTATGACAAGATAATTACATCATTTGCTGATATGATACAAATAAAAAATACACTATTTACGTTGTGTCACTTACAACGTTCGGAATCATTCACATGTTCTCTCCAAGCCACACGAAAATTTTGCATGTGGTATATTTTTAGGAGATTGTTCAGAGGGCTATTAATGGAGGTCAACCGGGATAAATGCGTCACTTGGGTTAAATGCGTCTTTTGAAGAATAAACGGAATATTTTAGACCTATTGCAACACTCTAATGGCCACCAAATTTTTATTGTAGACGCGAGACGGCTATACCTAATAGTTACAATATGTTGCCTTTCGAAGATATCTTCAATAGACGCATTTATCCCGGTTGACCTTACACGATTCTTTTGCTCGTTTTTTTTTATTATTTTAAACTTAAAACAAATAACAAAGGCAGTGTGAAAGCGATTGTGTCTCGATATTGTTAGGTACGTTAGAGCGCGTAATTTAAAACAGATGCAACTGACTGCGTCGCGTGGCGCGTGCATTATAATGAAAACACGCCTAACTTAAAAAATTGCAAATCTCAGTGTTCGTTGTGTAAGTAATACCTTCCATGTAGTTATGTTACTATTGTTAGCTGTCGGCTTGTACTTTTCCTATACTAGGGTACTTTTAAAATAATGTCAAAAAAGATTTTCAAATTTTTTTACGCCTATAATTAAAACTTCTCATGCGACGAAACAACAACAACAAAATCGCTATATAATACTACATACAGGATGGCCCAAAAATACATAAACAACTATTTCTTATCTTAGGTCTTTTACAAAATGTAATTAAAACTTAAAACTACAATTATTTTACTAAAACAAAACGTAATATCGACAAGTTTGGGAACAAATCAAATTATTTTATTAAATATTTTGATTTGTGTTTTTTTAAGTAGTCACACTATTATATATAAATTAAAAACTGTAATAGATGTCATATATTAAAGAAAAAGTGACGAAGCCCTCCAGTGGTGAAGGCCGGATCCGTATCCGTATCCGTACAGTTTTTAAAAACGTAATATCATCAAAATATTCTAGCATTGACACACAATCGCAAACGTTTGTTAAAATTATGAATAATATGCCGCGGTAAAAATCTTTGCCAACTTATTTTAGGGCCAACCTGTAGTTATGTAATAAAATTTTACAAGTCGATCTGCATACTACTTAGTCGTATAAGTTTATGAAACTAGCGAGTACCTTATACTCGTACAAGTGCAATCCAGATAAGATGACAAAAAAATATGTAAGTCTATAAGTATAATCGAGCTGATTTCAAAAATCAAGGGCAATTGATGTCAAACATTTTTTAAATAAAATAAAATTGGTACACGCTGGGACGCAAACTGACGTACAATATTCAATGTGACGTACAAAATCGATAACAAAGTAAAGACTTAAAATTGCATTACATTACTAGAATTTCGAAACAAGCGCCTCCCGATAGGCATCGTATAAATAGTACTCTTAAATCACACACGTTGTATTACCTAACCACTTAAACGATATTCATTGTGAGCGCCGCACGTGAGAAACGTCCCATTGAAATTGATAGAATCGCGTACGGCCTAACAGTATTGCGGTAAGCATCGTGGCGTTAAGCCGCGCGAAATGTGGAAGGTCATAATAGCCGCGTGCACGAGCCTGGTGGTCACCGCTCCGGTCGACGATCGGGTCGACTTCTCACCCATCAATCAATTCGCTCTCAGACTCTTAGACAATGCATATGCTTTCCAAGAGAACTTTGGGCGGCAAAATTTTGCTGTTTCCCCATTATCAGTATGGAGCGTCTTCTCGCTACTCGCCGAAGGATCGGCAGGGGACACCTTCCAGGAACTAATGAAGGAACTTCAGCTACCTCAGGATTTGAGGGCAACTCAAGAGTTACATCTTGCGGCGGAAAACATTTTAAGAAGCAACGACCCCGATCTCGTGATTCACAAACAAGCAGCCTTGTTCCCCGAATGTTCATTAGAGATACACCAAGAGTTTTGTCAAGCAGCTAACATGTACAGAACAGGTGTATATTCTGTTGATATTACTAACACTACCAGACTGGCTGATGATATAAATTATTATATTTGTGTTGCTACAGAGGGACAAATAAGAAACGCAGTGAAAGAAGAATTTCTTAGAGATTTAAGGCTGCTTATAGTAGACGCTTTGTACTTTAAAGCAAATTGGACATATCCTTTCGACCCAACCGCAACAAGAGAAGAAGATTTTTACAATGGACAAGGAAAAACAATTGGACGAGTAAACATGATGTTTCACAAAGCATCTCACAATGTAGGAGACTCAAACTCTATAGGAGCACAGATCCTTGAAATGACATATGGGAAACATGAAGAATTCTCAATGTTAATCCTTTTACCTTTCGAAGGGATGCCACTGAAAACATTACTTAGCAATTTAGTTACGTCTCCATTAGACTGGATAACGGACTTTAAAAGAGACGATAAACGGCCGGAAATTGATGTGTTTATTCCCCGTTTCAAAGTATCTTCTCAAATTGACTTAATTCCTGCTTTAAAATACACCGGGATTCATACAATTTTCGACAGTGAAAAGGCGCAGTTGCCTGGTATTTCTGACAGTCCTTTATTTGTGTCTAAAACAATTCAAAATGTAGAAATAGATGTAAAAGAAGAAGGTACAGTTGCCGCCGCAGCTACAGTGGTTGGGTTAGAGAATCGGTTTCTTTCCCAGAGGTTTGAGGCTAACAAAGAGTTTGTTTTCATGATCACACATAGGAAATCTAATGTTATTTTGTTTGCCGGTGTGTATAGTGACCCTGCTGTTGTGTGAATTAAAGTACTTTAATATAATTGTGTTTTAATTGGTTGAGAACAACGCAACGGTGATAAAAATCGTTAGCTACAATACCTCTCTATGAGATGACTAACTATTGTAAACCCTTTTTTTCAACTGTGACCTATGAAACCGTTAATATAGCGTCGTTTTACGTCTTTTAGTTACAAATTAAGTGCTAAGTGTCGCTTAATTGTTTGTTGGGTGGTGCCGTAGGAGCGGTGGGAGAGAGGTAATTGACTTTTGTAGGACGCCACCTGGGTCAGCACAATCGCCGCCACGCACCTCGACCGCATCGTGCGGTTGGCATCAGGAAAAGCCGCTGAGCAGGCGGCGTCCTTAAAGAGGGACAAGTACTCGGGGCTAACAAACTATTTGTTCGTTCTCCTTGCTGTGGAGACGTCTGAGTGCTGGTACGCGGAGGTGAAAACTTTCCTCGGGGAGCAGGGGCGTCGCCTGCAGGAGAGGGGTCTCTCTCGACACTCTCGACCCCCATACCGGGTTGTTCCTGGCGCAGAGGTTGTCCATCACGGCTCAACGCGGAAACGCAGCAAGCGTTATGGGCACCTTTGCGTCGGGGGCGATGCAGGGTGGGTTTTTCGAATAGTGTTTATGGGTTAGTTTAGGTTTAGTTTTATTTATAGTTAAGTTTATTGCTAAATTTCTTAGTTCTTAAGTATTTTTAATGATGGTACTTGTTTAATGGTGATTAAGTAAAAAAATATATTACTTCGTTATTAACCACTATTAATTAACTTTTTAACCGACTGCGTCAGAAGGAGGGTAAAGTTTTTCGAGCGTATGTCCATTTCTTTGGTACGCCTTACAGCCCAAACAGCTGGGCGGTTTTTGACATATGAGGTGTCGTTGAATTCGTCTGAATTGTGGTAGTGATAGTGACATAGGCTATTTTTTTTTCTTACCATAGCAATATGGGTATCAAATAAAAGGTAGAGAAAAGACCATTTCAAAAATATAGGTATGTAAATAGTCGGATTTTTTGTTTATATAATAATAATTCCTCTTGTTACAAAACACTCGTTTTGTGACGTGATATTGTTTTTTTATTTTATTTTTTCTTGTTCACATGATGAGAAACCTAATTTGACGATTTTGTAATCCCAAGTAATCAAAATACAACAAAAAGATCGTGCACCGTGTAAAATACCGTGTTATAAAAACCTTGTAACAGGTTTATAAGTTTAAGTACATAAGGAAATTAGTTAGTATATAAGGAAATAAATGTACTCATCATTGACACTGTATGTACAGTGTGCCTATAAGATGGCATTGGAACCGGTTATATCTAAAGTTGGCATCACTTATAATAGCAATTAAAATTTCAATGACATTTGTAGCACTTAGGCATTCCTATGTCATGTTCTTGCTTCCTTATGATTCGGTCAAGTTACGTTCCAATGTATGTGGAAGACAAACTAATTAAAACTCTTAACATCAAATTCTCAGGTCTGCTCGTTCTTAAAGCTGTAAAAAAATCATAATTCTAAATCCAAGCAAAAAATACGTCTGTGTCGCATAATTCATACAAAAAGCGACATGGCGCCATTCATTTATTACGTAAGACGATTTTTGCCAGTTTTTGACCCCCTCCCACCCTATGTAAGAAAAAATAAGAATAGGCCGACCCCCATTATACCTATAGTCCAGCGACCCTGGAATTGGTTACGTAAGGATCTAAAGGAAAAATGATTGGTTTGTCTTAGTTTTTATTTTTCAAAAAAATCTTTTATGGACATTTATTTGTGTTTGATAGCATAGTGTGGAAGTACAAATGTCATAATTTCATAGAAATTTGAAAATTGAAGCATCTGTGATCTTACGTAAGAACTAAGAAGACTCCCTCCCACACCCTTGTAAGAAAAAATAAGTCATGCTCAACCCCCCCTCCGCCCCTAAATCGTCTTACCTACGTGATAAATGAATGGCGCCCAGTTATAAAACCTACTGGGTACTTCCCGTTGAATTAAAAGCATGAAATTTGGCAACAGGGTTGTCTTAAATATATAAAACTTTACAAACTTTTTTATGAAAAATTCGTATTTGCTGGTAGTCATGTCAGTGTATATATGGTACAACTGCAATGTTTGTACCTCAATCATAGCTGCTCTTCGTATTCGTAGGTATTCCTAAATTCTAAAAGTGCTATTCGTAAAAGTACTATTCGTTGCATCACTATCACTACTCAGTACCTAGGAACTCCAAAACAAAATCCAATGTTAGTAAAGATTACTAATTTATTGAGGCATAAATTACCTAAGGAAGAACCCGTCCACAGCTATTAGTGTAATTGTATTAACCACTCCAAACGTTACAATTACAAATGGCGTCTCATCAGGTTAGGTAATTTGCGTAAATCGTGGTCTCGCATTACGAGCAAATTACTGTCAGTAAAAAATCTTTATTGATTCGAGTGGGGTTCAGTATTTTTTACCACACCAGTTGGTAAAGGCTCTCTTGATTGTCCAAAAACTGATAAGAAAGTTGCCTTATATCCACATATGAGGCAAACTAATCAAATGCAAATTTTGAGTTAATTTCTTATGTTTGATGGTAGAATTGGTTTTTAAAATATGA
The DNA here is from genome assembly GCF_947568885.1 of Cydia strobilella. Taxonomy (NCBI): domain Eukaryota; kingdom Metazoa; phylum Arthropoda; class Insecta; order Lepidoptera; family Tortricidae; genus Cydia; species Cydia strobilella. The sequence goes on along the minus strand of NC_086042.1, from coordinate 16,089,543 downwards.
TGATTTTGAATGATAAATATTTAATGTCATTAATTTTGAATTTATTATAAGATACATTAATTTTCAAAATTTATATAGCCTATGTCACTAACACAATTCTGACGAATTCAACCACATCTCATATGGGCTATATAAATTTTAAAAACCGCGCCCGCTAATGAAAAAAGGGAGGGGGGGGGTTATTTGTTTTCTTACTTTAGCAATATGGGTACCAAATGAAAGCTAGTGAAAAGACCATTTCAAAAATATATGTAAACAGTCTGGTTTTTGTTTGTTTTAATAATAGTTGCAGTTTAATGTAACAGAAAATTATACTTTTTTTCAACTTAATGTATATTTTTCTTATTTTTGGTTATATCTGGTTAATTATTTTTTCAGTCACTTTGTATGTACTTTGGAATGATCCATTTAGTCATTTTCAATTAAGAGCAGTTCAAAGTCAACTGTGGATTGAGAATTTTTTGAACGTTTTCTAATAATCGAGTTCCAGAAGACTTCTAGACCAAAAACCGCCGCACTAGTATTGGAAAACTATGTAGGTATTGGAAAACCATACCTACATAGTTTTAGCTTTGAATTTAGCTTCGCGATAACAGGGTAAACGATTGAATTACTTTTCTGATGTCACTTCCGCTTGTTATGCATTGTTGGGCACAATTTCAGTTAAGATATGTCTAGCCTTGAACTGAAGGATCTATTGTGATAAGATTGTCAGTGAATGAATAATAACATTAATAACTGCCACCAAAAACTATGATGTCTATGATTATGTTAAACATAATGCAAACAAACCTCTACTACTTACTACTTATAGTTACATACCTACTAGGTAATAGGTAATTAGTGAAATTAACTATCTACTTAGGCCAGAACAGGAATTAACCAGCCATGTTTATATAACACTAGTCGGGCATATCCCTATTTCTTCAGCTTTATAATGTACCTTACTATTAAATGCTATTAAAACAGTTTTTCGAATGTACTTCCGAAAAAAAATACATGTAAAACCTTGTCACGAAGTAAATAGTTAACAGCCATGTTAACCTTACGAATGTGCTCTTGACTTTTAAAATTTAATTAAAATAAAAGCAATAATACTTACAATGAAATATAAAGTGGTCGTAAATTTTTCAAAATTAAGCGCATCGAGACGTCATCTTCGTTAGGCATATAATATTGATTAGACTGTAATTGAAAAATGTACATAGGGAGAGACCAACTGTACGTAAGCAATATAAATAAGAAAAAATTGCAAGTGAAGGTGTCAGATAAAACACCGATATTATGAAGTAGGTAAGTACGTTTATGCCATAACGATAGCATTATATTGGTTGCTAGTGAACAAGCAGCCGAGCGAGAAGCGAGCGACAATTTTGTCGCTGGACTATAAAATGCAAGTACCTATATGAGTAAGAGTGCATACACCACTTGTAAGCATAATTTATGTACAAAGTTATACCTATAAGATGGAAAACCCGGTAGAGTAACCAAAACATTAATAAGGCTGTAGCGTGTAATTTACGAGTGAAGATGACAAACGAATCGTTGGCGTCGCTAGTGACCCGCGTAGTCACGAACCTGGCACGTTGCAGGCAGGCTTTAGGAGGGGAAAATCCTCAACCCACTTCACATTCATGCCAAGATGTCAACGTGTCGTGTCGTGAGAGATTAATCTTCTGGTAAGCCAGTCTTAAAAGGACTTTGCATTTTGAATACTTCATTAAATTTTAATCTACTGTGCTTGTTTGTTCCATTGCGTTTTTATTGGGACATGTGGTCGCTCCCTCATGACTGAGGATCGTGGTCATCAGTGGATGTATCAGTATAGGTATACATACATATAAATCAAAAGAATAAAACCTTGATTTATAATTATATCAACTTGGTCTTCTTCTTCTTCTTCTTCGTCGTTCCCTCATGACTGAGGATCGTGACCAAGAACTATATCCCTCCATTTAACGCGATCAAGGGCTATGTGGGCTGCCCTCTGCATGGAACCACATGCTTGTCTAATGGAATCCGACCATCTTGCCGGGGCTCTTCCTCTAGCGCGCTTGCCTTCAACTTGCCCCAGTATGATGTCACGTTCGAGGCTGTGGTGTGGCGATCGCATTATGTGCCCAAAGAATCTGAGAGCCTTCTCCTAGCAGATTGTTGAGAGTCGTTTGTTGATTTTTAGGATCAACTTAGGTACCTACATGATAATCAATGAAAAAATACAATGTTCTCAAAAACACTGGCTAAGTGCTAGTCAAGGCGCAGGGCGAAGTATTTGAGTATTTATCCCTACATTTCAATATGTTCGGAATATTATCTTCATCATTCAGTTTGATCTGACCAGTAGTTGTACTTACTTGCGCCTACCATTTCCTCATCACCATTACACCAGAGTGCGGTTAAGTGCAATTACAATTAGCTTAGAATTACTAGACGATTGTACGATAAAGTTAAATTCCTGAAGCGGCCAAACGTGGGCAGGGATATGTACTGAAAAACGCTAAAAGTTAAACGAGAAAATATTAATTTATATTTATTTGTTTGTAATCCTGTAATTAAAACTATTATAGCGGAATCCGAATTAAAAAAAAAACTGTTAGCAACGGGAAGTGAACTTCTTCGTTCTTCTTTATGTAAACCATTACTTGTCAAAAATCATTTGTATGAAATTCCAATAACGTTAAGAAGGAATTGACACACGGTACTTAGAGAAAGTAGAGCGGATAGAAGCAAAACAATTAAAAAGCACATTAAAATTCTATAGACGCTTATCTAATCTTATATTACCTACTCAGTGAAATGGCTTATATGGCAAAAGTGAGAAAACTGAAAAATAAGAAATGTCCAATTTGTTAAAGTTGCTGTTATTTGCACATTATGACTTCAGGGCTTTTTTAACAAACTCCCAATTCCCGTTACACATGTGATATCAAGGCGAGTCGCGTATCGAGTAAGTATCCCTACTAATATTATAAATGCGAAAGTAACTCTGTATGTCTGTCTTTTATCTCTTCACACTTAAACCGCTGAACCGATTTAAATGAATTGGTAAAGGACATAGCGTAGTTTTTATCAGTCATTATCATCATTCTAAGCAGACGAAGTCGAGGGCAAAAGTTAGTATCCGATAATGATTGTTTTGTTATTTTTACCAGATTTAGTGTCCTCAGCATCTGCTTCTTCTGTTTTCAAAAGTTGAGAATACAAATGCTCATAATTTTGTGATAGGTAAGTACAAGCAGCTTTAGGTTTACATCGTAATTACGTTGAGAGATAGGTTATAGACAATGTAAGCCACAACCCGAAGTTTGGTTCCAGCATGATCAGTATCTCCGGGTACAGAAGAGATTTTTTATTGTTCTGCCCTACCTACCCTACTCTCTCTCTCTTCCAAGCTATATATCCCACATCCCACATGGTGATGGGGTCAGCTTTCCGAATCTTTCGCTTCCACTTCGCCCTATCCCCGATGTCGTCTTCGGACACTTTGCACCCAATCATATCTTTTAGCACCACGTCTTTCCATCTACTACTACTACTACCCTAATATTAATCAATATCCGCTAAATCTGTTGCGATAGTTAGATACACGCAACCAAAGCCATTAATAAGATGTCATTCAATTGACCGTCCATTTTACAAACAGATCAACAAAGCTGTTGCTTCATCACCATCCCATCTTGCCTAGCTCGCATGTGGTGAAACTTGAAGCTGGTGCAATGTTGTCTTTGCTAAACAGAGGATTAAAGACGTACCTACCTCTGACTAGTTTTAACATGAGTACCTACGCAATGTCTGTACGAAACATCGCTGCATTAAAAAACAAAAAGTAATTCAAAGACGTCCTTTATCCGGCCGCAGTTTTGATAATCACTGTATAGACGAACCTACTACACTGCGTCGGGGCTATTTATACAGAGTACAGATAGAGGGTGCAGGACAATAATAAAAGTATCTTACCTAGGTTAATACTTGTTATTAATTGTCCTGCACTCTGTTAAGTAATTATTATATTGTTCTGGTCAGTACGAAAAAACATAGCATCATAGCAAATTTTAGTAATAATTTTACGAAGCTATAATATATTTTGATTTAAAGGAAATTAGGGTACCTAATCCTAATGCGGTTGCACATCACTATCGTGGCATGGCCACATATTATCATAGAATAGCATTAAATGACTAATGTAGGCAATGGTTATTCGTAAAGGGTAATCAGAATGCCTTTTGTACCTATCGATGCAATACAGCCGAGCGATGACTATTAAGTAGGTAGGTACTTAGTGATCATTTGAACCTAATCCTGTTTACTGCTTAGTGTGTGTTTGTAGAACTTGGTTAAAGTTTAAGATAGGACAATGTATTAACTGGTTACAGTAGTGGTGGTCGGTAATAGGTTAACTCGAAGAGATCCCTGAAAGGGATACGTTCGCCTTTATTTATTTTTATTTTATTTAAAAGGCACACTAAACAGACAACATTCAACATTGTTACAAAGAGTACATGAGTGGTAGGTATTACATAAGAATGCCATCCAAAGCAATCATGCACAGCAAGAAAGAAATATAAGGAGCAAAAACTATCCTAAAATTATAAAAAAGTATCCCAAAACTACTCAAAATTACACTAAATTACAAATTACAACATTTCGCAAATACTTAATAAATATAGATAATAGGGGAATAAATTTAGAAATTGCACCCATTGTGTTGCTAAATGAAGTACCTACGTAAATAAAGGAATAGGATCACACGAGTGTGTTAATGGTTAATTATGTACAGATACAAACACTGTTTTATCTACACACATATAATAAGCTCTCTATGATGTGTTCAAGAACCGCATGTTACGATCAGCAATGCGGCATCGATTCTCTGTCGCGTCACGGTATCACGTGGCGTCTCCGAAATATCTTGATCGCCCATTTTACAATAAAGTGGTGCTATAATTAGTTTATAAAGAAGAATACAAACAAATTTTGTACGAATTAATTAACAAATTTTAAACGTCAAATGGCGGTAAATGAAAACGTTTTTAGCGTTCCGTACCCAAAGGGTAAAAACTGGACCCTATTACTAAGACTCCGCTGTCCGTCTGTCCGTCTGTCTGTCTGTCACCAGGCTGTATCTCATGACCCGTGATAGCTAGACAGTTGAAATTTTCACAGATGATGTATTTCTGTTGCCGCTATAACAACAAATACTAAAAAGTACGGAACCCTCGGTGCGCGAGCCCGACTCGCACTTGGCCGGTTTATATACATGTCATGCAAATTAACGTATGTATTTTTTTAACAAACTAGAGTCAGCCGCAACTGCCATATCGTTCCATATTATCTTATTAAGTACCTATAGTGTTTGTCAAACTCGAAGGGTAGGGTGACACATGTCAAAAACAAATTTTAGGGTTGTGGCAATGCAATTTAGAAACGATTTTTTACGATTCTTGAGTAAATCTGCAAAGATAATTGATTTTATTGGTGATGATTTCTATTTTTAGTATACATACAATTGGACGCAACTGAAACGATTTGACACGAGCAGAATCGAATCGGTCGATAAGTAGAGTCAAACTCTATTGCAAATATTGCAATTAATTGAGTTCCGTTTTACATAATGAAACTCAAGGATAGTAAAATTTATCTTTTTATTTTTATAACATTCATAATTAGATATATTTTTGTGATTTGTGTCTATATAATGAGATACTTTAAGCTACGAGGATATGTATTTTTGTCCTATTGAGATTCAAGTTATTTTTGTTGAAAAAGGATTGATCTGAAACGTCAATGGCATGGAATGACAAAAAATATGACACCGTACACTTCGCGTTATAAAAAGACTATACCTAAAACATATAACATTTAACATGCGAGATTTGTCAAAATGGCAATTGACACTTCATTTCGAGTTAAACGTCAGAGCAGTTAAGAGGCCGGTGTCGATTTTAGTCGCAAAAATGTAAAATTGATAGATTTAGTCCGTGAAATTTTACACCTTTTGTTACCTAATTGAAATAACAAGTACTGGTTTCTATTAGTACGTCCTCTTATCTTACCTTTTATCAGATCAATTTTTTGAAAACAGACTCACTAAATTAGTAATGTTTGCTTTTCTGATGGACGTTTAGGTAAACGCGCGTAAAGCACTGATTTTGTCGCTCTTATTTGTAAATTTGGTAAAGTTTGGGCTGCTAAACATGGTAATTTTGTATTACACATATCCTGTACTTGACGTTTATCAGACTACATTTTTATTATTATGACTTTTAAGTAGTGTAAATGAAAGTTAGACGAAATCAATTTTCTTCAGAAATTACTTCAAAACAAGTGACAATTTCTCTAAAAATCGACTTAATTTCAACGTAATTTTGATACTTAAACAATCTATAACATTTGCTGAAACTATTCTTATACATCAATTTGTATAATTTACCACCATGATTTTTTGATGAATTTTTAAAAACTGCCCCTTCTCTTCATGCATTACCGGTGACGCACGCTCGCGACCTCATTATTAAAAGGCAAGATAAGAAAACGTGCTAATAGAAATCAATACTTGTTATTTAGATATTACGTAACAAAACGTGTATAATTTCAACGACTAAATCTATCAATTTTACATTTTTGCTCCAAAATCGACTACGGCCTCTTAAATAAAATCAATAATCCTAACAGACCACTTAGTATCGAAGTGGAGGAAATACCGATACCGCTAATAACGTCCTTTTGTGTTGCTAAATCTAGCACACACTGGTGTGTGACAAATGAGTCCAGAAAATTTTTGTTAAACGTTGTAAGTTACGTGAAAAAAAAACTACCTTAGGAATCTTTTTACTTCAGAACATCATAATTTTTGCTTTTGAAACAGAACATCAAATTAAACAATCTATCTGCGTGTGGTCCCTAAATATGAACATAGGCCAAATTGTAATTCCCAGTGATATCAATTTTAAATATACCATAAATACCATCTAAAATCCGAAAATGTTACTAGCGTTTCAATGGAACTGGAAAAGTCTACATCATGTACCTTTTGTCATTTTACCGCATCTGCCCAAAAAATTACAATAGGACATACCCTTTTTGGTGGTAGATAAGCATGACGCTAATTGGAAATTTAAACCCCCATGATAAGTAGGCGTACCTAGTACCAGCAGCTTCAACTTAATTTAAACCCCCATGACAAGTAGGCGTACCTAGTACCAGCAGCTTCAACTTAATTTAAACCCCCATGACAAGTAGGCGCGTACCTAGTACCAGCAGCTTCAACTTAATTGTTTACAATGTTAATGTGGCGTATTTTCCCATCCTCGCGTGAGTCAATGATCAAAGATACTCAAACTTTGCACAACTGCTCAAAAACATAGAACGTCATATTTATAGTCATAATAATAATTACATTATACATTTTTGTAAGGTTATAAGTTTAAATTTGGAACAGATATCGGAACTCAAGTGGGTCTCTATTCTAGTATCCATAGATATTAAAACAGTTATCGATACGAAACGTCAAATCGGTATGTTTTATTAATATAAACCGCACGACATTTGATCTCGAGATTCTCGAGGGACATGATCATAATAGTCTAATAAAATTAATACTCAACTCAACAAATGAAGCACCCATGAAAACTTAAATCAGACCAAGCAAATCGACCTTGTGATTCTAAAATACGTACAAAATGTGATTGTTTCTTAAACAAAAGAACCATTAAGATCCAAATACAGTTACACTTATCTGGAGAGACAAAATAAAGACTATTGTTGCTCGTCCTTGGAAGTAACTATGTGAAATTGAATAACACAATGTGTTACATTGTTTTGTTGGATGCCTCCTTTTAAATGCCGGGTTGAAGGGTCCATTAGAGGGCTAAAGGAGTGTCAAGAGGTCTGTTTATCTAACATAAAAGATACTACATGATACTAAATGCGAGTACACGCAGCGTTCACGACATAAACCACAAAAAATAATTCAATAAATTGCGGTAAGTTGGTAAGGTAATAAGAACCTAAAACTGTATGACTTACATAAAGTTAGAAGAAAGTATGTAGATTATGCACCATAGGTAACCATGGGGCACCTTTAATAATTATATGTATTATAGGAAAACCTGTAATATATACCTAAAATGTAAATTTGGCAAATGAAATATTGGACATAAATTTTCGGAAACATGACAGGTATATAACCAGTCAGCCAATGACTTTGTACCTTAACACAGATTATACGATATCCATGAGAAATCTCATAATATAACTGTTACTGTCACCAGGAGCATGTAAAAAAATATTTTGTATAAATATTTTTTATGTGGAGCATGGAAAACATTTTTTAATACAGTTGCTCAAAAAGTGCTACTTTTCGTGGCTGTTTAGCGTGCGGAAAGTTGGTTTTCGCGAACTAGTGCTTTTTACTTTTCCAAATTTTTTAAATTTTTACTTGTTCCAATTCATGACTACTTATTGATGAGTGTTAATATTAGTTTCCTTTAAACGTCACAATCAACATAAAAACCTACTGTTAATGTAAGAATACGAAAACTATGCATATTTCATATTTTATCACTTACCTCTTCATCATTATAAGTATTATAACACGTTTATTTTTTAATGTTGAAAAACCGTTCTTAATAAGTTGTCTGAATGGAACGGAACGCCTGTCAAAGAAGAGGCGTATTTTCTTACTGCAAGAATGTTTTAAGTTTCCAAAGGCAACATTAGATATTGTTTTTATAAATATACGATACACAAATAATCGTAAATAACGATATTTAGGTAATAATAGTACAATATTTTAATATTTACAATTGTTTCTGTCTTATAGAACATGCATTTGAAAAAAAAACTTTCATTGAAGTGGGTTTAATAATAATAGCAAAATCTATTCTAGTCGAATAAAAGCTAGAAGAAAAACACCTCTTCATAATGTCAATGTCAATGATGTCACAGAATTAATAATATAAAAGTTCCGAATTCCATTCCTTACTTGTTGATTTTCTTATTTTTTCGCAACTGTATTAAAAAACGTCGTTCGATACACGTGCGGAAATGTCATCTTTCCGCACTAGCATCGAAATGTACTATTCGCCCATTTGTGACTTTTCTAGTGCCCTAGCATAGATTGGTATCTAAGAAGCTTTTGATCCTGGATAGAAATGGAATTGATTGGCGTCACGAAAAAAAAAATTACAAGTTGTCAATTTTGTCTGACTGTACATATTTTCTAAAGTCTGTAAATCTCAATAACCGTAATTAAAACGTTAGGAAGGATGTCCTAACACAAATTTGGCGTTAGCAGCACGGGATATATTAGCTGCCCTCAGTGCCCATGTAAATAATTGACCCTGTACTATAATAAACACTGTTTTGACCGAACTCGAGTCGAGTTGTCTTGTTAATTTATCCAGAACCCGGTACGTCAGAGTAATTGTCTATAATTTATATGAAGTCACGATTCTCATATGATTAATAATTACCGCACGAAACATTCATGGGGAAATCCGTGGCGTAGCTACGATCGTTGCGTGACATTTACGTGAACATGGATTGACGGAAAACTAATAAAATATATAACTTTTAAAATAAGAAAACCTCCGTTACTACTCAAAAATTATAAAAAAAAACTATTCTTTTGATACGCGATACCAATATGTTTAAGTCAAGTCAGTGCCAAATAAAAAAAATGCATTATAATCCCTTATAGTTACACTATTAAAATGTACCGTAAAATGGGGTGAGTAGGAAGAAAACCTCGATATCATTTTTACATATGAAAACTGAATAGTGTATGTTATAAGTGTTCCGGACGTTTGTATTTTAGTTTTTATTCTATTTTGGGTAGGTCCATTTCATAACTTTGACGATAAACAGGAAATCCCACCTCACCCCGTAGTCCCTCGTAATTGGGGTGAGATAGGTTTTCATACAAAGGTGATTTTGGAAGATTGTTGGATCGTTTTTTTTTAATTATGAGTATTACTATAGCTCCATTTTAAATTGGAATACATTATTTTTGTAGCAGTAGCCTTAAAATCCCATCTCACCCCCCTTTCATACCTTCTCTCCCCATTCATAACCCAACTCTCCCCGCGAACCCTACTCACCCCATTTTACGGTACATCATAACTATAGTAAGAGTTTTGAATGATTCACGGTTAGTTTCACTAGACTTATATTGACCGGGATATAGACCGTGATTACCTTTTGTATTATTTGTGAGCTGCCGATATTTTGACGCAGTTACATGCATCATGTTCACGGGTGACTGAAGATAGCGGGTGGGTGTCAAAGTTGTGTAGACAGCGCTCTGTCTACCCTCATTCTTGCGCGTCGGCTGCGTTCACTTTCAACGTTACTAACGGTCGCATTCACACTTGTTGGTCGGTGGATAATACAAAAGGTAATCACAGTCTATATCCCGGTCAATATAAGTCTAGTGATAACTATAGTAATCAATAATTTTCAATTATCTTAAATAACTGACTCTAATGTACCATTGCGGCTCTGTGCCAAATACAGCCTAGCTGCATATTTTTCATTCAGTCTGACGCACCTTCGGCCTTCGCAATTACGATACTTTGAACATTATTCTGTGTTTAAGCACTAATCTCCCGCAGCTCGCGTGTAGGCGGGCCTGTCCTGAACGCTTCAGGCCTTCGGCCTTCACATTTAAGATACTCATGGAGTTTTAGGAACACATTTATGCACAGGTCGGACGCTCCGAGCCTTCAGCTCTACTATTGTTCTTCGTCTGAGCACTAACCTACCAAAGCTCGACCTTCGGCCTCAGCCGTGGGTAGGCACGCCTCTTCGGGACGTTTCGGGCCCTCGGGCTTAGCAACCGATTTTTTATAAGTCCGAAATATCAAAATTACGATTTTAAAAACACGATGGAAGAAAATCACGAATGTGCTATTTCCGAAAATTTACAATCCGATTGTCATTTTACCTAAAGCTTAAGGTTCCGATTCAACACTTTTCCAAAAAAAATTTTTCCGAATTCTTAAATTCCGAAAAACCATTGTCCGATCGGAAATAAAATAATTCGGAATTCAGAAATTCGGTCTTTTGTAAGGTCGGAAAAATGAAATTCGTGATATTCAAATGAAGACACTTTTCGTTTCAGTAATTCGGTTTTTTGTAAGGTTGTAAAAATGAAATACGTGATATTCAAATGAAGAATCACGTTTTAGAAATTATTACTGGTGCCTGTCGTGCCGCATCACGTTAAATTCGGCATAAAATATTTTTAGCATAAAAATTCGGCATAAATAAATTCGGATTCGGAGATTCGACCTCCAAGAAAACGAACTGTTGCCAGAAAAGTGGATTAGGTTAGGTTATAACTGCGACCCCGAAATAAACGAACTCTTGCCAGAAGTGGGTTAGGTTAGGTTAGAACTGTTACCCCCAAGTAAACGAACTGTTGCCAGAAGTGGGTTAGGTTAGGTTTGAACTGCGACCCTCAAGAAAACGAACGCGGCAGACGGGGGGGGGTTGTTTAGTGGGAAAACTTGGGGTCCCATTAGCCCAAAACAAGGAGTCCCACATAACCACTCGGGTTTGTCCCCACGCCCGAGTGGTATGCGTAATTGCATTTTTCCCCTCCTGAAAAAAAAAAGGTTAGAACTGTTACCCCCAAGTAAACGAACTGTTGCCAGAAGTGGGTTAGGTTAGGTTTGAACTGCGACCCCCAAGAAAACGAACTGTTGTCAGAAGTGGGTTAGGTTAGAACTGCGACCCCCAAGAAAACAGACAGTTGCCAGAAAAGTGGGTTAGGTTAAGTTGGAACTGCGACCCTCAAGAAAACGAACTTTAACAATATAACAAAACTTCCGTGGGACACACACATATTAAATATATTAATAGTATATTTAACAATATATTCGGAATATCGTTGTTCGGAAATTTAAAAATTGGGATATTTAAAATAGGAATAACGTCAATTCGGAATAATGGCAATTCGGAATTCGTGATTTCAGAAATCGTAAATTTAATTAATTTCGGCGTTTTTCACTGTCGGAATTGTTATAATCGGAATTATGTGGTTCGGAATTTAAAATTTCGGAATAATGGCAATTCGGAATTCGTGATTTCAAAAATCGTAATTGTAAAATTCGACGTTTTTCACTGTCGGAATTGTTATAATCGGAATTAAAATTTCGGAATTCGTGATTTCAAAAATAGTAATTGTTAAATGTGGTGTTTGTCACCATCGGAATTGTTATAATCGGAATTTACAAAATTCGGCTTTTCGGCTTTCGGAAATATAAATCTTCGTGATTTTCATCATTCGTAATTATGACAGTCGGAATTTTGATAGGTCGAGCATTTAAAAATCGGAATAATAAAATTCGGTATTCTGAAATTCGGCATAACATTTTTCGGAATTATTTAGTGTACCCGTCTACACCACGTTTCACTTAAACCATTGCGGCTGTGTCCTTAAAACACCTTTTGATATGTTCACCTCCTAACTGGTCCAAACAAAGTTACGGAGTCAAAAATTGTGTTCCAAGGATTTCCCTCTATACTATCCTGTTGCTTGGCCTACTTATACAGATAACAGAATGAAATTGATAGCATCTCCTAAAAATTATTTTAGTTTGTTTTAATACATGTATACAAACTTTGGAAATCTTAGACTCACTTGGCATAAAACATAATATTTTATCTTATAAAACAACTAAACATATTATAAATACGGTTTAGTTTATGGAAAAAGACGATCATTTCGTTCTAACTGTCGACGACCCAAGTCAAGTTCATATTATCAAAAACATTATAATATAAAACATTCGTAAATCAAACGAAATAATAACTTATTTATATATTTGTAAGGCATATAATCCATTAACAGGGTTCGGTAAGCACAATGATATTGCCGTGATATTGCCGGAAACCTGCTTTAGACACTACCTTGACATTAGCACGATAATCGCCGCCAGTACATAGACGACCGCGGTCGAGGCCACACGCAATGAAGATCATAGTTTTCCTACTATTTGTCGCGACATGTTATGCCGAGGAGTTTAGTGCGCGATCAAGAAACTTCAGCATCGAACTTTTGCATCATACACAGAAACAAACCGGTGGACATGTAGTAATATCGCCTTTCGGAATATGGACCCTAATGACCGGAGTCGCGCTCGGTGCAACGGGCAACAGTTTCGCGGAGTTGCAACGCGCTTTCATCCTCCCAAGGAGCAAGAAAACCGTTATTGCCGGCTACAAAGAATTGACAAAAGCTGTGCTAAATCCGTCCACAAACGGAGTATCACTGACGAGCAAAAACTTTGTATTCATCGACGACGATTTCACTTTGAATCCGGACTTTCGGAAAACGATTAGCACAGATTTCGACGCAACAATAAAAGTACTCGATTTTAAGAATCCTGACCTGGCGGCTGGCAAAGCGAACAATTTTATCCAAAATTCCGGAGGGCGAGTCTCTAACGTGCTAACGTCAGATGACTTTGCGGAGTCTAGGATGATTTTAACTAATGTGATATCCTTTAAAGGCTTATGGTCATCCCCTTTCAACGTGAGCGAAACAACAGTTGAGAACTTTTACAACGAAAATAATGAGGTCGTAGGGCAAGTCAACATGATGTATCAGAGAGCGGAGTTTCCATTCTCCAATATCGTTGACTTAAAAGCGTTTGTTGTCGAATTGCCTTATGGAAGTGATAGGAAATATTCTATGCTGTTAATTCTGCCACATCCCCGAGTAAAGTTGGACGATGTCTATAGAAGGCTAGAGAATGTGACTCTTACAGAAATATCAAAGAAGCTTCAGAGCGATATAGAAGAATACGGGTCGACTGACGTTGACATTAAACTTCCCAGATTCAAGATTAGTACGAATGTTGTTATGAACAAGCCATTAAATGACATGGGTGTTTACGACATTTTTCAACCAGATGTGGCTAGTTTCAAACGTGTCACGAATGAGAATATTTATGTCTCAGCCATTGTACACAAAGCTGACATTGAAGTCACTGAAACTGGGACGGTAGCCTCTGCTGCGACTTCCGCCAATTTCGCCGATAGGATATCGACGCCACTTATGAGGGCTAATAAGCCTTTTGCGTACTTTATTATTGAGAAAACTACCACGACTGTTATATTTGGTGGCATCTATTCGAAACCTACTGTTTATTAATGTTGTTTGTAGAAAAACTTAGTAATTTCAGTACTTACGTGTTTTTTTAACATTAGTTAGGTACATAATTTTACCAATCAAGTGCCAGAAAGTGTCATAAAGTTATGTTATACCTAACGCTCGATATAACATACTTAGGAAAGCTAATTTAAGTGATCTAAGTTCTAGGTATAAGTGATATTATACCTACTAATTCGTAACTTATTAATTTTGTTATTAAAATAAAAAATAGCTGTCCCACTTAATAGCCTAAATTCGGCCCTAGATAGGTATATCGCCTCGTTACTTAAAATAGTTTAATCAGGTAGTTTTAAGTTAAAAGGTAGACTGAATTTAAGTGTTTATACTGTTTTATTATAAATTAATATTCTCTTACATTAAAAGTGCATTAAAATGTTCCTTTTACATTTGCTTTATTTTTATCCCTGCTATTAGTTGCTCTTATCTACATTTCCTCAATGTACATAAATTGAGGAAATGTAAAATTGATGTTTAAGATACCCAACCATACCTACAATAACGCCTATTTTCTTTGCTGTTATATAGTGTAGGTAAAAGTGGTACAACCTATAAAATTGTTGACGGCTTGTTTATTCGGAGGCTCGAGTCTCAAATCTTCTTCTTCAAATTTAGACTCAAAAGACTCGAGTTGTGTTTCATTAACCAACACTAGTTAAGAGGCCGGTGTCGTTTTTGGAGCAAAAATGTTTTTTTTTTTATGTGATAGTCAGCAAACGAGCAGACGAACCGCCTGATGGGAAGCAGTCATCGTCGCCCATGGACATAAGCAACATCACAGGAGCCACTTAAAATTGATAGATTTAGTCGTTGAAATTATACACGTTTTGTTACGTAATATCTAAATAGTATTGTTTTTTATTAGCACGTCTTCTCATCTTGCCTTTTAATAATGAGGTCGCGAGCGTGCTTCACCGGTAATATATGAAGAGAAGGGGCAGTTTTTAAAAATTCATCAAAAATTATGGTGGTAAATAAATTATACAAATTGATGTATAAGAATAGTTTCAGCAATGTTGTAGATTATTTAAGTTGGACCGAAACATGTCGAGCTATTCGACTTAATAATACGTGAGTGACCCGGTTTAAAATAATCTAATATGATTATTTAAGTATCAAAATTACGTTGAAATTAAGTTGATTTTCGGAGAAATTGTCACTTGTTTTGAAGTAATTTCTGGAGAAAATTGAATTCGTTTATCTTTCATTTCCTCGAACTCTAAGTCATATAACAAAAATGTAATCTGATAAAGGTCAAGTACAGAATATGTGTAATACAAATTTACCATTTTTAGCAGTCCAAACTTTACGAAATTTACAAATAAGAGCGACAAAATCAGTGCTTTACGCGCGTTTACCTAAACGTCCATCAGGAAAAAAAAAACATTACTAATTTAGTGAGTCTGTTTTCAAAAAAATTATCTGATAAAAGGCAAGATAAGAAGACGTGCTAATAGAAACCACTACTTGTTATTTCAGTTAGGTAACAAAAGGTGTACAATTTCACCGACTAAATCTATCAATTTTACATTTTTGCGACTAAAATCGACACCGGCCTCTTAAGTTTCGAATTATGAATTTTTACCGCAAACAATTTAGATTAAATAAGGAAAATTTATCAAATTTATGTAGGTACCTACCTTAAAGTGCCTGAACAATAGTAGACGAGTTATTCTTCGAGTTTTTCCTTCTTTTCAACATCGTGTCGTCGCCGTTAGGTAGGTACCTACTTCCGATATCGTCAGCCCATGGAGACTATATAACGTCAGCCATTTCGTACTCCTGTCAGCTACAAACATGAATAGAAAATACACATATTATTTAATTTAGATCTGTTGGAATCTCGGAATTTGTAAAAGAATTGTGTGTTTTTGAGTTCGACTTCTACCCAAAACCTTTTCGATGGAGGCCTGATTTATGAGCAAAAATCTTATGTAGATGAAATCTTAGTATTGTTAACAAATCCACGTCAATTGTTTTTTAAGTAGTTTATTAAACCGACCGAATAATAACAATAAACTTTATTGCTAATTTTCATAATGCATTGGCCTTGGCAGTCAAGCCGGATAGATGCTCAGATCCCATTGTGTTTTTTGTATGTCATTCACATTGTTTTTCACATGACAGCATATTTTTTTAAAAGCGAATGTTATTTTTTGTAGACGGTATGTAATATCATCATCATCATCATGACAGCCGATAGACGTCCACTGCTGGACATAGGCCTCCCCAAGGCTCGCCACTCCGACCGATCCTGTGCATTTTTTTTTTGTTTTTATCCCTTGGGGGGATTCATTAGGGTGACTATGATGTCGGCACGATGTGAATCGGCCTCACAGAGTTCTTATTACCTCGTACTTACTTAATGTAAAAATAAGTTTACCTAAATAAGTATATCTTTATTTCGGCATGTTTTATTATTTGTTTGATAGATAGATAGATAGATAAATGATTTATTTGTGCACGTAATGAGAGCTATATAATTGCCAAAATTTAAATCCAAAATCCTTAAATATTACACACATTTTATTTTTTTTATTCACTTTAAATATTCATACAACTTTTGCCAGTATGCCACTATTGTAAACCTCTTTGGTTTATGTAATAGTTGGCGAGTTCGCGCGGTCCGTTCCGCGTTTGCTTAATACTATTAGGTATATAATTATATTATACTATTATATATATATATAAAACTAATCTATACACATCAAATCTCTGCATCTATTTTATACATTACTCTAGACTTAGGTAGTATTTTTTTAGTCTTGGCATACATCTGCCGTGGTTTTCAACAATGTTAATGAGATCATACAGTACATTTTTAGGTAAGGTGTTTAGTATACATGGGAGTAGAAAGTCAGTTACTCTTTTACCGTATACATTGTTACTTTTTGGAGTTGTATATGCAGGTAAATAATCTAAGGTACGCAAATTACTGGAGCGAGTATTTTTATCTAATGATGGTATAATTTCACACTCCTCTGTAACTAAGGACAAGCAAAACCTATCAAAAACGTTAATAACTTTGCAATGTTTAAATAGACCCTTTTTATCATTTTTATACTTTCCTTTAATTTTATTTGGTACAATTGTTTTTAAAAGTGCTGATTGTAGGTTATAGATTTGTTTCAAGTAGGTTTTGAATGTCCGCCCGTAGCTTGTGATACCATAGCATATAATTGAGTCGGCGAGTGATAAGTATAGCATACGTAGTGTATTATATGGAAGTTTGTATTTAAGCCATAGACCTAGCATTACATAGACCAGCTATACGCGTGCGCCCGTAAGGGATAGACATAGATGACGTCATAAACGTGGGAATACCATATTGGTAGGAATTACCCCAATATTTGATATCACGTTGGGGCGATTACCCTGGAGGCAAAGTTAGCTTGTTTGACGGTATTAAAAAATTGTTAAATAAAATGTCAATGGGCCGTTCTTTTTAGGCGTATGAACAATGGAATACCTCTTATAATTCGCGCAGGTGGTACAAAACTAAACATGTTTGGTAAATAAAACGTAAAATAAAATGTATTATGGGTTTTAATTTAAAGAAATCACAAATCGCAATCACACCAATTAATGTACACCACATTTAATCTTCACAACATTTGTTTATTTATTTTTTGGAATTAGAAGTACGAAAAAACTTCGAGGTCAAAATTACCCATAAAATTATGATATTTTCATCTGGTATCCCTAACATGATTGTTATGCAGCTAAATTAAGAAGAAGTTTAAAAATGGCTGAACTCTGATTCCTACCTACCTACGTAATTTGGGCGGATAATTTTACAAATGATGTTTTGTTAATTTGCGTAAATAATTGTGATATTTTTATTGAAATCGTTTGATTCTACATTGCTTTGAGTGTAACGTAATTTTACGATGTTATTCTCTCATATTGCGTTAAGAGGAAGGTGTAAAATACCGTACTTACGTGTGAAAGGTTATGATCTCATATTTTTGCTCAGAGCGGCTATTACAGCCGATTACAGAACAATTCACCAGTATTTTATCAAAGTTCAAGCATTCAAAACGCTAACCATCACTATATTTCATAAGAGAAAGCACAATTTCATACAAAACAACGATAATTAAACAAGCAACGAACAAACATGACATGTCACGTACTTATTTGTTTGCCACAACCTCGGTTGTGGCAGCGGTGGAAAAGTGAAACTATGACAAGGACAAACAATAACAGCGCTTTCTCTGCTACTCCTACTGAAAGATACATAAGACTATCCCGTTCGGTCATTTTCCCCCACCCCTCATGACCGATCCAGTTATACTAGATTCATGATTTAAGCAATGATAAGTTGGCCATGACGGATCTAAGTTTTGAACATATGTGATCTATGTGTGGTCCCCAATTGAAGTTATTATCTATAATTAGGCCTAGGTAGGTGTGGTGTTTGACAAGTTCAAGTGTTTCGCATTTGCAGTTATTGCTAGGGTTGTGTAAGCAGTGATGTGCATGTGCTATGATGTTAGGGACCCGTATTTCTCTAGTGTACGGTGATCGTATGTGGATAACTTTAGTTTTTTTAGCGTTTATTGTAAGGCCTACGTCATGAGCCCATTTGCATAGTAAGTCGAAGATATTTTGCATGGTTTTTTGAGCTTCGAGTAAGTCATGATGAGCAGTAAGTAGGCAGTAAGCAGGCAGGTAGTATATAGAATATTATTTATACATAATATTCTATATAGGTTGAACACACATTTCCGTCAGTACACAAAGGCGGCAAATAAAAAAAATGGTGCAATTAACTACGATGACGCTTAAAGAATAGCTGAAGTGTGCAAAAGAGAAGCCATTACGTATATGAACATACCATGAGTGCGAAAGAGGCAGACTACAAATGAAAAAAACGTGACTATTTTTAGGGTTCCGTACCCAAAGGGCAAAAACGGGACCCTATCAATAAGACTCCGCTGTCCGTCTGTCAGTCTGTCTGTCATCAGTAACAGCTTTTATAACGACTAAACTAAATTAAGTAAGGTTTTGTGAAGCGTTTTACAGAGGAGAAAAAAACTATATCCATTCTCTCTGACTTCCTATGCATGAATGAAAAAAGATCTTGGCCAAACTATACATTCCAACTTATCCTAATATCCCACATACATATGACTTATGGTCACCCTAATTAGAAAGAGATGCAACCGCCCACTTTGACTTCTCATGTGGACACACTTTTTGGCCCGTGTACTCCATCCGGTTTATTAAAATCTAAATCCGTGGGTACAATACATTTGCTGCCCCTCCCCCATTTCATCTCTACATTATTATACCTCTATGGTTCACTTCATAGAGTCTCCTATATATTACAATACTCTTTGGTCTCAGAGCCTACCTAGCGCCACCGGAGAGATTAGGAACAAATTATTTAAAGCTGAAAGCGGTCACTTTTGCAACAATTCTGCCATAAGAGATTGGCATCCTTTCCATACCATCCATAAAACTATAGTTTGTCAAAGGACTGTCTCATTTCAAACAATTCAAATGACAGTATATGGACAGAGAGATTCATACTATCTATAGTTGGTCAAGCAAATCTTGTCAGTAGAAAAAGGCGCGAAATTCAAATTTTCTATGGGACGATAACCCTTCGCGCCTACATTTTTTAAATTTGCCGCCCTACTGACAATATTTGCTTGACCAACTATATGTCTTAACCTAGTACTGCTGCCAGTACTTTGAAATCAACTCTTTATACACCGACTCCGCCATAAAAAGTTACTGCTGTCTGTCACGACCATGAATCTAGTATAACTGGATCAGGCATAAGGGGTGGGGGGGAAATGACAGAACGGGATAGTCTCTTTGTATCTTTTAGTAGGAGTAGCAGAGAAAGCGCTATTATTGTTTGTCCTTGTCAGTCTCACTTTTTTATGGGACATAGTATAAATTAAAGGTCTGTCTAGACGAGGACAATTTATCGCCAATCTGATTAAATTGTCCGATCAAATCAGGCCTTGCGGACTCAAACGCCAATTTGGCTCGCCGAATTCGCCCGCCGATTATGACCGATAAAATGGGGTGCGGATGCAATATTACCCATTTGTGACTAGTGTTCGCATTTGGGGGCATTTAGAGCGCTTAAATATCACGATAAATTTCAAATTATTGAAAGTAGCCAAATTGGTGTTTGAGTCCGCACGGCCTGATTTGATCGGACAATTTAGTATTTAATCAGATTGGCGAAAAATTGTCCTCGTCTGGACAGACCTTAAGCCTAGTTCGGAATAATAAAATAAAATATAATAAACATTATTTATTTCAGATCAAAAGCGATCCATATTTTGTTAGTAACATTTTAGCCTTAATATATACTATGTTAGTAACCTATATCTACTTAGACCTACCAATGACTACTTCTGTCCAGTACCTAATGAGCGGGCAGTCAAGGCGCTCGGCTAACGCCCTTAGCATGCTGTTAGTGCTGCCGCGCACACGTCGGAGTAATGAGGCCACTCTCTTCCGTCTAATGGCATAGAAGTCGTCCGTTCGCGCCTCGGCGAACATGCCTGACGCACTACAGTGCCTCGGCAGCCTTAACAGCATCCTAAGGACATTATTGTACTGGACTCGCAACGTGTCTAGGCCCTTTGTGTAAAACTTGCCCACAGACCGCACGTGTAAAACGTCTGACAATACGCTCTAAATAGCGTCAGCTTTACTTGCTTATTACACCGTGCGAATCTGCGGGCAAGCATGTTGCCTCTTATAGACATTGCCCTCCTTTCTCTCTCTATGTCTAAATTATTAATTAAAATATTAATTATTAATTACATGACCCAGATATTTAAATTTGTTTACCACATTAAGGGTACGCCTCCCAGCACGATTCTAGGTACAGTGGTCGGGTTATACTTTCGTGTCTTGAATACTATGACCTCACTTTTTCCTGCCTAAATTGTACCTAAGAACATGCCGGTCCGCGTATGCCTCGCACCTCTCAAGTAGTTTCCTGATCGAGTCAACCGAGGGGCCCAGCAGCACCATATCATCGGCGTAACTAATATTGTTGAAGCAAGCCTGACCAATATGACAACCTATACGTATGCTGCTGAGCTCCCCGATTAACTCGTTCACATATAAATGAAAGAGGACAGGTGAGGAAAGCCCCCCTGCCTCACACCACACTGAAGCCTATACTCATCAGTCTACTCCTGCCCATCTTACCCGATTGATCTGGTTGCTGTACCAGTACTTTAAAAGATTAATATATTCTTTCGGCAAACATGTTTTTTTCTAATTTACCCCAAAGTATGTCGTACGCAACCAGATCAAACGCTTTGGATAGGTCCAAAAAACACGCATATATTGGCGTGTTTCTGTCCCCATAGTACCTAACAGCTTGCTTAATTCATAATTCATTTATTGCATTTATAATCATGTGTTTACATAAGGTCTTACAAAGAGCATTTTACAGCTAAAGTGTTCACATGAACCCTGTGGCACAATATAGCGCTTTCCGTTGACAGACCTAGCCTAAACCCGATTTGTGCGTCGTGCAACTCTATATGCTTACAAAGTTGTGCATTAAGCAAACTGTCAAGCACTTTCGCCACTACTGTTGCAAGTGAGATTGGTCTATAGTTCCCTGGATCTGACAAGTCACCCGTTTTATTTTTCACCAGTGGAACTACTATTATTCTTGTAAGTTGCTCGGGCAGGTAAGCGTGTCTTAAGCAATGTCCTTAACATAGCAAGAATGCGCGGCATAGGTCCCTTCACACTCGTGCGCGAATCGCGGCGCGAAGCCGCGAACTCGAGTGTGAGGTCTAGTTCGCTAATCAGCGAAATCGACTCCTCGCTCGCGTTCGCGGCTTCGCGCCGCGTAGTCTGGAGCGAGCTTAAGGAATAAGCAGTATAATATTAGTCATTTACGATACAAGTGCGGAAAAGAGGAAATTCGAAACGAGTGGCGATAAATTAAAACACGACCGCAGGGAGTGTTTTAAATCGACACAAGTTGCGAATTACCTATTCGCACGTGTATCGTACAACGTTTTACAGTACATATGGCCCTTTAAACTTTCGACATATGCACGAAAAGTGCTCTTTTACGCACTAGTGCGAGAAAGTAGCACCATATGTACTGTAAAGTAAATTACTAACGTATTCCGAACTAGGCTTTAGGCTCCATTCATACGAGAGCTTAAAAAGCGTTGCGTGTGTGACGCAAACATAAGTAAGAGCGAGAAAGAGATATCGCTTTCTCGCTCTTACTTATGGGTGTACTTATGTGTGTATGGGTACTTTTTAAGCTCTCGTGCTAATGGAGCCTTATTATGGTTTATGGTGGGCAACAAATAACTCGACCAATTAATTACGAAAATCTAAATCCGTGTTACGTAGGTGGTTGTCAGGAATGTTAAAAATTGTCGGAATGTCACATTGCGTATGTTCTGTCCCTCACGGGTGCACGCGTGTAGCACATCTATAGGATCCTACCATCTATGGTCACGACAGTGACATTGACAGCTACTATAATAATACAGCTTCACTTTTTAAGTTTTTACCACAGTTATCTCAATTTTGGTTCCACTGTTTAGTGTTTACATTTATTTTAGACTTGAAACGTGATAATGATAAAACTTTAATTTTCAAAAAGAAATCTCAGGAACTAACTAAGACAGCGGCTTTTTTGTTCATTTTTTAACTTAAAATCAAATATAAACGATGATTTTAAAGCGGTTTTGCGCTAGTGTACAGTTTTATAAAAAATATTTTATTGCAGCGGCAAAAAATGTTCATACTTCATATAAATTTACTACAGTTAGGAATTACGGACGTAAGTGCTAGTATTAGAAGTATCATAACCTATTACCGGCTTCTTTTTGTTTATTAAATTTGCTTTAGTTAGGTATCTTCTAATCGCCCAAAGGCCTTCGAGACCAGCATTCAAATCGAAATTGCATATGTCTTGATTGATATAATAAGATATAATTTAACAGTATTTTTTTCACGTTTTTATCTTAATTCATTACACACTAGGATGTAGGCTAAAGCTCTGATTTCCTAGAATAGCGGTGCCGTCGTATAGCGTACTCCATTTATATAAAATACTACTCCAGTATTATTTTGTATGAAGACAGCCATAATAATATGACGGCACCGCTATCCTAGGACAACAGAGCTTATCCAACTTTTTCCAGTTGGGCACTCAAACTAAGTATAATATGAAAAAAATATTTCTTAATAACACTGTAACCGTGTTTTTCAGATTGCAGTATAATAAGTAAACATAAATTGCAAACACAGTTTATTTTAGCTAATATTGCTTGTCGCAAATGTCAAGTGCAAAGGCATTACTCAAGAGGTCTATTGGATGATGACACATCGGACTTGCAGAATGCAATAAAAGAGAGAGGTGAGTGACACGACATTGTTGACAAGAAAAATGCAGTTGTGTAATTACTCCAGGTATATGACAAGTGCCTTACTCTCATATCTCTATCAGATGACTAAAGAGATAAATTAAGATAGTCATTGGTGTTCCCAAAAATGCTAAATAACCAGCACCATTCATTTCATTACCACTTTCAGTGCCAAGCACCCCATTTCCAACATGAAGTGAACCCACCTAGTGGGTTATCACTTATTGTTTAACAATTATTGATTTGATTTGTAATTACGTCAAGCAGCCGCCCACCTCCCATAGACCAAAAAAGGTCTCCATTCGCATTGTATTCTTGGCAGTGAATGTGTTAAAATTAAAATCATCATCACTTATTATTGGACAATTTTTGAATTGATTTGTAACAACTGATAACCTCAAGCAGCCACCCACCTCCCATAGACCTATAAAACGGCCTCCATTTGCATTGTATTTTAATTTCTTAGACAAATCCAAAATACTAGGTAAAAACTTAGATAAGGTTTATATCTTGCAGAACTAAAAAATCTGTCTGCCATATTCCCAAACCCGCGGGTCACACTTAACGAGCTAGCAGCCAAGTGTCCCGACCATGTGTTTGATGTTCACTACAAGCAGACCTCTGTAGCCCCAAAAGGCGTTAGGAAGAAGGCTGTACAAAATGACTGGACCTGTACATATTCATTTGTGTGGCCGCAGAAAAACAAATTTGAAAGGTATTTTTTTTTTACTGTAGAACTAAATAAAAGCAATTAAAATCAAGCGTGAGTCGGACTTAATTACTTTGTTTATGATATGAGTTTAAAGTCATTTCTTCACTCACGTTTCACACAAAAAAAAAAATTCATTGTTAAAAATTGTGAAATGTACGGAACCCTTGGAACGTGAGTCTGACTCGCACTTGGCCAGTTTTTAGTCTATGAAATTCACCAGTTAATATTATAAATTAAAACCATTATGTGTTTCAAAATCCAATTTAAATATTCCAGCACAGCAAAGTCAAAACGCCTAGCCGCAGAGAAAGCAGCATTTCAAGCTCTCCACTGGCTACAAGTAAACAAGAGGATAGACAATAAAGGTCAACCATTATTTGATAAAACTGTTCTAGAAGAACTGAACAATTCATTACAAGAACCAATCAGAGCCAGTATCAGTGAGAACTCTATGGAAAGAATTAGCAGGATATGGGAAGACTACGAAAATGGAATAAGTGAGTTAAGCACCATCTATGAAAGATTTGCAAAACTAAATTTGTTTGAGGGAAGCTCATTCAAGTCATTCCATGCAACAAGATATTTTAGAAATTTAAAAAAAGCAGAGCTGTTAGGTATTTTACTGTAACTGTGAGATGAGGTTATTTGTTTTGTCCACATGTATTGTTCACATTGTTGCTGCAGAACTAATATTCTCACATCTTCGGTTTAGTGTATGTAATTATTCCAAAGAACAGATAGAGATGGCGAGGATATAAAATAAACAATTAACAGCCCTCTTAATAGGCAATATTACGCGAACCTCTGCGTAGGTGGCGCCACTAGCACAATCTGAGGGCCTATCGCGAAAGAAGAAATCGAAATTACGCTATCTCTGTCACTATTATTCACAACGACGGGACTTAATCGCGTAAAATAAGTTTTAAATTTACCTCCGACGTTTCGAGGACGGCGTTGCTGGATTAAGTCCCGTCGTTGTGAATAATAATGAGTAAAAATCGTGAAAGTTTAAATCAGTGATCTCTGTCACTCTTGCATATTCGAGCGATAAAGAGGCAGGATTCACGTTTCCCGGTAGGTCCTCTGTAAACCAACCGCCTTGATGCATCAATGTGATATTTTATTTATCTCTGAAAACTTGTCATAAACCTGTTAAAGAACTTGAAAAAAAACACAAATTAAAATATTTTCATAGAAAATAGTTTAATTTGTTCTTAGAGTAACCTGTTAAAGGTACACTATGTATAAATTACTCTATGGTTTACTAAAAAGGCTAGTGCTGCACTCTGGTGGCAGAACATTTCAGTAATATTGTGTTAATAAATAATAGTGTTTTTATCGTTTTATATTTTTCCTCAGAGGACATATGTACGGCAACGATTGATGCAGCATCAAAGAGGGTTATTGGGACACCAGCAGTTTTAACAAAAGATTCTAGCATTGACGAAGAAGGTAATCAATTATACCTTCTATAACAATATTTGCTTCCTTGCATACTTTGAACACCTCTAAAGGATTTGCAAACATACGTGATCGAGATGACGAGTTTGAATGCTCTTAGCGACTATTTTTTTTCTTTATACGAGTATGTATAAAGAAAAAATATAGTTGTTCTTTATACCTAGGTACTCATAGTAGTGAGAACAATATATATAATAAATAATTATTTATGAATACTTAAATACATTGAAAACACCCAGAACTCGGGAACAAGACTTGTTCCTGAGTTATGAGTGTACTTAGTATCCATACTCATCACACGATTGCCCTTAGCAGGGTTTGCACCCGGGACCATCGGCTTCATAGGTAGGGTCAGGGTCTTACGTTATTCCAATTACCTATAGCTAGGCATTTGAGCACATGCTGGCTTCAATAATCTCATCTGTCAATAGGCCTCTGCCGCGCCCTCTGTGTTGAGACTATAGTTTTAACCACATTATCGCCATATCCCAGCACATTTCTGTTCTCGTATTAGAATGCTTTGCTTGTTTTTTGTTCTAGATGAACAACCACTAAACACTGATTTGGCGTATGAACCTGATGTTTTATCAGGTAAGTAGTTATAAGGACGGTTTGAAATGGTAACGTTAATGAAAGTTTATAAACCTTAACATTTGTGGCCATCGAGGAAAAATTCCTTTAAAATCTCTCTCAAAGTTCAAAATTGTCCCTATTCACCCCATTTGACGGTACATAATGTAATTTTATGGGTCTTTGTTTTGACCTATACTGTTTCTAGTGGTGAGGAATACAGTATCTATATATTGTTTATGGTGATGAGACTGATGAGTTGTCCTTAAATTACTTTTTGTCCATGAATAGAAACGAAAATCCCCGTGCATCCTGTCTACGGCAGGCACATATCACCGCCGACAGGAACGGCGCTCGACAGAAGAAAGAGACAGCTGATGAAATCATTTGGCGTATACGACGAAGAACGCACACCATTACCCATTGATGAATACAGGTAAGTGCGCATGGTGCTATAATAAGTTCTATGTATTAAGGCATAAGGTATCAATTTGATTGACAACCTACCTATTATGACGCGATACTTTCCATTTCTGTCTTTTATACTAAATTAAAAAGGCTGTATGTGACGTTTTTATCCGCTTACGTCGTGTGACGTCAAGAAATGAAACCGAGAGTGAATGTTACGTAGCATAAGTAACACAGTTACTTTTGCGGTTGATGCAAGTTTGGCCTGCTTTTTTTCGAGACAAAAAGTGCTCATTTGTCTTAAGTAAAATAGGAGAGCTGAAAATCGAGCTCTATGGATGCCTCGTTAACAGTGTGGCATGTTATTCCAAAAGTTTGCAAATAACAAAAATTGTATGCTCGCATAGATAACTTGTTGTTTTAGCGGTTTATTTTAAGTCACTATTCCTGATGGCAGCAGCTACCTTACAAATTATTATTTAACCACCGGTAAAATTAAGTTTGTGGGCGGTGTTATACGTCAGCTGAATAAAAGTGAACGCGTTTACGTCAGAGCAGCTGATCGGACCAATTTCACTAGTTTCTCTTCGTCGTAAGGAGGTTACGGTGTCAGCTCGACCGGGATTGGGGTCGCGAGGCCGTTCTCTTTTGACGTTTTGGCGCGAAACTTTGACGGGAAAGTATTAAACTGTCAAAGGTGGAACGTCACTTTTTAGGGTAAAGACAAAGGGTAAAAACAGGACCCTATTACTAAGACTCCGCTGTCCGTATGTCACCAGGCTGTATCTCATGAACCGTGACAGTTGAAATTTTCACAGATGATGTATTTCTGTTGCCGCTATAACAACAAATACTAAAAAGTACGGAACCCTCGGTGCGCGAGTCTAACTCGCACTTGACCGGTTTTTTTTTCTTTACGTTCTAGGTGGAATCCATGTGGTTTCTTGTTATTAGTAACTGTGTTATTTTATTTGTTTTGATTTGTGTCTTGTTTAGGTATAGAGTTTCGGTTTTGGATATCGGACCTTGGAAGACAAACAAATCCATGAAATCTATATCGTACTATAATGGCCTAGGATCTCTGGATGTCAAGAGGCAAGAGGACCTCAGGAATTTCAACGAAATGTTTGACTTTTATTAGTAAATAATTGTACCTTCAGTGTACCTCTTCCTAGAATATTTTTTTGGTAAATATAATATAATGCTGTAATGCTTATATATGTTAAATAAATGAAATGAAATAACAATAGAAATACCTATTATGGGACAATCATACGCAAATCAACCTAGTGTACACAGTTAGCTCAATAAGGCTTGTGTTGTGGGCACTAAACGACATACAGGGTGAAATTTTAACCACCAGCCATACTCTGCGTAGTTACTTTATAGGTCTTACTGAACAACTCTTATTATGGGACCAATGCCGAAATCGCGAAAAAGAATTTGGCTGTTTCATACTCGTTAATTCCGGCTGATGTGATGCCGCTGATTTCTATGGGAAAACCAACTATTTTTTCGCTATTTCGGCATTGGTTCCATAATAACAGTTGTTTAGTATGACCTATAATGTTACTAAGCACAGTGCAGTGGCTGGTGGTTAAAATCTCATTCTGTATGTAGGTATAGTCCGATAAGAAATTGTAGAAAATTATTGAGGCGCGACTTCCTACGTAACTTTCACATTTTTGACGTAAAATGCTTAAACATGGCAACAATTTAGTATGGATTTTTTTAAGTTCCATTTTATTATTTTTTACTATTTTATGTCGCACTATATTCATAGAAAACATGCATAACTAACTCAGGAACAAAGATCTGTGACAAACAAATAAATGCCCTTACCAGGGTTCGAACCCGGGACCACCTGCTTCGTAGGCAGGGTCACCACCGACTAGGCTAGTTGCGGAATTGTTGAATATTCTATATCTTTTCTATACAAAAAAGAAGTATTTTAATGTCTGTAGAGGCGACAAGTGGTTCTCCTCTTATTTATCGGATCGTGTCCAGGCAGTCCATGCTAGCCGCTCACTTTCTGATTGGTGTGCACTGAACACCGGAGTTCGAAAAAGGGCGAAATATTGTACACTACATAATTCCGAAAAATTTTATTCCGAATTTTAGAATGTCGAATTTTATCATTCCGATTTTTAAATAGACCCATCAAAATTCCGACTGTCGTAATTACGAACGATGAAAATGACGAATCACGAATTAATATTTCCGAAAACCCTAAAAGCCGAATTTTGTAAATTACGAACCACATAATTCCGATTATAACAATTCCGATAGTGACAAACACCGAATATAACAATTACGATTTTTGAAATCACGAATTCCGAATTGCCATTATTCCGAAGTTTTAAATTCCGAACCACATAATTCCGATTATAACAATTCCGACAGTGACAAACGCCAAAGTTAACATTTACGATATATAAAATCACGAATTCTGAATTGCCCTTATTCCGAATTGACGTGATTCCTATTTCAAATATCCCAATTATTAAATTTCCGAATAACAACATTCCGAATATATTGATATCCTAACCCCCTAACCCACTTCTGGCAACAGTTCGTTTTTTATTATTATTTACTAGAGATAAATCACAAATTTTACATGGTAATTAATAAAAAGTATCGTTAAACCAGAATGGTTTGTCTCGATACTCCATTCCGCAGTACTTACATAATCAAATATACAATACGATACTTAGGCACACATCCAGTTCGTAAACAACACAATAATTGCAAAGAATCACAAGTGGGCGCATCTCATCACACCGGCCGCGGCCGGCCGAGCAAAACTAGAACCGGTCGGCGCCTACTCGATACAGGCTGCTCCCTTTATGCTATACGAAATAACATAATTATTCAATTTAGTTAAAATAATTTAATTGTTTAAGCATTTCTTTTTTAAGAATATTTCCTATATTATTTGGCGTTATCTTATCTTTCCATTCTTTAGGTAATTTATTTGGCGTTATCTTATCTTTCCATTCTTTAGGTAGGTTTTCTTGGGGGTCGCAGTTCTAACCTAACCTAACCCACTTCTGACAATAGTTCGGGTTCGCAGGGTCGCAGGGTCTGCCTAATTTATTTATGCCGAATTTTTATGCCAAAAATATTTTATGCCGAATTTAACATGATGCGGCACGACAGTCACCCGTAATAATTACTAAAACGTGATTCTTCATTTGAATATCACGGATTTCATTTTTCCGACCTTACAAAAAACCGAATTTCTGAATACCGAATTACTGAAACGTGAGTCTTTATTTGAATATCACGAATTTAATTTTTCCGACCTTACAAAAGACCGAATTTCTGAATACCGAATTATCTTATTTCCGATGGGACAATGATTTTTAATAATTCCGAAAATTCGGAAAAAAGGATTTTCTGAAAAGTGTAAAATCGGAACTTTAAGCTTTCGGTCAAATGACAATCAGATTTTAAGTTTTCGGAAATAGCACATTCGTGATTTTATTCCATCGTGTTTTTTATAATCGTAATTTTGATATTTCGAACTTATAAAAATCGGAAAATGGTATTTCGGAATATTTGGGTGTTCCCCGAAATGATACCTATTTCGCCCCTTTTCTCTCTCTGGCCCGATGGTTGACTGGTAGATATTATGGTCATTAGGTATTAAACCAATTTTTTAACATGTAAAAAATGGAAAAAGTTACGGATTGCGGAGGTTGCGGGTTCAATTCCTGCCGGAAGCGTAGCTTTTTCCATCTTTTCCTTTAATATAAAATTAGGTAATAAGTCCGCCATTTGTACATTATTTTTATGTTTTGTGCAATAAAGTTTAAATAAATAATATCCTTAAATTCTAACTTTCCTTAGATGACATGAAATGATGTGAATAACACGTTTCGTGCCCACTGTATATATTGTTATACTAAAATACGTCAATTAATATCGTCACATCGAATCACCGACATTACCAGTTAACCCCGTACTTGGTCATTCCGTGGCAGGACTCCTGTTCCCGTAACCCGGTTTCGCGCCCCCGATTCAGCCAGCGGCCCACTTGCCCGACCCCGTTCGCGCGCTCGCGGCCCGTGACCTTCGCTAGGTCACCCCGATCCGAAACCTCTGCGATTTGACCTTGACTGTTTAGGCATATTTTTGTTGTCAACTTGGGTTGTGGGTAGACACAGCTATTTTATTTGGCTTCTTATCTGACCTTGAAATGTCAATATTGGGAATATGGAATAGGTACATTTACATTTGCAGGGCCGTGCGTGACCCCCTTATTTGGTCTTGACTTATAATTTTCCAAGATATTTTATATCTAAATTATTATGTTTGTCAATGTAAAAGTGAGGAGCTTTCGTGCTGAATTAAAAATAATTTAAAACAATTATCTACTTTCAGAGTCCAATGCACTGCAATGCAATAATACTGTCAGGTTATTCATGTCAATAATATTATGCATAGTGAACCAAAGCCATATGAGGGTTTTATTATTTGCTCCGTACTGGCTCGTATTGTAGGTGAGGTGAGTAGGTACTTATTTTAATGACGCCTATTGTCATAACAGGGGCAGTACTGGTTGAGTACAACCAGTGACCGCTCTACTCCTTAAGAGCTTATTACACTATCCTAATTAAAGCGACTAACAAGAGGGACGCCGCTATACGTGAGACGCGATAAGAGATACATCCTATCGTTTCTCACGTATAGTGGCGTCCCTCTTGTTAGTCACTAAATTAGAAAATGTTACCATTAAAGGGAGGATTCAATTACAATTTTTCAGCAAGGAGGGCGTGATTCATAAAACACAAGTAGATCCATAGATTAAATGCGATAACAAAGAAAGTTCCTATGTAGGTCCAGTTTAAAAAAATGTTTATATCGGCAAAAATTGTTTTTCACGATAGCTTAAAATCTCGTACTAATGATCTTACGTCCTGCGAGAGCGGGAAGCAGCTAAGCTATATTCTAGTGTGATCGTCATACTAACTTATATTACTTTCTCACTCTAAAAGAGTTGCCTTTTGTTTTGCCGGACTGTAAGCAGGACCATGAGCATGACTACTGTAAGTTAGATTTAAACTGTCACTTTTGATAGGTGCTGACGATTTTGACGTAGACGTCATCACAGAATAAGTCGTCATGACGATTCATGGAGCGACAGTGTTCATAAAAATCGAAAGTGCTGTTACTTTCACCCTCGCTCACTTTTCTACTTTTGTAACCAGGTTTCCATTTAAGGTCAAGTAAGAGTAAAAGCGCGGATAAATCTTCAACTCATTAGAAATATTGACACTGTAAAAAACATAAAACTGCAATCAATGTGTTGTTTTTAGAGTTCCGTACCCAAAGGGTATAAACGGGGGTTCTATTACTAAGACTCCGCTATCCGTCTGTCCGTCTGTCTGTCACCAGGCTGTATCTCACGAACCGTGATAGCTAGACAGTTGAAATTTTCACAGATGATGTATTTCTGTTGCCGCTACAACAACAAATACTAAAAAGTACGAAACCCTCGGTGCGCGAGTCCGACTCGCACTTGGCTGGTTTTATTTTTTTTCAAATGCCGAAACTTTATTTTAAACAATAAATCTGTGCTCAACCCCAGCGCATGTAAATTCTGCATCTCTAGTATTACTTATACATATATTTCTCTGCTACGATCAACACTATACACGCTTCTACACTAAATATGATACGGTAGTGACTGACGAATTTGACGTAGGAGCTACGTCATGAAGTGACAGTGTTAATAGAAATTGAAAGTGCTTTCGCTTTCAAGTACTTTCAATTGCCGAAAAAGTACTACGTCACATCGTTCACTTTCCCACTTTTAAATGTAGATTTTTAGAACATAACGCTGACACACTCAGATATTGTACTGTGTTGTGCTAAAAAGAATTGATAGTAATAAATTGTATTGTAATAAGTAGGGTAATAAGGAGGTAAAACCGGTCAAGTGCGAGTCGGATTCGCGTTCCAAGGGTTCCGTACATTACACAATTTTTAACAATGTATTTTTTGAAATGAAAATGAGTGATTGAATGAAAATGGAGACCAAGGCTCTCCGAAACATGTCGCGCTAGTGACTAAAAATACGTGAGTGAAACCGTAAAATTAGCTTAAAGTGAAATGTCTTTAAAAAACCCTTATGGGGTTCGGATCAAAAACTAAATAATTCAATTCAGTCCGACTCGGGCTTGACTGCACATTTCTAATAGGTTTCCTGTCATCTACAGGTAAAGAACAATTTAGTGTATTTTTTAAAATTTTCTCATTGTTCATATTAAAGTTACTTAAATTTACAACTTACTTTATCATAAGTAAGAAAGTGAACAGAGTGACGCAGTGATAGTTTCGGCGGTTAAAAGTGAGAGTCAATTTCTACGCACATTTCACTTCATGACGTATTATTATACCTAGACTTGACGTCAAAATCGTCGACATCCATAGAATCATTGTAAAAGGAATGCGGTGCATTAAGTTGATCGTTGGCTGCGTGCGTGACACTCGCCTGGCGGCTACAGGGCACATTACTTATGGTTGAAAGAATGACAAATGAGTATGACAGTGGTTTGGTGTCAAATTTGGGCCCACGCCGCCCACGAAAGACCATCGGTTTTATTTCCCTCCCAATTCGCACAATGAAATAGCCACGAGAAATTTGCTAAGTAGTGTTATTCCATGACGACCGGTCTGGCCTAGTGGGTAGTGACCCTGCCTGTGAAGCCGATGGTCCTGGGTTCGAATCCCGGTAAGGGCATCTATTTGTGTGATGAACACAGATATTTGTTCCTGAGTCATGGATGTTTTCTATGTATTTAATTATTTGTATAAGTATTATATATATCGTTGTCTGAGTACCCACAACACAAGCCTTCTTGAGCTTACCATAATATTTATTTATTACTATAATATTTATTTATTTATTATTTATTTATTTATTTATTCCAGATATAGGAACTTGAAAGTCACTGATAGCGCTTGGTTCTAAATTATCCTCGTACTACCCTTTTACACGATAGGTACAATACGTTTCATCTTTACAGCGATGAAATAACTTCAGCGATTTCCCAATCCCGAGTTGCGGTGATCGTTGGGGCAGCGGGATGCGGCAAGTCAACTCGGGCTCCTCTCGCCGTGTTGCGGAGTTGCCCTGACGCGACGGTGATAGTGTCGGGCCCGCGACGGGTCGCCGCGGTTGGACTCGCGAGGCGGGTCGCCGGCGAGCTGGGAGAGAAGGTTTGTGGTCATATCATTTAGTCATACCCCAAAGCTTCTAGATATTATGGGACACGTAACCCGGGCACCTTCCGCGTTGTTACGTAATAGCCTCTTTGCATGCATCGCCGCTTTCAAGGCGGATCGCCGACTAGCTGGAGGAGGTTTGTCGTCATACGATTTAGACATAACCTGAAGTTTTTTTAGATATTATTATTGGGACGAGTGACACGGCTTATAATATATTTCGCATTGTTGCATAGTAGCCTCTACGCACGACCGGTCGGGCTTTCGTTTTTCCATCGAGCTAACTTTGTTACAAAAAATCACTACGATTATTCAGCCCGGGCCTACCAGCTACCTAATCTCAATCAATCCGAATACCAACTACATAAGACATACGAATACGTTTTTCTTCGGTTAAAAACATATCTTACTATGAAAAAAAAAATGTCAAATTTTATGAATAAATAATTGAATTGAAATACTTAGTCACAAAATCCTGCACCCCTAGAGAGATTACAAAGAACTGGCATATTATCTTTATGAATATTTTATAGGTGGGCGATACAGTAGGCTACCAAGTGCGCCTAGACTCGAAGCCACCCCGTCCCCCTGCGGGCTCCATACTCTACTGCACATCCGGGGTTTTGCTTCGCAGGCTGCAGGCTAATCCTGGTAAGTTAGATCCCTATGTCTCTTGCGTCAGTTTGTTGATAATACTTACTATAAGTATTCTTTTCTTGTCATTAAAGCTGACCTGATGACAAAAATGAAAGAGCACAAGATTTTCATTACACTACCATAAAGTCAATGTAAAATAGCTTTCAAGATAGTCAAGGAGGCAAAATCAAACGTACATACGTAGTTTAGTTAAGTGTTGAATCTATGTAACGCATTGGTGTAAACTGTAATGTTACTTTAATTTATGATTCCAATAAATAAATAACGTACATATATTTTGATATCTAAATGAGGTCAAAATGATGTCATTTAGATATCAAATGTAAGTTTGAATAGACCACATGATGATCCTGGTATTATACTCGTAAACTAAATTGGCAGGTCTTCACGGATGCAGCCATGTGTTCATCGACGAGGCTCACGAACGCGACGTGAACACCGACATAACACTGCTTCTGCTGAAGCGAGCGGTGACCCTCAACCCGGATCTACGTGTGGTCGTCATGAGCGCCACGCTCGACGCAGACGTATTTACGAGGTAAGCTAATAGTAGATTGTCAACCAAGAGTGGAAAGCGAACCAATGCACCCGAGATATTTTGGCGTTCGAACGAAGTGAGAGCGCCAATAGTTCGAGGGTGAGATGGTTACTTTTACCCGAGTTAAACACTCTACTTTTCATTTCGACTATGAGGAAAGTCAAACACAAGAAATGTAGGTTTATTATTGGTAAGTACATATATTTCTTTAGAACAAATTATAGGTAAACCACATAACAACAATAAACGTAATTTAGTTGAAGGTTACGGTAAAATTAAAACTATTCGAAAAATTAAGTTTTGCCAGGCATATTTATATTAGAATTACTTTCCACCCAAGGATGGGAAAAGCAATTTTCCACCCGGCTATCAGCCTATGAAAGGTGAACTTTCCGAACGGGAGAGATGAAAAATTAATAGAGACGAGGGAAAAAACGAGTGTATAACAAGAAAATGTTAAAACAACAACAAACTACATACCATTAGGTAGTAATAAATATTTTAAATATACATACCCGTAAATTCACGAAATTTTTTATATATTTGACGAGGTCTACAGATCACAGAGCTACTTGTTAGGGAGTCTTACACAGTCTGAATAAGTTCAGTTGTAGCAAAACCTGACACCTCTGCATAACGATTCATGGGTCAGATGTTTATGCGCTTTGTGCCTTACTGAAACTGAATTCTGGCAATTTACCGTACGAATTGCATATACGGGAATCAAGCATTTCTGACCAACCTAGGTGCTATTCTTATTCAAGATTCAAGCTTTTATTCATAAAACATAGTATTTTACATGTCAAAATTTCATAAGTATATACAGATTGATACAATTCATTCACAAAATTGGGTAGGTACATAATAGGTACACACATAGTTATAATTAACAACAGGTTTAGATTTCCAATTTATTCACTACACGCTTTGACAAATTCGTCAATCGTCGTCAAATCGTAGGAAGGGGTGAGACCTTTTCTCTACGTAACTTCTGTCTCATTTTGATAAGGTTTGGTGTTCCAAACACAACTCCTAATTTTATTGTATACATTTGCAGATATTTCGACTCGTGTCCAGTCGTTGAGGTGCCTGGGCGAACATTTCCTGTGGAAACTCTATATCTGGAGGACATCAAACGGAAATACAATCTGGAACTTTCCAGCACATTCGAAAACTGCAAAAAAAAGGACGGAAAGCCACATGTTAACTGTCAAGAGGTGTGTATGTGCGATCGTTTTGCTGAGATCTCCAAGCATTATTGAACGTACCTGTGTTTGAAATAGATTCTTGTACAGCTGCTCGCTACAGGCGCTCAATCATTAGAGACAGTGTAGTCAGTGCTCCTGTCGAAGATCCTCAAAAACGGATCAAAACATGTCGAGCGTTTATTCGACTAAATAATACGTAAGATACGACTAAACAATACCTCAACTCCCCATTGCCGTTGAACTGGATGAGCTACCGTCAAGGGACGAGGTTGCTCTTGCTATTAAACAACAGCAAAACAAGCGTGCGGCTGGCGTCGACTTTATACCAGGAGAACTGATTAAATACGGCGGCGAGGAGTTGCAATCAGCTATGTGGAAACTTTTTGTTCTTATATGGGAGAAGGAACGAGTCCCTCATGACTTCAAGGTCTCTCGCATAAGGGCATTATATAAGAACAAAGGTGACCGTTCTGATTGCAACTCTTACCGTGGTATTTCGTTGTTATCGGTCCCCGGGAAAGTCTTTGCCAGAGTCTTGCTGAACCGCCTAATGGATATATCCGAAAAAATACTTCCAGAGACCCAGTTTGGCTTCCGGCCGGACCGAGGCACCTGTGAAGCTATATTCTCAGTGCGTCAGCTAGAAGAGAAGAGCAGAGAGCAAGGTCGTCAACTGTTTCTCTGCTTTGTTGACCTCGAGAAGGCATTTGACAGCGTGCCTCGTGAAGCCCTCTGGATAGTTCTGAGCAGGCTTGGATGCACGGAGAAGTTTGTAAGGCTAGTGAGACTCCTACATGACGACATGGAGTGCTGCGTTGCTACCGACGACGAACAATCGGACTTCTTCCGCGTTACGTGCGGGGTGAAGCAAGGTTGCGTCCTAGCACCCACTCTGTTCGCAATGTATTTTTCGGTCGTAGTCCGAGAAGTCTTACTCACATGCTCTGAAGGTGTTCGCGTCCGCTATCGCATTGACGGCAACATTTTCAATCTGGCCAGGTTTAAAGCACGCACAAAAGTCTCATACGCAGTGATCACAGAGATCATGTATGCAGACGACTTGTGCTTTGTGACTGAGTCCCCGGAAGGCATGCAACAGCTCATGTCCAGCTTCGACGAGTCCTGTCGCAAATTTGGGCTCAAGATCAGTGTCAAGAAGACTGAGGTGATGTCGCTGGACGTTCTCAGTCATCAGACACTGGTCGTTAGACTCGGCGAGGACCAGCTGAAGCAGGTAGACAAGTTCCGCTACCTAGGGAGCACGTTAACATCCAAGTGCGACCTTGATGCTGAAATTAACTGCAGGATCGGGGCTGCGGCTGCAGCTTTTGGCAAGTTAGACCACAAGGTCCTCAGCTCACATGACTTAAAACTGGCCACTAAGATATCCGTTTATGTGGCAGTCGTGCTGCCTAACCTTCTATACTCCGCTGAGACGTGGACCGTTTATCGCCGCCATATTCGCATGCTGGATCGGTTCCACCTCAGATGCCTACGCAAGATACTGAAGATCCGATGGTCTGATCGTGTTCGGAATACCGAAGTTCTGCGTAGAGCAAATGTGGGTGGTATCGAGGTATACCTCATGCGACGTCAGCTTCGGTGGTGTGGTCACGTTTCACGGATGAACGACCAGCGTGTGGCTAAGCGCATCTTTTATTCTGAGCTTGAGGAGGGCAAGCGGAAACAGGGCGGCCAATTCCTCAGGTACAAAGATGTGCTTAAGCGGCACATGAAAAAGTGTCGTATAGAGCCCTCGCGATGGGGGCAGCGGGCAGCCATGCGAACAGAATGGCGGGATACAATAAATGCCCGGGTGGCTGAATTCGAATCGCGACGGCGCTTAGAGCTGGATTCCAAGCGCGACGAAATAAAGGCCAGACCACATGCGGCAATACATTATAATTACTCAAATGGTGTGCTCATATGCCCGCAATGCCGGCGAACTTTTGGAAACAAAATCGGCTACGTCAGCCACTTGCGAGCACACCAGAGACAACAATAACGGAGTTGACAGCAGTCGCCGTGGCCGAATCGGCCGTGGGAGTTATTATTATTATTATTAATACGTAAGTTAACCTGTTTAAAATATTGTTAATAAAGTCTGTCAAGCCATTTCCGAAGTAGAAAAAGCGGCAAATTTAAAAAATGTAGGGCGCGAAAGGTCAATATATAGTCAGTAGAAACAAAGTTGTTTGACAGGATAATGTTGGAGTCTCACGGGAGACTTTTATAAATTGTTTGACAAGTTACATGTTCGAGTCTCACGGGAGACTTTTATAGATCCTTATGGTGATATGTTGATCTGGATCAATCTTAACTAAACTCTTCGCAGATGCGTTTTGTTGTCTCTATTATAAGAGCATATTTAAAATAGTAAAACAAGCATATTTGTACCAATACCTTCTTTTCCGATGGAAATCGAGTTATAGAGACGTGAGATGAATAAAATTCTTGCGCCGGTTCTTATGAATTCTCCCACTTTCACTTAAACATTTTTATCAGGTTGTGTGTGTCGTAAAAGCTGTGGACCGAACGGAACCGGAAGGCGCCATTTTAGTTTTTCTACCTGGTTGGGCCGAGATCAAACAGGCGAAGCTCTTGCTCGATCGGGGCTGCGATGAAAGCACGCACCTGGTGTTGCCGGTTCATTCTAGGTTGGTGCACAATCATTTCTCTGGCATTAAACAGTGACGAAATTAACATTGTTTAGACTAAATTTGACAACTTTAGTTTAAAATTGTATTGCGCAGGCATTAATATCATGTTCAAGTTATTAACTTCCCGGAAGAGGAATCGCAAAACGGGGCACGTTAGCCGTTGATTTGGTTTTGGAGATAATGTGACATTTCATTTTGAAATATACCTATGTGCCCTTAAGTTCATTTTGTGTAATATATCGCAGCTATACATATAAATTTACGGCTCATCATCATTATTCTTTACCTTTTCATTAAGTAATATATATATTATATTTTGTTTTGTGTCCAGGTTATCTACAACAGACCAAGCCCGCATGTTCTCCAAACCTCTGCCAGGCGTCCGTAAGATAGTACTGGCCACCAATATTGCTGAGACCTCCATCACCATCCCCGATGTCGTGTACGTTGTGGACTCGGGCGCACACAAGGAGAACACGCTCAAACATGGCACCGGTAGGCATTTATTTATGGACATTTTTACTTAGCAAGATAGTACTAGTTGCTAACATCGCAGATACTTCTTTCACCATCCCCGACATCGTGTACACGCTACCCGCGTTATAGTATTTCCTTGTGTAGGGTGTTCAAACTGTGAGACTGTGAGTAACCTTGTATTTGTTCGCAGGCACGGCGAGCCTCGACACTGTGTGGGTGTCGGGCGCGGGCGCGAAGCAACGCGCCGGGCGCGCGGGCCGCGTACAAGCCGGTCAGTAAGCAACGCTGCTAATTCGCTACCCGCTCTCCTCAGGGGTCGACAAACTGCAAGCCGGTCAGTAAGCAACGCTGCTAATACGCTACCCGCTCTCCTCAGGGGTCGACAAACTGCAAGCCGGTCAGTAAGCAACGCTGCTAATACGCTACCCGCTCTCCTCAGGGGTCGACAAACTGCAAGCCGGTCAGTAAGCAACGCTGCTAATACGCTACCCGCTCTCCTCAGGGGTCGACAAACTGCAAGCCGGTCAGTAAGCAACGCTGCTAATACGCTACCCGCTCTCCTCAGAGGTCGACAAACTGCAAGCCGGTCAGTAAGCAACGCTGCTAATACGCTACCCGCTCTCCTCAGAGGTCGACAAACTGCAAGCCGGTCAGTAAGCAACGCTGCTAATACGCTACCCGCTTTCCTCAGAGGTCGACAAACTGCAAGCCGGTCAGTAAGCAACGCTGCTAATATGCTACACGCTTTCCTCAGAGGTCGACAAACTGCATGCCGGTCGGTAAGCAACGCTGCTAATACGCTACCCGCTTTCCTCAGAGGTCGACAAACTGCAAGCCGGTCAGTAAGCAACGCTGCTAATACGCTACCCGCTTTCCTCAGGGGTCGACAAACTGCAAGCCGGTGAGTAAGCAACGCTGCTAATACGCTACCCGCTTTCCTCAGGGGTCGACAAACTGCAAGCCGGTCAGTAAGTAACGCTGCTAATATGCTACCCGCTTTCCTCAGGGGTCGACAAATTGCAAGCCGGTCAGTAAGCAACGCTGCTAATACGCTACCCGCTTTCCTCAGGGGTCGACAAACTTCGGTTGGGACTTCGACACCACATACCACCTATACTCCTACAGCTTCATAGAGACCTAATGCAAAAACGGAAGTGTTTGAATTAATGATTGAATAAGACTGGAGTATACTATATTTAACCCCTGGAGTCACACGGATGCGCTATCGCGTCGGAAAAAAAAACAATACAACCAATATTCGTTATAAAATCTGATATTTTTAGCTACCTACCTACTTACTGTACAATATTTCTGAATCAATGTTATTTTTTAGGGTATTGTTTTAAACTCTACACGAAAGAAAAGGAAAATGATTTTACGCCGTTTTCTACTCCCGAAATACTAAGGTAAGCTAACTTTCATCCTATATTTTGATCAATTTATTTTCGATGAAGGAAAACATCGTGAGGAACCCGGGCTATTCCCGATGCCTTATCGGGGATAGCCCGGGTTCCTCAATAGTTGCTCTCTGGGTAAGAAGATTAAATGGCAGTTGCTTTCGTAGAAACTAGAGCCGGTGACAATTGGGATTAGGTAGTAACCTATACCTCTGGCTCTCCAAGTAAGCGTGGCAAATTGCCGGGACAAGGACATCTCAATTGATTTATACCATACAATAAACATTAATCTCTGCTGGCCAAATGGATATATTTTACATTAACCATTAACAAACTGAACAGAACCATGACGCTGATATTCATTGCCATTACAGGGTACCTTTAGAGCAAACGGTGTTGGATTGCAAGTCGTATGCTCCAGACGATGATAAGGTAGAAGATTTCTTGTCGCAGCTGCCCGAGCCGCCCTCATCTAAAGCTATACAATTAGCAATAAATGACCTTGTTGATTTAGGTAAACCATTCTAATTCTATTCAATAATTCATTGAATAATTGCATAATTCGTGAACTTTAATTTAATTTTGGCTAATAATTTGAAACAGTAACAATAGTTTGTCAGTCACTATAGTTATAGACTAAATTAAGTTAACGTGAACGCAAATGACACTCTCGTTCGTTAGTAGACCAGATGGTAGAAGCTAATGTGGCAAATACGAGAATAACCGTCATACGTATAACCGCCGTTTCAAATAAAAGCGCAACTTTGCTCTAGTTGGCGCTTTTTAATGCTTGTCTTCACGTTGAAAAAACTAGAATATCAAAGGTAAACTATAGACATCAACAGCAATATACAAGCAACTTGAAGCCGTTTCTAATTCGTTTATATTGCAGGTGCACTATCTAAAAGTGAGCAGCTGACCCGCCTTGGGAGCCTGCTGTCCTCGTTCACAGTGCACCCTCGCCTGGCGCGCGGCCTGCTGGTGGCCTCGGTGTTAGGGAACAGCACGGCCGCCGCCAACGTGCTCGCGCACTGCGCCGACAACGTCGAGGTGTTCGCTGACGCTGCCGACAGGAAGGCAGGTATGTAGCTGCTGGTGGCCTCGGTGTTAGGGAACAGCACGGCCGCCGCCAACGTGCTCGCGCACTGCGCCGACAACGTCGAGGTGTTCGCTGACGCTGCCGACAGGAAGGCAGGTATGTAGCTGCTGGTGGCCTCGGTGTTAGGGAACAGCACGGCCGCCGCCAACGTACTCGCGCACTGCGCCGACAACGTCGAGGTGTTCGCTGACGCTGCCGACAGGAAGGCAGGTATGTAGCTGCTGGTGGCCTCGGTGTTAGGGAACAGCACGGCCGCCGCCAACGTGCTCGCGCACTGCGCCGACAACGTCGAAGTGTTCGCTGACGCTGCCGACAGGAAGGCAGGTATGTAGCTGCTGGTGGCCTCGGTGTTAGGGAACAGCACGGCCGCCGCCAACGTGCTCGCGCACTGCGCCGACAACGTCGAGGTGTTCGCTGACGCTGTCGACAGGAAGGCAGGTATGTAGCTGCTGGTGGCCTCGGTGTTAGGGAACAGCACGGCCGCCGCCAACGTGCTCGCGCACTGCGCCGACAACGTCGAGGTGTTCGCTGACGCTGCCGACAGGAAGGCAGGTATGTAGCTGCTGGTGGCCTCGGTGTTAGGGAACAGCACGGCCGCCGCCAACGTACTCGCGCACTGCGCCGACAACGTCGAGGTGTTCGCTGACGCTGCCGACAGGAAGGCAGGTATGTAGCTGCTGGTGGCCTCGGTGTTAGGGAACAGCACGGCCGCCGCCAACGTGCTCGCGCACTGCGCCGACAACGTCGAAGTGTTCACTGACGCTGCCGACAGGAAGGCAGGTATGTAGCTGCTGGTGGCCTCGGTGTTAGGGAACAGCACGGCCGCCGCCAACGTGCTCGCGCACTGCGCCGACAACGTCGAGGTGTTCGCTGACGCTGTCGACAGGAAGGCAGGTATGTAGCTGCTGGTGGCCTCGGTGTTAGGGAACAGCACGGCCGCCGCCAACGTGCTCGCGCACTGCGCCGACAACGTCGAGGTGCTCGCTGACGCTGCCGACAGGAAGGCAGGTATGTAGCTGCTGGTGGCCTCGGTGTTAGGGAACAGCACGGCCGCCGCCAACGTGCTCGCGCACTGCGCCGACAACGTCGAGGTGTTCGCTGACGCTGCCGACAGGAAGGCAGGTATGTAGCTGCTGGTGGCCTCGGTGTTAGGGAACAGCACGGCCGCCGCCAACGTACTCGCGCACTGCGCCGACAACGTCGAGGTGTTCGCTGACGCTGCCGACAGGAAGGCAGGTATGTAGCTGCTGGTGGCCTCGGTGTTAGGGAACAGCACGGCCGCCGCCAACGTGCTCGCGCACTGCGCCGACAACGTCGAGGTGTTCGCTGACGCTGCCGACAGGAAGGCAGGTTTGTAGCTGCTGGTGGCCTCGGTGTTAGGGAACAGCACGGCCGCCGACAACGTACTCGCGCACTGCGCCGACAACGTCGAAGTGTTCGCTGACGCTGCCGACAGGAAGGCAGGTATGTAGCTGCTGGTGGCCTCGGTGTTAGGGAACAGCACGGCCGCCGCCAACGTGCTCGCGCACT
Organism: Cydia strobilella; assembly: GCF_947568885.1. Lineage (NCBI taxonomy): Eukaryota > Metazoa > Arthropoda > Insecta > Lepidoptera > Tortricidae > Cydia > Cydia strobilella. The sequence continues at coordinate 16,046,022 of NC_086042.1, read as the reverse complement.
GCGCCGACAACGTCGAGGTGTTCGCTGACGCTGTCGACAGGAAGGCAGGTATGTAGCTGCTGGTGGCTTCGGTGTTAGGGAACAGCACGGCCGCCGCCAACGTGCTCGCGCACTGCGCCGACAACGTCGAGGTGCTCGCTGACGCTGCCGACAGGAAGGCAGGTATGTAGCTGCTGGTGGCCTCGGTGTTAGGAACAGCACGGCCGCCGACAACGTACTCGCGCACTGCGCCGACAACGTCGAGGTGTTCGCTGACGCTGCCGACAGGAAGGCAGGTTTGTAGCTGCTGGTGGCCTCGGTGTTAGGGAACAGCACGGCCGCCGCCAACGTGCTCGCGCACTGCGCCGACAACGTCGAAGTGTTCGCTGACGCTGCCGACAGGAAGGCAGGTATGTAGCTGCTGGTGGCCTCGGTGTTAGGGAACAGCACGGCCGCCGCCAACGTGCTCGCGCACTGCGCCGACAACGTCGAGGTGTTCGCTGACGCTGTCGACAGGAAGGCAGGTATGTAGCTGCTGGTGGCTTCGGTGTTAGGGAACAGCACGGCCGCCGCCAACGTGCTCGCGCACTGCGCCGACAACGTCGAGGTGCTCGCTGACGCTGCCGACAGGAAGGCAGGTATGTAGCTGCTGGTGGCCTCGGTGTTAGGGAACAGCACGGCCGCCGCCAACGTGCTCGCGCACTGCGCCGACAACGTCGAGGTGTTCGCTGACGCTGCCGACAGGAAGGCAGGTATGTAGCTGCTGGTGGCCTCGGTGTTAGAGAACAGCACGGCCGCCGCCAACGTGCTCGCGCCGCCGCCGACAGGTAGGAAGGTATATAGCTGTGTTTGGTTTTTTTATTTCCTGATGTCAGAGCTTCACCACGGGATAGCTAAAGTACTATTTACAGATTTTTTTCTCTCTAATTTTGCCTAGTCTACATCTGATGTCTTTACAGAATAAAGAATACAATTTGATGTCTTTTCTTTGTATGATTAGGTCTTACTAAATTTTACTCGTTAGTTCGTCACGTTCTTAGCTGCTAATGTACGTATTCAGAATTAAACAAGGAAGGTAGTTGGGTAGGTAGGCGTACCAAACAAATGATTTATTACTTAATATTAATAATAATATTACTACTACCTTGTTTTAATACCACGACGGTGGCAAACAAGCATACGGCCCGCCTGATGGTAAGCAGTCACCGTAGCCTATGGACGCCTGCAACACCAGAGATATTACATGCGCGTTGCCGACCCTTTAAAAACCTGTACACTCCTTTTTTGAAAAACCCCATACTGTAGTCCCTCGGGAAAACCTTGTTTAATTTCGAATACATACATTGGCACTGTCAGCTATAAAAACGTAACGACCTAACGAGTAACAAAGTTGTCAAAGTTGTATTGTTGGGGAGGAGAGACCCCACGTACCCGAGTGCTCCTGGGAAGTGCTGTCACCCGACAGGAGGGCGGGTGGGACAGGTAATTAGTTAGTAGATATTTGTAGTTACATAGGTATGTGTATTTCAGAGATCCGTGAGATAAAACGCGAGTTTAGTGCAACGTCGGACCACGTGGCCCTGCACTGGATCCAAGAGGAGTTTGAGCGCGCGCGCGCGAGGGGCGAAGAAGCAGTCGAAGCATGGTGTGAGCGCTATGGATTGAGGAGGGATCGCCTCGCCTACGTTACTTGTAAGTTGCTACATTTTCATTCTGACTTAAATCCTTTCCTACGAGAACATGATGGTCCAGCCGCCATCAGATATATCGGAGCGACCAAGGTGCTCACAAATATCTGAACACGCCATTGTCAAATTGTCAGTGCGTCAGATACTTTTGAGCACCTTGGCCGCTCCGTTAAACCTCTATCTGTTGGCGACTGCCCATCATCTCTTGAAGGGAGTTTTTGAGTGCCGACCAAAGAGTGTATGGCAATGAAGTGAAATGACGATCTAGTTATGGTGATCGTTTTGGGAGGTCCTTATCTATTAGTATACCTTTCGACTGACAGGCGGAAATTTACTGAAAATGCGTCTTTGGATAAAAATCAGACGTTAAAAAATTCTTTTCTATTTACTGGATAGGTATTTAGCATTTTTTGTAATAGCAGTGCATCGCATTCGCACTTATTCATTTCTGCAAGTGTATCATAAAGGGGTAGAAAATAGTTCGGTATCTAATCTCCTTACTATTCCCATATGACCACATTATTATTATTTCCAGCTGTCACCAACCTGTACCTAGAGCAGCTCTTGAAAAGCGCCATAGTGCAGCCGCTGCTCAGCGTCGAGGAGCTGTCACGGTTCTCGGGGGTCGACGAGCTGACGCCCGCCGCGTTGCTGTGCGGACCCAACTCGCTGCTGCTCGCGCGCGCACGGCTGCGGACCAAGGGGAAGCTGAAGCCTGAACTCAGACTGCTCACCAGGTAGGCAGACGATAAATAATAGCAGGAGAGACCGAGGTGAGTTGAAACTGAGCTAAGTTGTGAAAATATCGATGTTTAGCCACGCCCCACCGTCCACGAGACCCTCAATATGTTTCCTTGTCTCAAGACGATTAGAAATATCGAAAAATAAACTCACTCAGTTCCACTAAATAATGAGGTTGGCACTAACTATATTAAAATAAGGTTATGGGACTGTAAACTTGCTGACTTGATAAACTGTTTGTTTTTTACATAGCCTCCGATAGAGAAAGTTGATCAAGAATACGTCAGCAAGTTTACAGTCCCATAACCTTATTTTGGTAGGTATAGTTAGTGCCAATCTCATGTTTTTTTTTACATAGCCTCCGATAGAGAAATTGTTTCTGATCTCCAGCAAAGGCGACCGCGCCCACATCGGCGGCGAAAGCGTCAACCACGACGCAAAGAAGGAACGCAACGCGCTCGTCGCGTACTTCGGCGGCTTCCACTCGCTCGAGCGGCGCGCACTCGTCGTGCACAAGACTTCCCGCGTCAGCCCGCAGGCGGTGCTCGCGCTGTGCCAGGGAGACGTATCTGTAGTACGTATACATAAGGGTCGCATACTCCGGGGGCTTCCACTCGCTCGAGCGGCGCGCACTTTGTCGTGCACAAGACTTCCCGCGTCAGCCCGCAGGCGGTGCTCGCGCTGTGCCAGGAAGACGTATCTGTAGTACGTACACATAAGGGTCGCATACTCCGGGGGCTTCCACTCGCTCGAGCGGCGCGCACTTTGTCGTGCACAAGACTTTCCGTGTCAGCCCGCAGGCGGTGCTCGCGCTGTGCCAGGGAGACGTATCTGTAGTACGTATACATAAGGGTCGCATACTCCGGGGGCTTCCACTCGCTCGAGCGGCGCGCACTTTGTCGTGCACAGGACTTTCCGTGTCAGCCCGCAGGCGGTGCTCGTGCTGTGCCAGGAAGACGTATCTGTAGTACGTATACATAAGGGTCGCATACTCCGGGGGCTTCCACTCGCTCGAGCGGCGCGCACTCGTCGTGCACAAGACTTCCCGCGTCAGCCCGCAGGCGGTGCTGGCGCTGTGCCAGAGAGACGTATCTGTAGTACCAAAGATAGATAAAACTCCGTAATAGATGGATACAGTTTAAGGAAAAAACGTGCCTCGAAAATCAAGAAAATTTGATTCTCGCTCAGAGGGCGCTACTAGCTTTGGCCTACAGTCGTATAGATGGCGTTGACGGTTTCGTTTGTTATTTAACAATTTTAACGCATATCAGTGAAAGAACATGGGTCAAAATCATAAAAATAATTAATGCAAATAAAAAAATCATTTATCCATATTTAAATACATTTTATCGTATTTTACAAATCTTCATTTTTAGTTTTAAAGTGTGTCGATAGACGGCAGTGAATTTACTGTGGTTACAAAATTTACTATGACAGTACCGCTCTAGTATAAGTTACTCTATGGTAGTACGTATACATAAGGGTCGCATACTCCGGGGGCTTCCACTCGCTCGAGCGGCGCGCACTCGTCGTGCCCAAGACTTCCCGCGTCAGCCCGCAGGCGGTGCTCGCGCTGTGCCAGGGAGACGTATCTGTAGTACGTATACATACGGGTCGCGTAGGTAATGCGGCGGCTTCCATTCACGAGACAAATGAAAGCATTGTGCAATACAATACTGAATACTCTATTTCACACCTCAATACAATAAAAAGATAATACAGTAACTAAAGTAGAGATAAACAACCGGCGGTTATATCGCTACTAATGATCATAATACTTACCTATGCCAAGCATTAATTCCTACGCGCTTTAGGTGTGACGACATTCCTTGTAAATTTTAAAAAGTTTTCAAATTACCATCAACCCACAGTTTATTCCACCAGTTAGTAAAACCACACAAGTAAATAATTCGTTTTCAGCCTACCTATTTTTTTGCAGGGTGACACATACGACGACACTACAGTACTGAGACTCACCCGACACAAACTCGACGTACATGTACCGACTAGGTAAGCTTTAAAACATAAAATTCCATACAATCATTGACTTAGTACATACTGATAGCTTTTTTAGATTTCATGAATACTTATGTCCACGCAATACCTACATCTAATGCTTGACCGGCCATTTCCTATCTCTATCGCGCGCGCGTACCTAACTATATTACTGTCCCGCTTGTACAGTGGCATTCACCGCCGGCATATTTCATATTTATTTATTACAACCATGATTTTATAGGTATTACAAATTCTTGGTAGTTCCACATGGACCCCGTGGGGGCATAGCAATATTACATGCATACTTAGGATCTAATCTTAAATATATGTGTATAATATAAAAGTAGGTCAATTTAGTAGTTTTTATACATATAAGCCGATTTGAATCAGATAATTGTCAGTGTATTAAATACAAAAATAAACGGGCAAATAATTATTATTAAGTGATGTCAAATTATATAAGTATTAAAATAATAAGAATGTAAATGTTTTAGAAATAGGATTAATATTAGAGTGCAATATGTGAATAATTTGATTGAATTTAACCTTATCTACAATATTATCCAAATTTAAAATTTAAAATTAGTGCACAAAAATAGCGGTGTTACTAATCAGACGGATCTGTAAAAAAATCTTCTAGAGTGTAGTAGCATTTGTCAATCAAGTAAGTTTTAAGTGTAGTCAAGAATGTTTTGTTACATTGTTCTGCTTTTATAGTGTTATCTATTCTGTTGTATACTTTTATTGCCATGGCGTACGGACTTGAGCTGTATAATTTTAAATTAGAGCCTGTTGTTGTTACCAGGTTATTTTTAAATCGGGATTCATATCGTCGCGGCTGATCTTGGATATAGGTAAACAGGTTTGGGTTTTCCCTAACAAATTTACCCATTTCCAAGATGTATAAAGAGGTCAGAGTAAGAAGTTTATATTCCCTAAAATATTGTAAACAGCTTTCTGGGCAGTAAATATTAGCTAAAATTCTTATGCATTTTTTTGAAGTATAAATAGGTCTTTCAAATCCGTACTATTTCCCCATAGTATTATACCATACTTAAGCCATGAGTAGGCATAGGCATAGTATGCGGTAAGCGCGGACTGGAAATCTGTCGTTCTCTTAAGCTCTTTCAATGCATAAATAAAAGATGACAGTTTTGTTTTTAATTTGGCAATATGCTTTTTCCAATTCATATTAGTATCAATATCAAACCCTAACAGTGTTGCTGTCTCTACGCATTCCAAGTCCATGCCGTTAAACGTTACTTTTAAGTCTAGGGTTTTTTTGATGCGGCCTAAATTGAATGATTTTGGTTTTGGATATGTTTAATTTTAGTTTGTGGTCTTCCATCCATTCTATCAATGGAGTTAGTGTTAGGTTTATTTCATTATTGATGCTCATACTGTCTTTGCATGAAGTAAGGAGAGATATGTCATCTGCGAAGAGAACGCAAGAATAGTCGTTTTTTATAAGTTTTGGAATGTCGTTAATATATATTAAAAATAACAAGCAGTACTCCACCCTGGGGGATGGAATGGGTCATGTTGTGTACGTCAGATCGAACGCGTTTAATTTCTCGTGTTGTCAAGTCGACATTTTCAATTTCTACGCATTGTTCTCTATTTTTTAGATAAGATGCAAACCATTTGTGTGTGATTCCCCTCACCCCTATTCCCCAAAGTTTATTTAAGAGTATATCATGTTGAACCATGTCGTAGGCCTTGGACATATCTAACAGTATTCCGATAGCGTATTTTTTATCGTTTATTGTAGTCAATATATCTTAACGTATTTGAATACTGCTAAGGTCGTAGCATCATGGGCGGGACAGCAATATATAGTTTGTCAAAGGACTGTCTCATTTCAAACATAGACAGAGAGAATCATACTATCCTTGTCTTACACTAGTAATAGCACGCAAACGAAAAAAGGATGAGTATAGTTTTTTTGTTCCTATTTACTGACAATTTGGTTTGACCAACTATAGCAGCGTGCGATAGAGAAGAAATGGCGGGTCGATGTAAAATTGTTCGTGCTTAGCGTCCGTACTTTATATGTATTATATAGAATTAGAATTATTTTATTCGTAAGCACAAACAAACGAGACATTACATAATATAAAAGAAAAAATAGAGTAAGAATAAAATGCCACGAAATGGCCTCATCTCAGCATGTTGCTGGTGGCTTCCAGCGCTGATCTTCCGATGAGACCATCAAGTAAGAAGAATCACTGATGGTAACAGACAAGAAGAAAAAAGACGAAAATAACATACAGTGAACAAATTGTTAAATAAGAAAAAGTAACACAGCAAGAAGATACAACATAACGACTTAATTAAATTAGGATTATTTATATAAAACAAGCATCGTTTCATTACATTTAAGTATCGTACTCATATAGTATTTCACACTAGTTTGCCTGCTTGCCAATAATCAATATTTCTCTGTATTGAGCAGAACATAATTTATAACATCTGTCCGAAAATATTTCTTAAAACACAAATAATTAGAAACATAAATAATTAGAAAATAAGTTTAAATTTAGGTATTTCTATAGTTGTTTACTTATATTTGTTATGCATGCGGTGTTTACCTGTAAGTAATTGTGACACCACTCCTTACATGTATTAGCTTAGTACGTTATTAATGTATCGATGTCAACAATTGTTGGTAAACCTTAAATAAATAAAATAAAATAAAAATAATCGCTGCTTCCATGCCCGTCTTGTCTACGAGTATTTATAATTAGTGTATCTCAGAGAAAATTGGAAAGCTCACTGGTTCCCATCTATGCCTTAAAAACGCCAATCCCATCTAAAAAAAACCCTAAGTTTAAAACTATATTTTTAAAGTAAGGTTTTATATATCATTAAATAACATTGCAGCCAAGTCGAGCACATATTGAAAGCGAGGGAGATGCTATCCAGAACTATTGATTATTACATTGAACGCGACTCAAACGCCATCTCTTACGAGGAGAACACAACCGTATCCAGGTTCAAAGTGAGGCTAGTCAAAGCTATCGGCAGGATACTAGTAGAAGCACACAAGCAATTTGAAGATAAACGGACTGGAATCACGGAGGAATTTAGATAAAAAATATATAAATAAATTATTATACCTATATTGTATTTTTTTTATTTGACCCCAGCTATATGGTAACACCGCAATACTTCGCGTGCGAGAAGCATTACCCATCTCTTTCTAACGTAAATGAAACCTCCATGCAGATGGTACTCCGTTGACAGATTACAAATTAAAAAAAAAATATTGTCATTCTCACACATTCTCATCTACGATTGCATGGCGAAAGTGTGTTCAGGAAACCGATGCAAATCCGAACGCAAGTACTAGATGTAACGCCCGTACACCTACATTTTGACACCGGGTTAACTCCTAGGATTTAGGTGTTAAGCACCTTAATGTAATATAATTATAGTTGGTCAAACCAATTTGTCAGTCAGTAACAACCAAGAAAATTATACTCATCCCTTTCTTTTGGGCGCTAGTACTAGTGTAAGACAAAGATAGTATGATCTCTGTCTATGTTTGAAATGAGACAGTCCTTTGACAAACTATAATAATATTTATCTTGCTACAGAGGAGCCAAAATAGTGTCTAATGTGTAGTCTTGCAAGTTTGCGCTTCGCGTCTCCTTTGACGCGGGCTGAAAAACTGACAAAAAACATGGCGCGAAGGCACGAACGCGAGTGGAGGGGGCTCTAGAGTTAAGCCCGATTTACGAGAAAGAGATTAGCTGTCCGGACCAAATGGTCGGTCGGTCAGCTAATTTCTTTCTCGCTTTCACTCATAGCTGCGTCCTTAACGTACGGCGGACCACCTTCCACTCGATCGAACAGGCCTCGGACCGGACCAAGGTCGCAGTCCGGTATATCCGTTTGTAGTCTGTTACAGCTTTAAAGGTGGAATGGGATAGCAATATCGCTAGCTCTCTCTAACGCATAACTGCGTCCCTGACCCTGAGCTTGCCAAGTCTCGGCACGGATGTAAATCGGGCTTAACGTACTCTAGAGCGCCCTCCACACTCGTGCGCGGATCGCGGCGCGAAGCTGCCGCAGGGTGTTCGTACAAGCAGCCCTCCGTGCATGCGTCGTGTGCACAATAACATATTTATTTGCTATAATAGGTACCTATTAGTAAACATTCTCTGGAAAATCCTAAAATAACAATTTTATTATCATATAGCAACATCGCCTTTTTAACGTCAACGTCTTTGTCAAAAAGATTTGATACGGAGTTAACTGAGTCCGGGAATCCAATCATTTGAAACTGGTTTTAGTTGGTATGTTTGTCCATTCCATTTTAATGTAAACACTAATAACACTATAGATAACGCGGCCGCGGCATCGGCATCTGGTCATTTTCCTCTTACCCGATGTATGAGTCGTCATCGTCAGTCAGACCAGTCAGTCGTTCAGTCGCCGCTAAGGCTAGCGTTACGCTGCGGCAAATAAAAGTAAAGGGAATTTCTGTTTACTAGTTTACTAAGTAATTTGTGTTGTTAGTCATTATGCTTATATTTGTGCTCGAATTATGCGCGTGTTTTGTGTTGTGTCTCGGGCAGAATCATGGAGTTAAAGGACACAATGAACCGGAATATCCCACGAACTTGCACAACGGCCTCAGTGAGGCGACGGGGAATTTCTCAGTGGAGCTATTATATCATGCAGCAAAAAACCAAGGAACGCAGAATCTCATATTGTCGCCGATCACAGCGTGGACGGTTTTGGCGGTGACGTCGGAAGGCGCACTGGGCAATACGCGGACTCAACTGGTCTCAGCCTTACGAATCAAAAGAAACCGGACGGTCACCAGACATAACTTACAAGAAATCGCGCGATGGCTAGTCGTAAACACAACTACGGTGCATCTTGCGAAATTCAACGGAATATTTGTGGACAAGTCTAAATTTCTGGAAGATGACTTCCGTCAATCTTCGAAAGTATTTTATGATACGCAAACCGTCGATTTAGACTTCAGTAACACCGCAGCAACCGCCGCCGCCATCAATGGAGCGGTGTCATCTGCAACTAAAGGCAGAATTCCCAAATTAATTGATGAAAATAATTTGAGTGATGCACAGATGATCATCACTAGTGCAGTGTATTTTAAAGGGCAGTGGACAGCACCTTTTAATGTCTCCTCTACAACTAAACAAAATTTCTATAATAGTAGTGGGATGAAAATGGGTGAAGTAAACATGATGTACAATAGATACACATACCCATTTGCTAATATTAAGGAGATACAAGCAAGAGTAATTGAGTTGCCTTATGGTGTTGAAAATCGTTTGTCCATGCTATTAATGCTGCCAAATCCTGGTGTTACTCTGGAAGATATGTTCTTGAACTTCAAAACAGTACCTCTAGATACTGTGTTTCAAGAGCTGAAACTCTCTCAAGAAGAGTATAGTGATGATGAAATAGATTGTTTCATTCCTCGCTTCAAAATTGATTCAAGCATTGAACTGAATGAAATTTTGAAAAAGGGAATGGGAATATATGACTTATTTGACCCAGTGAAAGCCAATTTGGGCCGCTTGGCTCGGGTACCCATGTATGTGACTAGGGTTGTCCATAAAGCAGAAATTGAGGTTACTGAGGAAGGTACCACAGCGTCTGGAGCTACAGCTGCAGAGTTTGCAAACCGAATTGGAGTTATAAGATTTGAAGCCAACCGGCCTTTTAGTTACCTTATTGTGGAAAAAGTCACAAACACTATAGTTTTTGGAGGAGTCTACCAACAGCCAATTTTGTACTGATCCTATAGCTATAATTGAAAACTAAAATAACTATAGTTGTAGTCTTTGACTTCTGTATACTCAAATCCAGAAATATGATTGTCAATTATTTTAGTAATAAGTTTTTGACAAAAATTTCATTTTTGGTATACACTTTATTCGCTGACTGTACTTTTCTTTCCACAGGCAACTAATACTTATCGAGACAATTCTAAAAACCCCAAACACAATTAGGTTGCGTTGTTTTATCACAGAGTTCCTATTACCAATTTCTAGTAGTAGTAGGTTTGTACCTTGAAACCCGATCGTGTTCAAAGTCTATTACGTGACCTTTCTCATAAGTGCAAACACGACTATGATACAATATTCCATCATGGAATGCCAGTGCCTATCATCATCAGACCTTGAAACCTAATCGTGGTCAAAGTTCATTGCAAGACTTTTCTAACAAATCCAAACACAGCTATAATACGATGTTCCATCATGAAGTTCCAGTTCATATCTTCCGGCTCCATCATCAGATTAGTTCGACAGTATTGTCATCAGAACTACAAACAGCTTCCAATTTTCATGACTACGATCCTTGGGAGATGGTTAAATTAGTTACCTTAGATTCCATTACATAGTTAGTTACATACAGGTTGACTGTCAAAAAGCGTGTTAAAATTTAAAATACTTTTAAGTATATGAAATAGGTAGGTAGAATACATCAGGATAATTTCATACATTTCGGATCCAGATTGCAAACCCTACCAATGTAGCTTAAAAATAACATTTCTCCTATATTTTCTTATGTTTTTATTTTGTTTTTGTACTTAAACTTTAATGATCTTAACTTAACATTTTAATAACTTGGGCATCTCTCTATCCTTTGGTCTATTTCTTAACTTAATTTAAGTGATTATAATTTTCCATGCTTGATCTTTCTTTGAATTGTCTGTTTTAGTCTAATACATCACAAGTTTAGCCATTACAAGCCTTAATGGCCAACAAATTATTATGTGAGTAGAATTGATTAAATAATAGTATAATAACTCATAGGTATGTTGATAAAATATATAACTAAGAGAGATAATATTACATTAAAGATAAGTTGACATGGTCATGTTCAATGTAATCAGGGCATTTAAAATGCTCATGGACCGAGAACGAACTGGTTGCAAAACTGTCATTTTAAATAATCATTTGCACTTAAAAAACAGGTAAATTGTACAATTAAAATATTTATGTGTAGGCAGGTAGTCATGGTTCTGTGTTCTATTATACTGTTGATGTTTCTCCGCATTGATGTTGACTGAAATAAATCTATAATTCTAAATTGTTTGTAGGTTATTCTGCACTAGGTATGGTGATAATGTTATGCCATTGATGTTAGTAAAATTAATTACCTATATTTTCAAATGACTGTCTCATTTCAAACATACACAGAGAGAATCATACTATCTTTGTCTTACACTAGTACTAGCATCCAAAAGAAAAGGATGAGTATATTTTATTTTGTCCTTATTTACTGACAATTTGGTTTGACCAACTATATTAAAAAAATCAGAGCAACTAAGTAATTTCCGAACAACACTCTCTCGGTTAATAAGTGCAAAATGGCAAATATGTTAGAAAAATGTACCAATATATTGATTGAAACTAACACGATTTTCACTCATAATTTTAAACTAAGACAGGACTTAATCGCGTAAAAACTTATGTTTATTTATGGCCTGACGTTTCGAACGTGACGTTACGTTCGTGGTCACAGGCACAGGCAGGCAGGCAGTCCTGTGTTAGTTTAAAATTAAAAAAGTACCAGTTTCAAACTTCTAGCTTTTTTTATCTCTGTACATTCGTTAAATTTGAATCATAGAGTAACTTATACTAGAGCGGTACTGCCATAGTAAATTTTGTAACCCCAGTAAATTCACTGCCATCTGTCGACACACTTTAAAACTAAAAATGAAGATTTATAAAAATACGATAAAATGTATTTAAATATGGATAAATGATTTTTTTATTTGCATTAATTATTTTTATGATTTTGACCCATGTTCTTTCACTGATATGCGTTAAAATTGCTAAATAACAAACGAAACCGTCAACGCCATCTATACGACAGTAGGCCAAAGCTAGTAGCGCCCTCTGAACGAGAATCAAATTTTCTTGATTTTCGAGGCACGTTTTTTCCTTAGACTGTATCCATCTATTACGGAGTTATAACTATCTTTGATTTGAATCAATAACCTGTCAATTAAAAAAAATCTGAATATATAAAGCCTGACCAGGAATATATGATCACGCGCCATGTTGCGGAATTTCACTGGAACTAGTTTTTTCATACTATACTGAACTGCTGTTATTCTTGACAACGTGACAACCCTATACATGAGAATAACAGCGCCCTCTTGACAATGATCATATATTACTGGTCAGGCTTTACATACCTATAATATATGTTTTTTTTGATACGACGAAAAATTAGATACATTTCCGTCATAGTCCAGGGTTCTTGTCGATCATGCTTATAGCATAGAGTAACTTATACTAGAGCGGTACTGTCATAGTAAATTGGTAACCCCAGTAAATTCACTGCCATCTGTCGACACACTTTAAAACTAAAAATGAAGATTTATAAAAATACGATAGAATGTATTTAAATATGGATAAATGATTTTTTTTATTTGCATTAATTATTTTTTATGATTTTGACCCATGTTCTTTCACTGATATGCGTTAAAATTGCTAAATAACAAACGAAACCGTCAACGCCATCTATACGACAGTAGGCCAAAGCTAGTAGCGCCCTCTGAACGAGAATCAAATTTTCTTCATTTTCGAGGCACGTTTTTTCCTTAGACTGTATCCATCTATTACGGAGTTATAACTATCTTTGATTTGAATCAATAACCTGTCAATTAAAAAAAAAATCTGAATATATAAAGCCTGACCAGGAATATATGATCACGCGCCATGTTGCGGAATTTCAATTTTGGGGGGGTAGGCACGGTACGATCTCTATGTTTGAAATGAGACAATGTGTGGTTTTGTTTGTATTTATAATTTTTATATGATTTTGACCCACGTTCTTTCACTGATATGTGTTCAAATTGTTTAATAACAAACAAAACCGTCAACGCCATCTAGAATAGCCCAAAATAGGCCGAGAATAGGCCAAATGTGTAGGCGCCATCTGTCCGAGAATAATTTTTATTGATTTCCGAGACACGTTTTTTCCTTAGACTGTATTGCTCTTATACGGAACTCCGTACCTAACTAGATACACAGGTATTTGGATACACTAATGCTCTTTGTATATTATACAAGTACTCAACATAATATTTTTGAAAACTACTATACATATTTTACTGGAACTTGAATTTGGAGTTGTGAGTTGTGGACTTGTGGACTAAAGTTACCTGATTTTACGGTATTCACTATTTTTTTAAAGAGTTTGCAATATAAAGACACGTTAAGATTGTTTACCCTTTATTAAACATATGATCTGTGTAGATAAGGGAAGTGTACAAATACTTAGTACTTAATAATGAGGAAAACTAGCGCAACAACCGAAATGGAAAAACCGGATGATAATTATAAAATAGGAACTAGAAAATGAAAGATTTGTTTTGTGGAGATTATTATTATTTCACTATTCGATTTAAAGTTACCGAAAGGGGCAATAGAAGAAAAGAGTGTTACATTCACTCCTTGCGTGGCGAAACTACGACCCGGTGGCTCAATTGCTCGCCGCGAACTTCAGTCTGCTCCCGATCGATGTCTGCTTGCGACGTCAGTACAGTCAGTCGTATAATTAACTGTTCAAACACTACCAATAAAGTTGGAGCTGTTAATGGAGGTATTTCCTTTCATTGGTAAGTACAATTTGTCCTTAAATATCTGTTATTGATTAAAAAACTATTTTATTATTTTCATCAAAACAGTAGCGGGCGATTGTGTGCCAACGCTAGCTTTCCATTGCGGCTTAAATTTGACGAGCCAGACTTGGCGTGCGTTCAAAACCAGCGATGTAAAAAAAACCGGCCAAGTGCGAGTCGGACTCGCGCAAGAAGGGTTCGGTTTTGTTGTACGGGAGCCCCCCTTAAATATTCATTTTATTCTGTTTTTAGTATTTGTTGTTATAGCGGCAACAGAAATACACCATCTGTGAAAATTTCAACTGTCTAGCTATCACGGTTCATGAGATACAGCCTGGTGACAGACAGACGGACAGCGGAGTCTTAGTAATAGGGTCCCGTTTTTACCCTTTGGGTACGGAACCCTAATAACTATTCAAACTGTCGAGCATTGTCGAGTCACGTTCAAGGTCGATTTCTCATTTTTTTCTGTCAAAAGTAAGAATAGTGCTGTACACTGCGATTTTCTTACTCGATTATTAAAATCGATTTTGAAAACAGACAAAATGATAATTACGTTCTTATATTATTATGCAGCTATATAATGTACGTAGTGCAAAGCAAATATTATTAACAAACAGGTTATGGTTATTTCTAAATTGCAATTTTGTTTTAGTTTTCCGAATGATCCTAAAGGCGCCCACTGACTATCAGTCCGCCGGACGATATCGGCCTGTCAATTGTTCGGAACTGTCAAATTTTTGTTCTAACTGACAGGCCAAAATCGTCCGGCGGACTGATAGTCAGTGGGCCCCTTAATATTAAAAATAAATGGATTGAAGCAACTGGTCGTAAAAAATGGTTTCCTACTTCCTACGCAAAATGTTACACGCTCGGTCTCTCTACAAATTGCTGAACTATTACCTTCTATCTTGATATAGTTCTGTGATTTTTATTTTAAAATTTAATTCAGGCAACAAGGCCCATATTACATATACCTTATAGACTAACATACATATAAATTTCATAAACTTAAAAACTAAACACTATTTTGGCAATAGAACGTCGTGGCTGACGTGGCTCCGTTGAATCGTCAACGTGAATTATCATTTCCTCTGTCGAAAATAATTATCATTTCTTCTGTCGGTTCTTATCGATATTTTAGAATCGATGCCGTGTTCTAATCGATCTGTGAATCGATGCTTTTGAATCGTTTCGCGCGGCTTATGTTTCTCATCACTAAATTACGCTCGTGACGTCAAAGTACCTACGCAAAATGTTACACGCTCGGTCTCCCTACAATTTGCCCAGCTCTTTACTTCTATCTTGATATAGTTCTGTGGGGGCATAGCTGCCTACCTACGTACATCAAATTGTATCAAAACATTTTCAGTATATGTTAATATTCAGAAAAACGAAAATGGGGACTACGTTTGTATGTGAAGGCGGTTTTGGGGCGGTCGTCCGCTTTCTTCTTAAGCGTGATCCTTCACCTAATGAAAATGGAACCCTGGAAATGGTTGTGGGTCGTGGTCTCGTGGACGATCAAGGCGTAAAAATGTTGGGACCATGTTATTATCTTTTCCCCTCACTAGCTCGGAAAGCCGTCTTTTATCCTTTAAAACAAGCGGGAAAAAACGCATTTTATCCACTAGTGGGGAAAGTAATTTGACCTTGGATGGAGCGTGTTTAAGTAGCTTGACAGATAACAAAACGTAAAACTCTCATAATAATGGTTCGTTCGATATTAATTATCATTAAATAAATGGTTTGAGAATCTAATAAAAACTACCAGATTTAGCCTTATTTAATGATTTTAAGTCATAAACCTTAAAATTCCATAATAAACGTTTGTTTTTTAATAATTATGGTTAATATAATTCTGAACGCACAAGTTCTTCTTCTTCTTTTAAAATTATGGCTTCAGCCCAGTGGGACTATTTCGCCAGTATCAAGGTATTGAGAGGTTTACAAACGACAAAAATTGTACGGTTGTACAAGACAGTGTACGGTGATTTGTTAGCTCTTGTAAATCGATAACTAGTCTTTACAAGAAGCACGTGGACTACCGGCCGTTGACTCCAAGATGGTGGTTAAACGCGCTTCAAAATTAATTCTCCATTCACTGCACACTACCACATTAGTTTACTGTATAATAAGCTATCGATATTACACTTTAAACAATATTAATAAGCAAAAAACAAAGTAATTAATCACGATGCTAACTATCAAGATGGCGCTCGAACCGGAAGTCCAACGCACAAGTTAAGTCGATGCAATTTCAAAACGCATCATTGACATTTCATACGTCAGAAATGTCAACATTGTCAACGAAAATTTTACTTAATAACTTCTCACGTAAAAGTACAGAATTTCCAGAGTTTTTTGTTATAATATCGTAAAAAAATGAGTGATTCCAGTTGATGAAGATGATCTAACGCCTGTGGATGTTGCACTTTCCTCGCTATAGTGAGGGGAAAAGTTTTGTGTTACACACGGGTGCAAATGTATTTTACTTCTCGTGTGTTAAAACACTCGCGGGTAAAATACAACTTTGCACCCTTGTATAACAAATAACTATTAACATTTATTGTTGAATCAAACATTTTGGAGATTAATTATCAAAACACCACTGAAACGAAAATTACTCTTTAAAAAAAATAATTAATAGTCAAAAAACATACTGATACTGTAGGAGTTTAAAATGATCTGAAAACAACTTTACCTAAATTAAACAAAATCAATTATTTCACATTTATTTATTACAGTAGGAATTCTATTCGTTATATTTTTGGTTATTTTTTGGCAGTAGGCATAGGTAGGTATTGACATAATTTCACATATTTAGTTAATAAACAAGCTAAACAATAATAAACATCATGACACATCTATAATTTACGTGTAATCAGCCTAATTTATTTATTTACAAAGCATTGCAATTAGGAGGCAACAATTCTTCGACTATTTTCCTTATTTTCAGCTCTTATAAGCCTACGCTTATTAACCAGAGTTGTTACATGAGTGTTGCTAACCGTTTACTTACAGTTAGATATTTGGTACCTAATACTTATGAGAATTTGTCGTGTTGACAAATTAAGGTGCAGTAGGTTCAGAAAACGGATTTAAAAAGTCGTAGCGCTTTTATGGATCAGAATACGGCTGCCATAAATTTAATATCTAGAGGCCTTTAGAAGTAGGAATCCTGAGTTTAAACTTTTGCTCGGTGGAAATAAATCACGAACATAGGTCTAATCATAGAATGCACTTAAAAAAATATAAGTAATAAATTTTGCCCAAAAGCTAAACATGAAAATTATTTAAAAAAAAATGAGCAAGATTATGCTTGAACAATTACTTTTTTATTTTTTAAACACATAAAAATTTTAAAATAAAAATAAAAACATTATTTCCGCGCTCTCGGGCAAATTTCCATCTCACTCATGCTTACGCTCAGTGGGAGTGAGAGAAGAACACGAACTTACTGCACCTTAAGGTAAGTATTAACTTGCTTATAATATTTCCCTAGCTGTGAACACAACGCATCCTCGAGAATAGGTATTAGGTACCTAGGTTAATATTTTTAAGCCATCTAAAACGTAGGTACATATTATAATATCTGGAAAATGTAAAAACTACAAGTTAGAAATCTTCATTCACAGTAGTATGTACTTTGCCCCATTATTTAATGCTTATTTAGATACCCAAAACTTTCAGTTACCTACATGTACTACTATTGTGTTACTATTAGGTATTTACACAATTAACTTATCATTTATGTAATCTAGGAAACAATCTATATAATTATTATGTGTAATAGGTATTTACGTTGGTATGTCTACTTAAATTACAATAACATTGTTTTTATTTACACATATTTACAAAATGAGGTCGCTTTTAATAAAGTTTTTCTACTCGTCGAGTATAATCTGTGTATTACAACTTCATATGCAACATTACAACCTTACTCTTTTCAACGTTGGATAGTCTATGTGTACTTCCGACTCAAGCATAAGAATTTTATCGATACGGTTTAGTCAATTATAAAGTTTTTGAAAATAGAACTTCATACATAAAATATTTCTTGTTTTAGGAGACTCGATTCAATGCAAATTTGCCTACTTGAACACGCTGCTGCGTCGCATCTGCTTTGTGATTGGTTGGCCAACAAAGGCATTTTATTTTATGTTGTCAGAAACGCGCATGTGACACCCTTCATATAGCAACATACAGTCCGTTAACTCTTAGAACGACTTTCGTTTTTCGGGTAAAATCGGACGTAATCGCGTAATAGAAAGTGACAGTTTCTTACTGATTTAGTTGCAATCCAACACCCAAAGAGTGCAGTCGTCTTTTCAGCCTTAAAATATATAGAGTAGTTCATACCACCATAACTAGTAGGTAAACAATATATATATTTAATTTCATATTTTTTGACAATTAAATGGGGACTCGTCTCAAAAAGGGTATTTCTGTAAATGGTCAATCACGGGAAATCATATATAATGTATACAAATATTTTTCAAAAGAAGTGGAAACTTTTAAGAATAGTGATACTTGTATATATTTTAATAAAATTCAAGACCGGGTGATAGAAGCAACAGGATATTAAGCGAAGCCGACCAAAAACCTCCATCCATGCCCTTTGAAACGCCAAAGGAAAAGAGACCGAGAAAGGACGGTTTTAAATCTGGATAGTTTTGATTACGATGTAATCAGGAGGATGGTATAAGATTTCCATAATAGATTCAAAGAACTCCCGAATTTGAAAAATTTGCGGTTGAAGCTAATAGAAGCTATTAATTTCAAGGGTTCCACAGTCACGTTACGAAAAATAGGATTTCGGTAGACTGTAAAACAAGGGATAATCGAAAAACTTTGATGGAAAAGCATGATGTGCGACTGAAAAGGACCAAATATTTAGATAAAATTAAAATAAGCAGGAATGAAGGAAGGGTTATAGTGTATATGGACGAGTCGTATATACACACGTCGCACGTTGGTAGCAAAGGTTGGTCAGACTCTAGCAACGCAGGAATTAAAAAACCAATTTCCAAAGGACAACGTCTCATAATAGCTCACGCCGGCAGTGAAAATCTATCTACAGACACAACAGGCGATTATCACAAAGAGATGAATAGCGAGAACTATGAAAAATGGCTTAAAAATCAGCTTATTCCAAATTTGCCGACGAATTCAGTGTTAGTTGTTGATAATGCCCCATATCACAACAAGTACACCGAAAAACTGCCCAATTCTAATACCCGGAAACAAGACATGATAGATTGGTTGACAACACAAGATATTCCAGTAGACCCCAGCTTAACAAAACCACGAATTTACGATATTATCGTAAATTCGACGATAACACAAACACGAACATATACAATATTCCATAGATAAAATACTGGCTGAACATGGTCATTCTGTTCTGCGTTTACCTCCGTACCACCCAGACTTTATAATTGAGTTATTCTATGTAAGCAACGTATGGGAAAATGAAACAAATTAATAAAGTTTTCAAACCTGTGTGGCACGATACATCTAGGTGTTCTCTTTAAAATTCACCACTCTCCCCCACCCTCCACCTGACGCTCGACCCCCCCACCTTGAAATGTGTCCCCGTTGGTGGTTTTTTGACATTCTCACGAAAACTATAAAAGATATCAAAAAAGTGTCAAGGACAGAAAAAATAGTCAAGAACAAAAAAGGCTTTATGTGTTTTTGTACAAGTTGGGTGGTATTCAAGCTATAAGTACTTGTATAACCTTAAAATAACAAAATAACCATACTCGTTTGACGACATGCATTATTTCAAAACGGCTAGACGGATTTTAATGAAATATACCTAAAATTCACCGCAGTGAAGCCAGCTATCAAACAAAAAAAAAACACATTAAAATCGGTTCATCTGTTTCGACGCTACGAGGTCACAGGTAGACACACAAATACCAAAGACGGGCTATTTGACTAATTTTTGAAAATGATTTTAATTGATTGGTTATGACTTAATAATTACACTACATTGATATTTCCGTGAAATTTCCTGTATTAAATATAAAAAAACAATGTTAAAGTTTATTTATTTTGAACGCGCCTTAAACGCTGTTTTCGCAAAGGGGCTAATCACGTGACACGTGTGACGTCACGCGCAAGTAAACTCGGTCAATGACCTTAGTTAATCTTATGGTTTATGTGCATTGAATTCATTATTTCACTGTAAAATGCTATATAAATGGTGTATAGTGCCGCAATGTTCAAGTACGAATATAAAAAACCGGCGCAGACTGCCGTCCGACACCGTCGACGCAAGCTCCTGATGACGCTCCTCGGTACGGAGTGAAACATGTCGAGCGTTTTCGACTTAAAACACGTGAGTGACCCGTTATTAATATATTTATTTTAATATGTAGTAATACATTAAATACCTAGATCTTGTTTCGTTAAATAACAAAATCCGCTGCTTTAATTATCATATTTATTTACAGTTAAATATAACTTACATCGAAGTGGTCTTCACACATAAAAACATTTGTATGCGCAAAAATGCTCTTTGGGGTCTCTGCGCTAGTTTTAAACACATTTTTCTTTTTTTGGGATTCGTTGGAATGGAAACAAAGAGGAGCTTGCGTCGACGGTGTCGGACGGCAGTCTGCGCCGGTCCGTCACCGTCGACGCAAGCTCCTGATGACGCTCCTCGGTACGGAGTGAAACATGTCGAGCGTTTTCGACTTAAAACACGTGAGTGACCCGTTATTAATATATTTAATATGTCTGTGTCTAACGGAAGTTTTGTTATTAATATTACTACATAACCTCATAACATAGCTCTTTCAGCATTAGTAGGTAGTTAGTAGCATACTTTTTCTTTCAAACTAAAGTGCAGTATGGAGATACTATTCTCGTCATCGTATTCTATATATATATCGTCGTCGTATTCGTATCATCGAAATCGAAATGTTCGAAAATAAACAATTTATACGTATACCCACACAGCTGTTTTTACGTTTTTAAGTTCCACAGCATAGTAATCCGGATTATCTTTAAAGAAAAGTGCAACCATTGATGTGTCTATGTCTGGTAGGTTGCCGCTATCAGCTTTCACATATTTCGGCTCCATTTTGAGATTCTTATGAATATTGTGCCACTACATGATAAATATACGAATAAACCGACAAACGGATAAATCGGAATATATCAGAAAACTGTGGAATAATAACTAAAATGAACTAAATACAAATAAAACTGCTAAAACACTCAAGACAATCAAGAATTTACCCGCGTGTGACGTCATCCGAGCGTTGACCAATCACAGAGCGTTCACGTCCCTGATGAAATTTCAAAAAATATTAAATTTTCTTTCGTTTATTTTCCAAAAAATAAACATAATTTACATTCAAATCTAGTAAATTATACTTTATTAGTTTATTATCTTTCAGGATGACAGCAATTCGTTATATATTTTTAATGTTGTCAAATACCCTATTCAGGGAAATTAGCTGAAATTACGGCATTAATGGAAGACTTTTTTCAATTGGAAATATTGAGATCTGTACGTTATGGACCAAAGTTATTTTTCATCAACCCTCCCCACCCCTCCCCCCTCTGCGTCACCCCCCACAGCGCAAAGGGCCGAAACGCGGTTTTTCTCAATTTTTAAGGAAACCGTTCAAGATACAGAAAAAGTGTGTAGGAACGAAATGATCCCTAACAAATTTGCTATCAATCTCTTATACACACTATAGTGCTATCACTTATAGTTCATAGCAAATTTACAAGAGATTCATAGCAAATTTATTAGGTATCATTTCGTTCCTACACACTTTTTCTGTATCTTGAACGGTATCCTTAAAAATTGAGAAAAACCGCGTTTCGGGCCCTTTGCGCTGTGGGGGGTGACGCAGAGGGGGGAGGGGTGGGGAGGGTTGATGAAAAATAACTTTGGTCCATAACGTACAGATCTCAATATTTCCAATTGAAAAAAGTCTTTCATTAATGCCGTAATTTCAGCTAATCTCCCTGAATTATGTCTTTGGTATTTGTGTGTCTACATGTGACCTCGTAGCGCCGAAACAGATGAACCGATTTTAATGTGTTTTTTTTTGTTTGATAGCTGGCTTCACTGCAGTGAATTTTAGGTATATTTCATTAAAATCCGTCTAGCCGTTTTGAAAATATAATGCACGTCGTCAAACGAGTATGGTTCTTTTGTTTTTTTTTAAGGTTATACAAGTACTTATAGCTTGAATACCATCCAACTTGTACAAAAACACATAAAGCCTTTTTTGTTCTAAATTTAATGAGGATTAATTCTGTCCTTGACACTTTTTTGATATCTATTATAGTCAGGTGGAGGGTGGGGGAGAGTGGTGAATTTTAAAGAGTACACCTAGATGTATCATGTCATATAGGTTTTAAAACTTTATTAATTTGTTTGTCTGAAAACATATAATGACTCAATTATTAATCCTATTGAGAATATATGGGCCCAATTAAAACAATACGTAGCTCAAAGTAATGTTGACATGACTTTGACAAGCGTAAAGAATCTACTGCAAGAGAAGGTCAATATGATTGGTCCAGAAGATTTGAAAAAAGTTTGTCAACACACAATTCAATGTGTAAAAGACTTCCGTATATATGAAAATAAAATAGACGATTATAGTGACCGATTTATAATTAATACAAATGACTGATGTTGAATAGGTAGTTTTAAAAATTACAATAATATCACAATTTTCCAATTGTATAATTTTACCATAAAATATGAACTGAAATATGTGACTGGTATTATCAACTCTATATAATTTCCGCCAGAAGTAGTAAATGACGGTGTGACGTTCTGTTTTCAAATTTGGTTTTCGAATTTCAAATTCTGATTCTATTTTATATATAAAAAAAGTCAGTTAAAAGTTCCACCTTATCGCTTCTTGCGACTACTACATCTAACTCCAATTTAGAATTTTTTGAGCTCGGCTGTATTTCTGCACAAGAGACACAAGCAATCCTCAAAACTATCAAGTCGAAAGCCGTCGGTGACGATAACCTCAGTGTAGATATGCTCATGCTCGCGGCGGATTTCATCTCTCCTATCATTTCCAACATTATAAATTTTTCCCTATCCACGGGCACGTTTCCGGCTTCCTGGAAGTGTGCCCATGTCACCCCTCTACCGAAAACCTCCATTCCTGCTTCTTTCTCCCAATATCGTCCTATTTCCATTCTTCCTGTAGTATCAAAAATTATTGAACATTATGTTAATCGCCGTCTCCTATCCTATCTTAATAGAAATTTGTTATTTAACTCATTCCAATCTGGATTCCGCCCCGGGCACAGCACAGTCACCGCTTTAGTTAAAGTCACCGACGACATCCGGTTTAATATAGAGTGCAAAATGCTAACTGTCCTTGTTCTTCTCGACTTCAGTAGTGCCTTTAACACAGTGGACTTTGACATCCTTCTGGGCACACTCAGCAGTCTTAACATATCCCAAACCACTTTATCCTGGTTTCGTAGCTACCTTACTGGCAGACGCCAGCGTGTCAGAGTCGACGACAAGCTGTCCGACTGGTGTGAGCTTTCCGCTGGCGTCCCGCAAGGAGGAGTACTTTCGCCACTTCTTTTTTCTATTTTCATTAATGGTATCACGAAAGCACTTACGTCATCATACCATCTTTACGCGGACGACCTACAGATTTATGCAGCGGCTAATATAGATGATCTTGCTTCAATGATTACTCAAATCAATTCTGATTTAGAGTCCATACGGGATTGGGCGTGCAAATTCGGTTTGAAGATTAATGCCCAGAAGTCGCAGGCAATTGTCATTGGTGGCCCTTACTATGTAGCTAAGCTCTCAGACATGGTGATACCTGACATTTTTTTTGATGGGACTAAAATCCCCTTTTCCTCTACTGTCCGAAATTTGGGTGTCATCATGGACCAGACGCTTTCCTGGGAACCCCACGTGGCTGAGGTGAGTAAAAAAATTTTTGGTTCCCTACACTCTCTTCGACGACTTCAGAATTTCCTCCCTCTTCGTACCAAATTGACTCTTGCCCGCTCTCTCTTGCTCCCTCTACTAGACTATGGTGACATTGCGTTCTTGGATCTTAATGAGGAATTGCTGAATAAACTTGAGCGCTTACAAAATGTCTGTATCAGGTATGTGTATGGCCTCCGTAAATACGACCACATTTCTAATTTTCGTAAGCAGCTCGGGTGGTTACCGATCCGCCAGCGCAGGGATGTGCATGTTCTGTCGTTGCTTTTCAACATACTCTTCAACCCCTGTTCCCCATCTTACCTAACCGAGAGATTTAACTATCTGGCTGAAGGAAGTGATCACCGCTTACGTTCTAGTGCTAATCTTACGCTTGCTATCCCTTCGAATAAGTCTCGAACGTACGCAAATTCATTCACAGTGCGCGCGGTGAAGTTGTGGAACGAGTTGCCCCTGTCTAGTGATGGGTCGTTACCAGTAACTTACTCAAAAGTGGGAATATTCCCGGTAATGCTACCAGTAACATTACCCAGATCGGTAACATTGAGTAACTTTGAAAAAATTATTAGAATTGTATATGCTTTTTTCGTGTTAAATACTTAATAAAATAATAATGCTATTATTTACAGTCATAAAACAGTTAAGGAATCTCTGAGAGAGTAAATTCCCAATGTTACCGGTAACATTCCCAATATTACCAGGTATTTTTCCAAAGTTACTGGGAACATTACTATCTGGAAATAATGATTAAAAGTGAAGACTGGAAATAAAGTAAAAGAAAATATGTGTATAAATCAGTTTAATTATTAGAATAAACCAATCAACATCTAAATATATAAAAGAAGAAACTGACTGACTGACTGCCTGACTGACATATCAACACACAACCCAAACCGCTGGTTCTAGAGATTCCAAATTTGGCACGTAGGTTTCTTATAAGGTCTAGGGGTGCCCTAAGAAATTATTTTTTCAAAATTCACCCCCCAAGGGGGTTAAATGGGGGTTCAAAGTTTGTATGGGGAAACAAGATTAGTTAGACTATTATATTCGAAACTTCACAGGAGTATTCCTAACGATAAATGAATAAACACGTGTTGCAGGTTTTTTTGCAAATTCCCCCCTAATAGGGGGAAATGTGGTGACAAAGTCTGAAAATCAACATGGGTATTGTTTCTATGGTTTATCGGGTTGCTAATTAGGAAAACAAGAACGATTTTAAAATCCAACGTGACGGACGTGAAAAACCATCTCCCCTGTTGGGGTGCAATGGGGTTGAAATGTCTAAATATCAATATGGGTGTCGTTTTTATGGTTTTTTGGGACGTTAATTACGAAAATCGCATCGATTTTGAAATTGAATAATGTGCTCATGAAAATTCTTGAAAGTACTCGTATTTGTGCCAAATTGCAATTCAAACGGTCCAGTAGTTTCGGACCAAATCGGTTGTAACAGACGGACCGACAGACAGCCACAGGTGATCCTATAAGGGTTCTAATTTTGGGTTTGAGGTATGGAGACCCGCGTTATCCTTATAGATTTTTAAATTTGATTTGGTGCCATCTCGATCGTCGTCAATCGGTACCTAGGCGAGTGCGGGCGGCGCGGCGGGACGGACGGGGTGGAAGGAGTACGTCATCGGGAAACTTCCTGCATCCGTAATGAGTACATTCAAGGTGCTACAAGAAGGTGGTTGTCTGTTTGCTTCTTATAAGTTTAGGTTTCCATTCTAAGTAAAATGCAAAACATCGTAAGTACATATATATGTATTCTACCTACGAACCATATACCATATAAACCATCTTTTGTAAGTAGTTATAAAACCATATTTTCTCCTTCCCCTGCCTCCCCCGCACCCTGTACATTAGACAAAACGACATAGATTCTTAAATCACGCGGGCGAAGCCGCGGGCAAAAGCTAGTTTTGTATAACGTTCCAAGTGACAAACGTCATTTTTGAGTTGTTGGAATTTCGATTTTATATTAATTAATCAAATTTGAAATTAGAGTAGTAGTAGTAGTTTATATATAAAATACTAGCTTTTGCCCGCGACTTCGTCTGCGTGGAATTAGTAATTTGGGTAGCTTATTTTTAAACAATCAGCTAGATTTATGTTTCCCCATACAAACTTCCACCCCTTTTTACTACCTAAATTTTACCCGCTGAACATTCAACTTGTGGTAGCCCCCTGGTGGGAGATCAGCAGCGTCTCCAGCAGAAACTTGGTCACCAAAGTCTTGCAGGTCAGACGCCTGTTTCATCTGGCAGACCTCCAGGTGTTCCAGGTCTTGGAGAACTTAACCTGCCTACAGCATACTCTACCAACATCAGATTAAAGGAGTTTTACCCTCATCAGGTACATCCAGCTGCACTCCAGGTGTTCCAGGTCTTGAGCTATCACCATCATACACAACCAACGACACGTTGAGCGAGTGTTACCCCTGACCTTTTGTACCCAGCAGCACTCCAGGTGTTCCAGATCTTGAGCTTTTCCCATAATACACTACCAGCGGTACGTTGAGCGAGTGTTACCCCTGATCCGTTGCACCCAGCAGCACTCCAGGTGTTCCAGGTCTTGAGCTTTCCTCATCATATACAACCAGCGTCACGTTGAGCGAGTGTTACCCCTGACCCTTTGCTCCCAGTAGCACTCCACATTGTCTTGAGCTTTATCCATCATATACTACCAGCAGCACGTTGAGCGATTGTTACCCCTGACCCGTTGCACCCAGGAGCACTCCAGGTGTTCCAGGTCTTGAGCTGCCTCCATCACCAGCATTACCAGCGGCACTTTGAGTGAGTGTTAGAAGAGTGGAGAAGAGAACAGGATGACTTCGGGAATAAAAACTACTCTACACCCTCCCAAACAATTAAGACTTATACCCCAGGACCCAAATTATCTCCATACCAAACTAAATCAACCACTGCTACCAAATCGGTTCAGCGATTATTGATTCCCCATACAAGTGTCAACTCCCCTTTCCATCCCCTTAAGGGGTGAGTTCTGGAATAAAAAAGTATTCTATGTCCTTCCCCGGTGCTCACTATCTGTATACCAAATTTATAAAATTGATCCCATAGCTCTTATGCCTGCGAATTAAGAACTATGGGACATATTTTTGAGTAAGTTGTACTAAAAAAATAAGTTTTGAACCTTATTTTATCTCATATAAGTCTTCACTATCATCAGTTTCGTATGTTACCGGCTTTTGGGAATGTTACTGGTAACATTGGTAACTTACTAGTAACATTCCCAAATGGAAACTTACTGGTAGCGGGAATGTTACCGCTGCCCATCACTACCCCTGTCGCTCAAACGGTCCCGGTCTGTAGCATCACTCAAAGTTAATCTGAAAAAGCTTTGGCTTTCCCACGAACTGTGATTTGGTTGAGTGCTAATATATATATATATTATTTATATATTATATATATATATATATATATTTATTTAATATTTATTTAGTACTATATATTTATGTATGCTAGTACATATTTATTTTATTGCATAATGCAATTGATGTATTTTAGTTATTCGTAGACGTTAATATTGTAGTTTTCCTTCTTAAATATTATTGTACGTTCTGTAAGTTTGTCTATCTATCTAATTCGAATTTTCCACTCATTTACTCTAAGGTTAGCTGGAAGAAATCCCTTATAGGGATAAGCTCGCCTTTGTACCTAAATTTATATGAATTTCATGTTATCAATTTTTGTTTTGTACAATAAAGTGATTTACTACTACTACTACTACTATAACCTGCGGGGGCATAACCAGGGAAGCTTTTACGGAACTTGAAGCGGTTTTGCCTGGAATGAGGCAGATTGATAAATCCTCCTTCCATTTGCTAGGTGCTCCCATATTCTCCGAGGGTGTCAGCTCGGTACTACAACTTAAAAGGCAGGCACTCTCGGGAGTACGCGAGCATTTAGCCCATCTGGCTGCCCACGTCACGTAGTACTATTAGTTATTCTGTGCCCACGTCTCCCTCATTTTGTTGCGGAACTGTTTCGCGTTGCCCCCCATGGTGTACACTTTACGCACGTCCCCCACTTGGCTTTTTGAACAGGATATGCTTTCTCTGGACGACGCGCTCAGGGTTGCGTTGCAATCGCTGCTGAATGTGAGTCTGAACGAAACTCAGTGGCGTCAGGCTTCCTTACCGGTTCGATACGGCGGTCTTGGTGTTCGGCGAGTACAGGACATCGGTTTGGTGGCCTTTTTAGCGTCGGCGCATGGTTCGGCAGGTCTCGTTGCTCGTATTCTGGGAGTCCAGGGTAGCGATGTGTGCGTGCCATTCGTTTCCGAGGCTTTAGCGAAATGGGCCACATTATGCCCTACCGGTGAACGTCCTGATAGCGTAGTGGCGCAGAGAGCATGGGATGACATCCTTTGCAAGCTTGCGCGTGCCAGTTTGGAGAGTGGGGCTTCGGGGAACGACTTGGCGCGCCTCAAGGCAGGTACAATGCCTGAGTCGGGAGCGTGGTTGCATGCTTTGCCGTCTCCGCACCTGGGCACACTGTTGGACAACGACTATCTGAGAATTGCAGTGGCCCTAAGGTTGGGATGCAAAGTGTGCAACGCGCACCGATGCATTTGTGGTATGATGGTTGAGGAGAATGGTCACCACGGGCTGAGTTGCCAGAGGTGCGCCGGTCGTTTCCCGAGACACCACTCTTTAAATGAAATTGTGCGGCGGGCAATGGTGTCGGCCAATATCCCGTGCATATTGTAACCACCAGGCTTGTCACGGTCAGACGGTAAACGACCCGACGGGCTCACCTTAGTTCCCTGGCGGAGGGGGCGGTGTCTTTTATGGGATGCAACATGTGTTAGCACATTTGCTGCGGTAAAAGCGGCAGGTTCAGCGGCAGAAATTGCCGCCAAAAATAAGCATGCCAAATACTCCGGGTTACAGGGGGCGTACGATTTTGTGCCCGTTGCTGTCGAAACAGCCGGACCATGGTGCAGCGAGGCGTCCGAATTGTTCAGAGAACTGGGTCGGCGGCTGAGAGAGAGGGGGAGTGATCCCCGATCTGGGTCTTGGCTTGTCCAACAAGTCTCCATCGCCATACAGCGCGGCAACGCTGCAAGTGCGATGGGGACTTTTGGACCAGGCATGCCACAGATCGCGGGTCTTAGGTTAGTTAAATAGTTGACCGAAGCGTAGCGAAGGTCTACGGTTTGACTCGCGCATTTTGCTCTTGTATGTCCGGATGTTCTCCTCTACAGGTCGCAATTCTCAACCGATTCTCGTGAAATTTTGTGACCAAATTCTGATTAAATAAAAAAAAATTGTCGACCCGGTTTTTGGAAAATTTTCAAAATGGCGGAGTCGTGATAGCTCGCGCCCAAACAAATAGTCGTATGGATATTATATCAGTATTTTCTTTTAGAGATATGTTTACAGATTAAACGGCAAAAAATGCAGAAATTTTGTATTGCTGGTTTTGGCGGTCTTTAGATGTTTAGTTTTTACTCGAGAAATAGTAGCTGTATTTCGTCAGCTAATATAAAAACTAGCGTGGCGTGTTTTGCAAACAGTCGCTTTTTTCGTTTGCAACGGGTGGTCCCTGGTTCGATCCCCGGTAATTGTATGCTGCTGCATAACTTTTTGTATTTTTTTCACTTAAATTTCGTATTATTTTTTTTATATTTTTCTATTTTCAAAAAATGAAAATAATATTATTGATTGATCAAGCGCGGGCTAAGCGTATTCGTTTCATTTTTACAAGCTTTTATTTAACTAGACCTAAAACATATGTTTTTTTATTTTAATTTTCTAGTGTTCTTAACCGCGGAGCCATACATTTATTTAGATTTAAGTGGTTCTCCTTATTCCGAATTTCATATAATTTTATTTACAGTATTTCTTTTAAAATACGTAGATTTTTTGCTCTATAAACTTTGAGGTTTAGGTAGTATAGATTCGTTTGTCTGAGCCGGTTTATGGAGCCAATTATTCAATAATATTATCGAAAAATTCAATAAAAATTGATAAAATTTTGCCCAACGCCTGTCCATGTGAGTGATCATCCATGTTAAACAAGATGGTGAAGTTAAGTTTAATAATAACTAACAAAGATGTCACTTTAACACAGGTGACCTAGCTAAGTAGTGCCTAACTTGCTCGATATGTGGTGACATCGTGAGGTTCCTTATCCAAAGGGTAAAAACGGGACCCTATTACTTACTAAGACTCCTCTGTCCGTCTCTCCGTCTGCATGTCACCAGGCTGTGTCTAATGAACAGTGATAGCTAGACAGTTGAAATTTTCATAAATGATGTATTTCTGTTGCTGCTATAGGAACAAATACTAAAACGTACGGAACCCTCGGTGGGCGAGTCCGACCCGCACTTGTGCGGTTTTTAGAGTTTCGAGCGCTTGATTTCGTGTGGCTCCCTTCAATATATCTCCACTACTATAAGCTTTCAATACTTTTAGAAATTCAAAAATCAGCCAGGTATACAGGTTGGTTTGGGTCAGTGAGGGCAACTACCAGATCCCGTGCTGCTGCGTGAAAATGGTCTTAGAAAACCTTCCCTCAATTTCAAATTAGTGAAGATTGGGGTTTACCGATTTTGGAAAAAAACATAGGTACCTACAGGATGCAAGAAAAAGATCATTTTTGACAAATGCCTGCGGCGCCCTTTTTCTCTTACCTACAAGCTTTTCACTGTAGGGTAGGGCAAAGCTCAACATTCAAGTCTTACATACAGGGCGCCTGCTTTACGCTATGAGGTCCCTAAGTGGCCCTATGCGGTCTTCGCAATAACTTTTCCACGCCACGTTTCACGTCAACCACTGCGGCTGTGTCCCTAATAGCCTTTTCCCATGTTTTTTTGATGCCAATCGATCCCATTCCTATCCACGATCAAAAGCTTGTATGGGACCATAAAAAACTTCGCCTAGGAAAGCCACAAATCGAGGAAAACTTTTCCCATACAATTTGTATGAAATGAAAACTTTTATTTTTATGCCAATCGATTCCATTCCTATCCAGTATCAATAGTTTCATAGGGTTCAACTAATGGTAATGTACCTACTAAAAAGCCACAATAATATTCAAAAGGAAATTTATAAACCTAGAAAATATTATGCTGAAGCGATCAACATCAAAATTAAAGTGATTTGTTAAGATTTAGTTAGTCGAAACCGTTTTCTCCCGAAATGGAAATTGTATGAAAAAAGTACCTATTGTCTATAGCTATTCTACCCTCTTATTTAAACCATCCTAGACACATCCATCTTAAGCTATGCTCGCGAGGTCTACAGCTCACAGCCACTAGTTTTAAATTTGTGTTTTTAAATATGTAGTAGCAAGAGGTTGTTGACAGATGATTTTTGTTATTAGTATTGTAATGTTTTATATTTAGATTATGACAAAAAGTCAAATCGCAATATAGTCATCAACCGAATATTAAGCATAATGTCATTAAATAAGGGTGTCGCATATAGCTTTTAAGATGTTTTTATTGTACGTTTTGTGATCCTCTAATTTTGTGTTTTATTATTGTGTAACTTTCTATGTCTTTTAATCATTGTGTGTTTATGTTTTATTTTTATATTTCGTGCATAGTTATAAGAATCAATGTCCCACAATAAATATTACCTATTCCCTAACTTTGTAAAATAGCGTAAGCTGATTGGCCAATAAATGGATACTGACTCTGCACAACACACCCACGTGACACAGTGGGCGGGGCGCGGTCGCGCTATCATATAAATATGACTGCCCAACCTAGCCTCGTCAGTCTTTCTACAACACCTCTACACTTAACATCTTATTAACCCTAAAATAAGTGTTCTTACTAACCCTCACACTAACCCGGTAACATGGTGGTGGTATTTCTGAGGTAATTGGCAGCGGTAGCTTCACTTCGGTCAGCGCGTTCCAGTCTTCGGCGTACGAGCTTCAAGAAAAACAGTCTACGCTCAACAATTATGGTCCTTCGATAGCCGAATAAAGAACAAAGAAACAAGTACGCGCTGAGTGTTGAGAATTTCTCCACTCAGATAGAAGAAAGAACAAAGAAACAAGTACGCGCTGAGTGTCGAGATTTTTCTCCACTCAGATAGAAAAAAGAAGCTTGAAAAACGAACGCGCTGAGCCTTGAAGTACGCTTCGGCTCAGACCCTTACCCAATTACCCCTCCATACCCCACCATACCGGCTTGCCGGTCGGACCGTGCTGTGTTGTAGGTTTTCCTCCACTCACGCGTCCTGGCAACTTTCGTTGCATGTGTCACATGGTGATGCCATCACACTGCTTTCGAACGCTCTAGGCATTGCACTTTGTCATTGCGGGAGATTCAGTGCATCGAGGGATTTACGCTTAGGGGCACTGACGTTGCGCTCTGTGGCGTCAGGGCATAGGTGTTAGGCAGGTAAATTTGTATATAGTTAGGGACCCCCGCGTGTGTGTCAAGAAAGAAGAAGATGTCTACGAAGAGTACGAGAAATCTTCGACCGCGCGCTAAGGGCCCGCCTGCCCCCGCGCCCACAGAGACCCCTACCCCCTCGTCCGGCAAGACCACGTCTACCGAGACACATACATGGAGCAAAGGCTCCACCGGCAACCAAGTGAATAGCGGTGGAGAGATAGACAACAATTCGGTACACTCGAACGCATTCGAAGATACGGTAGTAGAACGCAGTAGGTCGAATACGCTAGTAAATAAAGACCCCGTGGTCGCGCCGCCGCCGCCGCGGGCGCCGTCTGTTCGTGGATCAATCAGAGGTCGCGAATCGGTAAATAGGGATCGTGATAGTCAATTATCGGTGCTCATGGCCGAGCTCGAGGTTCATAAAGCCGCTCTAGTTGTCGCTCAGAAGCAGTCCGATACTGCCAAATTAAAGCTGCAGATCGCCGAATTGGAGGCGAATTCTGACAGAGGCAGTACCGTGGCTGACGAGTCTGAACGGCGTACTAGGAATTGGGTAGGACAACAGTGTAGGCCACAGGAGCAAGACGTCGCGATCGAGAATAGTAAAATTCCCTTGCCGAAGGAGACAGCGCCGCCGCCGCGCGCCGCCGCCATTGAGCGGGGTACTAGTAGGCCGCAACCGCGTTATTTAGAGGTGCCACACGGCAGTTATGCACCTATCTACCATAAGCCGCCCGAGTTACCCTCATTCGGAGGAGATATAACCGAATGGATTTCATTTAGGGCAGAGTTCGAGGACACGTCTCCCATGTTTAGTGCCGTCAATAACGTAAGTCGTATTAGGCGCGCGCTCAAAGGCGAGGCTCGGACCGCCGTGAAATCAATAATGTACACAGTTCAGGACCCGTACGAAATTATGGAGGCGCTAGAACGGCAATTCGGCGACCCGGAGGAAATTGTGTTAACGGAGTTGCATAATATAAAACGTATGCCGCGCTTGTCAGAAGACAACGCGAACATAGCTTCCTTCGCCGCACATATTGCGAATGCCGTCGCAACCATACGTTCGCTGCGACAAGAGCAGTACCTACACGCGCCTGAACTTGTAAACAAAATCGTGGACAAACTTAATCTGATTGTGCGTTACGAATGGGCAAAATATAGGCAGTCTAATAGTCAAACTCCCGGTCTAGTTGCATTATCGGAGTTTTTGAACGAAATTAGCACTGCAGCCAAACGCGTCAACCGACATAGGCCGTCGAACAGATTGCGGAACACAGTAAACACGGTATCTTTTGAGCACGACCCTAGGCGAGCAAGCAGTTCTCGCGATAGGCGTCGCGCCCCCGCGTTTTCCCGCGATCCTAGCACGGAGTCGGAATCAGATTCCCACGATCATTACGTACGCGAAGCGCCGCGTAGTAATAAACCCGCTATCGCGCAAGTTAAGCCTCGCGATAGTAACAAAAAAAAACCCGCGTCGACCGGAGCTAAGCCCAAACAACCGACATCGTCCGTCCCTGTCTCGCGCAGCACGTGCGCCGTTTGCCAGAACGGCCACGAGCACAAAGTTAGCGCGTGTCGTAAATTTTTAGCGGCGACGATTCCTGAACGGTGGGACTTAGCAAAGGGCGCTAGATTATGCTATAGGTGCTTAGACGCGGCTCACCGTAAGTTCAAGTGCAAGTACATCGCGTGCGGAGTTAACCAATGCGAAGCCGGACATCATAAGCTATTACACGGACTGAACGCGGCCGCGCCCGCGAACGGTAATAGTACTCCGGCGGCAGCGGTTAATAATATTAGGCTCCCGCAAACGTACCTCAAAGTCATGCCTGTAGAGGTGTCGGGACCGCTAGGTACCGTGCAAACCCTCGCGCTGCTAGACGAAGGCGCGGCTATGACTTTGATGCTTCACGAAACGGCCGATAAACTCGCGCCTCGCGTAAAAGGCGAAACTCTAGAGATAGAAGGCATAGGCGGCGTATTCAGAAATCCAGATTCGTATACGTTACGAGTCGCAATACGGGGTTTTTGTAGCCGACACATGGAAATGATGGAGGTAATCACGATTGGCGATATTGGCATAGGAATGCAGGGCGTACCACGTGACGTAGTCGACAAGTGCGAACACTTGACTAAAATCGCGGACGAATTAAGTTACCCGACCGGCATACCTACCATCGTGATAGGACAAGATAATTGGCACCTCATCATTTCTCGGCAAATTTTAGAGGGCCCGCCTGAGCTTCCCATTGCTAGCCTAACTAGACTGGGCTGGGTTTTACACGGCCCAGATAGAACGCGCCGCGCCGCGGTAAATTTTGTAGGGCACGCACGGCCTAAAACCGCGGACGACGAGGATTTAGAGCTAATGAAACGGCATTTTGACATAGAATCATTAGGCGTTTCACAAAAGCTACCTCGGGCCGATCCCGACCAGCGTGCGCTAGACTTGCTGAAAACCACCTGTGTAAAAATACCGGGGGAGAATAGGTATCGAGCGGGCTTATTATGGCGGACAGACGACGAAAAGCTCCCAGATAACCGAGCGCAAGCATTAAAACGGCTGTACAATCTAGAACGAAAACTAGACCGAGATGCAACGTTAAAGGCAGAATATGCAAAGCATATGGCTAACTTGCTTGACAAAGGTTACGCGGAGAAAATGGAGTCGCCGCCCCCCCTCGATGCGCCCCGGGTGTGGTACTTAGCGCATTTCCCAACATTTCACCCGCAACGCGGCAAAATGAGATTAGTGTGGGACGCGGCCGCCACGGCCTACGGACGGTCGCTCAATAGCGCGCTTTTGGCTGGCCCCGACTTATTAGAGTCACTCTTTGGCGTACTAGTGCGTTTCCGCGAGGGTAAAATCGCGGTAATAGCGGACGTCAAAGAAATGTTTTTACAGATCGAGATAATTGAACAAGATCGCGATGCGTTACGTTTCGTTTGGCGGGGGGAGGACCGCACCTCTCCACCGCAAGAATACAGAATGAAGCGGCTTATATTTGGATCGGCAGCGTCGCCGACAACCGCGCTATACGTCAAAAACGAAAACGCAAGAACGCATAGCGAACAATTTCCGATCGCAGCTGAAAAAACAATAAAAAATACGTACATGGACGACATGTTGATCGCGCTCGATACGTCCGAGGACGACGCCAGGCGCATCGTAAACGAGGTTTACGAACTAAATATGCGCGCGTCATTCGAGCTTCGCGGGTTCGCTTCGAATCATCCTGCGGTTATTGCTGACGTAGTTAACAGTAAAGAGGAAACGTCATTGTTAGGCGCTAGCGAGAGCGAACGTACGTTAGGTTTGAAATGGAATCACAAGCGTTACACCTTAGGTTTCAACGTAAACTTTCGCAACACGCCCGAGGACGTACTTAACGGTCAGAAATTACCCACAAAACGACAGGTTACGAGTAGTGCGATGTCAATATTCGATCCGATCGGATACGTTAGCCCCATATCCGTCTTAGGCAAGGCATTAATGCAGGAGATATGGCGCACCGGAATCGGATGGGACTCGCCCATACCCGTCTCGCTCGCACCCGCATGGCGATCGTTCATAGATAACGTACAACAATTACGGGACTTGGAAATTCCGCGACACGTGCCCGCATTTAATAGGGAGGCATATATGCATGTTTTTTGCGACGCAAGTGAAAAAATATATGCCGCGGCCGTGTACCTAGTCAGCGTCAACCCCGAGGGGACTAGAACGTCCGCATTAGTGGCCGCAAAGGCCCGAGTGTCACCTCTCCGGGTAGTTAGTATTCCACGAATGGAATTACAGAGCTGCGTACTAGCGACTAGGTTAGCGGAGACCATAGTCAAAGAGTCAGACTACGTAATAAAGGACAAGTATTTTTGGTCTGACTCCAAAACGGCACTCACGTGGATACGGTCGGACCCACGTAGGTACAAAACGTTCGTCGCACATAGGTTAGCGGAAATCGAGAACACTACCACCCCCGCCAACTGGCGCTGGGTGCCTAGTGCAGCTAACGTAGCTGACGACGCGACGCGCGGTATACCTACGCAATTTGGAGCGAACCACCGATGGTTCATAGGGCCCGATTTCATACGTAAAAGCGAGGAGCATTGGCCGACAGAGAAAACGCCCGCGCCCGTCGCCGATACGGGCGAAGAACGCGTTAACAAGCTCGTATGCTCGGTAGGCGCCGCGAAAAATAAGTTTGAGTACCTGCCGGAGGTATGTAGGTTCTCAAAGTTCGTACGCTTAGTCCGCGCCACCGCTAAAACACTGGTTGCCGCCGAGGTTTTTAAAGCCGCATTGCTTAAAAAGAAACCAGACACAGACATAAATAAGGGGCATTTGAACTTAGCAGAGATATTGCTTATACGCCGGAGTCAACATGAAGCCTTTCCAGAGGAAATCAAGTTAATGGAAACTGGACGGCCGATTCCGAAGAAATCGCCACTCCATAAAATCGCAGTAAAACTCGACAAAAATGGAGTCATCGTGCTGAACGCCAGAATAGATAAAGAGGTACACATACCCGTTCTACACGCTAAAGAAGATTTCGTTAAGCTGCTAATACATCATTTTCATGCTCTCTACAATCACGGCAACCACTCAACAGTGATAAACGAGCTGAAACAGAGATATTATATTATCGGTCTGCGCGGTAGCATTCGTTATATAACGAATAAGTGCCAATGGTGTCGGACCTATAAGGAGACCACACTCAAGGTTCCTGTAGGCGACTTACCACCAGAGAGGCTCCAGGCGAATCAACCGCCATTTACCGCCGCAGCCGTAGATTTATTTGGCCCAATGAATATTACAATAGGCCGCCGCCGCGAGAAAAGATGGGGCGTATTATATACTTGCCTCACTACCCGAGCTGTGCACTTAGAGCTTGCCGCCTCACTTTCGGCATCCTCTATGATACTCTCACTGCGCAGAATGATAGCTCGGCGCGGCACGCCTACCGTTCTGTACTCCGACAACGCAACTAACTTCTACGGAGCAGAACGAGAAATTGCAGAGGCCAAGAAAACGCTGCCAGACAGTCTAAAGCCATTCCTGACTGAACGAGCGATCACCTGGAAAAAGATACCGCCTGGCAACCCTTCCGCCGGCGGTGCATGGGAACGACTCGTGGGCAGCGTGAAAACTGCACTGAAAGCTACACTAAAAGAGAGAGCACCTCATGAAGAAGTTCTACATACGCTGCTTCTAGAAGCCGAGCACGTAGTGAACTCCAGACCACTGACACCTGTGAATCCAGACCTAGATGTCGAGGCTCTAACGCCGAACCATTTTCTCATCGGCCGGTCGAGCGCAATGGCACCGCTGGGCGTCTTCACAGACAAAGATATGTCACTGTCGTCATGGAAGACAGCGCAGAACTTAGCCGATCACTTTTGGAGGCGCTGGCAGAAAGAATACAGACCCAGCCTCCTCCCTCGGCCCAGTGCTCACCAGAACGTGCAGAAGCTAAATATAGGCGACATCGTCATCGTAGCGGACAGCTCTATGCCACGAGGAACATGGCCTAGAGGCGAAATCGCACAACTCTTTCCCGGCCCTGATGGCCACGTAAGAGTAGCCATTGTTCGCACCCGAGCGGGTGAAGTCCGCCGTCCAGTTTCCCGGCTTATACCTATATACTCCACGAATGGAGACGGTGTTGGCACACGCGGGGGAGATTGTCGCATATAGCTTTTAAGATGTTTTTATTGTACGTTTTGTGATCCTCTAATTTTGTGTTTTATTATTGTGTAACTTTCTATGTCTTTTAATCATTGTGTGTTTATGTTTTATTTTTATATTTCGTGCATAGTTATAAGAATCAATGTCCCACAATAAATATTACCTATTCCCTAACTTTGTAAAATAGCGTAAGCTGATTGGCCAATAAATGGATACTGACTCTGCACAACACACCCACGTGACACAGTGGGCGGGGCGCGGTCGCGCTATCATATAAATATGACTGCCCAACCTAGCCTCGTCAGTCTTTCTACAACACCTCTACACTTAACATCTTATTAACCCTAAAATAAGTGTTCTTACTAACCCTCACACTAACCCGGTAACATGGTGGTGGTATTTCTGAGGTAATTGGCAGCGGTAGCTTCACTTCGGTCAGCGCGTTCCAGTCTTCGGCGTACGAGCTTCAAGAAAAACAGTCTACGCTCAACAAAGGGCTTATTTTACATTGAGACAATAGGTATCCTTAACTTTTTGCGGTAAATTTAAAACTTTTTGTTAGTTAATAATCCCGTATTTTGTTTTTGACATGAATGCATAAAATTAAATTTTTAATTTAATTTAAAATTTGTAAGACATTTTTTTGATTTGTATCTATTAATTTATTAAATAATGTTATGTAAATACCTAGTCAATGACGATCATAATATAAATTCATGTAGATTAGTCTAGCGTAATTTATAATGTAATTTCATATTATGAGAATAAATATCTAATCTAATCTAATAAGAAAGCAGAACAGCAGTATCACCTTCGCGTGTTACCGCCGATAGGCCGATACCCGATGTATCTTTCTAAAATCTGAAGGTCGTTCTCAGAGTTAACGGACTGTATTACCGTAGCACTATTCAAATAAAATATACCTACTAGGTAAGACGAGTACCTATGATACGGTAAAATGAGTGTCAGCGCCAGCGCGTTTGCGGCCATGTCATTGCCATTTTAAAAAAAACAAGGAAAACTGCGTATTTTTATCAAGGACCGCGATGATTACTAGGTAGGTACATATTGGATGTTACTCAGCGAGACGTAGGAATTTTACGTGTTAATAAAAAACATTTATATGATGCTACAGTTTTGAAAACAGAGTTTTGACATTTTAAACCTATCAAAGTATTCGTCTTTTACTAGGTACGTCCCTATCTATTATATGAAACAATGAGAGGAAACTGCTGCCTCTGGTCTTCGTAACCTGGTAAATTCAAATTTCAATTCATATTATCTGTCAGTCAAAAACATTTATTGCAAACATATTACATAATATCTGCTTATTAATACGTACTTATAACCATAACACTCATAGTATGTGGTTTACAAAGTGAGGATGTGCAAAGTCTTCACATATAGTAGGCCAGGAAATAAATGCCCAAAAAACGTTATAGAGGGAAATGCTTGGAACACAATTTTTGACTTCGTAGCTTTGTTTGGACTAGTTAGGAGGTTAACATATCAAAAGTCCCCGGCCGTAACCCTGGTGCTGGGGGGGAGAGGGGGGGTTTGAAGGTTCCATTTTTCGGTTTTTCAATTATATCTCGGAAACTATGCGTCTGAGCGACTTGGCCACTTATACGAAATGAAAAGAGATTTAATTTGTTACAAGTTTTATTAAGTCTAATTTTTTGATATTTTGTATAGTTTTTGAGACACCCGCTCTTGAAGGTTTATTTAGGGCTCTCATTTTTATCTTGATTATCTACATCAGTGAAGCTGCTGGGCCGGGTTGGATATCGTTTTCATATAAATCGGGGGTGCTGAATTCATTTATGGTATCAGCATTGACACCATTCCTAAGTAAAAACAAAATTAAAAAAAAAACTTGTTTTTTAAATTCCTCTTTACGCTTAAACCGCAGAACCAATTTCGTTGAAATTTGGTATAGAGATAGTTTGAGTCCCGGGAGAGTACATAGGATAGTTTTTATAACCAAATTATTATTAGTTATTGATACCCCATACAAATTTCCACCCCACTTTTCACACCCTTAAATCTTAAATGATGATTTAAGGGTGTGAAAAGTGGGGTGGAAATTTGTATGGGGTATCAATAACCGCTGAACCTATTTAAATAATATTTGGGATGGTCTACATGTTTGATTTAGTTGAAAATGATACCAAACATGACTTCAAACCTAAATTTAAACAGTATTAACCTCAGGAATTCAACTTCGGCGAAGAAGCTGAATTCCCCTCACACAAAATTTCACACCTTCAAAGTATGATTTTTGAGATAAAAACTATATTATATCTAGTCTCGGGACTTAAATCTATTTACCAAATTCCAACTAAATCGGTTCAGCGGTTTAAGCGTGAAGAAGAGTTAAAAAAAAAGTTATGTTTAAAGTTTATATCTTTTTACTTCGGAAAGGTGTCAATGTTGATACCATAAATGAATTCAGCACCTACGATTTATACAAAAACGTTACCAAACCCGGCGTAGCAGCTTCACTGATGTCGATAATAAAAATAAAAATAAGAGCCCTAAATAAACCTTCAAGAGCGGTTATCTCAAAAACTATACAATATATCAAAAAACTCACTCAAAAAATCACTTTTCATTTTGTATAAGTGGCCATGTCGGTCAGACGCATAGTTTCCGAGATATAATCGAAAAACCGAAAAATTGATCCTTTAAACCCCCCTCTCCCCCCAGCACCAGGGTTACGGTCGGGGACTTTTGATATGTTCATCTCCCAACTAATCCAAACAAAGCTACGAAGTCAAAAATTGTGTTCCTAGCATTTCCCTCTATACCTTCTTATTGCTTGGCCTATAGGTAAATAATTGCTTGTATGCACGAGTAAACCAGTCTTGCAACCCGATGTTCACCGTTGATTTGGCTTTTTAAACGACTTCAATTTCATAGAAGGTTCTGTATTCGTTTTGGTGTTTTTTTAGGGTTCCGTACCCAAAGGGTAAACACGGAACCCTATAACTAAGACTCCACTGTCCGTCCGTCTGTCTGTCACCTGGCTGTATCTCATGAACCGTGATAGGTAACTAGACAGTTGAAATTTTCAAAGATGATGTATTTAGGTTGCAGCTATAACATCAAATACTAAT
The DNA here is from genome assembly GCF_947568885.1 of Cydia strobilella. Lineage (NCBI taxonomy): Eukaryota > Metazoa > Arthropoda > Insecta > Lepidoptera > Tortricidae > Cydia > Cydia strobilella. The sequence continues at coordinate 16,004,819 of NC_086042.1, read as the reverse complement.
AAAAAGTACGGAACCCTCGGTGGGCGAGTCCGACTCGCACTTGTCCGTTTTTTATGTATGTTCTCCGATTTCTCCGAACCAAAACCCGTGGTCCGATTTGAATAATTCTTTTTTATAATATGTTCTTTACGAGTTTTACGTCACAGACATAATGAGCGACTGAAGCGTCGTGGGCTGGCCAAGTTTAGTATTCGTTTTAATGATCTACTATCTAACAATGTTATGTATCATTAAAAGACAAATAGGGGCAGACCGACTTTTAAATGTGATCGTGTTTATTTATTTCATACTATAATTTGCCCGCGTCTAGTCTGCGTGGAGTTAGTAATTTAGGTAGCTTATTTTTTATCCAATCTGCTTTTTATCGATTCCCCATACAAACTTCCACCCCCTTAAAGGATGACTTCTGGGATAAAAACTACCCTATGTCCTTCCCCGGGACTACCTACTCAAACTATCTCTATACCAAATTTCAACTAAATCGATTCAGCGGTTTAAGCGTGAAGAAGTAACAAACAGACACACTTTCGCATTTATAATATTAGTAATGTCACGAAGACTTAAATCTTCGTTCCTACCCAAATTTGAATGAACTCTAGGGGAGCGTGGGGCTTAATGTAACAGGGGTAAGTAGTAACGCTCAATTTTGACGAGGAATTAAAAACATTGTAATTTCTTTTTTTGCTGAATGACCTTCTTATAACTTGCGGTTATTTGTTTTTTTTTATTCTTCTATAGCTTATAGTTTTTGACATGTTGGCAATACAATACTATACTGTCACACTCGAGATTTATCTTAATTTTACCTTTTTGCGATCGAATGAAATGAGTCTATAGCCTAATAGTTATATGGACTAGTAGGGGTGCGCTTTATTATCAGAAATCATAAGTTTATTGTTGTCTGACGCTGACGCTATGTTATGCATAAGTATCTTCACGTTATTTATTTGGTAGGTAGTGTGATTAATGCGTATTGTAGTTAATATGCACACGATCAAATCGACCGGAAAGCTACGTATAGATGAGGGGGCACAAAAACTGAAATAATAGGGATTTTTACTGTATTAACATTCTTCAAGGACACCTATAATCTTGCTTAAGTATTTACATAGATTTGTACAAATCTATCAAACGTCATCTTATGAGGCCATAATTCGTTTTAAAAATCTAGCTTTACTTTTATCCAATCTTCACTTTTAGATGCATCAAGCTAAAATAAGTAGGTACAAGTATCTACTACTAGATTGTGTTAGTGGCGCTACCTACGCAGTTTCGCGTAATATTCCCTATTCTACATCTTCATCAATGAAAACTTATTATGTGGATTCAAACATTTTGGTTGGTTGTAATTTGGCATCTTTATTTATTTATTTATTTATACAAGGAATTCCGACAGCTATAAAATATTAGTTTATGACCATTTTACCTTTGCTAAGTATTTTCAGACGGTCATATTTAAAGGTGTCATTTACACTTTCCACTTTCGACCACAGACAATCTCATATACATGAGATAATAGCAGTTAAAAGTCTAAACGAGGGTTGGTCTTTTCATTCACAATCGCGGCTCGTCACTAGTGCTACCAATGAAAAATCTAATAGGCCACTTATTTCACAACGCAGCCGCTCGCGCTAACTACATGTCGAACACCGAACACCACATAGATCTGAGTTCCTTAACAGAAAACAATCAATGTAAAGCTAATTTTTATACATATCAGCTAGCACCTTCTCCATGGGCGTCTGTCCGATGGTCTTGGCGAAGAACTCCCTCTCGAGCTGGTGCGGGGAGACGAGGCGGAGCAGCGGCAGCAACAGCAGCAGGCGGCCGAAGCGCGCGGGCGCCGCCGCGTGCGCCGCGCGGGCGTGCGTCATCAACATCACCTGCGCCTGGTCTTGGAGGTTCTCGATCTGCAGGGGATCCTTGAGACCGCGCGTCTCTGGAAAATTAACGTCATCATCACGGAAGGACTTCTTGATGATCTCGCTGGTGGTGAAGAATAAATTGTGACTATAGAACGAGCGAGTTGGTCTATACTGATATAGCTACTGACCAGATTTGAAGAGTACGATGGCCTTCATGCAAGCGAATTCGGCTGGGTCGACCAGCACTGCGCGGTACCGGCCCAGCACCTCGCGCAGTCGCCGCAAAACACCTGAGCCCACTCCAGATTCTGACACAAAAAAACGTAGTATTATATACATATCAGATTCCGTAATCAGTAAAGCAAATCTTGTATTTAATCTATTGTGATTTACCCTGGTCAGTTTGGTCGCTGCCGAAGAGCGCCGTACACGCCGCGTCGAGCGGCAGGCACCATTGGATTGCGTTTAGTAGGAACAACTCCGACCATGCCTCCTCCAACAGTATAACCTGATAAACAACCGAAAATTGTCGTATATTTGCTCAGTTATAAATATCGCAAAAAACAAGAGGCATTTGTTTTATTGGGTATGTTACTGAGGTCCGACATATAAAAGCTGCCATCTCTTCCTTAGGGATTCCATCAAGCGTCGATCCCACTAGAAAACAAATCATGAATGTAAATGAGTAGGAAGTGGCACACATATTCGCTAGGGCTAGATAACATGCAATCGCTATTTACAAATTAAGGAACCTAGACAATATCAAATACATAAGTTAGTACGGAAATTATAAGATTACCTGGTCTCTGAAGGCGAGGCTAGCGAAGGAAGGCAGGTTTTTGGCCCATTTGACGGCCATGAACAGCAGCCGGGCTGCTGTCTCTGCCGCGCTTTCCACTCCAAGCGGTCTGAATCAACAAGTCCATGGATAAGGTTTCGCAGCATTAGTCAAGCATTAGCCACATGATTTTTGTCTAGCGATGGTGGCCTAGCGGTAAGAGCGTGCGACTTTCAATCCGGAGGTCGCGGGTTCAAACCACGGCTAGTACCAATGGTTTTTCGGAACTTATATATGAAATATCATTTGATATTTACCAGTTCTTCCCGGCGAAGGAAAACATCGTGAGGAAACCGGACTAATCCCAATAATAAGGCCTAGTTTCCCCTTTGGGTTGGAAGGTCAGATGGCATGTCGCTTTCGTAAAAACTTGTGTCTACGTCAATTCTTGGGATTAGTTGTCAAGCGGACCCCAGGCTCCCATGAGCCGTGGCAAAATGGCGGGATAACTCGAGGAAGAAGAGAAGAGTTAGTGTTGAAAAGGTAATAAGTAAGTACTTATTAGTCTTTTTACCTATTAGTGCGGTGCGCCAAGGGCAATAGGTACTATTCTAGCTTACCTACTAAGTTCTTATAGTTTTAGACTAAACGCACTTAAGCTATGAGGGGCACTTACCACAACTTTACAACTGATATAGAAAAATTAGGAATTGCCTTTACATTTACTTTATGTTATAAAAGTGAAGGAAGCGAAAGAGGTATGTCAGGATCAGGATCGTAGCAAGTGGAAATCCGTGGTCTCTGCCTACCCCTGCGGGAAATAGGCATGATTATATGTATGTAGATGTATTTACTTACCGACAAGGCCCGCAGTTCTGAGGATAGGCAGCGAGGTTGGCGGCGGGCGGCGAGTAGGACGTTGAATCTTCCTCGTTGGTAACATCGATACTGTCATCTGAGAACACAATAACCAGGGATCGTTTATGGTATTTCTAAAAACAAAATATCACTGTATACGTAGGTACCTTAATATAATTTCTGACAATCAATTATTAGATAAACTGAATGAAATGCAATAAGATATTAACAACCGAGATACCGAAATTAAATATAAATAGAGTTGCAGAAGAGGAGTCTTGACTGTAGAAGAGGTGAAGTAGAAAAAGTTTCGGGCCTCGGCTATACCACTAGAAATTTTAAACTCATAATCATACTGCTCTTAGTATGCAGGGTAACAATAAACAATTTAAAATTAGACAATGTCTAATCATGTCATGTTTTCGTGATTTTTTTCTATCGAGCCAACTTTAACCTTTTACTGCTTTGGTTAGAGTCTGCCCTCGCAAATATAGTCTAGTCTAGCCACACGGATCAATCTCGTTCGAGATCTCGAATATATTAATCGAGATCTCGACCGAGATTGCAAAAATCGAGATGTCAACGAGATTGAATCTCGAAAATTAGTTCGAGATCTCGAAATTGCGAGATCGAGATTGTATTTCCTAGGTACCACTGCAAGGTGGGTAGCATAAGCGGGTACCGCTGCAAGGACACTAAAGACACCGTTGCTATGTCGGAACTAGTCGGAAGGAAGGGACTGGAGCGGGGACCGCTGGCGCTACAGAGATACGTTCGTCGCTGGGTAATATCTCTCATCGTGGCTGTCCACGCATGTAGGGGTGGACGAGAAGATCTTGGGGTCGTGGATGAGGTGAGCTAAATGACACTCATAGTCCAATACATGCACGTATAATATAACTTGGTGATACAGAGGTGTTATAATATCACGGTAAGCGGACGGGCTCGACCGTCCGTCGCAAGATTGCTGAGAGAATGGCCGTTGGCGGCTCCGCTGCCCCGCGCCCCGCACCATGCATTGCGTCGGCGACGGCTCCCGAAGATGCCCGAACAAAGACGAGGCGTTAACAGTGGCAGAGCGACGAGTCTGGCTGCTGCTCCGGAGAGGCCATAATGGTGGGTAGGGTGACAGAAACGAGTACCGCTGTAATAACACTGCATGAGGACACTCACCGTCGCTGTCGGAGTGGTGCCTCTCCTCGTGGTCGCGCGAGGAGTCCGGCTGTGGTTGGGGCGGCGGTAGCGGTGGGTAGTGCGGGGACAGTAGTGGGTACCGCTGCGGCGATAGCGCCATAGCTAATGATACTGGAGGTCTGAAATGAAGATAATTTTACTTAATAATATACCTAATATCGTCATTATCTAATTCATTTCTTCCATTGCTAGGCTCGAAATCCACCCGTGGAATATAAGGAAAAGTGTAATTACCTATGGCAACTTTAGGAATCGCACGGTCGAGAAATCCGACATTATACTATAATTATGGTGCACAGAATATCTACTTCTTTGAACGGTTCAGAAGGTCACCAATCTTATAAATTTTTACCTAACCATACCGCGTGTTTCCTGTAACAGGAGCAATAAATTAAACTGGAGGCTGTACGCCTCAAATTAACCAACATTTGTTCAGCAACTTTTTAAAATTATGAAATTTTTAGATTATATCTTTTTCATACTAATTAAATATTATTTTCAATGTACGCTGCCATCTGTGTGTTTGACGTTGCTTGTCACCACGAATCTTGTCACCATTTAAACATAACAAATTTTGCAATACATTTCGTCTTAGAATAAACTTTAAAGTGTAATGAAAATCAAAACACAAGTTATTTTTAAAAGTTGCTGAACAAATGTTGGTCAGTTTGAGGAGTACAGCCTACAGTTTAATTTAATGCTCCTGTTACAGAAAACACCCGGTATACACCAACCCAATTAATTACGACAATTAATTTATTACGACATGCAATTGTTAAAACAAAACAATGGCACTGACATAGATATTTACATCGCATATCATTTGATAGAGAGAAAAATAATGAAGTTATGTGGAGATCGCCAATGAGGAAATGAGATGTTCCAGACCTTGTTTCCTTTAAAAGTTAATCGATAGCTATTTTAAACGCCCCTATACAAAGCCCGACATAGATGAAATAACAGGTCGAGGTAGGCGCTAGTCACCCGTGCCGACGGTCGACCCCACCTTTGATCAGGCACTGAATCACTTGTGCTGTGGCTTGACCCTTCGCTGAAATATAAATAGTCCTGTCTATGCAATAACAAAACATATTGTCTCGAGTGTGAGCTCGACACTAGTATAATTTGATCCCCAGATTCGGAGTAACTTCACGTAATCGGAGCTCAACTATAACATCAGCGAAGTGAGTAAGCATTGTGAAGAAAGACCCTAGTCCTATGACGCTGGGGATCTTCAAAGAACTGAAATAAAGGTGTGCTAAAGGAAGAAAGGAACATTAAACAAGATATAAACTATATAATAATATAGCAGGGTGACGTGGGTAATCTAAAAATCAATACCTAGTTTCTTATATGCCAAAACAGTCTTATAGATGCTCATAGTTCGTTTGATGCTGAAACTTCTCTTTAGGTATGATCAAGTATGATTGTAACATCGAATGAATACCTTTGTTCTTGTATGTATGCCTGTCATACGTAACATGACTAACAATGAACGCGAAAATAATAAAATTGTTCTATAAATTAAACTATCGTAAAGGGAAAATAAATAAAAAAGTAGGCAAGAAATTAATCCAGAAGACGAGGATTTTTTTCTTAGCTTCGCTTTTATTTTAATGTGTATTTTAATAATCTACATTTTATTCTTACTTTTTTGATAGAACGACATAATATGGATATAGATTATAAAATATACTTCCCATAACACTATGTAAAAAACAAATCACTTAACAGTTGAACGCTCTCGCCCTCCCCATAATCCGCCATTCGTAGTTATTACATTTACATAATTTTATGATTTAGTGTTAAGAGAACAGCGCTGCGCACTATACCGAGATTGGTTTGCATCTGACTGCCAAATCGTGTCATAAAATTTAGGGGCCCAATGAGTATTAAAATGTATAAGAATGTGGGTTTACTGAAATACTTACGAAATCATAGATATTATGGAGAGAGTATATTTTAGCGTCCCACCAGCATGTAGTTAGCCTTTGCTTCTGTGTGGGTTCGTGGTGATAATTATGAGTATCTAACTATATAATTTAATATAATATATTTGCACATATGCAAATCTTTATCGTTGTAAAGAAATGTCTAAAACGAAACATGATGGCGAACCCACTTCCCGTCTCGTATTTGCGTACAGATGTAGCGCATAATTGTTTTCCATCGTATTTTCTGGGAAACGTTCTTTTGTACCGAGACTGACTGAAATAGCCCGACACGTTCTCGTACGTTTCCCGTGAAAATACGATGGAAAATTATTATGCACTACATCTGTAGCGTAGCGACACAACATGACACAACTGATGTTTGTAATTAAAAACTCGCCTACTGTACTTAGCCAAAACACTTTTTGGAGTTTTTGGCTATTGTCCGATGAACCGATGACCGATGTTGGTTGATTGATTGTGTTGATGTTGAATTATGTAATAAGTATAGGTACTATACTATATATTTATATATTTTACCTAAATATTTATAACACAATTACAATTACAATTTTCTAACTCTATAACTAAATTCAAAAGTCACACGAATCGCTTACTCGAAATTAGCCCTCATTATGCTCTTGTGATTCTTAAATTTTGTCTTTTTGTCCCTAAATTTACATATGTGCTCCGCTGCTGTCCTTTTTGGAAACATCAAAATTTATTGTCGCCTTTAGATGATTTGATCAAAATTAGTTTAGAGACGATTCTAAACATTCAGCTAAGTAAGCCTTCCTGGTCTCAAGCGTCCCTCCCTATTCGGTTTGGAGGTTTAGGAATTCGCAAAATTTCCAGTGTGGCTTCCCCAGCCTTTTTGGCGTCCACTCATAGCACGTCTGGTCTCATAGGAAATATTTTAAGGGCTTTGCCCACAAACTGTGAGATTGCGGGCTTTGAGGACGCCAAAAATGCTTTTAAAATTGCTTGCCCGGGAAAACAATTTCCAGACAACCCAAATTCACAAAGGAGTTGGGATAATGTTTACTGTGATTTAACTTACAATATTCTCCTAAACAACTGTACAGGTCCAGACCGCGCGAGGCTTTTGGCGGTCGGAGCCCGGGAAGCGGGTTACTGGCTACATGCCCATCCTTCGCCTAATACTGGTACTTTCTTGGATCCGGCCTCCCTTAGACTGGCGACTGGTTTGCGACTCGGGGTTTCGGTGTGTACGCCACACATATGCTCTTGTGGTACGGACGTGGACCGACTGGGACACCATGGATTATCTTGTCAAAAAAGTGCCGGCCGTTTTTCAAGACATGCGTCGCTTAATGACATAATCCGTCGGTCTCTTGCCACCATCAATGTACCCGCTCTTCTTGAGCCGACTGGCATTATCAGAGGTGATGGCAAGAGGCTCGATGGGATGTCCTTGGTTGCTTGGAGCTTGGGACGGATGTTGGTGTGGGATGCTACCTGCGTAGACACACTGGCACCGTCCCACCTCCAACGGACTAATGTAAAAGCGGGCGGAGCGGCGGAAAGCGCCGAAATTTTAAAACGTAATAAATATAAGAGCCTCGGTAGAGAGTATCATTTCGTTCCATTTGGAGTTGAAACTCTAGGTCCATGGGGTCCCAGCGCGCATAAGTTGTTTGCAGAAATCGCGAAGCGTCTGGTTGACGTAACTGGTGACCGAAGAGCTGGCGGCTTTCTCGCACAACGTATCAGCATTGCGATACAGCGGGGAAATGCCGCCAGCATCCTTGGTACAATGCCTCAAGGGCCTATTTTAGATTTAAGCTAGTTATTAATTTCGTTTACGTAGTACCACTGTATATATCTTGTATGTAAATAAATAAATTATTGTTTTATTACAATTATTATCATATTACTTACTATATTATATTGTATGGTGACTGGTGATAGTGGTAATAGGAAAGATTAGGTACCTAAATAGCTACTGTATATTAGTCTGTTATTGTGTAATAGGACCATAGTTACACCCTTATTTACATAAATACTAAATGACTATAAGTACCTACCTAATTAAAACGTGTGAGTATTATGAATTTTTTTTTTTTTTTTATGAAATAGGAGGCAAACGAGCAGACGGATCACCTGATGGTAAGCGATTATCGCCGCCCATGGACACCCGCAACACCAGAGGGGTTGTAAGTGCGTTGCCGGCCTTTAAGATGGGAGTACGCTCTTTTCTTGAAGGTGAATTATTGCAAAATAGTACTATGCCTTATGGGAAACGGTCGAAGAGATAGTTCAGATCCGGAAACCGCTACCAAATTTTAGTATGTTGTTGGGTATGGTACTGGGTCTCCAAAACTGCCGGGAGACAGCCGCGCCGGCCATCTACTTCAGCGGAATGACGTCATCAAAGTGACTCCCGCCTCGTTGCGAATATTGCATATTGCACCCAAACTATGCATTGCACATACACGTGTGGGGTATTAAACGAAAGCCAACTAAATATTTTATATTTCATTTCTCCACTATGTACCAAAATATACAATAGTTTAAGAGCAATTTAAAAAGAAATCAAAATTATGAAGAAAAAAAAACTATTAAGTATTTGGGTTTTACAACCAAACCAAAAGTCGGATGTTAAAGCAATGTACTACAACATTAAAGCTGATGTCTCAAGCCATACACTGATATAAAAAAAATCAAAATCAGACCAAAATATGCATCAAAATGTAGGTATTTGCTAGAACAAATGCAGTTAAAAAAATCGAAATTGGTCATTTTCAGGATAATCCGCATAAGCTTCTAGTATGTTATTAGCAATATAAAAAGGATCATAAAACTGCTGGGAGACAATCTCTATAGTGCCTGAGTGACCAATAATGGCATCATACCTGTGACCACTACCGAAATTTGCAAAATCTAAATTATAACTATACCATGAGTCATATATATACAGGTGTGCTACATCAGACGAAAGGTTATTACATATATTTTGATTCGTTAACATTATTTTTAAAAACAATGTATATTTTAAGAGCTACAAACAAAGAAAAAACACTTTTTATGAAAAAAGTTCATGTATATATATTTTATAACTCAACTAAAAACGTTATAACAATATTGCGTATAATATAAAAGAAACCAGTTATTCAACTATACGTCACAGCTTAAATTTTTAAATCGGGTATTAAATGAAAGAACATTACATTAAAAAAAACATGAAAACGACATTTTGGAGTGGAATCATAATTTATAAATTGAATTTGAAAAAATAAATAATAAAAAAGAATTTTTAAAGAAGCAAGTAGAAAATAGGTGTTGAAGTCCCTGACTTCTGAGCTAGGTAAAAGACCTGTGTTACAGAAGTCAGTATCCTGTCCCAGACAATAGAAATGGGCAGAATTTGCTGTCTACGTGTGATGTATTGTTTACATGGAACTACTGAACTGATTTTGATAAATGAGGCGTCAATTCATTCGCCTTTGTAGCCCAGGTGCACAAAACTTAAATTTTAACCGACTTTCAAAGGAGGAGATTAGGTACGAAAATAAACCGCTGTTTTGCTTATTTATTAAGCAAACTCAATTTATAAATTATGATTCCCCTCCAAAATATCGTTTTCATGTTATGTAATGTTATTTCATTGAATACCCGATAATTAGGACTATTCTTTGCATAATATGAGCGCATTAAGGTAGAATTGTTGGCGCGCTTTAGTTTTTTTTTGTACAACTTCCACAGTTTTTATCGGAAATTAAAAATTTAAGCTGTGACGTATAGTTGAATAAGTGGTTTCTTTTATATTAGACGCAACATTGTTATAACGTTTTTAGTTGAGCTATAAAATATATATACACGAGCTTTTCTCATAAAAAGTGTTTTTTCTTTGTTTGTAGCTCCTAAAATAAACATTGTTTTTATAAATAATGCATTAACGAATCATTAGTTATTTGTGCAACAAGAGAGGAAAGTTGGTTTTTCTTGCGAGTGTTTATTTTGAGTCCCGAGAAAGCGAAAGATTCTATAATTGAATCACGAGCGAAGCGACGTACCGTACCGTACCATACCATAAGAAAAAATGTAATAAAAGTATGAAGTTCATGGCCTTCACTAAATTAAAAAGCTAAATTGTTTCACTCCCTGGAGTGAGGAAAGTCGCACTTTCCTCACTCCAGGCGAAAGTAGGCTTGTTCGAGCTGCTGAGGTGAAATAGTTATTTGTTATACAAGGGTGCAAAGTTGTATTTTACCCGCGAGTGTTTCAACACACGAGAAGTAAAATACATTTGCACCCGTGTGTAACACAAAACTTTTCCCCTCACTAAAGCGAGGAAAGTGCAACATTCACAGGCGTTAGATCATCTTCATCACTGGAATCACTAATTTTTTTACGATATTATAACAGAAAACACTAGAAATTCTGATTTTTACGTAAGTCGGTGAGAAGAACAGTAAAAATTTTGTTGACAATGTTGACATTTCTGTTCTGACGTATGAAATGTCAACGATGCGTTTTGAAATTGCATCGACTCAACTTGTGCGTTCAGAATTATATTTAACATCATTACAAAAAATCTAACGTTTCTTATGGAATTTTAAGGTTTATGACTTAAAATTATTAAATAAAGCTAAATTTGGTATTTTTTATTAGATTCTCAAACCATTTATTTAATGATAATTAATATCGAACGAACCATTATCATGAGCGTTTTACGTTTTGTTATCTGTCAAGCTACTTAAACACGCTCCATCCAAGGTCAAATTACTTTCCCCACTAGTGGATAAAATGCGTTTTTCCCCGCTTGTTTTAAAGTAATTTGACCTTGGATGGAGCGTGTTTAAGTAGCTTGACAGATAACAAAACGTAAAACGCTCATAATAATGGTTCGTTCGATATTAATTATCATTAAATAAATGGTTTGAGAATCTAATAAAAAATACCAGATTTAGCTTTATTTAATGATTTTAAGTCATAAACCTTAAAATTCCATAATAAACGTTTGTTTTTTAATAATTATGTTAAATATAATTCTGAACGCACAAGTTAAGTCGATGCAATTTCAAAACGCGCATCGTTGACATTTCATACGTCAGAAATGTCAACATTGTCAACAAAAATTTTACTTAAAAACTTCTCACGTAAAAGTACAGAATTTCCAGAGTTTTTTGTTATAATATCGTAAAAAAAATGAGTGATTCCAGTTGATGAAGATGATCTAACGCCTGTGGATGTTGCACTTTCCTCGCTATAGTGAGGGGAAAAGTTTTGTGTTACACACGGGTGCAAATGTATTTTACTTCTCGTGTGTTAAAACACTCGCGGGTAAAATACAACTTTGCACCCACAAGGGTGGGAATAGTTATTTGTTATACAAATAACAAATAACTATTTCAACACACTTGCTCAAAACGACGTTTTTATTCCACCGATTTTTGGTTCATAATCCTAGATATTAAACACGCGTGCTCTTTCAGTGTGCACTCCAGTTCCACTCGTGCTTTTTCATTATATTATTGGAACGAGTTAAGAAGCTAACTGATTGCTAATAATATGCATGGAAAGGGAGCCTTCTTTAATTGGTCGGACTGGCGGGCACGGGCGCGCCCGACCGCCTGCGCGGCGCGCGGCCGGGGCGAGGGGCGGCCGGCAGTATGACAGATGCAACACACAATACTGTTTTAACTATTAATAATATATCTTTTTTTTCTCGCAAGTGTGTTGAAAAACGTCGCATGAAACGCGTGTGCATTGGTCATTACACACATCGGCTTTCTTATTGCGCGCTCGCTTACAGCTCGCGCGCACAATATCGCCTCGTGTGTAATGACCAACTTAGCACACTTGTATCATAATGTACTATTAATAACCTTTCTTTTGATATAGCACACGTGGATGTGTGACTCATGGTATAGCTATAATTTACATTTTGCGAATTTCGGTAGTGATTATCTGTATGACGTCATTATTTGTCAGTCAGGGACAATAGAGATGGTCTTCCGGCAGTTTTAGAACCCAGGTCATATTGCATAGCATAAGTGGATTAACCTGAAAATGACCAATTTGGATTTTTTAACTTTTATGCAAATGTTCTAGCAAATATCTACATTTTGATGCATAATTTCGTAATTTTTGGTCAGATTTAGATTTTTTTGGTATCAGTGTGAGGTTTGAGGCGTCATCTTTAATGTTATAGTACATTACTTTAAGGCCCGACTTTTGGTTTGGTTGTAAAACCCAAATAATCGAATATTTTTTTTACATCATTTCGATTTCTTTGTAAATTGCTCTTAAACTGTTGTATATTTTGGTACACAGTGTATAAACAAAATATAGAACATTTAATTGGCATCATTTAATACCCCACACGTGTATGTCCAAGGCATAGTTGGGGTGCAATATGCAATATTCGCAACGAGGCGGGAGTCATTTTGATGACGTCATTCCGCTGAAGTAGATGGCCGGCGCCGCTGTCTCCCGGCAGTTTTGGAGACCCAGTACCATGCCCAACAACATATTAAAAGTTGAAAGCGGTTTCCGAGTCTGAACTATATTACCATAAGGCAGTGCACTAAAAAACAACACTAGGACTGACTAAATTCGAGGAAAAACAAAAGGAAAACGCCACATGTATTTACTGTCTAGGTATCAAAGCTTTGTCCCGCCATAGAAAAAAGTCAACTACAATAAATACAAAGTGCTCATTCCAGAACGCCAAACAAAATGTTCTTTAATAAAACACCAAGTTAGCTTTGCGGACGATTACCTAAATAAAAAGAATCGGTTTTATATACTAATCCAGTTGGATCATTGAGACGGTATTTTCCTAAACTGATAAACGGGAAAGTTGGTAGGTACAAAGACGCGACACGAGGCGACAAAGAATCTTTCCAAAAGACAAGTCAAAGAGTGATGCGCTTCAAATATAGGTCGTTAACTCGACTTCATGCTAAATAAGGGTTCTGTTTGTCGTGGTTTCAAATAATTTCGCATTACATTTTTGAAAGAACAGTCGTTCAGTAGAAAGATCTTCCTGTTTGCAATCATGTTACATATACTCGTAGACTTAGCAAAACGAAGATCTTTTACAAATTAAAATTAACTTACCCAAAAACACCTACTGCCACCGCAGCTTCTCTCAGAGCGCGTTCTTGGTCCATATCTCTCAGCGTCTCTGGTCGGATCGTGGCAGTGTTGCGAGGTTGGCGCTCATTCTGTACCGCTGTAAACAAAAGCTAACCTATGCATCAAACTTTTTTAATACTGTGTCGATATCAAACAACCACATAGCCATATTTAACATATTGTGTGAATAGCTGTGGTTGATATACAACAAATTGTGTCAAAATATTTTCAACTAGCTGTTGCCCGCGACTTCGTACGCGTGGATTTGTATGTTGGTGGTTATATATTTTACATGAGCATAGAACATTATGCAGCAAAAGATATCAGTAGGGACGGTTAATCATTTATTAATAATTATACAACGCATGAAATTTGCCTTTCACAAAGTAAGTTCTTAATATAATCCCTCTCAACACTTAGATTTTCAAGTCCACTATTTTAAAAAGATGTTCGCTCCCGATGCAATTTCAAACACGGTGCAATCAGTTTTCGTCTATTTTAATATAATGCCCTTTTACCAAGTTTCATGTCCCTTGCTTAAACGAAAACTTGTACTACATATAAACTTACATCCCCTTTTTAACCCCCTTAGGGGTTGAATTATTAAGAACGTTGAAATAACTTTTTTTCTACTCGTCGAGTATAATCTGTGTATTACAACTTCACACGCAACACTACAACCTTACTCTTTTCAACGTTGGCAACGTATAGTCTATGGCACTTCCGACTCAAGCATAAGAATTTTATCGATACGGTTTAGTCAATTATAAAAATTTTGAAAATGGAATTTCATACATTTTGATAAAATATTTCTTGGTTAAGGAGACTCGATTCAAAGCAAATTAGCCTACTTAAACACGCTGCTGCGTCGCACTGCTTTGTGATTGGTCGGCCAACAAAAACATTTTATTTTATGTTGTAGTAGAAACAATTGCTTCATAAGTCAGAAACGTGCATGTGACACCCTTTATATAGCAACATTCATACCCTACGAAAACCGCTTAGCGTTGCTTGTTAGTCTCCATAGGCTACGGTGGCCAAAATCGAGAAAAAAACTGTCTTAAAATTGAATTTAGCGCGGAGCAGGTACCAGGGCCTCATGAGTTACGAGGAGGTGTCGTTGACCAACCCGCCGGGGGCGCCGGGTCCGGCGGCCGCGGCCGGCGCGCGCACGAGTATGAAGGTATCGCGTATCTTAGCTGTATAGGTAACTTTTGGTTTTGGTTTGGTTTGGTGGTATGATTCTACTAGTTGAAAGTATTATTTTTTTGTCTCGTAGAAAAAGTATTGTATACAATAATGATATAATCAAGCTTTTCAATCTCGTACCTTAGTTAAGCAACTCAGCAAGCTTCGTTGCTTAAACACGGTACTCGACTGAAAAGCTCTCTATTATATCACGATTGTATAAAATACTATTTTGTAATATTATACAATGCCTTTCTAAGAAGTGTCAAAGCGTTAGAGGATGAATAATTAAAAACGCTTAAATTACTTTTCTTGTATTCTAATAATATCCCTTTATACAAAGACTGAAGTCCTGTACTCAAAAAAAGGTTTGATCTCCATCGAACTTTCAACCTCTTTTTTACCACCTTAGGGAAAGAATTTCTTAAAAATGCTGAAATAAGTTTTTCCCCTCACTAGCTCGGAAAGCCGTCTTTTATCCTTTAAAACAAGCGGGGAAAAACGCATTTTATCCACTAGTGGGGAAAGTAATTTGACCTTGAATGGAGCGTGTTTAAGTAGCTTGACAGATAACAAAACGTAAAACGCTCATAATAATGGTTCGTTCGATATTAATTATCAATAAATAAATGGTTTGAGAATCTAATAAAAAATACCAAATTTAGCTTTATTTAATAATTTTAAGTCATAAACCTTAAGATTCAATAAGAAACGTTAGATTTTTTATAATGATGTTAAATATAATTCTGAACGCACAAGTTGAGTCGATGCAATTTCAAAACGCATCGTTGACATTTCATACGTCAGGTCAGAACAGAAATGTCAACATTGTCAACAAATTTTTTACTTAAAAACAATTCTCACCGACTCACGTAAAAATCAGAATTTCCAGTGTTTTCTGTTATAATATCGTACAAAATAAGTGATTCCAGTGATGAAGATGATCTAATGCCTGTGGATGTTGCACTTTCCTCGCTATAGTGAGAGGAAAAGTTTTGTGTTACACACGGGTGCAAATGTATTTTACTTCTCGTGTGTTGAAACACTTGCTACGCTCAGGATTCTATTTTAGAACCACTCGCTTCGCTCGTGGTTCCTATAGAGTCCTTTCCCTTGCTCGTGTTTCAATTCCACACTCGCGGGTAAAATACAACTTTGCACCCTTGTATAACAAATAACTATTCTTCGCTTTTAATTATATATCTTTCTACGTAGTTTCAAGTACCTAGCTTAAAATAAAATTAAGACCCCCTACAAATTTTCAACCCCTTTTTAACCACTTTACGGGATGAATTTTTAAAAACGCTGAAATTTCTTTTCTCATATTCTAATAATATGCCTTTATACAAAGATTCGAGTCCCGCGCTCAAAGAAATGTTTGATCTCCATACAAACTTTTAACTCCCTTTTGAAATTAGTTTTCTTGTTATTTAATAATATATCTTTTACCCAAGGTTCGAATTCATAGCTTAAAATAAAACTTGAACCCCATACTAACTTTGGACCCTCATTTCATCCTCTTAGTGGATGCATTTTGAAAAACCCCTTCTTAGTGGATACTAACGTTATAAAAACTACCTATTGTGAAAAATTCAGCTCTCTAGGTCCACCGGTTTGGGCTGGGCGTTGATTTAAGTGAGTCACTCAGTCAGTCAGGACTTCTACGTTTATATATATAGAAGATATTGTTAATATCCAGAGGGAAAAATGTGGAATACGTTTTTAAGAAAAGGCGATTTCGCGCGGGTCCTCCACTTTCGTCTCTGACTCAAACAACACAATTAATTAGGTATATAGTTATAAAATTCAGTATTGTTGTAATGAGTCAGCTTTTACAATTAAATACGTAAATTAGGTTTATTTGTTTTCACAAAATATCAATGTCTACCCCACCAAGGCTGTCATTCGTGAGCGTTCTGTTAATAAAACCCCGTCATCCGAAAGTCTGACAAAACAGCTCACATAAAACTGCAAATGACACGCGCCCCCTCCCTCCCAGTGGGGGTGGGGGTGGGGGCTTCTATTTGATTTTATTGCCGCCCTGTGCACCTTTTACTGGCGAACTTTACCTAACGGGACGAACTAGTTGGGGACGGACGTCGGTTTTTCTGCTTCTTTTGTGGGTCTTACTTATAGGGTTTTAACGCACGACCACGGAATACGGAAAAGTTTACAAAACTTAAAATGTTATATTACCTATATATGTGTGTGGTTTGTTACTGGTTTACCAAACCGTCACTTATTTACTTTCTGACAAAATAGTTATTTACGATACAAGTGCGGAAAAGAGGAAATTCGAAACTAGTGGCGATAAATTAAAACACGACCGCAGGGAGTGTTTTAAATCGACACGAGTTGCGAATTACCTATTCGCACGTGTATCGTACAACGTTTTACAGTGCATAATATATTGCCCTTTAAACTTTCGATATATGCACGAAAAGTGCTCTTTACGCACTAGTGGGAGAAAGTAGCACCATATGTACTGTAAAATATTTTATGTACAATGGATATGTAAATACTTCATATATGTTCATTAATTCATAATAAATTAGAAAACAATAAAATCCCAATAGCCTAAACTTAAAGATTTAAGTCTTAAAAGTTCTCAAAATCTTTTAAATAATAAAAGACCTTTGTTAGATATACCTACATCATATAGTATATGTCTTATGTGCTATTATTTTGATGGCAGGGACATAAATGCGTTTTATGGGTGTGTTGTCGTTTTCGATTCTACTCCCCATTTCTTTTACGACATCCATTTGAGTCATCGTAGGTAGGTACAACTTCACTTCTTCATACATATATGCATTTAAATATACATTTTCGTAAGTACGATAATCTTGTTATACTGTTATTTGTTTGTATTTTTATTTATTTATAGCTAAAACAGCAGATGAATTAGAAAAATATTTTACAAATTAAGTAGGTACACGCTAAGTACATACTATGCTCTACAAATAAGATCGTGTCATACCTATTATTGTTGCGGCCTTCGTCGTGTAACATACCTACTATGGTGACTGTACATAATGTGGTACATAATTATTAACGTGACATTTAAGCACTCGGGCCAACTCGAACAATGATCTATATCAACTAGATATCCACTAGATATGAAATAGAAACGATAACGAGATATTTAAGTTAGTTAGTTAAGTATTTAACATTTCCGCGATTCCTGGCGCGATTCGGGAAATGAATTAGAGATTCACTAGATATGAAATAGTAAAGATATGTGACATTCCACGGCAAAAGGTACCTTATAGCGGCGGCTTATAGGGGCTTCAATATTAATTGAAGCGGCGTTAATAATAGCGTAAGCGCCAACCGCCATAAGGTATCTTTACCCGTGGGACGCCACATATCTTCATATCTACTATTTCATATCTAGTGAATCTCTAATTTATTTCCCGAATCGCGCCGTCCGAATGTCCTCTTGAAGGATCTCTTTAAGGTTTGCTTAAGGCCGTTCCATCGGTTTGCCACTGTCTTTGTCACATTTCGCAAGAAAGAACAGGAAAGAACATACGCGCCAAGTGTCAATTTTGATCGAATTTTGTCGGTTTTTATTTATTTTAAAAACGTTACCTTACAATATTCAATATTCATCCAATGGATATCTAATGGATATCCCAAAACGTCACAATAATTGTAGCGTGAAATGAGACTTGGTTTCTCGATTCGAGCTGCAAAAGATAACTAGTTGAGAACTAAACTATAACGTATCTATTAGATCTCGTATTGTTCTAGACGTTCTATTAGTATCCAGTAATTATCACGTTGTTCGAATTGACCGGTATGTATGCTAGTAATAATTATAATCTAAATTAATTAGATCCCCAAGTAGGTTTTTAAAATATTCCTGACCTCTGAGAACCTCACACTAGAGTGTACATAATAGAATGAGGTACCTAAGCAGCGTAATCTACCTAATTATAGGTACTAGGTAATTAGTAAAATAGGTACTTTTGGTTCGGTTGCACCAGCCACAATTGACGGACTGATTAACGTAAGCGCGGGCTACGCGCTACAAACGTAGCCGATAACCCGCCTAGCGGGTCGCAGGCAGTAAATGTGTTAATCCAGGATAAAATTTTAGAGAACGTCATTTTGATTAATCATTTGGTGCAACCGGCCCTTAATCTAAAAGCAAACTACCATCCAACGTTTACAACGAAACCGACTAACCGTACCCTAGAGTTAACTGACAGACTCGAGGCAGGCGGATTAACCCCCACACAAGCGCCTCCCTTCCCAACTATAAATCAACTTGCCCCTCCTACTTCCGGCCGCAGCCATCTTTGAGGTCTCACTTCCGGCGCCAGGAAAGGGATAGCTGTTAGTTTTTCATCATGTGTAAAGGCGACGGGTTGTTTTTTAGAACTTGAGAGTAAAAAGCTTGAAATAGTACATTTCAGTGCTAGTGCGGAAAGTATGTCATTACCTAAATGACATTTCCGCACGTGTATCGAACGACGTTTTTTAATACAGTTGCGAAAAAATAATAAAACAACAAGTAAGGAATAAAAACTTTGGAAACTTAAAACGCCTCTTAGTAGGTAGTAAAAGTAAGAAAAAATGCCTCTTTTTTGACAGGCGTTTCGGCAGCTATTCCTACCTCTACCTTCCATAGCTATTCCGTTCCATTCAGACAACTTATTAAGAACAGTTTTTTAATATTCAATATTAAAAAATAAACGTGTTATAATGATGATGAGGTAAGTAATTAAATTACATTAACAGTAGGTTTTTATGTTGATTACAACGTTTAAAGGAAAGTAATATTAACACTTATCAATAAGTAGTCATATAGACAAGTATAAATTTAAAAAAATTGAAAAAATAAAAAGCACTAGTTCGCGACGCGAAAACCAATTTTCCGCACGCTAAACAGCTACATAAAGTAGTACTTTTTGAGCAACTGTATTAAAAAAAATATTATGGTATACTGTCAGTCGGTACTGTAGGGTGGTAATTTTCTTCTAGATTCCCTAGTAGATTTGTTTGATCACCTTTTACCTAAAATAGCATAATCCAAACATCCAGATTAGTCACTGAAAGTATTGGTTTCGCTAAAAGAATTCATTATGGATCGTACCAGCTACCGAACAGACCGTTTTTAGACGCCTCTTTCTTTAAAGTAACTTGTTGTTTCTAGTCTACTACAGGTAACAAGGGTTCCGTACATAACACAATTTGTAACAATGCATTTTTTATGTGAAACGTGAGTGAATTGTCTTTATAAAACTCGTAGGGGTCGGATCAAAAACTAAGTAATTAAAAGTCCGACTCACGCTTGTGTATTTTTTTTTTCAAAATTTTAGACCCAGTAGTTTCGGAGATAAAGGGGGGGGGAATGGTATTTTTTTTCCTATTTTCTTGAATATCACTTGAATATACTTAAATTATAAAAAAGAAAAATATTTGAGAGACTCACAATAAGTTCTTTCATTTAATATGTAACACGATATAGTCTAAACTTACATATGTGTACCAAATTTCAACTTAATGGTCCAGTAGTTTCGGAGGAAATAGGCTGTGACAGACGGACAGGCAGACGGATGGACGGACGGACGAACGGACAAACAGAGTCACACCATAAGGGTTCCTTTTGTCCCTTTTTGGTACGGAACTACGGAACCCTAAAAACATACTTAAGGGCTTTAAAAATCGAATATAAAGTTAATCAATAATAGCATACGGAAATTACACGTAAATAAGTACATATACTAGTACAATACTTATATCATTCCGTTACTGATTCCGATAGATAACTCACAGCCGTTGAAGAAAACGTAGTCTTGACCATGAAAAAAGTAGTCCTAAAATATATTTTTTAAATTCAGCCCCTAGAAGAAGCTCAAATGGGGTTAACATTTTTAATCGACCGTTAATTGATTGACGTCGTGGTTGGAGGCTAGTACCTAGGTCCTCCTAGATAATACATTGATGCTACAGTTCAGCTCTCTGATGAACAGAAAATAGTTCTATTAACTGTTTTTTCCAAAAATGCTGGCAATCAAACTTTGAACTTTTATTTGCATCCCCCACTGAAATGCAACTCCAACAATGAAACGTTGATCCAATTTGTAGGAAGAAGGCGTCATCACACAGGCGTGAGGTAAAGCTATTAAGTACGTAGTGATGTAGGCACCTGCTCATATCGAGGATTTATACATCCGTCATGGAACAATATGGACAACAAGGAATACCTACTCATAAAAGCTAGTAAAAGGAAATTGATTTAAGAGTTTAATTAGCATTCGAATCGATGTATTTCATTTAGGTAGTCATCTCTCTTGTTACAACTTTTTTAGGATTCCGTACCCCAAAAGGAAAAAACGGAACCCTTAGGATCACTCGTGCGTCTGGCTGTCCGTCTGTCACAGCCCATTTGCTCCGAAACTACTGGACCAATTTATTAGAAATTTGGTACACATATGTAAGTCTGTGGCCCAAAGACGTGCATGTAACGTTAGCAAATGAATTTTAAACATAGGGGTCACTATTGGGGGTAAATGAGAAAATTAAAAAACAAAGTTCTGCAAACTATGTCGTGTTATATATATAACACGTTATAGAAGTTTCACTCCCTTGAACCCTTGAAACGCGAGTCCGACTCGCACTTATTTTATTCTAAAACCCGAATACATTTTATTATATGAGGAAACGGTCAACAATTCAACACTTAGTATGTGGAAAAACGAACCTAGCGTGAATTGAATATTTAACATATACTTACATACTTTATTAATTCAAAACTAATCATCATCTTCCTCGCGTTATCCCGGCATTTTGCCACGGCTCATGGGAGCCTCGGGTCCGCTTGACAACTAATCCTAAGAATTGGCGTAGGCACTAGTTTTTACGAAAGCGATTGCCATCTGACCTTCCAACCCAGAGGGGGAAACTAGGCCTTGTTAGGATTAGTCCGGTTTCCTCACGATGTTTTCCTTCACCGAAAAGCGACTGGTATAAATATCAAATCCGTACATAAGTTCCGAAAAACTCATTGGTACGAGCCGGAGGTTTGAACCCGCGACCTCCGGATTGAAAGTCGCACGCTCTTACCGCTAGGCCACCAGCGCTTCCAAACTAATATCTTAATTAATTCAAAACTAATATCTTTACAAAATGGCAAAACAACCAACACCTGTTTATAAAGAGGTAATTTACTGATAAAATAATCGTAATTTACAATTCTTGAATATACCCGTAACTTTAGAAATTTACCTGCAAATCTGTAACTTAACGTAGCCGACGGCACATCATTATTATAGTCGGGGGCACAGAAGCGCGCCCTGAGGCACGCCCGCCCCTTTGTCACTTTACTTTAGCTTTGTATTATTTTGCTCTCGGCTCTTTGAAAAGGAAAGCGTAATTTGGTTACGTTTTGAGATGTCGACGGTAGTCAGGACTCAGGACAATCTAATTATTCTCGGCACTGCGTTTCACGTTGTCAAAAGCCTTAGCTAGTTCAACTAAACCAATTAAGGGTTTCGCTGTAATTACGCCTGTCTGGGTGGAGTGGACTGTTGAAGTTTTTGATTTGTTTCGTTCATTAACAAAATATGAATAAAGCGGACAACGGCTTTGTATTTTAAAGTTTTAAAAGATTTTGATTTATATTTTAACTGAATACAATAAGCATACTTGGGTGTAATAAAATAAAATATAAATGCCAGAAAAAGTTAAAGCTTGAATAATGGCTTCATTTTATGAGCGAAATTCAAACTTTTAAAATTTGATACTGATTTAAAGCCTAGTTCATATAGAATTAGCACATAATTAATTGTAGATATTTTTAATGGCGGGAAAAAAATTGACAATTACAGTTCAATCACCAACCTTCAAAGTATTCATGGTGAAAATATTATTTTGCTGGCTTTATGCATTTTAAAGTTTTCGACCATGAAAATTGAGAAAAAGAGATTGATCGTGCACAAATACCTCACAAATTCTTACTGGTCTGGGACGAAGACAGCAAAGTCGCTTAAGATGCTAAAAACTTGTGTTTGTAGGGTCATAAAACGTTGCAAGGAGACTCTATCCGCCAACAGGAAGATACAAACTAATCGGAGGTCTGGTACAAGTAATAAGATTTTGGAAAAAAAGTCCTAAGGTCAGTTAAACAAAATCCAGGACTGCCTGATTATGATTTATCACGAAAATTCATAGAATGTCGCAGTACTGTAAAGATGATTCGCCTCAGAGGTGGCTATTAAGAGCTATCAAGCAATTAAACATTCAAATTGGACCGTTAAATAGAACCAACAAGCTAAAACACGAGCTCGACTATTGTGCGACCGAGTTTTGACAAAATTCGAAGGTTGCTTATTGTTGGACGACGAGACGTATGTAAAACTCGATTTTAATCAACTACTCGGTTTGAAGTTTTATATGGCCGATAGTAGAGGAAATGTACCCGAAAAATATAAGTTCGTGAAACTTGACAAGTTCGCAAAAAAATATATGATATGGCAAGGAATTTGAAGTTGCGGCCTTAAGACGAAAAGTTTTGTTACATCGTCAACAATGAAGTCGGACTTTTATATTAAAGAGTGCTTGAGAGAAATGAGTTTTGCCATTTATTAGAAACCGATAACAGACCCGTGAAATTTTGGCCTGAACCAGCTGCCACTACTCAAAAAAAGTTTTGGCATGATATACTTATAATCAGGTTGATTACATACCCCGCGACATGAATCCTCCGAATTGTCCGATGTGTTCGATCTATCGAAAACTACTGGCCAATCATTACAAATAAAAAAGCGGCCAAGTGCGAGTCGGACTCGCGCACGAAGGGTTCCGTACCATTACGGAAAAAAACAGCAAAAAAATCACGTTTGTTGTATGGGAGCCCCATTTAAATATTTATATTATTCTGTTTTTAGTATTTGTTGTTATAGCGGCAACAGAAATACATCATCTGTGAAAATTTCAACTGTCTAGTTATCACGTTTCATGAGATACAGCCTGGTGACAGACGGACAGACGGACAGCGGAGTCTTAGTATTAGGGTCCCGTTTTTACCCTTTGGGTACGGAACCCTAAAAATTAAACATGACTAGTCAAATTGTCCAGGATATCAATTCGTTGCGATCTACATGGGATCAACACGCCAAGAATGTCGACAAAAGTGGAATATGATGGGGTCCATTACGAAAAAAGTTCATAATTATTTACATAACAGAGATTTATTTATTTATTTATACATATTTAAAAGCTAAATACATTAGTATTTAAAATTCACTATTCATAACTTTGTTGTATCCTTTGCTTAAAAATATATCAATTTTCTAGTGCGTACCATATCTATATGAACTATGCTTTTTGCTCCAGAATAATCATGAGCGAGATGCACTGCGACCTGCTAGTATAATGTAATGTCGGATAAATATCAAATCAACGACAGATTTAAGTTTAAATGGAACCCATACACATTTATCATATTATTGCATTATAAAATATGTAGCTTGATAGGTATTTAATACGTTGACAAAATAATCTAAATAGGTAAGGGCTAACTCTAATCCCAACATTATTGAATTAAATCCTGCGTGTTAATAATTAACTGTCTAATGAATAAGACAGTATCAGTTTTGTTTTAGATGTAAAGAGTGTAAAGCAGAAAATTAAAGATTCATTTGTAAAATTAAATGCTAATGGGGCGATTTTGAGTTTTAATCCGCGCCGCAGCTCCTTCGCTAGCCTTAAGCCGTAGATTACGCGGTACAGTCGGATACATAATGCGATAATTTTCCACCAACTATTAAGTACCGGGTACCTAAATTATTTTAGAATAATACATACTGTTAGTGTCTGGCTAAGGAGGACCGCTTGCACCGATTAATCATAGGTATTACAAGTTGTTCGAGAGTTCATCGACTATATAATTTTTAAGAAAAAAAAAACCGACTTCAATGGGGGATGCCGCTGAAAGTTTACTTATTGTTGATGGTGCACTCTTAGATTCCAGACAATGAAATGAAAAAGACAGCATCTTTTGCCTAATTATCCTAATCCATCTTTTGCCTAATTTTGCCTAATTGCCTAATTATTATAATATTGCCTAATAATGTAGAAAAGGAGGTTTAGCCACCAACTTTTTTAGTAGCATTTCGTTTTTGTAAGGGTCGCAGTTCTAACCTAACCTACTTTTCTGATAGCATTTCGTTTCTGTAAGGGTTTCTAACCTAACCTAACCCACTTTTCTAGTAGCATTTCCGGGTCCGGGTCTGGGTCCGGATCCGAGTCCGGGTCCGTGTCCGGCTGTCCGGGTCCAAGTTTGGGTCAGAGTTCGGTCCGGGTCCGGATCCGAGTTGGGGTCCATGTCCAGACCCGGGTCCGGGTCCGAGTCCGGGTCCCAGTTTGGGTCTGGGTCCATAAAGAAGAAAACAAATCGCCAAACGTGAACTATGTGTCATTGAAGAGTTCCATTCTGATGATCATCAGCAGTTCCACTTCATCAAATGTCACTTTTTTAAATGTAAATGCTGGATTTGTTGATGAAAATACAAAAATCACAATATGTATGCCTTTCACATTTGAGGAGTTCCCTCGGTTCCTCATGGGTCTCATCATCAGAACTCGAGCTTGACAAAAATATGTCTTAAAAACTTAAGTTGCTTAACAAACATAAAGAAGAGGACAATTCGCCAAACGTAAACTATGCGTCATTAAAGAGTTCCATTCTGATCATCATCAGCAGTTCCACTTCATCAAATGTCACTTTTTAAAATGGAAATGCTGAATTTGTTGATAAAAATACAAAAATCACTATATGTATGCCTTTCACATTTGAGGAGTTCCCTCGATTCCTCATGGATCCCATCATCAGAACTGCGTTTTGACAAAAACGGGACCAATCTGTATGTATATACTTACAATCACAAATTTTTTTTCAAAATGGGTCCAGAAATGACGGAGTTATGGAGTAACAAACATTAAAAAAAAAAAAAAAAAACAACCGAATTGATAACCTCCTCCTTTTGAAATCTTGAAGTCGGTTAAAAAATAAACAGTAGGTAGTGTAGGTACCTATTCTAAGAAATCTTTCGCGAAGGACGGGGTCAAGTAACTGCGTACACTGACACATTTAAAATATATATATATGTATCTTGTAAATAGCAGGAAAGGAGTCAATTGAAAGAACATGACGGAAATTTTAAGGGAGGCAGGCTTAGACTTTAGAGACCAAAGAATAATTTTTAACTTATATAAGGAACAGGAGACAATTATTAGTGTGGGAGAGGAAAGTTGCAGAGCAAGGATAAAACAAGGCGTGCGGGAGGGTTGTCCACTCTCACCCCTTATCTTTAATATATTTATAGTGTGCCATTAGAAATTTTTTAGAAGAAACTGAAGGAGGAGTCAAATTTAATGGGGAAAGAATATTATTTATTAGATTTGCGGATGACATAGCAGCACTGGCCCCTAGTTCAACTGAATTAAAAAGAGTAAAGGATGACTCACGTTAGACCGGGCCGTGGTTGGGCCGGAGTTTCCGGCGCTTACTTTTTTATGACATGACAGGTGATGCTTTTCATAGAACATGAAGCGCCGGAAGCTCCGGCCCGGACACGGCCCGGTCTAACGTGAGTCATAATGGAATAGATGGATTTAATCTTTACACAATTTGGACTCAAAATTTATACTAATAAAACTAAGAGGAATTAATAAGGTTTATGAGGAATTTCCTCCCGCGTACGCTTCGGCTGTGGAATGAGCTCCCTGCCGAGGTTTTCCCGAGGGGCTACAGTATGGGGTTCTTCAAAAAAGGAGTGTACAGGTTTTTAAAGGGTCGGCAACGCGCGTGTAATATCTCTGGTGTTGCAGGCGTTCATAGGCTACGGTAACTGCTTACCATCAGGCGGGCCGTATGCTTGATTGCCACCGACGTGGTATAAAAAAAAAAAAAACAAACACTTATTGCTTCAAAATCTCACCCGGTTAAGGAACAAATTGACATCAGAGGGACACACATAGAACAAGTAAACAAATTTAGATATTTAGGCAGCTTAATTACACAAGACTCCAGATGTACAGAGGAAATAGTATCAAGGATAGCAATGGCGAAAACAGCTTTCAACGCCAAAAAACATTTGCTTAAGGCAAGGATCTCTAAGAGTACAAAAAAACGCCTAATTAAGATATACATCTGGAGCATCGCTTTGTATGGGTGTGAGACGTGGACAATGCGGCAAAAAGATAGGAAGCGATTAGAGGCTTTTGAGATGTGGTTGTGGAGAAGAATGGAGAGAAAAACGAACGAGGAAGTGCTGCGAATTGTGGGAGAGAAGAGAAACCTACTGAGAACCATAGAAAATAGACAAGGCAAAATGATAGGTCACTTGATAAGACACGACACTTTCTTTAACACTATATTAGAAGGCAAGATAGAAGCGAGAAGAGGCAGCGGAAAACCACGAGCAAGCTACACACAACAACTGAAAGCGAAAGCAAATGTCGTGTCTTACAGGGACCTAAAGAGCCTGGCCGAGGACCGAGAAAATTTGCGCATACTCCACCGACAAGAGCCATGCTCTTAAATTATGATGATAATGAAATAGCAGGAACTATATTATATTTAATCAGAAAACCACTTTTTCACGTTTGTCATGTTTGCGAACGAAGAACCAACAAAAAGTATAAAACATTCCAATTAAATAGTAAAATAACATTTTTTTTGCTTTTTTGCATCAAGGCAATTTTATTAATCATATAAAGGTGGACTTCCTGGACAAGGTCTCACTACTTAAAATGTACACTTACTTCATTATTAAAATTAAAATACAATTTAACATTAAATAAATAACTATCTAAACATAGAGAATAAAAATTAAACTAACCTATAAATAACCCAATCATAAAAAAATGCCCCGTCCAACAGGTCGGCCTGCGGCATGGACCCCATTACGCTGGCAATATAGGTATAAATATCATATTTATAAATATTTTATTTATATTCATTTCGTTTAGTACCGCTGTATATATCTTGTATGTAAATAAAGAGTAAGAAAGCATATTTATACATAGGTTATAGCTTTACAGTCACTTAGGTATGTATTTATAAATCATAATTTGATTACTTTAACTAAGCAAAAAAAACCACAAAGTACCCAATTGTGCTTTTTCAGCTTCTAAATCGATTAGTAACATAAGCACAACTGCGTACTTGTGCTTTTATTTCTTAGACATCGTAGTGAAAAACTAACACAAAAAACATAAGTACGCACTTACGTCATTTAATCTTAGTAAAGATATTTTTATTTTATTTGTTTTACGAGGCAGTAACTATTTTTTCTAAATAACTTATTTAAATAAATATATAATTGAATAATTTACAATGCATAAAAATGTTCATTAACAAAAGTTTCAACCTTGTACTTTGAATTTAACCTTTTGAACAGGAGGAGCGCAAAGTTTTTTTGCTTTTTCTCGAAACTTACTTTCTGTCAGTTATGGTTTTTTTCCTTGAGGCGGCAGAAATGTTCTGACTAGCTAAAGGAAAAACCCAACTAATGTGATCATGTAAAAAAATACTTTGCGCAACGCTATAAATTTTAATCAAGTACCTAGGCTAGGTATATTTAGGATTAATTTATTTTTGATTGTGTAATAATAAATTTGTATTCAGGAATTTATTACATAATGTCATTTTTACAAGCTTTTTATAAACTTGCAATGTACCTATGAATCTATGTACCTAACTATGTTTGTACGGGTCAAATCGTGCAAGTTAAATTTGACCCACTTCCCAACTTCCAATTTCCCATCAGGCTGAAAATTTGCATACATATGTGTCGTGTGATAATGCAATATTATGGTACCATCGAGTGATATGATCTAATGATGGAGACACAAGGTGGTCATAGGACAGGAACCCTGTGATAAAACAACGCAACCTACTTGTGTTTGGGGTTTTTAGAATTGTCTCGATGAGCATTAGTTGCCTATGGAAAGAAAAGTTTGCCAAAATTTTTTCATAGATCAGTCACACTCAAAATTAACTTACTGTGACCGAGTATACCTAAATCCGGCGTAGCGTACCCTAACAGTTAACTGTTTATACCAAAGTTAAGGCTGCAGTAACAGACACTGATTAATGCGAATTTAATCCTTGCACAAAACCCTTAAATCCGGCCCTGAATAATGGCCCTTGTCCCCCAAAAAGTCACATCTCTCCAAACTTACGATCAAATATAAACTTTAACCCCCTGTAATTACGCCCTAAATCCAATGGGATGCAACAGAAACAAAGCCCCATCGAATTTCGAGACTTAAATCCAGATTACTAACTATTAAACGAACAAATATGACTTTAAATGGTAGCAGGTTAAGGTTGAGTTTAAGGCCACTCGAAAATAAGTTTTATTTTCGTCTATTCAACTCGAATTGCAACCCTAATATTACGGGCATAAGTCCAAACTTCCATTGGATCCAATTGTTGGAATCAATAACCATTAAGCCGAATCAAGTTGACAGAAGTCGTTTGAGAGCGAGACGGACTTAGAGCTTGACGCGCGAGTGAGGTGGTCGACACGATATCGAGGCCTTTCACTTTGACTAAATGGCTATGGGACTTTGCGGCCAGATGAGACCTGCGCTGCACCTGATGTGTTTGATATTATTTCGCAATTACTTATGGCAATTTTATTGTTTTCTAAAAACAACGACGATAGGCACAGGAGGCAGCGGAGCTTAATAAATGGAGTTATAGAAACTTTATACAGTTAATGGGATCCAATCTGTATATTTTATATCTGATATAATTGGACTTCAAGATTATATTTACTTGCATAAAGTTAGAAACAAATTAAAAGTGGAAAAATTCACTGTCTTGGGTGGGACTTGAATCCATAACTGGATCGCTAGCCCAGTGCTCTGCCATCTGAGCTACCAAGACTTTACCCACTACAGTGAATATTTCCACCATATATGAGCTTTTGGGAGACCCTCCCAAGACTGAATTTTTCCACTTTTAATTTATTTTTAAGCTTAAAAGCATCGTCCGCAGACGTCGCTGCTGGATACAAATTAATTTTATCTACACACATATCATAAACCCTCTATGATGCCTTCAAAATCCGTAAATAATGGCCAACATTAAGATAAACTGTTTTTCCCCTCACTAGCTCGGAAAGTTGTCTTTTATCCTTTAAAACAAGCGGGGAAAAACGCATTTTATCCACTAGTGGGGAAAGTAATTTGACCTTGGATGGAGCGTGTTTAAGTAGCTTGATAAATAACAAAACGTAAAACGCTCATAATAATGGTTCGTTCGATATTAATTATCATTAAACAAATGTTTTGAGAACCAAAAAAAATACCAAATTTAGCTTTATTTAATGATTTTATGTCATAAACCTTAAAGTTCCATAAAAAACGTTTGTTTTTTAATAATGATGTTAAATATAATTCTGAACGCACAAGTTGAGTCGATGCAATTTCAAAACGCATCATTGACATTTCATACGTCAGAAATGTCAACATTGTCAACAAATTTTTTACTTAAAAACTTCTCACGTAAAAATACAGAATTTCCAGAGTTTTTTATTATAATATCGTAAAAAATGAGTGACTCCAGTGATGAAGATGATCTAACGCCTGTGGATGTTGCACTTTCCTTGCTATAGTGAGGTGAAAAGTTTTGTGTTACACACGGGTGCAAATGTATTTTACTTCTCGTGTGTTGAAACACTCGCGGGTAAAATACAACTTTGCACCCTTGTATAACAAATAACTATTGTTACAGCAAATTTTTTATCTGTGAACATGTTATTATTGCTAAATAATAACATCGATTTCGATAATATTATTTTATTCAAATTTCGAACCTCTCTGAAAAACAAAGAAATTTTATTTGACCTCTATTCTAATATCAGTCGAGATGACGTTTTGTTCGAAATGAAATGTCAATTGTATACAAATTTGACAAATCTCGCTTGTTCGTTGGTATCGAACGATATGACTCTAGTTTGTCTCTGAATTAAAAAAAACTACGGAGGCGTGACATGCGTGAAAAAAGTTTTCTTTGCCGCCATTTGACGTGCAGTTTATCTTCTAATTAGTGTGTAAGTAAAAAATAATTTGTTTTGTTGTTTTTAAAGTAACTAGGAAAAGTTTCGTGTAAAATGAGCGATAAAGATATTTCGGAGACGCCATCACCTCATATCCGCGAATTCCGCCAGAGTGCAACTATGCCCCAATGTCGGCTGTAATATGAGGTTAGTGAATATATCATAGAACGTTTATAATACGTGTGTAGATAAAGCAGTGTATGTAACTGTACATAATTAGGCATTAAAACACTCGTGTGATTCTATTACGAAACTCACTACGTTCGTTTCATAAACCCACACTCGAGTTTTAATGCCTTTCATTATGTAGCAGTCACATAAACTACTATTATATTTGCATACTTATAAATACATAATAACTTCTCGGTTTTTTGGACTTTTATACCTTTAAATAGTGGTTTCCAAATTGCCGTCGCGACGGCAGCTACAGAAGTGATTTTTTGATGTCTACCGGACTTTTTTCAGGAATTCGTCAATGGAATAACTATTTTAAATGAGTTATTAATTAGAATGAATTAAACACACCGTATACGTAGTGAAAGATGAAAGTTGCAATTCTGAAGAATTACCCGCAATCTATAAGAAGAAAGCATAAAAACTAAGGGCAAGATCAGAAGCACCGAGGGTCAGACCGCCACGCCTTACCAACGACCAACCGTAGTTAAAATGTTAAATTAATAGACAGTCCGTGGTTAAACATCCCCTCATTTAAATACGCGCTCCAGGGCGCTCTTTGTAGCGCCGTAATGAGGCGAATGTGCCACCATTACTCTGCGGTTATTAGATTCAGCTTAAGGGCATTTGCATTGTGGTTTGATTGGCAAGTTTTTAAAATTTAACGACTTTCACACGGCTTCACAGCACTAGTGGTGTTGATATTTTTTATATGTAGATTATTAGGTACTTTGTCTTTAACAAAGTTAATTACTTAGGTACTATTATAAGTCTACCACTTATCTGAGGCGGTTGGTAAAGAAGTTGCGCAGTGTTTTGCTTATATTTAGAACCAGTTTTGCCAGTTTTGGGTCTAAAACCAGGTTACATTTTTACTTACCTACTTAACATACAATCAGTTTGATACAGCAAGGTCTTAAAAAAAAGGACTTAAAATTAGTAGGAAGAGAAAATATTAGAAAGTACCTACGAAAAATACTTAATTCTAGTGCTTTAAAAATTAAGCCCCTAATAGGGTTAAAAAGGGGTTGAAAGTGTGTTTCGGGAAATAAATCCACGCGGACGAAGTCGTAGGCAGCAGCTAGTACCTATATATATAAATGCGTGTGTCCTGACTGACTCATCAACGCAGAGCCGAAACTACAAAAGCTAGAAAGTTGAAATTTGCACACCAGGTTACATTTATAACGGGTACAAGAGATAAGAAGCGATTTTGAGAAATTCCACCCGTAATGGAGTTAAAAAGGGGATGAAATTTGTATGGGGTTCACTAGTTTTATTTTATACTAGGAACTTAAAACTTTGTTTAAAGGTAATTTATTAAAATAGAAAAAAACTAATTTCAGTGTCTTTGAAAAATTCATTCCCTAAGGTGGTTAAAAAGGGGTCGAAAGTTTGTATCGAGATCAAACATTTTTTTGAGCGTGGGACTTGAAACGTTGAATAAGGTAAAGTAATTTGAAGGTTTTTAAAAATTCATTCCCTAAAAGGGTTAAGAAGGGGTTGAAAGTTTGAATCCATTACAAATACTTAAAATTCTTAGAAAGGCATAATATAAAATAACAAAATAATATTAATTGGACGTTATAAAAAATTTAACCCCTAAGGGGGTTAAAAAGGTTTTCTAAAATAAATATTGAAAACCTGATTCTCACAGATCCTGGTGTTTTTGGGTTTTTTCAACTCAAAATAACTAGCATATTCAATCCTGATGATAAAAAAAATGTCCCAAAAATTTGTATGAAAATTACGTTACGCACATAAAAATGAAAAAAAAAAACACACTAAAACGTGACGTAATGGAATGGCAGTAACGCAATAAATAAAATTTTGGGACATCTTTATTTAATGGCAGGATGGAGAATGCTGTCGATCCGAGTAGAATGAGACCAAGAATGACCAGATTTGAAAGAATCGGTTTTCAATATTTATTTTAGAAAACGCCTAAATGAAAATTTGTATAGGGTTCAAAGAAAATTTGTATAGCGATCAAACATTTCTTTGCGTGCGGGACTTCAATCTTTGTATAAAGGCATATTATTGGAATACAAGAAAATTAATTTCAGTGTTTTTAAAAATTCATCCCGTAAAGTGGTTAAAAAGGGGTTGAAAATTTGTAGGGGTCCTAAATTTGAAATTTCGTAGAAAAATATTTAATTAAAAGGGAAGAAAACTCATTTCAGCATTTTTCAAAATTCATCCCTCAAGGTGGTAAAAAAGAGGTTGAAACTTTGTATGAAGATCAAACCTTTTTTTGAGTACAGGACTTCAGTCTTTGTATAAAGGCATATTATTAGAATACAAGAAAAGTAATTTAAGCGTTTTTAAATATTCATCCCCTAAAGGGGTTAAAAAGGGGTTGAAAGTTTGAATCCATTACAAATGCTTTGAAACTTCTTAGAAAGGCATTGTATAGTATTACAAAAAAAGTTATTTCTACGTTCTTAATAACTCAACCCAAATTCAAAGAGGTTTAAGAAGGGGATGTAAGTTTATATGTGATTCAAGTTTTCGTTTAAGCTAGGAACATAAAACTTGGTAAAAGGGCATTATATTAAAATAGACGAAAACTGATTGATAAAGTTTGCATCGGGAGCGAACATTTTTTTTAAATAGTGGACTTGAAAATCTAGGTGTTGAGAGGGATTATATCGAGAACAATTATTTCCAGTTAGAGGCTTGAAACTTCGTAGTTTGTGAAAGACAAATTTCATGCGTTGTATAATTATTAACAAATGATTAACCGTCCCTACTGATATCTTTTGCTGCATAATGTTCTATGCTCATGTAAAATATATAACCATCAACATACAAATCCACGCGTACGAAGTCGCGGGCAACAGCTAGTCTTACATATGTATACCAAATTTCAACTTAATTGGTCCAGTAGTTTCGGAGAAAATAGGCTGTGACAGACGGACAGACAGACAGACGCACAAGTGATCCTATAAGGGTTCCGTTTTTTCCTTTTGAGGTACGGAACCCTAAAAAGGGTTGAAAGTTTGTGTCGCGAGCGAACATGTTTTTTTTAAATAGTGGACTTGAAAATCTTCTAAGGGGGTTGAGAGGGATTACTTATACAGAGTACAATTTTTTTCAGTTACGGGCTTGAAATTTCGTAGGTTGTGACAGAAAAATCTCATGCGTTGTATAATGCGTCTACTGCTATCTTTTGCTGCATAATGTTCTATGCTCATGTAGAATACATAATAAGTGCATGTATATAACCACCAACATACAAATCCACGCGTACGAAGTCGCGGGTAACAGCTGGTCGTATATAATTGTTTTAATCTACTTCGCTCGTAATTATTTGTTGTCCGTTGGCCGGGAGCGAGTGCACACGATTTACACGAACTAATACGTTGGTGTACATGAATTTAATTACTTACATAGGTATTACATAATATATATAACTAAGATACTAAACTTAATATGAGGAAACATAACTCTATCGAGGTAATCGATACCAAAAATGCAACGCAGTTATTAAATGAGGTTAGGTGGGGTAAGAGAAACTATGAGCCAAGAGAAACACTTGTAAAAAACAGTTTAAGATATTGAATACTAAATTAAATGACTATACTAAAAATAAAACTAATGCATAAATAGAATTAACTTACAAATACTTATTTAGAAGGACTTTCCTCATACGGTTTCTCTTGTCCCGAGAAAAATAAACTATGTTTCTCTTACTCCACCTGACCTTGCCATTATTAAGACCAGTAAGTACCTAAATAAGTAAATATTAGGTGAGGTGCATCCCGTGGCAGAAGAAGAGATTGTAAAGATAGAAATCACAATAATTGAGGACTAACATTTAACTATGTAAGAATCAATATATGTTGAAATTATCCACTGGTTTTTGGCGCTCTATTGTTATAACAATGCACATGAACAATGGTTAAGCCGGCGGCTAAAGGGTTGTTACTACTTACTAATGACATGCTCAGAGGGAGGATATATTGGTGAGAAAACTTTTAACGATATAACGGATAGTAGAGCTTTAATGGAGTAAAATCCATACTTCCATACTATTAATATTAAAAATGCGAGTGTCTGTCTGTCTGTCTGCTACCTCTTCACGCTTAAACCGCTGAACTGGTTTAGTAGAAATTTGGTATAGAGATAGTTTGAGTCCCGGGGAAGGACATAGGGTAGTTGTTATCCCCAGAAATTATTTTTAAGGGGGTGAAAAGGGGGTGGAAGTTTGTATGGGAAATCGATAAAAAGCAGATTGGATAAAAAATAAGCTACCCAAATTACTAACTCCACGCAGACGAAGTTCCGGGCAAAAGCTAGTAAAATAATAATTGTGACGATATATTTCAGCTTTACTTCATGGCGTTCTTACAAGACTCGGCCAATATTTATATTATACTTTATTTTATTAAATCTACCGCGCTATGAAATTTAACATGAACATTTATGTAAATATACCTAGGTATGTATATCTACTCGTATGTCTGGTACTAATCGTTGGTGGATAGCCCATACAGGGAGCGGCTTTTTGGCGGCGGGCGGATTTGTGCGACTTGTTTTAGCAACTATTATATAATCTGTGGTTTTAGTCGCTAGTCCATAGGGGTGAATATTTTATTTATTTATTTTTATTTATTTAAACTTTATTGCACAAGCAAAGAAAAATGTACAAATGGCGGACTTAATGCCAAAAGGCATTCTCTACCAGTCAACCATTAGGTCAAACAGAGACATAAATGTTGGTGCAGGATAGATTCATAAATTATAACGAGAAATAGAACCAAAAAAAAATCAAATATTATGTATATATATATAAACATAATAACGTAAACTAACAAAATTATGATTAAATACTAATACTTATATGATATACTAAAGATAAACTAATACATATTAGTACATACAAGATGGAGAACATTATTTAAATTCTTCTGACAGAAGATGCTTGCGGAGTAGACGCTTAAAAACAGGCTTGCTTGGGGCTTGTCGAATCGAGAGAGGGAGGGAATTCCAGAGATGGATTGCCTCAAGGGCGAAAGAGTTGGACATAAAACCAGTACGGTGAGAATACTAAAATTATAGTTATCTTAACTATTTATAATACTAAAGAAAACAAAGACTCGTTACGAGTACTAAGAAAAACAGACACTAGTTTTAAATAATTTAAAAACTTCTTATAAGAACAATGTTTACGCCGGAATGAAAGGGGTAAAGCTACGCATAATAATTATGCAAAACATAAACAATAATGTGCTTTTTGTCAATGTAATACCAACTAACTTAAATCATTTTAGTATGTCTCACAACAGTTTAAATTCGATTACCAACTAACTTGACTGATTTGTCGCTCTATGGTTTATGTGTTTTTTTGTATATGATGCGCAGGCACGTGGCACGTGTCGCCGCGTGGCACAAACCGCTCCGTATACAAATTATGGCTTACAGGACCCTAAAATCTAAAATGTTATTTTTTATATTCAATTTGTTCGAGTTAAGTCGTGCATACGTTTGTTAGTTTAGTGTGCATGGATAGGTTTAGTGTAAAAATTAAATGATCGGTTTGACATGATTTTACTTGGTGCTAGTAACATGCAACGAGAAAAAATATCTACCACCCCCTCATTAGTGTTATATCATGTCATATGCATACGAGTGATACAGTGTGTCATGCCAAGTTCAGAAAATTAAACACAAAAATTAAGTTCAGAAAGTTAAATTAAAGTGAAGAAAATGGAACTGACGACACAGGAATGCTGTTTAGGTACTAGGTATTACAGTACCAATTGGAACCACTATAACACTTCATAACATAATATATAACACTCACATATTATATATTATGAGACTATGGGTCCCTGGTCAGCCGACATGAAAATATTCATGGGAGCACTGTCGACGCGGCTGGTCGACACCTCAGGGGACCCCAGGGCTGGCGCGTACCTCTTTCAACGTATTTCCCTTGCAATACAGAGAGGTAACGCCGCCAGTGTCATGGGGTCCATGCCGCAGTCCGACTTGTTAGAAGGGGTATTTTCTTTGTAATTGCTTTCGTTTTTTGTAGGTAAGTATATTTTATAGCTTGTGTGTTTTATTTTATTTCTAGGTTTAACTTTACCTGTTAAATTGTGTTTTTTATTAAATAAATGAACTACTATAACACTTAACTCTCGCGTTTTGAACACACATTTTTAATTATAATTTATTATTAAGGTAAAAACAATGAAATTAAATCGCGGTAGACCTGTTCGTATAATTAAATATGACTTCATAGCATAACCCAAAATCGATTTAACTTAAACAAGTGGAATTTGGCTTATTTATTAAGAACCCTTATTTAGATTTACTATAATCTCAATTTCAGTATAAACTGTTGTCGATTGTGACGTGCGTGACGATTACATTAAGTACCTACATATATTAAGTGTATTATAACATTTAAAAATCGGCATTTTTTATCACCGTCATATCTAGCTAAAAACAGTTCATTTATCGCAGAATATAACTAAATAGAAGATTTTTTATATTGTATTTTGAAAATATTAATAGTTTTATCATAAGGAGGCAAAAGCTTTAATAATTCACCTGAATTATTACAGCTTATTAGAGATTAAATAAGCTAAGTGACCTCAGTTGGCGATACTTTTTGCGTTTTTACTTGAAGAAGCTTGAAACTAGCTATGCACATGATGCCACCCCTTGATTCCCACGATGAACTTTACATTTCAACAACTTGTATAAACACATCAAAACACATCAAAATCAAACAAAGAACAAATCTGCAGAACGCTTGTTCCGTCACATACAGCGATACCAACTTACCAACATACACGTGCAGTTCAACAAAAAATCCCCGCAAGAAAATAATGCGATAGGTCCACTGATCTAACTGCATTTTTTACTTTGGTTAGTTGAGGGCAATTAGGCGAAAGTTATTACTGCCGACAAGCCCCTATGTTATCGTTTTAGCAAGTTTGTTTTGTTTTAATCGTATGATTACATACCTATGAATCCTATGACTTAACGATAAATATAGCTTCACGGGCCATTAATACCACCAGCATTTCATGAATTTTAGTGATTGTACACTAATTGTGTTTTTGTTTGTCATTTATGGTCTGAAGTACTACAATGTACTAAAGACAAAAATGATGGTTTTCAAGTCAGGGAGAGGTCCGACGAATGTCCCGCCTGTGTATTTGGATGGAGCACAAGTGGAAAGAGTGACAGGGTTCAAGTACCTCGGACATATGCTCACGGAGGGTATGCTTGATGATGAAGACATTAAGCGGGAGCGCAGAGCTTTGGCCGTGCGATGCAACATGCTTGCGCGTAGATTCGCGCGTTGTAGTGATGAAGTGAAGGTGACATTGTTTAAGGCATATTGTTTATGCTTCTATACATGCCAGCTCTGGAGCAGATTCACAAGACGCGCGATTAATAAAATTAGAGTTCAGTATAATGACGCATACCGCATTCTAATGAAACTGCCAAGATACTGCAGCGCGTCGACCATGTTTGCTGAGGCCGAAGTCCCTGACTTTTTTGCCATCATTCGCTCCCGCGTCGCTACGTTCTGGAGTCGCCTAAGAACGTCTGACAACAGTATTCTCCGTGAGCTGTCCGGGTATCTGGACAATCCTGTATATAAATATTGGGTTTCCGTGCACCGTGAGAGGAACAGGAAGTGACGATCCTAACTGTGACTACCTAATTTTTATTAATTTTAGGTATTTTTATTTTTATTTTTAATTGTATTTTATTTTTGTATTTTTACACTGTCCATGTATTTGAATTGGGTGTTTACCTGTAAATAAAGAACTATTATTATTATTCCTTTATTTATTTTCAGTCTTAGGCTAGGCTTTTTACAACATGAGTATAAAAGTAAAATATAAAAACACTTACAAAACATTACAAAAATATATAAACAGATAATAAAAAACCTAACCTAGTGTGCCGCCGGCAGCGGGGCAGGGCCCAAACTGCCGGTGGTCAGGGCCGCAGAGAGAGGAACCGGCGGACTATCCGCGCCGTGTCCAAGATCACCGCCTTCTGCATCTGACCCTTGATCCAACCACCTAGCGAGTCTCTCTTATTATTATTATTATGTTTGTCCTTTACATAATCTCGGGACCATGGGGTCCCGGACATTTGGAAGGCGTGCGTGGGGCCGAAGCCAACACGCAGAGGCCCCTTGTAAAAAGACAATTTACTCTAAAAGGTGATGTGACACCAACCGACGATTATCCCTGTATGCACTATAGTAGTGCACCCAAGGACAAGTCCCGGTTAGTGCAGGACTATTGCAATAATAAGAAACAAAATAAACTAGGCTATTGTGTTGAGATGTTAGTGTACTAGTTACCGGGTCTATGAAAATACTATGGCACGTCCTGCCCCAATCTATGTTTAAAAACACGAAAAAAATGGACAGGTGGTGACTCGCCAACTCTCAATATGGGTCCCCGAAAACGGCCGCTCGCACGGAGCGACTAGGGGACAACATCGCGTGAATGGCTCAGGGTGTGGAGAGGTGTGCACCGCTTTCTACCCAGTGGCTGTAAACACTCACAGCCACTGTGCCAACTCGCGTCTTATGCATATTTCACTTCCACCCTGTCAGGTGTCAGAGCTATATGCTAATATAGCTTTGACACCCCACTCTGGACGGCCGGTAAAGGCAAGCCAGAGGTAAGAGTCCTGCGGCCCCTGCTCAGTTTTCACTCCAGCCGGCCAATGAAGGCAAGCCGGAGGGAGGGGACTGACCGACTTATTATTATTATTTTTTGTTTTGATTTTTCTCCTTTTTAGGGGGTATTATATTTATTATGCGGGCCATGG
Organism: Cydia strobilella; assembly: GCF_947568885.1. NCBI lineage: Eukaryota > Metazoa > Arthropoda > Insecta > Lepidoptera > Tortricidae > Cydia > Cydia strobilella. The sequence goes on along the minus strand of NC_086042.1, from coordinate 15,964,813 downwards.
CCAAGCATAAGAAATAATTATTAAGTGGTGTTTTCTGTTATTGTAGATGAAGTCAAAAATTTCCTAGTTATTCGGCATGTGTTTAGGATTGTAGCTTTTTGTAGGGTATGTATGATTTGGGTTGGCATGTGCAGGGTTTCCAGGCTGTTACTTAATGTTTTAGGGACAACTCCTGTGGTCGACATTACTATGGGGACTATATGTACAGTGGTGGCTTGCCACTGGCGCCTGAGTTCTATCGCTAAATCTCTATATTTTGCTAATTTTTCGTTGATTGTGGACTGGATGTTGTGTGTGTTCGGGATTGCTATGTCAATTAAGAAAATGGTTTTTGTGGTCTTATCAAAGAATGTTATGTCTGGTCTATTAAAGTGAACTGTTCGGTCGGTAATAATTGTGCGGTCCCAGTATAGTTTGTGTTGCCTATTTTCGTGGATTATGGATGGTTTATACTTATAATATGGTAGTTGTTTTTCTACGAATTTGTATTTATAAGCTAGGTACTGGTGAATTATGGATGCGACTTGATCGTGGCGGTGTTTATAATCTGTCTGAACTATGGTTTTGCATGCACCTGTTATATGTTGGATCGTTTCCGGGGCACTATTGCAATGTCTACATGAATCACTTTGATGGGCTAATTCTTTGGTTATGTGTTTCCTGTAATTTCGGGTGGCAATGACTTGGTCTTGTATGGCTAGCATAAAGGCTTCTGTCTCCGGGAAGAGTTCGCCTCGCTTCAGCCAAGAATTTGACAATTCTCTGTCGACAAATTCTTGGTTGAGATCGGCTATATGTCTACCATGAAGCGCTTTCTGTGCCCAGTCTGTTGTTTTCTGTTGTACACTGACTGTTTGTTCGTTGCTCTGCGTGGTTCTGTCTTGTAGGTTAAGGGGTGTATAACGGTTATCTATTTCAACTGTGTATGTGTGTAACTGTGATTGTTCGGCTTTTGAATGAAAGTAGCGTCGGAGTGTCGTTATTTGTTTATTATGCAAGTTCTGTAAATCTATCAGGCCTCTTCCTCCTACTTGCCGTGGCAAAGTTAGCCTTTGAGTACAGGATTTTGGATGATGCTTTCGGTGCTTTGTTAGGTTTGTATTGATGATGCGTTGCAGGTTTTTAAGGTTCGATTGTGCCCAACTTATTATACCAAATGAATATGTAAGAACCGGAATGACGAAAGTGTTTATGGCTTTTATTGTATTTTTTGAATTAAGGTGAGATTTTAGGATACCAGAAAGTCTGTGTTTAAATTTCCGAGTGAGTTCCTGTTTTGTCTGCTTTTGATGAATCTGGCCGGATTGATGAAAACCTAAGTATTTATATACATCTTGCTCGGTCATGGGGTCTATTTGATCTCCTGTGTCTAAGGTATAAGGGTTACTTTGAATTTGGCCTCTATGTATCGAATAAACTTTGCATTTGTCTACACCAAATTGCATGCCTATATCCTTAGAAAATTCTTGAGTAATGTCAGCCAGTTGGAACAGTTCTGTAATATTATCAGCAAAAAGTTTAATGTCATCTACGTACATGAGATGAGATAATGTGTGATACGAATCATCGTATTTAAGTCTGAAACCTATCTTCGCCTGGTCCAACAGTTCAGACAGTGGATTCAAGGCCATACAGAACCACAATGGGCTCAAAGCATCCCCTTGGAAGATGCCTCTACGAATACGAATCGGTTCAATAATTGATTGTTCTTGTTGCTTTAAAGTTAATGTAGTCTGCCAATTGTTCATAGCTGTTTGTAGGAATTGAATTAATGAAGGGTGAATTTTATAGCGTTTTAAAATGTATATGAGCCAGCTATGGGGTACTGAGTCGAATGCTTTTCGGTAATCTATATACATAGCGTGAAAGTTTTGTTTACGTTTCGAAGCGTACTTCATGACTACTGCATCTATGATCAATTGCTCTTTACACCCCTGGCTATTTTTCCTACAGCCTTTTTGCTGCTCTTTGAGTATACTATTTCGTGATAGGTGGGTATAAATTGTTTCACTGATGCATGCTGTTAGGATTTTGTAAATGGTTTGTAAGCAGGTAATTGGCCGGTATTTTGCAGGGTTAGAAGTATCATTATCTTTGGGTAGCAAGTAGGTGCGGCCCTGTGTAATAAATGTAGGCATTGTGTGAGGAGATTGAATAAACTGGTTTAAGAATTTATGAACAAACGGGTGTGTATAGGTGAGTTTTTTGTACCAGAAGTTATGTATATTATCTGTTCCAGGAGATTTCCAGTTGTGTGTTCTTTTAATTACCTGTATAAACGTATCGATGGGTATGTGATCGAATTCAATGCTCGGGATGGCAGATGTATTCTCTGCAACACTGCCGTCGTTTATCCAAGTGGCATTGTCGTTGTGCAGGATCGGCTTCTCCCATATGTCCGCCCAGTATTGTCGTATTGTCTCTATAGGTGGAGTGTCTGTACTCTGTTGAAGACTATGGTAGGTAGAATCGTTTGATGAAATTTTCCTGTAGAAATTGCTCTCGTTGTTTTCAAATAGCGCATTTTGCGCTTTTCTATCTGTGTAAGTTACGTACCTTTTTAGTCTGCTAGCTGCTGTATTTAATTTTTGCTTGAGTGTATCCAAAAAGTGTTCTGGTTCAGTGTTGGGATTTTCAAATGTAGCGTGTGTGTGAAAAGTGTGTCTAATTGTCTCTACTGCCAAAAGTATTCTCCTACTTCTATTGCCTCTAATATACTGCGTTAAGCGACCTATGTCTGCCCTGTACTTACTTATCTTAGATTCTAATCTAAGTTGCCAGCTAGGTTTTTTAGTTTTTCTTGTGTTATTGATGCCAGGTGGTCTATCAAGTTTTACTCCTATGTACGTAGCTGCTGTATATGCTGCAGTGTATATGACACTTTGTACTAAACTAAAGTCTGACTCATGGGAAATATATTGTGGCATAACAGTGCTGTCTAGGTATTTAACAGTTGATGTAAGCTTACGAGATACTCTTAGTTTTGGAATATGCGGTCTATGTGTAGGATTTATGTTTTTAAACTTATTTAAGTTCTCACTAAATATTGCCCTAATTTCTTTTTCGTCTATATTAAGTAAATTTTGTCGTCTGTGTTGTCTGTCTGTCCTAATTATAGTGTGTGTTCGGTCTAACAATTCTGTTTCGGTATTGGTTTGTGTGCTTCCTTCGTCCTGCTGTACGGCATCTAAGCCCTCAAAAGAATTTTGTGTGTCAACATTAATTATGGACCTATCCATTGCTGTTTGGACTTCGTCTTGTGTGTCATTGCATTCGAATATATCTGTCGCTCCTATTTCAGTTCTGACCTGGTTCTTAATCGTTTCAATTCTCGCTAGGCTTAGTAGTTTGTTATTGACTATGGCTCTCCTTTGGTCAGCTATGCGCTGTTCTGATAAGTGTGATAATTGAGGGAAATGGGATGTAAATTTTTCATGTAACTTTTTTCTGTAGGCTGTCATGTTCGTTTCTACTTCAGTAACTTCGAAATAAAACTTGATGATCATTTCATTAACGTCGGGTGACCATGCCATCCGGCCCCTGTTTGAGTGTTGCTAACACATAGTGAAAGGTATAATGATTGTGAGCTATGTGGCTGGTTACGGGAGTTTGTTCGATCAAAATCGTTTATGGTCTCTAAATGTCTTTCGACTTCTACTCGGATTTCATTCAAAGTTGTTTGTTGTAGTAATTTATTATTTAATATTGCTCGGCGTTGGTCTCCTACTCTCTGCCTAGATGCATTCATATCGGGGAATTTTTCTTGGAACTGTTTATGTAAAGGCTCTAAATATCCACGTTGAAGTGTCTCTAGTTTGCTTGTGATTAAATATGTACGCCAGATAAACCTATTCATTTCTTCGGTCCACCTTTTTCGCGTACGCGTCGTATTTGTAGTGGGTGCAGAATTAACGGCGTATGCCTCCTGCACAACATCTACAGACGCTAGAGAAGTTGCTGGTGATGATGTCAACGATTGTGAGGGGTGATAGTTATCAGAGTAATGAGATGAGCTGGGTGATTGAAATAAGCTATGGATGGATGAAGTTGGTGATGAGGGATGTGAGATGGCGGTGATGGCTTCGGGCATGTCCTTGTTGTCTGCATCAGGATTCGCTCGAGTAGATCTTGTCCTGTTATTACGGCGAGATACTGAAATAGGACCTTGCAAAGATTCCATACCATCACCTGAATCGGCTGTAGCATCTACATCGGTAGCCCGCCTGCTCAGCTCCCGATGACCGGCTGTAACAGATTGTTTGATGGGAGCCCGCCTGCTCAACTCCACATCGCCGTTGGATCGCATGCTGTGGCATCCAGCAACGGCTCCAGATGCGCCCCGACGATTACCCTCGGGCAGCGGCCCTGGACGTAGTTTTCTTGATCTTAACTGCATTACCTATTATAGAGAACGAGAAGGACAGAGAACAGAAAGGAAAAAGAAGAAAGGACAGGAAAGTTGGGATCTTGGTTTGGGAAGGGTAAGCCCAGGTGAAATTGGCAAATGTCATTGTATCTCCCTTATTGGGGTGTGATCTTGGTGTTTTGATCTGGTATAATAGTATCACCAACCCTTAAGCCCGCCCACCACGGCAAGGTGATCCCTTTGGGGGGTTATTATTATTATTATTATCGTTACTTTTGTTATACTCATTTCCTCAAAGGTTACCTGGAAGAGATTCCATACAGGGATAAGTTCACCTTTGTTGTATTTCATTTACTCTGTAACTGTGTTTCTCATGTTTTTATTTCTATGTACCTACAATATAGCATATACATATACAAATACATACATAAATACATACATAATACAAATGAATTTATTTCATTACTTTTTACAGCTGTTCTTAGTTATAAGGGTTAGGTAGGTAATTAGTCCATCTTAGGTATAAAGAGCAAGTATTAGGTAAGTATTTATCTTAACATTGTGCAACAATTTGTTTGTGTAAATAATGAAAAAGGTGCGGGTACAGCTTGCTACCACAAATCCATAATCCACATACCACAAATCAAAACACGATTAAGACCGAGGCAAAAAATATATTTTAAAATACTATTATACAATCGTGATATAATAGAGAGCTTTTCAGTCGAGTACCGTGTTTAAGCAACGAAGCTTGCTGAGTTGCTTAAGTAAGGTACGAGATTGAAAAGCTTGATTATTGATTTAAAAAAAAATACTTTCAACTAGTAGAATCATATAGGTAAACAAAACAAAAGTATACAGCTAAGATACGCGAGCTAAAAATGAAATATTGCGAATGGTTAGAAAACCTAACAGGAAAATAAGATAGGTACTTATTAGAAAATAAAATAAAAAACCGGCCAAGTGCGAGTCGGACTCGCGCACCGAGGGTTCCGTACTTTTTTAGTATTTGTTGTTATAGCGGCAACAGAAATACATCATCTGTGAAAATTTCAACTGTCTAGCTATCACGGTTCATGAGATACAGCTTGGTGACAGACAGACGGACAGCGGAGTCTTAGTAATAGGGTCCCGTTTTTACCCTTTGGGTACGAAACCCTAAAAATGGGAAAATATGCGACTGGTTACGGAACAGGAAAGTAAGCTATCTGGAAAATAAAATTAATGGGAAAATATGCGAATGGTTAGAAATGCTTTCGGGAAAGGCAGCTATTGAGAAAAAATAAAATGGTAGAAAATTGCGAATGGCAAAAATCGCAATCTGGAAAAACGATTTTCGGAAGAAACACGAAACTTTTGCTAGAGTTACTTTAAAAACAACGATACAAATTATTTTTTTACTTACAAACTAATTAAAAGATAAACTGCACGTCAAATGGCGGCAAAGAAAACTTTTTTCACGCATGTCACGCATGTCGCATACATCATACGTAGGTTTTTTTAATTCAGAGACTAACTAGAGTGGGGGTCGATTGCCATATTGTTGATACCAAACTAACAAGCGAGGTTTGTCAAAGTTGTATGCAATTGACATTACATTTCGAATAAAACGTCATCTCGACTGATATTAGAATAGAGGTCAAAACAAATTTCTTTGTTTTCAGAGATGTTCGAAATTTGAATGAAATAATATTATCGAAATCGATGTTATTATGTAGCAATAATAACATTTTCACAGATAAAAAAATTGCTGTAAAAAAACAGTTTGTCTTAATGTTGGCCATTATTTACGGATTTTGAAGGCATCATAGAGGCAAAGATAGATATAACTCCGTAATAGATGGATACAGTCTAAGGAAAAAACGTGCCTCGAAAATCACGAAAATTTGATTCTCGATCAGATGGCGCCACTAGTTTTGGCCTACTTTCGTATAGAGGGCGTTGACGGTTTCGTTTGTTATTTATAATTTTAACGCAGCGCGCGTTATTTTTTTTTGTTTTTACGCAGTGAAAGAACATGGGTCTAAATCATATAAAAATAATTAATGCAAAAAAAAACATTTATCTATATTTAAATACATTTTAATGTATTTTTATAAATCTTCATTTCTAGTTTTAAAGTATGTCGATAGATGGCAGAGAGGGTTTATGATATGTGTGTAGATAAAAAGTGTATAAGTTGACATATGCTAGTCGAATCACAAGAAATACAAGGTCACTAAGTTAAAAACTAAATTTAAACTTACCATCTTTGTTCATTCCCATGGCGAGGCATTTCTTGAGTCGGCAGGCCTGGCACTGGTTCCGATGTGCCTTGTCTACCACGCAACGGCCTGTGCCCGCCTGACACCTGCCAAAAAATGTTTTAAGTCTGACCTATTTAAATAAAATATCGATAGGACATCAGACATTATAACATGATATTGAAAACACGACAAGCAATGACAGCAAAAAATAACAAAAGAACTCTCAATTCATGTTGGCCCCCTATAATGAAATCAAGCAATCAAATCCCACTAATCCCTACCAAAAACTGGGCAACACCAGTGAAAGGGAATGCAAAGAGGTCGCATCTGTAGCGGGTCTATGGCAAAAATTACAATAGAGGGGCTGGCAACACTTGAACCCACTTAATCCGTAGACTGGTAAGCATATTTCTATTCTTGTTGCATCTGTGCCCGTGGTAAGGTGTGAGGTTATGATAGCGATAAAAAAGCGAGAAACATTCTAGGTTAATTCTAGGGACGAATGATAGGAATGGAAAATAAAAATGTTGTAGCTGGGAGTTTTCACCACGAGCGTCTAGAACTGATAAAAAAATGTCGACATATTTCACCAACAAAATCGCAATTTTCTTGTTTTCCATGTTAAGATGGGTTCTCAGTTGGACGATGACGTCATGTTCACTTACGGTTTTGTTAGGAGCGTTTCGCGAGTGAAGTACGACTGTCGGACTTTGACTATCATTTCTGACTTTTGTATTGCGTTAATAACATGGATGGGTCCCATATAGACATTTGATCCTAATAACAAACCTGATCGTCTGATCGTCTGATACTATTCATAAAAAATTGTCGTCAAGCCTATTCTAATTTAGATATATATTATATATAGTTACCTAAGTTATGATAATATCAATATGTCAAACGATAACATTATGATATGAAATCAGAGCCAACTGCGCTCAAAATGAAAACATACTTATCATAATTATAATTGTTTAAGGGTTTTTACAGACTTTTTTTTATTTTACTTTAGTAAATTAATCCTAGTATTTTTACACTTAATACCTCTAAAACGCTAATCGCTCCTCCTCTGTCACTCTGGCGCAGCCGAAAAATCCCCGATTCGGGGGTATTTAAATGTGATGCGAATTTAATTTTCGTTTTTTACGGCAAGTGCACTGCCTGTTGCTGTTCACTGTTTACCGTTCCGACGAATAATGGATACTTTATCATTTTGAATATACGTAACATTTTATTTGAAAAAATGAATCATGGTTTCTAAATAACAAAATATTTTCGGATTGGAGGGTAGTTTGGTATTTTCGGTTTGCGTAGGTTTACATTTTAAAAATTTTAGAATGTTTTTAATCAATTATACATACCTAAGTTAGTATGAATGTCAATGTTTACTAAAGTTAGGGGGTTTAGTCACCTATTCAGGAAATTGCTTTCAGTTTGGAATTGTTAAAAATTTATAGTGGATTTCGCTCTATAACACACTGTACTTGACAAGTACCAAAGATAGATATAACTCCGTAATAGATGGATACAGTCTAAGGAAACGTGCCTCGAAAATCACGAAAATTTGATTCTCGATCAGATGGCGCCACTAGCTTTGGCCTATTCTCGTATAGAGGGTGTTGACTGTTTCGTTTGTTATTTATAATTTTAACGCATATCAGTGAAAGAACATGGGTCAAAATCATATAAAAATAATAAATGCAAATAAAAAAATCATTTATCCATATTTAAATACATTTTAACGTATTTTTATAAGTCTTCATTTTTAGTTTTAAAGTATGTCAATAGATGACAGTGGTTACAAAATTTACTATGACAGTACCGCTCTATCTTATTATAATCTCTTTGCAAGTACCTTACCTACTGTAATATCTAGCGCTTGCTTTACTTTAATCAATATCCAATATAAAATACAGGGTAGATGAGACTGATAATATTAAAAACTGTTTAACATTTGCCTCCCTATTCGATTAATTCAGCCGCGTAATGTTATTAGGAGCGCGCCCTTAAAGCTACACCATAGATAACAAAAACGGCGTATACGCATCGTTTTCGGGTACACTTGAGCCCATATATCATTAACGCTAAGGAGATGGTCAAGTGTGACATGTGTACCAGCTTTATGGCAGATTGAATGCCGTGGTCTCATTACCTTTTTAATTTGAAATGGTGCTACCATGCTTATATTTTTGAGATACAGTCTGGCATAGCAACTTTGTCAGTAGATAAACCCCGTGATTTTGAAAATTTTTGTCGCGAAAGTTCAGTCTCCTACACCTTATTTAGAATTTCGCACATTTTTATACCTACTGAGTACTGACACTACTGACAAATTGTCTGACATACAAGCATATACTACTCTTTGCATACAAGTCTGGTAAATCTTGAGCATGACTTAGTTTTTAATGTTTATATTCAAATTCCTACCTTACAGTTTCTGTTAATGGGTAGGTATATACGTAGGTAGTAGGTTCATAACAACTTTCTGACAGAAAATCCTATTTAGTAGGGAAATAGCATTAAAAACGAATTTTGAACTTGTACTTAAACCAATTAAAAATTAAGTAGGTACTTAGATACGTTCTTTTAAATCCAAATAGGAATTTAAAAAGTGCTGAAATCGACAGGGCTTTTAGTAACGAAAAACTTATTAAAACCTAAGTTTGTCGTTACATCAGGCAAATATTAAACCTGGTACCATATTCTCTACCTACAATACAGCATATCGCCAACGCTAACAGCAAAAATAAGTAACATAGTTGCAATACGTTGGCGGTCTTTTTGTACAAACAAATATCATTACATCGAAAAAAAATGCTGACATTATTTCTCCATACAAAATGTTACCATGCTGAAGTCAGTGGCGCCATTAATAGAAGCAAATTTAAGTTGGTAGGAATTCGGCTCCCTTTTGCGACAAATGTCAACTTGCTCCTAAGCCTATTACTGGGGATTATCGGTAATGAAAATATATTTAATCTGTATTAGTCCTTCGTGTTGGCAGAACTGCTTTCATTTGGGCACTAGCTTCGATTGGAATTTTCCTTATTTCATGATGTGATTGCTTTCTTATGTTGACCCTAAGTTGATCTGTCATAAGCTGATATTTTTCTGCTATACATATACTCGTATTCTACTTCGAAATTTACTACATAGTAAGGACTTGAGGTTAATTTTGTTTAAACTAAAATAATTTATGGTATGTTAGATATATTTAATAAATTATTACTGATGCTGTTTGATAAGCACGCGCCTATAAAATCTTTAACAATAAGACAAAATCATAACATACCCTGGATAACTAATACTATTAAGGTCATGATAGACAAGCGGAATAAGGCACATTTGAAATATAGGCAGTCCAGATCAGATAGCAGCAAAAAATACTACAATGACTTAAAAAAAGCTTGTTGTGCAAAGTATTTACCATGAAAAACAAGCTTATTATAATCAAATAAATTCTCATTACAAAGATTCTATAGGTAAGTCTTTATGGAAAAATCTAAAAAAAACGGTGTTAGATGACTCTAATAGCCGACAGCGTCTCTCAGATAATTTTAATGATCCAAATTTGATCAATGACCATTTTCTCAATATTCCTGGTTTTGACAGGGTTTCGTAGTCTACAATAATGGACTTTGAATCTAACCGATTTGGAGATTCTATTTTTAATCCTAAACCAGTCAATGAGCAACAGGTTGGAAAATATATATTATCTATTACAACTAATGCAGTTGGTGTTGACTCTATCTGTAGGGACATGGTTGTGCTCACATTACCACGCACATTGTCTGTGATCACAGCTATTATGAGGCTATTATTAATAGGTCAATTATTACCGGTGAGGTGCCGGCTATTTGGAAATCTGCTCTTGTTACTCCTTTGCCTAAGGTGAATAATGCACACGAACTTAAAGATCTCATGCCAATAAGTATATTGCCGTTATTATCCAAAATATTAGAAAAAGCTGTTTTTGAACAATTATACAAGTATGTAGAGGATACAAATATCCTGCCGCAAATGCAATCAAGCTTTCGTAAGGGAATGGGGATCGTAACTGCTTTAATTGATGTGGTCGATAATGTTCTTTCTGAACAAGATTCTGGTAAGGGTACATGTTTGGTACTTTTGGATTTCTCGCGCGCTTTTGACTGTATAAATATTGCCCTGCTACTCTCAAAACTGCGTTACTAAGGAGTAGACTTGAAGTTATTGGCTTGGTTCAAGAGTTATCTTGACGGACGAACACAGTCTGTCAAAATTATAAAAGACAATGGTACCTTAACAGTCTCTGACGCCAAGCCTTTACCCGGGGAGTCCCCTAGGGTTCCATACTTGGACCATTGCTATTTATTATTTACAGCGCAGACATAATAAAAAGTATTAAATACTGCAAATACCACCTGTACGCGGATGACGTCCAACTATACTTTTCGACTCGTCCTAGTGATCTTGTCCAGGCGATTGACAAAATAAATGCAGATCTGGAAAATATATCCACTTGGGCTGATAAAAATGGATTATTGCTAAATCCTCTAAAATCTAAATTCATGATACAGGTTGGGCCAGTGATAAATGCATTTTTTTTATAAATAATCAATTTTTATGTTTTTAAATAAAAATTATGATTAGAATTTGGGATAAAGAAATAAATTTTACGTTTTAAAAATTAAATCATCAAGATGTCGTCCGTAGCGGTTGCGGCACTCTTCCAGTCTTGCTTGTAAATTTTGAAAGATTTTCGTTAGAAGTTGCGGAGATATTGATTGGATTTCTTGACGAATATTCTACTTTAATTCTGCTGTGGTTGTCGGATTATTGGAGTACACTTTACTCTTCAAGTAACCCTACAAAAAGAAGTCTCCCGAAGTTAAGTCAGGGCTCCTGGGAGGCCAAGCAATGTCACCTCGCCTCGATATCATTTTTTGAGGAAACATTTCACGCAAAACTTCTAGGGTCACGTTACTTGTATGGCAGTTGGCCCCGTCTTGCTGAAACCATGTGTTGTTGTTGTAAGTGTTGTAACCATACGATTCGTGAAGTTTCGGAGCCAGGAAATCTCTTAACACGAAAGTCTTGTTAAGACTTTCAAAATTTACAAGCAAGACTGGAAGAGTGCCGGAACCGCTAGGGACGACATCTTGATGATTTAATTTTTAAAACGTAAAATTTATTTCTTTATCCCAAATTCTAATTATATTTTTTATTTAAAAACATAAAAATTGATTATTTATTAAAATGCATGCATTTATCACTGGCCCACCCTGTATTATGTATTACAACGCTGTCTTAAAATTAATGCCTGAACTCCTAGTGGGAATTGTGTTAGGATGCATGCTAAACCTATAATTTTATAATCTTATCTGTGTATTCTCACTGGCCTGTATCTGTTTTTTTCCCCAATAAAGAAAATAAAATAAAATAAAATTAGGTTCCAAAGCACAAAAATCTAAAATTCTGGATCTTGACCCTAAAATAAGTATAGGAGGTTCGTTAATAGAACGCGTGGAGGAGGCCAGAAACCTAGGGATCGTTATGAAAAACATGTACTTAAGTGAGTTGGTCAAGTCTTGTTTTTTTCGCCTGAAGGTTTTATACCAAATTCAAAACCTCTTAAGTGAGGAAGAACGTAAGATTCTATGTGAATCACTTATTCTCTCCAAACTGAATTATGGAGACATAGTGTATGGACCACGTCTACTAGAGAAAACTCGTCGTCTTATACAACGAGTGAATATCTGCACTCAAAAATACACATTTCCTCCTTTCACAAAAGACACGGTACCAGATCCACCAGGCGTTGCCAAACGCACCCGCACAAAACTGTCGCTTTTACTGGTTGCTTCCGGTATCTTGCAACTAAGTGCTGGAATAATATCCCCCCACCATTAAGATGCCTTAAAACAAAAAAAAACATTCAAGTTTAATGTCAAAAAACACCTTTTAAATAAACAAAACTTAGGAATTCCGTACGGGTACTTGGTTACAGATTACCGGATGTAGTCTGTATAAGCACGAATATCTCATCATATGGTAGGACGTTCACTACTGCTGTATTTGTTAATACTACACATACGCACCAACACTCACCACACTTATACATCCCTACGACACATCTATTCTATTCAGACATTATAATGGCAATTTTTTATTAGAAATAGGCCAATTTACTCATTACTATTATAACATTATAATTTCTACATTGATAGTCTGTTAGTGACCTGGGTTCTAGCAGAATTACCAGTGCTTCGCTCGAAAGAGCGGAGTGTATAACTGAGCCAGAACCCTTTTGTTTTGCTGCAACGCACACAGCAATTCTACGGTTTATTTTTTGTTTAAGTTTAAGTTTTGTTTAAGTTTTGTTTTTTATCTTAATGTTGCTTTTTTGTATCTCTTCTTCTCTTTTGTTTTAATATGTGTGTATTGTGGCAAACGAATAAATGGTTTATCTATTTATTTATCTATCTATTATTATTCATTTCTCTAATAAATAATAATAGTTACCATAAATAATAAAATGATTTGTTATGAAATTAAAGTTAAAATCGCGTGTCTGTGAAAACGTTGTAACGTTCAGGATTTCACTTTTTGGACTGTTGAATTTTCGCTTGTTCGAATTTTAATGTAAATAAACCCTTATATTAAATAAAAACTTGGCAGTCTTAATAAGAATAAGAAATAAGAATAAATTTATTATCAATGAAATATATAACAGAGAATGTCAGGGGTCTCCGCACTAGGCTACGCCTGTATCGCGGGGAACCAGGTACAATTAAAATTATTAATAGTTAAAATATAGAGTACTACACAACAAAGTAGGTATTGAAAAACAAACTTAAATGAAGTACTTGAAAGTACGAAAAAAAAATTTATACAATATTGAAAACTAAACTAAAATATTTTAGTTATAATATCTTCTGTCTCTGCATAAGAAAGTGAATGTAAAAATTTAAATAAGAGTATCTTAGCTTCTACAATGGTGCAGTCTTTAAGTTTACAATGTTAAGCAAAGCGTTGTAAGTGGTAACTCGGATTCCTTCCCCGAAACGTTTCCCAAAGGCGGAACGGACTTCTGGAATTGGTAAGTTAAAGGTGCGTTTTTTGATTAGAGAACTAGCAAGGCAACAATTTTGAAATGTGTGTGTAAAGAGATTTTCATTAAAAATAACTGACGTACGGTCAAGACCTTTGCTTCGGCATAGAGATCTATGGATGGGAATCGAAAGGGTTTTTTAAGCATCACTTTTAAAACAGAGCGTTGAGCCCTTTCAATTTCCAGCATAGAGGTCTTAGCCGCACTTCCCCAAACTGTGATGCAGTAGCTAATCACAGACTGACAGAGCGCGGTGTAAACTAATTTAAGTACAGAATCATCGGCAGTGTTTCGGAGCTTTTTGAAAATAAATATGGATTTCCTTATTCTAGCGGAGAGTTTGTGAATATGGTTTTTGAAATTCAGTTTTTCATCTACTAAAATACCAAGATATTTTATTTCATCAGTATTTTGTATTGAATCACAGTTACAGGAGTTAGAAGTAGGGTAGTCTGTGCATGAATGGATTTTTATAATGGGAGAAAAAGATGGTTTTGACAAGGTGGTTTTATAGAAACAAAGGAATTTAGTTTTGTTGCAGTTCAGGGTTAGAAGGTTGGAGCGGAACCAGTCCGATGCAATTTTCATGCCCCTTTCTGCGGCAGCGACTGTTTCTTCCCAGCTTGTGTCATTAAAAAGTATAACGGTATCATCTGCGTAACAGAGAATTTCGGAATTAGGTATTTTTAGGTTTAGGACATTATTTATGTAAATCGTGAAAAGGGTGGGACCAAGAATACTGCCTTGCGGAACGCCGAAATTAATATTTTCCATAGAACTATTATAGGAACCTACTTTAACAAATTGCCTTCTATCTGTCAAGTAACTTGCGAACCACGACAGTGGGACACCGTGTATCCCCAGATTTTGAAGCTTACGCAGCAAAATCGGTATAGACACGGTATCAAAGGCTTTAGCCAAATCCAGGAAGACGCCAATACATTTAAGATTTTTATCTAAATAAGATGAAATTAGGTTGACGAGAGTTGAGGTGGCATCTTCCGTGGATTTATTCCTCCTAAAACCGAACTGTCGATTCGATAAGAGGTTGTAGCTCTCAAGGTACTTGACTAATCGATTGTTGACTAATTTTTCTAAAATTTTTGAAAATACTCTGAGCAGCGATATCGGCCTGTAATGCTTTTTGGCCCTTCTTTGTATATCGGAGTGACAGATGCTGTTTTCCATTGGTCCGGAAAACAGCCAGAACCAAGGCTTAGGTTGTAGATATGGGTTAAGGGCACAATGATAGTATTTTTGACAAATTTTAAAAGCTTGTTAGTAACGCCGTCAGGGCCTGATGCACAGTCAACTTTTAACTGCATTATAATGGTTTCAATTTCACTAAAATCAGTCGGCTGCATAAAGAAGGACTTATCAGTGCAAACGTTTAGTTTAAGATTATTGGCTAATACTTCTTCTGATTTTCCGGATTGTGAAATGATATTATTAGCTAGGTTTTGGCCCACGGAGGAAAAAAATCTATTACAGTTATCAAGAGATTCTTCGGCATTAGTTGTAGATAAGAGTTTTGTAGGTATAGTGTTTTTTTTTATTAATATTACATATACTTTTGACAACCTTTCACAGTTTCTTAGTGTCATGATTAGTATTAAAAAGCTCATTTTTTTCGTATTGTTCTTTCAGTTTTTTAAGGAGATTGTACAATAGTTTTTGTATCGGTTATATGTTAATTGAAGCACAGTATCATGTGGATGTTGTTTAGATTTTAAATGCAGCTTATCACGATGTTGAGCACAGCGGAGGAGTCCTGGCGTCATCCTGGGTTTCAGAGTGAATTTGGATCGGGGAATCTTTACTTGCTTCGAGTTAAACTCAATAGCCTTCTTGATAATACTCGTAAAGGTGCTAGTTGCGATGTTCACATCAGATTCACATAACACTTCGCTCCAGTCTGTCGCTAAAAGCTCCTGAGCGACGCCTTCGTAATCAGTTACAATTTTAGTTCTGTCTCGCTTTTTAGGTAACGACAATTGAGAAGAGATTTCGATAGCGACTGCTTTGTGATCTGTGATATTAAGTTCACACACCAGACCAGTTACTGACCGTTGAGTTCTTACGAATACATGATCCAGACAGGATTGTTCACGCGTAGGCAAAGTAATCGCGGGTATGAGGCCATGTTCAGCGAGAAGACAGAGGTATTCTGTTGCGTTAGTGTGCTGTGAATGAGAAGGTAGTATGTCAATATTTATGTCATAATTAATTGAGCTACTTGATGGAGTGTATCAAGAGTGTGTTCTAGGTCAAGAAGGAAATTTGACGTACATCTAAAGGATGGGGATCTGTAGAAACCAAGAATAGTGGCCTGATTTGGGATCTCTACTAATAGACAGCAAGCTTCATTAAAACGGGGTTCTGAAACAGACACGCTAAAATGGTCCCTAACATACACTATGACTCCGCCATTTTGATTTATATTGTGTGTGGTATGATACAAGGAATATCCAGGAATATGATCTATCAATGCAAAGTCTTGTAGTCTACACTCAGTTAAAACTAAAACATCAAATTCGACCTGCGTTCGATATAGATTAAGGAGGAATAAGTCAAAATTTTTATTAATACTCCTAATATTATAGGTTAAGACTGTAAAATTCCGCTTTAGCTTAAAAATAGTTTTACAGTAGTCCGGGCTTGGAATTTCATAACAAGGTATATTAGTTACAGAGTCTAAATCTTCTGCAATTTCAGCACTATTCATAATCGAAAAAGAAGAAACTGTCAGTCCATGTAAGAAAAAAGATTTCAGTGTTGTGAATATTTATACATAGATTGCATAGCCCGAATTCCTGGAATAAATGTGTTAATATGGTTTTTGCATTAAGGTGTAATATGTGATTGTAGTTACTATACATACTATTAATACATAACATAACATGATAAGTAAAAGAAAACTTGAAGAAATTTGTAGTCTAGAGGGCCAGATAAAAGAAGGTGTGGCTTTTCTCCAAATCGCCTCACTGATCTCATTTAAGCAGTCCAACAGAAAATCATGGCGGACTGTGCTTGTTCCTTAGACAAGGAAGGTTCCTTGGTAAACAGAAGTACATTGCTAACGCTGCAATCGTGCCAGAGACGGGCGACGACGGTAACGATGTAGACACCATTGCACTACCAATAGTAAATGATTGACAAAAGACAAAAAAAAGGAAACTGTCTGGTCGTCAAGTCATAAATGACTCAGTGACCCCATTACCGGAAATGTTCCAAATTTCGCCAAACCATTACATTAAGTATATACCTACATGTTACACATCGGTTGTTAGTTTAGGTGTATCGCTACCGGCCGCGTCTATTTGTCTAACTATTGGATGAAGTGAACTATGTCACACCTGTGACCCGGTTGACGTTTTATATTGGACTAAACATGACTTTCTCCGGTTTTCGTAATATTTATATATCTAGCTTTTGTCCGTATAAACTCGTTTCGATATTTAATGACACTCATCTCTCAAACTTTAACTCCCATTAGGTAGGTGGCGATTTTCGGATAAAAAGTAGGTATCCTGCGTGTTTGTTAATCAGTTTGTAAACAATTCCAAGCTACGAAAAGTTAAATTTAGGTTAATTATGTACATACGTATACATTCAATATACGCATGTAATAGATATCTGTCATAGAGCTCGTCGTCGCACCGATCTTTTGACTCAGAATACCGTAAAAACTAGTTTTAACTAGTAAAAAATCGTTTTCTCAAACTCAAGTCAAAACTAGTTAACTAAAATTTATTTTGAATAATTAGTGAAAACTAGTTTTCACCAAGGCGTTTCGGAAAGCTAGTGAAAACGTGTTTTCAGCACCAGGGCGTTTCAGATAACTTGTTTGAAATAGTCAAAACTAGGTGAACTAAAATTTATTTTGAATAATTAATGAAAACTAGTTTTGCCTGAAAAATTCCAGTTACAACTAGTTTTCACCAATGAGGCGTTTCAGAAAACTAGTGAGAACGTGTTTTCGTCAGCACCAGGGCGTTTCAGAAAACTTGTTAGAACTAGGGAAAATGCTTTGTTACGGTAACATACAAGGTGTAACAAAATTACTCGGGATACGACAAAGTAGAATAAAAAAAATGTTGACGCGAAATTTTTTGACTTGGACGACCTGCATCTGCCTAGCATAGCAAAAAATTTTTTAACAAATTTAAACTATTAAAGTCGGCTTTCGTTAACCAACCATTATAAAAGAACCATCATATTGACATAATGAAGCTGTCCAGCTAACCTGTAGATGAGTTTCCGTCGGACGGAGCGCTTGAAGAACCCGCTGCAACCGTTGCAGGCCAGGATGCCGTAATGTTTGCCGGAGCTGGTGTCGCCGCACACCACGCACACTAGACCTGGGAGAATGAGTGATAACCATCAAATAAACACATCCTTAAAATTGTTGCAACTTATAAGTCTTATAACTCGATATATTCTGTTTTACCTAGTTTTAAAGAAAGGTTTAAGACGTTTCAACGCCCTCATAGCATAGATAGTCGGTCGGTAGTGACCCTACGAAGCAAGTTGCCCCCGGGTTGAAATTCTGGTAACGGCGTTTATTTGTGTGTTCATCAGATAGAGAACCTTAAGAGCACCGTTAAAATCCTTCCGGTTCCTCCCAAACAAGGTCCCGCTCCCTGAGCGAATCCGATCTGATGTCCTGTCTTGTCTAGGTGCTTAGTTTATTTGATGGTTGGGGCAGGTAGCCAAGACCTCAACTAGTGGTGCGGTGCTAGCGCAGCCGCAAGTAGAGTGGCGGAGGACGGGTTCACACCTCGGTCACCAGGGCGATGCCGACCTGTCTTACCCAGGTGGTTAGTCTTCTTTGTGGGCGGGTCAGGCAGCCAGGGTCTGAGCGCTGGTGGTGCTAGCGCAGCCGCAACTAATGCGGCTGAGGACGGCGGCGACCAGCGCAGTGGTGAAGGGTTCTCGTCGCCTGGTAAAAGTAGAAAAAATAATTAATCAAGTAAGTTCACAATACAGATGATTCAATTTTTTTTTTCTGACATTACAATTAATTCTGCTTCTGAATGCAAGAAAATGACATAAAACATCAGCCTGTTTAAATAAGACAATTAAAACTAAATAGTACGAGTGGTCAGAAGCTTGAGCGGAGATGTTTGTCCGTAGTTTAAAATTATTTGTATTTAAAACTATTTGTATTTTGTCCTTAAGTTAAGTAATGTTTTATTAGGCAGATTATGTTCGTATTGTTTGCCATATTGCCCATATTTACGTCGTATGTAATTTTGGTAGTGTCTGCATAATTGTATGTATCCCCGCCACTGTAGCATGTATTTCGATAGGAACTATAAATGTAATAATTATCCCAAGTTTTTGATATTAGTATTTACTTAATATGGTATGGTTTTATTATTTACAATGCATGTGCTCGAAAAGTGCGTTTCTACAGACCCATATCATGCGGAAAGTACTACTTTTCCGCTCTAGTGCTTTTTGTTTTAATTTTTTTTTACAGTACATATGGTGCTACTTTCTCGCACTAGTGCGGAAAAGAGCACTTTTCCGCACTAGTGCTTTTTGTTTTCAATTTTTTAATAATTAAACTTATTTGCCATGATATGTTTTTTTATTTACTCCCACAATGCATAGTAAAACATTGTATGATACACGTGCGTAAAGATGATTTCCGCACTTGTTGCATAAATAGCTATTACCAACCACCTTTAAAAAAAATATGGAACTAAAACAAAATCAAGCAATAAACACTTAATCTCGATATGGCTAATAAAATAACAATTGCAAATAGCACCCTTTCGTTTAATAACATTTCTACTTTATGCTATAAGGTAAGGGTAACCCCGGCCCCTTGGTAAACATTGCACACTCTTGATCCTGAGCCAAACGATGATCATCCTTGCTCCTCTGATATTTAGGGTTTGTGAAGTGCACATTATAAGTGATGCTAGGGTGGTACTAATGTGGCAAATCAATTAAGTGATTGAGGGTCGAAATGTGTAGGGATGTAGCAATTTGATATGGTTCTGGTCAAATCACGATTTAATCTAAATATTTCTGCGATTAGGGATTTTGATTCGCTATTTAATTTGAGCTGCGTAAGTCTAAGTAAGTATATACTAAGTACTTAAATATTCTTTATTGTGTACCATAAAATTTAAAAATAGGTACACAGAACATTAAATACAAGTTTAAGACTAGGTAACAACAGGCGGTCTTATCGCTAAAAAGCGATCTCTTTCAGACAACCTTTGGGTAGCAGGAAAGTTAAGTACTTACAACTTTAATCGGGTAGTGCCGATATACATATAAATCAACAAACCAAAGACACAAATATTTACCTACCGCTTAATAAGCTTAAATTGCTTGAAACGTTCCTGTACCTATTTATTAATTCGGTGATGTTTTATAAAATATGCGAGCCTTAACTTCATATTTTGCAGACGGATCACTGAATCAAATGCTTGTTTATTTTTAATTTAAGCTTCCAATGTTGATTAAAAAAACATGATCTAGTGACACCAATTTTGATAACTATTTGTAGTTTAGGTTTAATTAAAATATGCTATAAAAACAAAGTAACGCTAGTTCCATACAAGTAAAGGTCAATTTTTTGAAAGATCTTACGAATCTGTAATAAAGTAAATTTATCAAATTTCGTCTTACAGAAAATTGTTCAACAGATTAACAGTTGGCTGATTTCATCATTCATATATATTATATCGTCTATCACTTATAAAATACCAATCAATCAAAAAAACGTGCTTACACCGCTTAAAATAAAACAATTAAGCCGAGGTATCCGCGTCGGCCTCAAGGGAGCAATCCCTGTATTGATTTTGCACACATATGCCCGGTTGGTTAGGGTCGGGTGGACGTGCGGTCACTGTCCCAATCGCCGTGACGGTTAGGTACCTACATAGGTATCTTATATTAGGATGAGAAATATATATTTTTATCGCCACTCGATAGGCAGCATACATACCTAGTTACATATGTCGTTCGATTCACTATAAATTCGTACTGACATCAGTTATTTACAGTGTACTAAAAAAAACATGTTAACTAATACGAGTGTTCGCAAAGCTTACTCGATCATGACAAAAATTAAGATGAATGTGAAAATAAATGTCCCCATATAAATTAAATTTGTCTCCTTATTAATGGTATTGTATGATTTTTATTTATTTAATACAGATATTTATTACTGATATAAGTTTACAGCTTACGCCAATACACTTACATGCATGTAACTTAAATTAAAGCTGACTAATTTTGGTAATTCAATGGAATTAATGAAATTAAGACTAATACGTTTCTTACATACCTACCGATATATGTTTGACGGCCTCCTAGGCTTGTCGGTAGTGAGCCTACCTACGAAGCAGGAGGTCACGGGTTTAAATCTCGGTGAGGGCATTTATTTCTGTGGCATTTTCATTGGTTTATGAATTAATTGATAATACTATTTGTAAGAATAATTGTACCGTTTGTGCCCAAATAAACATTAAAACGTCACGAATATTTGTACGTGAGTTATCTAAGATCAGTGTAAGATTATCCCCAAATATTTATTTATTGATATCCAATTTGTTTGCAATTCACCCAGTAGTCTTCATGAAAGTCAATATTAATAGTGAAACATCCCCGCATCGCCACGGGCAAAAGCTAGTGAGAGACAATGATTTGATTATCACATTGTGCACTAATTTGTAAATCCCCACTTGTCACACACAATCACGGCCCTCGCCTGCAGTTGGCAGTTCGCAAAGGTAACACAATACATTCATATTGTCTGTGCAATTACTGATCAGTCGGGGGTCATGTCATGACAGTTTGTTTTGGCGTTATTTAATGTTCAGATGGTTCTATTTATGGGCTCTAATAATATTAGACGTAGAATTTGTAATATTTTTTTTCTAGAGTATTATGCGGTTATATAGGATAATGATAATAATTTATGTCCAACCTGGCACTTCGATGGTCCAGTATACCCAGTAATCCGGCACTAAAATACAAATGATCATTCTATGTCCTAATTTACTATGTGCGCTTACATTTCCGCCCTTTAATCTCTTTATAAATGGCTGTTCTAGATAAGACTAGAATTTTCTTTGAATTTCGTATTTTAGTAAAATGTATTTGTACGACATACTAAAAAAACACATCTTCTATACATATAATAAAGCGGAAGAGGATCGAAAGTCTGTACATGGAAGATATTCGAAAAAAAATTGGCTGGGGATACTTAGAATCGATAACAGAACACGTTCCAACAGTTTTTAGAATTTTTGTCTGTTTGTCTGTTTATCTGTTTGTCTGTTTATTTGACTGCGCATCAAATGAAAACGGCAGAACGGATTTTGATAAAAACTTTACTATTCTATCGAAAAAATCCACGGCCACGTTATAGGCTAAATAAATTGAGAATTTTTACCCCTAAGGGGGTTAAAAAGAGGATGAAAGTTTGTATGGGGTTCAAGATTTATTTTAAATATATATTATTGAAATACAAGATCTATAAGATATATTATTGAAATACAAGAAAACTAATTTTAGCGTTTTTGAAAATTCATCCCCTAAGTGAAATAGAGGTTGAAAGTTTGTATGGAGATCAATTTTTTTTCGAGTGCGTTTCTTGAAACTTTGTATATGGGCATATTATTATAATAAATATACAGGAAAAGTGATTTCAGCGTTTTCAAGAATTCGAAATTAAAAGGGGAAAGGGAAGGGGGGGTAAGGCGAAGAATTTTAAAAGGGGGTTGAAAGTTTGAATCCATTACAAATGCTTTGAAACTTCTTAGAAAGGTATAATAGACGATTACAAAAAAACTAAGCTAAGTAAGTAAGTTTTATTTTAAGCTAGGAACTTGAAACTTTGCAAAAAGGTGTTATATTAAAAATCAAGAAAATTACTTTCAGCGTTTTTAAAAACTCATCCCCCATGGTGGTGAAAAAGGGGTTAAAAACTTTATCTTGATAACTATATAATTTAAGCTACTAGGCCAAATTAGGTATTGTTTTTGTATAAATCGGGTATGCCGAATTCATTTATGATATCAAAATGACACCATTCCCGAGTGAAAACAAAAAAGATATGAAAAAAAAACTTTTTAGGGTTCCGTACCCAAAGGGTAAAAACGGAACCCTATTACTGTCTGTCCGTCTGTCTGTCTGTCACCAGGCTGTATCTCATGAACCGTGAAAGCTATATTCTGTTTTTTTATTCCGTAGACTAAAATGACATTTCATGTGGTACTAAGAAATGTCATGTCTTACACATGAAACGTCATTTTAGTCTACGGAATAAAAAAACAGACCTTAGACAGTCCGACTCGCACTTGGCCTGTTTTTTTAATTCTCTTCTCGCTTAAACCGCTAAACCGATTTAGATAAAATTTGGTATAGAGATAGTTGGAGTCCCGTAGAAGAACATAGGGTAGTTTTTATCACAAAAAATACCTTAAAACTGAAGGGGAATCAATAACCGCCTGAACTGATTTACATGAAATCTACGAATACTACTTTTGATTTAGTTGAAAATGATACTAAACGACTTAGAACCTAATCTTAAACATCCCCACCCCCTACATCAATAATCTGGGTAGCTACACTGGGTAGGAACACCAAGATTAATTCTGCCTAAGGAAATCTTTTATTCAGAGAACGCCGTATTTGACATTTTTATCGCTTGAGCACACTCGACTAATTGAGTTAGGTTGCACCTGAATCTTATAGCGCTACTTAGGAAGGAGGTGCAAACTTTTTCTTCAAATATGTGCTACGACTATCGAGTACCCGAGTGCCAAACTAACAGATGGCGCTGAAATTAATACGTTGTGACATGAATAAGCCACCGAGGAAGGATTTTGCCAAATTAACTCTAAGTTCCGCTTCAAGCGTCTACAGGTCCCCGTGAGCGTGCTACGTCATGAGCATCAACAAGTCGTAGAAGCAGACGCTGCGCGCCGCCGGCGTCATGCTTAGACTGATTTGACTGGAGGACCGATTTGGATGATATTTGCCATGGACATGATTTGGATAGGTACAATCAAGGACGCAAAAATACAAAAATGGTACTGTATCGTTCGATATACACCTACCTACTCTATGTCGTTTAAATCACGTCAAAAATTTGAATAAGGGCAAAAAAAATATTGATTTTGGAGTGTAGTTTTATTTAGTCGTACCTAATTGTAAAATATTTTTTAATACTGTTGCTCAAAAAGTTCTACTTTTCGTGGCTGTTTAGCGTGCGGAAAGTTGGTTTTCGCGAACTAGTGCTTTTTACTTTTCCAATTTTTTTAAATTTTTACTTGTTCCAATTCATGACTACTTATTGATGAGTGTTAATATTAGTTTCCTTTAAACGTCGTAATCAACATAAAAACCTACTGTTAATGTAAGAATACGAAAAATATGCATATTTCATATTTTATTACTTACCTCTTCATCATTATAAGTATTATAACACGTTTATTTTTTAATGTTGAAAAACCGTTCTTAATAAGTTGTCTGAATGGAACGGAACGCCTGTCAAAGAAGAGGCGTATTTTCTTACTGCAAAAATGTTTTAAGTTTCCAAAGGCATTCGATATTGTTTTTATAAATATACGATACACAAATAATCGTAAATAACGACATTTAGGTAATAATAGTACAATGTTTTAATATTTACAATTGTTTCTGTCTTATAGAACATGCATTTGAAAAAAAAAACATTCATTGAAGTGGGTTCAATAATAATAACAAAATCTATTCTAGTCGAATAAAAGCTAGAAAAACACCTCTTCATAATGTCAATGTCAATGATGTCAGTGTCACAGAATTAATAATATAAAAGTTTCGAATTACATTCCTTACTTGTTGCTTTTCTTATTTTTTCGCAACTGTATTAAAAAACGTCGTTCGATACACGTGCGGATATGTCATTCTTCACTCGTCCCGAGTCTTGCTACTCGCCTACGGCTCGTGGCAAGATATCTCGGTACTCGTTAAGTAATGACATACTTTCCGCACTAGCATCGAAATGTACTATTATCTGGACTACAGTCCTCTAGCGTATCCATTTGTCAACTTTACTTCAAGTTCCGCCTCCAGGGGAGAGGGAGATAAATTAGGGGTGAATTAGCCGCTTACTGACACAGACCGAATTCCACGCAGGCGAAGCCGCAGGCACAGCTAGTTAATAATATGCAGATTCGCTCTAACTTCTAGTAATCCGAATTTTCCAGTAATCCGGCTCTCTTGTGTCAGCATTAGTGCCGGATTAGTGAGATTGTACTGTATATGAATTTTCACCTCAGCAGCTCGAACAAGCCTACTTTCGTCACTCCCTGGAGTGAGGAAAGTGCGACTTTCCTCACTCCAGGGAGTGAAACAATGTAGCTTTTTAATTTAGTGAAGGCCATGAACTTCATGCTTTTATTACATTGTCCGGTCCGGTCCGGTCCGGTCCGGTCCGGTCCGTTCTCGTCTCGTATCGTATCGTATCTTATCGTATCGTACATATTATAATACTTTTTTTTCTGTTTATTCTGTGTAATTCGAAATACATTTTAACCTTTAATATGTTCTCACTACTGAGGTGAAAAATTATGTGTGCAACACGAGAGCAAAGTTATTTTACATCTCGTGTTTTTGAGTCCCTCGCTACGCTCAAGATTCACCTTAGAATCACTCGCTTCGCTCGTGATTCAATTATAGAATCTTTCGCTTTCTCGGGTCTCAAAATAAACACTCGCAAGAAAAACCAACTTTCCTCTCTTGTTGCACAAATAACTATTAGCAGTCTGTATGTATGTAGTTTAGCCATGGGTTGTTTGTGTTAACTATGATGTATGGTGTTAACATATTACATCCACATATTAAATAGTATAGAAAACTTCTAACACTTTCGGACTTGTATATGTATTCGTGAGGAAATATAGTCTTAAGTATTTGTACATATAAAATTATACAGCAGATAGACAGCAATATACTCAATACAAACTTCAAAAATGGAAACGGGGAAAAAGAAGCGTCCTAAGACATAAAAACGCCGTTGGAGAAAATTGGAAGTCAGACTCGAGGCGGGTATCAAGATAAATCAATGTTACTGTAGTACGGCACTTACAGAACAGAGGCACCGTGGAGAGGATTTTAAAGATTATAAATAGGTAGTACGTGTGTATAAGTTTCGCAACATTATCGTTTTTTGAACAAATATTGATAATTGAAATACGTACGACTGCGATCGTGGCCCAAAATGGTCCCGCCGGAAGATCAGCGCTGACCTTCGGGTCAGCATTATGCTGAGGCGAGACCATTTCGTGGTAAACTTCAACTCCTACCTATTTTATAAGTTCCTATAGCTTTAGTTATACTTTTGTATGTAATTTTAGTTTTAAGTTTATCACGAATAAAACATTTGATTGATTGATTGATTGATTGATTGATTGATTGAAATTACGTGGTGATTACTATTTTTTATAATTTAAAATTAACACGTTTATAGAGATATCTCCTGAAATTCTAATAGGTACCCGTTGAAACTCGGCATTTGAAAAATATACCTATTCGTACATTAGGGTATACTAGTCAAATCAGTTACTTTTTTAGAAACCGTAGCATGTAACGTCACAAACAAATTACCTACTCTTTATAGTTTTATACGGGTTTTAAAATAGAAATTGTGTCTAAAAATAACTGCTGTTTAGGTTACTCTATTAATATTCTGGTGCTTTATTTCATGCATGGTGTAAAATAATTTATTTTAAATACAGTCAAATACCCTATTAGATCAAATTGTTGATTAGCTGCTATCGCACGTCTATAGGCACGAGATGCACGAGATTTGAATTCACGTATGCACCAAAAAAATCATGTAATAACAGCGAGAGTTTGCTAATAGTATTCTTTTTTCGTACCGGTTGCAAGTTGAACCGCCAACTGCATGGACCAAAAAGTTTCTTCGAGGTTTATTTTTTAATTTTTTAGCTTAATACCGTGCGCTTAGGTAAGTCACATTCAATCATTAATTAATTATACTGTTTTTGCGATTAGTAACAGCCATGAGAGTTGAGGTGAATGATTAATACACACGCACCTACATAGTGGATTCACCTCAACTCTCATGGCATTTAGTCAGCATCAAAAGTAGCGCATGAAACAACGCACCAAAAGTGCCACCCTGGAATACTTTTCCAAATACAGATATATCTATACAGTTCACAGTCAGAAGTAAACTATAAGCTGAAATAAATGTCATATACGAAGGAAAAGATGACCAAAGCCTCCAAGAGTTTATAGTTTAAATAGTAGTGTGTCTACTTGAAAAACCACAAATTAAAATATTTTCATAGAAAATAATTTAATTTGTTCTTAGAGAAGTAAACTGTTGTGCATATCGACAAATATCTCTTTTTGATAAGTTATTACTGTTATTAGAGAATGGTAGATACTTTTGATGCTGGCTTCTGTATCTTTATTGAAATAAATTGTTAACTCAGTTAACTATTTATATATTTTTTAACTTACATGCCATAATAACGTGACTCTAGGGAAACTATCACCAAAGATAGATATAACTCTTATTTGCTATCACATAATGAAACTCAAATAAAGAATAGCCCGCCAGCTCTAACAACGTGGAATAGTAGATTGTTATCCAAGGGATGAAATGGTTCCTTTCACCCGAGTTTTAAACACTACTTTTCATTTTGAAAACGAGGAAAGTAAAATTCATGTGCATTTAAAAAACACGTCTAAGTAGAAACTTCAGTACTATTTCTTGAGGGTACTTTCATTTAACAATTTAGGTAAAAATATCGTTATTAATGGAATGGGGAGATAATTATAATAGGAAAAAAAAGAAAAGAACGTACTTAGAAAATACAGTGCTCTAGAGTAGAAACGATCATATTCTGCATAGTTTTTAGAACACCAACGACCCACTTTCAGAGCATGAGAAATGAAAAATATTTATTATGAAATCAGGCAAAATCCGCAAAACGACCGCTGAAAGTCGGCTCCATTCGTCCCGGATCCCGCCCGTCGCCGTGGAAACTTTGTCGCTTGCCGTTTTATTCGCCTTTCTTTTGACGCGGCAAGCTCTTGAGCCTCTCTGATTAATTTCCTCCCCCTTGGCCTCTAAAGCCGGGTTTAAACGCCTCCTACTTACGGCCGTTTGGAATTGTCTGTGACTTTAGGAGAAAGGTTGGGTTAGAAGGGTATTCTATATAGCTGCTTTGATCAACTGTAGATATAGTTACTTACTTGGTACTTACTTACTTTTATATGTGTGTTATATGTATGTCAGAGAATGGCTGAATTGTGCCATCTAACGCCTTTCAAGGGCGTTTTATTACGCAATCTTTGACAAATAGAGCAAACTTGGGTGTTACGCCTGTACACCTGAGCTGAGTGGCGTTCGACGCAGTTCCGCCAAGGCGTCATAGAATGCGCCATCAAAAACAAATGATATCCAGAACAATTGAAGTTATGCTGTCAATCAATCTTCAGATGAGAACGAACGGGAGAAGATGACGTCGGTGGCGGTTCCTGGGTCTGATCCACTGGTTTGCTTTGGATAAGAAATGTAACGTGTGCTGTGATTTGTAAACACTATAAACAGTCTTGTGCAGTAAAGACTATGAGTTGAATATCGTATTTCATTGAAAGCCCTTCTCACCCACGATTGAAGGTTCTGATGTGCTTCCGATAGTATGATACGCCCACGATTCCCGACATGTATTTTTCTAAATAATAATATTGTGTTTCTGCGTACAGGTAAATATAATAAACTATGTAAAATTTTAACTTTTAATACCTACGTTTTCTTAAAAAAAGAACTACAGAGTGCCTTACAGCACCCTGTCATCGTAGTCGGATTAAAATATTTGACACATTTGGCGTAAGTGTGGATCCGTTCCATCTAACTACTACGCCGTTTAACAAATATAAGAGCAGACTTCACAAAATATTCTAACATAACGTCATTTTATGGTCTTGATTCAATTCCACTTCAGTAAATGCTGCTTTCCGTGTATAAAAGGTAACCTATACCTAATATACGTGTGCCTATAATGTTTAAAGATCCTACGTGAAAATAACGAAACCAATTGTGAAGTAAGTATACCTAAAAATATACAGTCCGTCTAAGCTATCTTTGTACCTATTTAAATAGAACAAAGTGAGTGAGTGAGTGTCATTACATTACATAAACGTATAATTTTGTTAGTAATTTTACTTTAATGATATGACGACAGTGCCACGCTTTGTCATTGCAAATACAATGCAGAGTTATTTTAGTCTGCCTCTATCTGCCGGCAAAAAAATAACAAATAAAGATCTCGAACACCTTCTGTTTTTTGAAGTCGATTAAAAATAAATTAATATACTTTTCATTTCTCATGCTCTGAAAGTGGGTCGTTGTTGTTGAATTAGAGCATAGCAATAGAGCAAAATGAAACGTTTTTGAATTAGAGCATTTTACTTTCCAAGTACGTTTTTTTCTTATTTTTTACGATAAGGAATTAAAATTTTTAATGGATTAAATGTACAATTTCCATTCTGATAATTAACTCCCCATTCCATAAATAAAGATACTCTTGTCTAAATTGTTAATTGAAAGTACCCTCAAGAAATACTATTGAAGTTTATACTTAGTAGTGTTTTTAGAGCTCCGCACAAAACTGTTCGCGGAGCTCTTATTAACCGACTTCAAGATTTCAAAAGGAGGAGGTTATCAATTCGGTTGTATGTTTTTATTTTGTTTTTTTTTTTAATGTTTGTTACTCTATAACTCCGTCATTTCTGGACCGATTTTGAAAATTCTTTTTTTGATTGTAAGTATATACATACAGATTGGTCCCGTTTTTGTCAAAAAGCAGTTCTGATGATGGGATCCATGAGGAATCGAGGGAACTCCTCAAATGTTAAAGGCATACATATAGTGATTTTAGTATTTTCATCAACAAATCAAGCACTTACATTTAAAAAAGTGACATTTGATGAAGTGGAACTGCTGATGATGATCAGAACGGAACTCTTTAATGACACATAGTTCACGTTTGGCGATTTGTCCTCTTCGTTATGTTTGTTAATCAAGTTAGGTTTTCTAGAAACATTTTTGTCAAGCTCGAGTTCTGATGATGGGATCCATGAGGAATCGAGGGAACTCCTCAAATGTGAAAGGCATACATATAGTGATTTTTGTATTTTTATCAACAAATTCAGCATTTCCATTTTAAAAAGTGACATTTGATGAAGTGGAACTGCCGATGATGATCAGAATGGAACTCTTTAATGACGCATAGTTTACGTTTGGCGAATTGTCATTTTCTTTATGTTTGTTAAGCAACTTAAGTTTTTGAGACATATTTTTGTCAAGCTCGAGTTCTAATGATGAGACCCATGAGGAACCGAGGGAACTCCTCAAATGTGAAAGGCATACATATTGTGATTTTTGTATTTTCATCAACAAATCCAGCATTTACATTTAAAAAAGTGACATTTGATGAAGTGGAACTGCTGATGATGATCAGAATGGAACTCTTCAATGACACATATTTCACGTTAGGCGATTTGTTTTCTTCCTTATGGACCCAGATCCAAACTTGAACCCGGACTCGGACCCGGACCCGGGTCTGGACATGGACCCCAACTCGGATCCGGACCCGGACCGAACTCTGACCCAAACTTGGACCCGGACAGCCGGACACGGACCCGGACTCGGATCCGGGCCCAGACTCGGACCCGGAAATGCTACTAGAAAAGTGGGTTAGGTTAGGTTAGAACTGTGACCCTTACAGAAACGAAATGCTATCAGAAAAGTAGGTTAGGTTAGGTTAGAACTGCGACCCTTACAAAAACGAAATGCTACTAGAAAAGTGGGTGGTTAAACCTCCTTATCTACATTATTAGGCAATATTATAATAATTAGGCAATTAGGCAAAATTAGGCAAAAGATGGATTAGGATAATTAGGCAAAAGATGCTGTCTTTTTCATTTAATTGTCTGGAATCTAAGAGTGCACCATCAACATATACATAAGTAAACTTTCAGCAGCCCCATTGAAGTCGGTTTTTTTTTTCTTAAAAAATATTTTAAATGAAATTAAAAGTAGTGTTCAACTTGGGTGAAAGGCACCATTTCATCCCTTGGTTAACAATCTACTATATAGTGATTCTACCACAAGTGGCTACATTTTTAGAAATATATTTTTATATGACATTAGAAATTCACAAATTTTATTAGTAAAATATAAAGCACTAAAACACAAATTATTATGTTTCATTATCCAACATCGCCGCATACTAAATAAAAGCTCAATATTCGAAATGCGAACACATTATTCTGGAACGAAAATGAAATTTCAAATCCCCATCTCCGCTCCTATTGGTTATTTTGTATTCAGAACACACACTGACCGGGTAAAGTGGCAAATCATGGACCGGGCTGAAAATCAGTCAAATAGACCCCGAGTTACTGGCTGGCGCACGCTGAATACTAATGCCTTCGCCTGCATTAAAAAACACAGTGTGGCGAGCGTGAAAAAATCGAATATGATTTGGATGTTCGTTGCTGTTGATTGTTTAAGAGCGGATTTTCGGATTTTTCTGATTGTGGGTTGTCAGTAAATTCAATATATTTGTATTATTTGTTCTTGTTCATGAGTTATGTTTATAGATTTGTTACTTTAGAAGTAATACGTTTTGGATTATTATTTATTACCTACTAATTAGGTAATCAAATGAGTATAGGTGTATAAAAAAACCTTTTCCCCTCACTAGGTCGGAAAGTTGTCTTTTATCCTTTAAAACAAGCGGGGAAAAACGCATTTTATCCACTAGTGGGGAAAGTAATTTGACCTTGGATGGAGCGTGTTTAAGTAGCTTGACAGATAACAAAACGTAAATCGCTCATAATAATGGTTCGTTCGATATTAATTATCATTAAACAAATGGTTTGAGAATCTGATAAAAAATACCAAATTTAGCTTTATTTAATGATTTTATGTCATAAACCTTAAAGTTCCATAAGAAACGTTTGTTTTTTAATAATGATGTTAAATATAATTCTGAACGCACAAGTTGAGTCGATGCAATTTCAAAACGCATCATTGACATTTCATACGTCAGAAATGTCAACATTGTCAACAAAATTTTTACTTAATAGTTTAGATTCTTCAACCGATCAAGCATCTACACGGACTGGATCAAGTTCTGATACTGAAATTCTGCTCCCACAACCTTGATGCTGGCAAAATTGTCCCAATGGACAGATGCCATAAGAACCAAAAACTGAACTGAACTGAACTTCTCACGTAAAAATACAGAATTTCCAGAGTTTTTGTTATAATATCGTAAAAAAATGAGTGATGCCAGTGATAAAGATGATCTAACGCCTGTGGATGTTGCACTTTCCTCGCTATAGTGAGGTGAAAAGTTTTGTGTTACACACGGGTGCAATAGTTATTTGTTATACAAGGGTGCAAAGTTGTATTTTACCCGCGAGTGTAGAATTGAAACACGAGCAAGCGAAAGGATTCTATAGGTGAACCACGAGCGAAGCGAGTGGTTCTAAAATAGAATCCTGAGCGTAGCGAGTGTTTCAACACACGAGAAGTAAAATACATTTGCGCCCGTGTGTAACACAAAACTTTTCACCTCGCTATAGCGAGGAAAGTGCAACATCCACGGGCGTTAGATCATCTTCATCACTGGAATCACTCATTTCTTTACAATATTATAATAGAAAACTCTGGAAGTTGTGTATTTTTACGCGAGTCGGTGAGAAAAGGTTTTAAGTAAAAAAATTGTTGACAATGTTGACATTTCTGATGTATGAAATGTCAACGATGCGTTTTGAAATTGCATCGACTCAACTTGTGCGTTCAGAATTATATTTAACATCATTATAAAAAAACAAAAGTTTCTTATGGAATTTTAAGGTTTATGACTTAAAATCATTAAATAAAGCTAATTTTGGAATTTTTTATTAGATTCTCAAACCATTTATTTAATGATAATTAATATCGAACGAACCATCATGAGCGTTTTACGTTTTGTTATCTGTCAAGCTACTTAAACACGCTCCATCCAAGGTCAAATTACTTTCCCCACTA
This sequence comes from Cydia strobilella, assembly GCF_947568885.1. NCBI lineage: Eukaryota > Metazoa > Arthropoda > Insecta > Lepidoptera > Tortricidae > Cydia > Cydia strobilella. The sequence goes on along the minus strand of NC_086042.1, from coordinate 15,932,012 downwards.
GTGGATAAAACGCGTTTTTCCCCGCTTGTATTGAAGGATAAACGACAACTTTCCGAGCTAGTGAGGGGAAAATGTATTTTACTTCTCGTGTGTTGAAACACTCGCGGGTAAAATACAACTTTGCACCCTTGTATAACAAATAACTATTTTAATACAGTTGCTCAAAAAGTGCTACTTCTCGTGGCTGTTTAGCGTGCGGAAAGTTGGTTTTCGCGAACTAGTGCTTTTTACTTTTCCAATTTTTTTAAATTTATACTTGTTCCAATTCATGACTACTTATTGATGAGTGTTTAATATTAGTTTCCTTTAAATGTCGTAATCAGCATAAAAACCTACTGTTAATGTAAGAATACGAACAATATGCATATTTCATATTTTATTACTTACCTCTTCATCATTATAAGTATTATTAGACGTTTATTTTTTAATGTTGAAAATCCGTTCTTAATGAGTTGTCTGAATGGAACGGAACGCCTGTCAAAGAAGAGGCGTGTTGTTACTGCAAAAATGTTTTAAGTTTCCAAAGGCAACGTTCGATATTGTTTTTATAAATATACGATACACAAATAATCGTAAATAACGATATTTAGGTAATAATAGTACAATGTTTTAATATTTACAATTGTTTCTGTCTTATATAACATGCATTTGAAAAAATAAATTTTATTGAAGTGGGTTCAATAATAATAACAAAATCAATTCTAGTCGAATAAAAGCTAAAAAAACACCTCTTCATAATGTCAATGTCAATGATTTCACAGAATTAATAATATAAGTTTCGAATTTCTTACTTGTTGTTTTTTTTATTTTTTCGCAACTGTATTAAAAAACGTCGTTCGATACACGTGCGGAAGTGTCATTCTGCTCGGAAATGTACTATTTTCATTAACACCTAGGCCTACAGTCACAGCACAGATTTATGACTCTGAAAACACGAGTAAGTAACTTATTTGTTAAACGGAGTTTTTAAGAAGTACCCACCGCATTTTTGGATCACGCAATACGACTGCCATAAATTGAGACCTTTCTCGAGGGACTGCATCGACTGTACCTAAGTATAGATTCAAATTCTGTTTTTGACTACTGTTCAATAGAAAAAAAATCACGAACATAGGTCTAAAATGCATTTTAAAAATTTGTAACAAATTATGCACAAAAGCTAAAAATATGAAAATAGGTAGGTAGTTTGAAGTAGGTAGGTATGAGTAATTCGAAAATTAAAATTTTAAGCGTGAAGGCACCACACGCAAACAAATGTTTCTCAAACACTTCACAACAGCTAGAAAGGAACTATGGCAGTGCTTATTTATGTTGAAACTGAGCCAATGAATGACGAGTGTTAGGGGTTCAAAGGCACGAGATTCAAACAAAATGTTCACAAACACTATTGCAAGGAAAAAACCAAAATCCGAGCGATAATGTCAATTGTAACAACTATCAGCTAACACAGTTAGACATGTTCTTAGATTTACCACGCTGGCAGACCCTTTAGACTTTTGCGCGCTGATTTTTAGGTAACGATAAAGAGAACTTAGTACCTATAGATTGTGCCACAAGGGAGCAAAATGACACATTTACGGTGAGGGCGTATAAAATGGAAACTATGGAACTATGGAAATAGTTTTGCTACCATGTGATACATACTGCTCTTCACATCACCTATGAAGAAATTATTGTTTCAAAATATTATTTAAGCTTTAAAAATAGTATGCAAAAAAATAGTCCTTGAACACATCTACATAATACAATATATACAAAAAGAGCACTTTTTAACAGGATGTTGAATGGGTATTTAATCACCTTCCAGCTAATATTAAGGCACTTGAAGGTATCCGATTCAGGGTAGATTAAAAAACTGTCTACTAGCAGCTCGCCTCCGTTCGGCTCAGCATTGCTCCGAGCAATTTAGTAGTGGCCGAACAGGCTTTAGGTTACTCTTCGTTCATGTCGTCTCAGACATGGGTATATATTTTGATATCAGTACACTTAGTATGATGTCCTGAACACAAATATATGAGATGACAAGCGCGAAAGTGGTGGGGGTAGTTGCTATGACGTCATAAAATCGGCAGTACAAAGTTTTTAACTTTTTTCTTTTAAACATACTATGTGGGATACCAAATGAAAGGGCTTTGTGAGTAGATCACAAATATATAACATATACTGTAACATTTTCACTACCTGGTCTAACAAATTATTAGAAAACGTCCACAAATTTCACAATCCATAGTTGACTTTGAACTGCTCTAATTTGAAAATGACTTAATGGATTATTCCAAAATACGTACCAAGTGACTGTGAATATCCTCTATATAACGTTAAAAAAATAATTAATCAGATACATCCAAAAATAAAAATAAACAATCGCCCCCCCCCCTCCCTTTTTTCATTAGCGGGCGCCATTTTCAAAATTTATATAGCCTATGTCACTACCACAATTCTGACGAATTCAACCACACCTCATATGTCAAAAACCGTCTAGTCGTCCGGACTGTTATGTAGGGGGTGCCAAATAAATACATAACCACGCTTGAAAAAAATTACCCTCCTTCTGATACAGTCGGGTAAAAATACGTTTCCAGTAAAAAAAATAGTAGAGATATATTGAAGGGAAAATCACGAAATCGAGCGCTCGAAATTCAAAAATCGGCCCCCTGAGACTAAATATACCCATGTCCGAGATGACATGACCGAAAATCGATTTCTAGAAGACTTCTATACAAAAAACCGATTCTCTAATTATTAGGGTTATCACAACTTGACGTCCCTTTGCGTGCACGACCACAGTTAAGATAATGACTTGAATTTTAACAACCCTAAATAGCCGAAAGGGATAGTGCCATATATTAGAAAGGGACAGCGTGATTCGACCCTGTACCGCTGTCAAACTTCGGTTTTGTAGGAAGTTTCCTTTCTGTACGGTAGTATTATTATTCATTCTGTGCTACTAGATAAATCATTTTATATTCTAAAAGAACATTTGGAACATTATATAAATGCAGACTATACGAATAGGTGGTATGGAAAAACATATTCTGCGCTGGTTTAAAGAAGTTCTCTCTGAGTTCTCTACAGTTACTACTACTTACATATTTACCTACATGTAAGGATGTAAGTATAGGTAATGTTTAGGGTTCCGTACCAAAAAGGTAAAAAAGGAACCCTTATGGTGCAACTCTGTCCGTATGTTTGTCTGTCTGTCTGTCACATTGCTAAATATCTCGAGAACTACTGAAGCTATCGATTTGAAATTAGGAATAGTTATGAACAGCGCTAAATAAAAAAATTACACTTCCAATGTGTTAAGGACATATTTAATTTCTATTAGGAAAAATGCCCAATATAAAGTGGGAAGGAAAAAGTTAAAGTCTAGTTACTAAGTCGAGTGGGATATCATTTGAAAGAGCTCGAATTGAACATTACAAAACAATTTTTATTTGCACCTCTATATACACCTCTATCTAAAAAATTTTTTTACTTATCAAAAAACATTTTCTAATTCAATTTGCAATTTAAGCCCATTTGCGAGTGTTTGTTATACTTGAAATGTTTATAGGATTACACTAAAAATACCTTCTTTCAAATAAAACAAAAATTGTTGAAATCGGTTCACATGATAAAGAATTAAGTATCCTTCAAAAACCAACATACATAACAGGTCGCGCAAATTAGTTTGCCAATTTGCCGATAGATGGCGCTGTACACAATTACGCTTAGTATACTTCTGGTCAAGTCTTTCGTGATTCTATTTACATGAGAAAATTTAAAGTGTGTACGGAACCCTCGGTGCGCGAGTTAAACGAACTCGCACTTTACCGGTTTTTTATATATTTTTAATAACCTATAGGTACCTATTTTTTTTTTAATAACCTATAGCAAGCTGGCTGAGTGTGTTATTGACGAGGCAAAAAAATTCCTGACGATAACACGAGATAAAATGTCACGGCTATATATAAGAATCAGGTATTATGAAATTTATGAATTACATAAGTAATATTAAATATAGTAGGTATGTAGCAGTAAGTATGTAGTATGGTTACTTTATGTCAACATGGTTAGGTAAATCTATCATTTATGAATACACACAGTTTTTTTCTCCTTTCCTGGATTTTTAATTATGATTTTTGCCTGAAAACTGTAAAACTTTTCCCTTCAATAGGTGTATCTATTCACTAGCCAATTTTTATTCGAGTGCCAATAGTCCGAGGCTGAAATGATTGCCTTTCACCCGAGTTAAACACTCTACTTTTCATTTCGAATACGAGGAAAGTAAAATGCTTGTTTTTTTTTAAACATGACCAAGTATACATTTTTTAGTATTTTAAGGGTACTTTCAGTTAACAATTTAGGCAAGTGTCGTAATTTATGGAATGGAGAGTCAAATATCAGAATGGAAATTGTATAACAAATCCATTAAAACTCAAATTTCAATTGCTTATCGTAAAAAAAATTAAAAAAACTTACTTCGAACGTAAAATGCTGTAGTGCACACGTTTCATTTTCTGCACACCTTTTAGAACAACAATGGGGTCCTCTTTCAGAGCATGACAAATGAATAATAAATATTTAAGCGGAGCTCCCATACAACAAACGTGATTTTGTTGCCGTTTTTTTGCGTAATAGTACGGAACCCTTAGTGCAAGAGTCCGACTCACACTTACCCGGTTTTTTCTTTCAAATCTGAAATTATTTTCTAACTCATGCACCGCGTTATTAATGGAAACGATGCATTTCATAAAAAAATAAAGCTAAGCGAAAGTAATATTGCTTATAAAATTATACCTGTCATCCTGTTGTCCCGGTGCTCTTGAGTCAGCTGCAGCGGCGTCTGCGCAACCTCCATTTCAACGTGGATTTACTGAGCTACGCTTGTCTTCAATTGATTCACTGAGTACTACAGTTCTTTCATTCTTTTTTATTATATCGGATATAGTTTAAGGATACTTTATTGTTCAATATTTTAATTTTTCCGGCTGTTGGAAAATGATCATAGATGGGGGTTTTCAGAAAAATGGTACAATTTACTTTTTTTTGATAAACCATCAATTTTTGGATTATTTAGACTCAGAATCACGAGTACTATTGAATGAGACAAAGAAAAAAAGTGTCCCCAGTTTTTCATACAAATTTTGGGTGCCAGTTTTGTAACGGTCGATACAAAATGTATGTGAATATGCGTTACAAAACTGACATTTTTTTTGGACCATATTTTTTTTCTTTTTAAATCGGTCGTGATTTTGAGTAGAAATAACCCAAAAGTTAATGGATTTTCGAAAAAAGTAAATGCTACACTTTTAAGTGAAAATGCCCAGATAAGTAATTGGTTTTGATGATGGTAATTGATTAATGTGGAAACTCGATATTTAATTCCTATGTTACGACAGATGAGTAAAGTATTTTTGCCCAATATCGGACTTATTGCTCCATTGTTAAGTATTTCGACATATCAAGTTTTACCTCGAATCAATAGTAGATAGTTTTTGATGTTGGGTATAAGTAAATGCCGCATTAGGGTCAACTAGACATAAGGAGTCACATTGTTGACGACACAAGTATGATTTTATGACTATTTTGAATTAACATTAACTGGCTGTGTAAATAAAGTTAGTGCTTGAAACAAATGTGTTTGTTCCATATTTAATCAAGTGTTTGTTAAATTTCAGATCATATGTCATGTTCAGTAATATAGTTTGTCAAAGGACTGTCTCATTTCAAATCAAGAATCATATTATAAGTGTCTTACACTAGTACTAGCACCCAAAAGAAAAGGATGAGTATGGTTTTTTTGGTCTTATTTACTGACAATTTGGTTTGACCAACTATATTATTATGCTGCATTTATCCATTTGACTCCACGACGACCAAAACGACCTTGTAGTTTTGATTTTAGAAAATAATCTTAAGTTGTTTGCTGACTCGGTATCGAATCGGTAGGTCGAGGGGTTAATAAAGCTAAATATGTATCTAGCTTAAATTAAATATTATCTATATCTACAACCGACAACGGACAGAAGGGAAGAGCGGGGCTAAGAGTGCCGATTTTCATAAAATACAAAATTGAGCCAATGAAAAAAACAGTGTGAATAAATTGTGTGCTCTAAATTAAATAATGAATGAATAGTAATATTGTTTTGTGTATCGTAAAACAGTTTTCTTACCAGAACTTTTTTTTGAGAGAGAAGATTTTTTTAACCCCGCCATGGGACTGGTTGTCCATCATTTCAAAATCTAGTTTATCCTTAAAATATTTAATCTCGGTTCACACACGCTAAAACTGTGTTTTACAGTTGACGAAATGTGATTATTTTTTGTATACTCAACAGTGAACCAAAAAAAATAAAAGTAAAGTTATATTAAGTATTCTGTGGGGTAGTTGTGCCGTCGTTTTTGATTATTTTTCCTTATCTACTTTTTTATTATAATGGAATTTAATAGAAGTAACTGAATAGGCTTCTGTGTGAGTTTTTTTAACTTTTTACGAAAAACATCATACGAATGGCTCCGTTGTTTGCAAGTAAATTCCTATTCTCATCGGAGCAACTTACCCCCGGCACTTTTAGCCCCGCTGTCCCCAACAACAAATGCTATTACGCATTTATTTAACAATTTAATAATTATAGTTATTTTTTGTACTTGTATGTCGTTATTAATTTATAAATTTATCACAAAAATGCACACCTTTAATAAATTTATCGCGCGGAAAATTTCACCAAAACCATAAATTATCACGAATAATTGAAACTAAAATAATGCGTATACAGTTACAGACATACTTAAAAACTCTGTGCGTGTTTACTTTTGAAACACCCAAAATTTCCCTCCGAAATCTGACAGACCGGCACTTGACGTTTAGTTTTTTTTCGGCTGTGGGCGCAAGCCGCGCGCTCTATGCCACAGTCGGGGCACTTTTGACGCGACGTCGCTTGGTGTCGTAGGCGTGGCCCGCCCCGCCCCGTTGCTTTTCGACCGTAGCCCGTATTCCCCCAGACAGGGGGGTTCGATTTTGGGTCAGCTGTTAAGCGGTCGTTTTAAGCTTTAATTTGTGGCATTACGGTGCCCGTTATTTAAAATAATGACGGTATTTCGCGAAATTGAACGGTTGTTCTTGTTTCGATTACGTTTACGTAATAGTTCAATGGAGATTTACTACATCTAGACTGAACATAATGACATTAATGACTAGACTGACAATAATTACCTATATTTGACAAACCGTACGGTTGCGTGACATGCGTGAAAATTTTTGTAGTAGTTTGTAAAATTAGTTTGTTTTTGTTGTTTATAAACTAGTAAGAGGTTTCGTGTTCAATTAGCGATCAAGATATTTTGTAGACGCCACCTGACATCCATGAGTTCCGCGACAGAGCAACGATGCTGCAATGCCGGTCGTAACATGCGGTTCCTGAACACTTCATACAGGGCTTATAATATGTGTACCTATAGATGTATGTATAACATTGCACTCGTTTTAATTAATTTATTTATTTAAAATCTTAGTCAAGCGAAACATTGATACGTACTTACACGTTACTTATATTATTTTTGTTTCTATCAAAATAGTACATTAGTAGGTGGTTACCTAAGACATAGGTTCCTCACGGAATGTAATAACATTTGATTCGTCGTCCAATAAGACTGCGAGGCGGGCCGCGAAAAGTCCCGTCAGAGAGGAAAAGTCACCGTTTCCCTCGCGGCGTTAGCCAATCATAGTCGTTCGCGCGAGTGACATCTAACGTTAGGTATTTTGGAATGTCGAGTGGAGTGTCTCACTGTGTAAAGGCAATAAGGACGTAAGTATTGTATTGTAAAAAAGCGTAGGCTTATGGTTTTTTTGGAATTTTTCCTGTAAATAAATAAATAAATGTGATAAATGTATCACTAAGCACAATCACATCCCCATAATTAACTGAAATTAAGTGTTACAGAGTAACCAAACATTCCTTAAAACAAGATAATAATTGACAAACGGATTGTTAAATGATATGTGATATCTTTTGTAAGCAAAAGTTCAAGAATATAAAAGAAAACCGATTTGGAAAATTGCCACGAACAAGGCTCTACGAGCGCTACGCTTTATGCGTAGCACTAAAATAAAAAACGTAGCACTTACGACTGTGCCAATGTGTTTGTGAGCATGAGCACTGAAGGAATTTAATATCAATAGAATAAAGTCTAAAATCGTTTGGGAATTATGTATGAAAGTTGGTGCTGTAACGCTTTATTCCTTTCCCAGTCCAATAGTTTTATTCATTTTATCGATTACTTTTTAGACCAATTTAATTCTAGCTATTTTCTGATTGGTTTTGTTTATGGATTTACTAAATACGTACCTATATATGTACTTAAAATTAAATATCAATTCGTTTCGGCTTACTTCCGGGCGTTAATTTACTTCGGGTTTCATTCACCGTGAGTCGGATAGCACAGTCCCAATAGGTCGTTTATAAATGTTTGTACGTAATCCTTGTGCAAGTCTCATATCAAATTGAGATTTTAAGTCTTATGGAATTAAATACGCAAATATTTTTTAAGGAAATTAATGACGACGACGACTATGTTTCATCTTGAATAGGTATTAAGCATTTAAATAAATATGGGACCATTACAGACAGGGAAATTAGGCGGTCGACTAGACGGAAGGATTTGGAATGCAACATTGTCCCGTATCTTCATTAAAACCATGAGCATAATCGTTATGCTCGTGGTTCTATTTTGGAATCTTGTGTGAGGAAAACACTAACGTTAAAAAATCGGTCCGTCGTTGTCGTCTGCCTTGTTCGGTTGTCTGTCGTGAACTGACTTTTGTCTTGTAATTGTCATGTCGAATTTTTAATTTAAATGTCAGCCGTTCCAAATATGTAAGTCAGTCGGCCTACGTCAGGTCGCCACGGATATTAGAAGCCCCGACATCGCCACCTCCAGTATTGGACGTCTGCCAATACTCAAAGGCTAAAGGGCTTCCCACCACCGTGGCTTAGTCGAGTCGGCTGTGTCAAGTCGAGTCAGGCCGTGTCAAGTCGAGTCAGGCCGTATCAAGTCAAGTAAGGCCGGGTCAGACCACGTCAGGCCGTGTCTGGCCGGATCAGACCACGTCAGGCTGTGACTGGCCGGGTTAAATTTTTACCCGTCTTATTTTTATCCCACCTGACCCTACTTACTGCACTCACTTTTAGCCTACGAATTCAAGTTCGATTTTTTTTAATTTAGATTGATCTATTGTTTAGACATTAAGGATTGCAATAAGTCCAAAATTGTGCGGTAAGGTAGGTTTATGCTCTAATTTTACGCAATTCTTTGTAGCAACTCCGTCAAGTGGACTAAAACGCAATCAACCTATTTTACTGGAACTAGAATTTGGACCATAGTTGTATTGTGGACTAAAGTTACCCGAGTTTACGGTAGGTGGCTTAAATAGACACTTACACCAGCATCAAAAAAGATACGCGTAAACCCCAACTTCAAAGGAACCCTAAAAACTACCCACAAGTCAATCGCCAAACTCCATTCTGTGAAACGGCTTTCCACCCGTCCCGTGGGGGCCGCCCCTCCCCCTCAAGGGGGTCCATTTGCCCCCGAATTACCGCTCGCCCCCTTAACCGCGTTCAGTGACAGTTCAATAAAGCACGACGACCAATCGTGGCAAACGTCGCCCGGTATAAGCCAATAGGATTAACGCTATATTCATCCCGCTCTAAACCGACAAAGATCATATATAAACGTCTCGTTCGCTCTTACGGCCAACGGACTCTTGATTCGATTGCGTTCGAATATAATAGTCGAATTTTCTTTTGTTCTTTTTTTAAGTTTCGATTATTGTTTGTGGTGGTTTGAGGTGGGCTGATTTTCTCTAAGTGTAGGTACCTATAACATAATCAATATAATCATAAGTGCATTATTACGTGGCTTAAATCAAATTCGAGTTGAACAAATAGGTACATTAAAAAATATAGATTTATTAAGTAACGCATAGGTAGAATTAAATTCACACTTAAATTTGCATTATTTATTTAAAAAAGGAATACACAATAATATAATAAATCACTTAAATCACGCTACTCTTGTTGTGAAATAAGCCGACCAATAAAAACATGTCTAAATTATAAGTCCGTAAATTTATACCTACCTACCTGTTGACGCTTGTACCTACATATTACGGGTAATCGTTAGTGTCAGGGTCAGCTACAGAACACATTGGTCAGAAGAATTATCTCCGGGCGACTTTTTCTACTTACTTAATAATCAGTGGCGTATCTAAGGGGGGGGGGGCAGAGGGGGCACGTGGCCCGGGCGCCGGCCAAGAGGGGACGCCAAAATGGGCAGAATGGGTGAAAGTAACGCCTGATTTCATTAATTTGTATGTCTTTCCCATCACGGAATAATGGTGTTTTGAACCTTTGGGAGGGGTGCGCGGAGCCAAAAACGTAGAGGCCCTGTTGACACTATAATGAAATGAAGGTACAATGAACCTATTATTATTATTTTAAGAAATATTATGGCGGAAGGCGGTACGAAGTTAGCGTTAGAAATATTCGGCGAGAGCTAGCTGCTATCCTTAGACGTTTCATATTGTGATGAGTGATGAATCCATGCCTCCTTTCATGGCTGTTTGCTGATGTAAAATCATTAAAAGTGCAGAAAGTTAGTTAGACTTTATTCTGGTATTTTCGTAAAACTGATTTCGTGATGATTGCTGTAAACAATTGTTTTTTTTTCACCGTTCTATTGGAAATTTGCCTTTCTCTAAAATGTTAAATCGTTAAAAGTGCAAAAGTTATTTTCCCCTCACTAGCTCGGAAAGTTGTCGTTTATCCTTCAATACAAGCGGGGAAAAACGCGTTTTATCCACTAGTGGAGAAAGTAATTTGACCTTGGATGGAGCGTGTTTAAGTAGCTTGACAGATAACAAAACGTAAAACGCTCATGATAATGGTTCGTTCGATATTAATTATCATTAAATAAATGGTTTGAGAATCTAATAAAAAATACCAAATTTAGCTTTATTTAATGATTTTAAGTCATAAACCTTAAAATTCCATAAGAAACGTTTGTTTTTTTATAATGATGTTAAATATAATTCTGAACGCACAAGTTGAGTCGATGCAATTTCAAAACGCATCGTTGACATTTCATACATCAGAAATGTCAACATTGTCAACATTTTTTTTTACTTAAAACCTTTTCTCACCGACTCGCGTAAAAATACACAACTTCCAGAGTTTTCTGTTATATTAATATCGTAAAGAAATGAGTGATTCCAGTGATGAAGATGTTCTAACGCCTGTGGATGTTGCACTTTCCTCGCTATAGTGAGCTGAAAAGTTTTGTGTTACACACGGGCGCAAATGTATTTTACTTCTCGTGTGTTGAAACACTCGCTACGCTCAGGATTCCATTTTAGAACCACTCGCTTCGCTCGTGGTTCACCTATAGAATCCTTTCGCTTGCTCGTGTTTAAATTCTACACTCGCGGGTAAAACACAACTTTGCACCCTTGTATAACAAATAACTATTGGACTTTTTTCTGGTATCGTCGTAAAACTGATTTCGTGATGATTGCTGTAAACAATTACATTTTGCTCACTTTTCTAAAAGAAAATTAAATTTGCCTCTCTCTAAAATTCAAAATCCTTTTTCTTTTCTGGATAGGTATCTATAGATTGCGAAAATAAGCTCTGAGCCGTATATCTTCTCTTATATACAGCTGTAATAGTAGGCTCTTTGTACCCATGCATGTAGCTGCATGTGTGATAACAATTAAGCAGATCGCATGGCTGGCTCACCCTGCATCGATGCACTGCATCACAAAGGGATTTGACACTCCGTTGGGCTGTAATTACGTCAGGCAACCGACTGCGAAACCCACCGGAATAGGTTAGGCAGACTATAGTAATTATACGAGTATTAATTGGGTAAAAGATAAAAACCTTTTCTCGAACATGCACGGAACAATTGTCTTTATGTTCGTGATAATAGGCTGCAAAACATAATTTTGTAGTAAATATTGTATTTTCCTTATTTTTACCGTGATCAAAACCTCTAACTTTTTCTTTATTCTCCTAAGTATTTCCACATTCGTAACTCTATCGGTCCAAGAGATTTTTAGCATACGCTTATATAGCCACATTTCAAATGCTTCTATTTTCTTTTCCATATCCTTGTTGGTGTAAATAGACTGCATTTTTGTAAAGGCGCGTTTCGCGCATTCTCTGTCCTGGCACGTATTTCCTGCTCCATGTCCCAGTTCTCGTTCAGCCAGCAGCCCATGACCAGGAATATATGAACACGCGCCATGTTGCGGAATTTCACTGGAACTAATTTTTTCATACTATACTGAACTATCACCCTATACATGAGAATAACAGCAGGCCCAGGAATATGATCATTGTCAAGAGGGCGCTATTATTCTCATTTATATGGCAACAGTTCAGTTATAGTCTGAACAATGTGGATTGGCAACTCGTTTGACTTACATCTACTTTTATTTACCGTAATCAAAATCAGAACCCATTTATTTGGTCTACACTTTTTTTATAAGTCGGTACTTTTTTTGCCGTATATAATTCATGTATTTTCTTACGTATCACCACATAGGTCAATTTGGTTTGCATAAAACCTCAGGAGGTACAACCTTCTCTCGTAATCCGCGTAATCGATGCCTCCGATTTACCTGGAAATTTATATAAATTTACATATATTTAATTTAGTCGTAACATACCAGATGGTGTGACTACTATTAGCCACACCATCAGCTCAGCTCAGCTGTATAGCTGAAAAAAAAATTTCGTCTATCATGTTACTCCATTCAAGGGAAGACGCCTACATCTAAGATTGGATCACCAAAAGGCCACATGATGATGATGATGATGATGATGATGATGATGATGATGATGGTCATGTTACTAGGTATATATTCCGTAACCTTACATAGGTTCTGCGACATTGTCAATTAATAAGATTGATCGTCTCCAAATAAATATTAAAGTAAATATACCCATAGTAAATATTTTTCTAACTCAAATTCATTTTTGTTACTGTGTTTCCTCGCTTGTATAACATAACACTACAATAACTAAGTCGTAATAACCAGACTATAATGACATTTTGATTTGTTTACCTGTCAGCCCTGATGGTAATTTGGAAATGTTTCGTAGCGAAATAGTTTAATTTCCCGAACTGTTATTTTCCAGCAGTTTCTTATTTACATTATTAACAATGTTCCGTTTCGGACTATGTATAGTTTTGGGCATTTTTGTCATTTATTATTTAATATTCAACACTTAAGCATTATTCAAGTTAACCGCCACAATGACACTGACAACAGTGACAACCTATCATTAAAATTATTGCCAGTGTAAGAAATTAGTTCCAATGAGATTCCGCAACATGGCGCATGATCATATATTTCTGGTCAGGTTTTACTCGTATTTAATATATCCAGTATAACATAACCTCGAGATTCATACCAACTGTGCGTAATTGGAGCTCAGACTTGAAGTGGTAGTTTAACTCGGCCCAGCGAGACGGGTGGTTACTTGTTATTAAAGCGTTGTGAATTTCGGATTGTTTCTCAAAGAATTACGCGCCATTATTTAAGCCCAAAAAAAACGTGTAAAAACTATGCGTGTGTACGTTATAAAATTTGTTCACCTTTTTCAACCTGGCATTTTGGTGCCCCCCTAAACGTGGTGCCCTAATAAAGCACGTGCTTATTTTGCTTATTGGTTAATCCGGCACTGCCAATATTACTAAAACAGGATCCTGCAAAAAACCGTACCATCAAAAAACTGGATGTAAGTGGGAAACTAGAAAGAGCCTGAGTTGTTGAACTTTTTTTACCAAAGCTTTTAGCACCATCTCGTGACGGCACACCATGGCTTGAGGTATTGAGTTCGCGTAGTAGTCGTAGTACTACAAAGAAAGTTAAGGTGGCGCTGTAATTAGTATAGAGGCGTTTTATTCATTATCTACCAACTCTATTAAAAACGCCTAACTTGTGTTGCCAGTTCCTCGGGCAAAAAATAAGCATGATTTTTAGGGTGATATTCCACCTCATAGTGATTATATTCTCTTTGTTCCACCTGTACTAAATTTTATTAATAAATATCTGAATCTGAATCTGTCCAATTTCTTTGTCCAATGTGCATTGCGTCTCACTCTCTCATTAGGCAAAATATGAGACGCAAATAGACATTAGACCAAGATATTGGACAGATGGAATACCATCCTTAGCTGCACATTGTAATGTGCAGCAAAATACTGTACTATTTTTATTTTATATTATTTCTCCCAGTCAGCTTAACGTTTTCTTAAAATCCTTATTTTAATACAACTCGATGCTATTCAGAAAATATTCAAAATGAGCTATGTGTATGGCCATTAATAATGTGGTAGACATAGTAAAAAAATTTTAAAGAAAAATAAACATTAAAAGCGCGCGAATTGTAGAAAAGTATTTTGTAATAATTTAATAAATTGTTAAATATAGAAAAATATTCATTGAAATTTAAGTATTCTGTTATATCGCAAATCAAAACAAAACAAATCTCCGCGAGAAGTTGGCTGTGTGACAGCAACACCAACACTATTCAGTGAGCAATACGTACGTATTTATACACATGTAGGTCAATGAAAAAAATGGCTTAGCAGCTCGTATGTGCCGTGGCAAGAAATAATTTTTAATTTAAATGGCCTTCAGTGATTTATGTCACATAAGTAATGCGTATAAAGCTGTCGAAAATGAAACAGATCAGGTAAGTGATGGTGTGTTCAGTAAGTGACCTATTGGTGGGTGTTTTACATACCCAAATTCAGCTGTCAATCTGACCCAAAATCCGGGAAAAATGTAAAGGTCTTGTTTCAAAATGTAATATGTATGTTTTGGTCATAAAAGCAAATAATAGCAAGGGTTTACAAGTGTAAAGATCTTGGAGTGGAGTAGTGATTGTTGGCCCCGAAACACGTCGCGATTAGAGCCTTGAGGTGAAAGATGACAAGTAAAGAATGCACACAATATTTTTAGAATTATGTAGTTTGTACGTTAGAGGACAAAATTACAGGGTTCTGCCAATAATCCAACAGATATTACGGGATCTTACTCAAGTTTGTTTAAACTTGTTTGAGATTTGTATTAGATTCTTATAAGAACTTATTTCATAATACTTGTCTTGTGTAGTAGTTTCCACTTTTTGGCAATTCTTCCTTGATCTGTCTGTGAATTTGGGGTTACAAACAGATCACATAATCACTGAGTACAATGCATTTAAACTAATAGATAACTTTGTTACCTACAATAATATTCACTGTTTTCCTGTTGTGATAGTGACTTTTAATCAACAATTTGTTTGTCTGCATTTATTTTTCTGTAAGTAGATAGAACAAAAATTAAATACCCTCTTTTTTATAAACCAATACTTTACCAGATCATCTCATTCAAAGTAGGCCAAGCAGTATTATATGTATGTTTATAATTTATTAATAGGTATTAGCAAATTTAACAAATGGTTAAAAAAAATTGACTGAAGTAAGAACTACCAAAAATCTAATTGCACTAAAGCAAGGAATTTGCATTAGGTTGCAAACACAGATACACAGTATGTTTTTCAGAGTTGACACAACTCAGTGCCCGCGTGTAGTGTATAACATGGGCAAATCCATATATGTAGCAAAAAGCGACTACAAATAGAGAACCCGCCTAGTGAACTTGCTGACAGTGAATGTGTTAAAGGACACCACTGTAATTAGAATTCCATGTGTCTATCTATAAGCCCTTTTAATCTGAATTAGAGTATATATCTTTATTCATTATACTTCTTGGCAAAGCTTAAAGCTTTAAATCTTTTCAGTTCCAGCCCACTGTTAATTTAAGTGCATTCTCCCATCCTGTTAGGAATTCGAGTAACAATCAATAGTTAATTCTTAGGTGCAATCAATAAATTATTATGTATTACTCTACAGTCGGAACGCATTATGGAAGAAAACTCAATGGTCCGAGATCTCATCACAAAGATCCTTGATGAAACCGGACCCTCAGAAGGGAGCAGGTAAGTTATCAGATTTGTCATTTCTATTTCTAATAAACTATTGATTATCCTTGTTTACACATTTTGAAAAGGGTAAAATTCTCCAGACAAGTGTAAAAGGAGCAGCCTTTTTCACTGTGTTGTAGAATTATTATTATATCTTAAAGGACAACATATGTGACGTTTTCAACCAAAAGGTACCACCTTGTCGCTTGTCGATAAGGTTGATTTCGAATTGAAGCTATATGGAAATAGCGCCTTATTAACCACCGACAATAAGTACCCTTTTGGTTGAAAATGGCACATATTAGGGCCAGTTGCACCAACCATACTTGGTAGACTGATCAACCTCACTTGGCAGAGCACTATGAAACTTCCCAAAAGGTGTCCCATGTCCCGGTTTGGTGCCGTACCAACCCTTAGTCCAATCAGTATCATTCATTCAAACTGCTGGAGTGTATAAGCTCCTGGGATTTTATTTTTAAAACTTACATTTAAATGAATAAACTCTTTATTTACATACAAGATATATACAGTGGTACTACGTAAACGAAATTAATAACTAGCTTAAATCTAAAATAGGCTCTTGAGGCATTGTACCAAGGATGCTGGCGGCATTTCCTCGCTGTATTGCAATGCTGATACGTTGTGCGAGGAAGCCGCCAGCTCTTCGGTCACCAGCTACGTCAACCAGACGCTTCGCGATTTCTGCAAACAACTTGTGCGCGCTGGGACCCCATGGACACTCACATGGAAACTCTAGAGTTTCAACTCTAAATGGAACAAAATGATACTCTCTACCGAGGCTCTTATATGTATTACGTTTTAAAATTTCGGCGCTTTCCGCCGCTCCGGCCGCTTTTACATTAGTCCGTTAGGGGTGGGACGCTGCCAGTGTGTCTACGCAGGTAGCATCCCACACCAACATCCATCCCAAGCTTTAAGGAACCAAGGACACCCCATCGGGCCTCTTGCCATCATCCCTGATAATGCCAGTCGGCTCAAGAAGAGTGGGTACATTGATGGTGGCATGAGACCGACGGATTATGTCATTAAGCGACGCCTGTCTTGAAAAACGACCGGCACTTTTTTGACAAGATACATTTAAATTGATATCTCAATGATTCTAACTCTTACTGAGCTGGTACCAGGCATGTTAATATAATATATCCCGGAAAGAGAGCATGCATAATCCCTAAGTCAAGTATTTCAAGGTTTTTTTTTAATAACCTTTCTAAACCATCTCCATGTGCTGGCATATACTTACTTACTGCTAGCCTTTCTCCACAGACGTCTTGTCTGGTTGCTCTTGGCATACGCCTCTCTCATATTCCTCCAGGAGTCCCTGTCCAGAGCCTGTCTAGAAAACGGGCAAGGTTGGCAAACAGGTTGTGTAATGTCAGGCAATATAAAATAGTATTTGCTTGTAATCACGTAACCCTTAATGCTGTACTCCCTTTTTGGCGAAAATTGTATTGCCGAATTTCACTTGGCAACCAACTTTTCGCCAAAGTTTCATTTGACAAACCAATCGTTACCAAATAATTATTTCGCAACCATTTCATTTCCCAACCCCATAGTTGGGAAATGAAAATGACGTACTAGGTTGGGTTAGGTTAGGTTGGATTATGTAAAGTTGCGAAATGAAATTCGGCCAAATGAAACTTTGGCGAATAGGTTGCCAAGTGAAATTTTGCAATACAATTTTCGGCGAAAAGGCAGAGAACCATTCTTAATGTTTTATTATATTACATTACAGCTCTATACAACCACAGGAAAAAACGCTAAGTAAAGCTACAAGCGCACAATATTCTAAAAATGATTCTACAACATCTTTTATTCCACCCTCGTTTAACTTCCAAGATCCATTTAACTACGCTCAAAATACCCAGACTGAACAACATGGCTTCAACTACAACACACAAAATGGGTTTGGAAATGGTTATGTTAACTACCCACAAGAACAGCTTCTCATGGACCCTGTGGGGGATTCAGAAGTGTCACAAGAACAGCTGAATTTACTAAGGTTAGCAGCTCAAGAAATTGGCGGCGCACAATTTACCAGCCCTAACAAATATGATAATAAATACTATAATTTCTTTGAACCTAACCAAAGGAATTCCCTGCCAGAAACAAATATGTACAGTAACAACTTTAGACCAAACAGTCTGAATTTAGATAATAATTTCACAAACATGGACTATGCTCAAAGGTACCCCAATAAATTTGACAATTATGCCAAAGAGCAGAACCAAGAGCCTGCAGACCTACTAGCTTATTTAAACCAGCTAAACATAAACGTTACATTAGACCGCTCACCAGATGTACCAATGGACTTTAAAGGACAAATGGAAAATGGCCACTACCATAATGAGGAATTCAATAAAATGCAAGATGAAAGAAATAAGATGTTGTTCAATAGAAACTTCCAGCAACCACCAAAATTTAATGGCGAAAACAATTTCTACTTAAACGAAATGATGAAGCAGATGGGAGACCGCCCGCCACAGAACTTTGATTTTCAGGACACACCACCAAATTATAAGCCTAATGGGTTTCATCAAAACGATTTTATGCAGAGGCAGAATCACATGATGCCTAGAGAGAATTTTCAGGGCAATATGGATCAGAGGGGAAACTTTGAAGGCCAGAACAATGCACAGCAGGCCATGATGAGGCAGCAGGAGCTGGCCCGGCAGATGAATATACTCATGAGGAACCGGCCGCCTCCTAACCAATTAAATGTAGACGTGTCTTTCTTGCACGAAAACACACCTTTTAATCTTGGTAAGTATTCTATTTTTCTTCTGGGTTGTTGTAATTTCAATTTTGACTTAATTGAAATGACTGGATACAGTGATTTAAAGAAATTGATTGCTGTAGTAAATTATTCGCTTGACCTTTTGTTGTGCTGTGGCTGTGACTACAAAGGCTATTTTATTCTTCCTTTTTAGGGTTCCGTACCTCAAAAGGAAAAAACGGAACCCTTATAGGATCACTCGTGCGTCTGTCTGTCTGTCTGTCTGTCCGTCTGTCTGTCTGTTACAGCCTATTTTCTCCGAAACTAATGGACCAATTGATTTGAAATTTGGTATACATATGTACGTTTGTGACCCAAATACGGGCATGTAACGCAAACAAATGAATTTTAAACATGGGGGCCACTTTTGGGGGGTAAATGGAAAAAAAAAAAAGTTTTTCAGACTATATCGTGTTATATATCAAATGAAAGAGCTCATTGTGAGAATCTCAAATATATATTTTTTACAATTTTAGGATAAATAATTTAGAAGTTATTCAAGAAAATATGCAAAAAATGACCATTTTTGAAAAAAATAAACAAAATAGATATTTACCTATAGATTACAGGAAAACCTATTAGAAATCGTGAGTCGGACTTAATTACTTAGTTTTTGATCCGACCCCTATGGGTTTTTTAAAGACATTTCACTCACGTTTCACATACAAAATACATTGTTTAAATTGTGTAATATACGGAACCCTTGGAACGCGAGTCCGACTCGCACTTGGCTGGTTTTTTTCTTATTACGCTACTCCTGGTCTGAATGGCGATGGAGCCAGTAAGTGACCTCAGGACTTCTGTAATTTCATTTATTATGTAATGAACCAATATCTCATGGAATTTAGGCTAATAAGATAAGGAACTTCTTTCAGTTTTTTTACAGGTGACAAAAAATTCGATCTCATTGTCGTCATCTGTAAAAACAAGTTTATTTGGATAAAATATGTTTAATAAAACTTTTCCACGTCCCTGTTTTACAAAGTTTATTATAATATTTTCAGGTTTAGGAGCGTTGCTGGGGCCTAGTCCTCCTGTACCACCGCCAGTGTTGCCATCACCAATGATGGATTTACCTCTTCTAGCGCCATTCTACGCTATGAGGAACATCAGGTTAGTTTATGACTATTTTTAATGACACAACTATTAATTGACAGTTTATTCAGCGACACTTTCACAGATCAGAAAATGAGAGGTAAAAATACATTAATTAGAAATAAAAAATAATTAAAACATCATGCAGACTTCAGACATAAACTTATTTGAGTGACCCAGTCGCAAATGTTTTGTCAAAATATTTCGAGCCTTACAGCGGCTAATAGCGCCACCTACCCCACAATGAAATGTGCAGAGGAGGCTAACGCAAAATTGTAGTTTTTATATTTTTACATGTTTTAATCAAGGGCAAATACAATCAAAAAATTCACACGGATACTAGACTATTTGTAAGGGCATACTCCAACCAAAACCTTCATAGGTTGGCTCGATAGAAAATAATCACGAAAACATGTCTAATTTTCATTTCTTTTCAGTTGTATATAGTTACCCTGCATACCATAGCAGTATAAATTTAGTATAAAATAGCTACTTAGTGATATTGTCGAGGGATCTGACAAGGAAAATTTAAACAATATCATCGTCAGTCGTCATAACTGCCTGCCGGAAATAATAAATAAATAAATAGTATAGTTTCAGAGTAATTGAGATAGTAAAAGGTAAAAACTCGCACGATGGCAGTTTCTTCCGTCCCAAGTTTAGCGCGGTGCCATATTTTTGTCCCCTTTCTAATTTCTTGGCTTTACTCCTCTCTTAAAGTTGTAGTCTAAATATCACCATCCATCCCGGTTATTTCCAGAGGCTGTGCGACATCGTCGGGCATCCTGCACGCGCGCCTGGACGCGTGCTACGAGCAGTGGCGCCAGCTGGAGCGCGAGCGCAAGCGCACTGAGGCGCGTCTAGCGCTGGCCTACCCCGGCCGCGCCGTCTCCTCCTCCAACTCCATCCCCGTGCCGCGCCTGCCGCCCTGCCCCACCAGGGTCGACCGGCTCACGGTCGACATGCTGAGAGAGCATACTAAGGTACGCTGGCCTACCACGGCCGCGCCGTCTCCTCCTCCAACTCCATCCCCGTGCCGCGCCTGCCGCCCTGCCCCACCAGGGTCGACCGGCTCACGGTCGACATGCTGAGAGAGCATACTAAGGTACGCTGGCCTACCACGGCCGCGCCGTCTCCTCCTCCAACTCCATCCCCTAGCCGCGCCTGCCGCCCTGCCCCACCAGGGTCGACCGGCTCACGGTCGACATGCTGAGAGAGCATACTAAGGTACGCTGGCCTACCACGGCCGCGCCGTCTCCTCCTCCAACTCCATCCCCGTGCCGCGCCTGCCGCCCTGCCCCACCAGGGTCGACCGGCTCACGGTCGACATGCTGAGAGAGCATACTAAGGTACGCTGGCCTACCACGGCCGCGCCGTCTCCTCCTCCAACTCCATCCCCTAGCCGCGCCTGCCGCCCTGCCCCACCAGGGTCGACCGGCTCACGGTCGACATGCTGAGAGAGCATACTAAGGTACGCTGGCCTACCACGGCCGCGCCGTCTCCTCCTCCAACTCCATCCCCGTGCCGCGCCTGCCGCCCTGCCCCACCAGGGTCGACCGGCTCACGGTCGACATGCTGAGAGAGCATACTAAGGTACGCTGGCCTACCACGGCCGCGCCGTCTCCTCCTCCAACTCCATCCCCGTGCCGCGCCTGCCGCCCTGCCCCACCAGGGTCGACCGGCTCAAGGTCGACATGCTGAGAGAGCATACTAAGGTACGCTGGCCTACCACGGCCGCGCCGTCTCCTCCTCCAACTCCATCCCCGTGCCGCGCCTGCCGCCCTGCCCCACCAGGGTCGACCGGCTCACGGTCGACATGCTGAGAGAGCATACTAAGGTACGCTGGCCTACCACGGCCGCGCCGTCTCCTCCTCCAACTCCATCCCCGTGCCGCGCCTGCCGCCCTGCCCCACCAGGGTCGACCGGCTCACGGTCGACATGCTGAGAGAGCATACTAAGGTACGCTGGCCTACCACGGCCGCGCCGTCTCCTCCTCCAACTCCATCCCCGTGCCGCGCCTGCCGCCCTGCCCCACCAGGGTCGACCGGCTCACGGTCGACATGCTGAGAGAGCATACTAAGGTACGCTGGCCTACCACGGCCGCGCCGTCTCCTCCTCCAACTCCATCCCCGTGCCGCGCCTGCCGCCCTGCCCCACCGGGTCGACCGGCTCACGGTCGACATGCTGAGAGACCATACTAAGGTACGCTGGCCTACCATGGCCGCGCCGTCTCCTCCTCCAACTCCATCCCCGTGCCGCGCCTGCCGCCCTGCCCCACCAGGGTCGACCGGGTCACGGTCGACATGCTGAGAGAGCATACTAAGGTACGCTGGCCTACCACGGCCGCGCCGTCTCCTCCTCCAACTCCATCCCCGTGCCGCGCCTGCCGCCCTGCCCCACCAGGGTCGACCGGCTCAAGGTCGACATGCTGAGAGAGCATACTAAGGTACGCTGGCCTACCACGGCCGCGCCGTCTCCTCCTCCAACTCCATCCCCGTGCCGCGCCTGCCGCCCTGCCCCACCAGGGTCGACCGGCTCACGGTCGACATGCTGAGAGAGCATACTAAGGTACGCTGGCCTACCACGGCCGCGCCGTCTCCTCCTCCAACTCCATCCCCGTGCCGCGCCTGCCGCCCTGCCCCACCAGGGTCGACCGGCTCACGGTCGACATGCTGAGAGAGCATACTAAGGTACGCTGGCCTACCACGGCCGCGCCGTCTCCTCCTCCAACTCCATCCCCGTGCCGCGCCTGCCGCCCTGCCTCACCGGGTCGACCGGCTCACGGTCGACATGCTGAGAGAGCATACTAAGGTACGCTGGCCTACCATGGCCGCGCCGTCTCCTCCTCCAACTCCATCCCCGTGCCGCGCCTGCCGCCCTGCCCCACCAGGGTCGACCGGCTCACGGTCGACATGCTGAGAGAGCATACTAAGGTACGCTGGCCTACCACGGCCGCGCCGTCTCCTCCTCCAACTCCATCCCCGTGCCGCGCCTGCCGCCCTGCCCCACCAGGGTCAACCGGCTCACGGTCGACATGCTGAGAGAGCATACTAAGGTACGCTGGCCTACCACGGCCGCGCCGTCTCCTCCTCCAACTCCATCCCCGTGCCGCGCCTGCCGCCCTGCCCCACCGGGTCGACCGGCTCACGGTCGACATGCTGAGAGAGCATACTAAGGTACGCTGGCCTACCATGGCCGCGCCGTCTCCTCCTCCAACTCCATCCCCGTGCCGCGCCTGCCGCCCTGCCCCACCAGGGTCGACCGGCTCACGGTCGACATGCTGAGAGAGCATACTAAGGTACGCTGGCCTACCACGGCCGCGCCGTCTCCTCCTCCAACTCCATCCCCGTGCCGCGCCTGCCGCCCTGCCCCACCAGGGTCGACCGGCTCACGGTCGACATGCTGAGAGAGCATACTAAGGTACGCTGGCCTACCACGGCCGCGCCGTCTCCTCCTCCAACTCCATCCCCTTGCCGCGCCTGCCGCCCTGCCCCACCGGGTCGACCGGCTCACGGTCGACATGCTGAGAGAGCATACTAAGGTACGCTGGCCTACCATGGCCGCGCCGTCTCCTCCTCCAACTCCATCCCCGTGCCGCGCCTGCCGCCCTGCCCCACCAGGGTCGACCGGCTCACGGTCGACATGCTGAGAGAGCATACTAAGGTACGCTGGCCTACCACGGCCGCGCCGTCTCCTCCTCCAACTCCATCCCCGTGCCGCGCCTGCCGCCCTGCCCCACCAGGGTCGACCGGCTCAAGGTCGACATGCTGAGAGAGCATACTAAGGTACGCTGGCCTACCACGGCCGCGCCGTCTCCTCCTCCAACTCCATCCCCGTGCCGCGCCTGCCGCCCTGCCCCACCAGGGTCGACCGGCTCAAGGTCGACATGCTGAGAGAGCATACTAAGGTACGCTGGCCTACCACGGCCGCGCCGTCTCCTCCTCCAACTCCATCCCCGTGCCGCGCCTGCCGCCCTGCCCCACCAGGGTCGACCGGCTCACGGTCGACATGCTGAGAGAGCATACTAAGGTACGCTGGCCTACCACGGCCGCGCCGTCTCCTCCTCCAACTCCATCCCCGTGCCGCGCCTGCCGCCCTGCCCCACCAGGGTCGACCGGCTCAAGGTCGACATGCTGAGAGAGCATACTAAGGTACGCTGGCCTACCACGGCCGCGCCGTCTCCTCCTCCAACTCCATCCCCGTGCCGCGCCTGCCGCCCTGCCCCACCAGGGTCGACCGGCTCACGGTCGACATGCTGAGAGAGCATACTAAGGTACGCTGGCCTACCACGGCCGCGCCGTCTCCTCCAACTCCATCCCCGTGCCGCGCCTGCCGCCCTGCCCCACCAGGGTCGACCGGCTGACGGTCGACATGCTGAGAGAGCATACTAAGGTACGCTGGCCTACCACGGCCGCGCCGTCTCCTCCTCCAACTCCATCCCCGTGCCGCGCCTGCCGCCCTGCCCCACCGGGTCGACCGGCTCACGGTCGACATGCTGAGAGAGCATACTAAGGTACGCTGGCCTACCATGGCCGCGCCGTCTCCTCCTCCAACTCCATCCCCGTGCCGCGCCTGCCGCCCTGCCCCACCGGGTCGACCGGCTCACGGTCGACATGCTGAGAGAGCATACTAAGGTACGCTGGCCTACCATGGCCGCGCCGTCTCCTCCTCCAACTCCATCCCCGTGCCGCGCCTGCCGCCCTGCCCCACCAGGGTCGACCGGCTCACGGTCGACATGCTGAGAGAGCATACTAAGGTACGCTGGCCTACCACGGCCGCGCCGTCTCCTCCTCCAACTCCATCCCCGTGCCGCGCCTGCCGCCCTGCCCCACCAGGGTCGACCGGCTCACGGTCGACATGCTGAGAGAGCATACTAAGGTACGCTGGCCTACCACGGCCGCGCCGTCTCCTCCTCCAACTCCATCCCCGTGCCGCGCCTGCCGCCCTGCCCCACCGGGTCGACCGGCTCACGGTCGACATGCTGAGAGAGCATACTAAGGTACGCTGGCCTACCATGGCCGCGCCGTCTCCTCCTCCAACTCCATCCCCGTGCCGCGCCTGCCGCCCTGCCCCACCAGGGTCGACCGGCTCACGGTCGACATGCTGAGAGAGCATACTAAGGTACGCTGGCCTACCACGGCCGCGCCGTCTCCTCCTCCAACTCCATCCCCGTGCCGCGCCTGCCGCCCTGCCCCACCAGGGTCGACCGGCTCACGGTCGACATGCTGAGAGAGCATACTAAGGTACGCTGGCCTACCACGGCCGCGCCGTCTCCTCCTCCAACTCCATCCCCGTGCCGCGCCTGCCGCCCTGCCCCACCAGGGTCGACCGGCTCAAGGTCGACATGCTGAGAGAGCATACTAAGGTACGCTGGCCTACCACGGCCGCGCCGTCTCCTCCTCCAACTCCATCCCCGTGCCGCGCCTGCCGCCCTGCCCCACCAGGGTCGACCGGCTCACGGTCGACATGCTGAGAGAGCATACTAAGGTACGCTGGCCTACCACGGCCGCGCCGTCTCCTCCAACTCCATCCCCGTGCCGCGCCTGCCGCCCTGCCCCACCAGGGTCGACCGGCTGACGGTCGACATGCTGAGAGAGCATACTAAGGTACGCTGGCCTACCACGGCCGCGCCGTCTCCTCCTCCAACTCCATCCCCGTGCCGCGCCTGCCGCCCTGCCCCACCGGGTCGACCGGCTCACGGTCGACATGCTGAGAGAGCATACTAAGGTACGCTGGCCTACCATGGCCGCGCCGTCTCCTCCTCCAACTCCATCCCCGTGCCGCGCCTGCCGCCCTGCCCCACCGGGTCGACCGGCTCACGGTCGACATGCTGAGAGAGCATACTAAGGTACGCTGGCCTACCATGGCCGCGCCGTCTCCTCCTCCAACTCCATCCCCGTGCCGCGCCTGCCGCCCTGCCCCACCAGGGTCGACCGGCTCACGGTCGACATGCTGAGAGAGCATACTAAGGTACGCTGGCCTACCACGGCCGCGCCGTCTCCTCCTCCAACTCCATCCCCGTGCCGCGCCTGCCGCCCTGCCCCACCAGGGTCGACCGGCTCACGGTCGACATGCTGAGAGAGCATACTAAGGTACGCTGGCCTACCACGGCCGCGCCGTCTCCTCCTCCAACTCCATCCCCGTGCCGCGCCTGCCGCCCTGCCCCACCGGGTCGACCGGCTCACGGTCGACATGCTGAGAGAGCATACTAAGGTACGCTGGCCTACCATGGCCGCGCCGTCTCCTCCTCCAACTCCATCCCCGTGCCGCGCCTGCCGCCCTGCCCCACCAGGGTCGACCGGCTCACGGTCGACATGCTGAGAGAGCATACTAAGGTACGCTGGCCTACCACGGCCGCGCCGTCTCCTCCTCCAACTCCATCCCCGTGCCGCGCCTGCCGCCCTGCCCCACCAGGGTCGACCGGCTCACGGTCGACATGCTGAGAGAGCATACTAAGGTACGCTGGCCTACCACGGCCGCGCCGTCTCCTCCTCCAACTCCATCCCCGTGCCGCGCCTGCCGCCCTGCCCCACCAGGGTCGACCGGCTCAAGGTCGACATGCTGAGAGAGCATACTAAGGTACGCTGGCCTACCACGGCCGCGCCGTCTCCTCCTCCAACTCCATCCCCGTGCCGCGCCTGCCGCCCTGCCCCACCAGGGTCGACCGGCTCACGGTCGACATGCTGAGAGAGCATACTAAGGTACGCTGGCCTACCACGGCCGCGCCGTCTCCTCCTCCAACTCCATCCCCGTGCCGCGCCTGCCGCCCTGCCCCACCAGGGTCGACCGGCTCACGGTCGACATGCTGAGAGAGCATACTAAGGTACGCTGGCCTACCACGGCCGCGCCGTCTCCTCCTCCAACTCCATCCCCGTGCCGCGCCTGCCGCCCTGCCCCACCAGGGTCGACCGGCTCACGGTCGACATGCTGAGAGAGCATACTAAGGTACGCTGGCCTACCACGGCCGCGCCGTCTCCTCCTCCAACTCCATCCCCGTGCCGCGCCTGCCGCCCTGCCCCACCGGGTCGACCGGCTCACGGTCGACATGCTGAGAGAGCATACTAAGGTACGCTGGCCTACCATGGCCGCGCCGTCTCCTCCTCCAACTCCATCCCCGTGCCGCGCCTGCCGCCCTGCCCCACCAGGGTCGACCGGCTCACGGTCGACATGCTGAGAGAGCATACTAAGGTACGCTGGCCTACCACGGCCGCGCCGTCTCCTCCTCCAACTCCATCCCCGTGCCGCGCCTGCCGCCCTGCCCCACCAGGGTCGACCGGCTCACGGTCGACATGCTGAGAGAGCATACTAAGGTACGCTGGCCTACCACGGCCGCGCCGTCTCCTCCTCCAACTCCATCCCCGTGCCGCGCCTGCCGCCCTGCCCCACCAGGGTCGACCGGCTCAAGGTCGACATGCTGAGAGAGCATACTAAGGTACGCTGGCCTACCACGGCCGCGCCGTCTCCTCCTCCAACTCCATCCCCGTGCCGCGCCTGCCGCCCTGCCCCACCAGGGTCGACCGGCTCACGGTCGACATGCTGAGAGAGCATACTAAGGTACGCTGGCCTACCACGGCCGCGCCGTCTCCTCCTCCAACTCCATCCCCGTGCCGCGCCTGCCGCCCTGCCCCACCAGGGTCGACCGGCTCAAGGTCGACATGCTGAGAGAGCATACTAAGGTACGCTGGCCTACCACGGCCGCGCCGTCTCCTCCTCCAACTCCATCCCCGTGCCGCGCCTGCCGCCCTGCCCCACCAGGGTCGACCGGCTCACGGTCGACATGCTGAGAGAGCATACTAAGGTACGCTGGCCTACCACGGCCGCGCCTGCCGCCCTGCCCCACCAGGGTCGACTGGCTGACGGTCGACATGCTGAGAGAGCATACTAAGATACGCTGGCCTACCCCGGCCGCGCCGTCTCCTCCTCCAACTCCATCCCCGTGCCGCGCCTGCCGCCCTGCCCCACCAGGGGTCGAATGTTACATGCTACTTAGCCCTTTGAACGCCATGCCTATTACGCGGCACGTTATCGCGAACTGAAACAAACTTGACAAGCTATAAAAAACAGTGAAAGCGAACTACGATTTAGATTAGACGTACCAGCGTCAGCTGCCTGTCTAAATGAAATAATAAATAAGTAAATTGAGTAAACAATTTTAACATTAAGGAACCTTCATAAAACACAGGAACGCATAAGAAATCTTTTAGATGTATTTGCCATGCTAAACTCGCAGGCGCTTTTTTACTTTTTTTATTCCTAGCTTGTATGTGTCAGACAGAGACATTACACGTGTGTTAAGATCTATAGCCGTTTATTAATTTTTTACTCCTGTATTACTCCAAAACATGGTCCTGGAACGAACCGGATTGAACATTACAGCCAATAATCCAGATTATATAATATAAGGAGCTGACAAGTGAATAAGTTAAGAAATTCGTCCGACAAGAGCAAGAGATCAAGCTGACTTGGGAAAGGAGGATTCTGAGATCGTGTTCATGTGGGATTACTGGACTTGAAGACAGAGTTAAGCCTTCAGTATTCTTAATTTTCACCCATCACTCGTCATACAGGTAGTAATTATACGATTTAATACGGTTAGTATCATTTTAATTGTTTAACTTAACCACATGTACCTAACAGTTAGGTTAACCTTTGTCGCGTCAGATTACTATTTCACTTTAATTTTATTTCGTAATTAGTTAATTTGTATTAGTTATTCACTGATATTTGCCTAGGCTTTTAATTAACTAATAAATCTACGAACTGTGAATTTAGTAAATCATTATTTAACTGGACGATTAGACATAGGTAGGTGTTAAATAAAACAATAGGTTAGTTTTCACCAGCATCTAATTAAATAATTGTTATGAAACATTAAATTTAGATACAATTATTGGTGTTAAAACTTAAACTAAGTAAATAAAATAAATATACACTTAAATAAACTGTTAACTTAGGCATCAACTGTACTATCATACATTTCTTATACATTTAAGTTAATCTAGCATTGTATAACATTTCAGTTGACAACACACGCCTCTCAAAATGTCCGAAGAAAAGGATTTAATCAAAAAACGTGGCAGTTACAAGGGCCGGCTAACTAACTTCTCAAACTACGTGAATTCTTTGGAAAGTTCTTCACTTACCTCAGTAGCCGCCAATGAGTTGCAGTTACGAATCAGTAGAATGGAAAATGTATTTAGTGAGTACGATGCAGTGCAGTTAGACTTAGAATGTTTGTCGGCAAGCATTGACATTCAGTTACCTGAGCGAACTGAGTTCGAAACCCAGTACTTTAGTGCAATTGCTAAAGCACAAGATATTTTAAATTCATTTCATAAAAAGCAAGAAGAACTGGGTAGCGAACGTGCAAGTATTTCTAGTGCTAGCAATCATAGGCTAGTTAAACTTCCCGTCATACAGTTGCCTAAATTTTCAGGCTCTTATGAAAATTGGCTCGAGTTCCACGACACATTCCTAAGCCTGATTCATTCAAATGACGAAATTGACGAAATAAATAAGTTTCACTATTTGAGATCGTCATTGGAGGGGTCGGCAGCAGTGGTTGTTAAATCGGTCGAATTTTGTTCTAAAAATTATCAAACTGCATGGAAACTCCTGTGTGATCGTTTCGATAACAAGCGTTTATTGCTACAAAATCATGTTTCAGCAATCTTTAATATCGAAACAATTACCAAGGAGTCTTCATTTGCGTTAAAACGTATGATCGACCAATTGAACAAAAACTTGCTTGCCTTGGAATCGCTCGGCGAACCAGTAAAACAATGGGATACGTTGCTTATTTACATTGTGTCACATAGGTTAGACGCTAAGTCGTACCGGGAATGGGAAGAATACAAAGGTCGCTTAGATAAAGATAAGCCAATTACTCTGGAAGCCTTTTTAACATTCATGCGAAATCGTTCCGATTTATTAGAAACGTTGGAACTGTCCACAAATAACACTGCCGGTCGTGGTAACACTTCTCACAAAAACACTCCGAAACTTAAAACCCTGTCCGTACAAGATACAAAACAGAACACTGTCGCTAAGTGCCCTAAATGCAGCGGTGAACATTATTTACCTAGTTGTTTACAGTTTCTCGCCCTAAGTAACGCTGCGCGATTGGAATTGCTACCGAGTTTAAAGGTATGCTATAATTGTTTACGCGGTGGTCACTACGCTAATCATTGCAAAAAGCCGGGATGCAAATTATGTAAGCGAAAACATAGCACGTTAGTTCATGTTACAGATTGCAAATCTAGATCGAGCGGTGACTGCGCGTCCGGCCGCGGCGAGGAGGATAATTTAACTAAAAATAATAAATCGATTTTTCCTGTTAATCAATTATCACCTGCCGCGCCCGTCGCATCTCATTCTGGCTTAGGAAATGTTTCATATGATTCCTCGCTCGCTCCTGTACAGACATTATCGGCGCAAATGGCACAAGGGAAACATGGTATGCTCGCAACTGCATTAGTAAAGGTTTACGACAGCAACAATAAAGAGTATGTCGCTCGCGCCATGTTAGACAATGGTAGTTTTGCATGCCTAATATCTCAGGGTTTCTGTGAGAAATTAAACTTACCAACGAATCAAATTAATACGTCTGTTCTTGGTATAAATAAACAGACTTCTAAAATAGGAGAAATGTGTCTACTTCCTATTAAATCTTTAAATGACACATATTCAGTAACAGTAAACTGTTACGTTCTGCCATCCCTTACTGATGACGTCCCATGTCGTCAAATTGATTTGAGGGATCTTAATATCCCAAGCGACATTTGTTTGGCTGATCCAAACTTTTATAAACCTGCACCGGTCGACATAATCTTAGGATCTGAAGTGTTTTGGGACTCGTTTCCTACACAGCCTCAGATCATCAGACTAGGTCTAGAGCTTCCGATGCTCTGTGAAACTCGCTTTGGCTTTTTGGTTGCTGGTCGGGCAATTACCGACCATCTGCCTTCCAGTATGCAGTGTTTTTTTGCTTCTGGTCTCTCGCACACAGGTAATAATGATTTAAAATGTAACGACGACATCCAAACCCAATTAACGCGGTTTTGGCAGCTCGAAGAAGTTAGCCATAAGTCGTCTCATTATTCACCTGAGGAGAAAATGTGCGAAGAACATTTCGTTGAAAATACTACGCGGCTAGCCGACGGACGATTCTGTGTCAGGCTTCCTTTAAAACAAAGCGAAAGTGTCCTAGGCGACTCATTTCAACGCGCAAAGCATTGCATGCTATCATTGGAACGCAGAATTAAAACCAAGCCCTCTTTTAAAGGTTTATATACTGATTTCATGGCAGAGTATGAAAGTTTGGGTCACATGTCGCATGGTAGGCAGATCTCAGGGGAAGAAAAGGGTTATATAATACCCCACTTTGGAATTTTGCGTGACAATAGCTCCACGACGAAACTCCGTGTTGTGTATGACGCTAGCAGCCCGTCTACCTCAGGTGTTAGTCTGAATGACATCCAGATGGTCGGACCCACTGTGCAAGACGACCTTCTGTCTATTCTTATTAGATTTAGGCAGCACCGGTACATCATTTCTTCGGACGTGGAGAAAATGTACCGTCAGATATGGGTGCACCCTGACGACCGCCACCTTCAAAAAATTCTTTGGCGCAGCTCTGAGACCAAGCCACTATTAGTGCACGAGCTCAATACTGTCTCCTATGGGACAGCCAGTGCTCCCTTCCTAGCCACCAGGTGTCTCAAACAAATAGGTTTGGATTGTGACGATGAGAAAGTCAAAGAAGTCATCGTTCACGATTTTTATGTAGACGACCTGCTGACAGGAGGAGATGAGCTTACGGCAGTGGAAGAGATTCGCCATAAAGTGAATCAAGCACTTTCTTCAGCAGGAATGAACCTGCGTAAGTGGAAGTCAAACGAGCCTCGCCTTCTATGTGAACCCTCTCAATCCTCTGTGGATTTGAATATAGGATCAAATGAGCCCAGCAAAACGTTAGGCTTAGGCTGGCATCCTGAGTCTGATGAGCTGTATTTTCCAATAGGAAAACTAGTTCCCAAAGGAAATACCAAGCGCGACATGCTCTCAGTGATTGCTCAGATCTTCGATCCGTTAGGACTTTTGTCTCCGGTCGTAATCACCATGAAGATGCTACTGCAGCGGTTGTGGCTTCAAAAGATTACGTGGGAAGAAGAACTGTCTCCAGAGATTACCAAACAATGGGTAGAACTCTTGGATGGATTGCCGGCACTGAATGATATTAGAGTCCCTCGTCATGTCATTTGCAACTCACACATAGCCTTTGATCTACACATTTTCTCAGACGCATCTGAACGCGCGTACGGCGCTTGTGTGTACGTACGTAGTGTAGACAAAGAAGGTCAGGTGTTCGTTAGGTTATTGATCGCAAAAAGTCGAGTTAGTCCAATTAAACCGACGACTATACCTAAACTTGAATTGTGTGGCGCTCTCGTTAGTGCTCATCTGTATGACAAGGTCATGACTTCACTTAGAGCTCAGGTCAGAAGCACGACATTCTGGACCGACTCGACTATAGTGTTAGGTTGGCTTAAGATGATGCCGAGTAGGTTGCAACCCTTTGTGCGGAACCGAGTGTCGGACATTTTAGAAATCACCGGCAGTTGTACTTGGAGGCATGTTCCAACAGACCAAAACCCAGCGGACTTAATTTCCCGTGGAGTGCATGCAAACGTTATAGACTCGTTAGATTTGTGGTGGTCGGGTCCCAGTTTCTTGCAGCAAGACGTGGCTCAGTGGCCCTTTAATCCTATCACAAAGCAATGCGATGAGCTGCCTGAAACCCGCGTTGAGGTTTCATTGCACGTTAACATAACTCATGAGCCATTAATAGATTTCAATCGTTTCTCGAATCTCTCGCGGCTCATTCGTGCTATTGCTTACGCTCTTCGCTTCATTAAAAAATGCCGAAAAAATGAAGCGTCGACGTCGTCCACGTACCTCAATCATGACGAATTAAATGATTCATTAAAGGTGATTACCAAATTCAGTCAGAGCAAATCATTTTCAGAATATGATATATTAGCCAAAAAACAAAATTTGCCAAAAAAGAGTAAGCTCTTAAAATTCAACCCATTCCTAGACAACGACAACTTAATGCGTGTGGGAGGCCGTCTTTCCAATTCAGAATTTCCGTACGAGAAAAAACATCCCATTATTTTACAGTCCACACATCGATTCACAAAATTATTATTTAATAAGGAACATAAAAGGCTTCTCCATGCACCGCCTCAGCTGTTGTTAGCAACAATTAAGGAAACCTATTGGCCCATAGGAGGTCGTAATTTGGCAAAGGCTTGCTACCATCAGTGTGTGCGTTGTAAAATTATGAAAGGACAAGTAATTGCTCCACTGATGGGGAATTTGCCAAATTCTCGGTTGTCACCTGGAGGCTACCCGTTTAGGAATGTGGGCGTGGACTACGCAGGTCCACTCATGGCAGCCAGCCGTCAAGGTCGTGGTTGCGCACTAGTTAAAGTTTATGTTGCTATTTTTATATGCTTCACAACCAAGGCGATACATTTAGAATTGGTGGGAGATTTAACTAGTAAAACTTACTTGCTGGCACTGTCTCGCTTTATGTCTCGCCGGGGACAGCCAGACAACATTTACTCCGATAACGGCACTGCATTTGTCGGAGCCTATAATGAAATTACAAAGTTTCTGAAGGAAAACTGCAACTCTTTGGCTGAGACGTTGGCTAGTAAAAACACTAGATTTCATTTTCTGCCTGCTTATGCACCTCACTTCGGGGGTCTTTGGGAGGCGGGTGTCAAATCAGTTAAATTTCATTTGCATCGAGTGTTGGGAAATTGTAACTTAACCTATGAACAGCTTAACTCTACACTCATCAATATTGAAGCCCTGTTGAATTCTCGGCCACTCACGCCTCTGTCATCACACCCGGACGATCTCTCAGCGCTCACCCCTGGACATTTTCTTGTCGGACGCTCACTCACCTCATTGCCGGTGCAGGATCTGCGGGACCACACTTACCAGCATCTGACACGATTCCACCGAATCGAACAGCTCCGTCAACATTTCTGGGCTCGGTGGACTAAAGAGTACGTCCCAGAACTGCAACAGCGTGTCAAGTGGAGACTCAACCACGATTCCCTCAAAAATAATACCCTCGTTGTGCTGAAGGAGGACAATCTTCCTCCGTTGAAATGGAGACTGGGACGCATTGTAGCCATTCACTCTGGACAGGATGGTATATCACGAGTGGCTGACGTGAAGACAGCTGGAGGAGTCGTTCGACGCGCTTTCAGCAAGATTTGTCCTCTTCCTGTGGCTACCGATTCTGCTTGAAAGGCTTCTTTCAACCCCGGGGGCATGTTTAAATCTAAGCAAGAAATCTTTTAGATGTATTTGCCATGCTAAACTCGCAGGCGCTTTTTTACTTTTTTTATTCCTAGCTTGTATGTGTCAGACAGAGACATTACACGTGTGTTAAGATCTATAGCCGTTTATTAATTTTTTACTCCTGTATTACTCCAAAACAAATTTCACGCGCTGCGCCCTGGCATTGAATCCGTTAACCTGTAGTGAAAGCCTGAAATCTTAAAAAATTGTTACGCATATATTTCCAGGTACTAACCCTAATGGGTAAGATGGAGACGCTGCGGGCGAGCGTGTGCGTGGCGCAGAACAAGAAGGGCAAGGAGGAGGCCAGGATCACGGTGCTGAAGCGGGGCCAGGACCAGCCCGAGCACCAGCACGCGGACCCCGACGCCTTCCAGCCCGCCTCGTGGAAGGACGACGTCAACAATCTCTCGGAAATGTCAGTATCCAATGGATTAGGATAGAAAAAAAAACTCTTAAATGGACGGCAAGGTCGACTTTGCACAGTCAGTAATTGATTTAGTAGTTATCTATAAAACTCCCGTGAGACTCAAACATATTAGATTATTTTAAACCGGGTCACTGTCGGTGGTCAGTGTGGTCCGGCCTTTAGCAAGTGACTCAGTGAGTGTTGTGTGCGATTCGACATTTGACAAACGCAATACGGAGGGTAGAGCTATCCTAGCAACGGTGACGTCGCCGGCACCGCCGACGCCGTCTGTCGTGAACGGCCGGGCGAGTCGGGCTTTGGCCCGCAGTACACGCCGCGCCCTCGACCAGTGAAGACGTGTCGTGTCTCCGTGAAGACGGTCCTCGTAAATTGGACCGAAACATGTCGAGCTATTCGACTTAATAATACGTGAGTGACCCGGTTTTAAATAATCTAATATGATTTAGTAGTTACTTTTTAGATATCGGCAAACGAAAGGTTAGCACGCATACTCATACGTCATGGTCGTATGGTTAAAAGGCCAAAATATTCCAACCGCAGCGGTCGAAAGCGAGGTTACAAATAAAGAGAAGGCCAAATAGGAATCCCTTCCGTTCCTTCTTAAGCACTAGCTCGGCGGTGAGCCGGCGCCGCGCACCATGGCCGGGACGGCTTCCACCCTGTCAAGCAATGCTTCCAACCACCAAAAAGCCAGAAAGAACAGGAGTGCTTTAAGATAAAACCTTTCTGAGGATTTATTGAACATTATTTTCTTTAAAGTTGTTTGTTTACAGCGCCCCACACAGCGAAGTAGAGAGTGCCATGTTGTCGTGGCGCAGCGCCGTCGCCGCCGTGCAGGCCGCGCGCCGCCGCGAGCTCGCGCAGCCGCGCTATATCCGCACCGACCGTGAGTACCGTAGTCGTACACACTGCACACTACCCACACTCGCGCAGCCGCGCTACATCCGCACCGACCGTGAGTACCGTAGTCGTACACACTGCACACTACCCACACTCGCGCAGCCGCGCTACATCCGCACCGACCGTGAGTACCGTAGTCGTACACACTGCACACTACCCACACTCGCGCAGCCGCGCTACATCCGCACATAAATATAAAAATATAAACTAAACGTGTATAAAACTACCTACTGAAACCCATCCCGGGCTGTCCCCGACGCAAAGGTGCCCATCACGCCAGCTGCGTTGCCGCATTGGATTGCGATGGACATCCTTTGCATCAGGAAAAACCCGGAGCGGGGGTCAAGACCTCTTTCACCTCTTTTACTATTACCTATGTACCTAGTATTACGTAATAAATGCTTCTTTTGTATAAAATAAAAATAACAATAATGAATTCCATTCATAACGAGGCCAAGCAATTTTGCCGCTTGCCGTACAATAATACGGCGTATGTAGACTAGGTTTTCTATTTAATTGAAATTATAACAATTGAGCCACTAATGAGCGACCTACGAATTTGTAATTCAAACCGACCGTTTTCGGTTTTAGGCTTTCGTATCCGCTCCTGTGCTCGGTCGGGTCGCGTATAACGTGTTACAGTTTATTTTATGTTCAATGTTATACCTTAGGGAGTACCTTAGGTATAACATTGAACATGAACACAACACAGGTCGTCAGCCAAAATAAAATCATATCGAACAAGTAAAATATATTTGTTTCCAGCCATCCTGCAACTGGCGGAGGCGGTGAAGCAGCTGGGGTGTAGCGCGCGGCGCGCGCGCTGCGCCATGTGGTGCGACCTCACGCTCACCGTGGCGCTCGCACCGGGGCATGCCTCCCCGCCCACCCCGGCCAGCACCGCCAAGGTAAGCCATGTGGTGCGACCTCACGCTCACCGTGGCGCTCGCACCGGGGCATGCCTCCCCGCCCACCCCGGCCAGCACCGCCAAGGTAAGCCATGTGGACGCGACCTCACGCTCACCGTGGCGCTCGCACCGGGGCATGCCTCCCCGCCCACCCCGGCCAGCACCGCCAAGGTAAGCCATGTGGCCGCGACCTCACGCTCACCGTGGCGCTCGCACCGGGGCATGCCTCCCCGGCCACCCCGGCCAGCACCGCCAAGGTAAGCCATGTGGACGCGACCTCACGCTCACCGTGGCGCTCGCACCGGGGCATGCCTCCCCGCCCACCCCGGCCAGCACCGCCAAGGTAAGCCATGTGGTGCGACCTCACGCTCACCGTGGCGCTCGCACCGGGGCATGCCTCCCCGCCCACCCCGGCCAGCACCGCCAAGGTAAGCCGTGTGGTGCGACCTCACGCTCACCGTGGCGCTCGCACCGGGGTATGCCTCCCCGCCCACCCCGGCCAGCACCGCCAAGGTAAGCCATGTGGTGCGACCTCACGCTCACCGTGGCGCTCGCACCGGGGCATGCCTCCCCGCCCACCCCGGCCAGCACCGCCAAGGTAAGCCATGTGGACGCGACCTCACGCTCACCGTGGCGCTCGCACCGGGGCATGCCTCCCCGCCCACCCCGGCCAGCACCGCCAAGGTAAGCCGTGTGGTGCGACCTCACGCTCACCGTGGCGCTCGCATCGGGGCATGCCTCCCCGCCCACCCCGGCCAGCACCGCCAAGGTAAGCCATGTGGTGCGACCTCACGCTCACCGTGGCGCTCGCACCGGGGCATGCCTCCCCGCCCACCCCGGCCAGCACCGCCAAGGTAAGCCATGTGGTGCGACCTCACGCTCACCGTGGCGCTCGCACCGGGGCATGCCTCCCCGCCCACCCCGGCCAGCACCGCCAAGGTAAGCCATGTGGACGCGACCTCACGCTCACCGTGGCGCTCGCACCGGGGCATGCCTCCCCGCCCACCCCGGCCAGCACCGCCAAGGTAAGCCGTGTGGTGCGACCTCACGCTCACCGTGGC
This sequence comes from Cydia strobilella, assembly GCF_947568885.1. Classification (NCBI taxonomy): domain Eukaryota; kingdom Metazoa; phylum Arthropoda; class Insecta; order Lepidoptera; family Tortricidae; genus Cydia; species Cydia strobilella. The sequence continues at coordinate 15,894,417 of NC_086042.1, read as the reverse complement.
GCTCGCACCGGGGCATGCCTCCCCGCCCACCCCGGCCAGCACCGCCAAGGTAAGCCATGTGGTGCGACCTCACGCTCACCGTGGCGCTCGCACCGGGGCATGCCTCCCCGCCCACCCCGGCCAGCACCGCCAAGGTAAGCCATGTGGACGCGACCTCACGCTCACCGTGGCGCTCGCACCGGGGCATGCCTCCCCGCCCACCCCGGCCAGCACCGCCAAGGTAAGCCGTGTGGTGCGACCTCACGCTCACCGTGGCGCTCGCACCGGGGCATGCCTCCCCGCCCACCCCGGCCAGCACCGCCAAGGTAAGCCATGTGGTGCGACCTCACGCTCACCGTGGCGCTCGCACCGGGGCATGCCTCCCCGCCCACCCCGGCCAGCACCGCCAAGGTAAGCCATGTGGTGCGACCTCACGCTCACCGTGGCGCTCGCACCGGGGCATGCCTCCCCGCCCACCCCGGCCAGCACCGCCAAGGTAAGCCATGTGGACGCGACCTCACGCTCACCGTGGCGCTCGCACCGGGGCATGCCTCCCCGCCCACCCCGGCCAGCACCGCCAAGGTAAGCCATGTGGTGCGACCTCACGCTCACCGTGGCGCTCGCACCGGGGCATGCCTCCCCGCCCACCCCGGCCAGCACCGCCAAGGTAAGCCATGTGGACGCGACCTCACGCTCACCGTGGCGCTCGCACCGGGGCATGCCTCCCCGCCCACCCCGGCCAGCACCGCCAAGGTAAGCCATGTGGTGCGACCTCACGCTCACCGTGGCGCTCGCACCGGGGCAAAGACTACGTGACAAAATCCGGGCATGCAGCATAATCTGGTATAACTTTTTACCGAATGCACATAGTTAAGCGGTTATTTTATTTTAATAATCTGTAACTATAGTACATCTACTGAAAATACAACAATATTACAATAATTGGGCTTGTGTGAGTTTTCGCTGAGTAGATTTTTGAACAGCGTTTTTTGATAATCTTCACTCGCTTCCTGCTATAATGCCACAATTTAATATAATTTTTTATAGACTGTTTTATGCTCATTAGAATGTCGTCTTTCCAAAAAAAAAATTTAAACTTTTCTACTTGAGGTCAGGAAGACTCGACTCCAAGCACTGAAAGTCGTTTTTATATGGGAGGCGTTTTATAGGTATCCGTAATTCCGTAATAGGAATATTGAAAGTGTTGAATATTGCCTTACCCATAAAACTCGGAATTTCAAATTGTCCATTTTGGTAATCCACTGGGTTTTGCTAAATTGCTTTACCGTCTGGCTTCACGAAGCCGACGCGTATGCCCTCATGTGTATTTCCAACAGAAATATCTTCTTTCACTACAAAATTTCCGTTTATAAGAGTATTTCCTGTTCGTCGTATATGTTTCCAAGTTCAAATTCAAAAGGAATGTAAGAAGCAAATGGCAGATTGGGATTCACACATTGGCTTATATTTACTAAAGTAAGTAAATATGCCGAAGACGTTTTGAAGTGAGTTAGGACAATGATGTAGATTAATAATCCCATATTGACGTTGCTGCGGCGATAAGTGATACTGAGCCACTTGGATCAGAATGGTAGACTGAATAGGTATTAAATAAATAAATAAAATAAAAATAAAAATGTTATTTATTTAGGGGTCAACCCTTTACATTAAAATTAATTATTTTAATGTAAAGGGTTGACCCCTAAATAAATAACATTATAATTTGTAGTACAACCGGATTAAGTCTCACCTCGAAATCCTTCCAAAGATATGAAATTTGGTATGTATGTTAATTAAAGGTCTCTTTTTCATGTCCACACTTTTTGACATTTGGGGACCTCGAGGAATCGCAGCCATCTTGGAAAATGTGTACCATCCTGGAGAAATTTGCATTTTACTCTAAATATACGTTCTCTATGAAAATATGGTGTAAGGAAACATTAAAGCTTATTAAATTCTACACAAAAAAGTCCTAGATAACTTTGCGGAAAAAATACATCTTGTTATAGAAAATAATAGCTGAATCCAGATTTAGCGCTTATACCCTTTCAGGGGATATTATCTTAATATGAAAATTGGAGGAATATGAATTCCACTTTTGTCTATACATTTTTATATTATTATTATATTGTATTGTTTAATACACTAGCAGCTGAAAGCTGATGCGTGTATATCACTGCACTTGTTTTTTTTACTATTAGGTCTATTAGTGTTCATTTTGTTAGTTGTTTTAAGTGTTTGTCAAGTCTGTTTTTAAAGGTGTTCACTGAAGGAGCACATAAGCCTCTGGTAATTTATTCCACTCGCGTACGACGCGGTTTGATAGAAAGTGCTTCCTAGGATTGCTTGTGCTGGGAACTCGAATAATCTTTAAGCTGTGGCCTCTTAGACGATTATTCTTGCTCATAACAAACAGGTCCTTTAGTTCAGGTAAGTCATAATGATCATGTATGATCTTGAATGTTTCAATGAGGTCACCACGCAGTCTTCTTCGCTCCAGGGTTGTCAAGCCAAGATTGGCAAGCCTTTGGTCATATGGCTTATTACGTAATCCATATACCATCTTAGTTGACCTGCGTTGCACCTTTTCAAGTAAAGTTATATCCCTCTGAAAGTATGGACTCCAAATTTGGTAAGCATATTCCAGAAGAGGCCTTATGTACGTCTTATATAGTTTTAGAAACAGTGCTTTATCAATTGTCTTGAAGGTCTTCCGTATAAGGTATACTAGTGAGTTGGCTCTTTTTGTTATTTCCAGAATGTGCTTATCCCACTTCAGGTTGCTTGTTATAGTGACTCCAAGGTCTCTTTGTGAGTTCACTTCTTCTAGGACCTGCGTACCCATGGTATATGCAAGCTGAGGATTTGTGGGCCCAATATGAAGAATGGTACATTTATTCGAATTAAGTGACATGAGCCAGTCCTGTGTCCACCCGCTAATTCGATCTAAGTCTTCCTGAATGATATTATGCGAGATGAGAGGGTTCCCCATTATTTTTGTGTCATCGGCGAACAGTGACAGTTTAGATTTGACAATGGACTTAAGATCGGTGACAAAAATCCCAAAAAGGATTGGACCGAGGACAGATCCTTGTGGGACACCACTAAGAACCTCAATGGGTTCAGACAGCTCCTCCCCTACTCTGATTTTCATTTTTCTTGCACTTAAGAAGTCTTGAATCCAGTTCAGAAGTCTTCCACGGATCCCGTAATGCTCCAGCTTACTAATGAGCCTTTTTATAGGTACCCGGTCGAAGGCTTTCTCGTAATATAAGTAAACCACATCCGTTGGAAGGTGTTCGTTCCAGTTCTTTAGTCCAGTAATCGAGACAAATCAGTAGATTAGTAACCGTTGACCGTCTAGGAATAAAACCGTGTTGTTCTTCAATTATGATTTGCTCTTCAGATAAAAATTGTCTAATACATTTAGCGATAATTTTTTCCATTACTTTACAGGCAATGCACGTTAGACTTATTGGTCTGTAATTCGCTGCAGTCAGTTTGTCGCCTTTTTTGTATATGGGGGTAACGGTGGCTTCGTTCCAATCATTAGGCAATGTACCCGACGTAAAAGACAATGACATTATATGTGATAGCTGTTCACCTAATGCATGACTACATTTCTTCAAGAATATTGCCGGTATACCGTCTGGCCCCATAGCTGTTTCGTCTTTAAAGTGTTTATCACTTTCCACCGCCGCAGGGGTGAATTCAATTTCTTCTAAAGATTTCAGCACTCTTGTAGTACTCACTGCGGGTATTGGTACAGTATCTGGTTCCATAACAAATGATTTCCTGAACTGGTTTGCGAAAATGTTTGCTACTTCTTTACTATCATTCGCGATGACGTTTGCGCTCTCGTCGCGTAATGACGGAGGGACTGAAACCTTTGATGTTAGGTTTTGTCTTATATAGCTGTAAAAGCGCTTAGGGCTGCTTAACACAACATTCCTTTCAAATTCCATCCTTGCTTTTCTCACTTTGTCAACAATTTAATTGTTTAATTTCCTGTAATTTTCTTCAGATTTGTCAAGTTGGTATAATTTCCATTTCATCACTTTCTGGTTAGTCAACTTTATAATGGTTTATTAATATTCGATTTTTTAAACTTTCGTTTTGAAGGTACTACCTCTGTTATGATATCGTTAATTCTGTTTTTGAGTTGAGCCCAAGCAGATTGACAATTAGAACAATCCCTGATATTAAAATTTGATTCTGTTAGTAACGAATTTATCTTATCAAAGTCAGCTTTGAAAAAGTCTTTACGTTGCTGTTTCATTGGCATGCTCTGAGAATGGTTGATCTGGAATTGTAATGTGGTTAGCAAAACCATATGGTCACTCTTACCAATCGGCGAATGACGAACAACATCGCTGCAAAGGCTTTCTTTATTGCAAAGAAATAAATCAAAAAGTGATTCTTCATTGTTTCTTTTTCGCGTAGGCTCCGTCACAAGCTGTTCAAGATTAGTATCGACTAAGATTTCTACGAACTTTTCATGTAAAACATTATAACCGTCAAATTTACATAATGGCCAACTGATGTCCGGTAGATTGAAGTCTCCTACTATGAGAAGCGCTCCTTTACAAGTCGTCGTAGCTTTTTTAATTGTTTCGAATAAGGTTTTATCGCTTTTCTCAAAAGTATAGTGCGTGGGGCGGTAAACACCCGCAAGTAATAACTTAAAGCTACCATATGTAACATTTACCTAAAGCGCTTCAATATTACTCTGATTGTTGTACTCTTGAAAGAATCGGGATATTATTGTGTTTATCTGCTACGTATATCACTACTCCTCCCCACCCTCTGCTAGTACTCCTGTCATTTGTACACGTTCTACCCCAATATCAATAAGTTACTCGACTACGACTTAAACAGAAAGAAGGGTTATGGGTTTAAATACTGAAAATCAGTACTTCTGTAGCTCAGGATACAGGACGGATTTTTAAAATTGAGATTCCTCTTGACCTTCACAACCTGTTTACACCTGTTTTATTAAAGAAAAATCAATACAGCCGGCTTGAGCGTACGCCGAATAGTAAATCATATTTTTACTTCTAGCGCCTTAACTATTGAGTGGATTTCGATAAAATATACATCAGTAGATCCATAATTAGTACACGAGTGCTATGCAATACAAATTGACTAAAATAAATGGAGGAAAAATGTTTAGGACTTTAAAATGTGACTGCAAAAACAGATTTTAGGTCTTAAATGGGGTTTAAGCAATAGTGACAGTTATAAAATTTGACACCTACAATTTCAGGGATCCCTGTTTGCGTGTCATAAAATTGGAGCTTCGGGGACCACGGGGATCAAACGCCATCTTGAAAAGTATAAGTCTTTTTTGGTTTTTCTGTTTTTCTCGGAATATCTGGGTTAAATGTGAATACTGTGTATAGCGAAACAAAGCTTATTAAGTTCTACACAAAAAAAGGTATAAAATACCATGTCCCTAAAACGGAGCTTTCTTCTAGAAATATGGCTCAGAAGTCAAAAGGTTATACTTAATCATCTCCTACTAAAATTTTATTTTAAGACGGGTCAGAAAAAAAATACTTGTAAATTTTTTTTACCAATTTTTGGAACACAAAAATATTATCTGCCCAACCACGAAAAAAAAATGTGTGGAAACTTGTAAGCTTCCCTTGTAACTTGTAAGCCCTGTTTCTAGAAAAGGCTTCGTTTTTGTGACATAGTGTAGTGTTGAGTGTGGAAATTAATAAGCTTTCGTTTCGCCATACACAGTATTCACATTAAACCCAGATATTCCGAGAAAAAAAGAAAAACCAAAGAAGACTTATACTTTTCAAGATGGCGTTTGATCCCCGTGGTCCCCGAAGCTCCAATTTTATGACACGCAAACAGGGATCCCTGAAATTGTAGGTGTAAAATTTCATTACTGTCACTATTGTTTAAACCCCATTTAAGACCTAAAATTTGTTTTTATAGTCACATTAAGTTTTACACATTTTTCCTCCAGTTTTTTTAGTAAATTTGTATTGCATAGCACTCCACTGTACCAATTATGTATCTACTGATGTCTATTTTATTAAAATCCACTTAATAGTTTAGGCGCTAGAAGTAAAAATATGATTTACTTTTCGGCGTCCTCTCAAGGCAGCTGTATTGATTTTTCTTTAATAAAACAGGTGTAAACAGGTTGTGAAGGGCAAGAGGAATCTACCGATATGTCGTTTTGAAAAATCCGTCCAGTATCCTGAGCTACAGGGTGTACTGATTTTCAGTATTTAAACCCATAATCCTACTTTCTGTTTAAGTCGCAGTCGAGTAAAATGTTGATATTGGACTAGAACGTGTACAAATGTATAGACAAAAGTGGAATTCATATTCCTCCAGGTTTCATTTTAAGAGAATATCCCCGCGCGCTGATGGCCTAGCGGTAAGAGCGTGCGACTTGCAATCCGGAGGTCGCGGGTTCAAACCCCGGCTCGTACCAATGAGTTTTTCAGAACTTATGTACGAAATATCATTTGATATTTACCAGTCGCTTTTCGGTGAAGGAAAACATCGTGGGGAAACCAGACTAATCCCGACAAGGCCTAGTTTCCCCTCTGGGTTGGACGGTCAGATGGCAGTCGCTTTCGTAAAAACTAGTGCCTACGCCAATTCTTGGGATTAGTTGCCAAGCGGACCCCAGGCTCCCATGGAGCCGTGGCAAAAATGCCGGGACAACGCGAGGAAGATGATGATGATCTCCTGAAAGGGTATAAGCGCTAAATCTGGATTCAGCTATTATTTTCTATAACAAGATGTATTTTTTCCGCAAAGTTATCTAGGACTTTTTTGTGTAGAATTTAATAAGCTTTAATGTTTCCTTACACCATATTTTCATAGAGAACGTATATTTAGAGTACAACGCAAATTTCTCCAGGATGATACACATTTTCCAAGATGGCTGCGATTCCTCGAGGTCCCCAAATGTGAAATAGTGTGGACATGAAAAAGAGACCTTACATACATACCAAATTTCATAACTTTGGAAGGATTTCGAGGTTCGACTTGATCCGATTGTACTATTGTACATGCTATCTATATTAAATTTAACTATTCTAAACTAAACTAAAATTAAATAAGCTATAACACTAATTAAATAGTTGTAGCGGAAGCCTTGCTCATACAGTAGCAGGTTGCGTACACTACGTTTACAATGCTCTTCGTCGATTCGCTCACTCTCCCGACTCCCGACAAACGACCAGTGCCTTTTACGCATTATAGCGTAAAAGTCATCTACTCTGTTCACGGCGAACATGCCAGATGCACTACATCGCCTGCACGAAACGCAATTGCAACGCACTTGTATTATTTGTTGTCTATGTTTAATGAGCGCAAATATAGTCGAGGATAAAAATTGACATTTATGCCTGAGTTATACACTTTACTTTTCACTTCGATTGTAAGTAAAATATACAAAAATATCCTATATATATATATATATATATATATTTTTTTTTTTGGCCGTCCCACTTGAGTCTCACTGTCGGGTCTGCTGGTACTGCCGCGAAATCTTCTTCTTCCTCGCGTTATCCCGGCATTTTGCCACGGCTCCTGGGAGCCTGGGGTCCGCTTGACAACTACTGCCGCGGAGTATGCCGCCAAAATGAAGCATGCCAAGTACTCTGCCCTGGAACCAACGTACGACTTTGTGCCGGTTGCAGTCGAGACTGCGGGACCTTGGGCTGTAGAGGCTAGGGACTTTGTGAGGGATTTGGGTCGGCGGCTGAGGGACAGGGGGTGCGACCCTCGGTCCGGATCGTACCTGGTCCAACAGATCTCGTTGGCCATTCAGCGCGGTAACGCTGCCAGCGTAATGGGGACAATTGAGCCAGGTACGATTCGTGACGGTTATTTTATTTAAACAAAAAAAATGACGAAGGCTGATGCGGATATCATCATTTTTTTGGGACGAATCATGTTGCTGATTTGCATTTGTAGCCACCGGACGAAGCCTGCGTTGGGGATTTTTTACATGTAACTATATTATTTTTTATAGAAAATTGACTATTTAATTGAAAAAAAAAATGAAATTAATTGTTAAATAAACAATAAATAATATATATTTTTATTCGTGAGCACAAACACAAACATATATTGTAGGTTATTTTATCGTATTTATTCAAGACTAAAGTAAATTGTACTCGGTTGTGTCGGGGGCGCGGGGCACGCCGGGCGGGAGCGCGCCGGTTGGGGGCGCCCCCGACCGGCGCAGTTTGTATGGCAGATTTTGGACTTTATTACTAAGTCAATAGGGGTCGTAATAGATGATTTTACTTTATGCTCTAGACTAGAACATAATAATCAACTTTATTTATATATATTATATTTATTTATGTATAACAAATCCATTTAAAAACAAATTTCAATTGGTACCGTAAAAAAAAATCGTATAATTTTCTGCACACCTTTTAGAATAACAATGACCCTCTTTCAGAGCATGAGAAATGAAAAGTATATTTGATTGCAGAGCGAGAAGCAGCCTGCGCCTGCGCCGCCGCCGAAGTCGCCCCCGGCAGCCGCGGCAGCCCCCGCACAGAACAACTCCAAACCGGCTGCCTCTGACGTTAAACACGTACGTTAACGTTTTAAAAAAATGTATGCAACGTGATCTTAGCCTCTGGACGAAGCTCGAAATCCCACGCAGATACCTGGGATAAGTTAGAGGGATGATCGTAAAAAACAGATCGATGACGTGACTGATTTAAAGCGCGCGGTTGTTTTATGCGATAAACGCTGCGTCAAAGTCGAGACGCAATGCGTCTAACGCGGTGCCCTATTGATATGCCGAAAAAAAATTCGCCGATTTTTGTTTCGCCGACAACGATTCGCCGACGGGTTCTTTGGCCGAGTAACGATTGGCAGAATCTCATTACGCATAATAGTCGTTTGCAAGAGTAGTCAATAAGCAGAGCAATTGATACGCATATTTACTATTCGTAGAATAATCATTTGGAAACTGTCATGATTACCCGAGAAACCATTGGTCGAAACACAATAGGTCGAATGTTCATTTGGCATTAATATTGATTAGCAGAACTTCTCTCTTATTTAATTATTTATGGCTAGACTAGGACATGACTAACCTACACAATAACTTTTAGTTTGAGTCTGATAAAGATGGTTTTGATACATTTAATTGTCTACTTATGTTCACTAACAGAAGTCACCATAAAATTAAAACCTATATTGTATAGGTTTTAAAGTAACCTATACCTATACTATGCTTTTGTTCATAGTTAGGTTAAAAATTGGTTAGGTTAAAAATTCGGTTGTGGCTATGTTATTTTTTAGGGTTCCGTACCCAAAGGGTAAAAACGGGACCCTATTACTAAGACTCCTCTGTCCGTCTGTCTGTCTGTCACCAGGCTGTATCTCATCAACCGTGATAGCTAGACAGTTGAAATTTTCACAGATGATGTATTTCTGTTGCTGCTATAACAAGAAATACTAAAAAGTACGGAACCCTCGGTGGGCGAGTCCGACTCGCACTTGTCTTGGTTTTTTAGTAAAGCCTGACCAGCAATATACGATCACGCACCATGTTGCGTAATTTCACTGGAACTAATTTTTTCATACTATACTGAACTCTCACTGTCACCCTATATATGTATACATGAGAATAACGGCGCCCTCTTGACAATAATCATATATTACTGGTCAGGTTTTATGTTCACCGATTACTCCGAGACCTTCAAGGTGGTCCCATATTAATCTGGTTCTGATCTGATGATGGGAACCATGAGCAATTGAGGGAACTTTCAAATTTTAAAGGCATGTGTATAGTGATTTCGTTGTCTTCTAAAGTAACTAAAGCATTTCCTCCCGCAAGCTACCAATTTGATGTAGTGCAACTGTAGCCTTACCACGAGTTTGGCACTACATATTCGCTAACGTCTTCGTAACTTACTTTTTATACATATACTTAACGCATATACTTAAAAAGGATTATATATTTTATTTCATCCTTTTTGAAGACGGTTTTTTTTGGAATAAGTTTTTATTTCGAAAATAACGATGTATAAAATGTGAAACGTTATTCAACTAAACATTGCTTAAACGAAAAGATTACTCTGCCAAACGAAAATCGTCCAATAATAGTTCTGCTAATTTACACAGAAGCGAACTGAACAGTATGCGAACCAAGAGTCTGCGTAACGTTAGTCGACCAAAAGTTACATCTGCAAATAAATCACTCTGCGAACCGATGTTCGGCGAATCGTTGTCTGCGAATCGATAATCTGCTAAAAATTATTCGGAGAATCATTAGGTACCCGTCTAACGCACATAAAAAAATATTTAATTTTCATAGTATGTGTAAGGAAGGAGTATCCTTGTTTAATGCGTGAAACGCGTCTGTTCGACGCACGCGGTTAGGGTCTCCCCACACCTATCGACGCGGAAAAACCTTTGTCTACGCAATAGGGGGTATTACTGCAATGTTCTGCCACCAGAGTGCACCACTAGCCCGTTTAGTAAACCATAGAGTAACTTATACAAACTGTGCGTTTTACAGTTTTTTGACAAGTTTTCTGAGATAATAAAATATGACATTGATGCACCAAGGCGAACAGAGAACCTACCGGGAAACGCCAATCCGAAATTTCGCTATCTGCCTCTTTATCGCTCGCATATGCAAGAGTGACAGAGATGTTAGATAACGAAATTTAGATTTTCTTGTTTTGCGGTAGACCCTTAGATTGTGGTAGTGGCGCCCAATGCGCAGATTCCCTATTAATAATTTTTATATGATTTTGACCCATGCTCTTTCACTGATATGCGTTAAAATTATGAAATAACAAACGAAACCGTCAACGCCATCTATACGAGAGTAGGCCAAAGGTAGTGGCACCATCTGATCGACAGTTAAATTTTCTTGATTTTCGAGGCACGTTTTTTTTCCTAAGACTGTATCCATCTATAACGGAGTTATCTATCTTTGGTAATACGCTTTAAACAATTTTAATATTTTTAACTCTCACGGGAGTTGTATACCTTCTTAAAATGGTATTATTATTACTATTCATTATTATTATATAGCATTCATAAAACATATTTTTACTCTACGAACCTAACCATTGCATTAAGAGTATTCCATCAAATATGAACAGCTACATGTTCTGGTCTCCAGGAGAAACCCAAGGATGCTTCAACAGTGAAGACGGACACGAAGCCCGAAACAAACAACAACAAAACGAGCACGACCAACAAGCAGGCGGAGAAAGACAAGAACCAGCGCAAAACGCAGAACTACAAGCACAAGCTCAACCAGGGGCGCAACGACTTCTACCAGAAAAACCAGAGGTACGACAGCCGGTTCATGCAGAACCGCCATCCCTACTACTTGGCCACGGGCCCTATCAACTAGGCAAACATATATCAAGAGTATATATTATGTTATGTCCATGATCGAAATAGTACAACATGGAAGTTCATTGATAGAGGTGAACATGTCTATGGGTAACCTGTAGGCTGTAGCAATTGCCTGCTAAGTATGAAACTGTAGCAAGCCTGTGTTCGGCTAATCAATGGTAGTAAAATTCCATGAAAAATCTGAAAAAGATAAAATTTGTTGTAAAAAGTTGGCAAATTAGATGAAATGATATCCGTCGAGTAGTAAGTAGGTATTGGAGTAGTATAGAATTTGTTACATATCAGGTCTTAAAACATCTGTAATACAAAATAGTCCCAGATCGTGGACTATATGATGCGTCGTTTAAAATCGATTTGCCAATTTTTTAGTAATAATCTAGGATTGGTAGGCCTTTTTATGATGCCAATTACTTTATACAGTTTTAATACTCCTTATAATGCCCCTCTCTGTGTCTCCTGTACATGATCTGTATTTTAAAAGTATTACAAGTCTGCATTTGTGTCAGAACAGGAAATCTATCTTGCTTTAAGTTTAGTGTTACAAAAAGAATGAACTTGTTGATAATCAATGACTGAAATGACAGTTTACATTTTAAAATTAGAGTCTATTTGACTACCAGTCCATACCGGAACATTCGGGGAATCATTTCATTATGTTTTTTTTTGTTTATATGAAAGCTATTCAGAGCATGCTTGATTCATGCTATTATTAATTTGCAATAACTTACATAATAAATCGGATAACAACATCTATTTACGATAAATAGTGCAGTAACATGTGTAGTAATATTAGATGTCTTTTTCGATAGTTTCATGCTGTAACCCGAGTCTAAATTATCCCTCCTTCAGGGAAATAAGAACAAAATAGGTAGCATGACGGAGACCCTTATAAGGACAGATGATTTTGGAGCATAGCCTCGCGATAATCAGTCTTCTAAAGGCGAATATTGGCGGTCTACTCATTAAAAAAACTTTTCCGATATTACCTGCTCAGTTCGATCATCGACTTATCTGAATTTTATAACATTTTATAGCTAATTATCTAATATTAAATTCGCATAAGCTTGTCCATTTAAAACCTAAACGCTATTTTTTAATTTTATGCCACAAAAATTACTTTCATAATGTATTCTGTTTGGCTTCGGGAAATCCAGTCATTTCAAAGTAACAAAAGGTTTTATAAAGCATTTTTACGCATGAACCGGAATACCAAAAAAGTACATTTGGAGATAAACCTGTCGCCGTCAAGGCAGGAGCATATCCACCTGAAAATAAGTATTTTAATAACTTTAAAGGCTACTTTAAAAAAAGGGCTAGAGGCAATCGAAAATGTATCATATCAACAATAAATTATAAACTTATATATGAGCGAATGCACTTTTATTATGAAATAATGCATTTATAGAAAGTGACTTCGCGATACTTACACAGGTATAACTGAGACCACGATTAATTGTTATGAAGTATATCCTGTTATAAATAGATGTGTGTAAGGTTAGTTTTGTAATGCCGGTAACCTACCTTGCATATTTAACTCAGTTCACTTCAGAAGGAATACTTTCTAGCAAGTACCTAGCAATAACGAATTAATTCTGTACTGAAAAATAACATCGAAAAAACAACAATTGTATGGGTTATACGCATAATCAAAACAGGTATAGAATATAATTTTATTACTAGTCAGGACGCCCATGAAAGTTCAATATCAATATAATATTTAAGGTTCTATAAAACTATTTTACGAGGCGTAGATATTCGTATTATAAGACGATGGTTAGTCAGCAAAATAGTATACATTTGCCATTAAGTATTCTGAAGTGAACTTATAACCATGCTTGGCTGGGGGTCGAAGTATTATCTCTATGTCTATCCTGACTATCCTAACGAAGACGATTGGCAAAAATATTAATACTTGCCAAATTATTCGTTTGGTGTGAGCGAGAATCAAGCCGACTGATGTCACTCTAAAACGATATTCTATAAATATATACATCGATACATAGATTATAAATACCTAATAATTATATTTCAATACATCTACACAGTTTGAGGCATAATCCCTTAAGTTGTTACCTAATAGGTTCGTGACAGTTTCTCGATTACAATATTTGATCTTTTTTATTAAAAATTTCCACGCCTAAGCGATAATCGGTTTCGATAGCGTAGTTTAAAACTGCAAAGAAAGCATGCTGCTGGTGGCTGGCAAGGCATCAAATTTCTTGGTTTGTAAGAATATTTTTGAGCATAAAACTAGTCATCCAAGGGTAATAGGAATTGAGTAAACTTGATAAGATCAGAGTATTGATAGACTTATAAAGCCTAAGGTCATCCCCATTCACAGAGACTGATAGACCATTAACCAAATATAAGGCATTTCCAAACGTTTTCGCTCACACCAACGCAGAAAGAGAACTATAATAAAATGTGATGTTTCTACTTTGATAACTAGTTGACACTATTTTAATATATCAAGTTTCGTGCAAATAAACAAAATATATGAAGTTATAAACTGTTAGAGTGTAAGTGTACTAATTTATATTTATTTAATGTATTTGATTTATACGGTGTGTAGTATTAGGCTTAGTACGGCAGGGTTGTATGGAGTTATAACCCAAGTAGTTTGAAATAGTTTGGGACCGCTTCTTTAGATGGGTCGGCTAGTTTTCGTCAATTGTTAATTTTAACTTGTTCTGTGACGACCGTTTGCGAATCTTATCGCGACGTGTTACAGTGCTATTTCGTATTGCGTTCTTAGTAATTTTTAACCGCCAAAATGAAGTAAGATGAACAATTAGTCCCTCACGTAGGCTTAGTTAAATTTTTGTAGTCAATTTGCTCTGAAATCTTACGTAATTATAAAAGGGTTTCACGGAATATCTGTACCTACTGTAAGCATATTCTGAAACATGTTAACGCTTTAATTGTTATTATTAATATACATATAACAAAAGTTATAACCTACAAACGGTGCACAAATACTGCCATAAAACGGCAGAATCAAACCAAAATATTCGTAGTGTTATTAAACATTTTCCATCTTTTGTTCATATTAGTTTTAGGTTAGGTGTTAGTACGAATTGTGGATGAAGTTAGAGATATAGCCGAGTTGTACAGCACAGACCGAAAAGCGGAGAGCAAATTTTCAAATCGTCGCGGCCTTTGAAAAACTCGTTGAGCTCTATCAAGCCAAATTAAAAATTAAACGCGTTTTCCGTTTTGACACTTATATTTATATTAATATATAATTTAGTTAAATCTAAAATTAACTAACGCTCATAAAATGAATTGATGAAATGGCTATAAGTTAATTAAGTATTCATTGGACGTAGTGCCTTTTCTAAAAAAGTGTGCATGCAGTTGATAAGCCCCTATGTAATGTACAAAATTAAGATATTGAATTTGTTTTAGATTTTATTTTGCTTTTATTAAATGTGTAACCATTGCATTTCAATTCGGACGAGTCAAAAAAGGTCGATTCGAAATGATAGATGAATTAAAAGATAGTTTTATATGTGTTAGAAGTATATAATAAATGCGAATTTGGAACTAACAGGGAACTGCCATTTAAATACTGGGCTATAATCTAAAAATCAGACATTAACATGTTTGGTAAACAAAATCGTCTATAATTTTGGCGCAAAATACGACAGTGAGAATGTAATATTTTATTATTCTATTCTTGCCAAAAGTGTCGTAAATATTCTCCCGTATCATTCTATGTTGTTTATGTAGCAAGTACGAGGGTCGGTTTGAAAGTTGTAAGAAGAGTTTACTAATAGTATTTTATACAATCGTGATATAATAGAGAGCTTTTCAGTCGAGTACCGTGTTTAAGCAACGAAGCTTGCTGAGTTGCTTAAGTTAAGGTACGATATTGAAAAGCTTGATTATATCACTATTGTATACAATACTTTTTCTACGAGACAAAAAAATAATACTTTCAACTAGTAGAATCATATAGGTAAACAAACCAAAAGTATACAGCTAAGATACGCATGCTGTCGCAGCCCGCGATACCTTCATACAGTTCATACCGATGCCCCGGCCGCCGGGCGGGGTGGTCAACGACACCTCGTAACTCATGAGGCCCTGGTACCTGCTCCGCGCTAAATTCAATTTTAAGACAGTTTTTTTCTCGATTTTGGCCACCGTAGCCTATGGAGACTAACAAGCAACGCTAAGTGGTTTTCGTAGGGTATGGATGTTGCTATATGAAGGGTGTCACATGCGCGTTTCTGACTTATGAAGAAATTGTTTCTACTACAACATAAAATAAAATGTTTTTGTTGGCCAACCAATCACAAAGCAGATGCATTGAATCGAGTCTCCTCGAAATGTATGAAGTTCTATTTTCAAAATTTTTATAATTGACTAAACCGTATCGATAAAATTCTTATGCTTGAGTCGGAAGTGCCATAGACTATCCAACGTTGAAAAGAGTAAGGTTGTAGTGTTGCATGTGAAGTTGTAATACACAGATTATACTCGACGAGTAGAAAAAAAAACAGAGCGTTTTCTAAAAATAAATCTAAAAATAAAGCACCTCAAATATTGCAATCCCATGAGTAGAGCCGAAGCAGTTACAACTTTCGAACCAACCCTCTTAAATTGGTTACCAGTACAAAATATAAAAAGCTATTTATAGCCTTATGTATTTAAATAATCACATGATAACAACCTATCAACCTATTTTTGTACAATAAAGTGATTTACTACTACTACCTTCTACTACAGGGTGGCCAAATAAATATAAAGTATATTAAGTATTCCTTGTTTAATATAGTATTTAGGGCCGGCAGTTAAACATGAAAAATAATGTCAGACAAATGTCCACCTCTAGCAGCATGGCAGATGTGAACTCTTTTCATCGCGTTTTTCATCACATTTTCACACATTTCCTGCGTTATCGCAGTGACTGTGTCTCGAATATTTTGTTTTAATTGCTGAAGATTAATTGGCCTGTTAGCATAGACACGTCCCTTTAGATAGCCCCACAGAAAAAAATCTGCTGTTAAATCAGGCGATCTTGAGGGCTAACCTATGTCACCGTTTCTCGAATTTTCCGCAATTTTCTTAGAGTTTCCGCAATACACGATTGGGTTGAGTAAAACGTTTCAATAATTGAAACACGTTCCGTCGTAAAACGCTCCATAACAAATTTGCCGTATCTACACAAAGTAATTTCCATGCAACAACTGTCATGTTTACCGCCAAAACAAAATGGCGACAAAAAAAGTTGTATACCTCCAAGTTAGCCACCCTGTATAACAAAGATTTCATTTCACAAGATCTGCTACAAATACCAGTTTACGAATTCTAGAAAATCATTCTCATTTAACATTTAACAGATAATAGCTGTTTGAAAAAATGTGATTCAGGCATGTTTATGTAAAATAAATAAGAAGTCCTGAAAACAAAATTAACTTCCATTCAAAAATATTAAACTGAAAACCCGGTAATCTTATTAAATACTCGCCCGCGAAGCTAAATTTATTTTATCTTATTGTCTAAAATTTAGCGCCGTTAAAAAAGGTTTTTTTTTGTGTAATCACATACCACATCATATTGGCCATGGTGGTGTTTGTGCCAAAATTGTTTTGAGGTGATTTTGTCTGTAGATAATTTAATCCGATAATAAAATTGGCAGTTCTTTTCAACTATTGGCACGTAATCTCTTCCAATTCGTTTAAATTATTAAAATAAAATTAGTACAATCAATATCGCACTTAGCGTAATTTAGTAATAGTACTTAGTAATTCAACATTAGCACAATAAATTTAGTTTCCAAACTAAATAATATTGGCGTTGTTTGAGACGGTTCCTAGGTACTTATCATATATTAAGCTGTAGTTTCTGATTACAAACTCCACATAAAGTGTCTCCCTTGTACCTGTTTACAGATAGTTTGTTGGAAACTGTTCCTGCACACTGACTGGGAGCCGTCTTACATAAATCCCTCTAGTAGTACATTTCCTTCGTAACCTCTTGTCTCTATTTCCATTGTTGCCATACTTGTAACTATTTACCTCACTCTTCAGGCTCGATCAATAATACTGATACTATTTTACAAATAAAATTATCAGTATTAATTAACGTTTATTGTCCTGTCTCTCAGACGCTTAGCCCATTTCTGACCAAAATTATTTAAAATATAGCATATTTATTTTAAAAATCAATTCTAGGGAGATAAGCGAAATAGATATATTTTCTGTTGATTGTTGCATGTTATGTCTTGCCTATGCTAGAGCGATGTGTTAGAGATGAAATTGTCTATAAATGTGTTTGGTCTAACAATTATGTGGGTAGGTTTTTATGAAGTCGACATTTAATTATTACATTGCTTACTTGATAAAGGTTTTATGTGTTCTCTGCTTAAACAAAAATACCGATATGATGAACATGCACCGTGAACGTGAAGGCAATGTACATTTTGTAAATGCCTCTTCAATTAACTAATAATGTTATACCTAATCTCTCCTCAAGAACTATGTTCTCTTAAACATTACTTTGTATATGTATTTTTGTCTCCTAACACATCGCTGCAGTTTTTGTTAAAACTTAGCTTCATATTATTATTATTTTCTATTAATTTGACTGATGAATTTATTTACTTATACACATATATTCTGTTATGAAAATACTACAGCGGCTATGAATTGCTTGTAGTTGAATTAGAATAAATCCCAATCACAGTAGTACCAAAACAACTGTATATTACCTACTATTTAAATATGATTATTTGATGTGTCACTTTGAAACAAGCGGCATCTATTTTTATAATATATAAGGGCTTGCCCGTGCACTGGAGCCGTATATTAAATGAGAGGTAACTAGTGCCCAGTCGGGACTGATGATTATTGCTAATCTTATTTGCCTTACATTAAGAGAACACCCATGGCAGTATTTAATGGTATTCGTCGAGGCTTCGACATTGCGGTCATATATATATACGTATCGGGTGAATCATACACAAATATACTATCTAATTCTTGAGTTTGTGTAAAACACAATTATAACAATTTTATTAAAAATTCTGCTTCCTATATTACCAGCTGTCTCTTCCTGTATTACCGACTTTCCAGGTGCAGGCAGTCTTTTGTACGCTTTACATATATTACGTTTCGTAGCTAATAAATTATTTGTCATTTACATTAACAACATATATTGCTTGTTTCGAATTCCAAGTTCTACACATAGGTTTTATACAGAAGTGTTGGTAAATTGCCTAAAAGGTGCACATTCAAGTCAGGCTTCTATTCCCAATGCTAGTAACTTCACTCAAGACGAGAATTAATTTAAAATAGCGCTGCGACTTAGCCTGCCTTCAATGATCAATTCAGTTCTAAAAGACATAAAGTATTGTTAAGTAGTTTAGTCGTAGCGGTACACCCCTAAATTCAAATTCAGTAAAATGCTGCAAATGGTGTTAAAATAGTATGAAAATCGGTACGATTGATCTTTAGGCCGTTTGAATCATTTTGACCCGTAGCAGCAAAAAAAGGTTATCTTTTTTGTTGTATGGAAAAAAAATTGTTCATAAACATATCCCGTGTGGTATTAAATGAAAAGGCTTTTTGAGCCGATTCATAAAATATGTCACATCATTACATTTCAGTCACTTTTAAAATTAGAAAATAAATAACTTTCAAAACATACCAAGTTTTTCCTTCAGGTACAATACCGTTTAAACTTTTTTTAGTAAAATATACCTCAAATAATCTATATATATAAACGTAAAAGTCCTGACTAACTGACTGACTCACTTAAATCAACGCCCAACCCAAACCGTTGGACCAAGAGAGCTGAATTTTTCACAATAGACAGCTTTTATGACGTTAGTATCCACTAAGAAGGGGTTTTTCAAAATTCATCCCCTAAGGTGGTGAAAAAGGGGTAGAAAGTTTGTATGGAGGTCAAACATTTTTTTAAGTGCGCGACTTGAATCTTTGCATAAAGGCATGTTATTAGAATGCAAGAAAAGTAATTTCAGCGTGTTTAAAAATTTATCCCCTAAAGTGGTTAAAAAGGGGTTGAAATTTTGTCGTGGTCCTAATTTTATTTTAAGCTAGGTACTTGAAACTTCATAGAAATATATATAATTAAAAGAGAAAAAAACTTATTTCAGCATTATTGAAAATTCATCCCCCAAGGTGGTAAAAATGGGGTTGAAAGTTTGTATGGAGATCAAATATTTTTTTGAGTGCGGGAATTGAATCTTTGTATAAAGGAATATATTATTAGAATACAAGAAAAGTAATTTAAGCGTTTTTAAATATTCATCCCCTAAAAGGGTTAAAAAGGGGTTCAAAGTGAATCTATTACAAATGCTTTGAAACTTCATAGAAAGGCATTGTATAAGATTCCCCAAAAAGTTATTTCAACGTTCTTAAAAATTCAAAGGGGATGTAAGTTTATATGTGGTACAAATTTTCTTTTAAGCTAGGAACTTGAAACTTGGTAAAAAGGGCATTATATTAGAATAGACGAAAATTGATTACTTACACCGTTTTTGAAAAGTTTGTATTAATAGTTTCGGGAGCGATTTTTTTTTAAATAGTGGACTTGTAAATCTTTTAAGAGGGTCGAGAGGGATTATATCGGGAACAATTTTTTTCAGTTAGGGTCTTGAAACTTCGTAGTTTGTGAAAGACAAATTTCATGCGTTGTATAATTAACAAATGATTAACCGTCCCTACTGATATCTTTTGCTGCATAATGTTCTATATTATGCTCATGTAGAATATATAACCACCAACATACAAATCCACGCGTACGAAGTCGCAGGCAACAGCTAGTACCTAATATCCTCATATCTAACCCCAAGAAAGCAATTTTGATAATATTTACATATAGTATTTTTTTTTTCTTATTTCAAAGTGTGATAATGGCGTTAAATGTGAGTTTTTTCAGTTAATTCTTACATAGACAATTTTTACTACGACATTGATTCCGACTAATTCCGAGATATAAGCGACTTTCTGAAAAAAACGTATTACGTAAATACTATAATATATATACGTAAATATTTAATAGATAAAATTAAATTCGATTTAATAGATAGATCACACTTTGTAATAATGAAAAATTAAAAAAAAAAACAATGTAAAGATTTTCAAAATTGCTTTCTTAGGTTTAGATATGACGATAATATTATGTATAATTTGAGATATATTTTACAAAATAATTTTGAACCGTATTGTATCTGGAGGAGCCCAAACTTGGTATGTTTTGAAAATTATTTTTATTCTAATAAAAAAATGACTGAAATGTAATGACGGTGATGTATTTTTAGAATCGGCTCAAAAAGCCCTTTCATTTAATACCACATACGATAGGTTTCTAAACAACAAAAAAAAACCATACAAAAAAAGATGACGTCATAACTCCTCCTTTTTAATTTGTTTTTTTGGTGCTACGGGTCAAATTGATTCAAATGGCCTAAAGATTAATCATACCGATTTTCATGCTTTTAACACAATTTGCAGCGGTTTTTGGCGTACCGCTAGCACCATTTAACGTCATATTACGAGCGGCAAGATTTAGATTTTAAAATCCCTAAACAAACGAAGTTAAAATCGTCGTCATATTTAGCGATCATTTACGGTTAATTAAATTTTGTTTCTTGCATTAGCAATTTTGATAGAAACTTGTGGATTTTAGAACTGGATCACTAAGTTGCTAAAGTGCCACCACTAGCTTCATTTTTTATTAGATGGCTTAGATTGGGGCGTTGCAATATCGTTATTAATTTTGGACGTTTTGCGAGTTGACACCAAGCGTCAGGTGTAAGTATCTAAACGGAATTTATGATCATAAATATGTACGTATGCATGGCGCGTTTAGGTAATATTGATCGCTAGCTGTGTGTTTTAATGAACTAGTCTAGAGTTTAGATTTGCGTAGAAGCTTAAGCTTACAAGTTTTCTTGGTTAAAAATGAAAATAAAAAGTATAACGTTTTGTGTTAGGCTATGTTAGGTTCAATCATTAATTTTGTGTAAAATAATTGCAATTCGCGTATATTGATTGGTGTATAGACGTTTTTAAGAAAGCAGTCGTGTAGCAATGTAGTGTGTGTTCCAGTTCACTTAACAACGTGTACTACGAGTATGTGTATATTTATTGTTTTGTTTCAAACCGTTCTGTATTTTTTTCGCTTCGTAACACATTAGGTCAGTGTACCTACTAAATACATTGGCATAATATGTCGTGTCGGTGAATCTAGAGACACCATGTTGGCCTACGACCGATATACGATTGTAAGTATATCAGCTTTAAAGTTCCATGGCTGTGAGTTGGAATAGTGTTTTAGGCAACGCTCCAATCGTCAAAACGCCCAAACGCCGGCTCCAAACCCCAAATTTGTTTTAGCTCAAATAATCGTTCCTTCCGTCCAATCATATTGAAATTTTCACATAGATTAAGCTTCCCGCCGGCGCTTTCTACTCCCGCTTTCTGATCTTTTTTATTCAATTTCTATGTAATAAAACGCTATAAAATGTAATTAAATAACTTATCATAAATTATATTCAGAATTTCTATTGACCAACGCTTAAATCAGCATATCTTTGTAAGAATATTGTGTGATATAACCTAAATGTAATTATAGAGATATTGTCCTTTTAGTCCTTAAATGTAATGTGAATTATTCTAAAATACCAAAACTACGCAGTACTTAAAAGCCAGGCTTGCGGCTTATAATAATGTAAGGAATGTTTCTGTAACGGTGTCAGCAATATGTCCTTCTGTTTGTTGACTGGGTTTGAGCTGTTGAGCTATTTACCTATACGTATCCATATTTGTTAACAAAACGTCACTAGAATCCAGTGTTTACACCATGCTTCCCACGTGACGCCACTAGAAATTTACCGTTAGTTTAAAGGTGTTGTGCCGTCATACATTTTAATGAAAATATTTCTCATATTTGTAACAAAGAGGCAACGTTTTCTATGACTAAAGCTCATAATACTGTATCCTAAGAACGCTAGATAATGTAGCTAGATAATGCATGGGTGAATATAGTGGTTGTTGGTTATTTTTTTATTAGTGAGTTTAAGAAATTTTTGTTAAAGCGTCCACGATTGTATACGGAGCTTGAGCCCGTTGGGGCTTCACTATTAAGGGTTAGATCCATCATTAAGATATAATCTATATCTCTACGTGTCGCGCGTGCAGGGGCGTCGCCCTAGTCGCCGATGACGCCTTAAGCTTAATACCTGGATGCCTATTCTAAAACGTTGCAGTTTGGTTTTATATTGCTAACCGCAATTATATCCCTTGATTGTGGATTTAAGTAAGGTCCCAACTGCTTATGATTAGAATCGTTATCCAGGATGACATGAATCTTCACTTCTAAATCCTGAATGTACAAATATATACCACACTATCGTTCAGCTAGGTTTGTGTTATATTAGGCTAATATAAAGACTGGACAGATTATAATAATATATTTGCGATCAAAAAGGTCCCTCAACATTTTTGATGTATGCTTCTGAATATCTTCAAGCGCGCCGATATAACTACATAGTACAGTCGCCATCAGATATATTATATCGGAGCGGTCAAGGCGCTCACAAATATCTGAACACGCCTCTATTGTTAAGGCGTTAAAGTGCTTGTTCAGATATTTTTAAGCACCTTGGCCGCTCCAATATATCTGATGGCGACTGTACCCCAATACATAGTCTCAAAACATTGTGGCGTAAGCAAGACGCACCTTTTCGCTTAATTTTCGTTACATGGAATTGATTAAAACTTGTATTTTTCATTTTAATATTTTATGGTGGTTATTAAGATCTAATTGTAGAAGGTGATCATCATGATGTAAAGTCTGTTATAATACGTAGTGCATGGTTTAGCGTTACGTTCCTCAATTATTGCTTCAGTTAGTCTCTGCGGAGACGCATTATGTGAATGTGGATCAATATTAGAGCTTTATGGAATTTGATAATAATGGATGAATATTTATAAAATATAAACTCTGTAGAAAGCATTACTCACTGTATAGACAAAAGTTCCTGCAATGTGTAACGCATTTTTTTAAACTGTTTTAAAAGATGCTAGTTATGTAACTAGACTATTATAGTTAAACATGGTGGAATGAGAAAAGTTATTCGCTGTCATCTAATTGCAGCTATTCTCATCCATTCAACGATTTTCATTTCATTTGCATTTGTTTGATATCAAGTCTGAGGGCCTACCGCAAAACACGAAAATTGAAATTTAGTTATCTGCCTCTCTATCGCTCGAATACGCAAGAGCCATAGAGAGGCAGATAACGAAATTTCCATTTTCGTCTTTCCTTAGGTTCGAGTTATAAGACACTGTATAGTCTGTATATATTAATGAGGGCTAACGCGTATGAATTCGCCGCTAGGGGCGCTAGTGTAGATGGTGGTCTTTTCCATAGTTCGAAATGTCAAATGTCACTTCAATGACTGACACCTGTTCTTTATTCTTTTGGACCACCATCAACAGAGGCGCCAACTGGTGAGCAAAAAAACGATAGCCCTCATTCGAAGATATCTCTTGTAACATTGAAATGTCGATTACCAAGTACTACTTTAGTGTCGTTTACCAAGTTTTACTGTAGTCCTTTACATAAGAACTTGAAGTGTAATATTTAGTTTAGTTTAAGTGTTGCTCGCATGCGTTTAAGATATAGCGAAATACTTTTCTCTGCACTATGGTTTAGTTTAGGCGAATGGTCCTAAAGCTTATAGGTAATAGTTGATGTTTTGTACGGCCGATCGGCCTTAGAACAATTTGGTAAACTATGTTATGATCGGTGTCCTTGCGTTAAAGTGAGATTCTTATGAACCAGCGAGCGCATCGTGCACAAATACTCTATTCTAGTAAAGTTTAATCACTGTTTTTTGATACTAAGGAAGTACCTAGTAAGGTAAGGATATCGGGATGTTTTTATATTAGTTGCAAAATGTTAATGTTATAGCGGAATGAGTGTGGACAATAATATAAAGGTGGGACTGTGCCTCACGCGAGCTCACATCTCAGATAACCTCGAATTTTTTATATCTACTGTCTGATTGTATATTTTAATGTGATTATGACAACGTTTGGACGGTGTAAAATATCTTAAAGCTTTCTATGGTTAGATTAGTTGACCGTTACGCTTGGAATGTAAGCGAATTGGTCTAAAAGTTTACAGTTGTAGGTAAGGCACCAGTTTAATATTAGACTTATAGTAATATCTGTATAGCATCATGTACCTACCTGAGACCTGAGTATTGTTAACTAACTACATGTCATAAATTTCCTTTCGGCTAGTTGTACGCCGTCCAGGCCAGGAAAGCACTCGCGTCCACCTCACTGTAATGTTACTCCTAGTTTAATAAGTTTGTAGACGCTCGTAGTCTCGACGCACGAGTCGCATGTTTTTTTTTCTATTAAATGTTTAGTGGATTTAATATATTTTGAGCCATTGTTTATGCGTGGATAGTCTACTAATATTTTTGCTACTCGATAGTTCGCGTAATGAGTTCTGTCAAATTTTTAGGAATGGCATCATGAATTTTTATATGTGAGGACCAAATATGGTTTTTGTATTTAATTGTGAGTTGAAAATGCGTAAATACAGGATTTATTTGGCCAGTTCCTCTTAAAAGTAAGTGAGAATTTCTAAAATATTTTTATAGGTGTAAGTGTTAATGAATTATTTTTAACACAATACTGGTTAAGTACGGATTGCTTCTGATGAACGAAGAGCCATTTTGTTTCCATCTCTGTTGAAGAGATGCTGTTTGTCGTGGATACGCCGTCTGCTCTTTTTACATGACAGCCCAAAAAACAGTGTATTGTTTTTGCTCATATTACTATGAGAAATGGAAACTGTAATCTGGTTAACTACAGAGGTACAGAATAAAAGGCAAACAGAAATGCTTCCAATTAAACAAAAAACAGTAAACTTTAAATAATAGTACAACTGTCCTCGATATAATACAGTGTCCATTTCATAACGTTAGCACGGTAAAAAGGGGCAGACTCTTGTTGTGTACGATAATATATAACCCAGCGTCTCAGTAGTGTGTAACCGTTAGTTTTAATTGTGGTGCTATACTACAGTGGTCGACACCAATATTGTATTTCTATGTTTATTTCTTTTTAAGTTAAGTGATTTAAACGTCAGTGTTAAAACGTTACTACGTAGCTGCTGTGAAAATGGAAAATGATGTAATACATGGGAATTACCCATGCGTTATATTCGTTATAACTTTATACGACTGAATGTGGAATACAAAATAAATGCTCCTTTATCCACAAGCTGATTTCACTCTTTTATCAAGTATAGAGATAAGAGTTCATCATTTTTACGCTAAGTGTTCACGTAAATTGTTTATTGTTTTATATATTCTTGTTGAACAATTGTGGGGCTGTGTATTGTAGCAAAAACATAATAAAAAAATTCGAGGATTTTGCTTTCAAAGTTAGCATGTTACTCCCGAAAAATTGTTTAAGCAGAATAAAAGCACTTAGCTAACCGACTATTATATATTTTGTTTAAGTGTTTATACTGCTAATGTAATTTCTAGATTCCATAGCCCCATGGCTAGGTGGTAAAACAGTGCAGTCAGTGTGAAGCAGCGCGCGTCTATGTCACTTCCAAAACTTGTATACCTTTACGAGCAAGATACACAAATCCCGTAGATATAGTGCGACATAAAATAGTAGAAATTAAATAAAATAGAACAAAAATATGTCCAGGATACTAAATTGTTGCCATGTGTGCGCATTTTACGTCAAAAGTGTGACAGTTACGTAGGAAGTGGCGCCCTTAAATAATTTTCTACAATTTCTTGTCGGGCTATACAATAGCGCCGAGTCACTATTCGATTTTATATACTTATGGTAAAGGACATTGTACTGTAACCAATTTTTTGTACATCAGACATTAAAAAGTAGTGAAAAAGTTGAGTATATTTGATATTTATTCAGTTTGTAAATTTGAAAGATATATTTTGTCGACTTAGATATCTGTTTGACATTTGTATCATACAATATATTTTTTGGTATGGGACACTAGTGGCATTGTTTGATAAATTCATTGTAAACGGTTTGTAGGGGTTCACTCCACTACAAAGTGACTTTTTATCAATTTATGAGCTTATTGACCCATTTTTTTTTTCTTTTTTAAATATAAGCGTATCTTTCACGGCATCATACTTTTGAAAAATTAAAAGTGTAATATGAGCCACGACGCTTGGGGTGTATCTACCTATAAGTAACCAACTTTTCACTGTGGGTAGACACAGTTCAGCAACGACAAATCGTTGCAAACTAAACGTGGCGTGGTAGCTATTTGAATTAGATATGGATGAATAAAACTAGCCTTTTCTATACTTAGGTTAAGTTTCCGAAGCGACGTGGCTCAGTTCTTGTTGAATTTTATTATGTTTGTACACTGCCAGTCTGGCGTGTTGATCTATTGACATGAGTGTATTTGCAGCATGTAATTGGCTAAAAGGAAAACCGTAAATTTTTCGTATCACGTACGCTTAGGACAAACAGATTAAGCGGCAGCACTGTTCGATGCCCGTTGTTTTAACAATGACAGCTTACTGATTTTTTTCATTATTTATTGTTAAATCTTTATTTGTTGTCTTTAGCAAGGCTTTGTAGGCAAACTTATTTGTAATTAAAATTTAGATGAATAAACTAAATGAAAATTGCTAGTCCTATCTCATGTAAACTTTGGATCTGTCCGGTAGAAAAATTACTTAGATGTTTTAAGATACTTAAAAAATAATACAAAATATACTGTCTGTGGTGGATATCGAATTTTATGAGCTTATTAAATCTTAATTCAGTATCGGTATCGCGAGTGTATTCTGTGTTGTGCATTTGATGGCGCACGTCTCGTACTTGTGCAGATACGAATAATTTAACGTTTAACACTTACTATATATGAGCATTCTTTCAATACAATATTAAGGCAAAATGAATTTGATATCACTGGTATTATTTGTATAACTAATATAGTTTTACTTGTTTAACTCAAAAATCATAGCATAGTCATGCCTCGACCAACCCAAAGAATAACAGTTATCTAATGCTATGCTAATTCGATCACATTTAATATTTTGTATTTTTATAGCCACCACACTGAATTTTACTTAGTTTATCACATAGCCCATGCAGCTGAATTAGTGAAGTACATACGTAGACGTGTGCAATCAAACGGTTGTGTTTAAAAAAAATGAGTACGAAGCTAAAATAGTTTTTCATAAGATGCCAAGTTAGCTGACGCATTGGACCAAGGGATATTGTAATTTAAGTGTAGCTCACTTCACTTTGTCGAATACATAGCATTTTAAATAGGATGGTTACCTAAAGAGCAAATTATTTTATCAACCTGTCTGCGTGTTAGATCCATGTATACAAGTATCTTTGTGATTAATGTTTTAGATATACGCGGTTGGGCGAAGACAGACTGATTTAGGGCAGTTTCGGGGCTATGTTGTGACGGACGGTGGCTGCTCAGCAGTATTATAGTGGCGGGTGGTCGTGTGCTTCTACTCTTATTTATACTGACTTAATTGTGTTAAAGGGACTAGTAGGTAGTTACGTTTAAGGCAGCGAGTTTTGTTATCTTTATTGTAACCATAGTCAGAGGTTTGATCATTGAATTCATCTTTACCTGCGCAGCAATTACCCGTAGCTAAAATAACCCAGGTCACATCAAATGATCAAAGGTTACGACTATATGTTTGTAATACCCTTTTATATTGCTCGAAGGATTCTAATAGTGTAATTTATTAATCTCAATTTTATTGGTCGTTTAAAAATGGTTTTAATAGACCGTAGGTACCTGATCGAATGGTTTTGACGTTTGAGTTAAAAAGCTTATTACCTACTTATTAGGCGCATTTATTAGTTTTTTTAATGAAGTAAATAAAAAAATTATATTACTACATTATAGTTTTATAAGCAAATTATTGACCATACTAGCAATAAAAATCAAATTAAATAGTATTATATAGCATTATATATTTCTGGCTTTTTCTCAGTTCCATTACATTTAATGGTTATTTTATATTTATATTGTGCCATTTTTTTTACTAATGAAGTTGTAATGTTGTAAACATACGATTTGTTTATGAAATAAAATTTGACCAAGCACACACCACCCCAAAACAATATCCATTTAGGCGTATCGATGTTGAGTCTAGTTCACAAGTTTATAAAGATAGTTCTACTACGCCAATTGTCTTGTTCAAATGTTGTGAAACTTAAGTGTTAAATGTTGTCCTTGACCGGTTAGGTACCGCTCGTCTGGATATTCAGTAGTTCATGCTAGATGCAGAATTTTTTTCTTACTAATATTTTGTTACTGTTTGGCACTGTATTAATTACCTTCTGACAAAAAATATATAATGAATAAAATGTTTTGTGAAGTTTTATTTTCTCCTGACCAGGTAAGTGGTATCTTCTTACAGACGGGCACAAAATAAAATTCAGAACTAAGATATTTGAAGGGAAAAATAACGATTAAATTCACTCTCTCCCAAGAAGCAAAGACCTATATAACTCCGTATAAGATGAATAAAGTCTAAGGAAAAAACGTGCCTCGGAAATCAAGAAAATGTGATTCTCGCACAGTGGCACTACCAACCTTTGGCCTATTCTCGTTTAGATGGCTTATTTAACACATATCAGTGAAAGAACATGGGTCAAAATCATATTCAAATAATAAATACAAATAAAAAAACCGGACAAAGGCGAGTCGGACTCGGCCACCGAGGGTTCCGTACTTTTTAGTATTTGTTGTAGCGGTAACAGGGTGACAGACGGACGGACAGCGGAGTCTTAGTATTAGGGTCCCGTTTTTACCCTTTGGGTACGGAACCCTAAA
Source organism: Cydia strobilella (assembly GCF_947568885.1). Taxonomy (NCBI): domain Eukaryota; kingdom Metazoa; phylum Arthropoda; class Insecta; order Lepidoptera; family Tortricidae; genus Cydia; species Cydia strobilella. Next base: position 15,865,182 of record NC_086042.1, on the reverse strand, counting down.
AATCATTTATCGATTTATCCATATATATATACATTTATTGATATTTTTAGTTTTAATCGTGTGTCGATAGACGGCAGTAAATTTTCCGAGACTACAAAATTTATTATGACAGTACTCACAGAACCCCTCTATCCGATATAGTCAATCCACCCCAGCCCATCAATCTAAACCCGCTAAAACAAAATAATGCTGATTTGTGTGAAAAATGGTTCAAATTATCTAGCCTTCTTAGGCCATTGGACATTAGGCCATAAATGTGCCAAATAATTTCTCGTAGGTACAAGCTCAACGAATTCGGCTAATTCCCAACATTCGGTTTAGATTTTGCAGAACTGAATATTAAGCCAAATGATTTAGGTCAGGTAGGCCTACAAACACCTTATTTGTCGTGGTGCACAGAATATTCTTTTGTTGAAATATCGGCCGTAAAATTTAGATAATACGCAACTCCGCGAGCTACGCGCTGGGCTTGTATAGCAGATAACGCGTTTTTCAGCTTTGTTGTAGCGAAAACCGCCTACGAACAGAGAAAGTAAAATTGCGATTTTGTCGGTGAAATATTGCGTTTACGCACGTAGTCGCAGTACATTTTTTTTTGATAAATGCAAGGAATCGAATGGTATCTTTACTTCATTCCTTTTTGAAAGTAAAAAAAACTTTAAATTTTGAAACTTAGATCCTGTATTTTTTTATCATTTCCATATATTATTTTAATATCCACCTTATTGTGATAAATTGCTCGTTTACTAGATTTCCTTATAAAATTCAACATGTATCATCATCTCTATTATTTGTCAATAAAATATTTTGATAAGTACATCACTTTAGTATTCGTGCCCCGAGTTAGCACACGTATGATCAAACATACCAATCATTGTAAATGTTCAGACTCCGTCCGAAGCCATTAAGTATAATGTTTATGCCTGCAAATGTAACATAATATCGTCAGGTGACAAGCAAAACTTACTAATTACTGAAAAATTATTAAACAAAAATCAACCTTATTCAGATAATAATACGGTTCACTATGACTATGAACTTGTGGTGGTACTTAGTGACTTTTGCTTGTTACCCGACGATATTACGGCGTTCAAATAGTAGATTGTTAACCAAGGGTGGAAAGTGAACCACTTCACCCGAGATATTTTGGCGCTCGAACAAAGTGAGAGCGCCAATAGTTCGAGGGAATAAACACTCCTTTTCATTTCGACTATGAGGAAAGTCAAACAAGAAATGTAGGTTTATTATTGATAAGTACATATATTTCTTTAGAACAAATTATTAAACAAATTGTTTATTATTGGTAAGTATATTTCTTATAGGTAAACAACAAAACAACAATGTAATTAAATTAGTTGAAGATTACGGTAAAATTTGAACAATTCGAAAAATTAAGTTTTGCCAGGCATATTTATATTAGAATTACTTTCCACCCTAGGGTGGGAAAAGCAATTTTCCACCCGGCTATCAGCCTATGAAAGGTGAACTTTCCGAACAGGAAAGATGAAAAAGTTTTTTATCCGATTACAGCTGAGAAAATCAGTCATTTATGTACCACTGCGCCATTGACACCACTAAGCCAATGTTAATAAATGGGGTGTCAATCAATATTCCATTTCCTTCCAGAAAAAAATCCGTTGTCGAGTTGTTTGTCAACGTTTTCCTTGATGTAAACTCGTATTCGGCGTATACAACTATTTTGTTTTATTTTTCAGCTACGGGCCACTCACATTGAAGGATGTAACACACATTATACAAAATATCGTCTGGTGACAACCAAAACTCACGAATTACCATCACAAGTATATTAGTAGGTACTAAAATAAGGAAAATTTTTGTTTAATATTTTTTAGCAATTAGTGAGTTTTGGATGTCACCTCACGATATGTTGTTACCATTAAAATATCCTCAACTCTTTTACGTGCGTATCATGTGAATATATAATAGCCCCCGATATCGATTGGGCAAAAAACGCGCCTACTCGTATGAAGTAAGTAGTGAATGAAAGAAGCCCGTCTTAGCTATCTCAACTGTAGTCGACGATGACTTTTCCGAGCTTGCCCTTGGGCACGTCGACGCTGGGCAGCGCCTCGGTGATGATCCCGGTGGCCACCGTGACGTTGTTCTCGCGCACGGTGAACGGCTGCCCCTGCGTCATGACCATGGTTTCCAGCAACGTCAGGTATACCTCGCCGTGGTCGCCGGGCATCATCATGTGGACCTCGGGATCTGCGGATGATAGAATTCTCATATAAGTAATGCATTCAAGATGATTCTCGCATGAATGCGAGACACAAAAATTGGTAGGACGTACGCATTGCGGACATAGTGGCGCATTTACCCTATGGCCAAAAGCAATATTTCGCGGAAGGACTGCGACTTCGCCGTCAATTTTGGCTGCCAAACTTTATAGGCCCATGGAGCCAAATCTTGAAACACGCCTATGCGTGAATTTAATTATTATGTGTAATCCTTAAGTAAGGTTTCTAATTTTCTATTCTACCTACCTATCTCAACTCCAAAATCCTGCTTGCATGAGGTACATGAAACATGACATATTGTTCCCACGCCTCAACTCTCCTGCCGATACCTATACAATTGGCATGATGATAGCAACAAAGAATCATGGAAATAATGGTTTCAAAGAAACATATACCTATGTTAATATGATTCTAAAAAATGGCCCAATTTCAGTATAAACATTAGGATTATTAATATTTTCAATAAAATAAAAGTGCAATATTCTCTATCGGCCATTTTGACTGAAACACCAATCAGAAGCGAGCCAAACCGTGACGTCATCACTCCATGACATATTTCTTTAAGCAGCATAGACAACCTCATTGTCCGTATTCTCACCAAAGAGTGGATGTTCAAACAATTTTTATATTTTTTTTACAAAAAATATTATTACACGACATAAAGTAAATATTTATATGTTATTATATGATATATTAATATCTAAATAATTCATCTTAAATTGCAACCGTGTGAGAGTTTTTGTATAAAATGAGTTATTGTGATTATTTTTTGTAATGTATTTATCATCGCTAATCGTAATATATAGTACTGAATTACAATATCATTCAGGTTCAAGGGAAAATTCGTGACTGTAAGTATGTAAAGTAATATATTCGTGTGTAAAGTACCCATGTAAACAATATCTACCACCCTACCACCAACTAAACCGTGACGTCTCAAACGGACGCGAGGCGTTTTCGCGCGAAGTTAAAAATAGCTATAAAAATGCAATTATTTATGTTAAAACTTATGAATATAGCTGAAATATTGTGTTCATCGGAACCAATACAAGTGTACCGACAATATTAAAAGGGATTTCAAAATTTGTCATTAGGCCAATTCACCCATCCGTTTGGACTGGCGTTTACATACCTAAATCAACTCTGCACGCAATATTCCACGTCCCACTGAACATCTGCTGCGAATATTTGGAGAATACCGGCTTCTTCCTTCCGCCTTCGTTAGCCCTTAGGAAGTAAATCTTGGCCTTAAAGTGATTGCTTAGCTGCTGACTTTTGGCCGCACACAAGAGCATGCCGGTCTCCACTGATTTTATTTTTATACCTCTCAACAAAACCCCTACGTTGTCACCAGCCATACCCTGCAAATTGATAGCTTTCTATTTATATGGCAGCTAAAGATACCTGTTTTTTTTATGTGATAGTCAGCAAACGAGCAGACGAGCCGCCTGATGGGAAGCGGTCATCGTCGCCCATGGACATAAGTAACATCACAGGAGCCACTTAAGCGTTGCCTTGCCGACGCTTGAGAACCCTAAATACCCGCTTCTTGAAGAATGCCATGTCGTAGCGCTGTGGCGACAATTCTTAGTATTTTTATAAAGAATATAATAATAATGTGGTGAACTAGCCTAACGAGATAAGAGAAATAAGCTAGTTCCACATTAATTATTATATTGTCAAATAACGGCACACAAGAGTCAGAAGCACAAAGAAAGAAGTAAGAGTACAAAGCACAGCACAGTATAGTTGAAGAGAGAGTCAAAGTAAGCACAGAAGATAGAAATAGCACATAAAGAAAGAGTACATAAAAAACTAAAACTATAATCGTATTCGGCGCGCACGCAAACCAAATATAATGCAAGCGAGTCGGCGCGTAAGCAATAATAACCGTTAGCTCGGGCGGCGCGAGCGCATGCGTCCTGCCTCGAGAGTAGTAAATTGCCGACTGGCAGGAATTTCCGAGCGCGCACGAATGCGCGATCGGGCCTCCGATCTATGGCGAAACTAACCGAGCCATAAGACAAGTATCTGTACGCCGCGCTCGCATCGCGCGAAACCGCAACGGTATCTGAATGTTATTACATTTATAGTTTGTCTAGGGACTGTCTCATTTCAAACATAGACAGAGAGAATCATACCACCTTTGTCTTACACTAGTACTAACACCTAAAAGAAAAGGATGAGTATAGTATTCTTTGTTCCTATTTACTGACAAGATTTGCTTACTCTCTAAAGTTTCACGCCACGTGCACGCCCCGGTTCATAACTTTAAGCAAAGATAGATATCTCCCTAATAGATGGATACAGTCTAAGGAAAAAACGTGCCTCGAAAATCACGAAAATTTGATTTTCGATCAGATGGCGCCACTACCTTTGGCCTACTTTCGTTTAGAGGGCGTTGACAGTTTGTTATTTAACAATTTTAACGCATATCAGTGAAAAAACATGGGTCAAAATCATAAAAATAATTAATGCAAATAAAAAAAATCATACCTTTTCGATCAGATGGCACCACTACCTTTGGCCTACTTTCGTTTAGAGGGCGTTGACAGTTTGTTATTTAGAAACTGTAATAGATGTCATATATTAAAGAAAAAGTGACAAAGCCCTCCATTGGTGAAGGCCGGATTCGAACCGGCGTCTTTAGCTATCGCGGCTAACGCCATGAACCCCTAGGCCACCCCGCCACCACGCCGTCACCGCGCCACGGTGGCGGGGTGGCCTAGGGGTTCATGGCGTTAGCCGCGATAGCTAAAGACGCCGGTTCGAATCCGGCCTTCACCAATGGAGGGCTTCGTCACTTTTTCTTTAATATATGACATCTATTACAGTTTCTAATTTATATATAGTAGTGTGACTACTTAAAAAAAAAAAACGAATCAAAATATTTAATAAAATAATTTGATTGATTCTCAAACTTGTTCATAGATGGCAGCACCAGTCTCTCTCGCTACAACGTAAATCCGTAAGGAGTTCGTTTAGGAGGTGCAAGCGCGCACTGCTTGCCCTTAGAGCTGGTCAAAGACGCCTAGTCTTACTAAGATGGCATATAGTCGAGAAATTCGGACGGGCACCGCCGTGGCGGGGTGGCCTAGGGGTTCATGGCGTTAGCCGCGATAGCTAAAGACGCCGGTTCGAATCCGGCCTTCACCAATGGAGGGCTTCGTCACTTTTTCTTTAATATATGACATCTATTACAGTTTTTAATTTATATATAGTAGTGTGACTACTTTAAAAAAAAAACATCAAAATATTTAATAAAATAATTTGATTGATTCTCAAACTTGTTCAGTTTGTTATTTAACAATTTTAACGCATATCAGTGAAAAAACATGGGTCAAAATCATAAAAATAATTAATGCAAATAAAAAAAATCATTCATCCATATTTAAATACATTTAAAAAATATTAAAACGTAATAAATATAAGAGCCTCGGTAGAGAGTATCATTTCGTTCCATTTGGAGTTGAAACTAGGTCCATGGGGTCCCAGCGCGCATAAGTTGTTTGCAGAAATCGCGAAGCGTCTGGTTGACGTAACTGGTGACCGAAGAGCAGGCGGCTTTCTCGCACAACGTATCAGCATTGCGATACAGCGGGGAAATGCCGCCAGCATCCTTGGTACAATGCCTCAAGGGCCTATTTTAGATTTAAGCTAGTTATTAATTTCGTTTACGTAGTACCACTGTATATATCTTGTATGTAAATAAATGTTATTATAAAAAAATACATTTTATCGTATTTTTATAAATCTTCATTTTTAAAGTGTGTCGATAGATGGCAGTGAATTTAATGTGGTTACAAAATTTACTATGACAGTACCGCTCTATCCTATTACCTATATCCTCTTTGCTTTAAGCCACCAACTGGTAGGTTCTCGCACGTTCACGTCGATCTAGTCTAGTTGGTCCTTTGCCTGTGTCAAATGGGTTTAAATACTGTCTCACGGCTGTAGATAGGTTTACGCGTTGGCCTGAGGCAGTACTCTTGTAAAAAATCACGGCGGAAAGTGTTGCCAAAGCTTTCAATTCGACGTGGGTTACGCGTTTTGGCTGCCAACAAAGACCGGGTCGCGTCACTTGCAAACTACTGCGTATCATCCTGCAGCGAATGGCCTCGTGGAGCGTTTCCACCGCCAATTCAAGGCTGCTATAATATGCCACGCAGATGAATGTTGGACTGAAACCCTTCTGCGAGCCGTTAAGACTTCCCAGCGATTTATTGCAACCGACACCTGCCCAACTCACGGACTATACCGATTTCTTATCGCGTTTGCGTCAGCATATGAAAAAGTTGCAACCGACAACGGTTACTCGTCATGGCTCTGCCAAAAATTTTATCTATAAGGACTTGGCAACTGCAACGCATGTTTTTGTAAGACAAGATCTTGTTCGTAGGTCGCTTCAGCCACCGTATGCTGGCCCCTATAGGATACTTGAGAGGTCGGATAAGTATTTTAAGTTGACGTCGCTGGTAGGGAAGTATCAATTTCTATTGATAGGTTAAAACCTGCCTACATATTGACAGAACCGTCTGGCCCTGGCCCTACAAAAACGTCATCGACCGTGTTGCCTAGTTCAGTTACCGTTCCTTCTGAACTGAACCTGGTGTCTCGTTCTGGTCGCCATATACGTTTCCCCGATTATTATCGACCTTAAAGATCTCGGGGGGGGGGGCTGATGTGGCGAGTATCGAATTTAAACTGTTGTGAGACATACTAACATTAAATAATTCCGAAACATGTCGAAACAAGTGAGTCTAAACCGTGAAATTATTTAATTCTTAGTATTTTTATAAAGAATATAAATGTAATAACATTCAGATACCGTTTCGGTTTCGCGCGATGCGAGCGCGGCGTACAGATACTTGTTCGCCGTAGATCGGCGGCCCGATCGCGCATTCGTGCGCGCTCGGAAATTCCTGATTCCTGCCAAGTGCCAGTCGGCAATTTACTACTCTCGAGGCAGGACGCATGCGCTCGCGCCGCCCGAGCTAACGGTTATTGCTTACGCGCCGACTCGCTTGCATTATATTCGGTTTGCGTGCGCGCCGAATACGGTTATAGTTTTAGTTTTTTATGTACTCTTTCTTTATGTGCTATTTCTATCTTCTGTGCTTACTCTGACTCTCTCTTCAACTATACTGTGCTGTGCTTTGTATTCTTACTTCTTTTCTTTGTGCTCGTGACTCTGACTCTTGTGTGCCGTTATTTGACTATATAATAATTAATGTGTAACTAGCTTGTTTCTCTTATCTCGTTAGGCTAGTTCACCACAGCGCAAAGGAAATACCTCAGGAGGCAACTCATTCCACATTCTGCACGTTCTGGGAAGAAACGAGCGAGAAGCCCGCTTATTCTTGGTGTGCCATGTATCTAAGAAGTGAGGATGAGCTTTGCTCCTTTGGCGGGAGGTGCGGTGATAAAAGCGAGACGATGGCACCCAATCAAAAAGAACTTCGGAACATTCCCCATTGTACAGACGATAGAACATGCAAAGAGAGCCAACTTCTCTCCGAAGGCTAAGAGGTTCTAAGCTATCAGATGATCGGGATCGCCGACAATACGAACTGCCCGCCGATGGATGGAGTCAAGAGCTGGTATTGTGGAGCGCCAGACCAGAGATGAGAACAGCATATGAGGTCGAACCTGCGCTTTATATAACAAAAGTCGGTGACCCGGTGTGAAGTACTGTTTGGCTCTGTTAAGCACCCCAAGCTTTTTGAGGCCAGTTTGGCTTTATGTTCCAGATGACTACGAAACTGGACTTCGTTCGTAATGTCGACAGTGACACCAAGTATCCCGATACTTTTAGCGGTAGTAAGGGGAATGCCCAGAAACTTTGGCGCCGTGACAAATGGGCGTTTTTTACCGCCGTGACAAATGGGGTTCTATGTACAAAAAAACAAAATTTGGAGCGTTAGAAGGGTGGAACAATAATTAACTTTTGGCCGCCACCAACTTCTTTTGTATTACTGGAATCAAAGGTATTTGAACCATAACGTAACATCCGTTACATTTCATATTTAAATGACATTGGAAACGGTCGCGAGTGCGCGGAGAATGGGGTTGGCAACTATCAAAGGCTGTTATAGATGACGCTACTGACGCTAGCAAAGGTTTCTGCTGTTTCTAGTTTTGTTCTATGGGATTTGGTTTAAAGGGTCATACAATTCCAAAAAAAAAGAAGTCACTATTGATAGGATTGAAAGGACCTATAATGGCGCCATCTGTTAAAATCTTCGACCGGCCAACATGGAATTGAATGTCACAACCCGTAGGTATAGGTTAAAATTCCTAAGTATTCCTAAATTCCTGTTCACAGCCACTGGGTAGAAAGCGGCGCACAACTCTCGACACCCCTGAACCGCTCACACCGGTGTTGCTCCTGGTCGTCTTTACGACGGCAGTTTCAGGGGCCCATCTAATCAGCGGTGAGTCACCGCCTGCCTCGATAACATGTAAAACATGTTATGGCAATTGGCAGGTGTCTGGACCTCTTTACAATAGCCCAATCTTTTGACCAGCCAATCTTCAACACCATAACCGGCCCTCTTCTCCACTTTATTTACAATAGCCCCTACGCCAGCTGGGACCGATTTACGGGTATCTATTTGTACCCGTAAATGGGTTCTTTCTAGCTGGTGTATTACATTTTAAATAAAGTCTAAAAGGGACTGCGCTGTAGGCTTCGGCCCCACGCATGTATCCCAAAGGTCCAGGACCCCATGGTCCCGAGATATGGCAAGGACAAACAAATAATAATATGTAGGCATTGGTAGCAAAATATTTCTATTTGTTATTTGTCTGTCGCAAAACGCAATTAGTAATTTAGCTAATTATAGCCAAAGCTAAAAAGCAAGGTACGTATACAAAAGTATACGTAGGTAATTGAAATTAATTTAGATCACCCGATGCTGTACCTATTGTGGGAAATAAAGAAATGACAAAAACAGAAAAATGATTTCTTACCTCACTAACACTCTTTCTAAAAATCTGAATATCAGATATTGTTGTCCCAATTTTATGACCAAATCCTAGCAGATCTGCTTCAGCATTTTTTTTTATAATCCCTCTTTTTATAGTGCCAACAACAACAGTGCCTCTGCCTGGCACGGTGAACGAGTTGTCTATAGGTAGGAGGAAGGGGGTGTGCAAATCCCTCACAATTTGCGGTACGTATGTGTCCATGACGTCGAGCAATTTTCTTATTGATGGTGCCCCTGAAAAATGTGAGTGAAGTGTGTAAGTAGTTTGATAATCTTATCATAAGAAATAAAACTATGAAAACGGATTATATCGCGTATATTGAATTTATAACACATCCCGACGTTTCGAACCCTTTACAGCGTTCGTGGTCAACTGAGGAAAAATTACAAAGTGCAAAAATACCCACATACTAAAATAATGAACAATCATAGACTATAAACTTTAAGGCTGGTTGTACATGCAAAATCGGTTCATCCACTACAATTATTTTCAAGTAATATATATATATACGCGATAAAAACTACGCCGGCTCCAACCCTACACCACGGACCCGAGAAGATTTAATTCCCTCCTAAATTGTAGGAGGGTATCCCAATATGGGACCGGCAACAAACTCGGCGGGACACAACTTTTCAAAACATATTATACTCAGAATGTCCAACATCATCCAACACTAAGGTCTCACAGTCTATGTCTCGCTTGCTCCTTTATCAGATGGACTACAGGATCCCAAGCTGGTGGTAGAGAAAAGCTATCTTCCCTATTAAAGTTTGGATATTTCTTAATCTCAATGGCCTCGCGCAGCATTCTGGGTATGTAACGCTTCTCCTTGGCAAGAACCAGAGGCTTATCAAACTTGATTGAGTGATTGGCTTTATCCATGACATGCTCACAGACTGCAGACCTAGGTCGACGGTGCTTGACATCAGCTATGTGTTCCTTCACCCGAGTGGAAATGCTCCGTTTCGTCTGCCCGACATATGATAGGCCACACTCACAGTCCAGCCTGTACACTCCTGCAATTTTACAGGCCTCAGGAATTGTGACATCTTCTTCATTGGCTTGAAATATGTTTTTATAGAAGCACGCTTCAAGATGTGGCTGATCCTGTCCGTGACCCCCCTGACAAAAGGCAGAATGGCAGGCCTGCGCTCGACTGTGGGGATCTTAATGTGGGACCTCTGGTTGACCCGCGGTATCCTAAGCTCGTTCGCCTGGAGCGCGCGCCTGGCATGCTGGAGCTCCGCGGCCAGATGCTGGTCATCACATATCCTCTGGGCTCTCTGAAACAAAGATTTGCCTACTGTAACAAGTTGACTGGGATGGTGATGCGATTTGCCATTTAAGTACCTATCAGTATGAGTAGGTTTCCTATACACAGTGCGACCTAGGGTGTTATCAGGATTTCTTTTTACCAATCAATACATCTAAGAAGGGGAGAGAACAGTCTTTTTCCAACTCCATAGTAAATTTTATTTTGCTATGGATGGAATTTAGGTGATCCAAGAAAGTTGAAACACTACTTTTTGGAAGTATAGTAAAAGTGTCATCTACGTATCTTTTAAATATCTTCGGTCGCACAGGAGCCAATGAGAGTGCCCTCTCCTCGAAGTCCTCCATAAAGATGTCAGCGACTACTGGAGACACCGGAGACCCCATGGCCACGCCGTCGACTTGAAGGTAGAATTCACCATTCCATAGCAAGTAGCCAGATGTAAGGCAATGTTCCAACAGCTTAGCATATTCCTCTGACTGTAGTCCATCTGATAAAGGAGCAAGCGAGACATAGACTGTGAGACCTTAGTGTTGGATGATGTTGGACATTCTGAGTATAATATGTTTTGAAAAGATGTGTCCCGCCGAGTTTGTTGCCGGTCCCATATTGGGATACCCTCCTACAATTTAGGAGCCGGAGTTGGAGCCGGCGTAGTTTTTATCGCGTATATATATATATATATATATATATATATATATATATATATATATATCTTTACTTGAAAATAATTGTAGTGTATAACTAGCCTTATGAACCGATTTTGCATGTACAACCAGCCTTAAAGTTTATAGTCTATGATTGTTCATTATTTTAGTATGTGGGTATTTTTGCACTTTGTAACATTCCCGCTACCAGTAAGTTTCCATTTGGGAATGTTACTAGTAAGTTACCAATGTTACCAGTAACATTCCCAAAAGCCGGTAACATACGAAACTGACGATAGTGATGACTTACATGAGATAAAATAAGGTTCAAAACTTATTTTTTTAGTACAACTTACTCAAAAATATGTCCCATAGTTCTTAATTCGCTGACATAAGAGCTATGGGATCAATTTTATAAATTTGGTATACAGATAGTGAGTACCAGGGAAGGACATAGGATACTTTTTTTATCCCAGAACTCACCCCTTAAGGGGATGGAAAGGGGAGTTGACATTTGTATGGGGAACCAATAACCGCTGAACCGATTTAGATGAGTTGGTATGGAGATAATTTGAGTCTTGGGGAAGGACATAGGATAGATATTCGCGGGCTTGGTTTCCGCAACTCGACGTCTTACTATTGCGCCTATTTTGTGTGAGGGACATAGGATAGGTTTTACCCTAGAAATCAACCCTAAAGGGGGTGAAAAGGGAAGTGGAAGTTTGTATGGAACCTAATAAAACCGATTTAGATGAAATTTGATATGGAGATAGTCTTAATTGTTGGGGAGGGAGTAGTTTTTATTCCCGAAGTCATCCTGTTCTCCTCTCCACTCTTCTAACACTCACTCAAAGTGCCGCTGGTAATGTATGATGAAGGCAGCTCAAGACCTGGAACACCTGGAGTGCTCCTGGGTGCAACGGGTCAGGGGTAACAATCGCTCAACGTGCTGCTGGTAGTATACGATGGGTAAAGCTCAAGACAATGTGGAGTGCTACTGGGAGCAAAGGGTCAGGGGTAACACTCGCTCAACGTGACGCTGGTTGTTTATGATGAGGAAAGCTCAAGACCTGGAACACCTGGAGTGCTGCTGGGTGCAACGGATCAGGGGTAACACTCGCTCAACGTACCGCTGGTAGTGTATTATGGGAAAAATATTTCAAGATCTGGAACACCTGGAGTGCTGCTGGGTACAAAAGGTCAGGGGTAACACTCGCTCAACGTGTCGTTGGTAGTGTACTAGTGTATGATGGAGATAGCTCAAGACTTGGAACACCTGGAGTGCTGATGGATGTACCTGATGAGGGTAAAACTCCTTTAATCTGAAGTTGGTAGAGTATGCTGTAGGCAGGTTAAGTTCTCCAAGACCTGGAACACCTGGAGGTCTGCCAGATGAAGCAGGCGTCTGACCAGAGCTACCACACGCTTAACGTGCAGTAGATACTGTTTGCTGTAATCAGGTTGAATTTTCCAAGACGTAGAACACCTGGAGGTGACTTTCCATGGGTCACTCGGTGCCTGCAAGACTGTGGTGACCAAGTTTCTGCTGGAGAGGCTGCTGATCTCCCACCAGGGGGCTACCACAAGCTGAATGTTCAGCGGGTAAAATTTAGGTAGTAAAAAGGGGTAAAAGTTTGTATGGGGAAACAATAAATCTAGCTGATTGTTTAAAAATAAGCTACCCAAATTACTAATTCCACGCAGACGAAGTCGCGGGCAAAAGCTAATATTTTATATGAAACTGTGATCATTATTTATTATCCCTTTACTCTACTACTCTAATTTCAAATTTGATTAATTAATATAAAATCGAAATTCCAACAACAAAAATGACGTTTGCCACTTGAAACGTTATACAAAACTAGCTTTTGCCCGCGGCTTCGCCCGCGTGATTTAAGAATCTATGTCGTTTTGTCTAATGTACAGGGTGCGGGGGAGGCAGGGGAAAGAGAAAATATGGTTTTATAACGACTTACAAAAGATGGTTTATATGGTATATGGATCGTAGGTAGAATACATATATATGTACTTACGATGTCTTGCATTTTACTTAGAATGGAAACCTAAACTTATAAGAAGCAAACAGACAACCACCTTCTTGTAGCACCTTGAACGTACTCATTACGGATGCAGGAAGTTTCCCGATGACTTACTCCTTCCGCCCCGTCCGTCCCGCCGCGCCGCCCGCACTCGCCTAGGTACCGATTGACGACGATCGAGATGGCACCAAATACAAATTTAAAAATCTATTAGGATAACGCGGGTCTCCATACCTCAAAAGCAAAATTAGAACCCTTATAGGATCACGTGTGGCTGTCTGTCGGTCCGTCTGTTACAACCGATTTGCTCCGAAACTACTGGACCGTTTGAATTGCAATTTGGCACAAATACGAGTACTTTCAAGAATTTTCATGAGCTCATTATTCAATTTCAAAATCGATGCGATTTTCGTAATTAACGTCCCAAAAAACCATAAAAACGACACCCATATTGATATTTAGACATTTCAACCCCATTGCACCCCACAGGGGAGATGGTTTTTCACGTCCGTCACGTTGGATTTAAAAATCGTTCTTTGATTTCCTAATTAGCAACCCGATAAACCATAGAAACAATACCCATGTTGATTTTCAGACTTTGTCACCACATTTCCCCCTATTAGGGGGGAATTTGCAAAAAACCTGTAACACGTGTTTATTCATTTATCGTTAGGAATACTCCTGTGAAGTTTCGAATATAATAGTCTAACTAATCTTGTTTCCCCAAATCCCCATACAAACTTTGAACCCCATTTAACCCCCTTGGGGGGTGAATTTTGAAAAAATCATTTCTTAGTGCGCCCCTAGACCTTATAAGAAACCTACGTGCCAAATTTGGAATCTCTAGAACCAGCGGTTTTGGTTGTGTGTTGATATGTCAGTCAGGCAGTCAGTCAGTCAGTCAGTTTCTTCTTTTATATATCTAGATGTTGATTGGTTTATTCTAATAATTAAACTGGTCTATACACATAATTTCTTTTACTTTATACAGTTAAGCATTATTTTAATCATTTTTTCCAGATAGTAATGTTCCCAGTAACTTTGGAAAAATACCTGGTAATATTGGGAATGTTACCGGTAACATTGGGAATTTACTCTCTCAGAGATTCCTTGACTGTTTTATGACTGTAAATAATAGCATTATTATTTTCTTAAGTATTTAACACGAAAAAAGCATATACAATTCTAATAATTTTTTCAAAGTTACTCAATGTTACCGATATGGGTAATGTTACTGGTAGCATTACCGGGAATATTCCCACTTTTGAGTAAGTTACTGGTAACGACCCATCACTACCCGTTGACCACGAACGCTGTAAAGGGTTCGAAACGTCGGGATGTGTTATAAATTCAATATACGCGATATAATCCGTTTTCATAGTTTTATTTCATGAGTAACTATCGCGGTAACCGAAGACAATATAATCTTATCATAAGTTAAGATTAATAGTTTTGTATTTGCATTACAAGGGGGCAAAAAATTGTTGTTTAACTCCTTGTGCTAATATTGATAATAGAACCACGAGCGAGCGAGACAAATAGCGAGTGGGTAAAAAAATTGGAATCTTGGCAAGTGTTAAACAAACTTTACTCCCGATTGACACACAAAATAAACCTTCAGTAAGAAACGCATATACTTGGAAAAATTCGACCTATGCCACCGTGACCCCGGTGGCCGAATGGCTCAAGCACCTGCCGCGATAGCAGACGACGCTGGTTCGTTTCCAGGATGGAGCACTGGAGGCCTTGGACACGGACCCTTTTTCTTAGTATATGACATTTTATTTCAGTTTGTCACTTAAAAGTAAATTCTACCAGACAATATGAGGAAAAAATTAAAAAGTGGAACAATTACAATTACTAAAAAAAATTAAAAAACTACTGGCTTTATTTTTATTATTAAAATTACTGGCATGACTTGAAATCACGAAGAACGTAAAACGAACAAAACGTTTAAGAAGTGTAACGCTCTTACGGTAGATGTCGCTAGGGTCCCCTAGACCCATATAGTGGGAAGATTTGCTGACTATGGATGACGTCTTGGTGGCTCAGTTGGCAGAGCGCCGGAGTATCGATCCAGAGGCTGTGAGTTCAAGTCTCACCCAAAGCAGTCATTTTTTCACTTAAATTTAGACTAAGCTTAATAGGATCGTTCGTAGACGTTTCTGCTTGTTAATATTTAATTTAGAATGAGTAGCACATCGTAACTGGTGAATTTCCAATATGACTTGGAACTCCAGTGGCCGTTTAAAAGAAGTGTAACGCTAAATAATATTTATTTATATATGTATTATGTATGTATGCATGTTTGTATATATGTAGGTATATATTGCTATTATTCTTATATGTGTAAGTGTATAAACAAAATATATATTGTTTAGAATAATTTGATTTGTGTTTCATATTTCCTCTCGCTTTCTACAATCCTGCACTAACTACACGTTTCTGTTTGACCCAATGATTGACTGGTGGTAGAGAATGCCTTAAGGCATTAAGTCCACCTTTTGTACAATTTTATATTGTGCAATAAAGTTTAAATAAATAAATAAATAACGCTCTTACGGTTGATATCGCTGGGGTCCCCTAGACCCATTTAGTGGAAAGATTTGCTGACTATGGATGAGGTCTTGGTGGCTCAGTTGGCAGAGCGCTGGAGTATCGATCTAGACGGCGTGAGTTCAAGTCTCACCCAAGGCAGTAATTTTTCCACTTTTAAATTTATTGTAAGCTTAATAGCATTGTTAGCAGACGTTTCTGCTTGTTAAAAATTTATATGAGGAAACAACTAAAAATTTGCAGATTACTTTGCCACTCTTGTTAATAAAATGCAACTTTCATATCAGTTTTTGAAGTATAAAGAGAGCCTTTACTAGAAGGTTTGATGAAAAAATGTCTGATAAAAATTTAAAATGGGAAATTGGTTTTAACATTAGTATTTTAGAGGACAAAATTAATCAAAAATGGCCATAAGTTTTACTATCCTTAGTGACTCAAGTGAAAAAACAAAGTTACAAGACGCACTAACTCAAGCCCTCAAATTAAAATGGCGGTGGGTAGAACACATCGCACGGTATAAAGACCATAGATGGACAATATTGGCAACGAAATGGAAAGGCCCTATTGGCAAAAGGAAAGTAGGAAAGCCATATAAACGATGGCTGGATGATATAAAAGAAACTGCAGAAAGACTGGCTAAACAAAGCGGAAGACAGGCAGAAATGGAGAGAATTGGAGAAGGCCTACACCCGAAGAGGGGTCCAAATTAAATAAATAGATAGTAAATAGAATACATACAAGTCCGGCTGGCAATAGCGATGAATTCCATGTGGGGGTGGGTGTCCACCAGGGATCGGCTCTCAGCCCGTTACTATTCAATTTGGTTATGGACCACCTCACGTCGCATATACAACGTCAACCCCCATGGGATTTGCTCTACGCAGATGACATAGTTTTGATCAGCGAAGACGTAAAAGAGCTGCAAAACATTCTAGAAACCTGGAGAGTAGCCCTGGAGGACGGCGGACTGTGTGTAAGCCGACAGAAGACCGAAGTGAGGCACTGCAACTTCAGCGGCGCCAACCTCCGCAGCACAATTTACTTGGACGGCAACCCTCTGAACGAAGTAACGAGCTTCAAATATCTTGGTTCGAACATGCAAAACGACGGATATATAGATGCAGATATCGTCAACCGTATCAATACTGGATGGGTGAAGTGGCGTGAGCTCACGGGCGTTCTCTGCGATAAATGAATGCCAGTTCGTATTAAGGGCAAAGTTTATAAGGCAGCTGTGCGCCCGGCAATGACATACGGCTTTGAGTGTTGGCCACTCAAAAAAGAACAAGTCGCTAAACTGCATGCTGCGGAGATGAGGATGCTATAATGGGCTGGCGGAGTAACGTTGTTGGATCATATTAGGAATATCCACGTTAGAGGCAGTTTCAGAGTAAGGCCAATCGAAGAAAAGCTCACCGAAAATCGACTACGATGGTATGGCCACGTCATGAGGCGCCCACCAGACCACATGACGAGAAAGGTGCTAGAGATGAGTGAAAAGCCTAGGGGTCGCGGAAGGCCCAAGATAACATGGATAGGTCTTGTAAAAAAGAACCTTAAAGAAAAAAGATTACCACCAGAGACGACCCAGGACAGACGCTCCTGGCGACGCCGTATAAGGAGAGCCGACTCCAAGTAAATGGGATATAAGGCTAGGAAGAAGAAGAGTAAATAGAATACATAAACCTAACACTAACTACTAACTATAAGAAACTTACTAACCAATACGCTAAAACTCTAATGTAAAAAAATTGTAAATTGGAAATAAAAGGCTTTTTTATTTTTTATTTATTTAGTGACTCAAAGTTCCGTCTAGCATCATACTAGTGGAGGCATTGTAATAGGGTCCTGTTGGCTCCCTTTATTATTCTATTTTCTTACCAAATTCGGATTCTTCTCCATTTAACGCCTTGAGTGCTGACCCACAGACCATAGGTACAGTTTCACCATCATACCCAAAGTTACCAAGCAGCTCTCGCATTTCAATTTCCACTAGTTCTAGTAACTAAAAAATAACAATGATTAAAGATTGTTGAAAAATCTATGTAAAAACCATTGGCTCGTATAATGTGTACATACACATAATAGCTTTGATGTTCATTGACTTTTAATTATATTCTTAATTATTCTCAATGAGAATAATTAGAATAGAAAAACAAATACAAAAACAATACAAAATACATATAACACATTATAAAAAACCTAGTAAAGGGAATAAATACTTGCCGATATTAATCAGATTGTGTATTTTTAATTTCTCACCTCATTGTCAACCAAATCAGCTTTATTTATATAGACTAATACATGCTTAATTCCAACTTGTTTGGCTAACAACAAATGTTCTTTTGTTTGTGGCATTGGTCCATCATTGGCTGCCACAACCAATATAGCTGCATCCATCTGGGAAGCTCCTGATATCATGTTGCGTATGTAGTCTGCATGCCCAGGGCAGTCTGTGTGTGCATAGTGTCGGAGTTTTGAGCTGTAGCCTACATGTG
The DNA here is from genome assembly GCF_947568885.1 of Cydia strobilella. Taxonomy (NCBI): domain Eukaryota; kingdom Metazoa; phylum Arthropoda; class Insecta; order Lepidoptera; family Tortricidae; genus Cydia; species Cydia strobilella. The sequence continues at coordinate 15,846,918 of NC_086042.1, read as the reverse complement.
CTGCATTTATTGTGATACCTGAGAAATTAATAGTAATGTTTTAATTTCAGTGACTCGTCTTTAAAAAAAATCACTGAATAAATCCACTTCAAGACATACATACCTCTTGCTTTTTCCTCTGGTGCCCGATCTATTTCGTCATAAGAAACGAATTGAGCCAGTCCATCGTTGGCCAGAACCTTGGTTATAGCTGCAGTTAGTGTCGTCTTACCATGATCTACGTGCCCTATAGTTCCTACATTGCAATGCTTTTTCTCTTCTAAATTTGTATTAACTTTTGCAGAAAAATTTCGGCAGTGTCGATTAAACACCCCAATATAAACTCTGTGTGATGATACAACATTTTGTTTCAAAGATTTTTGCGAAAATCTACAGTAAATAGACCGTAACATAAACTTTCCACTCATTTTGAAATGTTTTGTTACTTATATAAATCATGAATTTATTGTTTATCAAATATTTGATATTTTTGAGGTTATAGATATATAGACATTTATTTTATTTTGGCCAAATGTCAAAACTGTCAAATGAGTGTGAAATGATTTTCGTTCAGAATTTATAACCTCACGAGCTACCTCGCTCGCCGTGTAATCACGAGCTTTTTCGATACTAGAGTCGCGGAAAGTGAAGCGTCGTAGAATTTGAGGGCGTGTCGGGATTTTGCTATGCTGACAACACTGTGACGTAATTATAGTACGACACTAAAGGTCATGATACTTGATCCTTTTCTTCCGGCTTTTTGCCACAGCTCGCTAAAGGGAGCTCGGTGTTGGCTCGGCAACCTAATCCTATGAATAAGCACAGGCACACTAGTGTAGTAGTCACTAGACTCCCACCCATTTCACCTTCTTACAAAGGTCACCAACTTGTTTTTATGTCTTAGATACTAGCAGTTCGACTGAAAATATGCTGAAAATACATGCCATACCAACTTACCAACTGTCGTTTTAGTACAAGACTAGATAGGTTCTAATTTACTCCAATCTGCCATTGCAAGTTATTTTAGCACAAACCTGGATAGGTAGATTGGGTAGGTAAGTAATTTTAGTATCGGGGACATAAAAACAGTGAATAGGTTGGTCTTATTAATATTTTTAATAAAATTTAAATATTTTTTATAGTAATATTTTTAATAAAATTTAAATTGGATCGAGACATGTCGAGCTATTCGACTTAATAATACGTGAGTGACCCTTTTTGAAAATAATTTAATACACAATATTTTACTTAAGGATGATAAAGGTTCGCGATCCTGACTAAATAATAAGTGGCAAAAAAAAGGTCACATAAAAAAAATTGCAAAAAAGGAAACACTCATTTGATGAAATATTGGCAATCGTGAGCACTAGAGTACCAGCGCCAGCGCTTTTTTTTAACACTTGTCAGAACAGAATCACAGAGTTCCATAATGCTCAATTCGATTAACGCTCAACGCCGAAATTTCTACAGTGTTCGATAAAAATGCGCCGCGCTTAAGTACCGCCTTCGTGTGATGAATACATTCATGGTGATGTGATGAAAAAGCGCTCGTGCGAATGATGCCTAGTTTCATATACCTAAAGGGCCCTCCCCACTCATGCGCGAATCACGGCGCGAAGCCGCGAACTCAAGTGTGGCGTCGATTTCGCAGATTGTTCGCGCCTAGTTCCCCGTTTTTTGTCGGTTTATTAGCCCGCGTCAAAGGAGGCGCGTAGCGTGAACTGGCAAAACTCCACATTACAAACTATTTTGACCCATATGTGGCAAGATAAATAATAATAATCCATACTAATATTATAAATGCGAAAGTCTGTCTGTCTGTCTGTCTGTCTGTCTGTCTGTGTGTTGCCTCTTCACGCTTAAACCGCTGAACCGATTGAGGTGAAATTTGACATAGAGATAGTTCGAGTCCCGGGGAAGGACATACGGTAGTGTTTATTCCAGAGATCGCCCTTTAGGGGGGTGGAAATTTGTATGGGGAATCAATAAGCACTGAACCGATTTACATTAAATTGGGTTAATTGGGTATGGAGGTAGTTTGAGTCCCAGGAAAGGACATCCGGTAGTTCTGACCCCAAAAATCTCTTCTCTTCTCTTCTCTTTTCTCTTCTCTTCTCTTCTCCTCTCAGCTCCTCTCCTCTTCTCTTTTATCTTCTCTAACTTCTCTTTCCTTCCCTTCCCTTCTCTTCTCTCCTCTCTCCTCGCCTCGCCTCGCCTCGACTCGACTCGACTTGACTTAACAACAACCTCTCCTCTCACTTCTCCTCTCCCCTCCCCTTATAGGGAGTGTCTACCAGGATACCTTTCATATACTTACGTCAACGTCCTCCTAAGGCTTAAGGTCCTACCTTTAGTACAGATAAGTATCTGATTGGTTAAAAAATAAGCTACCCAAATTACTAATTCCACGCAGACGAAGTCGCGGGCAAAGGCTATCCATACTAATCCATATTAATCCATACTAATCCATATTAATATTATAAATGCGAAAGTCTGTCTGTCTGTCTTTCTGTCTGTGTGTTCCCTCTTCGCGCTTAAACCGCTGAATCGATTTAGATGAAACTTGGCATAGAGATAGGTTGAGTCCCTGAGAAGGACATGGGATAGTTTTTATCCCGAAAATCATCCCTTAAGAAAGTAAAAAGCGGGGTGGAATTGAGATAATTAATGAAGTGCCTGCTAATTTGTGTGCATAATATGCTCAAATTGAATTTGCTATGAGAATTTTTCCAGGCGCTATACTTTAGCTGTTGTTACTAAGTCCACGCAGACGAAGTCGCGGGCAAAAGCTAGTATTATATAAAGCGGCTATATTTTACGATTTTACAACAAAATGGAAAAATAGCTAAATCGCGTATGATGCTATAGATAACTAGCAGTTAAGCTCGATCACATGGAGACTGTATAAAGGAGCCAAATCTCTATGTATGAAAAGTGTACATCAAAAAACAGTAATTAAGCGGCGCCACCATACACCGAAATACTACCAAAAACAACCTACGTAATTTGGTCGGGTTATTTGTTGCCTTATATGGTTCATGTTATACTCATGTCCCAGAGCCTAACTAGCGCCACCGGAGAGATTAGGAACTATTATTTAAAGCTGAAAGCGGTCACTTTTACAACAATTCTGCCATAAGAGATTGCGATCCTTTCTATACCATCCATACTCGATCAGCTGATGCTTTTCCGCCATCTTGGCGAGAACCGAACGGCGAAATCGCCGTGAAGTTTGCGAGTGTGGAGTCATAGTAGTCATACGTCAACGTCGCGACATGTTCTCTCCGCGAAGTCGCGCCGCGATTCACGCACATAGTCTGGAGGGACCTTTACATTCATTAGGCATTATCCTTGTGCCGCCCAATGTGCAATACATTGTACAAAGTGACACTCAGCATAACTGCCCGGACTTTAGAAATTAAATTCAGAGCTAAACGCCCAGTGTACAATACGCTGTACATAAAAGTTTATCAGTAGGCTTGTGTAGTACATGTACTAAAATCAAAAAGACACGATTCCCTCCACTGTACTAGACGGAACTATTCCCTAATGATTCTGCTCTTAGTACGTTTTAGTACACTACACGCGAACGAAACAGAGGGACATCCGATCGAACTAAAACTAAACGTCGACTCTCTCTGTGTACTACTTAACTGTACTAAAAGACCGAACTAAGTACAGTTGTGAGATTATGATAGTTGGGAGCAAAGAATATAATACTCACTGTTGGGAGCGATATTTTCAGTGAACGAGAATACGAGAATGCACAACTCTCTTTATCAGATGTCAGTTTTAAATTTTCGCGCTAAATTGGAATTCACCTAGAGGTCGTGAATGGTCGGTTCGGTTCGGGGACACGAAGGATTCTATAATTGAATCGTGAGCGTAGCGAGGGATTCTAAAATAGAATCTTGAGCGTAGTGAGGGATTCAAGTGACAACGCCCAAGATGGAAATAATTTTGCTACCATGTGACACAGACTGTTTTTCACATCACCTATGAGGAAATTATTATGTTCCAAAATATTAATTACTTAAAAAAATGTATGCAAAAGAGAAAAAAAAATCGTGTCCTAGAACAGAAAAGTAGACACTGATCCCTCCTAGCAGGGAAGAAAAGTGCCACTTTGATCCCTCCTAGCGGGGAAGGATAAGCGCTTTTTCGAATAGGTGATGTGAAAATAGTAGATTGTGTCACAAGGGAGCAAAATGACATATTTACGGCGAGGGCGTACAATTGAATCCTAAAAATTGTATCCTGAGCGTAGTGAGATTCAAGTGTTTTACGCCCAAGATGGAAATAATTTTGCTACCATGTGACACATATTGCTTTTCACATCACCTATGAGGTAATTGTAATGTTTAAAAATATTATTTAAGCTAAAAAACTAATACGCAAAAAAAAGTAAAAATAGATCCTTAAACAGAAAAGTGTTACCTTGATCCCTCCTAGTAGGGAAGAAAAAGCCCTTTTTCGAATTGGTGATGTGAAAAATATTTTTCACCTCAGCAGCTCGAACAAGCCTACTTTCGTCACTCCAGGGAGTGAAACAATGTAGCTTTTTAATTTAGTGAAGGCCATGAACTTCATACTTTTATTACATTTTTTTTATGGTATGGTATGGTACGGTACGGTACGGTACGGTACGGTCCGGTCCGGTCCGGTCTCGTATCGTATCGTATCGTATCGTATCTTATCGTATCGTACATATTATAATACTTTTTTTTCTGTTTATTCTGTGTAATTCGAAATACATTTTAACAATATGTTCTCACTACTGAGGTGAAAAATTATGTGTGCAACACGAGAGCAAAGTTATTTTACATCTCGTGTTTTTGAGTCCCTCGCTACGCTCCAGATTCTACCTTAGAATCACTCGCTTCGCTCGTGATTCAATTATATAATCTTTCGCTTTCTCGGGACTAAACACTCGCAAGAAAAACCAACTTTCCTCTCTTGTTGCACAAATAACTATTCTATAAATGTTAATATACAGAGAGGAAAATGGAAACTAAGTACGTTTGTACGGAGAAGCTGTTGTTCGAGGTCGTTCACTTTTCTTTTAATTTATTAGCTTAAGGACAAAATAAAACACAACATTATTTTGTGCGGTTTATTCAATTTTAACAGTTATTATATAGATTTTACTTCAGTCATCATTAGTTGTCAAGAATGTCTATTGCTCATCGGATTCTGCCTATTCACCCTGATACACAAAGCATTTAACACAAAGTGTTTACATTTGCATTAAGAATCATATCAGCTTGCACCAGGCGGTCTAGCATAAGTTGCGTTCTCGCGCCCGAGTCCATACTTGAAGTCGCGCTAGATGTATGGAGTCCCCCGCGAGAACGCATCAACGCAACTTATGCTAGACCGCCAGATATTAATAATAGGTAGTTAAAATGATCAATTAGTAGGTAGGTATTAAGTTTTACTATTACACAGTTATTTTGATTGCACACGGCGCGTGAGAAAGTAAAGGTCCGTGCTACTTCCGCGGATAGTATGCTCAAGCTTGATGTACCAGTAACTCGCGTGTACTGACAGTGTTGTGCTAGTTAAAATAACTGGATCAAGTAAAGGTGCGGGTTTTTTGCGTAAACAATATGCGCAAAATTCTAAACTCTTCCCTCACTTGCTTCAGTCAGTCAGATAACGCGGGTCGAGTCTTGCGTGAGTCTCGCGCGAGTCGGCCGCGTTGGTACAGTCGCCATCAGATATATCCGAGCGGCAAAAGTATTCACAATATCTGAACACGCACTCTAACGCCCTGAGAATAAAGGCGTGTTCAGATATTTGTGGGCACCTCAGCCGCTGCGATATATCTGATGGCGCCTGTACCTATGGTGACCTGCGCTACTTGCGCTAGTGCCTCGACATGCGCTGTGTGCAAGAGAACCGTTTTTTTATCAATTTCATCTAACTTAATAATTAAACTTCTTTATGTAAGTATGTGGTTCTACAGTTATTCTTTGTCAAACGTAACAATTCATGTCGAGAAACAAGTTTAAGCATGAAACCACAAGGTATAAGTACATACAATAAACATAAATAAAATTACAAAATTGCTTCAATAAACTTAATAAGAACAGTAAATTCAAAGCTAACAAGGATCACATTATAAAACGTTCACTACAATCTAATGACTTGGTAACAGTATTATATAATTTAAGTAATACAATAATTCTAATGATAAAAAAAAAATTGGTAATAGTGGAATGTTCTGGATTAGGCATTGTTGTTGTAGGTGATGCATATAACATTAAAAATACTTTCCTTAAATATTAATAAATAATTACATTCCTAATAGTTATAACGAAGACTCTCTCAACCACTTTCCATACATGAGCAGCACTAACTACTCAACATACCTAATAAAAACAATCGAACTCATATACATACAACAAAAGCAAATGGCGATTTATTTATAGACGGACAATTTGTTAAATACATATATGTTTTGAATAGTTATGCCGCGCGGCTTTCACGGATTACGGTAGTGAAATTAAGCAATGTAACATTTCCAATGTAGCCACTTTATTAGAAACTGGAACGTGTAGGGATACCACCATTACCACTCAATCAAAACAAGTTTTTATTTTGTAAGTAGACATGATAAGTTATTAAGTCTCTCCTTGTCAGTTTTAGTATATTATGTGTGTTCATTTATTACATTTAACAACACATTTTTATTGATACCCAATAATATTGTGGCAACAATGAGTGACACATAATTAAAAGGATCTTAATCTTAAGATACAATCCTTATACACCTCAAAGTTCTATGGATAGTCTATGACTGTGGCTATAAATCAATAATCTTATTAGCAATAATTTATCTCTGACTTTGAATACTTCATTGGTCATTGCCAGCTTAGCTGCAATGCCTTGATACTTTTTCCGTTTAATCAATAACGCCGTTCCTTGTCGACACAAACAATCCGTGAGCATTACGGTTCGACATTTTTTATTAGGTTTATTATTTTTAATATGTTTGACAATTAAAGAATTAAACCGCCGGAGTACGTAAATTAGCACAGCTTACATGTTTTGAAGGCTACTCCCGTCCCGCGAAACACATTCTGAAGGACAGATCAGCGCGTGTTAATAAGTACTTATTATCAAATGGTGCGAGTCGCGGAAAGATGCGCTAGCCAATAAGTTGACTACACGGGTGTTACGGGTGCCTTTACCCGACCTACTATACGTGAGTAACCCTTAATTTCGGAGGATAATGGTTTAATGTTTAACCATAATTCATAATGGTTCATGTATGTTACATGAAAATAAGTACTTTACTCAAAATAAACGTTTAGGTAATGTTGTTGGTAAATATAACCACTATGCATTTTGTTTTTATAAAAAATAAAACGACACTCATAGATTATACATAGGTACAGATGTAGTGCATAATTATTTTCCTTCGTATTTTCACGGAAACGTACGAACGTGTCTTGTTATTTCAGTCAGTCTCGGTACAAAAAATACTAAGGTTGACTGAAGTAGCATGACAAATACGAACGTTTCCGACAAAATACGAACAATTATGCACTACATCTGTATGTATACCATAAATAGCAATAGCGGACAATAGCATAAAATGTAGTTTAAGTGTAGTATATTTCCATTACATGTTTTAGTGAGAGCTGTTAAGGGAATAAGTGAATGTCCTTAATGTGTATTTGTAAACTCATCTCCTGCTCACTTATTTCTGTTTGCTTTCCAAATAAATAAATAAAAATAAAAAAAATAAAAAAATACCCTCTTGGGGTTCAAAGTCTTAATACTAGAACAATTAATTACCTCCAATGAAATTTGAATCATAATGAAATGGAACAGAGCTTTTGTTTTGTTTCGTTCGATTTTAAAACAAAACCAATTCAATTCTATATTCTAATACCTTTGACTCAAATTTGACTGCCTTTTCTTGTATGGTGGGCCGCTAGAGGTTAAATATAAAAAAAGAGGTTAAATATAGTGATATTGTCTTCGGTTACCGCGATAGTTACTCATTAAATAAAACTATGAAAACGGATTATATCGGTAATTTGTTAATAGTAATTTGGATAGGATTAAACTTTAAAAATATTTCAATTTAAAAACTTTAATGCTCTCGGGATAAATCTGCTCACGGAAAGAGCAGATTATCTGCTACATAATATATAAATATAAAACTTTAACAGAGCCAACTTAAATAGACAATTTTATTTTATTTATCTAGTCTAATAATATTGCATCACAATAAAATATTTAAAATAGCAGAACAGATTACCCTTAAATATAGAACTTGAAGTGTAATAAAATTATGATTTATCTAATACCAACATTAATAGAACATGTAAAAACTAAAGAAAATAGTGCTACTCGCTCATCAATACACATCTTATTATCAACTAGTTTACTTAATTTACTATCGTATGATTAATTTATTTAACTACTTTCATTCGCTATTATCCTAAATATAAGGATAGGTACAAGACAAAAATGTAGTATTTAGAGAAATTATTTAGATTTAAGTATTATTAGAAAAAAAAGTAAGAACAATAACATATCGAACGCATAGTTACAAAAAACTGTCGTTGTCAAATTAAGGAAAATTTAACTACGTTTTGGAATAAAAAAATGTGATTAAAAAGTGGTACATGAAAATAATATAATTAAAATAACAATTTATGAAGGTATGTTACTCGTACATAAAGATAAACTTTAAACACTGAGCATTGATAAAATTTGTACTTATCACTTAAAAAGAACAATATCAAGAACACCTTAGCAATAACAAATTAATATCTATTTAGCTTAATTACTCATAAAAAGTAAATAAGTATACCTAGTGAAACAGTGAGAGTTGTTATAATTGTAAAATTTTGTTACTTATTTATTACTTAATAGGTATATACAATATGGAATACATTAATGTGGGAACATAAACACTGTATGGTAAAGTTGGCAACTGATTGTAGGAAAACCGTAGACGTTAGTCACGTTAGTATTTTGGATCTCATCATAAGTATTCTGTTAAATACCTCACCAAACGTCAAATTAACTACTTGCAAAAAACTTATTTTGATAACTTCCCAATTAGACAATCGCTATTAGAAGTTTCTATAAAATGTCAAGATAATTCGGTGTTTTAATGACAATAATGACATATGATGACACATACGTACCTACTCGTACCAAGGTTAACCCTTAAATGCATGATTTTTTGTATAACTTTTTAATAAATTGAAATAGATGTGTCATGTTGTATAGATTGAGGGAATAATATTTTGGATAGCTGCATATTGAGCCACGGACCATCAAATATACGATGCATATATACATCATTATGCATTTAAGGGTTAAGTTCATAAAAACTGATATCGTATTTAGAGTTATTGACTTTGGTGTCATTATTATTTCATCAATACCAACTTTTAAGACTTTAGTACACGAGTTTGATTTGCGCCGATAACTGTCATCATGTGAGAAATAAGAAGGTAGCTATAATATCTATATGTTATTACACATAAACATGCGAGGGAGCTGTCCTTAGAGCTCAAATACGATACCTATGCGATACTATGTCGTATTGCGTAATTGTATTTTGGCCCTAAAATACAAGAAAGAGGATCATTTTGACACTTAAACATACTGGTACATGGAACCCTGTGAATTCTAATTCTGTGATGTGATTGGCCACTCTTCGCCTTAAGTACACGCGGTACAACTCAACTGCACGCCAATTGATTTCAGTTAGGTACTGGTTGCTTCAAGTAAAAATTCGTTTTCAAGTTGCTCATAAGGATTTTTTTGTTCAAAATGTTTCAATGTATTACATTGATTTAGTCACTAAGTAGGTTTTTTATATTTTCCTACACTGTGTGTACCTAGGGCGAAAAAAGCGCTTTATCGGTAGGTAGGTAAATAGTATCTAAGATAGTCGAATAGATCTTAAAGATAATTATTAATGTATGCATTTGTTGAGCTACTTAATTTTTCTAGACGATTAGTTTTTAAAATTACTTCCTAATGTATATTTATGTACAATTGATCCAAAATTCATGTTGTTAATGTGCAAGTGTCTAGTATCGTTATTATCGTGGGATTTGGTATGCAGTCACACATTTGGCACATAATAGTGAAATTGAGCGGTCATGCACCAAACACCATGCAAGCTTCAGTAGATTCAAGATCCTTGTAGTTAGAAATTAAATAATGATATCTATTTGTCACTGATTAAAGAGAGAAAGGAACAATGTAGAGATTATCGTAATCAATAAGTACTTGGAGATAGTGTTGTTATTATCAAAGAATCATGGATTGTACTAGATACAATGTGAACTCTAAGACAAATTCGTGCTTTCAATTTGACAGTAGATGGCGCTCTACGGATTTGCACAGTATGCGCCGTATGCAGTAACTTTGGTTTGATAATTCAGTTATCACGAAACATGGCAACGTATAGCGCCAACTTCTTGGGCTGTCAAACTCGGGCGCTGGATTTTTCCTTACACTTTACAAATTTTATACAGTCAATGAATCTTTGTCATTATTAAATGACGCGATTTAACCACATTCTTTTTTTTGCGGATCCTTCTTTGTTTTTCATCCAAAACGTGTATTAAGGGTACATATTTTTATTATAATTTCATAAACGTGTAGATAAGTACATACAGTGAAAACTGTTTAATAAAATTTTAAAAAGGTACATTGTTTTAAACCGCGTTTCCAGAGATACAAGAAGATAAATTTCATGTAAACATTTGTAAGACTCCAAACCTTTACTTCTTGTGCTCAAAGGAGACGCGGCCATTATAATTATTTATAAGAAAAGTGTATACTATAAATATGTATTAAAATGTTCGCAATAACTTATACAAAATCAGTTAACTCAGACGCATCGTCTACGAAATTGGGAACATTAAATAAAAACATAAAATACCTATACTGTGAGAAGTTATTAGAGTTAAACAAGTAGGTATCGTGAGTGTAGTGTTAGTGCAATACAGGGCAATACTAGCGTAATGGCTTTCGAAGCACCTTTATCTGCTGATAAAGGTGCTTTGTTGATCTGTTGATAACGCTAAGAAAACGATCGTTCATTGCAGATAGAGGTATTTTATCTGAAATTTCGTAGGTGGACACATTATGTCAATGATTCTAAGAAAACATTATACACAACTCGAGCGACGCACGTAAAGTTGAGTGAATACTAAAATACTGCTTACGAGTGCATCAAGAGTTAACTTCTTGCGTAAAAATTAAACATTAATCCCGAAACAAAGTCGAACTTGTTTGAGAAAAAAAGTGTCGTCCGTTCGAATGATTGGTTAGTCCGTTTAAAGGTAATAGGAGTCTGCGTGTCAGTAGACCCAGGAGACTGGCACCCACTGCGGGGTGGAGCGCAGGCGCGCCAGCGCGGCTTCGAGCTGCGCGAGCGTGTCGTCGATGTCGTTGTTAACGATGCTCATGTCGAAGTAGTGCCCGTACGTGCGCCGCAGCTGCTCCGACTCGCGCACCAGCACCTCCAGCGAACCGTCGTACTAGAAATACAAACCGGAGACATTTGTACTGGTTGTAAAAAAAAAAACCCGCTATTACTCAATGCCACACATATTTATGGCCAATTAATTTGTAGAATAAATGGATCCGGATCAACTCTAACAACAATGTCAGTGTGTGTTTGACATTAGACTCACGTCGGCCACGTTGTTGAGCGGCGGCGCGGCGATGAACACGACGTAGGGCGCGAACTCGGCCGTGCGCAGAATCTTCAGTGCCTGCGGCTCCACGTCCAGAATCGCTATTCGCCGCTCCGAGTGGATGCGACGGATCGTCTCTATCTTCGTGCCGTACATCGCATCCTCGTGAGTGCCTAAAATAGAATCAAATAGTTCAATCTATTATTAATAGTACATTATGATACAAGTTGGTCATTACACACGAGGCGATATTGTGCGCGCGAGCTGTAAGCGAGCGCGCAATAAGAAAGCCGATGTGTGTAATGACCAATGCACACGCGTTTCATACGACGTTTTTCAACACACTTGCGAGATAAAAAAGGAACTTTCGTAATAATCAAATTTTAATAGTTAAAACAGTTAGTATTGACTGTGTGTTTCATCTGTCATACTCGTACTGCCGGCCGGCCCTCGCTCGCCCCGGCCGCAGGCGGTCGGGCGCGCCCGTGCCCGCCAGTCCGACCAATTAAAGAAGGCTCCCTTTCCATGCATATTATTAGCAATCAGTTAGCTTCTTAACTCAGTCGGATAATATAATGAAAAACCACGAGTGGAATAATACACTGAAAGAGCCCGCGTGTTTAATATCTAGGATTATGAGCCAAAAATCGGTGGAATAAAAACGTCGTTTTGAGCAAGTGTGTTGAAAATAAAATTACTTACACTGTGCCAGTGGTGGCAACTATGTTGATTTATAAAATTGTGATTTCAATAGTCATAAGAACTATGTAAGTACCTACAGTTGTACCAAAATCGATGTTAAAACAACGGACGCAACTAAAATAAAAATGAAATACAAGCCGATTAATTGGGCCATGCCTGATCTATTGGGTAGAGATAGCAATTTACAATGTAGGCGAACTGTCAAGTTACGCTCCGAGTTAGGAGTTCCAATATAGGTAGGTACCTACACAGTTTATTTTTAACATCCTAATCACTCCATTTGTAGTAGAAGTAAAAATACGCCCACTAGAAAAAAACCGGCCAAGTGCGAGTCGGAGTCGCGTTCCAAGGGTTCCGTTTATTACACAATTTTTAACAATGTATTATTTTATGTAAAATGTGTGAAATGTCTTTAAAAAACCCGTGGGGTCGGATCAATAACCAAGTAATTAAATCCGACTTACGCTTGACTGCACATTTCTAATAGGTTTTCCTGTCATCTATAAGTAAAGAACTATTTATTTTATTATTTTATTATTATTTAATAAGCAGGCAGGCAGTTATGGCAACTGATATGGCCTGTATCCAGTAATCATAAAGATATATATCATGAACGAGTATTAGATGTAGTGTTATGCTTGTCTAATTTATTTTTAAACTGGTTTTTGTGCTGAAACTACGTCTTCCAGGAGTTTGTTCCAAGCCCTTACTACTCGGTTGCTCAGAAAGTGTTTGTAAGGGTTACTGTGAGACCTATGCCTTTCTAGCTTTAAGTGATGACCTCTCAGACGATAGCTGTTGTTGCGCTTGAACATCTCTTGAAAATCCTTGAGGTCATAGTGCCCAGATAGTATTATGTATTTTTTTCAAAATTTTAGACCCGGAAATAAAGGGGGGGGGTGTCATTTTTTTGCCTATTTTCTTGAATAACTTCTAAAATGTTTATCCTAAAATTATAAAAAATATATACTTGAAATTCTCACAAGGAGCTCTTTCATTTGATATGTAACACGATATAGTTTGCAAAAACTTTTTTTTTTTAATTTCCTCATTTAGCCCCCTAAAGTGGCCCCCATGTTTAGAATTCATTTGTTTACGTTACATGTCCGTCTTTGGGTCACAAATTTATGTGTATACATATGTGTACCAAATTTCAATTTAATTGGTCTAGTAAGTTCGGAGAAAATAGGCTGTGACAGACGGACAGACAGACAGACAGACAGACGCACGAGTGATCCTATAAGGGTTCCGTTTTTTCCTTTTGAGGTAAGGTAAAGTTGGGTAAGTGAAACAGCGGGGCAACTGGAACACTTTAAAATCCTTAGAATGTGTCAGTTGGTGAAAAAAAAAATTGCGAGTTCCACGTGGTGCCGAATTTCTAGTGGTTTAGTGTCTCAAATCGAATTTATTGGGCTGTGATTAATGTAAGTACGATAATCTTTAGTTAACTTCTCACGTGTGTTATTTGTTTTACTTAAACTAAAATACTTAGCCAGAATTTCATAATTAAAACATAGCCTAAAATTTACATATTGAGGCAAGTGAAACAGTTCGGGCCGGGGGAAGCGAAACGTATGTTTCACTTACCCCCGTTCAGGGTTTACATTTTTAGTTACACTTTTGTTAATAATACATTTCAATTATTATTTTCGCAAACTTTGTGTCATTTAAGTGTGCATTTCTAAAAAAGTTTGTACAAAAACTAGGGAAGTCACGTGATAAATTTTAATTGTTTCTTATTTGGTTACCAAGAATTATTTTATAAATTGAGACTAGCCAGTTTTTTCTAGTTATTAAGGTTCTTAAGGAAAATTATCTGCAAACAACTTACGAAAGTCAAGTTATTTTAGTAAATCTTGGTAACATAATAGGATTAATTAAAAGTTGCTAACGTGGCTATGTACACACTTTTTTAGAAATGCTCATATGCAGTGTTTTGTTACAGAAACATGAAAAATGGTGCGAAATTATAAAAGAAAAACAGATAAGGCGTCATATTCTCAAGAACATTTGCTTGAAGCTGTAATGTAATTCTTTAAATATACAGGGTGACTAAAAAATAAGTGCATTCCCGTTGCCAGGGAGGTTTTGGGATTATACTGAGCAACTTTTACTATGGGAACAACCACTAAATCGCAAAAAAAAATTACCCTCCCATAGAAAATGGACCAGTGAAAATGTATGAAACAGCCAAATTTTTTTTCGCGATTTCGGGATTGTACCCATAGTAAAAGTCTACTATAATTTCGTTAAAAAACACCTGTTATACTCATTATTGTGATTTTAACTTAATAGATGGCCCCTATTTTTTTAACGAAAACTTTTTATTTAACTTAGCTTTAGTCCTTTAAAACCGATGTTGACTACCCCTGACTATTAATTTATGTTTCAATTACCCCAAATTTTTTTTTTGTTGCTATGCAAAAATAAACTTAGTTTTTCGGGTATCAAGGATCTAAATTGTTTAATGACTTTTAGATGGAATGTAAGTTACATTCAAAATAACTTTTGAAGCTAGTACTAAAAGACAAACACAACTGTTTCACTTACCTCAGAGGCGAGGGAAGTGAAACAGTTTTTTTGAAACCCCTGACTTTTAATTTATGTTTCACTTACCCCAAATTCAATTTTTTTGTTGCTATGCAAAAATAAACTTAGTTTTTCGGGTATCAAGGATCTAAATTGTTTAATGACTTTTAGATGGAATGTCAGTTACATTCAAAATAACTTTTGAGGCTAGTACTAAAAGACAAACACAACTGTTTCACTTACCTCAGAGGCGAGGGAAGTGAAACAGTTTTTTTTATGTGGACGTTTTCTATTTTTCACGGATTCTGAGCGCACTTAGAGTTATATGTTGCTGAAATTATAATACATTATTATATTGCAGAAGTACATTTTATATTGTCGCTGCTATAAATCTTTTATTTCAGAAATACCAGTTGATTATCTGAAGAAAAAAATAAAGTATGTTTCACTTACTCAACTTGACCTTACGGAACCCTAAAAACTAAGTTATAAGTACGGTTACCTACGGTTGCGGTTGGTACAGATAATTAGCACGTTATTAAATGTAAGGGAGATCAAAGCACACCATCATTTTATATTAAACACATAATTATGCCAAATAAACTATGTAATTACCGTATTCCAGGTATTCATTAGCCCCGATATCAGCCATCATTTCTTCA
Organism: Cydia strobilella; assembly: GCF_947568885.1. Classification (NCBI taxonomy): domain Eukaryota; kingdom Metazoa; phylum Arthropoda; class Insecta; order Lepidoptera; family Tortricidae; genus Cydia; species Cydia strobilella. The sequence goes on along the minus strand of NC_086042.1, from coordinate 15,831,356 downwards.
TGCGTAACGAAATAATAGTGTCTGCCATTTTCTTCATCCGCCCTTGGCGGCCGAGTGGTGTCTAAAAAGATAACCAAAATTTACACGCAAGTTTTTAAGAATGAAGTGCAAACAAGTCAAACGAGACAAAGTAATCTCTTCTGTTTAATACAAATAACACCTTGATAAGCAACTTTAAAATATGCTTTAGTGTAACTATTACTTTTACAGACATAGGTAGGCATAATAAGAAAAATACTTGTTTGTACTTACGTGGAATGGGATATGCGTATTGGTCCGGGTGACGCGCGATCAGAGTGTTCTTAATGTGACGTCGACCCACGCCATGCGCGCCCAACAGCACAATAGTCTTCCTCTGGAAAGCTGCAACATTTCATTTAAAATGTAACAAATGTACCTGGTACGTTAAAATTAATTGTATTTGTACACGTCATTCAATTTGACTAACCATAACGGTTTTAGGTAGGTAAGTTTCGTCTAGGTAGGTAGTTTCTTGTTAACTTTGTATTGAATTGTAGTCCGTTGTAGGTTTCGGCAACTCGACGATCTGCGCCTAATTTGCAAGACTCGGAAACTTTACTACTTACCTATCGAATTTTACGAATCTGCATACAAAAATTTAGAAAGAGCGCCCTAAAGCAGGGGTCGGCAACCTTTTAGCAGCCAAGGGCCACATAGCGGTTAGCAAAATTGCAGCGGGCCGCACACTGTTAATAATTCGTGAATTTATTAGACAAAAGGTACTACATTGTCGTTAGTCAAAAAGGACTTCTTTTAATATACATTTTTATGCAAAAGAGTGCCGAAATTCAGATCGCAATTCGCGAGTTCTTACATACAGGGCGCCTCGTCTTACATGCAGGGCTCCTGCGGCGTCCCTCACGGTTATTCAGCGCGCTTCGCACGCTCTTACATGCAGGGCGCCTGCGGCGTCCCTCACAGTTATTCAGTGCCATTCGCGCGCTCTTACATACACACTTAAAGGTTGGGCGGAGCCAGACATTCATCGCGCTTGGCGCGCTCTTACATGCAGGGCGCCTGTGGCGTCCCTCACAGTTATTCAGCGCGCGAAATCGCGCTCTTACACGCAGGGCGCCTGCGGCGTCCCTCACAGTTATTCAGCGCCATTCGCGAGCTCTTACATACACACTTAAAGGTTGGGCGGAGCCGGACATTCATCGCGCTTGGCGCGCTATTACATGCAGGGCGCCTGTGGCGTCCCTCACAGTTATTCAGCGCGCGAAATCGCGCTCTTACATGTAGGGCGCCTGCGGCGTTCCTCACAGTTATTCAGCGCCCTTCGCGCGCTCTTATATACAGAGCGCCTGCGGTGCCACTCACACTTAAATGTCGGGCGAAGCCCGACATTCAGCGATGCGCGCTTTTCGCGCTTTTACATGCAGGGCGCCCTTAAAGGTCGGTCGAAGCCCGACATCCAGCGAACCCTCCACACTTAAAGGTCGGGCGAAACCCGACATTCAGCGTGCTTCGCGCGCTCTTACATTGCGATAGGCAGACACTCATATTGGCACGTCTGTGCATATTGAGTGATCAGCACATTTAATGTAGATCTTGTGATAACCCAACCCAACTCCAAATAATTAAATTGAAATGAAAGACTTTTCTTTTTCACTCGATCACTTTAGTGACGTAGGACTGATGTAACCTGGAGGCTCGCGGGCCGCTTTAGGGCGCTCTTTTTTATTTTTTATTGCAATATATTTTTCCTGTATTAAGCACAATTCAGGCATTAGTTGACGGGTATATTTCAGGGTCAAAGTTAACCCTTAAATGCATATTGTTGCCAAATGTATACAAAGCATTGGACAGTTCACAAATTCCTAGATCCTACATCCAAATAACTAAATAAAAACATTTTTTCCACCCAAAAATAAAAAATCATGCATTTAAGGGTTAATATGTATACTCAGTTGAGTCATATACTAACATGGTAACTTGACGACTTCTTCGTAAGTGACGACGTCGAGCTGGTCGAACACGGCGTTGTGTTTGGCGAGGTACTTGTCTTTGGACTGCTTCTTCTTGCGTCCGAATATAGAACAATTCACTAAAACAAACATTGCGAAATTGTTGTCATTGAAATCTCAAACTACATGCTTTATTGGCCTTATAACTATTAAGTAGCATATGGCAGGGCTAAAAGTTCAGCAGGTAAACAGTTTCTCTAAATGAAAAAAAAAAAAAAAAACTATATAGATATCACAGATATATACATTTCCTCAATGAAAATCATAAAAAAAAACTATAAAACATACGCAAACTCGTTAAAGATATGCATAGTAACTGCTCACAAGATATCAAATGCTAAATATGTTGAACAATGTAACAGGAACTTGGAATACCTATCATTAAAGAAAACACCAGTAGCAAGGACTTAAACAAAGGCATAGAATCAATACTGGATAATAAAAATATAATTTTTTCACCTGACCAAATCGCTACTGCATTTAATAATAAGTTCATCAACGAAATTAGTAATAGTAGTAACCCTAGTAGACAGGAAAATAAATCCATCAGAAGTCTATGAGTCATTAAGAATTTACGGAACGCTAATTCAGTAGGCTATGATAATATTCCGACTTCACGCATAAAAGAAAATGCTAACCTATTGATGGACCCCCTAAACCATATTATTGTATTGTTGTATTGTAGTTCGGGCGATTTTCCGCAACTCGACTACTGGCGCCTATTTGAACCATATTATTAATTTATCAATTAGAGATTTGATGTATTCCTAATAAACTCAGTGACCATTATTGTAGGATGGTGCAAGTGGCGCTTATGCGAGGAAAATACTAACTAAACCACATTACAAATCAAGTGCAAATGCACGCTATTAAAACAATCAATAGCATCATTTAAAAGTAAATTCCACAAACAACTCAAAATTTGCATCAAATTACTTTACCACTCTTGTGGAAAAAACACAATTCTCACCCGTTTTTGAAGAAAAAGACAGCCTTTACGAGCCTGAGTGGTTAAATGTTTTTTATTCTGCTCTATTTTTGTCAAGCAATGTTACTAAAAGTACCTACCTGTGCCTGTGTGTGTACCTGTGCTTGCGTTATTGTTTCGAAGCTGGAATTACTACTACTAAATATTGGAGGGTTTTCCGACAAGCGTCATGCCACGTGAAACATTAAGGTAATTACGCCATTGCCCATTAGGTCTTGTGTTGTTGTTATAAATTATAATATTGAGATTATTAATCAACACGTTTACCTGTTTATATTCGATTGTAGCCATACAAACGCCGTTCTTTACCTACATGTTTAATTAATTTTATGCGTTGTTAATATTAGTTTATATTAACCTGAGGTAAACGTTTACGTAATTATAAACCAATTTTAAGAGGAATCTTCAAAATGTGGCCGCTAACTGCACCAAGGTCTCTTTTTCCAAGGAATGTAGCAAATTACGATCGAAAAAAGCAAACTTCTTAAATCCGCCTAAGCTTAGGTACTTATAACAAATAGCTTATAGCTTAAGTATATATAAATAAAATGATTAATCAATTACCTGTGTTTTCACATCCATCAGTATGAGACACGCAGCCCTCGGTTCCTAGCAGCACAACATTACAACAAGGTTCATGCAAACGCAACTTGCCAATGGGTATGAGTAGGTAGGTACGAGTACAGGCCGCTACTTGTAGTCGGGGGTAGGTACACTTGGAGTGCTATTGCTATTGTGAAGCGTTAGTTCTCAGAGTTCATAATGTTCTTAAATATTGCTTTTAAACCTCCCATGGTTAGGGGCAAAAAATTATTAATAAGTAGGTAGGTAGGTAGGTAGAAGAGATGTTTGCTACAGCAGCGGCATTAATCATATCATATGTTTTCAGATAGGTACATTTGCATTTTTTTTTATAATTTCTCAAAAAGAAATCTAGCTATTTCGATGAAGTTTACAATAAAGGGGCGTTTTTGAAAACGACAATTCGATCAAATTCTGGAACATTTTTAAAATAATTAGTTTGACCGAGTTTTCGCTACAGCCCGCTGGGATTTAAATTGTAAAGTAATGATGCGATTTAATTTTCAAACCAAAGGCTAACGAGGGCGAAATATATCCATACCTGTGTTCAATATTTATAAGATAGACATAGGAGTGGATGGGGTGTGGAGTCCCCAATCCCCATTTTGCTAACGTGGCTGCCCACGTTGCCACCTGCAGTGGGACTCAATATATATATAATGGTCGTCATGATGATACAATCATTGTTCACATGACATTAATTCTAATTTCACGAATTTTCGAATGAATGCCTGCAAAAAATAGCAATATGATAGATTTTTGCCGCGACTGTAAGTTAAATCGTGCCTCGAATTTGACTCTCCATTATGCGGTAGTTCTTTGACGTTCGACAATGCAGAACAGTTACTGCAAAAAATATGGCGTCGTATAATGTTATCTATAGTTTATCTGTCAATTAAAGGGGCACGTTTTTTTGACTAACACCTCTTCTACAGTCTTCTACTCCTTGGTAAGGGGTAATTAGATAATAATTATGTTCTGCGCGGGTTTTAAATTACAATTAATACTAAAATCGTTATTTTTGGAAAACATGAGTGTACCTAACACTTCACAATAAAACATATATCATAGGGGTTACACAAACTCCCATCATAACCATAATAATAATAGCAGTCTTTTTTAACTTATAGGTTCACTACATTTCATTATCCGATTAGGCATGAGTTACGAGTAAGTATGCCACTGATCAAAAGGTTCATATATGTATAATATTGAAGGGTAACAATAGTCGTGGTTTAAACACCATGCAAAGTTATTGGGAGAATACAAACTGTTAAAAGTTAAGTATATTTGTTTAATTTTGAAGGGGAGCTTGTATTACTCAGTACAATGATAGGCAAGCATTTTACATACCAACTGCAGGTTCGTCCAATGATGTTTACGTTTGGAAGCAAAACACAACATGTCAGTTATTCCCATCAAATGTATTTAAAAAAATCATATAAGTATGTAAAAAAATAATATAATGGCCTCATAAATAAATATAATTCGAGAACATTATGGAAAAACACAAGAAAATATTTTATGTAATTAACCCATTTTATACGAAAAATACATCAGAAAAAACGCAACAAATCTGGAAAAAGTAAAAAGCCTAACTAAATATCAAACCAAACAAACACTATCTAACGATGATATGTATAATGGACATCCTATAAACAACATCGATATAAGGAAGACGACAACTCAACCAGAACGTAAAAGACTTAATTTTTCAATGTACTTCTTAATTTTAAAACAAAACAGGTCAGGCACTCAGCAACAACATGGTCTAAGTAAACGGTTAAGAATGTTAAAAACAATAAAATAGTAAGAATTAGTGTCGAACCTTGGTCGGTGTTAGATCGTTCGGCGGCGGCGCACGCGGCTCTCCACTCCTGTAGTTCAGGGCTCGGTATGAGCCCGGCCGAACCGCCCGCCGCGTCCTTGCGCGCTTGCCACCAGTGAGTATCGTCTTTGCTTATGATCTGTAACGGAATAAAAACCTAAATATGAAATACAAATACAACTCATCTTCTACAGTAATAGGTACAAACAGCAACACTCTGAACTGTCCATCGGTGGACTGGGCCTTATTACAAAAGGCATAAGGTCCACCGATGTACAGTTAACATTGTGGGCGATGGTACAATAGAGTCTCAGGTCAGGTCAAAGAGTAAAGTAAGTATAATAGGTAAAGAGAGCCCACTTGAAGCGTTTTATGGAAACTCATTAGAAAGCACCATCTCTGACTTGCTCCCGAAACTAAGTATGTATGTGTGAGTGCATATACATACGTACGTGTACTTTCATCCTACATACTATTAGCACAGTATATTCCCTACAGTAGCGCGACGAATGTACTTACGCAGAGCAACGGAGGGGAACTCGCGGGGAGGCAGGCGGCGCGGGCCGCGTACCACAGACGCGCTTAGTTTGTGGTACTAGTTTGTGGTACCGAGCGCGAAGGGCATACGCGGTCGTGTTTTTGCTTCAATTATAATCACTACATAATTATTTAGTAATAATTATACATATTCTATAATGGTGCGCATAAACTGTTCTGGGTAAGGATGTAATTCGACATCGAAATCCCAGAAGGATTTAAAGTTTCATAGATTTCCCCCCGCGACGAGTAGGTTTTTTTTCATTTGTGTACTTATAAGTTGGAACTAAATACTTACCAAAACACCATATAGTAATTACCTACTTACTAAGTATTATGTAATTCTTTGCATTAACTAAGTAAGGGCTACTTGCACTCGACCGTGACGAGAAAAACCTCATGAAGTTTTATCAAAATTATGTAGTAGGAGGTATTTTGAATGTACATATGAATAAATGATTACATTAGAATAGTAATAATCACAATTATTTTATTTCCCATTTTGTGACAACCCTAGCATATTTGCATGTGACAGCGTAAGTACCTACACTGGCGGCGGCATCGCGCGACATCAAAGGCGTTGCGCTACTGTAGGGAAGAATAATTGTAATACTGTGATATTAGGTCTACTTGGGCGGTTCACAAGTAAATTTTTTGTTTGATTTCTTGTAACTTGTAACACTTTGCAGTCTGCTCCAAGTGTTTTAAATGGAGTTAAACGCTCAGTCTGTAGATATGTGGCAGGAGAAATTGTCAAATGTTTATTTGACGAAAACTTAGTAATGGATTTCTATTTATCGTAGTTATATGGTAAATACTTCTTGGGCAAGACCCATACTATTCATTTTAAACCTTTTTCATTTGCTTTTAGCTATATTTCGAACATAAAACTTACCTTGACGGTGAGCTAAATCATACAACTCAACATTTGTACTCCTGCGGTCCTGCGCACATTTCTCGTTCTGGCAAAGAATTATAGCCCGGACACTCCGTTTGTCCGACGGCACTTATATTTGGTATTGAAATAGTTCCTTTCCAATAGTAGTTTTGGTCAAAAACACAAAATTTGGGAACCTATAAACAAACTACATTTGGAGTTCGTCGACTTGACAGCAATGCCAAGTGACATGTACGTTTGTATCTGTATTTCAAGATGGCGGTCGATGAAGTGTGGTAGCCACACTCGTTGGTAAAATAACATAATCATTGCATTTATAAACTTTCTATTTGGAAATGTTGTCCATATTTTTGGCTTTCTAAATATATAATTATTTCCATGTTTGGAATTGTTGAAGTTTCTGGTGTTGTTCGTACATTCATTTGGTAAGAGCGAGTGTGTTCCGCGGGCATACGTCATTCGATGTCGTTCACTCAGAGATTTAGCAGTCTGAATGCACTTGCATTTTTCGATAGCCATTTGCTGTTCAATTGGAGGATTGGAAGCATCTTGACTTTGAAGGTCGGTGCGTTCTGCCAAAATGGCGGAGGTAAGTAGCTTTGTCTGAAGAAATCTAAACTCAGTTCTTTTTCTTTTTGTGTAATTAGTGCGTATTGATGACGTCACACGTTGGGCGGCCCAACTGACGTTTGCTACTAATGACACTAATCTGTCGAACGCGTGACGTCACGTGGCATTTCGAGCGTTTCGCTCACTAGCTTTTCGCGGGCAAATTTTTGTACTTTTTATTTATAATTTCAAGTAATTAAATGGTAATTTAAAAACGGAAATGCATTTGTAACATGATATAACGGTAACAAACATCCGAATAAAACATATTTCGTTCAAATATAAACTTCATGCATGAGGCTAATTCTTTACCAGAACAAGAAATGTGCGCAGGAGTACAAATGTTGAGTTGTATGATTTAGCTCACCGTCAAGGTAAGTTTTATGTTCGAAATATAGCTAAAAGCAAGTGAAATAGTAGATTGTTAACCAAGGGATGAAAGGCAGTCATTTCTGCTGAGGTATTTTTGGCGCTCGAACGCAGTGAGAGCGCCAATAGTCCGAGGCTGAAATGATGCCTTTCACCCGAGTTAAACACTCTACTTTTCATTTCGAATACGAGGAAAGTAAAATGCATGTCTTTTTTAAAACATGACCAAGTATAATTTTTTATAGTATTTTTAGGTACCCTACCTTCAGTTAACAATTTAGGCAAAAGTGTCTCTATTTATAGAATGGAGAGTCAAATATCAGAATGGAAATTGTATAACAAATACATTTAAATTCAAATTTCAATTGCTTATCGTAAAAAAAATCAAAAAATCGTACTTCGAACGTAAAATGCTCTAGTGAAGACACGTATCATTTTCTGCACACCTTTTAGAACAACAATGACCCTCTTTCAGAGCATGAGAAATGAAAAAGGTTTAAAATGAATAGTATGGGTCTTGCCCAAGAAGTATTTACCATATAACTACGATAAATAGAAATACATTACTAAGTTTTCGTCAAATAAACATCTGACAATTTCTCCTACCAAATATCTACAGACTGAGCGTTTAACTCCATTTAAAACACTTGGAGCAGACTGCAAAGTGTTACAGTATTTAAAGTAAGTATTTTTATTGCTTTCAATTTGGCATACAAAGACCTAATAAGAACAGGTTAAGTACAAAGTTGATACCAAGTAGGTTGAATCCATCACTTGCAGCTTCTGACTTTACACATATCCATTTTTCTTTGCAATAATTGTCACATTAGGAGAATTTGGGGTAATACCTGCGCCACGCCACGCCGCACCGTACACAGTTTGCTCCAGATATTGTGTAAAATGATCACAGTAATGATGTCATAATTCGGATCCATCTTGTAACTGAAGAATTTCGGGCATAGGTATTACGAGTATCTCTTGTTTAAGCCGGTACCTCCATAGATGCGCTCTAGTTCCTTCCACGTGTCTTTAGCGGAATCAATTCGCATGATTTTTTGCAGAATGTCATCGGTCTTTTTCATCGCTAGCTGCCTGCGCATCGTGAGCGCCAATTATGGTATTTCCTTTTTAACTTCGAGAATATCAAAACTTCCCGGCACTTGAGCACTATTAAAATTTTAAGCCTCCAGGTGTTGTAATATTAGGAGGCTAATTTCCCTATTCTCGTATGCTTGCGTGGTCAATTTTACTCGGTTACACTTTAAAATTAATATTTAGAGAAAAAATAAGCTTGTTTCTGTTTACGACATTTATTTTTGTCTGACAGTAAACAACCGTTGCCAGGTAACAACATTATAAATAAATAAAGGTCTTGACAAGCTAGGTATATGCAACCTGTTTGCAACCTTCTCAATGTTGTAGTCATGCCTTAAAATTGTATCAATTTTATAGTGACATCTGGTGACGTAGTTTCCATAATCGGAAGTCTCCTTTACGCAATTTTTCTTTCTTTTTTTTCAAATTGCCGCCATCATCCTCCATCTTTACTGACGTCAACTATATTCCGTAGTGCCCCATCCCCCCCCGCCCCTGGGTCATGTGATCGATATATCTTTAAATGCTATCTTCACTATCTTAGACAAAACATCCGTCTCTCTCACATACTTGCTCGTCGGTAATTGATGTTTCCACCAATTACAGGTAAGTGATATTGGAATTTATTCGATCAGAAAAGTTGTCTTGGCCAAAAACTGTTTTTATTTTTTCATTTAGGTATCATTCCTGCTTGGAAAAGTTAAGATTAATTGGATTAATTGATGACACCCAATAACTAGACCGAGACTGCTGAGAAGGTGAATTAATTTAAATCAAAGCTAGAATTTCGGCCGCAGTAATCAGTTCCCCTAAAAGCTTTCGGGTTAAGAGATAATTCTTCCGATGTACGCTCACGGACATTAAGAATTTAAGCTAATTTAAATGTCCAATTTGAACTAATTTGTCCTAAATAGCTTAACAATATAAGTCCTTGACGGTACTATATTTTATAACACAGTCCTTGGTCACAGTTCGATTCAAACTAAAATAAATATGTAAACTGTTACACCAATGAAATCTTACAAAAAAATCTGCTAAAAAAACAATGCGTGATGTAGTTCTGTATTTTTTGTATGTTGTAAGGGACCTTAGAGAAATGTGAGACTATATTTTGCAAGCAAAAAAAAGTTGTGCTCCCTGCGTAATTTGCAAAAAACCGCAAAAATTTTGGACTATTTTTAGTTTTTGCAGTTTTATTATAAAACTATGGGTTTTTGGTCGAAACTTGCTTCGTAATGTTGAAAGAACATTAAATTTTGAACAATTTAAGCCTATTTACAGCGCCGTATGTCTAATAGTTCTTGAGATATGTGGCTTTAAAAAAAGGGCACTTTTTTCTTTTTAACGTAATTTTTCGTTTTGCCTATATTTTAAGACAAATATCGGCGCAACCGCTCATGCTATGATATATTGCAATAAATAAAATTGTAGCAAATTTAATTACCTTTCATTTAAGTGCATGAAAGGGTCAGTAAGTCCTACAGTTCTCTTGTTATCATAAAAAAATGAAATTGCTATAATGGGGAAGGCAACTAATGTATTGATTAAGGCATTGTCAAAATCCCTACAAAAGCAGTACCAATCGTCGAGAGCGCAATCTACGATTAGCTATTACCGGCCTTCCCCGATAGCAGCAGAGCGCTGTTAGAGATCAACCATTTTTAAAATGCATTCCACTCCTAAGCACTTCATTCATTCAGTAATGAAATCAAGATACAATCGGTAGTTTTGCTTGTTTTTCGGCCCCACTTTTTGGTCGTAGCCATTGATCGTAGTCCACGATGCCGATTCTGATTTAACAAGTTGATCTTGTTTTGATACGACCTTGACGATAGTTCACGCTGATTGGCGAGGCGAGGACCTTAAATTAATCAAAATTTAATGTACTTTCAATGTTACGCAGCAAGTTTTGACCAAAAACCCATAGTTTAATAATAAAACTGCAAATACTAAAAGTCCTAAATTTTTGCGGTTCTTTGGAAATTACACAGGGAGCACGACTTTTTTTTGCTTGCAAAATATAGTCTCACATTCCTCCAAGGCCTCTAAACAACATATAAATAATTTTTAAGAAAAAAAAACCGACTTCAATGGGAGATGCCGCTGAAAGCATTCTTAGATTCCAGACAATGAAATGAAAAAGACAGCATCTTTTGCCTAATTATGTAGAAAAGGAGGTAAACCGACCCACTTTTCTAGTAGCATTTCGTTTTTGTAAGGGTCGCAGTTCTAACCTTTTTTTTTTTTTTACATGGGGAATGCTTTTACGCATACCGCCGGGCCCGGACGGTTATGTGGGACTCAGGGCTGTATAGAGGCCCCACTACCCACTAAACCCCATGGTGTCCTCTCGCCGCTGTGGTTGCGGGGTTACGGGGAAGCTCACGCAATGCGTCCGCGACCCCGCAGCGGCTATCCTGCCTAGGATCCATACTCTTTTTTATTCCCCTGACCTACCCAGTGGAAGCGCTTCCAGGACACTAGGTCGCGCTTACCATCTCGGGAGCCAGCGTCATGGGCGGGGACGCCCCCGTGTCCACCGCCCGCTGGCTCTCATTAGGGCGGCAGGTTCCGCTCATGAGCGGCACGTCTGCGGCCTATGCGGCGGCGGCGCATTGGGTCAGCCTCGGCCTGGACTTCCCGTTCGCGCTCGGCTGCCTCCTTATCTCTCATGACGTGCTCGCAGAACGTGAGCACAGTCTCCCACGCACTTTCGCTGCCTAGCATGGCCTGAACTACGGCTGGCAGCGAAAGGTCTAGCCCTACTTGGGCGACCAACTCCTCCCGTTCCTCGCCAAAAACTGGGCACTCAGCCAATGTGTGTTGGGCCGAGTCTACGCCGGCTCCGCATTGGTGACACTCCGGTGTCGGTTCCCGCTGGGCAACCTTGTGCAGGTATCTGCCGAAACAGCCATGCCCCGACAGTACCTGCGTTAGTCTGAAGGTAAGGACACCGGAGCGTCTTTCAACCCAGTCACGGAGGACTGGTCGTACCGCCTCTATAGTGTGGGAGCCAGCCTTCGGCCGCTCTAGCCGTTGCACCCACATCTCCGTCGCGTCTTCTAGCAGCTCAGTGTGCCGCTTCGCCACCTCCTGAGGTGCTTTCGGGTCACCTCGGGCTCGCGCCTCCCCGCGCCACTGGTACAGCGCCGCGAGGACCCTCGCGTCCAGGTCCCAGGGCAGAGAACCGGCCAGCACGCACGCGGCCGCCGCGCTCACTGTGCGGTATCCTCTGATTACCCTCAGCGCCATTGCCCTCTGCGGTCGTCGCAGTTGGGCAATGTTGTGGCTGCTGAGGGAATCCGCCCATACTGGGGCACCGTAAAGCGCCATCGAGCGCACCACACCCGTGTATAAGCGGCGACATGAGGCCTTGGGCCCTCCCAGGTTGGGCAGTATATGCCCAAAGGCCGCCGCTGCGCGCAGTAATTTGGGCGCTAAACGCTTGAAGTGAGCCTCGAAGTTCCACTTGCTGTCAAGCAAGACGCCGAGGTAGAGTAACGTCGGCTTGACAGCGATTGGAACACCTCCCACAATAATTTCTGCGCCGCCTGGAGGCGCTCTTCGTGGGCCGAAGAAACAAATGGCCTCGCACTTCGCTAGCGCCACTTCTAGCCCTAGACGCCGGATTCGGGCCACACAGTGGGCGACTCCCGCCGTCGCGAGCACAGCTGCGTCGCGGTAACTGGGTCCTCTGGCCGTCACGAGCGTATCGTCAGCGTAACACGTGACGTCTACTCCACGCAAGTTTTCCCCCCGTAGGACCCAGTCATAACCTATGTTCCACAGGAGTGGCCCTAGAACTGACCCCTGCGGAACTCCACACGACATACTCCTTCGACTCCAGTCCTGTCGCCCTGGCCAGACTACAGCCCTCTCGCTGAGGTAGGCGGCTATGATTCGCGACAAGTGTGGGGGCACCTTGTGGTACCGCAACGCCTCCTTTACGGTTTCCCAGGGCAGGGTGTTAAAGGCGTTAGAGATGTCTAATGACACCGCCAAGACGACTTCGCCCCGGGACACAGCCTCCTTAGCCATGGCCCGAACCCGCAATATGGCATCTACCGTCGAGCGGCCCCTACGAAAGCCGAACTGGTAGTCGGCAAGATCCGGCCCTACGCGCTCCAGGTGCTTGATGAGGCGAGCTGCGATTATCCGCTCGAAGAGCTTGCCCACCTCATCAAGCAAGACTATAGGACGGTAACCAGATGGAGAGTGAGCCGGCCGCCCGGGTTTATGCAGAAGCACTAGCTTCCCAGTCTTCCAGTCCCTTGGAACGCGGCCCTGCTCCAGACACGCGGTCAGGAGCCTCAACAGTCTTGACCCTAGGGCGTCCATGGCCAGGACCCAAGCACGGCCCGGAATGCCGTCAGGCCCGGGGGCCGTCTTGGCACGGAGCCGAAACACCGCCGCGTGGAGCTCAGTGGATGATACTGTTGGGACTTCTTCATCCTCTCCTGCTCTCATCGTTGGCGGCACCATGGTAGGCGGCAGATGTGGCCCCCTTTCGGGGAAAAGCGTCTCCACCACGCGGCCTACAAGCTCCGGCTGGAGCGATTGGGTTAGCGGGGGTGCCCATGGGCGCAGCTTGCTCCGGACGAGCTTGTATGGCCTCCCCCATGGATCAGCATTGAGGGTCTCCAGGAACTCGGAACGACTCGCCTCAATTGCCCGTCCTATGGCCACCACAAACTCCGATCTGGACGCCTTGTAGTGATCATACAGGCGGCGCTCCTCGTCCGCATCAGGTCTCCTTCTCCTTCTCTGACGCATGTACCGGCGCCGCGCGGCTATGCAACCCTCACGCATCTGCGCGAGCTCGGCGGACCACCAGTACACTGATTCTCTTGGTGGTAAAGGTTTGGCCCGGGGCATCGCCGCGTCACAAACGTGTGTCATGGCCTCCCGGAGCTCGCAGTTCTAACCTAACCTACTTTTCTGGTAGCAATTCGTTTCTGTAAGGGTCACAGCTCTAACCTAACCTAACCTACTTTTCTGATAGCAGTTCTGTTCTGTGAGAATCGCAGTTCAAAAAAAACCCACTTTTGTAGTAGCATTTCCGGGTCCGGGTCTGGGTCCGGATCCGAGTCCGGGTCCGTGTCCGGCTGTCCGGGTCCAGGTTTGGGTCAGAGTTCGGTCCGGGTCCGGGTCCGAGTTGGGGTCCATGTTCAGACCCGGGTCCGGGTCCGAGTCCGGGTCCAAGTTTGGGTTTGGGTCCATAAGGAAGAGAACAAATCGCCAAATGTGAACTATGTGTCATTGAATAGTTCCATTCTGATCATCATCAGCAGTTCCACTTCATCAAATGTCACTTTTTAAAATGTAAATGCTGGATTTGTTGATGAAAAAACAAAAATCACTATATGTATGCCTTTCACATTTGAGGAGTTCCCTCGGTTCCTCGTGGGTCTCATCATCAGAACTCGAGCTTGACAAAAATATGTCTTAAAAACTTAAGTTGCTTAACAAACATAAAGAAGTGGACAAATCGCCAAACGTAAACTATGCGTCATTAAAGAGTTCCATTCTGATCATTATCAGCAGTTCCACTTCATCAAATGTCACTTTTTAAAATGGAAATGCTGGATTTGTTGATAAAAATACAAAAATCGCTATATGTATGCCTTTCACATTTGAGGAGTTCCCTCGATTCCTCATGGATCCCATCATCAGAACTCGAGCTTGACAAAAATGTTTCTTGAAAACCTAACTTGCTTAACAAACATATCGAAGAGGACAAATCGCCAAACGTGAACTATGCGTCATTGAAGAGTTCCGTTCTGATCATCATCAGCAGTTCCACTTCATCAAATGTCACTTTTTTAAATGTAAGTGCTTGATTTGTTGATGAATATACTAAGATCACTATATGTATGCCTTTAACATTTGAGAAGTTCCCTCGATTCCTCATGGATCCCATCATCAGAACTGCTTTTTGACAAAAACGGGACCAATCTGTATGTATATACTTACAATCGAAAAAAGAATTTTCAAAATCGGTCCAGAAATGACGGAGTTATGGAGTAACAAACATTAAAAAAAAAAAAAAAAAAAAAACAACCGAATTGAGAACCTCCTCCTTTGAAATCTTGAAGTCGGTTAAAAATACAGAACTACATCACGCATTGTTTTTATATTGTAAGATTTCACCGATGTATGTTCTATCCTAACTAAGCTATACTATATAAAACGTTCAAATTGAAACCCGTTTTTTTTAACAGACATGTCAAGAGGCAGTTTACTTATCACCCCTGCAATTTTGAAATAAAATACAACATTGTTTTGTACGTAGAAAAAGCATACTATTAACCACATACTGAATACCTTGCAACGATAATAGCTTCCATTTACCGAAATAGTCTATTTTAGCGAGCCATTCGCATTGTTGCATTGTACCGGGGTTCCACATAATTGTAATAGTGGCAGTAAATTTTAGCCCAAACAATAATAATATGCTCTGAGCGACCGTAGTAGGTCCCATGAACTCGCTATTCCAGCATTTTGCCATTGAATACAATATATTTTTTCCATTGAAATAAGAAAAATACGGAACATTCATTTAATTATGAGATAAAGGTCGTATTCATAACATTATTGTGTGATAGTACCCAATACTGAATAAATAATAAAAAAACCCGGCCAAGTGCGAGTCGGACTCGCGCACGAATGATTCCGTACCATTACGGAAAAAAACAGCAAAAAAATCACGTTTGTTGTATGGGAGCCCCATTTAAATATTTACATTATTCTGTTTTTAGTATTTATTGTTATAGCGGCAACAGAAATACATCATCTGTGAAAATTTTAGCTGTCTAGCTATTACGGTTCATGAGATACAGCCTGGTGACAGACAGACGGACAGACTCTTAGTAATAGGGTCCCGTTTTTTACCCTTTGGGTACGGAACCCTAAAAAGCACCTACACAATAAAGTTCGCAATAATCCTAGCTAGAACTGTTGAAGCTTTTAGTTGAAGCTTTTAGTTTGTATATTAATTAAGATAAATACAGGGGTGAATTCTATATACTATATTCAAAAGATAATAAAGTTTTTTAATCGTATATATGGACGGTATAGAAACGACGACAATCTCTTATGGCAGAACTGTTGCAAAAGTGACCAGCTTTCAGCTGTAAATAATAGTCCCTAATCTCTCCGGTGGCGCTAGGTAGGCTCTGGGGTATTACATGAACCATAGGGGTATAATAATATAGAGATGAAATGGGGGAGGGGCAAGAAATAACCCGACCAAATTATGTAGGTTGTTTTTGGTATGTTGGTCAGGAATGTTAAAACGTGTTTTTAATTTTGTCGCATTGCGTATGTTCACGGTCGCACCACAGGGCGGACACGCTATACATCAAAAACCACTTGCGTTTCTATGAGTAAACGGTACGTCTGTACACGCGTCATGCGTCATAGTGTGAGTAAGGTGCTTAAAAATTGTACTGAGCGGCCGGCAAACGGCCGTCAATCTGGTGTCGCGGGGCGAGGTAATTCGAGTCGGAGCGGGGCGGTGCGTGACCGTTCTGTCTGATAATACTATTACTTATTCTGTGGTCGCACGGTCGCACATCTATATAAAATCACATTTCACATCGGTCTATAACATTTCATTTCGGTGTATGGTGGCGCCGCCTAATTACTGTTTTTTGATTTTTGATAGACCCTTTTCATACATAGAGATTTTGCTCGTTTATATAGTCTCCATGATCGTATACCTAAAAAGCTAAACAAGTCTCTTCCGTATTCTTTCATCAACATGCAAAGTTTTGATGAGGTGTCTTTGTACTCTCAGACCAGTAGAATTGCTCAACGATAACAACTTTTTCACGAACGATATCCTGAGTCGCCGGTACCGACCGAGACGTAGTTAAATCATGAAGGTGGTGCAAAACTTTCATTAATTTTGGCCAGTTTAGCGTTCCTACGTACACCCAGGCCCCCGGACGCCCATAATGACCATCCAGAAATGGACAGAAACATTAGTGTATTTTTAATCGTAATCATCTAGCGAGTAGGTACAAGCTACTGCACGTCGATTTCACCGCGTAAGACATCTGGCAGGTGGTATGCATCAGGCGCTTTCACCCGTATCATTTCCAATCAGTAAAAGATCTTTTTATGGCTGATTATCGAAAATGAATGGACATGTGCCTTTAGTTGTTAGAAAACTGGGAGAAAAAATAACATACCGTAGATTGACGAGGCAAAATTCACGTGATTCGGACAATTTAACGTCCATAATGAGCATTGGAGGTGTAGGAGAAATCCACTTGTTACACGAAAAGTTTTTTATCAAGACAGGTTTAGTGTTAATGTATTATAAATGATACACTGATTGCATCTTATTTTTACTGAAAATTGACTCAATGGACAAAACTGCCTGCATGCTCTGATGAATGTAGTTCCAGTTCTCAAACGATAAGTTTACCAACAGCCCTCGGAAGCAGAAGCGGAGCTGCCTCAAATTGCCTTTGATGCAGTAAAAACCGATGTTTTTGTGTTAACCATAAGCGACGAGCAGAATTGTGATTTCAGGTCCAGGGCAAACACTTTCAATGTTTTAAAATACTACGTGTAAATAAAAATTGAGTTCCTTGTAAACTGTCTCTTCTTTTTTGTATGCGCAGGAACATTATTCACGCGTTAAATTAGTATTTGTTAGATGCACTTGCATGATACTGATAAGTGATAAGTACCTAACCTAACCTAAAAAATTTTTTGACACGTGGTCCGAGTAGGGTGACCAGAAAAGATGATGTGGGGTCAACTTTATTATTTTAGCGATAATTCATTAAGTAGCTCATTTATTACGATAACCACTAGTGCTTCGTGTTTGCCTTCACGATTAAAAAATCAGCCTGTATAATCCACACTGTGCCTACCTGAAGTATGTCTCCTGTAGTAAATGCAATACCGGCTTGAGCACATGGAATCAATTCGTCCTCCAAGGGATCGTAGTCAAACTGTGCTCTTACAAATATCTGAAAAAACATCCAACGTTAAGACATAAGAGGCTCTTTTTAAGAAGCATGATGGCGAGAATATTTGTAACAAATGAAGTGTTATTCGTTATTAGTTATGAGATGCGTACAAAGATGTGTAGCTTTGGTGTGAATACTGATGTCGACAAATTGACTATGTGCACTTTATGATAGTTGATTATGAGGACTAAACGAGATAAATTAAACATAAACATACAACTTGGTGTAGAATAAAATGAAGTGACAATGAAAGTGTAAAGCCATGACAAAGAACAACAAGCGCACAGAAACGAAGAAGATCGTGGGGACGCAGCCATGCCCGGGTGATACACGACAAAACATAACATAACAAGACAATCAACATAATGAACATAAAGTAGCAGGGTCTGGCTTCGCTACTTACTAGTACGGGCGAAGGCTTAATCCGGAAAAGCTAGTTAGAAAAAAGTGTCAGTTTTAATTTCGTTTTTTATGTCCAATTTTATGCTTTTAGACAAGCAACGACAGATTTATGTGCGCTTGCCGACTTGTTTGTTTTTAAGGATTCATTTTAGGTCGTAGTGTTTTATTGGCAAAACAAGCGTTAATATCACACATTCAATTTTACTGTAACAGTATTATTTGTACAAATAAATTGAATTGTTAATAATCTCTACGTTAACTGCAGGTAACTAAATTCTAAGTAAAGATTGAGACGGATAAACATCGCGGATCTTAGGTATCTCGAGAGATTACATTTAGTAAATTGGACGAGTTTAATGTTTCATTTTGTAAAGAAAATACGTTCCACTGAGTATTGCTTTTACTCTGGGGAGTAAATCACTCGTTTTTGTCGCTCTTGTGTAGGAAAAAATACTTAAATCTCTGGCCGCTCTGAGATTTGGTCGGCAATCTGCGAAGTCCATCCATCTGTTTACCACATTCTCACACAATTATAGGTACCTACTATCGCTCACAAAAGTGGTCGTGATATTTAATTTTAGTATATTATATTACTAAGCCAACCTTACTACGTTCAAAGAGGATATAATAAGATAGAGCGGTACTGACCTACTGACATAGTAAATTTTGTAACCACAGTAAATTCACTGCCATCTATCGACACACTTTAAAACTAAAAATGAAGATTTATAAAAATACGATAAAATGTAATGAAATATGGATAAATGATTTTTTTTATTTGCATTAATTATTTTTATGATTTTGACCCATGTTCTTTCACTGATATGCGTTAAAATTGTTAAATAACAAACGAAACCGTCAACGCCATCTATATGACAGTAGGCCAAAGCTAGTAGCGCCCTCTGATCGAGAATCAAATTTGCTTGATTTTCGTGGCACGTTTTTTCCTTAGACTGTATCCATCTATTACGGAGTTATATCTATCTTTGCTACGTTTAAAAAGAGAATGAAAGGCCCGGAGAGAGCAAAGGAATTTGTATTACCTCACAGGGCGGTGGTGCCGAGCGGTACGACGGCACTATTTTGAATGTCACTGACCCACGAGCCTCGCGCTGAAAACATATATAATATTAATTCACGTAGAAAATTGTATACACTTACAACATTTTTTTATACAATATTTACACTTAATTTATACCTATTGAGTTTTCTTGTTATACTTACCTACACAACTTACATAAATATTGCGTAGGCAAATAATTTAATTAAGGATTTGGCATGTTTTTGTTACAAAGTACCTACCAATATTATTATTAAATATTAGCTGATTAAATAACTAATAATTATAATATTATTTAACTTTAGACTTACGCCCTTGTAAACTGCAGTGCTTATAAAATATATTGATAATCCCTGCCTACAGTAGTGTAGTGAGCAATATTGAGTCGCATTAGTCGCGTCAACCGGCCTTAACGGACTTAAAGCGGATGCGACGGGTTTATGTAATGCCGCAGGCGGCGCCGGCACGGAACGAGATCACACAGCACCGATGTGCATGTATTTGTACTATACCTACATTAGTATAACTGCAACCATACAGAAAAAACCGGACATGTGCGAGTTGGACTCGCCCACCGAGGGTTCCGTACAAATTTAACTATTTTTTTATTATTTACAAATTTTTAGTTTTCATAATTCATAATTCGTTTCTTGTCTGTAGAACATGGGTTTTGAGATTTTTCTATGCACTGTTGTAGTGTATGACGATACTACTTGCCAAACTTTATAGTTCTAGGTCAACGGGTAGTTAAGTACCCTATACATTTTGATTCCCTTCAGAGTGTCGAAATATCATCCTGTCCTGGTGGCGACTGAGTTTGTTCTGGCTAGTGAGAGCGACGATCGTGAGCTCTCAGGAGGCTGACGTAGCCTATTTTCGCAGTCATTGTACGGCCACACTCACCGCAGGTCAGCACCCCTCCGACAAAATTGTAATTTATGACTGCAGGTGGTCGGGCCTTTAAGACTCCCCGGCAAGCTCGGCCGAATTTCACCTTCCCATACAAACGTTTCGTTCTCATTTTAAAACTACGTGTTGGATTGTAATGAAACTTTGCACATATAATAACATAAGGTATATCTAGGTCTATAATTAGTTTATATAGCTCTAGTATATAAAACAAACGAAATAGAGCAAAAACAAGTTTTGTATAAAAAACTTAAATTCGCTGAATTTTTAGGGTTCCGTAGCCGTACCTCAAAAGGAAAAAACGGAACCCTTATAGGATCACTCGTGCGTCTGTCTGTCTGTCTGTCCGTCTGTCACAGCCTATTTTCTCCGAAACTACTGGACCAATTAAGTTGAAATTTGCTACACATATGTAAGTTTGTGACCCAAAGATGGACATGTAACGTAAACAAATTAATTTTGAACACGGGGGCCACTTTTGGGGGGTAAATGAGAAAATTAAAAAATTAAGTTTGTCAGACTATATCGTGTTACATATCAAATGAAAGAGCTCATTGTGATAATCTCAAATATATATTTTTTATAATTTTAAGATAAATAGTTTAGAAGTTATTCAAGATAATAGGCAAAAAATTACCATTCCCCCCCTTTATCTCCGAAAATACTGGGTCAAAATTTTTGAAAAAATACACAAAATAGATCTTTGCCTATAGATCACCGGAAAACCTATTAGAAATGTGCAGTCAAGCGTGATTCGGACTTCTTTACTTAGTTTTTGATCCGACCCCTACGGGTTTTTTAAAGACATTTCACATAAAAAATACATTGTTTAAATTGTGTAATGTACGGAACCCTTGGAACGCGAGTCCGACTCGCACTTGGCCGGTTTTTTTTACTATTGTATCTGAACCTACATAAACTAAATACAGACCTAAATATACCGTATCCTATTATAAGTACAAAGTTTCAGAGCAATCTGGCTTGTCGTTTTAAAATGAAAGCGTAGGTAACTACGTTTGTATGGAGAACCGAGCTTGCCGGGGACTTAACTCGTCACGCTTCGCGTCGAGTTCCTCTTGCCTCTGCTCTGTCGAAATATACGTTTTTAGCGGCGCATAAACGGCCGTAGCTTTTGATTTTTTCACAGCTTCAAGGGACCATAGACCTGAGCATATGGTATTAATTTCAACTCGATATCTCCACGCGTTCCCGAGTTAAGGGTTTTGACAGACAGACAGACAGACGGACGGACGGACGGACAACAGTTCCGTTTTTTTCCCTTTTGAGGATGTAGGATGATTATCTACTTCTAGGATAGCGGGTTATTCTAATCTATATATATTTAAAATGCACGTGTCCTGACTGACTGACTTAGTGACTGACTGACTCATCAACGCAGAGGCGAAACCACAAAAGCCAGGAAGTTGAAATTTGCACACCAGGTTAGATTTATAATGTTTACAAGAGATAAGAAGCCATGTTGAGAAATTCAACCCCTAAGGGGGTTAAAAAGGGGATGAAAGTTTGTATAGGGTTTAAGTTTTATTTTAAGCTATGAATTCGAACCTTAGGTAAAAGATACATTATTAAAAAACAAGAAAACTATTTCAGCGTTTTTGAACATTCATCCCCTAAGGTGGTGAAAGAGGGGTTGAAAGTTTGTATGGAGATCAAAAATGTTTTAAAGTACGGGACTTGAAACTTTGTATATAGGCATATTATTACAATACCTACAGGAAAAGTAATTTTAGCGTTTTTTAAAATTCATCCCCTAACAGAGTAATAAAGGGGTTGAAAGTTTGACTTCATTACAAATGCTTTGAAACTTCTTAGAAAGGCATAAAAGCCGACCACAAAAAAAAAGTAATTTCGACGTTTTTGGAAATTCAACCCCTAAGGGGGTTAAAAAGGGGATGAAAGTTTGTCTTGGGGTTAAAATTTATTTTAAGCTAGGAACTTGAAACATTGCAAAAAGGTATTATATTAAAAAAACAAGAAAACTAATTTCAGCGTGAAAAAGGGGTTGAAAGTTTGGACAAAGTAATTTCAGCGATTTTAAAAATTCATCCCTTAAAAGGGTTAAAAAGGGGCTGAAAGTTTGTATAGGGTTCAAATTTTATTTTAAGCTAGGAATTTGAAACTTCGTATAAAGGTATTTCATTAAAAGAGAAGAAAACTGATTTCAGCGTTTTTGAAAATTCATCCCTTAAGGTGGCGAAAAAGGGGTTGAAAGTTTGTATGGAGGTCAAACATTTTTGTTGAGTGCGGGACTTAAATCTTTGGATAAAGGCATACTATTTGAATACAAGAAAACTAATTTCAGCATTTTAGAAAATTCATCCCCCAAGGTAAATAAAGGGTTGAAAGTTTGTATGGAGATCAAACCTTTTTTTGAGTGCGGGACTTCAATCTTTGTATGAAGGCATAGGTATTATTAGAATACAAGAAAAGTAATTTAGGCGTTTTTAAATATTCATCCCCTAAAAGGGTTAAAAAGGGGTGGAAATTTTGAACCCATTACAAATGCTTTGAAAGTTCTAAGGGGTTCATCAAAAAATGAGTGTACAGGTTTTTAAAGGGTCGGCAACGCGCGTGTAATTTCCCTGGTGTTGCAGGCGTCCATAGGCTACTGTTGAGGCCTAGGCTCATTTCTAAGTATACTGCAGGGATGCCTAGTGGATCTTCAATGAAGACTTATTATTTTAAATTATGTATAAAGATTTATTTTATAACTTAGGAGTCTTAGGACTGAATTACAGTACAACTTTATCGCTCAATGTAGTTTTGAATATTGCCGTTGGCCGCTGTCGGCGGACGTTATATATGCCCCCGACGATTGCCGATGTTCGAATTTCGGACGCAATCGGCCGTCGGTGACGTCACTTCGGGTGCGTTCCGAACAGCTACGGTAATTGCTTACCATCAGGCGGGCCGTATGCTTGATTGCCACCGACGTGGTATAAAAAAAAGAAAGGCATTGATTTTTAAAGCAAGATTACAAAACAAGTTATTTCAACGTTCTTAAAAATTCAACCCCTAAGGGGGTTAAAAAGGGGATGTAAGTTTATATATGATACAAGTTTTCTTTTAAGCTAGGAAATTGAAACTTGATTGAAACTTGGTAAAAGGGCATTATATTAAAATACCTAGACGAAAACTGATTTCACCGTTTTTGAAAAGTTGGTTTGCATCGGGAGCGAAATTTTTTTTAAACTCTTACTAACTTGAAAATCTTCTAAGAGGGCTGAGAGGGATTATATCGAGAACAATTTTTTTTAGATAGGGGCTTGTAACCTCGTAGTTTATGAAAGACAAATTTCATGCGTTGAATAATTATTAACAAATGATTAACTATCCCTACTGATATCTTTTGCTGCATAATGTTCTATGCTTATGTAAAATATATAACCACCAACATACAAATCCACGCGTACGAAGTCGCGGGCAACAGCTTTTGACAGCAGCGGAATCACCACTAACACCTAGGCACGGTATATGTATATGTCACCGTAAAAATGCCTTTCCCCTACTTGAAACTAGTTTTTCGTATCGCTTCACGTTCTCATTAGTTAAAATTAGTTTTCCGGAAGGATTCGGTGAAAACGCGTTTTCACTAGTAAAACTAGGTTTCCTTAACGCCTCGGTGATAACTAGTTTTAACTGTGATATTTCAGTCAAACTAGTTTTCGCAAAGTGCATGAAAGAAAACTTTTCACTATAAACAGGGTTTTACGGTAAGTTAACATACAGGTACATTATTTATAAATGAAATGCCAGTAGAGATTGTGAAATATTCAATTGAACACAACAAAGAACTTCCATCTCAATTAAGTGCGGCGTCAGTTAGGTCCAGAATAATTAAATTTAAATACTATTTAATCCTTGATTTGAAGCACACTTGACACTTACTCATATCAATATATTTCAAACAATTTCATTGTAATAAAGTCCTTATTTCAATGTCACATTTTATTGACGTTTTTGTTTGATGAAATGTCACTTTTGACAGATCTTTATCGTATCGCTGTGACGTCTTATAAGCATTGTTCGAATACGGTCGATCATTTGCGGAGATTTTCGTGATATGGTTAATAAGTATTATTACTTGAATACAAATTGTAATTTGATCCCTGTGTATGAATACTGCAGCCACATTGGGGTAACAAAAGTCGCGAGTAGGTACTAGGTAAGTACGTAGCTAACATTTTGGTAGCGTAAGCCCGTCGGATAAGCCCCTGCCCCGACGCTGGCGCGTCAAACGTCTAAAAATAGAGATCCGCACGATCGTGAGATATGTGCCTATATGTTTACTACGGTTCGGTTTCACGCACCGAGGGCCTACCGCGAACCACGTTCGACGTGTTGCCTCTCTTTCGCACTTGTAAATTCGTACGTAAGTGTGACATGGAGGCAACACGGCGAACTGGGAGTTAGGTCGACATTGAAATGGATTATTGCATCTCTTTGGTGTAGGTACGTAGGACATTCGCTCACTCGTACATACGTTTCATCGTCGGTATATTTGTATAAGTACATATGTAGTTTAGAGCGGCTAAGAAAAAGTAATGTTTGACGTGTTTTTTCTAAGTAGCTACAAGTACCTATATTATGAATATTGAGCTGTAACGGGTTTCTATGATTTGCTTTCTCCATTAGCTAAGGTTCAAAAGTTCATTCATGGCCCCAGAGAATTCGACTCGAGTTAGCGCCCATTTTATTGTTTTGTGTGAGCTACCTTGCATCTTACAGGTAGCATTTTTTTCCACTTCGTCTCTCAATAAGGAGACAGAGAAGTTGGCCTGCTGGTGTATCATGGTACTCACCAGCATCCTTTGAAGTTGTGCGACGGACTGGTTGGCTACAGGCGTGCCGTTGATCTCCCTGATCTCGTCGCCGACGTGCAGCGTAGCCTGCCGGTGGATCATGCCCCCGTGCATGATCCGAGCCACGATGCACCTTCCGTCGTCAGCTAGCTTCAGGGTTATGCCCTGCAGACAAGTCAACACGCTTACCAAACAAAATTTGTTACCATTTACAACAAAATTTACTGTTTCTCAAAGTAATCGCCACCAAAGTAACCAGAAATAATTTGGAATATTATTTGTTAAAATAAATGCTACTACTAACTAACTACTAACCTACTTAACTACTTAAACTATTTTTTAATGAAATGTGTCTATGCGTAGGTAGCTTTAATAAGGAATATAGTCACTCAATGTGGTTAGGAACTTTGCCATAAGGCATGAAAATATGTAAATAAATTATTAGCTGATACATTTATTATCAGGAATAGAAATAAAGGAATGACCTACGTACCCAATACCCATAAAATTCATCTGTTTGGTCTTTATGGCAAGTCAACTAAACCTTATTAGAAACCCAGTCACGATTGGCACACAAGACGTAGTCATCATTACCCACCCGTATCAAGATCTCTATTTCAGCTGTTCAAGAAAATAAAATGGACCTTTCATGTACCTAACTATACAACAGTGATGACAAAAACCCTACATTAGCAAAGATCGCCAAGTACGAGTAACTATTAACTAATCGTAACGTGAACGTTACATTTCGTTAGAATTGGACCTAAGTGTAACCTAACAATAGTATATGGTTAGTTTTTAGGGTTCCGTACCCAAAGGGTAAAAACGGGACCCTATTACTAAGACTTCGCTGTCCGTCTGTCACCAGGCTGTATCTCGTGATCTGTGATAGCTAGACAGCTGAAATTTTCACAGATGATGTATTTCGGTTGCCGCTGTAACAACAAATACTAAAAACAGAATAATATAAATATTTAAATGGGGCTCCCATACAACAAACGTGATTTTTTTGCTGTTTTTTTCGTAATAGTACGGAACCCTTCGTGCGCGAGTCCGACTCGCACTTGGCCGGTTTTCTATTAAGTATTCCTACTTATCCATATTAATATTATCAATGTGAAAGTAACTGTCTGTCTGTTACCTCTTCACGCTTAAACCACTAAACCGTTTCAGATGAAATTTGGTATGGAGATATATTGAGTGCCGGAAAAGGAGTAAAATAACTTTCGGGGTGAAATATACCATCAACGGGACTTCGGTCTTACAAATCGATTAAATGCGTTTTTTAATTAGTTTTGATTTTTGTTTGAAGTTTGAATTGAAGGGCCGCCAGTTACAATATTTTTGTCATTAGCTTTTTCTTTCAGCCTTCATAAATTGGCTCCAAACCAAAAGTATTAATGAACTACTTAGATAGTTCAACAAAATTTCGTATTTTAAAAGTAGAAACACTGTTAGCAGCAGTGCCTCCACGTATGCGATATATTGTTCAAGTGTATAAGGACTAAAACAAAGCCATCCTCGCGGGCAGGCGTTCCCGAGTCGACGCGTTCTTTGCTTATGTTTATATTTTGGAATATACGGCGCGGGTCATTCGTTCGCCCGTGTCCTATCATCGCATTTATGAAAATAGACTGCCTATTTTTATTGCTGTTTAGACACTCATACTCAGTATATTGTCACGATGCCTTATTGCTGTTTTAAAAACGAAAACGTTAAAATCTTCGTTTCGTGTCGTATAGTAGGAAATTCGATAAGTAGCTGATTATAGTAATGCACTGCGTATTCAAAACAATTTTATAGAAATCTATTATTTTATTCGTGAAAAAATAGTTTTAATTTAATATTGTCTTCGGTTACCGCGATAGTTACTCATGAAATAAAACTATGAAAACGGAGTATATCGCGTATATTGAATTTATAATACATCCCGACGTTTCGAACCCTTTACAGCGTTCGTGGTCAACGGGTGACTGAGGAAAAATTACAAAGTGCAAAAATACCCACATACTAAAATAATGAACAATCATAGACTATAAACTTTAAGGCTGGTTGTACATGCAAAATCGGTTCATAAGGCTAGTTATACACTACAATTATTTTCAAGTAAAGATATATATATATATATACGCGATAAAAACTACGCCGGCTTCAACTCTACACCACGGACCCGAGAAGATTTAATTCTCTCCTAAATTGTAGGAGGGTATCCCAATATGGGACCGGCAACAAACTCGGCGGGACACATCTTTTCAAAACATATTATACTCAGAATGTCCAGCATCATCCAACACTAAGGTCTCACAGTCTATGTCTCGCTTGCTCCTTTATCAGATGGACTACAGGATCCCAAGCTGGTGGTAGAGAAAAGCCATCTTCCCTAGCCATCTTCCCTATTAAAGTTACAATATATATATCTTTACTTGAAAATAATTGTAGTGTATAACTAGCCTTATGAACCGATTTTGCATGTACAACCAGCCTTAAAGTTTGTAGTCTATGATTGTTCATTATTTTAGTATGTGGGTATTTTTGCACTTTGTAATTTTTCCTCAGTCACCCGTTGACCACGAACGCTGTAAAGGGTTCGAAACGTCGGGATGTATTATAAATTCAATATACGCGATATAATCCGTTTTCTTAGTTTTATTTCATGAGTTTTAATTTAATTTAATTTCGCTAACGGTGACACTTTTGTTCAATAACTTTTTTTAAATTACTAAGTCTTTAGACTTCCTATATTTAATACAATTTAAATATTATCATTGTAATTGACGTTGCTTGTCACGCCTTAAACAAAATTCGCAATACATTGCATCTTAGAATAAACTTTAAACTAAAAATCAAAATACAAGTTATTTTTAAAAGTTGCTGAACAAATGTTGGTTCAGTTTGAAGAGTACAGCCTACAGTTTAATTTTTTTGCTCCTATTACGGACCACACCCGGTATACCTACAACATAAATAATATTAATTTGATATTAAATTGCATCTCGCTCTTCGCGTCGCAGTGCACTAAGAGTAATGTCGGACTTCCGGTTCGAACGCCATCTTGATAGTAGCCTCGTGATTAATTCCTTTGTTTTTTGCTCATTAATATTGTTTAAAGTGTAATATCGATAGCTTTATTATACAGTAATCTAATTTGGTAGAGTGCAGTGAATGGAGAGTTAATCTCAAAGCGTGTTTAACCACCATTTTGGAGTCAATGGCCGGTAGTCCACGTGCTTCTCGTAAAATCCAGCTATCGGTTTTACGAGACAACAACAATAACTACCGAAAAACGTCGTGCTCTAAGAGCATTTGGTATTTCTACCTCTAACCGTGTCTGGCTAGAGCGCTAGAGGCCCATAATTTTATTTACCGTACACTGGCTGAAGAAAATCAAGAAATATTAATTCGATCCCACGTGGATCCCACTTTGACGTTGGCGAAATCATCGACAGTATCGATGGAGCCATTCTACTTAAAGATTGAATTGAAGAGTAATGTCAAATCAGTATAAATAAAATTAACGCTACGCAGCTACTTGCGCTACGCCGTAGCTAGGTGGCTACGTTGTTCCGTAACGTGTTATGCAACACACAATTCGAACGTAAATGATGTTATTTAGTTATCGTGCATTGTATCACTTTTTAGGGTTCCGTAGCCAAATGGCAAAAAACGGAACCCTTATAGATTCGTCATGTCTGTCTGTCTGTCCGTCCGTCCGTATGTCACAGCCACTTTTCTCTGAAACTATAAGAACTATACTGTTGAAACTTGGTAAGTAGATGTATTCTGTGAACCGCATTAAGATTTTCACACAAAAATAGAAAAAAAAAAAACAAATTTTTGGGGTTCCCCATACTTGGAACTGAAATTCAAATTTTTTTTTCATCAAACCCATTCGTGTGGGGTATCTATGGATAGATCTTCAAAAATGATATTGAGGTTTCTATTATAATTTTTTTCTAAACTGAATAGTTTGCGCGAGAGACACTTCCAAAGTGGTAAAATGTGGGGGGCCCCCCTGTAACTTCTAAAATAAGAGAATGATAAAACTGAAAAAAATATATGATGTACATTACCATGCAAACTTCCACCGAAAATTGGTTTGAACGAGATCTAGTAAGTAGTTTTTTTTAATACGTCATAAATCGTAAACCGCAATTTACCTTTCACTCACGTTTCACATAAAAATACATTGTTAAAATTATGTAATGTACAGAATCCTCGGTGCGCGAGTCCGACTCGCACTTGGCCGGTTTTTTTAGCTTACTCAGTACTTATACTGAAAGGCAAAAGCAAAGTTTACAATCGGTCGTAAAAAGAGAATAGAGTTAGTGTTACCATAGGCTCGTCAGTGTTCTTCTGGAACTGCACGAGGCGCACCCTGGTCACGTTCTCGAACTCGGGCTCGGTGTCCTCGTCGTCGTCCGGGGGCGGCGCCGTGGTGCGCCCGTTGACCGGCGGCGGCGAGGCGCGCAGCGACTCCTCGCCGTACACCTCGCGCGCCACCACATCGTGTGCCTGCAGTAGGGCCTGCAACAATACATTACTTATACTTGTTACATTATACTACACTACACTGATTGTTCTCAATATCAGAGACAAAACGTCATTGTACTTTATATAGGAGTGGTGATAAGTTTTAATAAATAGACACGCATACATGTAAATGAATAGTTAGGGTAAGTCAGCGGACCTTTAATATGGTGGATTGGTGGACAAACGTGAACATCTGTAACTACCTTTTTCAAGAAAATAAATGATTTATGATTTATGCGTGGCGTTTAAGTTGCTTTAGTTTTGATTGTCGGTGAAAGTTGATAATTGGTATAGAGTTAATAAAACTCATCTCTCACAAAGGAATTTGAGATTAATTTGGAAAAATTAACAAAAATAAGAAGTTAATCAACTATGCTTTATATGATATCCGCTTAGTATGACGTGTTTGTCACTTCCCTTCGATGTCATTATAACCGGATTCTACTGTATGTTGTTTTTGAAATAGATAACAATGGCAAACAAGCCTGAAGGCCAAGTGTTCAACTTCAAATACTAAACCTACATTAATCTAGAGAGACATGTACTTACGTACAAATAAAAAAACTTATTCATTTTGAAGATGAATTCACTTCAAATTCAACAAAATTATAGCTATCACAAATTCGTTAGAGCTAACAGAAATTCTGTTGGTGGTTTTGTATTCTGTTACAGAATACAAAACCACCAAACTAGGCACATATCTGTAAATAAAACAAATAGGTTTCCCTGGAATCTTTTCTAAATTTAATTCGAGCTTGGTTTAAAGTTACGATAAATATCGATAAGGGCATCGCCAGCTGATCAAGGGTCAAGTTGATATAAGTGGAATATATAAAAAGTATGAATTATGGGAACTGCAGGCCTAGCACATGATTGGCGCGACAGTATCTCGCCGCGAGATAGACTACCCGTCTTTTACTAACTGTATGAATAAAAAGGGGGAGTGGTAGTCTACGTCGCGGTGTGATACTTTCGCGCCAAACATGTGCTAGCACAGTTAGTTGTTGTCTACTTGCCCAAGTAGTAGCCAGTGTCTATACAATGTGTACGGACAACTATGGTAGAGCCGTTAACCACGTATTGTAGGATAAATTTTATCGATAAATAACCCCTATACCTATTTTAACTAAATTGCACCCATTTAAAGTGTTATGGTGCCAAACACGGGTAAACTAACCGTTATCTACTGTGCGACTGATTTTGGACAGATGCCTAATGGTTAATTTACGAAGTATAGGGATTAGCCGATAAGATTGGTTAACGCGGCTCCACCATAACATGGACAGTTATGGTGGAGCCGCGTTACATATAATAATTTGATACACAGTGTTTCATTGATACTACATGGTCACAACACAGCAAATAAATTCTCTGCTCTGCTGTTTGTGGCAATGCTTTTCCAAATACTGGATAGCTTTTGTACCTTTTCGTAAGTAAGCTCTACCTTGGTAAATTAAAAGTTGCCTAACAGGAGCACTGCCAAAAAGGCTACAGCATTTCTTTGTAAATTTTGTAATCAATAAATATGTGACTGAATAATAGACGTAGTAGTAGGGTGCAAGTGTAAATATTCTTTGGCATCGACCAGAGCAAGGCAAGATAAGGCTGTTGGGTGACAACCGGAACCAGGAATCCTAAGCCTCCGCTGTCCGCCTGTCTGTCAGAAGGATGTAACTCAAGAACGGTAATAGTTCACACTTTCTGTAAAGCACTAATAAATGTAGTCATAGTAAGTTAACAACCAACAATGTAAAGCTTTATTGTAAATGGCTTTATTTATAAACGTATGTCCAATCGAACAAACCGTTGACAATCGTTTATCCCTGACGTTTAACCGAGTAAAACTAGTTAAAACGTTGCGATTTAACCCTGAGATAACATAGTAGATTCTCATGCCAAATGTTCCAGAATCTTGACAAGCTAAGCTAGTCTAGATTTAAGTGTTAGCCGCACTGAGCGTATATCTCTTAGAGCAGACCACATCACAGACATCGAGGTTTAATGTAAATGTGGCTTCTTGACTGACAGGCATGCATGCCTTTATTATGTCGAATTAATTTTATTCAACATCGTCCTGTAGGCAATCTCTTTCAACCGATTTATGAAGCTTGTATTCGAGGTGGACAAAAAGGCAATTGTTGGCTAAAGTATTAAAATCTCAAACGGAATTTTGCATTTTTTGGCTTACCAAAACTGTGCACTTTGTCACCAAATTTATTACATAAACAGCAAAGATAATTAACTTGCTGAACATTTTCATAAAAGCAAAAAAAAGCAGCGAGCTGCAAAATTGCATGGACACGTTATGAATGAATTCATTCATAAGCTGGCCACACAATTTTGCTCGGAGTGTAATTGACGTACCTACTTAAATTGACATCGTGGCAAATATTTAATACTCAATTCTTCAATAGGTGCCGGGTATAAGTTGTGCCGGCAAACTTCTTGAACAAATGACCTTGTAAGTTCATTTAATTCTATCATTATTTGAGCGCAAGAGATGGGAATACAGTACAAAGTTACACTGTTGTTGTTACACTGTTGTACTGTATTTCCATACTTTAGTAATTGTATTGGAGATGCACAAAGTTTTCATCATTTCTTCAACAAAAACGTACCTTTTGACACTAGTTTTCGTTTAATTCATATTTATTTCCACGTATATACCTGCCTTTTACGCACTTGTGTCTTACAAGAACGAATGAAGAAGTAAGACATTAATGAAACCTCTATTATAACATTTTAACATTTTCATGTACTGATAGTAAAAACTTATGTCACAGATAAAAGATGGCAATAACAACTGGTAGCGCATACATTTAAATACAAACATTTACTAAACATACAATATAACCCATAAATAACCTACTAATTTTTAGTTCATTTAGAATACCTGAGTTAATAGAATAGAATAATGTTTTATTGTATAACTGTGTACGTACAAAGGTGGTAATTAAAAATAATAAGTATCAACCCTAATAAACCCTAATAGGTATTGAATAGTAGGTGTACGGCTTGTTTTTCCTATGGAGATTGTGGGTACAATCTTCATAGAAAAGTGTGTTATCTTACCTACCTACGCTTATCCAAATCTGCTCATTTGCCACTTATTTTTCAGTCTATCATTGATTAAACATCGTGATTTCATACTGTGTCTTTTAGCGCATGATCTCTAACTAAACCCTTCAGAGTAAACACTAAAATATTCTGAGGGTGTGGCACTGTACTCGAATGGGAGTTAAATTAACAAGTTCCTAGCGTATGTAGTCGGGGCCAATTGTAAACTAACTAGTTATCACTACATAAATAGTATAAAAAAAGTCGCTTTCCGTCCCTATGTATGCTTAGATCTTTACACTGGGCAACGGATTTTGATGCGGTTTTTTTAATAGATAGAGTGATTCAAGAGGAGGGTTTATATGTATAATTTGTAAAGGTTTTGTGTAAATTAGTTGAACTACCCGTGCGAAGCCGGGGCGTGTCGCTGTTTTATAAATCAAACATTTTAATCTTCACAATTTTTTAACGAAATTAATTAAATAACCCGCCAAGAGCATTTCGAGGCAAGCTCAGTATAGGTTTCCATAGTTAGGTACCCGCCCGTTACAAATGAATTTACAATAGGCAATCTAGCACGGGGGTTATTACTTATTGGCTTCAAAAGGGAGTATCTAAGCAGCACTTGTACGTCGTTTTACTAAGAAGAGAGGAATGGTTTAGCCGATAATATTTACTATAGATTTCAATAAGTCTTTATTAAGCTTTACGTAGGTACCAACATGATTTTACTTCACGGTTCAAAAGTTAGAGAAGACGAAGAGCTAATATTTCCGAATATATACATTTAATAAAAAATGGTTGTTGAAGACTCCTATTTGTTTTGAAAGACCTATCCAACAACACTGTAGGGTTATAGTGATAAAACATTTTAACCCCTCTTTAGGTATACAATATTGCCTAGGTACCCTAAAAATGTTTTGTTTTAATTTTTATTTTACCGTTTTGTAGGCGTGGTTGATTTATATACCCATGCCAAATTGCATTTTTTAAGCACTAACACAGACAGACAGATGGACATGGGGTTACACAAACTATAAGGGTTCCTAGTTGACTAAAGAACCCTAAAAAGTAAACGAGATTCACTCAATGTGAAAGTATCTTTAAGAATAGCGTTGTCGCCCAAAAATAAATTCCAATAGCGCAGTACGGCGGTTGTTGGCATCTGATCGAACCGATGACCGGATATTTTTCATTTAAAATCCTCTATGTAGGAACATGCCATCGTCATTCCGGCTGTAGTCATATTGGGCTACTGGGTTATTTGATACCAGTTTGTTTGCTTAGTAAATATAATAGTTCTATACTAGGCTTTCATTTTGTAAACGAAAATTTGGCATTTCTCGATGGTTGGTTAGGTATCTAACCTACCCATACATGTAATGCTGCTGAAAATGCTAGAATGGCACTAATTGGTATTTTAATGTTTAAAAAATTGGCTTAAAATGTAACTGCATATTACAAACTCAAAATCGACTACGAAGCTTTAAGAAAACGACACGGTAAAATGCTCAAAATCTGTGTTGAAATATAGTTATTACCTCAACAGCACGATCTCGTGTGCTTTAATACTTATAAATAGAGAGTAACATTCAATTTTGTGACTAACATGGACCTTGAAATTAGAATGGCATTTCAAAGTGTGGAGCCAAATTTCGACTCGACTTTGACCAGACTGGAACAGGCACAGTGACAGTGATTGTACTTATATTAAGGGGGACATTTATTAAATATTTTGTTTCATTATTGCTTTATGTGTTCACTGCTGAGGGGTAAAGTTGTATGTGACATGCGCCACACGAGGCTAAAAAAAATCACCTCGTGCCTTAGAGTACCCGAAGCAAAAAACTAACTTTGGTCTCATGTTGCACCAATAACAATTTGAAATGACTTAGTTCTTATGACGGCATTATTTTGCCTAACGCGATAATATTGCAGCGGTAGAATCGCAATGCCAAAGAATGCATTTGTTAAAAATGTCAGATAAGTTACAAAGTGAAATATAAACGGGACCTAATTGGCATTGGCAAGACGCCATGTGTTTTGTGGTCCAAAGAACGTGATAAATATTAGCCTTTGTAAACGTGTAAGCGGAAGTCACGTCGCCGTGATGAGACGTTGACGAAACAGTTTAATAAAATTAATATTAAAACTTAATTCGATAGCGACAATGGACACCTACTTAGAGGTAAGTTTTATGAATGTTTAATGACCGTGAGTACTTACCTGTGTGTTACCTATCCTACTATAATATTATAATCGTGCAAGTTTGAATAAATAGTTATTGTTCCATAATGCAAAAATGGCTTCAGATGACATTTGGCACACAAATACTTTATAACCTCGATTAACATATAGTATACTTGTCATGTGGTGTGGAAGAGAAGGACTGAGGAGGAGAAGGAGATTAACATTAACGAGTTCTACACAGACAGAGTCACGAAGCAGTTTCCAGTTAACAATAAACAAAATATTTCTTAACTCGTACTACGTTAACCAGTAACCACTGCATAATAAATCGTCCCGGGTTGACAGTATACATACATCTTAGCCGCTTTTTGTTTTTATCTTCATTATACAAAGTACTTAACAAGTAAATGAATACGCAAAAAGATAAGTTTGAAGCCCATTTAGATAATGCAGTGACTAATGAGGTTAAGTAAAAGCGTGCAAGTCTCAGTTTGATTATTATAATAAAATAGGTATTTAAATACTCTGCCTTTTTGGTCAGTCGGATATAATACGAGTAAAAGGTTTAAAGTACACGTGGCCAATTACCGAAACAATTCACTAAAGCTAGTCGAACATTGGCATCGTTTAAATATAGATAATCCTAGTTATGACCCAGTGTATGGAATAAAACCATACCAATTTTAATGGCTTACTGTTCTGGTTCTCAGTGGATTGCCTTAACTTTGTGTAAAAGGGCTATTAAAATATTATTACCATAGCCATTGCGGCTTTGCGTAATCTCGTTATCGTCACTGCCAATCACGAAATTACCTCCATCTCCAGCCTATGCTAGATAGGTATGTAGATGGCGGAATCGAATGCGCTAACGTGGTTTAATGAACTGTCAAAGCAGCTCCTGCCATTGCAAATACAACTCGTGTAATGAAATTAAATTCCGTCATGCCTCAAAGCGCTTCATACTTGTGTTTGAATCGGGGCATGTGTGTACCTCTATTCACAAATAATATTAGATACGGAACGTACATCTCAAACAGACATTTTGCATTCGAAAATATCCACTTACATGGTATAAATTATGGGTAATAATTACAATTAAGAAGAGTAGCTGTTAAAATCGGGCAGTCTTGCTCACATTTACATATTCCCTGTCAGTTCAAGTTTCCATATCTATATCGGCGTTTTGAATTGTCATAAATTCAACAAAGTGAAATCTAATATACATATTTGCAATTCATTCATCTAAGATCTATTAGGAACTCTAATATTGAACAATAAATAATAATAAAATCGTAGTTCTTGCATACCTACCTTTACTTACGTTACTGTTCCGTAAAATAAATACGTGACGAATTAAAAAAAAATGCGTGTCGTGGAACACTCGTTTGGAACGAAGTTAAGAAAGGGTCGTAATGGAAAACTCATACACTTGTTTCACATACTACTTTTCACATGATATATGAGGAAATCATTTTCATGTTCATGTTCATGGAACACTCGGTTGGAACGAAGTTAAGAAAGGTTTGTAACGGAAACATATGTGATGGAAAACTCTAACACTTTTTTCGCCTAGCCCCCATCCAAATCCGTACCGTGCGATAAGGATCTTCGTTCAAAAAAATACAGACTAAACGACCACAACAAATGATTCAGTTTCTGTTGAAGATACTACCTATAGGTAAATACTAAATAAACATCATGAATCAATATACCTAGTTATGTCAAGAGGTTATTGTAACGTATGAATATTATGAGACGTGTTTAAATTGAGTAGGTGTTTAAAGCTTGTTAAGCTTGTCAGCCCTTACTATTCTCTTCCCCATACATGCTCAGTTTTGTTTCGCGGTCGGCCGGGTCCGGTTATAAGCAGGTGTGATTTTAAATAAACTTCGAACATTAAGGATCACTTTGAGGGTCCGTTTCTATTAACACTATATACCTACTACCTAATACTATGATTTCCAAGCAAGAACTTAGGATTTAATTAAAGAAAAACTTATATTTCTTCATCGTGTGTATGCCGCCCACCATTGGGCATATCATCATTCATCTTTGACTAGCTACCTTTGGTTTGCTGTGTCTCGCCTGCAGAGTGCCACACACATCATTATGATATTGTACAGTTAAGTGTAAAAATATGGGTGCACTGATCATACTCAAAAATATGTGACGTTTTCAAGCAAAAGGTACCGCTTTGTTGCTTACCATAAGGATGAAATTTACCATAATCTTTATACGAATAACCTGTCGGAGCGTCCTTATGGCAAGCGACAATTTGGTACCTTTTGCTTGAAAACGACACATATGTCCCATAGCTCTTCTGTTAGCGAATTAAGAACTATGGAACATATTTTTGAGTAAGTTTTATTTATAATATAAGTAGGTACCTATTGTATTAAATACTAACACTAGATTAAGATTTTGCTTGTAGTACTAACACTATGGATGCATTTGTCCGAAATAAAGAAATTTTATTTATTATACTTGACTGTACACTTTTCTAGCCGGAGGTTTATTTCAAACATTGTGAATTTGTGGTATTGTTGTTTTTTATATCTCGTATTCACAAATAATTATAAGGTTTAATATTTCTTTAATACTACCTACTTCACTAATGGGCAAAGGGGAAGCTTTATCAAGTACTAAATACCAAAATATTACTATGTAAATTTTGAATTTCTTATTAAGAGCTCAGAAAGTGACAACAGTTAAGATTGCCTCGATTAAAGTAAACCTGCAGCGTCAACTAGGTTGGCAATAAAGCCGCCTGAGGCAGCCCAGCCGACAGCGAGGATTCGTGTTGTGCAACTAATTTCATTCAGAAATGCAACTGAACAATAGCAAATTAACTTTCTGAGCCCTTTCACGTGCTATAAATAAGTCGTAAAAGTTTCCTTTGAAGACGATGTTGAGACAGTGAAACCTTAACAAAAAGTTCCAATTGTCTGGTATTAATTACAGAACAAAAAATACAATCAGCGGTATTTTGTATAAAATTAAACGATTGAAACGATGAAGACAGAAGATACTGCGAAAATTTAAAAACTCCTTTGAAGATATATTTCAAGGATTTGTGGTGGTCTAACGATTCGCGTAGATCAATTTCAGATTATAGAGTTACGGATATTGCAAGGCATTTTTTGAAATCCACTCTACTATCTCAGAAACTCGATCTGAAAAATGTCAAGGATTCCATGAGCTCTCAAGAGTATTTTTGTAATTTATAAAATAGCGAATAAAGGGGTTTGTTCATGTTTTACAAGAATTGCACTGCAGCAGAGGCGGTAGAAATTATTTTTGAGCATCATAAGGTTGCGCTTGGATGCTTCAATACAGTACGCCAAAGTCATTAATAATGACTTTGGCGTACTGTATTATGTTATAATAATAAATCATTTATTTCGAGTAACTTTTACAGACTCATAGCTTGTGTTAGTAAGTACTTATAGCTATGTTAATGCTTACATCTATCCCTATATATACAGAATAATTATTATCATAAAATTAACATTACAATAAATAAATAAAAACAATATTGAAATAAACTTATTTATGTATCTAGAAGTACATACCCAAGTAGCTTATACATAATAAGTACTTCTAGAAACATGCTTTTGGCACCTATTACAACAGGTACGGCTTTTTAAGGTAGTAAACCTTTACCCGGCCTTAAACTAGCCATAAAAAATCAGTAGTAGGTTAAATGGTTTTACAGCTATACCATACATGATGAAACAGACTGATGAAACAGTTTGCTACGGTATACAATACAATACAATACAAATATTATTTTCCCCTCACTAGCTCGGAAAGCCGTCTTTTATCCTTTAAAACAAGCGGGGAAAAACGCATTTTATCCACTAGTGGGGAAAGTAATTTGACCTTGAATGGAGCGTGTTTAAGTAGCTTGACAGAAACAAAACGTAAAACGCTCATTTGAGAATCTAATAAAAATACCAGATTTAGCTTTATTTAATGATTTTAAGACATAAACCTTAAAATTCCATAATAAACGTTTGTTTTTTAATAATTATGTTAAATATAATTCTGAACGCACAAGTTAAGTCGATGCAATTTCATACGTCAGAAATGTCAACATTGTCAACAAAAATTTTACTTAAAAACTTCTCACGTAAAAGTACAGAACTTCCAGAGTTTTTTGTTATAATATCGTAAAAAAATGAGTGATTCCAGTTGATGAAGATGATCTAACGCCTGTGGATGTTGCACTTTCCTCGTTATAGTGAGGGGAAAAGTTTTGTGTTACACACGGGTGCAAATGTATTTTACTTCTCGTGTGTTAAAACACTCGCTACGCTTAGGATTCTATTTTAGAACCACTCGCTTCGTTCGTGGTTCAACTATAGAATCCTTTCGCTTGCTCGTGTTTCAATTCCACACTCGCGGGTAAAATACAACTTTGCACCCTTGTATAACAAATAACTATTATTGCTCACCAATATAAAAAAGGACATGACATACAAATTAAGCACCGGTACGAGACGTTAATTCAAGACGTTAATTCTAAACAGGAATCGTTACCGGTATAACTTAAAATCAGAATAGTTATCACGGAGCATTCGAAATATTTCTTTGATATTGTAGAACGGTAAGTATTGTATTGTAGGACAATGAGTTATCAGATTACATAAATGAAATTAAAAAATATACATAAACAACTGAGATACCGAAATTGAATATTGGTTAATTTGTATGAAAAATACACCGGTATTCGATCCCTGATACTAAACTTTGGTTAGGTTTTGCTAGTTAACATAATTCCGTTTCTAAGAAAACCTATATTTAATTTTTTAACGGTACGACAAAATATACGTATATCATTCCAAATAAACATTAATTCAACGTTCATCCTAGACATCATATCCCTGTCACGTTTAGATACCCACAATACCTACATGTTCAGCATATAATTATATCCCTTTAAAGGTAGGCGGTTTATCTGTCCTGCGATACAAAGGGCACTTTTCGACCATTCGCATCCAAACCACTAGTGATAAATAACGTGGGATGGGAGACAATGCGGTTTCAGAGGTACTTATCTGTTTCGGAACGACTTTGCACGTTGACAGTTTGTGTAGAAATACTACTTTTTGTTTTTATACTTATAACGAGTGGTTGCAATTGATTTTTTTTTGCTTTACTCGCCAACGTCTGTGGCTACGTCAGAAGAATTTTAATACATTAAATACATGTTCTCTAAAACTACACTATGATAAAAAACCGGCCAAATGCGAGTCGGACTCGCGCACGAAGGGTTCCGTACCATTACGCAAAAAACGGCAAAAAAATCACGTTTGTTGTATGGGAGCCCCACTTAAATATTTATTTTATTCTGTTTTTAGTATTTTTTGTTATAGCGGCAACAGAAATACATCAACTGTGAATATTTCAACTGTCTAGCTATCACAGTTCAGCCTGCAGCAGCCAGCAGATACAACCTGGTGACAGACAGACGGACAGACAGACAAACTGACGGACAGACAGACAAACTGACGGACAGACAGACAGACGGACAGAGGAGTCTTAGTAATAGGGTCCCGTTTTTACCCGTGGGTAGGTACGGAACCGTAAAAATGGTATTTACAATACCTTTCAATTAACTATACGGATTCCACACCATAACGGAGAACCAAATCCAGACATAAAAAACGTTAAATATCTTTCAAAAATATATTTTCATTTATGTAGCTTTTAAAATTTATACTGAACATGGTAAAGTGGTGTAATAGAAAGATTGTTAAAATGTTTGAACAAATAATCTTAATACGATTATTTGCTTTCGCATGTGTTGTAACTTACTTGGATTGAATTAAGGCCGTTCCCTGAGCCAGATATGCAAAAATACCTAAAGAATTATCCTATTTTTCTAAGAAACGTTGATATTTGTAAACGTGGAAAAAAATATATAATTCTTGGTTATATTTTCTTTAATTTTTACTCCATCTTTACTTGTTTTTTACATGCAACAAAAATAGGAGAAAAATCCATCATAACTAATAGTAATTTGACAGCTTCCGAATTTCGATAATTTGAGGCAATAATTTTAAAATAAATAAACATCGACAAATTATCGACGTCTTATGGCCTGCAAGCTCTATCTCCGTCCCTCTTTCGAAATATGACAGTGATCGTGAATATCGTGATCGCTGAGCGCTCGAGTCAGAGAGACCTGTACTATGTTTCCCCAAAAAAATATAAGATTTTATTGGACTTTCCTTGCATTTTTTCGGTCTAATAATACGTTTTACAAATCAGTGTCCTGTTAGTTCATTTAAGTCGCCACATCGAGGGGTGGGACGGGTAGCTTGAGGAAAGGCTCGATTTTAGATTTCATTTGGGTACGGGAACGACCTTAAACAGTGAATGGGGTAAACAAATAGCTTTCAGCACCGTCACATGATTGTATAATCTCTTAATTTACTTAACCTTTTCAGACAATTTTATTCGACTAACATGTAAATGTTCAACGAAGACGTTGATGAATTTTGTTTAACGTCAGGAATCCATAAAGGGTAAGAAAATAAAATTCCGAATTTCAAGTGATGAGTGACCAGTGAACTAATATCAATAGGTATGACATAGTTTTTCCGTGACCAAGACGCGAAACAGGAAAGGTATTAGGTGTCAACTGGTTTTACTTTATATTTAAGGAATACTCCACAATCTCCACATCAACCTCGCCGTCCTCGCCTCTTAATAAAAATAAAAATACTTTATTTGGTGTAAAACATAAAACTTAACCTATTACATCTTATTCTAATATATTCTAATACCAACTTGGATTCATGGTAAGAGCCAGTGCAGTTTAAAACCAACTTCAGAACAAAGCAAGGACGGGACATACTTTAATAAATAATGCCTCTGGACATGTTGTGTTTACTACGAGATTATTTTCAAGTATTCCCAAAAGACTGCAGCCATAAAGTTGGATTTTTCACCATTTAACTTAACTCCCCGAAGGAAAAAGTTTCCCTCTCTGTTTTTGATTGTAACTGTAACGTCCTGCACTGCAAGATTTTCTTTAGTCGATTTCTATACCTAAATAGAAGAACTTTCGAAAACTCCTATTTCTACGATTTTTAATTATAGCCTTTTTTATTTTTTATTAACGAAAAAAGCAAAAAAATAACATACTTACGTACCAAACTATTTCCTTTCTCAACAGCTGCATCAATTTTGATAAAAATAAACATATGATATTTAGGCACTTAGCAGTAAATGATGTTAGTGTTGCCTCATGACATGTATACACATCATCTTAAGAGCCCCGTGAAAGTGTCAAGATTATTAAGCTTTTGCGAACAGACGCGGATAAAGTTGTAAGCATTGTTACGTGACAGATATTGTAAAAAATATAAAAAATGGGTAAGCTTGGCACCCCTGCATACACATTTGTATGCAGAGGTGCTAAGATAATAGTTTTGCTGACTAGATAGATGTAGCAACTACCTACATTTACGTTTCCAAGAATGCAGACATGAACTTATATATACAATGTATAATGTGTGTTATACCTGTGATTAATGAAAAAAAAATCTAGAACCTTTTATACGTGTACCGACAGTCAAGGAAAATCACGAGCCAAAAATACCACATAATTTCGTACTCCTTCTTCGGCACTATTTACTAACAATCTCCAGAAAATAAAAGCACAAGTCCCGGTCACTTGCTAACTCGTACCCACAAAAACAATAGCTCTTTTTAGGGTTCCGTACCTCAAAAGGAAAAAACGGAACCCTTATAGGATCACTCGTGCGTCTGTCTGTCTGTCCGTCTGTCACAGCCCATTTTCTCCAAAACTACTGGACCAATTAAGTTGAAATTTGGTACACATATGTAAGTTTGTAACCCAAAGACGGACATGTAACGTAAACAAATGAATTTTCAACATAGGGAGTTTTGGAGGGTAAATGGGAAAATTAAAAAATAAAGTTTTTCAAACTATATCGTGTAACACATCAAATAAAAGAACTCATTTTGAGAATCTCAAATATATTTTTTTTGTAATTTTAAAATAAATAGTTTAGAAGTTATTTAAGAAAATAGCTAAAAAATGACCCAGGGTTCATCTCCGAAACTACTGGGTCTAAAATTTTGAAAAAAAAAATACAAAAAATGGTTCTTTACCTATAGATGACAGGAAAACTTATTAGAAATGTGCAGTCAAGCGTGAGTCGGACTTAATTACTTAGTTTTTGATCCGACCCAAGGGGTTTTTAAAAACTCGCGTTTCACATAAAAAAATACATTGTTAAAAATTGTGTAATGTACGGAACCATTGGAACGCGAGTCCGACTCGCACTTGGCCGGTTTTATTTATTCTGTGCTTCCTTCATCGGTCACGTCGTTTATAATCTTGCTGACCAACTTGTCAGTAACAGTTTAAGCAAAAAACGTATACCTAGTCTAACTCTTCCCTTCCTTGTGGTAGTACTTAACTGGCGTGGCGTAAGAAAATGAAAGTAGGTATGCTATATATCTAAACTCTAGGGCCACCGACTGTTGACCAAACTATGTAAATTAAAAGAGTGTGTCTGTTTAAGCGTTATATATAGTAAAGTAATATCAAATATGCGATTAATTGTAAAAACAGTTTTTAATATTTCTTAAACAGCGTTAGACGACCTAGGTTTTAAGGTCAAATTATATTTATCTATGTTCGCTCTCTCTGCCAAAAGTGGCCGCAGGCTCAAATTCGTAATTCCCTGTGTAAAATCCAAAAAAATCGTTTTAGTGTCTAAATCATAGTGTTTGCATTATATGAAGTCAAATACAATATTTCCTAAATTAAATAAAAATACTGTTATATTTATAGAGGAGCGGGGCATCCTGATACAGGTTCATTCACCTAAAAGGAAGTCCCAACCACTGATGGCAATTTGTAGATTAAGCTTACAAGGAAATAAAACAATTTTCATTTTTTTTTCATTTTCATTTCATTTTCAAATACAAAGATTATATTTATTGAAAAATATAATGTTTTATTGAAGAATACCTTTAAACCAGTATATGATAAAATCAAGTTTTGTGTTGTGGTGCTAGTAAGGTCTTTTAACATTAAGTTACTTACTTACTCAGTAGGTATATGTATTATCTCATTCCAGTAATATCTAGTCTTTCTCTAATGCACTAGTTAAGCTGGTCCCCGGTCCTTTTAGCTTCGCATAATATGTATAAATATTTGTACAAGCAAAATGCTTCAACGCACCGTTTTGTCATAATATATCAAAGTGAAGCGCCAGCCATAACGTATTTTAGGATTACGATGGAACACAAAATTTTGTCACAGCTAAGCCGGGTTCGCATCAATAAAATATGCGTAAACCGTAGCTTGTCCTGTATTTTTACTAAGGCTAAGGAATATTTTATATCCTAACCAATATAATAATTATTAGTTCATGTAGGTATTGGTCAACCGATTAGGTCGCAATAAAATTAACTTACTTTTCTTCAGGGGACATTACCAATACTAGTGCATATTTTCCATACATTGATTTGATATATTTCCTAAAGTATTTTGAGGTTGCTTTATTGTTAAACTTCGATTGTGACCTATTTGAGTAAAAAATTACGGGGTGTAATGTTGTGAAAAAATGAAAATGAAAAAAGTTTATTGTGTAAATTTGAGTATACAATAAATCACGGCCCTGTGTCCTGAGCTAGGAAACCCTGTGTTACAGGACCCAGTTTCGTTATACTAGTTTCTTAATCTAGGTATATATATATTGGTACAAATTGTACAGAGAGTTACTTTGAAACTTACAGATAGCTGTGCATACTTTAACATATATGTTATTATTTCTGCTGCGTGTGAACGAGTGTTTGTGTGTGTGTGTGTGTGTGTGTGTGTGTGTGTGTGTGTGTGTGTGTGTGTGTGTGTGTGTGTGTGTGTGTGTGTGTGTGTGTGTGTGTGTGTGTGTGTGTGTGTGTGTGTGTGTGTGTGTGTGTGTGTGTGTGTGTGTGTGTGTGTGTGTGTGTGTGTGTGTGTGTGTGTGTGTGTGTGTGTGTGTGTGTGTGTGTGTGTGTGTGTGTGTGTGTGTGTGTGTGTGTGTGTGTGTGTGTGTGTGTGTGTGTGTGTG
This sequence comes from Cydia strobilella, assembly GCF_947568885.1. Taxonomy (NCBI): domain Eukaryota; kingdom Metazoa; phylum Arthropoda; class Insecta; order Lepidoptera; family Tortricidae; genus Cydia; species Cydia strobilella. The sequence continues at coordinate 15,786,404 of NC_086042.1, read as the reverse complement.
TGTGTGTGTGTGTGTGTGTGTGTGTGTGTGTGTGTGTGTGTGTGTGTGTGTGTGTGTGTGTGTGTGTGCGCGCGCGCGCGCGTGTGCGTGTGTGTGTGTGTGTTATTTTGTAATGCATACTAAAAAGTTTATAATAATAAGAGGATAATTATATTTCGGTGTTATAATTATAAAAATGTATATAAAGAAAAATTAACATATGTGATGTAAATGTAATATATAAATATTTAATTAATTATTTTAACACGTTTAGGAGTTGTGTAATTAGTCTCCTTCTTTTCCTTTGCCTTATCCCACATTAGGTGGGGTCGGCTCTCCTTATCCTTCGGCGCCAAGACGATCTGTCTTGAGTTGTCGGGTTAGGTAGTTGGGCTTTTTCCAATAGTTTGGCCATACTCGTCCACCACGTCAGAGGGGGCCTTCTTCTACCTGTTTTGCCTTCTGGCAGAGCTAGAGCTTTTTGCACGACATGGCCGTCGTCTCGCCGCATAACATGGCCGTACCACCTTAGTCGCGTTTCCGTAAGTTTTCGGAGATGGGAGTGACTTTAAAGCTGCCTCTGATAAGTTAGTTTCGTATCTTATCTATTCTTGTAACTCCACTTGACCATCTAAGCATTTTCATTTCGGCCACATGTAGCTTTTTGACGTGCGTTTCTTTAAACGGCCAGCACTCAGCACCATACAGCATTGCTGGTCTCATCGCAGTTGTACACCCTTACCCTTTGTACGTATGGGCATTCGTGGATCACAAAGAACTCCGGTGAGTGTCCGCCATTTTTGCCATGCGACATTGATTCTATGGGAAACGTCTACTTCTACCTTCGCGTCATTTGTTATAACCGAACCCAGATATTTAAATTGGCTAACTTTTGGTACTTGTGTTCCATCCGGGTAGTAGAGATTGGATCTGTTTGCCACATTGCTATAGTTGCATTCAAGATGTTCGGTTTTCGATCTACTTACTCGGAGTCCCGCGTTTTCTAAAGTAGTGATCCATTTGGTTAGGGTTATTTGCAGGTCTTCGGCACATTCAGAAACAAGCGCAATGTCGTCGGCATATAGGGGGTTCCAAGGCAGTTCCTGCTGAATGGGTTTTGTGATATAATCCATAACTATATTAAATAATTAGGGGCTGGTCCCTGGTGGACTCCCACTTAGACCGAGAATTCTTGCTCAATCCGGTAGGGCTTTTGACTTTCGTGCGGATGTTGGAATATGTGTCCTGAACCAAGCGTATGTAGTCCTCGGGTATTAGATGTCCCCTCATTGATTGCCACACAAGTCTTCTTGGTACCCGATCCAACTCCTTTTCTAGGTCTATGAATATAAAGTGCAAGTCCTCCTTATTTACGCGATGTTTTTCGGTCAGTATTCTCATGGTCTGTATTGCGTCTGTGGTCGATTTTGATGGGGTGGAGCCAAATTGATTCGGTGTAATTACGCAGAATTAGTATTAATAGTACATTATTGTCGAGGCTCGGAAGTAGCTACTTGCTGGCTGAGGATTCGTTTTAAACGGACGACCTTGGGAGTCCGTTTAATTGAATCCAAAGCCAGCAAGTAGCCTTCCAGCCGAGTCATATATAGTGCTTTTCTCAAAAATGGCGCAATAAATGCAAATATAATAAAAATATTTTACAGAAGCAACGTTCTTATGTATATATTTTCACAGAAAAAACTAAACAGATTTGCTTTGCCGCCGTTTTATGTTTTTAAATTAAAAATGGAAGTGTATTTTTCTGCTGAAAATACGCCAACCTATTTGAGACACCTAAATAGTCGCGGTACCAACATTATAATAATAAGTACTGATCATCTGTTTGGCTGTTTTATGGACCAATGCCTTCATTTGATATGGCCACTTCAACTTTTAAAAAATTTGGAACTCGACAAATAATGGAATTTGTATGCAACATTGCAGTCCCGAAATCGAGACTGCAATGTTTTTAACTTTTTAATTTTTTGACTGACCATAAACTACGCACTTCGCGACCTACTTTTTAACCGGCAACGTCGACTTTGCCGTCCATTTTTGAGAAAAAGTAAAATACCATGGCACTAAACTCTTAAATAACATAATTCCGTTACTGTCACTCATAAAGGCAATTTTATACGAACGGATGCAACTCGAGTGTTCCGTTAAATTTAATGTACCTACCTACTAGAATTTAATGTTCCCTTCTACAATTCCGCTGTAAATTTCGCCTTGTTGCTAATATTATGCGTCTAGTTTGTGGAACGTACTATAAATTTTCTGTTTTGGAGAGATAAAAGTGGAGGGAAGGGGGAAGGTGTTTAAACGATGGTAGGTATTTTACTGACCACTACTGTTTTAACAAATTACATTATTAATACCTACTAGTCCTTTTCAAGTACAAAAATAATTCGACTTGCGTTAAGAAAATCATGCGAATTCGACTCCTCAATTATTGTTTATGTTCGATGCTACGATTCCTAATATTTTAATAGACAAAAACTGCATTTCATAATAATCCGCATTAAAACGTTCTCATAAATAAACTAACTATAATACTAAAGTAAGTTATTAATCTAAGCTTTTACATATAATATAATATATAAGTTAGTTACACGATTTTAGGGCCATTCCATCTGATTTCGACAAATTTGAAATAAAAAGTGCGCCGCATGAATTTTGATTTAATTGAAAAAATTTGAGGATAACCTTTATGTTACCAGAAGTGTTAGACCACCACTAGATCGCGGACCAGGAACAGATTTCCACGACCAATCGCCTCCCGGGCGAAAACTCGTATAGTGGTTAACGGCTATGTATGATGAACCCTCGTGAACGTCAGCTGCCGCTCCGTTGGTGGGTTGAGGAATGGCAGCAAATAGTCTATAATTTTTTTTTGTCATCGCCTCCCGCTTGATACTTTGTCAGATGATAGTTTAGATGCTATTGTGAATAAACAAAATCGTCAGACGATTGTATCGCTGTGGAAAGACCGTCAGCTGGACACATGAACATGTAATAAAGAAAATTCTTTACAGTCGTCGGCGTCATCACCTCCCGTTTGATACTTTGTCAGATGATAGTTTAGATGCTATTATTAATAAAACAAATCGTCAGCCGGTTGTATCGCGGTGGAAAGACCGTGTTACGCGTTTCGGTGGCTGCCATTCCTATGAACTAAATATAATGTCCTTGCCCTGCTTATACTGGTAAATAAATTTCATCACCGTAGAATAATATCTTCAATAAGAAAAGTAGTTGTGACAATTGAGAATTTTGAAAAATGGTTAAATTTGATTAGCGGAAGCCGCTCGACCCCAATTTCAAAGGAATACCGCAAATCGATGTACAGGCACAGGGCGGACACGCCATACATCAAAACTCGCTTGCGTTTATATGTGTGAACGGCACGTTTGTACACGCGTCTATGTGTGCGTAAGCTGCTTAGGGCTGCCACTTAGATGTTTTCGAGTTCACGGAGCGTTGTCGTAATACTCGTAATGGAAGGAATATAAATATTTTTATTCCTTAATTTAGAGAAACCATTTTTAAGTTTGCAAAATTTACATTACGCGGTTCTATTCTTCCCATTTATATCCGTCATATTTATGAGAATACAGCGCAGCGTTCATATTTCCAATCATGGTTTGAGTTCCTCGGATTATTTGCACAAAATGTGAAAGAAAAGTACATGTTGTATTTGCAGGACAATTTATTTATTTTATTTATTTAATCTTTATTGCACAAAAGAAAATACAAATGTACAAAAGGCGGACTTAATGCTACAAGGCATTCTCTACCAGTCAACCTTCGGGCAAAGCAAATAACTTGTAGGCGGTGCAACATCACGTTGTAATTACAAAACAAAGTAGGTATTTTACACAACTCATACAACTAAACAAATACAAGTAATATAAATAATACATAGGTATAATACATACATATATAATTAAAAAAAAATATATATATATATATATGTCGGAGCGTGACTCCAGAAGGACACATTGCAGCGTTACATTTCAGTTTTAGACGCCTGTATACAATCGATTAGCAAAGTGTTGCTATGTATTACTTAGTTGATAATGCAATTTATCGAGTTATGTAGAGAGTAACGCCATCTATTGGCATTCTTGTTGAAATAAGATTAGGTACAGGCTTCGGAACGTCAAGTGGTTTAGCTTGCGTGAAGTTAGGTACGAGTTGGCAGTTTTGTTGGTAACTGGTCAAGCAAGTTGGCCTATATTCATTTTGGTGGGAGCGATTAGGCTCCGCCGCTCCGCGGCATTCGTTCGAGGATTCTCGATCGGACCGTGCTAGATATCGGACGTTAACCAACCTCGTGCCTAAACTCACTACGTTCCTGAAGGCTTATACCTGAAGGATTATTTTGAAAGCTTATAGATTCCAACATTATTCAATCATTTAGCTGTTTTATTCCAAGTGTTAATTTGATTTCTTATGAGTCATTAGAGGTTTACTATTGTAAAAATTAGAAAATAAGTGTTGTTTTGAAAAGATATGTCCCGCCGAGTTTGTTGCCGGTCCCATATAGGGTTAAATCTTCTCGGGTCAAGAGGTGTACGGTTGGAACCGGAATAGCTTTGTTTGACGTTGTGCGATGTACTGCGCCCACTACCGCCACCGCTATAGGCCACCACACGCCCCCATCCATATATATAAAGATACATATACATACATACATAAGAAATCAGATGAAACTAACAAAATAGAGACGCTAAGAATTTGCCATTCTGCCAGCAAAGTACTCACTTAAAGCTTTTTTAAAAGCAAATCTATTTGGAGACTGTCTAATTTTAACAGGGAGACTGTTCCAAAGGCGAGCTACCTGAATGGAGAATGAATTGGACATGTAACCTGTACGGTCAGATGGTATAGATAGAGAAAGGTTGCCAGTAGAGCGAAGTTGACGGACACGAGAAACACCATAGTAGTTGAAGGAAGCTTTCAAATAGGTATTCGGGGGATCGAGGCTCATTAATGACAGAAAAAAGGCTGCAAGCATGCGAATATTGCGACGAACTCGTATAGGAAACCATCCAAGTTTAGATCGGAAAAAAGAAACATGGTCGTATTTACGGAGACAGAAAATAAACCGAATGCAATTATTTAGTAAGCGATCTAATTTGTTCAACAGCTCTTCATTTAAGTCCGGATAACACACATCCCCGTAGTCAATTATGGGCAAAATTAATGTCTGTGCTAATAATATTTTGGTTTTAACGGGTAAAAAGTGTTTGAGTCTGTTAAGGGCGTGTAGAGAACCCGTGACTTTACGGCTTATTTCAGCCACCTGAGTCTTCCAACTCAGGGTGCTGTCTAGCAGTCCACTATGTCTAGCAAATTTCAAGAAATTTTGGAGTTCTGTTTTGTTAAAGTCCGTCATTTTTAATACGATAAAGCATGGAAATCATGAGAAAATGGAGAGTTACAAATCGGATCGTAGGTCATTGGGACCAGGTATCCCCTTAATCCAAGTTACTAAGGAAATCGAGTTATTATACCTATCGTATATTATTCATTTACAAATCCTATTTTACTCACAGCCTATTCAAAACTATACTTAGTTCACTGGAATTACTGGCCAGCAACCTGGATTGATCAAATTTTCAACAAAAACAACAAATTAATGATTTTTCTTAAGAAACCTGAAAGTCAAGGTCACGCCGATTTCACGCCGAAAATACGCCGCCGCCACCGATCATTTTTTAATCGGCGCACACGTCTAGTCTGGAGGAGCCCAAACTTGGTATGTTTCGAAAATTCTTTTTGTTTTAATTTAAAAAAAATGCCCGAAATGCAATGATGTGATATATTTTTAGAATCGCCTCAAAAAGCCCTTTCGTATGATACCACAATGATACCACATACGATAGGTTTTGGAAAAAATTTTTTTTTTTCCATACAAAAAAAAAAATGTTTTACCACTCCCCCCAGCGAAATTTTTTTAGGAACTGCGGGTCAAAAAATTTGTTTTGGCCTCTAGTATGTGTGTGCCAAACGGCTAACCTGTACATCGATTTGCGGTATTTTTATACGAACGGGTCAGACTAGATCCCTAAAAACCCATGTGGAGGAAAAAATAAAAATCAGAAATTTTCTGATGAGATGGAATGGCCCTTTATTGACATTTCGAAGTAAGCATTTTTAGGGTTCCGTAGCCAAATGGCAAAAAACGGAACCCTTATGGATTCGTCATGTCTGTCCGAAACTATAAGAACTATAATTTTGTTGAAACTTGGTAAGTAAATGTATTCTGTGAACCGCATTAAGATTTTCATACAAAAATAGAAAAAAAAAATAACAATAAATTTTGGGGGTTCCCCATACTTAGAACTGAAACAACAATTTTTTTTTTTCATTAAACCCATACGTGTGGGGTATCTATAGATACGTCTTCAAAAATGATATAGAGGTTTCTAATATCATTTTTTTTCTAAACTGAATAGTTTGCGTGAGAGATACTTCCAAAGTAGTAAAATGTGTCCCCCCCCCCCCCCTTAAAATTGGTTTGAACGAGATCTAGTAAGTAGTTTTTTTTAGTACGTCATAAAACGTAAACCGCAATTTACCTTTCATTCAATCAACTCATTAAATATATAAAAAAAAACAGCCAAGTGCGAGTCGGACTCGCGTACCGAGGGTTCCGTACTTTTTAGTATTTGTTGTTCTAGCGGCAACAGAAATATATCTTCTGTGAAAATTTCAACTGTCTAGCTATCACGGTTCGTGAGATACAGCCTGGTGACAGACAGACAGACAGCGGAGTCTTAGTAATAGGGTCCCGTTTTTATTCTTTGGGTACGGAACCCTACAAACATTTAATTTCATAAACATATTTAAGTGGGGCTCCCATACAACAAACGTGATTTTATGCCGTTTTTTGTGTAATGGTACGGAACCCTTAGTGCGCGAGTCCGACTTGCACTTGGCCGGTTTTTAGGGTTCCGTACCTCAAAAGGAAAAAACGGAACCCTTATAGGATCACTCGTGCGTCTGTCTGTCTGTCTGTCCGTCTGTCACAGCCCATTTTCTCCAAAACTACTGGACCAATTAAGTTGAAATTTGGTACACATATGTAAGTTTGTAACCCAAAGACGGACATGTAACGTAAACAAATGAATTTTCAACATAGGGGCCAGTTTTGGGGGGTAAATGGAAAAATTAAAAAATAAAGTTTTTCTAACTATATCGTTTTTACATATCAAATAAAAGAGCTCATTTTGAGAATCTCAAATATATATTTTTTGTAATTTTAAAATAAATAGTTTAGAAGTTATTTAAGAAAATAGCTAAAAATGACCATTCCCCATTAATCTCCGAAACTACTGGGTCTAAAATTTTGAAAAAAAAAAAACCGGCCAAGTGCGAGTCGGACTTGCGCACGAAGGGTTCCGTACCATTACGGAAAAAAACAGCAAAAAAATTACGTTTGTTGTATGGGAGCCCCATTTAAATATTTATATTATTCTGTTTTTAGTATTTGTTGTTATAGCGGCAACAGAAATACATCATCTGTGAAAATTTCAACTGTCTAGCTATCACGGTTCATGAGATACAGCCTGGTGACAGACAGACGGACGGACAGACGGACGGAAAGACGGACAGACGGACCGACAGACAGACAGACGGACAGACGGACGGACAGACGGACGGACAGACGCACAGACGGACAGCGGAGTCTTAGTAATAGGGTCCCGTTTTTACCCTTTGGGTACGGAACCCTAAAAATACGCAAAATAGTTCTTTACCTAGATGACAGGAAAACCTATTAGAAATGTGCAATCAAGCGTGAGTCGGACTTAATTCCTTACTTTTTGATCCGACCCTACAGGTTTTTAAAAACTCACGTTTCACATATTATAAAAGAATACATTGTTAAAAATTGTGTAATGTACGGAACCCTTGGAACGCGAGTCCGACTCGCACTTGGCCGGTTTTAGTATTTTACTACATACCTACAAACAAGCAAACAAAAACAACTTGTTCCTACTTGCCGAGGCTATTACGGATCCAACAGTGCCAATTCCGGAGATTTAGTAATGTGCTTGTGAGACTTGATAAAGCTCAAACGATACTTTTACTTCGTTTGATACAGAAAAATATAAATATATCAGGGAAAATAAAAGGATCAACCACAAAACGACAGTGCAAAAACAGTAGCGTAGCGTTTAATTACAAGTTCCATTTGTTAACTTTTCGGGTCAAAATTCTTTTCGTCTTTTTTTTGTCCCCAAAAAATGTGACGGAGTGGAGCTTTTTGTATGGGGTGAAATTTAGTTTTTAGGGTTCCGTACCCAAAGGGTAAAAACGGGACCATATTAGTAAGACTCCGCTGTCCGTCCGTCCGTCTGTCTGTCTGTCTGTCTGTCTGTCCGTCTGTCACCAGACTGTATCTCATGAACCGTGATAGCTAAACAGTTGAAATTTTCACAGAATAAAATAAATATTTCAGAGGGTCTCCCATACAACAAACGTGATCTTTTTCCCGTTTTTTGCGTAATGATAAGGAACCCTTCGTGCGCGAGTTCGACTCGCACTTGGCCGGTTAAAAATTTTTCTCAAGGGAATTATAATCTACAGCTAGAAAAACATGCAATAGCACTGAACTTTTTTATTTACTTGATAAAAGCCAAAAATAGAAGAGTGATAGATTGGTCAGAAACAAGACAACGAAAATAATTTTGAGCCTTTTATCATACTTGTTCACAAAGTGTAAGTTTAGCGGGAATTATGGCCCATTTTATTCCCCCGTGAGACAATATGGATAATTTTTATAGGACATACTTACACAAATATATAAAAATAAAATATATTTATTTCACAAACATGCAAAATTCCATAAAACAATATAATTACCTAAGTATAATTACTATATTCTATATGTTCTGTGTTTTGTACAATAAAGAGTTTATACATACATACATACTATAATTAGTCAAGGGTTAAATAAAATTCCACCAAAAACATTTCATGTAAAATGTTGCCAAGACGAAACCATAAGGCTCGCACTGTAATAAAGTTATCAGATCTTTTGTAGAGCCAAGTTTCTAACTCTACAGGCCCTAACTTCACACTCTACACCTTAGTTAAAATATGTGGCTTGGCCGTTATGTTACATACAAAATAATTTATAGTGAATACATTTTTCACCTTACGCCCATGTGACAGTCGCGAAACGGCCTTTGTTATTTGTGTACTAAGACTATCTTACATACCAAATTTCAGCTTCCTAGGACTTCAGGAAGTACCCTAAAGGTTTTGATAAGTGAGTGAATGTGTGAGTGAATGAGTGACGAAATCGGGGTTTTTTAGATATTAATAAAATCTAATGTATAAGAGCTATGCAATTGAAAATTTTTATGCTTAATAAGTCCACTATTGGCATCATATCCCGAGAATTTTATTTATCTGGTGTTATCCAAACCCAAGTTATGAGGGTTCAAAAAAACGACGAAGCGCTTCGAGAAAAGGTAGGAAGTACCTGTGCGCTTCGCTTTGCTCGTCTTGGCGGGGGCACTACCGTGCCCCCAGATAACCTATACAAAACACATTCCAAGGCAAAGCCCTTACAAACTGTATCAGCTAGAAAAATAATAACACTTTTCACTTACATTTTACTCGACAAATTGAAACCCTAAGTCTCAGTTACATTCTCAAATAATAAAAAATCTTATTTCGAAAGGTACACAACATTATTTAGTTAAGGGTAGATTCAAGTACAAAATTTGAGGCACAAAAATGCGTCCATAAGATAAGACACATAAGATACTACGAGAAACCATTATCCTTAATAACGAACCGTGCCGAGTTCAAGTAATTCGGTAGAACCTAATAAGCTCTAAGTAGGACATTAGGCCGTGTCCGGAAATTTTGCCGGAGTCAACCTAATGTCAAGAGGCTTTCTATAAGGTACTGGTTAAAGATTATAAATACTTTACTACTAGTATAAATTTCATGAACAGTTGTTTAGACCGAATAACGTATTACAGTTGCCGAATATTCGTTGTAATGCTAATTAATACTTTACCAACATAGCGTAAGTAATAATATACCATGAGCCCTTCATAATATTTTATCTTAAGAATCGCAGTGTTACAAAAGTACAGAAAAAATAGTTACCTCCTCCTAAAACCATTTCACTAGTTACATTTATACACTCACAAGTAAGGTACGCAAACATTTAACGACTGATTATTTTTATACAGACTATTAAAGCAATTAGTTCGTCAAAAGTTCCGCGTCACATTATGCCTACCTGCACCTACACAGGAAATAGAATCACACACCGCACCGAGATCTTCTTCCACACTGAGATTAAACAAAGTTCAGTTATCTTATTAATTACAGCGTTTGCGTGAATATTTGATATTTCCCGGTCGCTTTGCGGTGAAGGAAAACAAAGTGAGGACATCGGACATTAGTCCGATGAAACATTACATTAGTCACATGAAATCTTTTTAGTAGGATTACCTAATAAGAATACGCCTTGTTCTTATCTTTGTTTGAAGATCAGAAGGCAGTCACTTTTGTAAGAAAAAAACTATTGCCTGAGCCAATTCTTGGGATTAAACCGCCATGACTTCTTTAGAATGCGACCGGGATAGCTAGCGTCAAGGCGAGGAAAATTTCATACAACGTCGGTGCAAACAAGCTTACGACCTGCATTATTGCGGCAACCTAAACTTGCGACTTCAGGGATGTCACATGCATGATCGACGACGAAGTGCTCAAACGGTTAAAATTCAAGCCGAAATTTCACGAAACAGTAACAAATGCAGACATTTAAACAATACGTGGAATTTACAACTTTGTTGGTGGAAAACAAAGTTACTTCAATATCAGAGGGACCGTTATTCCTTTATATAATGTTTAGAAGACAATAAAAGAGCAGTAGCAGATGTTTTTGAGTCTTATTGTGGACACTGGACTTTAAAGTACAACTTTTTTCTTGTACACTAGGTATAAAAGTTATTAAGCGAAAGTTTTTAGTAGGTATGTCATTATACGACTAGCTAACAATGAGTACAAGCAAAGATACATTGATTGAGTAAGATGCGTAAAATCTAATACAATTTCTTGCTTCGAATTTGACTGGTAAACGAGATGGCGCTGTACAGCTCCATACATTTTGCGGTAACTAATTGTCAAAAGTTGACGTTTGACAATTCAGTGACCGCAAAACATATGGCGCAGTACAGCGCCATCTGTTTTGGATGTCAAACTAAGGGGCACGTTTTTTTCTTAAACTTTACCTCTCTATTACAATCAATTTTCTTTGGTAGAAGCAAGTTCTGAAATCTGGCCGTTTCACAGTAGTAAAAGTATTATAATAGTAGTAATAGTATGATCAAGTACCTAGTATGCAATTATGCATCGTCTTTTCTCATGGCCCATTTATTTTTCTTAAAAAAAATCAAGCCGTCCTGCGTTGGACCGAGTTAATATTTAGACAGATTATATAAAAAGCCCCGAAGAATACGTACATTTTTTAACAATCCACGTATGTATGGCACATACTCGTAGTACCTACACCGTCTTTGCAGGAAGCAACATTTAAATAAAAACCCTTACTTACTTTCAATCATAATAGGTTTTTTTTTTGGATTCTAAGTAGAAATAACTACAGAGAGGACATTCAGACTAAACTAACACCAAAATAATATTTATCGTATTAAAAATACCGTATTTTACAAGGCACATCGAAGTTACTTAGTTGTTAGGTAGTTGTATGACTTCACAGACTCGTTTTCTCTTGACAGTTTTGAGTGTTATAAATGATGAGAGTTTGAAATTATTACACGCCGCCACGGCCGCTAGCATGATGAATACCTTTCTAGAATTATCTTACGGTGAGTGCATTTGTAAGTTAAAGTAGGGATAAAAGTTTTAAAGCAACCTACTCGTACATAAATATTCAAGTAATGTTTAAGCTATTATTTATAGATTGATAAGACGAGTTAAATTTCGATAAGCATATAGGTATCAAATATTTTTCGCAGTATGTAACCGAATAACACGACCGTAAAATAATCACAGATAATTCAACTGAAACGTCGCACAGTGGATCCATTCAAGGCCATGGGTTTAGGAAGTCGACGATGACTTGGCTATGGTTTATCTATGTCAAATTACATTATGGAAGTTGTAGAAAAAGGTATGTATTATTATTATCTAGTAATATTATAGGGCATTTTATTGATAATATGTGATGGTTAGGGGTCTACGTGACCAGTTATTTTAAACAAGCTAAACAAGTTTAAAATAACTATTAATTTTTAACAACGTTACCAACCTCCGCCAAACATGATTTTATACAAGTTCGGTCATGCAATATGCATAGAGTATGTATTTTGTATAGAGTTCGAGCAAGTGCTACAAAACTCATAGAGGAACCCTCTATGATTTTTGTAGCACTTGCTACGAGATTAAGCCGCCTGTTTAAAATCGTTTCTAATATATTTTGTTTCTTTTCAGATACTTTTTTTAGTGAACGTTTTCGAAAATGTTTACATTTGAATTATGGTGCAATGTAACTGGTTTTTGTTCTGAAAAGAAATGCCAGATTCTCTAATCACTTCTACAACTGTTGCCAGACGACGCTGCTGAAAACATCAATGTTGGAAATCTACAAAAATGCATAGATAATTTATGCAAACAACTATCAAGATATTGGAAAAAGAGATCAGATCTCGCAAATATGTCATTGCTAACCATAGTGACAAGCAACGTAGTAAAGGGAGTGAAACATCCAATGATGAAAATACGGCACGCAGGATTTTTGAATTTTCTGCTATTTTAGCTGAGATAACTGGCATTAAAAAAGAATTAACTGATAGATCTAGTACAATTTTCAAGTAATAAACCACTAGGTATAAAATAAATTGAATGTGTGTCATCAATTCGTTTCTTGGGTGTTATTTTAGATTGCTATACTAACTGGAAAGACCATACAGAAATGCTAATTGATAAATTAAACAGGTTTATATTTGCTCTGCGAAGGCTCTCTCAACTTTCTTCACAAAAAACTGCACTCTAAGCATTCAATGGACATATAATGTCCAATTTGCGATATGGTCTATTACTTTGGGGTAACTGTAGTAATATGCAAAAAGTATTTCTGCTACAAAAGAAATGTATACGGGCTATATGTGGTGTGCATCAAACAGAACCCTGTCGACCTCTCTTCCATAAACTAAAAGTGATGACGCTACCTTCATTGTACATTTATGAGATAAGTTTATATGTCAAACACAATATAGGTAGGTCTATTTAGAAATAAGGCATCTACCACAATATATCCGTCTCGAAACGGCACTGATCTGTGCTATCCTTTCCACTCGAAGACAGCATTCTTTGCAAACAATGTGTTATGTATGTCTATAAAAATATTTAATAACTTACCCGTAGAAATAAGAAACTCTGACATGCCTGAATTTAAATACAAATTATACAAATTTTGCTTGGAACAGAATCGACATAATAATATATAGTGCGTCGCGTCCGAATCCAGTACGTGTTCTGTCACTGCGTAGCTGTGGCCGTCCCGTTTTTCATACTGCGTATGTGCTCAGAAAGTCTCGGAGTCGAAATGTTCCGGCCGGTCTCCTGTACACTGTCTCCGTGAAGACGGTCCTCGTAAATTGGACCGAAACATGTCGAGCGATTCGACTTAATAATACGTGAGTGACCCGGTTTAAAATAATCTAATATGTTTGAGTCTCACGGGAGTTTTATAGTTAAAATTAGTATATGTGTTCTAACTGATGTAAAGTTAACTGATACTATATGATTGGTTTGCAATAATGCATGGTTTATTGTTCTGTATACTTAGTTATAGTACCTAGTTAATAAGGAACAGCATGCTTCTTTAAGTAAAATGTACGCACTTAAAATTACCCACTGTCCAACTATGTTTACCACTACATTTTTGCAAATAAATATATCTTATCTTATCTAATAGGGATATAATCAAGCTTTTCATTCTCTTACCTTAACTTAAGCAACTCAGCAAGCTTCGTTGCTTAAACACGGTACTCGACTGAAAAGCTCTCTATTATATCACGATTGTATAAAATACTATTAATTGTATTTTTATACCGCGTTAAAATTGTATGTATTTCGCCTATTTTTTGTTATCAGTTTGATTTTTTTTAATGATCAACTATACAACATAAAACTACTTAATACTGTTTTTGGTAGATCTTAAAACAACAAATACTAACATATTTTTATTTTGAGTTTACCTATAATACTTTTGGAGAAATCGATTTTTGCCACTTTCTCCATACAAGCCGAACCACTGTGCGTCGGCGACACAGTAAATGCAATGAGGATATAATAAGATAGAGCGGTACTGTCATTGTAAATTTTGTAACCACTGTAAATTCACTGCCATCTATCGACATACTTTAAAACTACAAATGAAGATTTATAAAAATACGTTAAAATGTATTTAAATATGGATATTTTTTTTTATTTGCATTAATTATTTTTATATGATTATGACCCATGTTCTTTCACCTGTAAGCGTTAAAATTATAAATAACAAACGAAACAGTCAACGCCCACTATACGAGAGTAGGCCAAAACTAGTGGCGCCATCTGATCGAGAATCAAATTTTCGTGATTTTCGACGCACGTTTTTCTTTAGACTGTATCCATCTATTACGGAGTTATATCTATCTTTGGTAAATGTAATCGTGACCGAAAGGGTAAAAACATATTTTCACACGTCGTCAAATACCTACACATTTGTTTTCCCACTCCTCCCTCTTACAAAAGTTCCAAGCACAATGGGAACACTTCAGTCTCGCTTAACGTGGCCCAAAAGCGTATGCTGGAGATTGTTTGAGGCCCGCATATGGGCACTTAAGTGAAACTGAGGCACGGAGGCTTGCAGGGGAACTTCTAGCCAAATCCCTGCAATTAACGAAGTTTGGTTTCCAATTAGTAAGAGTGTCGAATGCACGATGCCCTTAATTAAGACTAGGTACCTAATATTGTCTTCGGTTACCGCGATAGTTACTCATGAAATAAAACTATGAAAACGGATTATATCGCGATATAATCCGTTTTCATAGTTTTATTTCACTAGGTACCTATTTAAATATAAATATCAAAGTTAACAATAGGGAATTTACTAAAATGTATACTGATGAAAATAATCAATTACAAACAATAAAACTGCATCTTTATCTTAAATTGTTACACATTAATATTGCGACTAGGTATGACATATCGAACACTTTTATTATGTGAATTATATCAATCTCGTTAGTATTTTTTATCAAATTATTAGAATGTTTAACATCATAACAAGTTATGAATTGAAGTGTACAGCAAACATAATTCCGTTATCACTCATTGCATTCTCATTAATCTTTTGATATTGCCTCCAACAGCGCTGCCTACGAGAACTATGGCGAAATTACATTTTGAGCATTTTCGTTCACATACACTGAACCGTTACTACATCGAGCCAAACTTATATTACAATCTTAATGTAAGCGCAGAGAATAAGGGGCAGCCGGGAAGGAAGTAATATAATAAAATTCATGTTAAAAGTATGTACTACCTTGCAAAATAATTTTTAATACAGTTGCTCAAAAAGTGCTACTTTTCGTGGCTGTTTAGCGTGCGGAAAGTTGGTTTTCGCGAACTAGTGCTTTTTACTTTTCCAATTTTTTTAAATTTATACTTGTTCCAATTCATGACTACTTATTGATGAGTGTTTATATTAGTTTCCTTTAAACGTCGTAATCAACATAAAAACCAACTGTTAATGTAAGAATACGAAAAATATGCATATTTCATATTTTATTACTTACCTCTTCATCATTATAAGTATTATAACACGTTTATTTTTTAATGTTGAAAAACCCTTCTTAATAAGTTGTCTGAATGGAACGGAACGCCTGTCAAAGAAGAGGCGTATTTTCTTACTGCAGGATGTTTTAAGTTTCCAAAGGCAACATTCTATATTGTTTTTATAATATACGATACACAAATAATCGTAAATAATGATATTTAGGTAATAATAGTACAATGTTTTAATATTTACAATTGTTTCTGTCTTATAGAACATGCATTTGAAAAAAAAAACTTATTGAAGTGGGTTCAATAATAATAACAAAATCTATTCTAGTCGAATAAAAGCTAGAAAAACACCTCTTCATAATATCAATGTCAATGATGTCATAGAATTAATAATATAAAAGTTTCGAATTCCTTACTTGTTGTTTTTCTTATTTTTTCGCAACTGTATTAAAAAACGTCGTTCGATACACGTGCGGAAATGTCATTCTTTCCGCACTAGCATCGAAATGTACTATTTTAAAACATACCTAGTTGCACAATGTTTAGATAAATACTTATCTAATTAATACCAGGTTTAACAAGTTGCCAATTACCTACTTCAAATGAGTTACGTTTAATACCTTGAGTTTGAGACGAAATAATAACGAATATTGTATAAACTTTAACTCTTCAACATTCCAACTTCTTACAATAGTTTAAATCAAAGTTTGGAAAAGCACGTACTTACAGCAGTAGCTAAATGAATGCCGCGATGTAGTTCCACAATGTCGAACTCTTGTACCGCAGTTTCATAAAGTTGTTAATTATAGGTAGAGCAAGATAAGCAAACCAGGGAATAATGTCATTAACAGACAATCATTGTTATGTAAATAAGAAAAACATTAATCTTAAAATGTCACCTGTTGTGTACCTAATACGAGTAATGAGGTTAGAGACCCGCGGTTTGAGACCACGACTCATTGGATGCAAAAGTTTACTGATCCCCACTACTAGGACCAACTTCTAGTTTTGTTTTGACAGGTTTAACCCGTTTAACAACAAAGAAATTCAGAAGATAAATGTAAACAACTTTAATGAATTAACCTGACCTTAACTAACTTAGCGGTTTCACTCACGTATTTTAAGATACTCGCGCGACATGTCCATGTCATGTGTGTGGACTATCTAATCCGTTAAGTTAGGCTGTGTTTCAAATAATCGCAAAAATATACGAGTACATAGTAAATAGCACAATACACCAGCTTTTAAAGTATATAATTATGGTGCTACTTTACCGCACTAGTGCGATAATTAGCACATTACGTAACTATGTCGAAAATTTAAAAGGCCATATGTTCTGTAAAACGTCGTTCTATACATGTGCGAATAGGTAATGCGAATTTCCTATTTTTCACACTTGTATCGTAATGTCTCTCTCTCTTTGGGTGTTAAACAAAGGGGTGTTAAACTATTGTGCCACGTGTCACTTATCAAGTACAGTACAAGTATACATTTAGCATTTTGATTTAACTATAAGTTAACACACTTAAAATAATTACGAAATTCCGACACAGAACTCATTTCCTGTCAAGAATTACCGAAAATTCTTTTAATCTGTGACAATAAAATTGTCATCATCATCATCATAAACATAACTGTTTTTTCCCGATATAATAAAGTTTTTCTAAATAATACAATGATGGTGGCAAACAGGAATACGGCCTGCCCGATGGTAAGCGGTAACCGTAGCCCATGGAGGCCTGTGACGTCAGCAACAGTGATGTCGACAATTGTCGCACCTGTCACAGTGATGAAATAGGGGCCAGGTTTAACCCCGGGTTAGTGGAATGGTGCAAGTGGCGCTTAGATGGGCGGGTTGCTGAAGGTCGAAATTAAAATAACCCGGGCGGGAAGGACGACGATGCTCACAACACATCAGGGAATAGGTAATACCGTAAATCACTTAAGGGTTTATTCGAAGTCAATACATTAGAGTAGAGTACCACATTAGAAGGTAGTAAAAATGAAACTGAAACATTATGCGTTGTAAGCTAAATATCACCATAAAACCTTTTCTGCACGATGGTGGTATAAAGCACGCTAAAACCTAAATGTAGCACAATACACTAGCACATAACGACAGGCATTAAACATTTCATTGGATGGTTACTGTTATTTAATAAAGGCACAGTTTGACTAATGACCACATCTTAACTAATTTATAGAACGAATAACTTCCCGGATTCGAAGAATATAATGGTAAGGATCTGGCGTCTAAATATGCGAACACGGCATATAATGACCCAGCAATGTTTACTCTGTTTCATTTGGACATCAAAGCCATATAAATTACTAACTCATAATTCAAAGCATAATCAAAGAAATTAGAAACAATAAAGTGCTTTTATTACCATTAATTATATTTTAAGGCCTCTGCTAAGGTTCCCTATTTAAAATTAGAAGTAAGATTACTTTTGCTCCAACATCAAAATGAAACAGCTTTGTCAATTTTTTTTAATGAAAATGAAGTAATGTAAGTGGCAATTTAACCATATGCCTACAGGTGCGCATTTTGTAACCTTCCTTTTAATAAGATAAATGGGCATTTTTACTTATAAAACGTAAGTTCACGTGTTCTTAGGATTTCAATATATTTCGTACTCCGGATCAGGGGCACAATCGATTTTTCTAACAGTTCTAACACACGCTTAATAAGTAGACCACGATGAAATGAAAATCAGATTAAGAGTAAATTAATTTCGTTGAAATTCAGTGTACGTTCGGTCTTTTCAAAATTCAAAATTCAAAAAAATTCAAAATTCGTTTATTTTTTAACAAGGTTTATCCTGGGTGTCGAATCCTCCTTTTAAGTTTGACACTTGTGTTAGGAGGTATTCGCTCTTTCATACAAAGGTGAGAAAAAAATTAAAAAATAGGTTTGACAATATTATAAGTATTATAACTAAAACTAAACATTACAAGAATTGATAGTTCTGTTTTTTTTTTTCCTGTCGGTGTAGGTGCATTAAGCGTTCACGGTTGTAATTATAATATAATATATATACACATATACAATACACATACATATATACATATACATATATATATATACATATATGCATACATATAAACACACATACACATACATACCTATATACATTTTGATTTTACATAAGGTGTGTATAACCTTACATTTCAAATAAAGAGGGTAAAGATCTTAATTAGGTGGAATAGTAAGTGTGTAAGAGTGTATGTGTGTATGGTCGCATGAGTCGTGCAAATCTCGGATCCGGTGCGATAAAAGTCAAGGTATCATTGTTTCGGTTTCTTCGTATGTTGTACTTTTTAACCATATCGTAGTCTTTATTTTACACTCGTTATATGATTTATTGTAAATACTAATAATTCTGTTCGCTTTGTTGTAAAGATGTAGATGTGGTATTAAATTGCCTTTCAGCAAAATAAGTCCTACCAATACTTAGTTAGGTTAGGAGTAAGGGTTACGTTTTTTTAATATGCCAACATCTGGTTTTATAATTTTATGAACTTTTAGAATACAATTTAAGATATATAACTGTCTCACAGTTAGAACATCAGCATCTTTATAGACATCAGTGGTGCTGTAACGAATATTTTTGCCTAGAAGTACTTTAAGGATTAATCGCTGGGCCCGTTCCAGAACTATGAGTTTATTTTTGTGGGTACCGCCCCAGACAGGCAGGCAATAAAGTACAATAGATTGCACAAGTGTTTTATAAACGTAAATTAATAGAACCCTATCGGATACTTGTCTAAGATATTTAAATAGCCATATCAGTTTTCTTATTCGATTAGCGGTAATATCAATTTGTTTGTTCCATGAAAGAAGTTGGTCTATATGGATACCCAAGTATTTAGTGGAGTCAACATGAATTAGGCTAGAGCAGGAACACTTATTAGTATCTTGGCTTTTACATGTATGGCCAGTTAAATTAAATTTAGATTTATCAGGCTGAGAAGAGTTTAAGATTGGGAATGTAATGTAATTCGTTTTGTTAATGTTTAATGTGAGTAAATTAGTTTGTAGCCATGTTATTACTCTAGTCAGTCCAGCCTCAGCACAGGTGTAAACCTCCTCCCAGCTATCTCCATGAAACAAGAGCGCAGTATCATCTGCGTAAGAGACCACTAGCCCATTATTAAGTTGAATATTGGTCAGGTCATTGATGTAAGTCAGAAAAAGGGTTGGTCCTAAGACTCCTCCTTTTAAGCAATGTACAATTGTACATTGTACCTGTCTGTACCTCAAGTAGTTTTGATACCAAATTCTTTAACCGGTCACATAATACCAGATATTAGACAACGCAAAATTGTAGTTTTTATATTAAACTAGCTTTTGCCCGTAACTTCGTCTGCGTGGAATTAGTTCCAGCAGTTAGAGTAAGTATAGCGCCTGGATGAAATCTAATGGCAATAATTTTGAGCATAATATGCTTAATTGATTACACCAATTAACAGGCAATTCATTAATTTTGTAATTTCCACCCTCTTTAGGGAGGACTTCCGACATTAAAACTATCCTATGTCCTTCCCAGGGACGCAAACTATCTCTATGCCAAATTTAAACTAAATCCGTTCAGCGGTTTAAGCGTGAAGAGGTAACAGACAGACAGAAAGACGGACAGACAGACACACTAGATACAGATACAAATATTAGTATGGAAAGTATGGAAATTTATATATTTTAATCACAGGCAAATACCATGAAAAAAATCATTCGGAAACTAGACTATAGTTGCGAGGGCAAAGTCTAAAAAAAAAAACTAAAAATCACGAATATGTATTATTTTCATTTATTTACAATTCTGTATATCGTTATCCTGCATACCAACGCCAGAATTTGGTTTCGCATAATGAAAATGAAAAATGATGAAAAATGATTTATTTGTGTATCAAAAATGCAGCTTATTACATAGTAGAATTACATCTTTAGGAGTATTCTATTGTTAGACAGCCTAGGAATAGTGTGCTTAGCCCTAAACTAGGTAAACCTGTCTTATAGGGATCAGGGAATAAACCACCAGTTCTAGCAATGCAGCAAAGGTTGGTTGTGTACACAAGTTAAAAACAGATACAGATGGTCAGATCGCTGTTACGTATACAATTTTTAAAGTTTAGCAAGGATGATAAAAATATGACATTATCAACTATAGTATATTCATTTGTATTATATATGTTTACTATTTGTCTATTACAAATATTTATTATACTGCTAAGATAATTACTTAAAAGTGTGTTGTTTGTGTGTGTGTGTGTGTGTGTGTGTGTGTGTGTGTGTGTGTGTGTGTGTGTGTGTGTGTGTGTATGCGTGCGTGCGTGCTTGTACGATGAACTATACCATGATATATTATTACACATAAACTGCTGGTTTTTGGACAACACAAGCCCTTACTTACATAATACTATGAGTGGTTTCGGTTTCAAGAATTTAAATACCCCAAGGATGCTTGGAATAAGTATCTGTGTCGCTTTTTATCAATAGGAACAAGAACAAAATATTCAAAGGGATATATCTTTATAATGACAATGATAATTCTACTTTTAGTACAATAAAGAAGAGTCATAATATAAAAACACTGTACCTAGTGTAAGTACCTATGACATAGCGAGCGCGTTTTTGCAAGTGCGCAGAAACTAGTTACAATTTTGGCGCAAATCCAATATTTAGAATGTGGACTGCGACAGAAAGAGGGCGCAATGGAGCCAGAATTTGTTTTTAAGCGATCAAGATTGATGCACTCTATGAACATATTTAGGTCAAGAAAAGAGTGCGTTAAACATATTTTAATCCATGTGGAAGTAATAATTAAGGATTTTTTTAAATATTTATGATTTTAATCAATATAAGTACTTATTCAATATCATCCTTTAGTTTTTTTTTTCAAAAGGTGGCAGTTAAAACAAGTGCTGCTCACTTGTATACCAATATTATGACGACGTCGTATTGATTCCACTGTCCACGTCCTACATAAGCCCAATATCACAAGAAGCATCTTTCTGTGGTCGGGAGATCTAAACCCTCCCACAGGAATTAATGACTACTTACAGCCTACAACTGAGCAAGCTATCGATAGGACAACAAATAAAAAGAAACAAAAGAAACAAAGCACCACAAGAGCAACCATTAGGAGAACACTGAGATTCTTTCTTTAACTCTGGAACTTTGTTTCCCATACTTCCTACTTTCGGTTCAAACGTTAAAAATGTTCATGGGGCTTATTTCAAGTGCAGCTTTGTCGTGAAACATAAATAAAGGAGTAAACTGCCTTTATATATTTTCAAACACTTGCAAATACTAACAAAGTGCTGTACGGCTAGCACATAAAAGTTGTTGGTAAACTAAACAAATTACCTACCTACAAACCTGATACTTGGATGTTTAATTAGAATGCAGATAAAATTTTAAATTGGGAATGTGTGTGTATGTGATTAAATAACTACTAATTTATTATAAATCAAAAACGTATTGCAACCGAACAAAATAAACATTTTATGACAACAAATCTTATTAAAATGTCTATTCCATAGCCGTAATCTTTAATTCAAAAGTCATCAATACCGGGCGCCTTAGAACTAGCGACTCTCCTGAAATATCATATAAATAAGAGAAAGCGAAAGAGAGAGAGAGATATATATATAGAGTAACTAACACAAAAATTTGATTAAGCAGTGTACATTTTGTAGCGGTGTACGGACATGACGAATGCTCTTGTTTGAACTGTTGTCTGAACTTGAGTCGTCTTCACAAAAATGTACAGAACGCGATCTATCAACATATTAAAACATCTAAGGGCCAGTTGCACCAACCACAATTAACAGGCTGATCAACGTCAAGCAGCAGAGAACTACGAAATTTCCCATACAATAAAATTTAGCGAACGCTAAAACGGTGACAGACGGTTTGGTGCAACCCGACCTAAGACTCACGGTAACCATCAGATGTGCAAAAGTTGTTGGTGATGTTGCAGCGGCGTCGTACAAATAGTAACAGGACGGCGCTGCGGCGGCGCGTGGCTGCTGTCAGGCGAAGATGAATTGAAGCCGACCGTTCGGACGCGACTTATCATTTAACTAAGTAATTCTATCATAGTTAACATCTTGTCTAAAAAAACAAAACGTAATAAAAGTAATTAAAACGTCCTATGTTAATGTTGGCGAATTGAAAAGTAGGTACCCAATTATCACTAAGTAATCCATAATACTGGGTAGACTACGGTACCCACGGTACGGTACGGTAAGGTGGATAGGCTACGGTAACTGCTTACCATCAGGCGGGCCGTATGCTTGATTGCCACCGACGTGGTATAAAAGATATATATGTAAATGTTTCCCTTCAATTTAGCAAAAGGAGGCATCTGCTAAGAAAGTAACATGCGCGTGCATACCTAGGGGAGGACGCTGATATCAATGGCTAGAAGTTCTTGTTTCAGAACTGTTCCACAGCAGCACGGTCCTTTAAAATCGATGAGGATATGTTGACTTGTAAATAGATATAGCAACTAACTACAGAGATTCTAAGAAGCGGCCCGTCACCTCCCTGATGTATCTACTCGTCTCTAACTGTACTTCCTCATAAGATATATATACATATACCCATGCTAACTCGGGGCACGAATACTAAAGTGATGTAGCAAAATCTATATGTTATTCAACATAAATAGATTTAAACTTGTATTATTATTATTATTTTAAAATTGTTCCTATAGTATGATTATTTCGATTGAAATTACATCAACATCAGTATACTTTTATTATCATAAGGGGTTACATATCAGACATAATATCGAACCTCTTTATAGTAATCGAGGATTTTTCAGGAAATCTCTAGAACGTGCCCCGGGTCAAACTATTTATTAATCTGTGCCCGAGTTAGCACAGGTATGTATATATATATATATATACCTATATATATATACTATGAGTGCCACTATATGTCAAAAACAAATCTGAACCAGTATACGGTTCAGATTTAACGCATATCGGATCGTAGATTTACGATGTCCTTTCATGACATTTATTTAGAAGCGGTTTCATATTACAGTGATGGATGATGCTACTAAATGAAAGGCATTGGAGGCGATTATCTTTACCAGGGTGTTCGTTCAGTCGTATCAGATCCCCTTAAAATATTGCTTAACGTAAAACCCATAAATATACTTACTTTTGTAGTTTTTTTTATGATTTTAAGCAGGTATGTTAATTAACATATTTAGAGCTATAGATGTTTTTATTTTTTATTTTCTTTATTGGGGAAAAAAACAGATACAGGCCTGTGACAATACACAGATAAGATTATAAAATGATAGGTTTAGCATGCATCCTAACACAATTTCCACTAGGAGTTCAGGCATTAATTTTAAGACAGCGTTGTAATCGGAACTTAAACAGATATCCCTACTAAAACTAAAACTACACAACTAAAACTAAACAATAACGATAATTACTCGTAACACAACTTAAGCAGCTAAACTTACATAAACACAAAAATAATTATTACACAAATTACAGTAAATAAATAGTACACAAGAAATGAAGCTACAATATGGGTAATTAAAATTATAGGAGCAAGCTGACTTTGCGCTTAAGTTAGATCGGGTATTATTAAATATGTCAACCGAGATGTTAATAGAATAATAGACATAACATAAGGAGAACGTGATGATGGCCTTTATAAATCTTGAAAAGGCCTTCGACCGTGTGCCGAGAACGATCATATGGCAAGCCTTAAGAGCTCACGGTGTCCATGAATGCTATGTTTGACTTATAAAGGACATGTATACGCATGTACAAACACGGGTTAGAAGCCCAGCGGAATTCCGGAGAGCTTTAATATAAAAGTAGGTGTGCACCAAGGTAGCGTACTAAGCCCATTACTTTTCAATGTAGTGATGAATTATTTGACTGCAAAAATACAAAAACCAACACCGTGGAACCTGTTGTATGCCGATTAGGTAGTGTTAATATCGAAAGACCCACATGCACTTCAAGAAAACCTCGAACAATGGAGAGAGTAACTATAAACCAATGGAATGCGCATCAGTAGAACAAAAACCGAATACATGATCTGCAATTTCAACCCAAATAAACGCTACTATTAAGCTCGACGGCATAAACCTCCCGCAAGTAAAAACCTTCAAATACCTGGGCTCGGTCATTTCTGAAAACAGGACAATTGAAGCGGACATCATACACAGGACTACATCGGGATGGAACAAGTGGCGTACGCTAACCGGCCTTATGTGATACCAAAATGCCTATTAAGACCAAAGGAAAAAAAAATTAAACTGCTGTGAGACCAGCTTCACTCTATGGATGTGAAGTCTGGCCGACAATCAAGGCACACGAGCAGAAGTTACATACAACGGAGATGCGTATGCTGCGCTGGTCGGGCGGGGTTACCCTTAGAGACAAAGTGCGCAACGAGCATATAAGGGGGAGTTTCAAAGTGGCTCCCATAACCCATAAAATTTCTGAGGCTCGACTAAGATGGTACGGTCACGTAATGAGAAGACCAGACGATCACGTGGTTAGAAAGTGCCTTCCCATCGCTACAAAAAAGACGGAAATTAGAAGGCCTCAAACAACTTGGATGACGAATGTCCGAAAGGACATGAAGGTGTTGGGACTCCACGAACAAGACACCCAAGAAATAAATAAATGGCGTCGCATGATTGGGAAAGCCGACCCCGCGTAACGGGAAGAAGGTTGTATTGTCGAAATCATTTCAATACTTCATATGAGTATAGGGGAGGGAGGCCTAAAGCGGGGAAGCTAACAGAGAAGGCCTCTGTAGCCGCCGTGCAGGTCTCGACGACAAATAAAAAGACTTCGATTTGAAGTAAACTTATAATCTTGAATAGGTGCTGGTTACGTTACAAGGTACAGTTGACGAAACGGTTAAAGGGTGTAGAAGTGGTGGTTATATGGAGGCTGATGCTAGAGTGATTAAGCGAAATTTGAATAGTAAAAAGGTAGTTTAAATTTAGGCGCCTCTAATTGGCCGCGATACAAGTTATGTGGAACGCTCCTATTGGTGCTTTTAAAAAAGCCTCCGCATACTAACCGAGCCCGACGGCTGCGTTAAGCTACTGCATTATACAAATAAAAGGTTGCGTTCGCAACAGTCTCAAAGTTTTAGTTTTTCTTTGATTTTACAAACGAAGTTCATTCCATTTGACAGAAGAATTATTGAACATTAATATAAGATCTAATAATTGTTTATAAAAAAGTACAAAACCCGCTTTGCCAGGGGGGTGTCACTTCGCAGTTTAGGTACATTTGCCCGGCGCGCCTCCCGGGCAGGCGTATGGCAATGGGCTGCCGCTCGACTCGCGCAAAATTGAAAATACATAATGCCTTCGAAACCTAAATTACTCAATATTGTTCTGTTTACGGATGTCTGAATAAACGGAAGAACAAGGAAGCAGAAATATATTTTTTTTAAATTCCGGACTATATTGACCGACATATTTTCAAATGAATAAGTACTTCTGTGGCATACCTACTTCCGTGAGAATCAAACATACTATCTCCGGATAAAAAAAATATGTTTACAGAATCAACGTTTGTAATTCCTACATATTTATCTTAACAATAATAAATCAGTAGGTATAGGTACAAAAACTTGTCAAGTGACAACCCCGTGCCGACAATCGCAGCTCGGTCATAAAACTGCGGCGCACAAAGAAGATTCACGGTTCGTGCGCGGTTATAAGTTTCAATTTTGCTTGCAGGCGGCGAGTATAGGTATAATTTTATACCTAAATCTGACTTTTGTGAAGGAGTGACTTTTCTGTACGGTAGTACTATTAGTTATTCTGTGGCTTTGCCCTAAGTTTGATATAGCGTCATTTTGAATAACGTAATAAAAAGCATAACATTATCTAATCAACGACATACATACTGTTATTCTTGGTATATTGGTTATAGTGTATAATTTTACACTGTCTAATTTACACTGCCATACTTATTACTCTAAAACATATTTGTTCTAACTAGTTACATTATATAATTATATATAGGGATCAATAGATATAAAAGGCTTCCTGAAAATTGGGTTAGTTCATGTTAAAACTGTGACCCAACACAAACGAATATCTAGCAAAAAGTGGGTTAGATTAGGTTAGAACTGCGTCCCCATATAAAAACATGTTTTTAATGTATAAAGTACTACGTTATATTTAAATACAGGTAATATAACAAAATCGATTATACAATATATCTTTATACTAGTTAAAATTTATATAAAAAGCATTATATCAATTACGGTTTACATTACCTATAAATCATAATATAACAAAATCAACGAATAATAATGATGACATAATAACAAGTAATAATATATGAAATGGCATTATGGCAAGTGTATGATAGTTTAATTATAATCATATTAAACATTACACACCCGTTAATATAAGTATTATTGAACACAGTCATGCCATGCACTTTGTTAAATAAGCACACATATCTACATATCGCGTGTTGATTATTAATTGGAGTAATTTCTGAAAATAACCTTTACGAATACTCCGCATAATGGCACAGGAAACCTTTTATGTATGAAGTCCATTCTAATTAAAAGGCTTTTTATAAAATAAATTTGCTGTCTTGATCCATTGTTACAACATTCGTTGTATTTCATACATTAGGGGAGGGAGGACTTAAGCGGGTAAGCGAACAGAGAAGGCCTAAAGTCTTTAGTTCTTATTCGATTTTACAAACGAATTTCATTCTATCCCACAAAGAATGATCGAATTTGAATTTAAGACAAAACACTGTCATTTTTAGGGTTCCGTACCCAAAGGGTAAAAACGGGACCCTATTCCCTATTACTAAGACTCCTCTGTCCGTCTGCCGTCTGTCTGTCACCAGGCTGTATCTCATCAACCGTGATAGCTAAGACAGTTGAAATTTTCACAGATTATGTATTTCTGTTGCCGCTATAACAACAAATACTGAAAAGTACGGAACCCTCGGTGGGCGAGTCCGACTCGCACTTATCCGGTTTTTTTACTACAAACAAAGATAATTAAATCACAAAACTAATTTTGATATTTTAGTAGTGTTTATATTTTTATTTAAATAATAACTTATATCTTATATGTATTCAAATAATAATCTAAGGCCTATTCTCAGTCAGTCAGTCAGAATTTTTTTGGCCTACCTATAGTTTTAACAAAATCATCAAGTTCTTTATTTTACATCTGGTTAAATTGTATCATAACTCTGGTGCTCGACCGGAAATTACTAAAACTTAGGAGTGTTTACATATGCATTCTTTGACATTCGCACTTAATTTCGTAATAAAACATCTACTTACTTATACTATACTTTAGAACTACATAAGCTATTTAGACGAATAATATCGTGTATAATGAATTTAACATACATGCCGACGTATCAAGCCCATTATTTAAAAATATAATCACTTCGTCAAAATTACATTGTTAAAAACTACCTATCAACAAATTATTGAATACAAATTAAAATTTAAGGCTGGTTATACATGCAAAATGGGGTCATAAAGCTAGTCATACATTATAACTAACTATTACTAAATGTAACAATATTATAGTAAAATGACAACACGATTCAACACTATGGTCTCACAGTCCTATGTCTGTTCTTGTGTTTCCTTAAAATACTTGTGATCCACGCAAGTCCATGCTTATTATTTGCATATAATGCCCTATATTCTACTCTTATTATCCGAAGTACGTAACATGTTAGTCATTAATCATAATTACATACTGCTAACACGGTTGCGTGTAACGGGTTAAATGTAAAACCAAATAAACTTTACTAAATCAAGGGATTTGATTAGGGGAAACTGTTTAATGTATATTTATTTTTAGGTTAAGGCGGTTCCCTGAGCCAGAAGGTGAAAAATCTCCTTATATGATCATGTTTTTCTAAGAGGCGTTGATATTCGTAGACGTGGAAAAAATATATGTAGTTCTTGACTATATTATCTTTAAGAACATAGCTTCCGATACACGAATTATGACACTTCGCTCGATACAATTAATTCCAAAAGTAACCTCTAACTGACTTTTAATCAAACTTTACTCGGTTATTTATTATGTGATACTTTAAACAAAAAAAGAAGAAAAAACAATCTTAACTTAAATAGTAATTTCATAGCTTTTGAATTGCGATATTGTAAGGTAACGTTTTTAAAATAAATAAAAATCGACAAAATTCGATCAAAATTGATACTTGGCGCGCATGATCTTTCCCGTTCTTTCTTGCAAAATGTGACAGTGACAGCGGCAAACCGATAGAACGGCCTTAAATATATATCTACTGCTCAAAAGAAAAAAAGGGACCACTAAGTGTTTTGAACGTTACGTTAAAAGCACTTGGATGATGGGTTAGCACAAAATAAGTAATAGTACTACCGTACAGAAAGGACACTTCCTACAAACCCGAAGTTTGACAGCGATTCAGGGTCGAATCATGCTGTCCCTTTCTAATGTGATTCAGGGTCGAATCATGCTGTCCCTTTCTAATGTATGGCATTATCCCTTTCGGCTATTTAGGGTTATCAAAATTCATTATCTTATCTTATGTTAAAAAAAAAAAAAAAAAAATATATATATCTTATCTTCTTATCTGTGGTCGTGCATGCAAAGGGACGTCAAGTTGTGTCAACCCTAATAATTGCTCGGAGCAATGCTGAGCCGAGCGAAGCCGAGTTTGCCCGAAAGGAGGAGTGTCCACCACTGCCTTTAGTCCGTAGCGGCAACTAGAGTTGTGCAGTTCCTGGTAACATTCCCCATTTTGTATGGGGAAATTTACTCGCTCGGTAAAGTCGATAACTAGCGGCAAATACCTTGCCATCATGCTAAAAACAAAAAAGCAACGGTACTATAACAACGGTTCGAAATGGAATGACCAGAAAGGAATGTCAAATGATAACTATCTTTTCTGACCTCCAAAAAATCTTGTGCCCGCTGATTTTTTTTTTACTTTTTCAAATAAATTTTGATAAGTCCTGATGATCTTACCCGTTTCAAGTTGAATTGAAAAAGGGGAAGTGGTAAGGCATATGTTTTATATTGTAATGTGTAAATGAATAAATATTTAGTACTTTAATGTACTTTATTAAAGTAAATAAACTAACATTAAAACTAAACATTAGTACTTTACAATATTAATTAAAAAAATCCGTGGGCGCCAAATTTTTTGGTAGCCGGAAAAGATAGCAAATTCCTAATTACTCCTTTAGGTATCGGTTAATTGAAAGAGATCCCTCTTAGGGATAAGTTCGCCTTTGTACTACACAATTATGTTATATCTCATGTAACCAATATTTCTTGTTTTAGTACAATAAAGTGTTTACTTGCTTTACTTACTTACAAATTCCCAACCTTACATTTCACACAGCCTGTATTTTTCACAAAACGTACTGGTTTTTTTTTATAACAGTAAAACAAGGCTTTGGTTATTATTAAGGCTTATAAAAAAAAAGTCAATTGTTTCACATTTCAATAAACATGGAATTAGTTTTCCTGTAATGATCAAAATTCTTAGTGGCCATTATTTTCTTTTGAGTAGTATACAGGGTGGAAAAAATTAAGGGGCCCTGGAAGGAAAAACCCCAAGTTAGCTCATTTCACTTAAAATAAAACATTCTTTTATTTAAAAAAATATTAAATACCTATTTCTTAAATTTCGCTTGTCCAAAAATATTCTTGAGTACTAAATATTCGATTTAATGGATATTTTGCACGACAGACGAGTGTAAGACCTAATGTTTCTTGGAATTCATTAACATTAACTTTATCGACTAGTAGAATAAAATAGCGAGTGTTAAATTTATAGTCGGTTCGATTCCCGGGTAAGATAAGCGAATTTAAAAAAATCTTTGAATGCAGTTTTGTTTATTAAAAAAAAAAAGAATGTTTTCTTTAAGCAAAATGAGCCAACTTAAGGCTTTAAGGCACTTTCTCCCAGGGCCCATACTGTATAATTATGTACCCGTAATTATAGGAGTACTAGTACCTATGTATTAGCCAAAGTTAGTTTTTGGGTTGATACTTGAGTGCGCTTGACTTGACGCTCTCATTTTAAAACGACTAGCTAGATTACTCTGAAACTTTGTAATTATAATAGGATAAGGTATATCTATGCCTGTAATTAATTTATGTAGCTTCAGATACTATAGTTAAAAAAATACAGCGAATTAAGGGTTTCCATACAACACTATATAAACTAATTACAAACCTATGCTTCATTCCATTGTATGTGCAAAGTTTAATTACAATCCAACACGTAGTTTTAAAATGAGGACGTAACTCCGTTTGTATGAGAAGGTGAAATTCGGCCGAGCTTGCTGCGGATTCTTAACGTCAGCGAAACGATTTTATTTACCCATGATTATGACAATAATGTCCGTTTCCTGCAATACTGAGTAAATGATGCCACCGTTAATATTACAAATATAAAGTGGTAACTATACACAACATGCAACTTGAATACAGTACAGTTCGTAATATAATATATATTGTAATATAACACGAATATATTTTATATCATCCAGAACTTTGTCTCTCAGAAACTGCTTAGCAGTTAATTCATGCATTAATTAATACATGTTATAATTAGGTTTAATATTTTGCAAAATTGAACCCAATAAAGTCGAACGTATTAGAATTTTGCCATAAAGATTTCTTAAGCACGTCGAGTGTAAGTAAGAGTCGTTGGCAACACTCGAATTTCCCAATAACTTGAGCAGTTCCTAGGCGGTAACTGTAACATACGAGTCCATTTAATAATATAAAAAAAAAGAAATTCAAAAGAAATGCGTTGAAATGAAATGTGTTCAATTCAAATATATATATAAAAACAATTTCAACACGACACAAATATACCTTTGCGTAATGTGCATAATATATAGGTTCTCGTGTTTTCTATTGTAGCGTCAAAACTACTTACTAATTCTATTTTGAGGACTTTGGTGTCATTGACTATATAATGACATGTTTGAAGCAAAAACTTTTGCAAATACCTCTATTAGGGTTATGGCTAGGGTTATGTTACATGAAAACCATAAACTCATGTTTAATCATGACAACCCCAAGGGCCTCAAATGCTACAGAGATCAACATTTCTGGCCCAATAAGGAACAGCGGCAAACTTGACAAATGTTTAGCCGCTTCCGAGATGGCGCGATTTAAATCGATGAATTAAGTGATAGGGAACTTCCGGAACTTTAGTGAGAGAGGAGCAATTTGTCATTTAGACGAAAGTAAATCCAGTTCCGGTTTAGGTTAGTATCACAGAAGTCGCAGCCAAAACGGCCAAAGTAATAAATCTAGAGTCTTGCCGTAATCCGAGCAACGGTTCACCAATGACATTTATCAAGTCATGTGCTTCGGGTGAAGGATATCAGACTAAATAATGTCTGTTTGTTTTGCACTGTGCAGGAATATCTGTTAATAAAGTTATCACTGAATGGAAATATTATATGTAATCGCTTTAAAAAAAAGTATTTTAATAATCTTGCTAATATGTCGTCAGGAGAAATATCATTAAACGGTATGGTCTGTAATAGATAAACGATACTTAAAATTTTAAATTAAGATTTGTTCTTGAACGTGTGTTGCGATTTGAACACATATTAAAATATCAGTAATCTCGTCGTTAACGAAGTAGCAATGTGACACTGATTGTCACGGGCGTATAGGCATGGCTTATATGTCACAATGTGGTTTTTCATTGCGACTAATTGGTTTGTTGGTTGGTCTTTAATTGCGAAAAATTGCTAATTATTGCGAATTAATATATGTATTATAACGTTGAAATAAGGCAGTCATTCACTTTATAGATAAAAACATAATTAAAATTTCACTTTCTGTAACAGATGAACATCTTTATGAACGATATTTAACCCACAATCGTTAACAAATTGGGTCGTTGGGAAATATCCAAGGCCTTTGGTCGAATCAGGTTTTATTGTAGGAATAAATCACAAAAACGCAAATATATAAACTTGAGAGTAGTCCATCCTTACCGTAATAATAATTCAAGTAAGGTTTATACAGAATTTTAAAAATAGGATAAATACATAGGTATATATTGTTAGACAGTGCTCGTTGTTTCACATACTAAGAATAAATCAGTCCATTGGAGGAAAAAAAAGAAATTATTAATTTGGGAATTGTAAACTAAATAATAAATGGCGTCTAACGTAATTTCTTGACCATAACATTTAACTAAACTTTTCCGGTAAATTTCCCGCGGGATTTCTTTATCTTTCTGATTTTGATAAAACTTTTTTTCCATAGCTTAAGTTTTTTTACAATTTTCGCGTTTTTATTAGGGTAGGCCGACTTAAGGTTAATAATCTGTTATGCGAACCATTCTGTGACACTTTCCGGTAAAATTTGAATTATTCATGAATAACTCCAGGATTTCAATGAATAAATGAAACAGAGATGCACGCTGTGGAGTCCTGACGTTTATTGGAATGGATGAGTTTGGGATGTGGAATAAATTATTTGGAACAGTGTAGTGAAATAGGGCACTACTATGAAATCTGCAGACGGGGACAAAATGAACTAACCTACCAATTTATATGCTTAACAATTTGGATCTTACATCCTAATGGTAACTAGAAATATCATAATTAGCTTATTACTTACATAACAAAGCATATCGACATTTATTTCTTCAACCCATATCCATCATCTGGCTTAAACCCGTCCAAAGGTTCGAATTGCACTTATAACTAAACAGTATTCTATCGAGTTTTTCACAGTCACAAATAAAATAGATGTAATTTACACTGATAATTTGTGTACCTATATAATTGCTAAAAGATACACTTTCCGCAATACGGAAAGTTTCGATAATGAAAACAGCGACAGTGAGAGGGCGCGGCGTACGCACGGCCACCCGGCGCGTAGTCACTCGTTGACTGAACGGCCAAGCTCATTTTTGCTCACCAGTCTCCGAGAGACATCAGTGTCTACATGGCTTTTATTTCAATCGCTTGTTAAGCACACGACTCAGTAAAACCGTCACATATGGTCTCCGATTAGGAAAAAAAAAATCCAGTTGAGTGCTTGATGACCGACCGGAATAGACCCAGAATACCGCCGGGATTATAAACAATTTGACAGCTATGCACATTTGCGCTCTTACAATAGGGAAGTTGTGAGATTGATAGTATAGTGTTCGATTGGTCTGCTATCGTCGTCTAAAATGCGGTCTAACATATTAATGAAGATTGATCAATGATCACGCAAATACCAAATATGAATAATATTTATTAGTGGGTACCAATAGAGATATACATACTGAAATCTGTAGCATGCTTACTTGAAAGTAATATTTAATTTATAACTATGTTGGTATAAATAGGAAAAATATTGTAAAGGTTTTTGAATAAAAAATTAAGTTGACACATTTTGTTCGAATATTTTGCTACAAAATGAAAACTCCCATTGCTGCTGCTACGTGCTACGGCGTAGCGCAACAAATAGGTTAAGCTTTGTTAAAGAGAACTAAAACTGTAGGCCTAATAAAAATATAATCAGCATTATTTTTCAGATAAATATGATACGACCATGAGCTTATCGGCATAGTCAGTCAGTAGCCTCTGCGCTCACTGTCTTTTGCAACTGCAAGTGAAAGAGGAGATCAGTGTACCGATACTGGTTAGTAGGCGACCGGGTCGTAAATATGACCCTTCAATACACCTGCATAAAATAAGATGTGTGATGGAAATAATCGGAGTTCAAAAAACTCAATCAAATGAATATCAATTCAAGAGTACCTAGAAGCTAGAATGCACTACGAAAATCAATACCATTTAATGTTCGTTTACCGTTCGTGGAAGCATATTTTTAGGTTTCCGAACCCAAAGGGTAAAAACGGGACTCCGCTGTGTGCCTGTCTGTCCGTCACCAGGCAGTATCTCATGAACTGTGATAGCTAGACAGCTGAAATTTTCACAGGTGATGTATTTCTGTTGCCGCTTTAACAACAAATACTAAAAACAGAATAAAATAAATATTTAAGTGGGGCTTCCATACAACAAGTGATTTTTTTGCCGTTTTTTGCGTAATCGTACGGAACCCTTAGTGCGCGAGTTCTACTCGTACTTGGCCGATTTTCTACTCTCGTACTTTATTATATCCCTTGCACAGACACGATTGTCACGAATACACTAATAAACGTTATAGACTTCTGAGGGCTTACGTGGTTCAGGGTAGACGTGCCTGCCTGTCACACTTACGTACGAATTTACAAGTGCGACAGAGGCAACACGTTGAACGTGGTTCGCGCTAGCCCCTCTGATTCCAAAACGAAATATACGGGACAATTCGATTTTAAGTTATTGTATCAGAATCCGATACGAAACTGATATGTCAGTGTCAAAAGTGACGTTCTTGGTTGAAAACACTGAGATCAGTATCGTATCGGAATGAGATCTAATAACTAAAACTCGAATTGGCCCAATAGTCGGATCAGTGGGTTTTAAGAGGCCGGTGTCGAGTTTAGTCGCAAAAATGTAAAATTGATAGATTTAGTCGATGAAATTGTACACCTTTTGTTACCAAATTGAAATAACAAGTACTGGTTTCTATTAGCACGTCTTCTTATCTTACCTTTTATCAGATCAATTTTTTGAAAACGGATTCACTAAATTAGTAATGATTATTTTTCTGAAGGACGTTTAGGCAAACGCGCGTAAAGCACTGATTTTGTCGCTCTTATTTATAAATTTCGTAAAGTTTGGACTGCTAAAAGTGGTAAATTTGTATTATGCATATTCTGTACTTGACCTTTATCAGATTACATTTTTGTTATATGACTTAAGAGTTCGAGGAAATGAAAGTTAAACGAATTCAATTTTCTCCAGAAATTACTTCAAAACTAGTGACAAATTCTCTGAAAATCGACTTAATTTCAACGTAATTTTGATACTTAAACAATCTACAACATTTGCTGAAACTATTCCTATACATCAATTTCTATAATATACCACCATAATTTTTTGATGAATTTTTAAGCACGAAAACGTGCTAATAGAAACCAATACTTGTTATTTAGATATTACGTAACAAAACGTGTATAATTTCAACGACTAAATCTATCAATTTAAAATTTTGGCTCCAAAATCGGCCTCTTAACTCCATTCGTCTTTATAATGTTTCAAGGATACAAAGTTCAAATACGAGTATTAAAGGATTTTTCACATCACCTATTTGGAAACTGGATTTTTCTTCCCTGCTAGGAGGGATCAAAGTGGCACTTTTCTGTTCAAGGACATTTTGTTGTCATATTGACACAAGACATATGAAATTAGTATGCGTATAATCGATTTCAATTTCTTTATAATCGATTACGTGCATACAATTTTTCTAACTTACGAGTAAATAATATTTTGTTGTAATTGTAAACAATAAATGTAATTAACGTATTTTAATAGGTTTAAGATTCTTTATTCTGACTAAGAATTTGACAATTCACTTACATGAGAACTTAAAACTACACAAATTATTTTGCATGAAATTAGCGAAAGAACTAATAACATAGAGGGTATTTAAACATACAGTAAAATAAAATCGGCCGATACACTTTTAACAAAACAAGGTGATTAGTGGTGCATATGGTTAACATTTCGTCTACTTGAGATGTACACAACGTTTTGTAGTTGACAGTAAGCTAAGGCCCAGTTTAACTTATTTCCGAGATTCGTAATAACTGTGCGTCAGCGGGGATCAGTATAATGGGTAAGTAGACCGTAGGTGTCGCGAATGTCGGGACTGGTTTTTACAGAATACATCTACTTACCAATTTTCAACAGTATAGTTCTTATAGTTTCAGAGAAAAGTGGCTGTGACATACGGATGAACAGACAGACATGACGAATCTATAAGGGTTCCGTTTTTTGCCCTTTGGCTACGGAACCCTATAAAGACCCACCCTTTTTTTTTAACGTTGGGGAAATGCGTTTACGCATGCCACCTGGTCCGGGGGAACCAGGAGGGATGACGGACTAACCAGAGGACTACCGTCTAAAACCACCAACGAGTGCCGAATCCGCCTTAGATGGGGTGCCGCAGGGTCGCTATCAGCATTCGACCGCATGCGCATAAAGACCCACCCTAGCCGACATAGAACAGAGTGTAGCAACACTTTTTGCTAGCGAGTATGAAGCGTGTTTATCTTCTACAGTCGGATAACGTCAACGCGAGTCAGCTTGTGCTCAACGCTGACCAGAAACAGCAAATTGATTACTTCTAGAGGTTTACTTCAGATTGTCTGTTTTTCTTTATGCCAAATTAACAACAGTAGACGCTTTGCGCTGCCAGCCGGTTTTAAATATTTTTGATATGAATGCAGATCGATAAAATACATATTGTAGACATTCCACTGCTGTAAACAGGCCTCCTCATAGACGCATATGTTTGAATGGAGAATAAAAAAATAGTGGAATTAGTATGGATTTACATAAATCTTCTATATCATATTATTAAATAAAAGCTAATCATTAAACCAATTACTAGTAACTACAATTAAATTTGGTATAAGAATCGATTAAATAAATAATGAAACGAAACTTCCAATTCGAATTTCTTTTGTTTGGTCAGTCGGTGTAAGTGGGGTTCGAGAAGAGACCCTCGAGAAAAAGTACCTTCCTCGATTCACAATGGGATAAGGGCATTTTTTTCTGTAGTGAATCCGTTGTTAATGGCAAGTTTAAATTTTCACAGATAGTGTATTTCTGATGCCGCTATAACAACAATTACTAAAAACGGAATAACACGATTTTTTGCCGTTTTTTTGCATAATGGTACGGAACCCTTCGTGCGCGAGTCCGACTCACACGGCCGATTTTTTGACTGTGATTCGGGATGCAACTTCGTAGGTAGGTATCTCTACATAGATCGGATGAAGTGATGTACAAATCGAGTGAAGTGATTTTCCAAGAAAATGTGTGATGAAAATAATTTTAATATATTTAGATCGTAGATATAATATGACGGTTTTGCAGTTAACATTTCTTAAACCTGGTTGAGATACATAAATGTTTCTATTTAAAGATACAAGAGAAGTCCGTTACATTGTGTAACCCGATGAACCTCGCTTTAAAAATATTTTTTTAAATGTATCATAACTTGACGAACACAGAATTACATCAAAATAAACGTAAAATCGTCAAACGTTTTGTTATTGATAGAAGTGTAATTTTAACAAAAAAAAAACGGGTTTTGCTCGCGTCACTTTCGCGCATATTTTAATAAAGGTATGGCGCTCTCTCTCTTTGGAACTAGAACATGTCTTACCTAATTATAAACCGTAATATAGATTTCGTTTCGAAGTTATACAAGTATGTACATGTAAATAGGAAGTGGTTGCTACAGTAAACTGAGGTTCAGACTCGAGAGTATTAATACAAACTTGTAACTCGACCTTGTCTGGTTCGAATTGAAACTCGGTTCTTGTATAGTTTCTATGACGACGCAGAAAACTAAAATACAATAAAGAAAGAAAATGACATGTAACTTTTTCTTCACTATTTAGTAAGGTTAAATAGTTATTTGTTTCACAAGGGGGCAAATTTATTGTTTAACCCTTCGTGCTAATATGTTTTTTTTTTATATAACGGGACGTCTTACACAGATCAACCTAGCCCCAAACTAAACAAAGCTTGTACTATGGGTACTAGGCGACGACATACATACGTATATAGATAAATACATACTTATATACAAAGAAAACACCCATGACTCAGGAACAAATATTTGTGTTCATCACACAAATAAATCCCCTTACTGGGATTCGAACCCAGGACCATCGGCTTCACAGGCAGGGTCACTACCCACTAGGCCAGACCGGTCGTCAATATATTGACACCCAAGCAAGCAAAAGATTCCTAAATTAAACCACCAGCGTAGTGAGTGCTTCGAAAAGCGTAATCTTGAGCGTTGCGAGGGTTTTAAGGCACGAGGATTAAACAAAATTTGCTCTCGAGTGAAACACAAAATTTTTCACCAACGCGAAGAATATACTAACGGTAAAAGCTTAAAAAAAACAAATGAATGTTATTAATTAAATATCTATTTATCATTCAAAATCATCACTGAAAAGATAATTCTACCAACTAACATGCGGAAGCAATTCAAAATTTGCATCAGATTACTTTGCCACTCTGGTGAATAAAATGCAACATTCATCAGAATTTGAAGTAAGTATCTAGGTATAAAGAGAGCCCTTACGAGCGGCGGTGTGATGAAAATCTATTTAATTTTTTTAATTTATAATTTTCACTTTTGAACGGAACTGGTACTTTTGAATTGCTGAGACTGAACTCATTTCGTTTATTCAGGCATGATCGTTGGCCCATCGGTCAAGTATTTGTAAGCTACGCAAGTATTTATGTAAATCAAACATTACCATAACAAGAAATGTGAGGAACTCTCAACATCGGAACTTTATTGCATTCTCGACTGTCGCGGGAACAAAGCAATAACATTTGTCATCGCACGGTGTTGGCGCAATACTAGAATATCGTACATGAATTTCGTCGTGTACTGTACCTACCACAACAGAATGATATGCTCACTGTTACGAGATGACGACGATTCGTAATTAGTAATGGAAATCATTATTACTGTTAGAAGTATTAGAACAAATTAAATTATTTACAGAAAATACTTTAATTTGTTTTTATTTTAAGTAGAAACACTACTATATAAATTATAAACTGAAATAAATGTTACCTTAACCTTCAGCCTTAGCCTACAGTAACAAGTGCATATACTTGGAAGATTTCGACCTATCTTTCTAGTGTGTCTCTTGAAAATTTGAAATAAAATTTGGACCCATATTATGTAATTACATTAACATTCATTTAATTTATGTTAATTTTTATAAGTCAACGCTAATTAAAACCGACACCAAGTTCAACATCATCAAAACAACATCAAAAGGAAAAATTAATAAGACAGTAATTAATAGGGATGATGCCACATGTTGAATTTTATAACAAAGTCTAGTAAAATAGATAGGAAATGAGCAATTTATCACAATAATGTGGATATTAAAATAATATATGGAAATGATAAAAAAATACAGCATCTTAAGTTTCAAAATTTAAGGTTTTTTAAACTTCCTATAAGGAATAAAGTAAATATACCATTTCGATCCTTTGCATTTTATCCAAGAAAAGATGGTATAGCAACTATATGCATTTATAAACGCAATATTTCACAGACAAAATTGCAATTTTACTTATTTTATATACATTCAAGATGGGCTTCACTTATCGTTATGTTAGGAGCGTTTCGCGAAGTGAAGTACGACTGTCGGACTTTAACTATCATTTCTGACTTTTGTATTGCTTTAATGCAATAGGTCCCATATAGACATTTGATCCCAAAAACAAACCCGATCAATTGATACCATTAAAAAAAAATTTTCATCTAGCCTATTATAGATCCGACCGTAATGTAATTATATTATAATTTACAATGGAATGTAAATTATGTAAAGGAGTAGTGCGCACATCAGTAATTCTTCGTTTTACTGCACCAATATTAAACTTACTCGACTAACTCGATTAAGCTTTGCAGAGTAGTCAAAAGTTAACCAAACAAAACTATCTAGTGATATCTGAGGCTGTGCTACTGCAGTCGACTTGAAGTTCCTTAATTAATAACTCTTAAATGCGAAAACTTGGCTGAGTTAAAGTAATTCAATGCATTTAGTATTAGAAACTACTGCATATTATTAGACTTACCTAATCACATATTAGGCGTTTTACATAAACCTCTAACTGGTGGAGTTTTTATAATCAAATTTTGTTATAATTTAGTTGATTTTCAAACTGCTGATTTCCAAAAATATCCACCCAATCTAAGTTACTAATTAATTTAGAATTTTTTGTCACTTTTAAAAACCCATGCAATTATGTGCAACACGTCGTTTTTTTGCTAGGTACTTTTAATACATCCAGTGCACTGAGTGCGCCTTTTAAAAATATTTTGTAGGATTTTAACAAATATTTTAACTACTAGCTGATTATCAAAAACACCTATAAGTATTTGAAATTTCAGTAACAGTTTCAACACAACTCGTAGTTTCCAGGCAAAATGCCTGTGACACGCGGACAGACGGACTGTCTCAGGGACGGGTTTCGTCTTTGCAATTTTGGCTATGAAGCCCTAAAAGGGCAAGGTTAAAAGGTATGCTAATTATCACTTTTGTGCTGTTTGTAAAGTCGCACAAAAATAAACAATAAAAATCAAATCAGTGCTGTTAATACAGTATCACACAACATATTTATAGTTACTTTCATTTATGCAACGACTACATGTACTGAATAAGATTTCCTGTAGCATAATAAGAGGTTTTAACGGACAGCGTGTGTTCGAAACCTCTTAATGAAAAATTATCTGACGTGAGCGTGCTGGGAAATGCCGACTACGTTAAGAGTATCGATTGTGTGCAGAGTATTCTTAGTTATCGGAATCGTGCTCAAGTTCTAAGCAGGGGCTATGGCAACGAGTTGAGCGAAAACCTAGTCAGCTAATATCGTAAATGAGGTTGAAGGCCGAAATATCGTTATAGCTTTTATCTACACACACACACCATAAACCCTCTATGATGTCTTTAAAAACACCAAATTAAGGCCATTAAAAATAAACTGTTTTGTTACAAGTTACAACAAACAAAAGTGAAATTCGAAATCGAATTTGATGTAACAATAACATCAAATTCGATTTTATAATTACATTCAAATTTCGAACATCTCTGGAAAACAAAGGAGGGAGGTATTTACCAGAGTTTGAAGTTAAGCGACACACTTTATATCGAACGATATGACAGTTAGTTATTTGTGCAACAAGAGAGGGAAGTTGGTTTTTCATGCGAGTTTTTTTTGAGCCCCGAGAAAGCGAAAGATTCTATAATAAGATTCTTGAGCGTAGCGAGGGACTCAAAACCACGAGATGTAAAATAACTTTGCTCTCGTGTTGCACATATAATTTTTCAAGTAGTGAGAATATATTAAAGGTTAAAATGTATTTCGGAATACACAGAATAATTCAGAGAAAAAAAAATTGTAATCAAAGTATGAAGTTCATGGCCTTCACTAAATTAAAAAGCTACTTTGTTTCACTCCTTGGAGTGAGGAAAGTTGCACTTTCTTCACTCCCTGGAGTGACGTAAGTCGCACTTTCCTCACTCCAGGGAGTGACGAAAGTAGGCTTGTTCGAGCTGCTGAGGTGAAAAATTCTTTTCATCACACTTACGTATAGAATAGTATTTTTTCTACTCGTCGAGTATAATCTGTGTATTACAACTTCATATGCAAAACTACAACCTTACTCTTTTTAGCGTTGGATAGTCTATGGCACTTCCGACTCAAGCATAAGAGTTTTATCGATACGGTTGTCAATTATAAAAAATTTGAAAATTGAACTTCATACATTTCGATAAAGTATTTCTTGTTTAAGGAGACTCGATTCAATGCAAATTAGCCTACTTAAACACGCTGCTGCGTCGCATCTGCTGCCGGGATATTTCTAGAAGAAAGCTCCGTTTTAGGGACATGGTGTTTTATACCTTTTTTGTGTAGAACTTAATAAGCTTTTGTTTCGCTATACACAGTATTCACATTTAACCCAGATATTCCGAGAAAAACAGAAAAACCAAAAAAGACTTATACTTGTCAAGATGGCGTTTGATCACCGTGGTACCCGAAGCTCCAATTTTATGACACGTAAACAGGGATCCCTGAAATTGCAGGTGTCAAATTTCATTACTGTCACTATTGTTTAAACCCCATTTAAGACCTAAAATCTGTTTTTATAGTCACATTTTTAAGTTTTACACATTTTTCCTCCATTTATTTTAGTAAAATTGTATTGCATAGCACTCGTGTACCAATTATGGATCTACTGATGTCTATTTTATTGAAATCCACTCAATAGTTTAGGCGCTAGAAGTAAAAATATGATTTACTATTCGGCGTCCTCTCAAGGCAGCTGTATTGATTTTTCTTTAATAAAACAGGTGTAAACAGGTTGTGAAGGGCAAAAGGAATCTACCAATATGTCGTTTTAAAAAATCCGTCCAGTATCCTGACCTACAGGGTGTACTGATTTTCAGTATTTAAACCCATAACCCTACTTTCTGTTTAAGTCGCAGTCGAGTAAAATGTTGATATTGGAGTAGAACGTGTACAAATGTATAGACAAAAGTGGAATTCATATTCCTCCAAGTTTCATATTCATCATCATCATCATCATGTCAGCCGATAGACGTCCACTGCTGGACATAGGCCTCCCCCAAGGCTCGCCACTCCGACCGATCCTGTGCCGCTCGCAACCACCGAATTCCCGCGACTTTCACCAGGTCGTCGCTCCATCTCGTTGGAGGCCTACCGGCAGTTCGTCTTCCGGTACGCGGACGCCACTCCAGAACCTTCCGGCCCCACCGGCCATCAGTTCTGCGAGCAATGTGCCCCGCCCACTGCCACTTAAGGTTTGCAATTCTGCGAGCTATATCGGTGACCCTAGTTCTACTGCGGATATCATCATTTCTGACTCTATCACGCAGAGAAACCCCGAGCATAGCTCTCTCCATTGCCCTTTGCGTGACCTTGAGCCTTCTTATGAGGCCCATCGTTAGCGCCCACGTCTCAGATCCGTATGTCATCACTGGCAACACACACTGGTCAAAGACTTTTGACTTAAGACACTGCGGCAATTTGGACGAAAAGATACTGTGGAGCTTCCCGAACGCTGCCCAACCGAGTCGGATTCGACGAGTGACCTCTTTCTCGAAGTTGGACCTACCTAACTGGACTGCTTGTCCTAGGTATACATAATCGTCAACAACTTCGAGCGCAGAGCCTCCGATTAATACGGGAGTTGGCACAACATGGACGTTAGACATGATCTTCGTCTTGTCCATGTTCATTTTCAGACCAACTCGTTCAGATACTCTGCTGAGATCAGCGAGCATCGCACTGAGGTCCTCCATGGTCTCAGCCATGACTACGATATCATCGGCAAACCGAAGGTGAGTGATGTACTCGCCATTTACATTGATGCCTCGTCCTTTCCAGTCCAGAACCTTAAAGGCATCCTCCAATGCAGCGGTGAACAGCTTTGGGGAGATTACATCTCCTTGTCTGACTCCCCGCTGCAATGGAATAGGCTTCGAGCTCTGGCCCTGTAGTCGGACGGACATGGTGGCGTTTTCGTACAGACACTTCAGCACTTCGATATACCGGTAGTCGATTTGGCACCTTTGGAGAGACTGCAGCACAGCCCAAGTCTCGATCGAATCGAAGGCTTTCTCGTAGTCCACAAATGCAAGGCAAAGGGGGAGGTTATATTCCTCAGTCTTCTGTATAACCTGCCGCAACGCATGTATGTGGTCTACGGTACTATAGCCTTTACGGAAACCTGCTTGTTCGGGAGGCTGGAAGTCGTCA
The DNA here is from genome assembly GCF_947568885.1 of Cydia strobilella. Lineage (NCBI taxonomy): Eukaryota > Metazoa > Arthropoda > Insecta > Lepidoptera > Tortricidae > Cydia > Cydia strobilella. The sequence continues at coordinate 15,742,108 of NC_086042.1, read as the reverse complement.
AACCTGCGTGCGAGACGGTTCGTGATGACTCTCGAAAACAGCTTGTAGACATGGCTCAGAAGTGAGATGGGTCTATAATTCTTCAGCAAGGTGTTATCACCTTTTTTGAAGAAGAGCACCACCACACTTCTGTTCCACGCTTGCGGCGTTTTTCCTTCGCGCATGACGGAACTAAACAGCGTCTGAAGGGCCTTAAGGACTGGTTTACCACCCGCCTTCAGGAGTTCGGCCGTAATTCCGTCATCACCTGGGGCTTTGCCATTCTTAAGTTGTTTGAGAGCCATACTAATCTCGTACAGGCTGACGTCCGGGATATCTTCGGTATAGTGTCGAGTTAGTCTAGCTCTAGGGTCTCTAGCTAGATCCACGACGGGTGCTCGGGTTGTTGTGTATAACTGTCCATAGAACTTCTCGACTTCTCCCAAGAGCTCAGGTTTGGATGAGATGATCCTGCCGTCGTCGGTCTTCAGTTTTGTCAGTTGGCTTTGGCCAATAGACAGATCTCTGGCAAACACCTTCGAGCCTCTGTTGCGCTTGATAGCCTCTTCAATACTGTTAGTATTGAATCGGCGTATATCTCGCTTCAGAGACTTCGAGATCCGTCTGTTGAGCTGCCTATAACGACAAACGTCACCTGACGACTGCAGAATCATCTCACGCCTCACCTCCATGAGCTTGAGAGTGGAGTCCGAGAGTTTCTTGGTTCTTGTACGACGAGTCTTGAAGAACTTGGACCCGACCGTATGAACAGCTTCCACAAACCCGTCGTTGTAATCGTCCAGGTCGCTAGCTAGGCATTCGAACCGGTTTTGAAGTTCGAGCTGAAAGCTCTCGGGGTTTTGGAGCTGGGCCGGTGCCGGGCGGAGCGTAGACTTTATCAGTCGAGATCTCTCAAGCCTAAATTGAATATTCAGTGTGCCTCTTACCATACGGTGATCGCTCCCGGTTTTGACCGAATTGATCACAGAAACATCACTGAATATTTGCTTCTTCGTCGACATGATAAAGTCGATCTCATTCCTTGTTGCACCGTCAGGGCTCACCCAGGTCCACTTCCTGTGCTCACGTTTCCTGAAGAAGGAGTTCATCATATAGAGTCCTTCCTTCTCCATGAAACCAGCCAGTAGGTGGCCCCGGTGATTCCTACGCCCCACTCTCAGCTCTTCACCGTCTCGTTTGCCCAGCTTAGCGTTGAAGTCCCCCATAACAACTGTGAAGTGAGTTTTGGAGCTATGCATGGCTCTGGAGATATCCTCATACATAGCCTCCACCTCATCGTCGGAGTGTGTCGAGGTCGGTGCGTAGACTTGTATGACCTTCAACGAATAACGTTGGGTCATTCTGAGTACAAGGCACGCTACCCTGTTCGACACACTCTCGATCTTCACCACGTTGTTTACGTGGGACTTGTGGACGATAAACCCGACACCTCCCTGGGACCGTTGTTCGCCCTCCCGGAAATAGAGCAAGTTGCCGGAATTCAGAGTTATCATGTCCTCCCCCTCTCTACGGACTTCCGATAACCCTATGATTCCCCAACGTAACCTGCTTAATTCTTCCTCCAGTTCTAATAACTTTTCGTCGGTCCGCAGCGTACGGCAGTTGTATGTTGCCAGGGCCAAGGGTCGTCGGTTATGGTAGCCGGGCCTCTGCCGGTGATTCACTGTAGCACCCCCTGCCCCGCCATTACCCTGGCCGCTACCGGAGCCAGGAATAGCGGGGCTGCCGGGGACTAGGGGTCTGGGTTTTATTTGTGTCTGCATTATTTTGTTTTTTGTTTTTATCCCTTGGGGGGGGATTGCCGTAGTCGCCACGCTTGGCAGGCGGGTTGGCGACCGCAGTTTGATAGAGGTAGTTCTCGGAGGACGCTGCTGCCCATCCACCGGATTTCCTTCAGTCGCCTCTTACGACACCCACGGAAAGAGAGGGGGGGGTGGTGCTATTCTTACCCGGCACCACACGGGGTCCGGCACCACACGGGGTTTCATATTACGAGAAAAATTTTTTTTCGCATCGCACAGCACCCACCTTAACAATTTCTGTTTGGCCCAGTGGTTGACTGATAGAGAATGCCTCAAGGCATTAAGTCCGCCTTTTGTACTTGTTCTTGTGCAATAAAGTTTAAAATAATAAATAAATAATAATAATATCCCCTGAAAGGGTATAAGCGCTAAATCTGGATTCAGCTATTATTTTCCATAACAAGATGTATTTTTTCCGCAAAGTTATCTAGGACTTTTTTGTATAGAATTTAATAAGCTTTAATGTTGCTTTACACCATATTTTCATAGAGAACGTATATTTAGAGTAAAACGCAAATATATCCAGGATGGTACACATTTTCCAAGATGGCTGCGATTCCTCGAGGTCCCCAAATGTCAAATAGTGTGGACATGAAAAAGAGACCTTTAATTAACATACCTATACATACCAAATTTCATATCTTTGGAAGGATTTCGAGGTGAGACTTAGGGCCAGTTGCACCAACCATAATTAACAGACTGATCAACGTCAGCCAGCAGAGAACTATGAAACTTCCCATACAATAAAATTTAGCGAACGCTAAAATGATGACAGACTGTTTGGTACAACCCTACCTTAATTCGGTTGTACTATAAACAAACCAAAAGTATACAGCTAGGACACGCGAGCTGCCGCAGCCCGCGATACCTTTGTACTCGGACGCGCCCCAGCCGCCGGGCCCGGCGCCCCCGGCGGGTTGGTCAACTACACCTCCTCGTAACTCATGAGGCCCTGGTACCTGCTCCTTGCTAAATTCAATTTTAAGAAGATTTTTCTCGATTTTGGCCTCCGTAGCCTATGGAGACTAACAAGCCACGCCACGCTGTTTTCGTAGGGTATGGATGTTGCTATATGAAGGGTGTAACATGCGCGTTTCTGACTTATGAAGCAATTGTTTCTACTACAACATAAAATAAAATGTTTTTAATTGTTGGCCAACCAATCACAAAGCAGATGCGACGCAGCAGCGTGTTTTAAGTAGGCAAATTTTCATTGAATCGTCGAGTCTCCTTAAACAAGAAATAATTTATCGAAATGTATGAAGTTCTATTTTCAAAATTTTTATAATTGACTAATCCGTATCGATAAAATTCTTATGCTCGAGTCTTAAGGCTGTTGTGTAGCATATGAAGTTGTAATACACAGATTATACTCGACGAGTAGAAAAACACTGTAAAAGTACAAAATAAGTGTGATTTCTTTTTTTTAGTCATAACGTAGAATCTATAATTCTATACGAAGGCATAGTTCTGTTGAGTAATTCATAGAACGGTCGAATTAAATATAATTAATTAATTTACGCAACTCTTGGGGGACAGCATGGCACACACTTTGAAAGCCTACCCGGGAGGAATTAATAGGATGCTGCTATAATTATGCTAAGGTAAACAAAGGTCTATTTGATAAATGGTACAATTCATTAATATTATTTTTAACTTGTCCAATATTTTATTACGATTAATTTAAAGTAGGTATGTATGCACCTATATTATTTCGTAATAAGACTAATAAGTTATTTTTACAACATTTATAAGTATTTACTGCTAGTAGAAATTTTATAAGTATAGTATGTTAGGTACGCAATACGTATATACGTAAAGATCTACTTACTCTTCATAAACACATGAGAAAGCAAATGCCAAAAAAGTTATATTCTAGAAAATATTCTCTTGATAAAAGGTAGATAGGTGCCTACTTGGTTACACAAAGATAGGGACTTTCATTGCTTTTTTACGACTTTCCTACGACTTGGTTGTATGACGTATCCACGACATAAAGAAGATATGCTACTTGCATTGATTTGCTTTCAGAAACAACCATAAACTGCTTTTGGTGCCAGAGTCAGTATTCAGGACTTTGTGCGTACCTAAAGATATTGTAAAATTGTAACGTAGTTGTGTGGTTTATACCTACCAGTAAACACGTCGACTAAGTAAGTAAGTAAATTATTCTTTACTAGCTTTTGCCCGGCACTTCGTTTGCGTGGACTTAGTAACCCCAGCTAGAGTAAGAATAGCGCCTGGAGAAAGTCTTATAGCAATCATTGAATTTGAGGCAACTCATTAATTATCTCAATTCCACCATAATTCCACCCCGCTTTTCACCCTCTTAAGGGATGATTTCAGGGATAAAAACTATTCTATGTCCTTCCCCGGGACTCAAACTATCTATACGCCAAATTTCAACTAAATCATTTCAGCGGTTTAAGCGTGAAGAGGTAACACACAGACAGACAGACAGACTTTCGCATTTATAATATTAGTATGGATATTAGTATGGATATGGATTGCACCAATAATTATACATTTTACATACATTTAAACTACAAAGAAATTTTAGAGGAAAATAGAACCAGGTAACAACGGGCGATCTCTAAGTGATCGACTAAGGTAATATAAAGGGTTATAGATTCTTCAATCTTTTATTTTCATGTGCATGACTCTGATGACAGATTTTGGAAAGTAATTTCTAAATATTTTAAACGTCTTAAAAATTATTATCAAAGCAAACGTTTTTATGCCCTATCTATGATATCTAAATTGTATCCTTTTTTAAATATTTATTAATGTATTAAGTAATGGACAAGAGATTTTAATTTAAGAGGTACCCTACTAAAAATGCTCTAGCTTGTGTAGTACCTAAGTATAATTGTTCGCTATATGTTGAAAACTATAAAGCAGTTAACTCTGCAATGCCTAAAAATGTAAAAGCATATTGTCAATACATTGCAAAAGGTACAACAATTTGGTGACGTATTTCGTTGGCGCGTCGCATTTTAACGGCCTTTTTATGCGCCGATATCGTCAACGTTTTAGATTTTTTGTGGCTGTAGGTGAAATCAGATCCTTGGGTTCATTATCATTAATTTAGAATTATTTTAGACACACGAACAAATTCACGAATTTATTTTTATTGAATATAAAGATCAGTTCATAAATTGACATTGTTTTTGCGACACTTGTTTACGGAGTGATGACTAAACTACCTACCTAAGACAAGACAAGACAAGACAACAGACGCCACTCCCAGCCAGGAACATGCCTGCTCCGGACTAGCCGGACCGGGAGACGTAATTTTTTGGGGAGTGACATGGCTCTGGGATGGGAAAGGGATAGTTATAATCAGCCGGCTATGTAGCCTAAAGCCAATATTGGAAGGTAGGTGGGGTAGGTTAAGTCGTCGAGGGAGAGCGTTGGTGAAATGCTTCTCGTCGTTTCAGATTCGGTCTTCGTAATATCTTGTGTCAATAAAGCAAGGCCGATATCATCTTGAAATGTCGTTTGCTCGTCGATTCGAGGAGCTGGTTCTTCGTCTGATCGGTTCTTCTTCGGTTTCGCCTAGTTGATATATTTCTCTTGCTGCTTTGATGAATTCCGTCTTTGTCGTCTGCCAAGTTTAGCTACTCAGATGGATGCCTGGTGTAATACCCCATGTCCTGTGTCAGCGAGTTTTCCCAAGTGTAGATTGGTCTGCCAACTTTAAGTTTACTGGCTCTATAGCTATATATGGGGGATGAACGTTGCTCACGTCCGTAGGAGATTGCCACATACGCCCTACACGTGTCCCCTGGGTGGCGCTAAACGAGCAACAACCTTATTGGCTGCTGTACTTGTTGCTACATGCGACCTCACAGCACCTCAGTCGTTTTTCTTCATGCAAAAGTATGCCTGGATACGCAAAAGCTCGCTCTTCAAAGAGCCAACAGACAAGAGACATAGGGCCTGTGACCCGCGTCTGCCAACTTAATGTAGAGAGTATTAGCTTAGCTAAGTGTGAAGTATTACATAAGATCCTCACTGACTATAACATTGACATTCTTCTTCTCCAAGAAACTCATGCCAAGGATGAACAAGACCTGCAGAGGAGAGGGAACATTCCTGGTTACACCATCGCCCATGCCATAAACCATCCCCAATATGGAATAGCTACGTACGTAAGAGACAGCATCAATGACATAACAACTAAGAGCTGCTCCTGTGGTCCGGATTTCTTCGCCTCGGCTGTCAAAGTCAAGGACCTTACCGTCGTAAATGTGTACAAACCGCCAAACTCGTCCTGGTCGACAAACATACCTACCTATCCACACCCCTGCCTATTTGCAGGGGATTTCAATAGCCATCACGAATCATGGCGCTACAACTCCAATGACTTGAACGGAATTCAACTTGTGCAGTGGGCTGAAAATAACAACCTCCACTTGGTGTTTAATGCAAAGGACAAAGGTTCATTTCGATCAGCACGCTGGAAGAAAGATTACAACCCAGACCTAACTTTCGTCACCTGCGATCCTGATAGAGTACCTTTGCACACCTCACGAAGAATCCTTAAAGATTTTCCCAACAGCCAACATAGACCTGTGATCATGGAAATTGGCATAAGGATTCCCCTGTCAAACTCAATGCCGTTGCCTAGGTGGAATTTCCAGAAAGCAAATTGGCCTTGCTTTGCCAAAGACATGGATGCTGCGATCAGGTGGATACCTCCTCGGGGTGAAAACTACGATCGCTTCACGAAACTCATTTATGCGACAGCCAAAAAGAATATCCCGAGGGGTTATCGCAAACAGTACATCCCCTGCTGGTCAGCCCATAGCGAAGAACTATACGAGGAGTATAAAAGAACTGGCAATCATGACATTGGTGAAGACCTCCTCAAATCACTTAACGAAGGTAGGCGCAATAAGTGGATAAAAACTGTAGAATCCATGGACTTCAAAACATCTAGCAGGAAAGCCTGGAGAGTCTTAAATAAACTATCCGGTAAATCACAAACAAAACCTAACGCTGCTTCGAAGTCGCTGACGAATGCCATTGCCAATAGAATAGTAGAAGTATCACGGGTCAAAGGCCAAAGGGCTGAAGCTATAGCCATAAAACAGCACGCTAAACAGCTCAAAGCCACGCTCCGACCAGATGACAACATGTCCAAAGAATTTTCCCAAGACGAAACGGATAACGCCATTAAGCAACTGCCTCTGGCTTTGACGGTGTTTACAACGAATTCCTCAAGCACCTCGGCCCGAAGTGTAGGGAGTGGCTCAAACGCTTCTATTCAGATATCCTCGAACGCAATAGATTACGACGTAACTTCAACCGAACAAAAATCATAGCCGTCCTGAAACCGGAAAAGGCTGCCGATGACCCGAAAAGCTATCGACCGATTGCTCTGTTAAGCTGCGTCTACAAGCTCATGGAAAGGCTAATATACAACCGCATCACCCCTCTTGTGGACAAAATAGTTCCGATCGAACAGGCTGGATTCCGAAGTGGCCGTAACTGCACAGATCAGGTGCTATCACTTACAAACCACATTGAGTCGGGGTATGAAAGGAATGAAAAGACAGTTGCTGTGTTCATAGACCTGTCATCGGCATATGACACGGTATGGAAGCAGGGCCTAATATATAAGCTGATGACTGCCGTACCCTGCAGCAAAATTGTTGGCCTGATAAATAATATGCTCAGTAGCCGTGAATTTATCGTGCACCTTGGGGATCATCAAAGCACCGTGAGAAAACTTAATAATGGTCTTCCACAGGGATCTGTCTTGGCCCCCCTCTTATTTAACCTCTACACCTACGACATACCAAACATCCAAAGCCGTAAATTTTTGTACGCCGATGACATTGCTATAACATCCCAGCATTGTCGCTTCAAGCCCTCAGAAGAAATGTTAAATTTGGACCTAGTACGCTTGAACGACTATTTTAGAAAATGGCGGTTAGTCCCTAACACTTGCAAGACAGAAGTGACAACCTTCCACCTGCACAATAAAGAAGCTAAATTTAAACCCAACATTTCCTTCGGTGGCTCGGTACTAAAATAGAATCCAACGCCAAAGTACCTTGGAGTGACCCTGGACCGCAGTCTCACTTATGCTCCGCACTTAGATAAATTGGGGAAGAAGCTCCAAACTCGCAACAACCTCCTGCACAAATTAGCTGGCACCACATGGGGGGCAAAAGCGGACGTACTTCGTAGCACTGCTCTTAGCCTAGTCTACTCAACAGCGGAATACTGCGCACCTATCTGGCTAAACAGTGCGCACGCAAAGCGAGTAGACGTTCACCTAAACCAAACCATGAGGTGCATTTCCGGAACCATCAAAAGTACTCCGGTCCAGTGGCTTCCAACCCTCAGTCACATACCGCCTCCACACTTAAGGAGACAGCAAGCGCTAGTACGTGAGGCACGGAAGATCTTGATCCACCCCAAACTAGCTGCCCACGCTGAATTTGAGAACCCTCCAACACACCGGTTAAAATCTCGACACCCTCCTCACCGAACTGCAAGAAACCTCATGAAAGAAAACTTTAATATCTCGGAAAAATGGGAAGAGGAATGGAACGATAACCCCCCCGAAAGGAGTTGCGGTTTTGGGCGTCTTAGGATGTGTCCTAGGTAGCATATTCGGAGGCATTTTATCCTTTTTGTACCTAAATATTTTGCCGTTTAATATATCGCGAACCTTACCGGGTCTCGGCACTGTTCCTGACTTAATGATGTCTCTTAAGATTATTCGTTCGTATCGTCTGAGTTTAGAGCTATTGGGTTTGGTTAAGGCCACACATTTGTGATGGTGGGTTCGATGACCATTTTATATAGCAGACATGTAGTCTCCCATTGCATACTTAAAGGACTCTTTGATGAGGTTTGTGAGGATCTTGGCGTTCCGGATAGCCTGCTTGCATAGCGTGTGAACTGTGCTATTTCTACATAGAGTAGACGTAATGTAAGTTCCTAGATATCTAATTTCGTTCACCGGTGATATTGGTGCGTTACTGAGTGTGACAAAGTTTCTAAAGGGGCCTACTAACTATCAGTCCGCCGGACGATGCCTTGGTGTAAATGGTGTCCAGTTGTTGTATACAATTAGAAACTATAATTACGTCATCTGCAAATGCTAGTATGACCGGTAATTGTATTTCTTAGTCCTGATTAAGCTTCACGAAGGTGATGTCAGGTCTCACGAAGGTGAGGGTTACAAATACATCATCCATTAGTATAGTAAATAGCCTGAGACAGAGAGGGTATCCCTGTTTGACGCCTTTGCCTTTGTTAATCTACCTGGTTTGTTGACCGAACCATTTTATGCAGATCGATTCATTCATAGCCGCTTTGACTATTCTATTGGTTATAGCTCTCTTGGTTCTGCTCAGTAAAATATTTCTGAGGATGTTTAGGTCCACTGTGTCGAAAGCTTTTTCTAGATCAATCGAGATGACGTAGGTTTTATTACCAGCTCTCCACTCTTCATCCAAGATTCGCCGTAGAGTGAACATGTGGTCGTCTGTAGATCTATTCTTCAGAAAAGCTGCTTGGTAATTGCCTAGCTCTTTAGTTATTTCATCTAGCTTCGCTAGGAAAAAGTTTGCGTATATTCTGTAGTCTGTGGTGCAAATAAAAATGCGTCGGTAGTCGTTTACCGTTTTCGGTTTTTTTTTTGGATCTTTAAACTAAATTAAAAAAGTTTCATTTCAGCATTCAGCAACATATCCCAATAGATATACGTTTATATAGTTCTAATTAGATAGGTATACGTAACGTTCTGGTTACTTGAATCAACGCCCGAATACCTAAAGATACCAACATAAATACGGACTTGAGTAAGATTAATCACGTTTTACATCTGATCCCACGTATTCCATTAATTGCTGTACCAAACGTAGTCACAATCATAAATATCTATGCTAAGGTGAAATTCTTTGACTTGTACAGGAAGACAAATCGTGTTCTGACAGCCTCTTTGACTTTTATCCCAAGTAATCTGAACGGAGAGATTAGCCTTCAAGGGTATGTCTAGTGTATCCTTCTCCGTATGTCAAATAATATATTATGTAATCATTATGTGTGTGTCAAAGATATCATAGTGCACTCATTGATTTAACTTTTGCTACATCGTCGAAAGCATTCATAGAAACATCCTACTACACACACAGTACAGGGTTGAAATCCTGGTAAGGACATTTATTTGTGTGATGAGCACGAATATTTGTTCCTGAGTCATGGGTGTGTCCTGTGTATTTAAGTATTTAAAAATATTTATATATTACATATATCGCTGTATAAGTATACCCACGACACAAGCCTTATTGAGCTTACTGTGGGACTTGTGTCAATTAGTGTAATAATGTCCTATAATTATTCACAGCGACGGGACTTAACCACGTTAAATAAGTTTTAAATTTACGTCCGACGTTTCGAGGACTGCGTTGTCCCCGTGGTCTCGGAGAAGACTGGCTAAAGTTGACGTCAACATCTTCTAGGCGCGCGAGTTTTTTGAACTACCTGCGATTAAGTCCCGTCCCTGTGAATAATAATGAGTAAAGATCATGAGATTAAATCAGTGTAATATAAATAATAATAAAAAACATATTTAATTACTTTTTTACATTTGCAAAGATAAACATATACATCATAAAATTAATGTTGTAGAAGGACTTTAACAATAAACTATCCCAAAAAACTGAAGAACATACTTTTAAAGTCACAAATCCTTTTACTCCTTCAAATTAAATGGGGTTGAGAGGTTTGCGGCTTTAGCCTACGTACGTATAACTTCTGTGTTATACCTATATAGGTATAACACAGAAGTCATACGTAGACATAGATAGATATCTATACTACTACAATCTAGGCCGGGCTGTGGCGTGTAAAGAGTCTAAACAAAAAACAAATAAAATTGTTTTAAAATTATGATTAGTAATATGTTATAAAGTTTACCACTATACCAATATTGATTACCACTGCGCCATTTAAAATAAAAACATTTATAAAAAAAAAGATAAACCGACTTCAAAAAGGATGAAATAAAATATGATCCTTTTTAGGGTTCCGTGTTTAAGTATATGCGTTACCAACTGATATGTTTGAAGTCGGTGCCAAGCCAAGTAGTAACAATACCAGTAAAAAATAATGAGCTTTATGTATATAAATCCCATTACAACTGTACAAATATTATAAACGTGAAAGTAATTCTGTCTGCCTTTTTGTTACCTTTTCATTGCTAAATAACTGAACCGATTTAACTGAAAATTGGCATGATGGTTCCTTGAATTGTTTTATATTTTGAAAATAGTCCTCTGAATAAGCGACAGAAAATAACTCAGTCCCAATCCCACACTTGCGTGCTATGGACTGTTCAAGAATTAGTAAGAAATGCTCTTTAAAAAATACGACGATATAAACGCATTAGATTTACACTAATGTGCCGACAAGCATGGTACGAACTGCGCCAAGAAGGTTCAACCGTGTGTTCTGTTCTGAGGTGTGTTCTTAAATACCTACAGAAAGTTCGTTTATTGTCGTCGTGTAACGCTGCGTCTTACATATGCGAACAGTCGCGAACGCGGAGCGAACCGACGCGGCGCGGCGCGGCCGGCCCAAGGCGTTCGCGTTCGCAAAGAGATCGCCCACGTAGGACACTTCTATAGGTATCAAAGGATTAATTAAGACGCCGTGCCGCGCCGCTTAGCGTTCGCGTGTTGTTCGCCTACGTAGTACGCTGCGTTAGGCAATCTAACGTACATACTTATATAGCCGCAGCCTTATCGAATTGCACCAAAATCACTATGAATATATATATGGTTCAAAATTTGGCTTGGCACCGACTTCAAACATATCAGTTGGTAACGCATATACTTAAACACGGAACCCTAAAAAGGAACATATTTTATTTCATCCTTTTTGAAGTCGGTTTATCTTTTTTTTTATAAAAGTTTTTATTTTTCCATTTTTAGTTTTGACATTGTTAAGAGCGTGACGCATGAATGAAAAACATAATCATGTTTAACTCTAAATTCGTAAACTTTATTAAAAAATCAAAATGTTCCTCGAGTCCGTCTGGGAAATCATTCCTGTCACTAAATCCATTCTCCGCCCCGCCACTGTCCCAATCGCTCAAACCCCCCGATCACTCAACCTCACAGCACATCAACCACTGATCACTGAACCCCTCGACCCTAAACCACCAACCCCTAACCCCAGACCCCTTAACTCCTAACCCTAACCCCCAATCCCTTAACTCCCAACCCCTCAGTCCCCGACCCATCAACTCACCTCCCCTCAACCCCCAAACCCCCCAAATACTAATACCCGCTACCTTCAAAATAATTCAAAATAAACGAATTTTGAATTTTTTTTTTTTTTCACACACCTACCCCCCACTTCTCAGTCTCTTTGGTTGTTTCCAACACTACCTACATCAAAAATCATAATACACATACGAGGGAAGTTCCACATTTCGTATCATCAGTAGCCTTACCACGAGATTGACATTGATATATTCGCTATCGTGTGCGTAACTTACTGTTTATGCATCTCGCTCGTACTGGCATATTAGTGTACAAAGTTACGAAGACGCTAGCGAATATTTAGTGTCAAACTCGTGGTTAGGCTACAGTTGCACTACATCAAATTGGTGGTTTTTGGGAGGAAATGCTTGAGTTACTTTAGAAAACACCGAAATCACCATACACGTGCTTTTAAAAATTGAGGAGTTCCCTCAATTCCTCACGGATTCCATCATCAGATCAAAACAAAAAATGTTACGAAAATACCTTAGAGGTAACTTCTTTCCAACAGAAAAAGAATTACTCAAATCGGATCATGGGTGCCGGAGTAATCACTGAAATCATTATCATCAAAACAATCATCATCATCAGCTCCACTTCATCAAATTGGTGGTTTTCGAGAGAAAATGCTCGAGTTTCTTAAGAAAACACCCAAATCACCATACGTGCCTTCAAAAATTGAGGAGTTCCCTCAATTCCTCATGGATCCCATCATCAGAACAGCACCAGATTAATGTGGGACCACCTTGGAGGTAGTTCCTTACAAACAAAAAAAAAAATTGTTCAAGTCGGACCACGGGTCTCAGAGTAATCGCTGAACATCCTACATTAAAAAAAATCATCATCACTATCATCAAAACAATTATCATCATCAATCAGGTCCACTTCATCAAATTGGTCGTTTTCGAGAGAAAATGCTCAAGTTGCTTATGAAAACACCCAAATCACCATACATGTGCCTTTAAAAATTTAGGAGTTCCCTTAATTCCTCAGGGATCCCATCATCAGATCAGAACCAGATTAATATGGGACCAACTTGGAAGTAGCTCCTTTCGAACAAAAAAAAATTACTCAAATCGGACCACGGGTCTCGGAGTAATCGGTGAACATACATAAAAAAAATAGCCACAACCGAATACAGAACCTCCTCCTTCTATGAAATTGAAGTCGGTTAATTAGTACCACCAACCAGTAAAATTAGTACCAATTAATAGCCGTCTCATACTAAATGTAAGATGCGACACGCACTTGAGGTCTTTAGATACAAATTTGGTCTTTGTCATTTAAGTTTAAGTACGAGTAAGACTTTATAAGCTCAAAACCTGAGGACTTCATATATAAAAGATGCAGCAATAAACTAACGGTAGGTACAGGGAAAATTTACTAGAACTGGAATCGAGCAATGGGAAAAGTTTTATAGCTATTAAAACATTCGATCGTTGGGACATGTGATCGGTGGGACTGACAATATCGGCAATCGGAGGCAACTGGGGGTATTGGACGGGTGACAACTGCTAAATTAGTTGTTTGGGACAAGTTTCGGTCCCAGACTTCCGTTTCGGAATAGTTTTCGGGAAAAATGTTGCTTTAATAAATAATAAATATAAATAAATATTATAGGACATTCTTACACAGATTGACTAAGTCCCACGGTAAGCCCAAGGAGGCTTGTGTTATGGGCACTCAGACAACGATATATATAATATATAAATACTTAAATACATAGAAAACACCCATGACTCAGGAGCAAATATCTGTGCTCATCACACAAATAAATGCCCTTACCGGGATTCGAACCCAGGACCATCGGCTTCACAGGCAGGGTCACTACCCACTAGGCCAGGCCGGTCGTCGAAACTTGTCCCAAATGTACATTGTACCTAGTAGATTTATACTCATTTTTAGGGCTAAAACGGGACCCTATTACTGACTGCGCTGTCCGTCTGTCTGTCTGTCACCAGGCTATATCTCATGAACCGTGATAGCTAGACAGTTGAAATTTTCACAGATGATGTATTTCTGTTGCCGCTATACCAACAAATACTAAAAAGTACGGAACCCTCGGTGCGCGAGTCCGACTCGCACTTGGCCGGTTTTTCTACTTATTCCTTCTTTTACATCGATGTCCAATAACATCAAAATAATAGAGGATTCGCTACGTTATAATTGTTTCGGAAATCAGAAGTATACAGTTTGTGTCCATTTTGAATTGAAGGAAAATGTAGGTATTACAATTTTGCTCAGAGGTACAAATCATAACATAGACCAGTCTTCCGGGGGCAAAAACGTACCGTACGTTAAATATCGACTCAAGACGATCAGACATTAACTCTAGTCATTCTGCTAATAATTAAAATTACCTCTACATCAAATATAATTCAGCGTAAAAAGCGATTATAATATTTAATTTAAAAACCGTCCAAGTGCGAGTCGGACTCGCGCACGAAGGGTTCCGTACCATTACGCAAAAAACGACAAAAAAGTCAGGTGTGGGAGCCCCACTTAATTTTTTTTCTGTTTTTAGTATTTGTTGTTATAACGGCAACAGAAATACATCATCTGTGAAAATTTCAACTGTCTAGCTATCACGGTTCATGAACTACAGCCTGGTGACAGACAGACAGACAGACGGACTGAGGAGTCTTAGTAATAGGGTCCCGTTTTTATCCTGTTATTTTTTTCTCTGTAAATCAACTAGCGACATTGTATCTAGTGCGTTAGTATAAACATTAATCATTATGTCGAATACTAAATCCGTGAAAAGAGAAATGTTAAGTTTTATACAAAATAAGCGGGTAATATAATCACTGTAGTTATATGTAGTTACTAGTGCCCTCTTCTGCACTGTTGGGGTATTCTTATGCTGACGTTAGACAAATTTTTATCCCAACGTTTGTCGTGACGAATTTAGAGTTTGATACTAGATGGCGCACCAAGCTATCCACCAGTTTCCCTATAGCGCTCAACCTTACTTGCCGCTACTGCGGATCCAAGAAAAATCGACAGATGGCGCTAGATGTAGAAAATTAGGAATAATGTTTTGTTTATTGTTAAAAATCATAAGATACTTAAATCCGGTAAAACGAAACAAGATGCAGCTTTCTGATAAACCTATATGAATAATTTAAGCTTTTGTCTAACATTTCATTTTAGCTATCATCGACTGTAGTACCTATTATATTATAACGCTTCGAATGACCCCTTTATTTCTATCTTTTACCTTCGATTTCCGTCGTCTCATCAGATCAGCTAGATGGTACCATACAATACACACATCGGTACCAAATTCATCGCTACCAAATTTAGGTACAATGCATTGGTACTAAATTTAGGTAACATTTGATAAAACAGCCATGGTGCGCAAAAGGAATGGCACCTCAAATATTTAATAAAATTCCGAATACTATTAAAGAATTAAATATTGCACATTTTAAGAAAACATTAAAATCACTGCTAATTCAAAAATAACGATAATGATTTATTTGACATTATTTAATTGTATTATGCCCTCTTTAAAATGTACGTTGTTGACATCATTTAATATTTACCGATTTTTAATTATTGGCATGTGTAATTAAGTAATTTATAATGTAAAAATTCGTACGCCTACCGGCAAATCATAGTGATCGCAACATGCTTTATTTTTTAAGACCAATATTATGTCCCTATGTTAAACGAATAAATGATTCTGATTCTGCTACCCAAAGGCTGGAAGAGATCGCTTCTTAGCGATAAGACCGCCTGTTGTTACCTAGCTTTTAACTGTATTTCATTTTCTGTGTATTTTTTACTGTATGGTGCACAATAAAGAATATTTACTTACTTACAGTATAAGTGCAGATATGTGCAATTTTTAAAATTTTCCTGCTTTTAGTTACCCCAATGCACTATATTAACACTTTGAAATTTATCTTTAACAGAAAAAGATGTGAAGTTAAATGTTATAGACAGGAGTGTTTGTCCCTATTAATACCTATCAGAGACCTTCATAAAACGCCACAAATTATTGTCATTGTCGTAGTAGGTTTTTTACACTTTAGTTAGTTGCGACTTGCTTTTGAAAACTGTCACCCTGCTGTTATTTATAATTTATCTCATTATCTGCTAATACCTACAAAAATATGGGAAGAACCGTATGACATACGGTACATTATATGTAGCGGAAAGCACCTACGAACAGAGAAACCCCCCTAGCGGGTCGCTGGCAGTGAACAGCCGGCTTCTATAATTACCTTATATTGACTAGATAAGATAGATAAGTAGCACCATAGAGTAACTTATACTAGAGCGGTACTGTCATAGTAAATTTTGTAACCCCAGTAAATTCACTGCCATCTGTCAACACACTTTAAAACTAAAAATGAAGATTTATAAAAATACGATAGAATGTATTTAAATATAGATAAATGTTTTTTTTTATTTGCATTAATTATTTTTATGATTTTGACCCATGTTCTTTCACTGATATGCGTTAAAATTGTTAAATAACAAACGAAACCGTCGACGCCATCTATACGACTGTAGGCCAAAACTAGTAGCGCCCTCTGAACGAGAATCAAATTTTCTTGATTTTCGAGGCACGTTTTTTCCTTAGACTGTATCTATCTATTACGGAGTTATATCTATCTTTGGTAGCACAAATGGAGTTAAATATGAAGACTTTTATTAGGAGCTGCTTGTAGAATCAATAGTGCTAAAAAACTATTATGTAGCGGCGTAAATGAAAATTCGCCTACCTACCAACAAAACTTGTAGGGATGTAGGTAAGGTATGTCCCTACTGTAAATA
This sequence comes from Cydia strobilella, assembly GCF_947568885.1. Taxonomy (NCBI): domain Eukaryota; kingdom Metazoa; phylum Arthropoda; class Insecta; order Lepidoptera; family Tortricidae; genus Cydia; species Cydia strobilella. The sequence continues at coordinate 15,725,226 of NC_086042.1, read as the reverse complement.
TTATAAATGTGAATGTCGCCCATGGACACCCGTAACACCAGTGCGTTAGTTTGCAGATTAGTTACACCGATAATCCGCTTGCACCTGATTACCCTGTAGTCTCGTCCAAAGACCAGTACCCGTACTATGAGACACTGACAGTATCAAAACTGACATATACTCTAACGTCTATGTAATTTACTTTCTATACATCTCGCTCGCACTAATATGTCAGTATGAGTTAGATGCATAGAAAGTAAGTGCCGAACTGATGTTAGCCGTACAGAACTTTTAATCTAATCTTATTTTTAACATACTCGTGTTTCACGGGTATGTACTTACCCTCGTGATCGTGTAACAACTGTAGGTACAGCCTTGCGTTATATAAAATTTGTGCCTAATTGCTCATCGTATTTTCTGATGTAGAATGTTTACTCAACTTCTATAAAACTGGCAGTGGCACGTTTTGCTCGACCTCTATAAACATGCCTCACTGCGTGAACCTTTATTCTTAATTAAAACGCGGATACTCACAGTCTCTTAACGGTTCGCCGTAAACCGATATCAGCTTGTATATTACCTGAAACGAAAAATATTGTGATGGTGAATCGTTAAATTTAATGTTTTCATAACCTTCTATTTTAGCATATTTTGTTGATAATATTTCAATTATTTTGGGATTACGGTAACATACAAAATGTGGCCTTATGTTTGTTTTTTTTTTACTTGAATCAATATTATTTAAGTGGCATTTAATTTATACATATAATATACACATAACATAATCCAGCTTCAAACAGTCTTAGTTTAGGAGGAGGCTAACGCAAAATTTTAGTTTTGAAATGTTACTTTTTACAAAGGCAATACCATGAAAAATTTTACACGGAAACTAGATTATACAGAATGATTCATGAGACGTGAGCAGGACACACATTACTCAATAAAAGTGGTTCGTTCACCATCGTATTTAAGGTGCAGTAGGCTCAGAGAACATCGTTTTTTAAAAGTCGTAGCGCTTTTTTAGATCACAATACGGTTGCCAAATATTTATTAGCAATCTTGAGGCCGTCCTCTAAAGACTTCAGCGATTCGAATCCTGAGATTTTGCATTCGCTCGATAGAAAAAAACCGGCCAAGTGCGAGTCGGACTCGCGCACCGAGGGTTCCGTACTTTTTAGTATTTGTTGTTATAGCGACAACAGAAATATATCATCTGTGAAATTTTCAACTGTCTAGCTATCATGGTTCATGAGATACAGCCTGGTGACAGACAGACGGACAGACGGACAGCGGAGTCTTAGTAATAGGGTCCCGTTTTTACCCTTTGGATACGGAACCCTAAAAATCACGAACATGCACTTTAAAAAATTATAATAAATTTTGCGCAAAAACTGAAATTATGAAAATTATATCTAATAAAAATAAGCAATATTATGCTTGATCCCGAACTCAGCGATTACTTTTTTATTATTAAAACAGACAAAACATTTTAATTCAAAAATATGACAGGTATCGGCCGCAGTCCCGAGCACGCACACTCATCTCGCACACGCTTACGCTCAGTGAGCTAACGCTCGGTCAATAATAGAAACATGAGATATTAAAAAAACGTTTGCATCCATACTTTTGGCCCAGTGTACCTATGTGAATATTTTTAACCTTAGTGAAACAAATGTGTTTTGCGTAAACGTTCTACAAGCCTAAATAGTCCTTCACCATTTGTCCTTATTTTTCACTTCGACATTCATCCTTGTTATAAAGATACAAACCATAAATGAACTAATAGGCATAAAATAAATAGGCATGGTCAGTTTTTGTCTGAAGACACCTTCAAGTATAACACGTGACATGTTGACATATATTCTGTTACGTATATGTATAAGAAATACCTAGAAGTCAAAATACTTTTCACAATATTTGACAACATTTCAACCCAAAACTGTCAATAGGCGACTATGTTATATTCTCCATATGGCGACATTATCAGTTTATTTTCAGATGTTTGAACGGCCCTTGCACAGGACCGGAAGTTCGCTTTCCACAACAAGAAATTCGGAATTTTTTGTGTGAACTTTGTCATCCAGTAGGGTAAGTGGAAATAAAACGAAGGTTTGCAGGTATGAATCTGCGTACATTTTTTAGCCAGCATCAGCTAATCAATACATACTCGCGCCACCAAACCTCAAAGCTAATGACTGAATAACTCAATTCCGATGTGTGCTTAGTTTATTTATTTAAAATTGAACCAGTATTTTTTTCTAAACTTAATGGTTCTTGAGGTAGAGCCCGTTGACAGACAGAAAGACAAAGTAAGGTTATCTTTTAACATTTTTATTTATATGAGCTGTGAGTGTCCCACTGATGGGCAAATGCCTTTCTTCTTTTCCACGTATCCCGATCTTGACCCGTCTTCCACCAGTTTCCGTCAAAAGCGTCGAGGTGATCTTGGCATCCCGTCGTGGTTTGCCGCGACCCCAGGTTCGATTTTGAGGGACCCAATCGGTTGTTATTAGCCCACAAGTCATCCGGCATACGGCAAACATGACCCGCCTAGTCTCATTTCAGCTTGGCGGCTGTTTCAGCCACGTCAGCTATTTGAGTTTTGGAGCGTAGTATATTGTTTTAGATGCGATCGGTCAGTTTCACGTGGAGAATACTAGGTACGCTTCATGGCACGCTGTCAAATCTTGGATTTCTAGGACCAACTCTGTGTTCCGTACGTCAGGATGGGAAGAATACACATGTCCATGAGCTTTCTTTTTAAAGATACAGGGAAAGTTGCTAAAAAAATTGCAGTCCGAATTGAAAAGAGATTTGATAGCCAAGTCCCAAAATCACATTGTTTATATTATACGTCTTAATTTTTTATTCATTATTACAAGGGTTGGTCCAAATGTTGTTAGCTACTCCAGCTCTACTCATGCGATTAAAATATTATTTATACCATTGTGCGGGATATTTCAATGCTAATTAAGGACAAGAGAAATATTCAAAAGTAACGCGAATAGGTTTTTACGTAAAACGTCGTACTAAGGTACTTACTACTTAAGTTTCAGAGCAAGCAGAGATCGTAACGTCAAATTGCCGTTAAGATGATACCAATAGCCTATCAAGCTATTAAAAAATACGCTCGAAAGCGGACGGTCACTCCTTATCCTTATCCCATCTTGATGCTTATTAAAACCTCATACAAGACGTTCGAAAATGTTTATAAGTTGTTGCAACACCAAAATACAGCCACATTGAGTCTAGTTTTTAATTTATGTGTGTGTGTGTGTGTGTGTGTGTGTGTGTGTGTGTGTGTGTGTGTGTGTGTGTGTGTGTGTGTGTGTGTGTGTGTGTGTGTGTGTGTGTGTGTATGTGTGTGTAGAGTATGCAATACATGTCTAGAAACAAACGAAATACTTACATTAGTAATTTAAAATTGGTTTCCATTATATAAAGATCTTCGCCGTCACTACACCATCCAGCTTACTTATGGCTATGCTATACCCAAGCTAGTTTTAGATAAACAATACCTACTGCTTGTGCTTATTGCGGATAGCTCAGCACAATGCAGCCTTCATCATTTGTTCTCATCGTGCTTGCCGCCAACGAACATAATACGCAGTACGACAATAGGCTTGTAATACGTGAAGTGCTTCTGTCCATTCGACATTGCGCTGTTCAAGGGTTTGCGGAATTCAAGCCGGACTGCTTTAAATGATGACACCTGCTTAGCACATTCTGGGTAATATAACTATATTTTATAAGGAATACTAATTATTTATGTTACCATAGTGTAGTCACTACAAGCGCAATAATGGTTTTCCGCGAGAAAAGCAAACTGAAAAATATCACGTTAAAGTAAAGCGGAAACCTCTCGACACCGGTTTCAACAAAAGAAAAGAGATAAATGAGTATTTTATCCTGAGCCATCTTATTCGCTATTCCACTAGAAATAAGGCCCCTTGGACATTGTATGCTAAACAAAGCCGGTTTCGACACGATGATGGATGACGCCGCCATTGTCATGTATCAAACGCGTACTATTTAGCAGAGGAGGAATGTTAACACGGACCAAACAAAACGAATGGTGTTGATATTATTTCTTCGCAATTGGTCGAATTTTTGACATTGGATTCATTTATTTCACGTTTTGTTTATAAAAGTAAAACAGTTATGACACAAAACTTTACAATACAAGCTACGTAAAGCACAACTCCTTGAGGATAAAGATAAAAAAGTTCGCTTGGAGAGATGTCGGTTGATGGAAAACTTTTTTTTGTATTGAACAGGCCCATAATCACCAAAGTGACAAGAATTTACTCTTCTAGTCGCCTAGGACAAGCCGCAGTCATTCCTTATCGCCAAAGGCCGGTTTAGTTATGGTTTGGGGTGGTATTTGCAGTAGTTTGCAGCAGTGGTGCAAAGATAATTTTCCCGGATTCATAAGTTCAAAAGAGAGGCCACCGTTCTCGCCTGATCTAGATCCAATGGATTATAGTTTGTGGTCAGTCTTAGAGACAACGGCCTGTGCTACACGATACACAACACAAGAGTGTAAACGCTCTAAAAGCAACACTTATCAAAGAATGGGAAAAAATATCCTTGGAGGAGCTGCATGCTGATGAGGAGCATATCGTTGAAAATTTTAACAAACGTTTGTGTTTGTGTATCGAAGCGAAAGGAGGCTATTTTGAAGACAATTCATTTTTGTTGCATAAAAAAGACTGTAGTTTTAATTTTCAACTTATTTTGTACTAGCTACGTAAGTACTTAATAAAATAATTACAAAAAAAAACTGTCAACGTATTTTTGGGCCATCCTGTACATATCGATCCATTATCCCATCAATTAGTACGCGAGGCCCGACTCCGTGGCGAGAAAAATGTCGCCAAGCCATTACGTTAGGGCCGCCGTGTTAGACTGGGTGGGTACCTGGTATCGCACAACGTGTTTTTGTTATTAGGACAATGCACATACTTGATACCATCCGACGACATTAAATTAAACTTGCTCTCGTCACTCCATAAAGTTTTTGACTAATCGGCACCTGTCCACTTGTAACGAATCGCGAATGCTAATTGGGATACCTTATTCTTTGCTGAAATATGTACATATTTTTAAATGGCTGTCGACCATCTAATCCTAGCTCTATTAAGCGTTGTTTAATAGTAAAATCAACAACCTTTACGTTATAGTTTTTCATTTTTAATCGTTGCTGTACACTTCCATTGGTCTTCTACTGAAATCTTTTTTATTACACGATCAGTCGTAGAAGTCGTTTTTTGAGGAGAACCGCTTGTAGGCTTATTTGTGATGCAGTTTCAAGCCTTGAACTGCTTATTCCAGACAGTAAACAGATGCAGTGATACGCCAAAAGTCCGCGGAACCTCAGCTTGCTTCTTACCTTTCAAAAGTGCAGCCGCACCAGCTTGCTTAGAATCGTTCGAATATGCTTTATGTTTTGGCATGTAATCAGCATAAGTATTCAGATGTAATTACTTCCAAAATATTTAAATTCTGCAGCCCCTGTTAACAATAAAATTGTAAAAAACCCACAAACGCCCACCGAGGGTTCCGTACTTTTTAGTATTTGTTGTTATAGCGGCAACAGAAATAAGCGGCAATAAAAATTTCAACTGTCTAGCTATCACGGTTCATGAGATACAGCCTGGTGACAGACAGACGGCAGATGGACAGCGGAGTTTTAGTAATAGGGTCCCGTTTTTACCCTTTGATACCGTGTCAAAATATTTTTGAACCAGTAAGTAAATTGTCATTTTTTGTTGCCAAGATTATATCTTAATTCGATTAAACTAAGCTTTTTGCGTGTTTCAAGGAGCTTTTAAGCCATTAATTGCCTTATCAAAAATTTATTTGAAAAGACCAATATGTTTCATACAATAACAGTTATTATCATTGTCAAAATACTTTTGGTCCCTACTATATTTTTGAACCAGTCGGCGACCATCTTACGGAACTTGGTTCTATCCTGTGCCAGTCTAGACAAACTGGTAGTGTCATTAATATTGGACCAGCTTTTAATGTTGTCTATCCAGGTTAGCTTTCTCCTTCCTCTGCTCCTTTTGCCGTCGATTTTCCCTTCCAAGATGTTACGAATTATGTTATACTTGTCGTGTCTATAGATATGTCCAAAATATGAGGTTTTCCTTGTCTTTACGGTGGTCAAAAGTTCAAGTTTTTTGTTCATTCTATTCAGAACTTCAATGTTTGAAACTTTGTCTCTCCAGGAAATTTTTAACATTCTTCGGTATAACCACATTTCGAATGCATTGATCTTAGCCTCCATAGTCTTATTAATGGTCCACCCTTCGACACCATAGAGAAATATCGACAGCACGTAGCATTTGACCATGCGCCATCGTAACTTTAAGTTAATATCCTTGTTTGTGTAAAGTTTCTTCATTTTCATGAACGTACTTCTGGCAATTTCTATTCTGATGCGTATTTCTTTTTCTGGATCCCATTTCTCATTAAGTGAGCTACCCAAATATTTATAACATTTAACTCTTTCTATTATATTACCGTTTATAGTCAATGAGGTCGGTTCAGTTACATTCTTACCCACAATCATGCATTTGGTCTTCGCTATATTCATTCTGAGGCCGTATTCTTCTACTACAGAGTTGAGACGATCTAGTAGCTGCTGAAGTTTGTCCATTGAGTGGGCAAGAATAACGGTGTCATCGGCATATCTGAGGTTGTTAACTGTCGTTCCGTTGACTATGATACCAGTTTTCACGTTTTCGAAAGCTTCTTGAAATATAGATTCTGAATAAAGGTTGAACAACAGCGGTGACAGAATACAACCTTGTCTTACACCTTTTAGGATATTGAGGTCGCTCGTGCTTGATGTTCCTACTTTTATGTTGGCTGTTTGATTCCAGTACAGGTTCCTGATGATTCTTTGATCCTTGCCGTCTACTTCCGTTTTATTGAGTATTTGCATTAGTTTGTCATGTTTCACGTTGTCGAATGCCTTTTCAAAGTCAATAAACCATGCGTAGACATCTTTGCTGAATTCCAAGCTGTTCTTGAATCAAGACCTGCACTGCTACTAAAGCCTCTCGCGTTCCCAACCCGCTTCTGAATCCAAACTGAGTTTCTGATATATTTTTATCTATTTTATTGTAAATTCTCATGTGTAAGATTTTCAGAAATACTTTTAGTGCATGACTCATAAGGCTTATTAATCTATGATCTCCGCATGTTTTTGCGTTCACTTTCTTGGTTAATGGGAGGAATGTGGATTTGAGCCAATCTTCTGGAAGCTGTCCTGTGTCGTAAATGTCATTGTAAAGTCTAACTAAAATTTGCATGCTTGTCTCATCCAATAACTTTAACATTTCCGAGTATATACCATCGGGGCCAACAGCTTTTCCGTCCTTCATGGTATTGATTGCCTTTTCTATTTCAGCTTTGAGGATTGGAGGACCTTCCAAAAATTCTTGTCTATTTGTGTTTACCATGACAAGCTCTCCTCTTTCGTCTCCGAATAGCTGTTTGATGTACAGTTCCTATGCTTGACTTTGTTTTTCTTTATCTATGAGTAATTTGTTTTGGGTATTTGTAATTTTTCCCGTAATTACTTTTCTATGGGTATTTGTGAATTCTTTAACTTTTTTGTGTAAATTAAAACTATCTCTCTTCTTTTCCATCATCTCTATCTTATTACATTCTTCGTTCAAACACTTATCTCTGGATTCTCTGATCTTGGTTCGGATTTGTCTGTCTATTTGAGCGTATCTATCTTTATCTGTTTCCTTAAACTGTCTTCTTTGTTCCATAAGATTAAGTATTTCGTTTGTTATTCATTCAACTTTTGTCTCTCGCTTATAGTACCCCAAGCAATTTGTAGCTGTTGTCACAATTGTTTCTTTTAGATGGTCCCATCTCTGCTCGATATTATTACTACTGTCGGTATCTACAAATGAACTAATTCTTTCATTAAGAGTTTGTTTGGTTTCTTCTCTTACGTTTAGATATTTTAGCTTGTTTATATCAATTTTCCTGTTATTATTAGCTTTCTTTAGAATTTTTAGTTTCAAATTTAATTTTGCAACAAGAGGATTGTGGTCCGAACCAATATCTGCGCCAGGATATGTTTTGACATTGACTATTGAATTTCTATAGCAAGCCTGAATCATGACATAGTCTATTTGATTTCTTACGATATGACCAGTTGTATGTTGGGGGGAGGTCCACGTGTACAGCCTTCTAGGCGGATATTGGTGCCAAGTGTTGGATATAATCAAGTCCTTCTCCACGCAAAACTGTAGTAGTCTATCTCCCCTTTCATTCCTATCGCCTAGACCATAGTTGCCCACTGTTTTTCCAACTGCTCCTTTGCCAATTTCTGCATTCATGTCACCAAGTATTACTACAATTTCTTGAGATTTAATATTGTCCATGACTTCATCTATCTCTTTGTAAAAGTTTTCCATGTCCTCATCCGAGCTTTGTGCTGTTGGTGCATACACTTGTAGAACATTAAGATTAAATGGTTTAGCATTAAACTGTAGCATCATGCATCTATCAGAGTATGGGATAAAATTGGTCACATACTTCAGAAGGTTTTTCCTGATCATCATACCAACACCATAGTGGTGTTTCTTCTCAGATGCTGGTTTGCCAGAGTAATATATAACTACGTCGTCTTTATCGATGATGCCATTATCCGCCCATTTCACTTCACTGATACCCAAGATGTCTAGATTTAGTCTCTTCATTTCTTGTATCGTGTTTTCAGTTTTGCCGGGCTTGATAAGGCTTCTCACATTCCACGTTGCTAGTTTCAGTTGATTATTCTTCTTTCTTCTTGTTAGACGCATGGCTTCTTTAATCGCAGTATCTTCTCCGGTAGTATATTTCACATCAGAGAACCCGGTATCCTCCTGACGCCGGGCGCTAGCCGGATTGCTCGACATATTAATTTCGTTAGGTTTACTTTTCATATTGTTTTTCAAGTCCGTGATGGTATTTTTAGGTATTGGTTATGCAGTAGGGCCCCAAGTCTTTCTGCACTGTTCCTTTTTGAGGTTATTTAGTCCCCAAGGCTGACTAGGCCTCTTCCGACCGGTTTCCCGGTCAGGTGTGTGGTTATACCGCCACATACTCGGTCGCCAGAGCCTCGTCCGTTGTCTAGCAGGGAGCACCACGGCATGGTATACGCCATGCCGCCGCCATCCGGCGCGCGCAGGTAAGGTTGACAATAGGGTCGGTTTAGATGTTGATAACCGTTCACCCCTTACCCCCCAAATAAAACTATGAAGTCGGATTATATCGCGTATATTGAATTTATAATACATCCCGACGTTTCGAACTCTTTACAGCGTTCGTGGTCAACGGGTGACTGAGGAAAACCACAAAATGCAAAAATACCCACATACTAAAAATAATGAACCATCATAGACTATAAACTTTAAGGCTGGTTGTACATGCAAAATCGGTTCATAAGGCTAGTTATACACTATAATTATTTTTAAGTAAAGATATATATAAACGCGATAAAATAAAAAAAACTACACCGGCTCCAACCCTACACCTCGGACCCGAGAAGATTTAATTCCCTACTAAATTGTAGGAGGGTATCCCAATATGGGACCGGCAACAAATAATAAATTCAATTTGGGATGTATTATAAATTCAATATACGCGATATAATCCGTCTTCATAATTTTATTTCATGAGTTATTATCATTGTCAAAATACTTTTGGTCCCTACTGTAGCTAAGTACAACTTCCAAGTCTTGAACAGGGTGTCAATAAATTAAATACTCATTTATTTCAGATCATAACAGTCCATAGATTTTGTTAGTTTATCTTAAACTAAGTACCTAATAACAATGTTTCTTTATTATTGTCCTATAAAGGAAGACATAAAAATCTATAGAAGATTTGCCGTAAATTCCAACGATACAGGATTCTCGATCACGTACGTAGCTGCAAATGCTGGCCATCGTTGGCACTCAATTCAGTACTTTCCAACTGTTCCACTTCAATTCCATCTAGAACACGCATTCCTTTTTCATAGAACAAATAGTTTCCCGAGGATCCAATTCATGAGGATTTTTATCAAGCAATTAATGCGGTATAAGAAATTATTTCAACTAGCACGATTACTATAAGAGTTTTGAATGATTCACGGTTAGTTTCACTAGATTTATATTGACCGGGATATAGACCCCTATCTTCAGTCACCCGTGAGCAAGATGCATGTAACTGCGTCGCAATATCGGGAGCTCATAAACAATACAAAAGGTAATCACGGTCTATATCCCAGTCAATATAAGCCTAGCACAATTACTCATTATTTCGTTCGAAAGTTTACCATTCATAATATATGCATTTATCATTTTCCATCGACTGGTCGAGATAAACTATGTTTGAACCGCGGCTATCCCTACCTACGCTCTCATCTAAGAAATATGGAAGGTTCAAAATGATGATGATGGTGGTGGTGGCTAGTTAAGGTTACGGTGGCTTAGTAGATGGTGGTTTCGTGGATGGTGGTTGGATGGCTTACGAATGAGATAATTGTTTAGCGATAAAAAAAATTGTTTACCTCTAAAGAGCTTTTGTATGCTATTTTGTGTCTAAAAACTCGGATGCAATTCAGTAACAGTGAACAAAACGTTTATACATATACATACTCGTAGGTAAATATTCACAATACTATAAACTTGGAAATCCGTTCTCCGACCAGTAAAAATAAAATGTTCTAAGCACGTTTAATTATTTTCGATAATTCGTCAAATTGTGAGTGCTGTCACGGAGATAGCGAAAGGCAACATATACCGACAAAGAAACGTAAAATTTTTACTGACCCATTAACTGACTATTACGTTTATCTTCATTTCCTTCTGTTAAAAGGCAAAATCAAGAAGGGAAAAGCCATAATGCAATCATAAGAGCAAAGGAAACGGCTCGTATCAACGGCAAGACGTTCCTTGATAAATTACCTAGAAATAAAATAAGAAGAACGACGTAAAGGCAACAGAAGATTATCGTTGACAAATACACAAGCTGATAATTCGCAGGCGGGTTTTGCGTTTTAGGTACTACTAGCCAAGGGCGAAATTTTTTCGATTAGGTTAGTGAATATAAAATACTAGAGACCCGTTGCGGCGTCAACACGCCGCTAGAGTATGGTTCTAAAGTTAGGTTGCCTGTCCACTGGAGCGGAGCGGTAATCGAGGAAAAAATCCAGCAATAGAATTTCATTAAAATTTCAGAGCGGAGATTTTTCCTCGCTCTCCTGTGGACAGGCAGCCTAAGACTGAACGCTTAATGAAATCAGGAAATGTGACGTCTTCAGATGAATCACTGGCTGTCACTATCTATTTGATGCTGACTATACCCACAGAATATGAAATCATATACATAATTATCCATACTATATTACTATATTATTGCTATATATTTTACTATATCCATACTAATATTATAAATGCGAAAGTCTGTCTGTCTGTCTGTCTGTGTGTTCCCTCTTCACGCTTAAACCGCTGAATCGATTTAGATGAAATTTGGTATACAGATAGTTTGAGTCCCGGGGAAGGACATAGGATACTTTTATCCCAGAATTCACCCCGCAAGGGGGTGAAAAGGGAGGTGGAAATTTGTATGGGGAATCCATAACCGCTGAACCGATTTAGATGAAACTTGGTATGGGGATAGTTTGAGCCGTGGGAAAGGATATAGAATAACTTTTATCCACGAAATCATCCCTTAAGAGTGTAAAAAATGGGGTGGAAATGTATAGTGTGGACCAATTTGGGGGTAAAAAAGGATGGATTAAAAAGCAGATAAGAATTAAGGTACCCAAATTACTAATTCCACGCAGACGAAGTCGCGGGCAAAAGCTAGTAATATTATAAATGTGAAAGTCTGTCTGTCTGTCTGTGTGTTACCTCTTCACGCTTAAACCGCTAAACCGATTTAGTTGAAATTTGGTATACAGATAGTTTGAGTCCCGGGGAAGGACATAGGATACATTTTATCCCAGAAGTCACCTCTCAAGGGGGTGAAAAGGGGGGTGGAAATTTGTATGGGGAATCAATAACCGCTCAACCGATTTAGATGAAACTTGGTATGGGGATGGTTTGAGCTGTGGGAAATGATATAAAAAAACTTTTATCCCCGAAATCATCCCTTAAGGGTGTAAAAAATGGGGTGGAAATGTATAGTGTGGACCAATTTGAGGGGTGAAAAAAGGATGGATTAAAAAGCAGATTTGTAGCACATTTGAATTAGGATACCCAAATGACTAATTCCACGCAGACGAAGTCGCGGGCAAAAGCTAGTTTCTTATAAAATGGCGACACGTTTGTATAATTTTAGCGTATTATATTTCGGTCGCGTAGCACCTACCAGCATGTTTTGTGATCGTTAGTTTTGATGCAAAAAAGACATAATTATTGTCTATCTTTTCGCATCTTTCTAAACTAAAAATCATGATACGCGACCGCGATATGATACGGTAAATCAAGATTTCGTGGATAGGATGCCTTCTTGTCATTTGGCTCTCATGCCTAAAATTTCATAGGGCTAGAGTATAATTCATATTTAATTCTCTTTTTCCTATTATTCATGAGACTGAAGTTTACAAACATTTTACAAACATTCCGTGACATTCCGTGTCTGGGCTATACCGCGAAAATCGAAGTTCAAATTGCGGGCATCTTTCTCTGTCACTCTAATTACGCCTTCATTGGAGTAAAAGAGAAAGATCCCCGCAATTTGCGAATTTCGGTTTTCGCGGTAGACCCTCTGACCTAATAATAGACATAGTATATACACGTAGTTATAGACATGAAACCGAGCGACCAGGGGTAAGAGAAAGACATATTCATGAGAAAGACAGTTTTATGTATGGCAGCATAATCCTTTTTAGGGTTCCGTACCCAAAGAGTAATAACGGGACCCTGTTACTAAGACTCCGCTGTCCGTCTGTCTGTCACCAGGCTGTATCTCACGAACCGTGATAGCTAGACAGTTGAATTTTCACAGATGATGTATTTATGTTGCCGCTATAACAACAAATACTAAAAAGTACGGAACCCTCGGTGGGCGAGTCCGACTCGCACTTGGCCGGTTTTTTCTCTTCCACTCTTATAAATTTCGGTATTTCGCCATCGCCTCCATTTCATTCGGCATTTTTTCATGGTCGGGTTATGCCATCATAGCAAACCCGACCATGAAAAAATGCCCGGTTGGTGATAAAGATAAAGCATGGCACTATTTTCTCTTTCCTCTTATAGGAATCGCAATAAGACTATCTTTCTCTATCAAAGAGTGTCAGGCCCTTGAACCTAATTTAGTTTTTTTTTAATTTACTTTTTTGAAAGTATGTACAACGACTGGACCGCGACCTTGGTACCGTCAAAATATCTCTTTCTCGCTCTCTGCGTACGGCAGCCCACCTTAAGCGCCTAACACATTACCGCACCGCACTGGTCATTGTGCGATGCACCTATAAGTAAGAGCGAGAAAGAGATATTGCTTTCTAACCGTAGCCGCTTTATAGCCGTATTTAACAGACTATCTTAAAAGTCGTTAGAGACTACCACACCTCACCGCGACCTTGGTGCGATGCGGCGCATGTATCGATAATGCGCAAGGTGGTCACCGTACGTACGTTGAGGACGCAGCTATAAGTTAGAGCGAGAAAGAAATATTATAGCCGTATTTAACAGACTATCGTAAAAGCCGTTAGAGACTACCACAACTCACCGCAGGCTTAATGGTGCGGTGCGGCGCACGTATCGATAGTGTGCAAGGTTGTCACTGTACATACGTTAAGGACGCAGCTGTAAGTTAAAGCGAGAAAGAGATATTTTGACCGTACCAATACGGCTTTTCGAGATATTCTCTTTCTCGCTCTCACTTATGGGTGTGGCGCACCAAGATCGCGGTGCGGTGCGGTAGTCTGTTACGGATTTTACACACGATCGCACATACGCCGCACTGCACCAAGGGCGCGGACCGATGCGGAAAATGGGGTTGGCCGGTCGAAATAATTAACAGAGGGCGCCAGCATAGCTTGCCCTGTCAATCCCTAGAAATGTGTCAAATTTTTGTTTTTTTAATGCCCTGGATGCCAGCCCTTTAAGCCAAATCTTATAGAAAAAGGGGCAAGCTATGATGGCGCCATCTCTGCAAACCTTTGACAGTTGCCAACCCCATTGGCTGACCGTTTACCTTAAAGATCCGACATCATTTAACATCCTCATAAGAACAAACCTCGCCGTACGTGCTTTTTGAAGTAAATATAGATGCTTTTCCCCACCGATTTGTATGGTTTATGGTGGGCTGGTGGGCTACAAATTCTGTCCCTCACGGGCGCACGCGGTACGCCACTTCTATAGGATCCTACCTTCTATGGGCCAAAGCAACAATAAAATAAACATGTGTCATTTTGATGAGTACGATGTGGATGACACATGTCTGACATGTTGTCAAACACAATAATAAAATTTTATGGTGTTTTAATATAATTTTTAGTGTGGTGTATGCATGTTACAGTCTCAAAACAAATATTTGAATGGATTGGATACCTTACATACATTGGATATAGGTTTGAGTTCAATTCAATCTCAAGTCAGAACAAAGGTCACGTGGTTCATTTTTTCAAATTAACTTTTTAGTACTTTTTCGAGAAAAAATCAAAAAACTAAGAGCTTATTGCAAATCTGTAGCATGAGACGAATCTAATGACATATCATTTATCAAAATCGGACCATAACTGTAGATCTGATGGGATGAACAAAAATCGGCCTCGCGTAATATACCTATATATATATATATATAGATTTTTTAATTCTAACTCTTTTCTAGTGAAATTATGTTACCTAACTACGTTTGGGAATTGAAAATTTTCAATTGGCTACTCAAACCAATCTACTGTACAGCACGCGAGAGAATCTAGTCCAATGGTATATTCATTATTTTACGAGTACGAGTATACATGTAGTAGGTTAATTCAAACTACATATGTTTCTCAAAATACAACAGGACACAACCAGACCACATGTATAATATCAGGATTCACAATTGTAACGACTTAAATCAAACAAACTGCGCTTGTTCACCTATCAATAAAGTTGACTGTGTTAAATACCTAGGCATTATGATAGATCAGCGACTAACATGGCATATGCACACAGAGCTAATCATGTCACGTACTCGCAAATTCATATGGACATTTAAAAATTTAAGACACATTGCCACCAAAAATCTTCTCAACCAAATGTACGTATCTTTAGCACAATCGGTTCTTATGTATTGCATTCCGGTCTGGGGTGGAGCCACTAAAACCAAATTCCTTCAATTAGAAAGAACTCAACGAGCTTTACTCAAGGTCATGTACTGTAAACCATACAGGTTCCCAACCGATAAGCTGTATGAAGTTAGTGACCTCCTATCGGTAAGAAAACTGTATGTGTGGAATGTGACTTTGCGTAGACATAAAAATACTAGGTTCTGTCGAGAGGATACTTCAACAAGGTCCACAAGGAAAAAGAAACGAAATGTTATCCCCACGCCAAAAACACAGTCTGTATATGCTAGAAGACGGTATGTCGCTCTATCTGCAAAATTATATAACCTCATAGACAATGCCCTTGATTTATATTCTTCGTATAAAGAATGTAAAAATAAAACATTAAACTGGTTAAAATCTAAAAACTACACAGAAATAGAAGATTTATTAGTAACAATCACGTAACCTCTCTCCAATTCCTTCCAATCCTCTTCTATGCTCAGCTTCCACCCAATTTAACCATACCGTTTTTATGCTAACACATACGCTTTACGCATGTGCGCGCGCACACACACACACACACACACACACACACACACACACACACACACACACACCCACGTGGCTTATAGTTAGATATTTGACTCTTTTCTGTTTAACTTAATTCATCCCTGTTCCTGTAACGTTAATTTAAAAGCTAAAGTAATTTTAATATTAATTTTAATTTTTAGAGAGCGGTGTATCTTAACACAAGTATCCTGTATACTTAAAAAGAGACACCAACCTGCATACTGCGGACAAAATACGTCGTATATAGTTATAGATGTTCACAAAGCCATTTATGGTCGCGATTAGTCATCCGACATTTGGCGCAGACACTGTCCTGCTGGTTATACTAGGCAGCTTATGTTGATATAAAACTTTTATTGGCCATGTTGTTCCATCGATAAATTGATACTGTCTTCGCCAAAGATATATTAAGGTTTCAATCTCCAAAAGCATTTTCCCAGTCAGTTGTTGTGCCTTCAACGAAGACCAATAAATTGTAGGGATATTTATCGTTTGCAGCAAGATAAATGTATGAATAAAAAAAAAATGAAAATGATTTATTCAGTAACTTATTAACTTAACATTATAAGGATTGTTTGTTTTAGTTACAGTATTATCACATTTTTATAGTGTTGTCTGCAGCATTACATGCCTTACTACATATTATACTTCCTATCCAAATCCAAGACAACAAATATAAATTAACTAGGCAGCAGTACACGTATCGTGCCGTCCTTGTCACACATTTTAGAAATATAATATTTAAAAAAAAACAGGTTCGCGCTGTCCCTCTCACTCGCTACGCTACGCTCCTGCTCCAACATCATCGCCAGTACCCGTAATTACATGTTTTTGTGTTAGTCCGAGTCACACATATTTTTGCCAAAATAGTGTTCCTCTAAATATCTGTGTGTGTGCGTTTCGTTGATGAAGTTAGGGTGAGTAATTTTGATATGTCTATTGTGCGCTAAATGATAATTATATAATCAAAACATTGAACTGCCGACCGCCGCGCCGTGTCGCCGTACCCTCGAAGAAAAAAATTTATCTTTTTTTCGGCACGGCAAGTCTAGTCTCGTTTGCAATACTTACATGGCTGGTAAACTCTCATTTGAAATTGTATTTTCATTTAGCGGAATAAACTCATTACCTAAGAAATCAACTAAAGCTTGTCCCAGAAATTTGACGTTTGTATTCGCACAGGTTGCACATCAGACTTCTGACCAAAAGGAAATATTTTCATTAAGGAGACTGTTATAATGTAAAAAATACCTGTTTTCTTATTCTTTATAAAAATAAATCCCTTTCGTTTACATTTTCGAAGATATCACCATCACAGAAAAGACTACATCAAAAAATGTTGTACAAACACAAAATCGAGGCACTTTCATGAAAAACTAGCAGTGAAGTTAATCTATGTAGTTAGTAAGACCTGTTCAAAGGGTGTTAAAACAATTCTAAGAAACTGATGGTAGACGATGGCGGACTGGAAATGGTCATAAGCCCGGGTTTTCTAATAAATAATACAGAGAAGAACACCATAGCTGAGAGCTGCGTTGCAAAAAACGCCTATTACCCTGTCTGTACTATATTTAGCCAAAAGTGCAAAACGTACAAATGAACAGTGCAGTCCTTAAAAAAATTACTCTATAGACCTACAAATACAAGGAGGGGGGAGGGGTCAAAAAACTAGAAATTAGTGTGACGTAATTAATGGATGAACCCTTACTTCCATCGGGCACATGCTTACTTCTGCGGAGTTTTCTAACAAAAAAATAAAATAAACCAGCATAGCATTACCAAGTAAATTTTTTCAATGGTTAACATCGTATGATTTTGTAATTATTTTCCTTCAAAATCAACGTCATTACTATATGAATATATTTATTTTATTTATTTATTTACGAAACAAACAGTCTTTTTAGTTATACATAATACTGGAAATTTTCTTAAAGCGAAGTAATATACTTAATATTTTAAAAAAAAACAGGTTCGCGCTGTCCCTCTCACTCGCTACGCTACGCTCCTGCTCCAACATCATCGCCAGTACCCGTCATTACATGTTTTTGTGTTAGTCCGAGTCACACATATTTTTGCCAAAATAGTGTTCCTCTAAATATCTGTGTGTGTGCGTTTCGTTGATGAAGTTAGGGTGAGTACTTTTGATATGTCTATTGTGCGCTAAATGATAATTATAGAATCAAAACATTGAACTGCCGACCGCCGCGCCGTGTCGCCGTACCCTCGAAGAAAAAAATTATCTTTTTTTCGGCACAGCAAGTCTAGTCTCGTTTGCAATACTTACATGGCTGGTAAACTCTCATTTGAAATTGTATTTTCATTAAGCGGAATAAACTCATTACCTAAGAAATCAACTAAAGCTTGTCCCAGAAATTTGACGTTTGTATTCGCACAGGTTGCACATCAGACTTCTGACCAAAAGGAAATATTTTCATTAAGGTGGTTCGATTTTCATAGAAAATTCAATCTGCTTTAATTAAGGCACTACACACTATTACTACACAAATATTTGCTCATTTATCTACTTTCGAATATTCGTTTGCGCTAAATTAATAGAAAAACTTTGTTTCATACAGAAATCATACATAAATCAACGTAATCTTTTCATCAATTTTACGTATGTGTGTGTCACAAATGTCGTGTACAAATAGCCTGGCCGACCTGGCAGGATTTGCAGTGCCGTCATGTTTAGTGCATTTTTTGTTGACAGTGTTGACACTGACACATAGGGTCATGTTTATTTTGACTTATCAATTTGTTTGTGTAAATTGAAAATGATAGCAACGTCTAAATCAAGTTACAAAAATCATCGGTATTCTGGTGCGCGAAAATCCAGGAAAATTCAGACTCAATTGAAGCGGAATTCATGATGGTGAAGTTTCGTAAGGTACAGTTTCACTCCTTCATTGTACATTGTAATTTTCTCGTGTCGATCTTGTTAGAAAATAATTCTCACTTCTTCCGTAATGGTACGAATAATAAGCAGTGAACAATACCTATATAATGTAATTATTACTGTTTTGGTTGCCGAATAGTCAATGTGTCACTAACTCTAGGTTTTTTTTAGGTATTGTGCAAAATGAAGAGGCATTCTTGGAAATAAAATGTTTTCCTTCATTAGCCAGAAAAAATCAGGACATCCTCACTGCAATAACATAGAAACTTTCCTGGGGTTGAAAATGATGGAATTTTGTATATGAATGAAAAACACAATTATTACTACCAGGTAAGTAAGTGATAACTTTATTAGAATCCATATTTTTGCATCATCTTTCTTCCTATAACATTAGAAATATTGTGCTATCATGATATTATTTTTCTTTCAGGTACAGGGACAACTACGGATATCAAATATGAAAAAATGTTATTTCATTTGTTGTGTGAATCCATCTACACCAACAAGACATCCACTGCTGGACATAGGCCTCCCCAGGGATCTCCACAACGACCGGTCTTGCAAGACCGGGCAAAATATCAAGAAATAAATAATATAAATAAACATGATAAATATCCCGTTTTCTACAATAGTTATAATTAGAAGGCCATGCAATGTTGTTACTCACTGTACTTGAATAAAAAAAAAATATATATAAAAATGTTTTAATTTTATTTTACAATTACTACTTTATTATTAGTACATTATTGTACAACGTTTTACAGTACATAATTATGGCCCTTTACATTTTCGACATATGCACGTATATGCACCATATGTACTAAAAAGTATTTTACAGTACATATCGCGCAACTTTCTCGCCCTAGTGCTTAAAGAGCACTTTTCGTGCATATTTCGAAAGTTTAAAGGGAGAATATAATATCACTGAAATATATTTCGGTTAAGTATATCGGAATCAAACAAGAATTCGAAGAAGAAAAGGTATAAGAAAGATAACACAAAAAGAACAAAAAAAGTACCCCTGTCGTACCAGTCTTGAACCCGAATCCTCTTGCACGTATTTCCACGAAAATACCGCAACGCCATTGCAGCATACTTACACTGCATGAAATTGTCTACTACAAGCATCACGGAAACACTGTTTGCATGTGTGAGTAATAGTAGGAAATAGCATGACAGAAACAATCTGTCGACATTAAAGGTGGTTTTTGCACAATGAAGTATTCAATGTTTATTATAATAGTTCAATATTTATGTAAAGAGTGCGCTAAACATACTTTTAAGTATACAGATACCAACACTATTCCACAAAAAAATAAAACCTGAAAATATGCGAAAGTGACGCCATCTAGCGGGGTTTAAGCTTTGGGTAACCTAGTCGAACCACCTTAAGGAGACTGTTATAATGTAAAAAGTACCTGTTTTCTTATTCTTTATAAAAATAAATCCCTTTCGTTTACATTTTCGAAGATATCACCATCACAGAAAAGACTACATCAAAAAATGTTGTACAAACACAAAATCGAGGCACTTTCATGAAAAACTAGCAGTGAAGTTAATCTATGTAGTTAGTAAGACCTGTTCAAAGGGTGATAAAATAATTCTAAGAAACTGATGGTAGACGATGGCGGACTGGAAATGGTCATAAGCCCGGGTTTTCTAATAAATAATACAGAGAAAAACATCATAGCTGAGAGCTGCGTTGCAAAAAACGCCTATTACCCTGTCTGTACTATATTTAGCCAAAAGTGCAAAACGTACAAATGAACAGTGCAGTCCTTAAAAAAATTACTCTATAGACCTACAAATACAAGAAGGGGGAGGGGTCAAAAAACTAGAAATTAGTGTGACGTAATTAATGGATGAACCCTTATTTCCATCGGGCACATGCTTACTTCTGCGGAGTTTTCTAACAAAAAAATAAAATAAACCAGCATAGCATTACCAAGTAAATTTTTTCAATGGTTAAAATCGTATGATTTTGTGATTATTTTCCTTAAAAATCAACGTCATTACTATATGAATATATTTATTTTATTTATTTATTTACGAAACAAACAGTCTTTTATAGTTATACATAACACTGGAAATTTTCCTAAAGCTTACAGTTTCCTTAATGAAAATAATTTAACATCATGCTTAATAAAGCTAGTTGTATATTATAGGAGTATACAACGTTTTTTAAAGAGAAAGTAGGAAATTTGAATTTATTTTGCTATGTATAACAGAAGCAATATCAGTACACTTAATGAAGAGTGAATCTTCCTTACAACGGGTGGGGCCCATTCACGACTTAATATATTTTTTTATTGTCCCGAAATGAATTTAACCGAAGCCCACTTCATCCTTAACTCCGAGGCTATAAATTATACTTATTACGTGTCCTGCCGACCCTTGTAAAATGTACCTAAATGCTTTAAGTTGTAATAATATTTAAGACACGGATTATAGGAACGTTTGAAAGTTTTGATTAAACTGCCAATTGGAATTTAAAAAAAAACGATAAACTGAATTTTAAACCCTCGACAAAATTATAATAGTGCCAAATAGTGAATTAAAATCGAAGAACCATCGCTGGAGTATGACGTAACCTTTATTGAATTCCGGAACCCTATTAGGTCAGGCCGTTTCAGAGATAAATGGATTCATTCATTCGCGTGCACAAACACAAACAAACAGCTTCTCACCCTAACCTCCTAAATCCCGAGTTCCTTTTAAAAGAACAAAATCAAATCGAATCTTGAACTATATTAAAATAAAAGAAGGTTCCAAATTCAAAACTGCAAATGTGACTGGGATTTAGGAGGCCAAATGCATGTACCTACCCTACTTACCTAACGTCTCCGTTCCGTCTGGGGCAATGAGGATATAATAAGATAGAGCGGTACTGTCATAGTAAATTTTGTAACCACTGTAAATTCACTGCCATCTATCGACATACTTTAAAACTAAAAATGAAGATTTAAAAAAATACGTTAAAATGTATAAATATGGATAAATTATTTTTTTATTTGCATCAATTATTTTTATATGATTTTGACCCATGTTCTTACACTGGTATGCGCTAAAATTATAAATAACAAACGAAACAGTCAACGCCCTCTATACGAGTGTAGGCCAAAACTAGTGGCGCCATCTGATCGAGAGTCAAATTTTCGTGATTTTCGAGGCATGTTTTTTCCTTAGACTGTATCCATCTATTACGGAGTTATATCTATCTTTGGTCTGGGGTAAAAATCGAATACAGCAAAAAAACTGTGACGTACCTAAGTATTTTATACGTATACGAGTATACTCGTAACATCCCGCAAATCAGTTATTTTTAAAACGTTAATGGTTGGCTTACACACGGAAGAAAATATCCACAAGTATTATTGCATTTTCATCTCCCTCTTTAGATTCTGCTATTTATTTATTAATTTTGTAGTCGACATCAGATATACCGCCTTAAAAAAGGGTCAGTAAAGATAGGCGAATTGTTTTATAACTGGGTCATCCTACAAATTTTAATTAAGTAGAGAGTTTTGTTAAGTTTAATAATTTGCCAGAAAAATAAGGTTAAAGAAAAATAATTACTCATGTAGTGTGTAAAAAAAAAGTTTAAAGAAAAATACGCTTTTTTATGCCACGTCGGAGGGTTATGGTCGGTACGGTATTAGTCTAGACAAAAAAATTCAAAATCGCTCTCCTTCTTGATGCGACTGGCGAATCATGTTACTTTTTGGCAACCGGATTTTTTAACCTAATTTGACCCCGCTGAATCCGAATTTGCCGGTTGCCCGATCTAAATCTTGACCGGAAGTGAGATATTCAAGATGGCGGCCATTATTGCCCTACATAGCGACCCTAATGAGTTCCTTGTATGGAGACCTATATTTTTTTGATTTATTTGTTTGATAATTTTTATTGCAAGGAATAACAGTTGAAATAACACGTACATTCTGACACTGAGTTCAAAATATACAGTCGTTTAAAGGTGGAAAAATATCATCGTCAGCGGCGCACCGCAATACGAATTCCCAGTTGTAAGGCCTCGTTATGTTACAAAACTCACTCGAAGGGCTTTAATTATCCTTTTTTTATATATTTATTTATTTAAATATTTATTCAATGGTTGAATCTTTTAGCACGCATTTAAAACCTTTAATCTATGTGCGCGGAGTAAGACTCTTTTCGTGAAAAAAAAAAGCGTCTAGTATGAGGAATATGAGAAGAGGTACGAATGTTTAATGAATTTATCGTTTTATTAAGCATTTAATCGGGATTATAATGTGTACACTGACACTTCAAAACCTAAAACCTTAAATATTGTCAAAAAAAGTCTCAAATTTTCATGTTTCACGCACGATTTAGTCCCCTAAACCAAAAATTGTATAGGTACAAATGTTAAGGACTTGAAAGTGAGTATGATTTTATTTTACCTATTTTATTTATTTTTAAACAAAGTCATTACTTTTACCTACGGGAATCAAATGCGTATTTTAAATAATCTAAAAATAGTTTGATTGTACTTAACACTTTAAACTTTCGCGTTTTGTACACAATTAATGTCATTAACGGGTCTAACGCGATTCAATTTCATTATTTTACCTTTTTTCCGACGTTTCAGTTAGGTGGCACTAGCTGTGGTCACGGAAGACTGACGTACCAGCAAAATGTCAACATCACTAAACTACCCGACATTAGTTTATATAAAATGTTTGGGGTAGACAAATTTATCTACCCGTTTCTGTTTCATGTAAAAAAAACCGGCCAAGTGCGAGTCGGACTCGAGTTCCAAGGGTTCCGTATTCCGTACATAACATAATTTAAACAATGTATTTTTTATGTGAAACGTGAGTGAAATGTCTTTTAAAAAACCCGTAGGGCCCGGATCAAAAACTAAGTAATTAAATCCGACTCACGCTTGACTGCATATTTCTAATAGGTAATCTATAGGTAAAGATCTATTTTGTGTATTTTTTTCAAAATTTTAGACCCAGTAGTTTCGGAGATAAAGGGGGAATGGTCATTTTTTGCCTATTTTCTTGAATAACTTCTAAACTGTTTGTCTTAAAATTGTTAAAAATAGTAGATTGTGTCACAAGGGAGCAAAATGACATATTTACGGCGAGGGCGTACAATTGAATCCTAAACGAAGCGAAGGATTCTATAATAGAATCCTGAGCGTAGCGAGGGATTCTAACATAGAATCCTGAGCGTAGTGAGGGATTCAAGTGTTAACGCCCAAGGTGAAAATAATTTTGCTACCATGTGACATACTGCTTTTCACATCACCTATGAGGAAATTACATACTAACATTAGGTTTCAAAACATTATTATTTTAAGCAAAGATCGATACGGACAAAGATCTTCCTAAATATACATCTTATCCTATGTCACTCTTTGCTGACGACATAGCTATTATTATACCAGACGAAGACAAAACAAACTCTTATGAGGATAAAATAAATGACACCATAACATCAATTGATACGTGGTTAAGTAAAAATAATTTAAAAACCAACGTCTCAAAAACTTGTTATATTCAATTTCATAATTACAAAGCAAATAAATTGGACCTCAAGATATTATGTCAATGCGAAGAAATACAACGTGTTGACGAAACAAAGTTTCTGGGCATTACATTAGATGAACACTGTTCTTGGAAAGCGCACATAACAGTTATATGTAATAAACTGGAAAAATTTGTATTTGCTTTGAAACAAATGAGGTCAGTCGCGGGAGAAAAGACCGCACTGCTCGCATATCATGGTTATGTAACATCGGTCTTAAAATATGGCATCCTAATATGGGGCAATTCAACAGATTCTTCCAAAGCTTTTATTATACAAAAAAAATGTGTAAGAGCAGTTTGTGGCTACGGACCTAGGGACTCCTGTAAACCTTTATTCCAAAAACTAGACTTGCTTACACTAACTGGCCTGTATATTTTAGAATTAGCATGTTATGTTCGAAAAGAGTTCTCATCGTATGCAACAGTAAAATGCAATCAACGACTTAGACAAAGAGACGAGAACAAATTACTAATGCCAACATGCTCAACCGCTTTATTTAGAAATAACTGTTACGGCATGAGCATCACGGTATATAATAAGATACCAGAAGAACTGCGGAAATTGAAAGACCCATTATTTATGACAAAATTGAAGAAATGGCTAGTAAATAAATGTTTTTACACAATCAAAGAATTTCTGGACGAATAATGTTAATAAATAAATAAATGACCATAAATATTAAATTTGAAAATTATATGAAATATGTGTAGTTTTGTAAGACAATTATAATACCTAAAAATAATGAATGTATATTCAATTTAAACAATAGCTACAATGGAAAATCAATGTCATGTAAATAGTTTATTGTTAATGTAAATAATGTATATAGCTTAATTTTAAGATCAATATTTGCATGCTGCCATTGGCTAAACATGTGATACTGCTTATAATGATTATGTGAACTTAAAATTACCATGTTTAAGCAAATAAATAATTATCTTATCTTATCTTATCTTATCTAAAGTGCCAAAAATATGTGTACACGACCTTAGTATAGGTACATACTTCTGGCACTTTGTCCGTATCGATATTTTCAGACGTGACTGTAGTGACAAATTAAAAGTACCTACAGCTCATAATTATGTACCTAATATCTTTTTAAAAACAGCAGCAAACAACTAAAATGATACAATGAAAATCAAGTACATTATTTTTGTAGATTTTTCTGATAACAAATTAGCTCTTACCCCTTTGAACCAAATCTTCGGAAGAACACTATGAAGACTGATATCACTTATATTATTATATTATTATTAGCAGGGAAGAAAAGTTCCCTTTTCGAATAGGTGATGTGAAAAATATATTTTTCAAATCACCTATTCGAAAAGGGAACTTTTCTTCCCTGCTAGGAGGGATCAAAGTGGCACTTTTCTGTTCAAGGACATTTTGTTGCCAGTATGATATATTGACACAAAGACATATGAAATTAGTATGCATATAATCGATTACAATTTCTTTATAATCGATTACGTGCATACAATTTTCTAACTTAAATAATATTTTGTTGTAATTGTAAACAATAAATGTAATTAGCGTATTTAAAATTAATTAATAGCATATTTTAATTAAGTAAATAAATTAATTAGCGTAATATTTACAAAGAAACGTAAAGAACATTAGTTTAATAATTTAATTTTTATTTTGACATTTTAGGTCTCCTTAAACGCAACCATACTTGTCTATGCAATTTAAAAAGTTTATTTTAAAAAGTTTTGTACAAATATTTCACAAAGCATAATTATGCGGTTCTGTATTGTGTATAAATTTGTAAATACTTAGTTTAAATCAATAACTTTATAATAATAAATATGTGATATCAGTCTTCATAGTGTTCTTCCGAAGATTTGGTTCAAAAGGGTGCTTAAGAGCTAATTTGTTACCAGAAAAATCTACAAAAATAATGCACTTGATTTTCATTGTATCATTTTAGGTGTTTGCTGCTGTCTTTGAAAAGATATTAGGTACATAATTATGAGCTGTAGGTACTTTTAATTTGTCAGTACAGTCACGTCTGAAAATATCGATACGGACAAAGTGTCAGAAGTATGTACCTACCTATACTAAGGTCGTGTATACATATTTTTGGCACTTTGTCCGTATCGATCTTTGCTTAAAATAATAATGTTTTGAAACCTAATATATGTATGTAATTTCCTCATAGGTGATGTGAAAAGCAGTATGTGTCACATGGTAGCAAAATTATTTTCACCTTGGGCGTTAACACTTGAATCCCTCACTACGCTCAGGATATGGCACTTCCGACTTAAGCATAAGAATTTTATCGATACGGTTTAGTCAATTATAAAAATTTTGAAAATAGAACTTCATACATTTCGATAAAATATTTCTTGTTTAAGGAGACTCGATTCAATGCAAATTAGCCTACTTAAACACGCTGCTGCATCGCATCTGCTTTATGATTGGTTGGCCAACAAAAACATTTATATTTTATGTTGTAGTAGAAACAATTGCTTCATAAGTCAGAAACGCGCATGTAACACCCTTCATATAGCAACATCCATACCCTACGAAAACCGCTTAGCGTTGCTTGTTAGTCTCCATAGGCTACGGTGGCCAAAATCGAGAAAAAAACTGTCTTAAAACTGAATTTAGCGCGGAGCAGGTACCAGGGCCTCACGAGTTACGAGGAGGTGTCGTTGACCAACCCGCCGGAGGCGCCGGGCCCGGCGGCCGCGGCTGGGGCGCGCACGAGTATGCAGGTATCGCGGGCCGCGGCAGCTCGCGTATCTTAGCTGTATACTTTTGGTTTGTTTACCTATATGATTCTACTAGTTGAAAGTATTATTTTTGTGTCTCGTAGAAAAAGTATTGTATACAATAGTGATATAATCAAGCTTTTCAATCTCGTACCTTAACTTAAGCAACTCAGCAAGCTTCGTTGCTTAAACACGGTACTCGGCTGAAAAGCTCTCTATTATATCACGATTGTATAAAATACTATTGAGATTCTCACAATGAGCTCTTTCATTTGATATGTAACACGATATAGTTTGAAAAACTTTATTTTTTAATTTTCACATTTACCCCCCAAAAGTGGCTCCCGTGTTTAAAATTCATTTGTTTGCGTTACATGACGTAAAGTCTTTGGGTCACAAACTTACATATGTATACCAAATTTCAACTTAATAGGTCCAGTAGTTTCGGAGAAAATAGGCTGTGACAGACGGACAGACAGACAGACAGACGCACGAGTGATCCTATAAGGGTTCCGTTTTTTCCTTTTGAGGTACGGAACCCTAAAAAGTAACATGTAGTTTAAGAATGATTGCATATCAAAGTTCCTTAGTTTTGTTTCTGACACACTCACTCACGATGATCATAATTCTAAGGTACTTCTAGCAGACCTACAAGCTCCAAATTTGAAACGTAATTAGTTTTTAGCATATTAAGCCAATAAAAACTTAAAAATACTGCAATATCAGTCACGTTTTAGAGATTTAATAACTGCACAAGTAAGTTTGTAATCCTATATAAACATATGCGATAACAAAGTTATGTTTGCAGTTCCTACAATTTGTAGGTTATGTATAGGTACACGATGTGAGTATGAATGAAGATGTGTACAATTATGATATGTATGTGTATACATAGTTACTATTAGTACGGTATGGGTATGAGTACACGAAAATAAGGACTGCCTACGAAAAGAGATGAGATCCCATCAAAAACATTACATGTACCAAGTCGGTTATTTTAGTCAGTGCCAGGGGGTGTTAAAACCGTAACAATATTAGATACCTTTATTTTTTTTAATACTTATAATGACTTGGCAATCGCTCAGCTACATAATGACATAAGGATAATTAGTCAACTATTTAAAATAATCCTAATTGAACATAGCGCTTTGACATGCAGTTTGAGCAATACCTGCAATACACACATACGATTACAAATAAAGCATTGTTATTAGGATTCAAGTTATTTTTGTTAAAAAAAGCTTGGCCTGAAAGTTCAATGGCATGGAATGAAAAAAATTCAATTGTCACCCTACCCCTCCCGTTTAAAAAAAACACTATGATTTGCTTGCAAAGTAACTGAAAATACATTAAATATGAATACTATGTATGCGGTCAATACGGATAAATGTGGCCTACATACCGGGGTCTGTTTACACATTGATAAGTGTTTAGTGTAATAAACACTAATCATTGTGTAAATAGGCCCCCAATGTGATGGCAAGTCACACTTACCTTATGTGATTTCCAAGATATTGTCGCAACAGTAGTAAGAGAAGTGTAATACTAGTTACCTACTAAATAAATGCTCATGTGCGTAAACGTTAGGCGAAACTATATTTCATTACAGACAATGTAAAGAGCCGCTCAATAGAACGAGCATGATTGTTCGTATATGTGGCGCCCAACGCGCGCCCTCTTTGACACGTGGGTTGTACAATGGATTGAAAGGTGTCAAGTGCTATCGGGGCAATGAAATAAATGGTACCAAAAGATGTTGAATGTTTAACGTTGATTGACAACTACACAACTATTTTTGCTAGCCTAGGGTTGTCTCAGAAACAAGAGATTGCTCGTAGCGATGAAAAGCCTCTATCCTTTTCATACATTAATAACTATTTCCTTTCATTAGGGTGTGAAATCACTTGACAAACCCTCCCCACACACTTGTCTATA
Source organism: Cydia strobilella (assembly GCF_947568885.1). Classification (NCBI taxonomy): domain Eukaryota; kingdom Metazoa; phylum Arthropoda; class Insecta; order Lepidoptera; family Tortricidae; genus Cydia; species Cydia strobilella. Next base: position 15,696,305 of record NC_086042.1, on the reverse strand, counting down.
TATTCTACATAATTACTAGCCTTGGGTAGTTTAAATTATTATCTCTCACGCCACTGTTCGGAAATGTGGCAATAGATGGTCTAAAACCAAGCTGGAAAGTATAGGCAATAGCTGTAGTACCTGAACCACCATTACTACAATGTTTCATTGTTATCACCATCTGTCATTGGTGATGTCGGGGATTGTCGCGCGCCTTTGAGCTGATCGACCACTCATTGCTTCTCTCGAAATTAGCGCGCTACGGCTTTGAGGGCAACTTTCTCAACACGATCGCCTCATTTCTGAGCAATCGACAGCAAAGCACTACCGTCCTTGGCGTGAAGTCGAACCATGAACCCATAGGGGCCTGCGCGGTACCTCAAGGATCGATGATGGGCAATAACCTTTTCTTGGTACTAGATAACGATATTATGACGGCGTGCCCTGAGCCTGAATATATTATGTTCGCAGATGACACGTGCATAATAGTTAACGCAGATAATTTCAACAACTTAAAAATTAAAGCGAATAAAGTAATTCATAACATTTCCAAGTGGTTCTCGTCTAACGGCATGCTTCTTAATATTGAAAAAACTAATATTATGCATTTTCAACTTCGTAACACTGGTATATGTCCACTAGAAATAGTTGTAAACAATATAATAAAACTCCCACAGGTCGAGCAGGCAAAATATCTTGGTTTTACTATAGACTCGGGACTAACCTGGACCCCCCATATAGATGCGGTCTCTGATAGGTTAGCGTCGGCGTGCTTCGCCCTTTCTAGATTCGATGGGGCGAATAACGCCTCAAAACCTCAGAATAGCGTACTATGTGGTACTATGGGTATTTCCACTCAATTTTAACTCAAGGTGTAGAACTATGGGCCACTGCAGCTGAATGCAGTAGACTATTCAGATTACAAAAACGTGCCCTTAGGATAATTTCAAATAAACCCTAAGATTATCCAGCGCAGTCATTGTTTAAAGAACACAAAATACTTACGCTACCATGTGTTTACATACTAACAGCCTGTAAATATGTAAGGTCAAATCTGGGGTTATATACAACTCGCGGGCAAATCCATGGCCGCAACACGCGCGGCGAGCACCTCCTGCTGGTCCCGCGCTGCCGACTGGCCAAGGCTCGGAAGTCACTCGGTGTCATGGGTGTAAGGATTTATAACACCCTTCCGAAAGAGGTCATTGACACAGCTAGTGAGGCAATATTTGTAAGCAAACTTAAGAAAATGCTAAGGTCAACTCGGCGAAGACCGTCTGACGGCGAAGGCCGTCTAGCAAGAATTACAGCAAATTCTGCACAGCTACGAGGATGGCAACACAATTTACGTAATGGTAAAACGATTCTAGTTCATACTAATTTACACAGATGGCGCTACCTCTAGCATGAAGAGATAAACCGGCCTTTCAAGTTTAGTCAGGTTCGTAACTCGTATTGGGAGTACAACACGTTGTCGGAAAAAAATCTTTTAAGTGATTAAACTGAAGTGTTTTTAAGATCGATGCTGGTAAGTCTATTCTTTATTAATGTATTTATATGAATATTATATTACAATAACGTTAAGCTAGGTATTTCACGAAGATATTTCTGGTGGAAATAAACTAACCTCAAAATGTAGTAGTGGCGAAGTCCGTCAAAAGTTTGGAGGCTGCCAACTTTTTCTGTACCTTATACCTTCCACCACTCTTCTCTTTCCGAACAAACTATATAATATTTGTTACTTTTTGTGGTATTCTTGGCCTCAATTTTTAATAATATACTTAATACTCGTATTATATTTTACTTAAGAATATATTGAATATACCTGCGTGTTTTCTACCCCTGCATGGCGATGTATGCCGGTCTTACCCGACAAACGAAACTTTGCATGAAATTAGCCATAATAAACTTCTTGAGATATTAGAGTCTACATTCAGTTGTTATTGTAGTTCGCACTCGTACAAAAATCTATAATTACGTAGGTTGCCTATGTGTAGAGGTAAATTCGCCATTAGACGATCTTATCCGACATTGGCGCTGAGTTCGTCCATAGTTTTTTTATATTCAGAACTGCTGATGTCCCAAACTGATGTAATTTTAAAAATAAATTAAAACAATGTAAAATTAAAAATTGTATCTAGCAATTTAATATTGTGACAATTAACTATATTATGTATTATTGTGATAATGATGTGTATGCTGTGACGTGTAAAATTATTCATAATTTTATCAATAAATATCTCATTCTCTCATTCTCATTCTCATGGTTCAGGTGCTACAGCAATGAGTATGAGTAATGTATTTTATTTTAGCAATAAAGATCTGTATATCTGTATCATACAAAACATAAAAAGTAGGTATATTTTACTTATTGACTTTTTTGCCAGTAATAACCCTTGTTAGTATAAAACCCTCTTGCGACGTACTTTGGATGATGGAATGACGGATTGGAATGATGCGCTCCACTCACTATCAATTTTATCTCATACAGTAATATAATCGAACCACTTTAATAACTTCATTATTTTCCGTCATTGCTTCTGTTATTCGTCATTCCATTATTCCAATCATGAAACTGTTAATTGTGCGAATCAATATAGTATCTTTACTAATACTGAAGCAAAATATTAAATTAACTTTTTTACTTAACGCCATTCCATCATTCCAATCACTACAGTGTAATTAATCTTGACTACTAGTGGTAGTGCCTGGTCCGTGCTATACTTAAAAGAAAAAAGATGGGCAAGTTGACGGAGAATAATTGTATTTCTCTGAGGAAAAACGAACAGTTACATTTTTCAACAAGCAAAACGTTTTTAAAAACTGTTACCCTACAACTACGTTATTTTATTGTGCAAAACCTTTTCCTCAAAAAAATAATAATTCGATACTTCATATACCTACCATAATCGGCTCAGTAGTTTTAAAGCTACAGTGGAACACACAACACACGACACAAATATACCCACATACATACCCACCAGAGGCGGAGTGTCAAATTTACGGTTGGAAATTTAGACTTATTTGTAGCACTTTTTATTCGAGACTTGTACGAGTAGGAAAGACGATTTCAGGAGGCCACTGTGTGAGTGTGATTTTTAGTAGGATTAAGCAGGTAAAATATATGACAGTGGTTAATGTTTGATAAATTTTGAAATTGCTACAGGTAAGAAAATGAAATTTGACAATTTGTTGCAATGATTTGCTATTATGGAGCTTTCATATCGTTTAGATATATGTACCCTATTTTCACAATAACACCGCAAGACAGAAGAAAATTTAGCTGTTTCGCTTCCGTAGTTCATGGCGTCAGTGTGCAAACAAGGTCATATACCTACTTATGGTATTTTGTTCATTAAATATATACTGCAAGTTGAATCCATGTCCATACTAATATTATAAATGCGAAAGTGTGTGTCTGTCTGTCTGTCTGTTACCTCTTCACGTATTAAATCGCTGAACCGGTTTAGTGTATAAAACTGGGATAAAAAAAAACTACCCTATATCCCGGAATTTCGATTTAATTTTAATTAATCAAATTCTAAATTTAAATGACGTTAATAGTCCGCGAGGCGGTGCCTGCCACTTCAAGAGTTGTATTCAAAAGCTTTTTTATCTCATTAAAAAAAAAAGGCTTCGTCTAATCTTGCATCAGGAAAAACAATGTTGGACAGTCGAGAAATAATTGAGAAGTTTTTTCTGTTATAACGTTTTACATTGCATATCATTTAGCAACTAAATTTCTGTGAGCAAAGAAACGTAAGATCACGTTTGTTGTGATACCCTAAAACGATAAAGTTGTCGACATTCTTCGGCGTGATTCTGCAATATCGCTTTTAGCGCTTTAAAGCGATTTCATATAAAACGTGACTGAAGCTTCTGAGAGCGAACACTAGCAATAAGGCTTGGGATTTGAAAAATGGCGCATTATTAAGGCAGTGAACTTGTACTGATTCAAAGCATATATTTGTGTATGTGTATACTCTACTGGTATTTAATGAATATCTTACTTCGCTTGTGCAGGTAATTTTTAATTTAAACTTCGTTATTATAAGCAAAGATAGATATAACTCCGTAATAGATGGATACAGTCTAAGGAAAAAACGTGCCTCGAAAATCAAGAAAATTTTATTCTCTATCAGAGGGCGCTACTAGCTTTGGCCTACTGTCGTATAGATGGCGTTGACGGTTTCGTTTGTTATTAACAATTTTAACGCATATCAGTGAAAGAACATGGGTCAAAATCATAAAAATAATTAATGCAAATAATTTTTTTTTCGTTCTTTAACGTTTTTTTCTTAGACTGTATCCATCTATTACGGAGTTATATCTATCTTTGGTCCTACATAAACACTAAGGGCCACCCTACACTAGCGTCTCCCGAGCGTCGGCGTCTAGTCAACTCTATGGCTGCTGCTCGACGCAACGTTGGCGCAACTGCGCAGCGGCCCCATTTTCCATAGCGCTGACTATACGCCGACGCTCCAAAGACGCTAGTGTGGGGTGGCCCTAAGACGGAAGAAGGTAAAACGTTACAGATTGATTTAGGAACTGTTGGAAAAGAAACTTTCCCGATGGAATTACCTCGTGAATATCTTTACGAAATCGATTTACTGGAGCTTCGGAAAAGTAAGATTGACGGTTTTATGACTGGCGATCTTGTTGGGATGTTGGGAGTAGTTTATTTCAGTTACCATGTTTCATGCGATGCCACTATCCTATCCTTGATACCTAACTATGATATGTTGCATTAAAAAGTACAGGGTACAGGGTCTTGCGACAGATTTCCGATTTCAAAATTTAATTAAAAAAAAAAACTAAAACATAAAAAACTATTATTAAAACTATTTATTTTTATGAAAAGAAATGTAAAATGTCGACCTTCGCTGTGTACGCACTCCTCCAACCTTTTCCGCATATTCTGAAATTACTTAATGTAAAACTAACGCCTTGCGGTACTATAGTGAAGAGTCTTCGGTACGATACTCCTAAATAGCATATATCCTGCTCTGCTGGCCAGCGATCCATTGTCACTAATCAATCCGCAATACTCACGAAACTAAAACATCCTCCCCGGGTCTCCCTGGCATTCCGCGTTTGAAATCGGAAATCTGCCGCTAGACACCCTCATTTAAATTGTCTACTCTGTAATTTATTTATTTTAATTAACCGTAATTTGAATCCATGTTTGTATTCTTTTATTTAAAAAAAAGGAAAATCTAATCAAAGTAATAATTAATGAGTTGGGATAATGTTTACTGTGATTTAACTTACAATATTCTCCTAAACAACTGTACAGGTCCAGACCGCGCGAGGCTTTTGGCGGTCTGAGCCCGGAAAGCTGATTACTGGCTACATGCCCATCCTTCGCCTAATACTGGTACTTTCTTGGATCCGACCTCCCTTAGACTGGCGACTGGTTTGAGATTCGGGGTTTCGGTGTGTACGCCACATATATGCTCTTGTGGCACGGACGTGGACCGACTGGGACACCATGGATTATCTTGTCAAAAAAGTCTTCTTCTTCTTCCTTTCCTTATCCCACCTACGTGGGGTCGGGTCTCCTTGTCACTTTGCGCCAGAGTAGTCGGTTCTGGGTTGTCTCTTCTGCTATGTTCAAGTTCTCTAGGTCGGTTGACATAATCCGTCGATCTCTTGCCTCCATCAATGTACACGCTCTTCTTGAGCCGACTGGCATTATCAGGGATGATGGCAAGAGGCCCGATGGGATGTCCTTGGTTCCTTGGAGCTTGGGACGGATGTTGGTGTGGGATGCCACCTGCGTAGACACACTGGCACCGTCCCACCTCCAACGGACTAATGCAAAAGCGGGCGGAGCGGCGGAAAGCACCGAAATTTTAAAACGTAATAAATATAAGAGCCTCGGAAGAGAGTATCATTTCGTTCCATTTGGAGTTGAAACTCTAGGTCAATGGGGTCCCAGCGCGCACAAGTTGTTTGCAGAAATCGCGAAGCGTCTGGTTGACGTAACTAGTGACCGAAGAGCTGGCGGCTTCCTCGCACAACGTATCAGCATTGCGATACAGCGAGAAAATGCCGCCAGCATCCTTGGTACAATGCCTCAAGGGGCTATTTTAGATTTAAGCTAGTTATTAATTTCGTTTACGTAGTACCACTGTATATATCTTGTATGTAAATAAAGTTTTTCTTTAAAAAAAAATGACTAAGGCAGATCTGGAACCATAGATTTAGTATATTTCTATAGATACGGCCTACCGCGTGCGCCCGTAAGGGATAGACATACGAGGGTTGATCCGTATGCACCACCCCTAACCCTCTTACAATGAAACTACATTCAAGATTTATTTTTTATTTTTCTACATAGTCTCTCTCAACACTAATACACTTATTCCATCGGTGCTCCAGCATTTCAATAGCCTCCTGAAAAAAAAAATGTCCGACCTCTGAAAACCACTCCTTCACAACAGATATCACCTCTTGATTATCCAAAAAAAATTTTCCACGTAAAAATTCCTTTAATTTTGGGAATAGCCTGTAGCCGCTGGGGGCCAAGTCAGGCGAATACGGTGGGTGCTCCACCAATTCAAAGCCTGCTTGGTGTATGGCAGCCTTTAGCGACACAGGACGTATGGACGGTAGCATTGCCTTGGTGGAAGAGTACGCCACTTGTCAACCTGCCCCGGCGTTTCTCTTTAATAGCCTCTCGCAATTTTAGAATTAAGTTTGCATAATAGGCCCCTGTAATAGTCTCTCCCTTTTTCAAATAGTCAGCCAGGATTATTCCTTGAGCATCCCAGAATACAGACAGCATAACCTTTCCTGCAGACGATGTCACTTTAAATTTACGTGGTGGCGGAGAACCACTGTGTTTCCACTGCTTACTTTGAATTTTAGTTTCGGGATCATAGTGATGTACCCAAGACTCGTCCATGATTACGTATCTATGGAGAAAATTATCTTTATTATCTTGGTACATATCCAACAGACGCTGGCAAATCAATACTCTATGTCTTTTCTGATCAATGGTCAACATTCGTGGCACCCACCTTGCACTGATCTTGGTGATACCTAATTCTTTAGTAAGTATCTGTTGCACTGCATGATATGACAAGCCAGTCTCTTCAACAATTTGCCTGATACGTATTCGCCGGTTTTGTAACACCATATCGTGAACTTTATTAATGTTTTCGTCTGGAGTGACCGTTACAGGTGGTCCACCGCCATGTTGGTTTTCACAACTTGATCTTCCGCACTTAAACTCTCGACACCAACGTTTCACTATGTAATAGGATACTGCACACTCCCCTACAGTTACCACAATATCTTGATGGATTTGAGTTGATGTAAAATATTTTTTTTGTAGATATTTTATTACCGCCCTCTGCTCAACAAAATCAATTTTCATACAAAAAAACCACGACTCAACAACTACAGTAAGCTGTAGCTCAATAATAGTTCGACATTTAAAAATGTTTTTTTTTTTTAATAATCTCTAAATGTCTATAAACCTACAGCAAAAAGGTTTTAATAACCAAGTGACAGCAAAGAGGTCAGGGGTGGTGCATACGGATCAACCCTCGTAGATGACGTCATAAACGTGGGGATACCATATTGGTAAAAATTACCCCAATATTTGATATCACGTTGGGGCGATTACCCTGGAGGCAAAGTTAACTTGTTTGACGGTATTAAAAAATGGTTAAATAAAATGTCAATGGGCCGTTCTTTTTAGGCGTATGAACAATGAAATACCTCCTATAATTCGCGCAGGTGGTACAAAACTAAACATGTTTAGTAAATAAAACGTAAAATAAAATGTATTATGGGTTTTAATTTAAGGAAATCACAAATCGCAATCACATTATAACACATTTTTTTTTTTGGAATTAGAAGTACGAAAAAGCTTCGAGGTCAAAATTACCCATAAAATTATGATATTTTCATGTGGTATCCCTAACATGATTGTTATGCAGCTAAATTAAGAAGAAGTTTAAAAATGGCTGACCTCAGACTCCTATCTACCTACGTAATTTGGGCGGATAATTTTACAAATAATGTTTTGTTAATTTGCGTAAATAATTGTGATATTTTTATTGAAATCGTTTGATTCTACATTGCTTTGAGTGTAACGTAATTTTAGTCATTTAGTCATTTATTCAATATTGCATTGTCATGTACATAATAAGGTGTTACATTTTATATACCCAGTTCATGACACCCTGTAAGGGCACACAATAGTACAGTTTTTCTATTCTATTAATTCTAATCTACATATTGTAATTGAGGTAACATAATAAAAAATAACATATTAGCGTATCAGTGGTTTAGTAACCTATTAGTTAGTCTCATAAATTAATTTAGTAGCTTCAACAATAGCGACGTCAACAATGCACCGATATAATAATGTCTGATTGAGTTAACTTGTCAAATTATTATAATTATTATTTATTTAATGAATGTCAATTAATATTAAAGTGATGGCAGCAATATGTCAAGTTAACAGTCTTACACCAATTCGATGTCGTATTTATCTAACGTCTTCCAGGAATGATTCGACTGTGTAATAACAATTTTCTATTAATAGGCTTTTCAGTTTAGAGTTAAAAGTTTTCTCATTTAGTTCGTATTTGATAGCATTAGGGACTTTATTAAAAATTTGGATACATTTATACTGTGGTCCATTCTTATACATAGCTAAGTTAGGTCTAGGTAGTAGCAGCTTATTTCTATATTGACTTCTAGTTTTACACGTATCGACTTTTAATGGAAATAATTCTGTGTGTTGTCTGACAAATTGTACAGCCTCCATTATGTATATTGAGGGCAACGTTAACAGTTTAAACCGTATAAAGTGAGGGCGGCAGCTGTTAGGAATGTGTACGTTCGCTAAGATTCGTATACACTTTTTCTGTAGGATGAATATATCTTTGGCGTCTGTGCTATCTCCCCAGAGAAGTACGCCGTATCGGAGGCCAGAATAGATATAAGCAAAATATACTGATAAAGCCGACTCAAAATCCGTATTCGCTTTTAATATACCAAGAGCGTAGATAAATTTGATTATTCTTGTTTTGAGACTTTGGATATGCTCTTTCCAGTTTAGCCCTGAATCTATAGTTATACCCAACAGTTTGAAATCATTTACCTCTTATATTGTATTGTTATTTATTTGTAGTTGCAATTCTAATGGTTTCTTCTGTGTCGGTTTGAATTGGATAATTTTTGTTTTCTGTAGGTTTATATCTAAATTATGCTCGGCAAGACATTTTTTGACAGTGTGTAAAAGGGTCGATAGTTTTAGGTTAGCTTCGGTACTGTCCGTAGCGCTAAACAGCAGAGACGTCGTCTGCAAACATGACACATTTTGTATTTTCATCTAAAATTTTGGGCAGATCGTTGATATACGCTAAGAATAGGGTACAGGCCAAAATACTTCCTTGAGGGAGGGAGCATTTACGATGTTATTCTCACATATTGCGTTAAGAGGAAGGTGTAAAATACCGTACTTACGTGTGAAAGGTTATGATCTTATATTTTTGCTCAGAGCGGCTATTACAGCCGATTACAGAACAATTCACCATTATTTTATCAAAGTTCAAGCATTCAAAACGCTAACATCACTATATTTCATAAGAGAAAGCACAATTTCATACAAAACAACAATAATTAAACAAGCAACGAACAAACATGACATGTCACGTACTTATTTGTTTGCCACAATATAATTGCGCGTGCAATATGTATTTGTGCAACAAGAGAGGAAAGTTGGTTTTTCTTGCGAGGGACTCAAAAACACGAGATGACTTTGCTCTCGTGTTGCACACATAATTTTTCACCTCAGTAGTGAGAACATATTAAAGGTTAAAATGTATTTCGAATTACACAGAATAAACAGAAAAAAAAAAGTATTATAATATGTACGATACGATACGATACGGTACGGTACGGTACGGTCCGGTCCGGTCCGGTACTGTACCGTACCGTACCGTACCGTACCATACCATAAAAAAAATGTAATAAAAGTATGAAGTTCATGGCCTTCACTAAATTAAAAAGCTACATTGTTTCACTCCCTGGAGTGAGGAAAGTCGCACTATCCTCACTCCAGGGAGTGACGAAAGTAGGCTTGTTCGAGCTGCTGAGGTGAAAAATATAATTATCGTATCCCAAAGGTGAACAATAAACTTATGGATAAAAGTGCCTACATTGCAGCAATAAAAGTTTTTAACAAGTTGCCTGTTGAAATAAAGTCAGTCGGATGCAAACAATTTAAAACCATTCTAAAAAAATGGCTTATTAGTAGAGTGTTCTACAGCATGAAAGAATTTGACGATTATGACAATAGTGCATGCATGTATTAATTTTGTTATTTAGTTATAGGTTAGTCTTAAGTATATTGTACGTCCGTGATGGACAAACTGTTGCTTCCTAAATGTATTATTGCCAACATCTCTGTACACAGTTATTCAATAAATATTATCTTATCTTATCTCACAACCTCGGTTGCGGCAGCAGTGGAAAAGTGAAACTATGACAAGGACAAACAATAACAGCGCTTTCTCTGCTACTCCTACTGAAAGATACATAAGACTATCCCGTTCGGTCATTTTCCCCCACCCCTCATGACCGATCCAGTTATACTAGATTAATGTCTGGAACAAAGAAATACACAGCATTTTTCGCCTCAACATCGAGATTGTTTTTCAAGTTGTGACGTTCTCAGGCTAAAGGTATCACATTGTCGCTTATGGATTCCGAGATATCAATGATTTTATAAATCAAGTCGAAATTGACGAAATTTTGTTTTTATTACGAGCCTATTGTGTCCCACTGCTGGGCAAAGGCCTCCCCCCTCTTCTTCCGCTCCTCCCGGTTTTGAGCTACATCTGGCCAGTCGCTCAAAAAGGAGTCCAAGTTATCCCGCCATCGCCGACGAGGTCTGCCGGATCCCCGGTTTGACTCATGGGGCACCCACTCTGTGGTTATTTTGGCCCACAAGTCATTCGGCATGCGGCAGACATGACCAGCCCAGTCCCACTTTAACTTGTCCGCTTTCCGAGCTACATCTATTATTTGGGTTTTAGAGCGCAGCGTGGTGTTCCGGATGCGATCCCCGAGTTTCACACCTAATATGCTGCGCTCCATACCTCTCTGACAAACCCCGAGTTTGGACTTCTGAGCTTCCGTCAAAGACCAAGTCTGAGCACCGTAGGTGAGGACTGGAAGTATGCACATGTCCATGAGCCTACGTTTGAGTGATAGAGGTAGGTCTCCCTTCATGAGGTGTTTCATGGACCAATAGCTCTTCCAGGCGTTCTCGGTCCGTCTGTCGACCTCTTTTTCTTGTCGCGCCTGGAAAGAGACTATTTGGCCCAAATAAAGGTATTCATGGACATATGCAATGTGTTCTCCGTTTACCTCAATCCTACGTTTTGTGCTGTTAGTCATGACTTTGGTCTTTGACATATTCATCTTCAGTCCAACCTCGAGGCTTGCGTAGCTAAGGTCTTCTAGCATATGATGTAGCTCGGATGCCGTTGAGGAAAAAAGGACAATGTCATCGGCGAAGCGAAGGTTGGTTAACCTTTTCTCTCCGACAACCAACCCCTTGTCTCCCCAACGCGGCGCAAGCTTCTGGAAGACATGTTCTAATGTGCTGGTGAAAAGTTTCGGCGATAGCGGATCTCCTTGTTTTACTCCCCTTTGCACTTCGAAGGACGGGCCAGAAGATTGTAGTTTTATGGCGGCTGTACTATGTTTGTATACGGTGCTTAGAAGTTTGATGTAACTAGGGGATATTTCTTGGTGACTTAGAGCTGTGAAGATGGCATGGTGTGATATGCTGTCAAATGCTTTTGAATAGTCTACGAAGGCTAAGTAGAGGGGGAGATTATGTTCGTGGCATTTTTCGATAACTTGGTTTAACGTGTGTAGGTGGTCGGTGGTAGACAGGCCGGGGCGGAATCCCGCTTGTTCGGGTGGTTGGTGCAGATCAAGTTGACCCGAAATGCGGTTTTCTATTATTTTTATAAATATTTTATAAAGATGGGATATAAGGCTAATAGGGCGATAGTTGCCTATATCAGCCTTGTCGCCCTTCTTATGCAACAGGATTATGTTCGAATGGCACATATTTTTAGGAAAAGATTGAGTTGCTATAATTTTATTAAATAATTTACAAATGTGAGGAATTAATGATGGCTCCCCAACTCGCAACGCTTCAGTTGTGACGCCATCCTCACCCGCGCTTCTGCTGTATTTCTTTTTCCGAAGCGCTAAGTATACCTCATGCTCTGTGATTGGTGGGATGGCGCTGAAACTATCGTCTTCGATTGGTAAATCTTGAGTTCGGAGGGGGTCCGAGTAGAGAGCCTTATAATATTCTGTAGCTATATTCAAAATTGTATTCCTGTCTCCCTGTTTTGTTCCTCTGCTGTCCCTTAAGCTAGTTATCCAGCTTTGCCCCTGAGATGCACCTTTTTTTGTGGCCTTGAGGGACTTGTTTTTTGTTAGGGCTATTTCTACCAGTTTTGTATTATGGTGCCTGATATCTGCACGGATACTACGTTTTACCAATTTATCTTTTTCTCTATATTCTGGGCTATTCGTTGCGAGGTGTAAAGACTGTCTCTCATCTATAAGTTTTAATGTTTTTTCTGTTAGCTTTTTGTGTTTATTTTTAGTTGCTTTTATTTTGTTGCTGGCGTTTCTGATACTATTTACTATATGGTTATACTGACTATCCACGTTATCTTCTTTATGGTTTTCCAATACGTCAAAGTAGTTATTAATTTCTAAATTAAATTTATGTTTGTGCACTATGAGTGTATCTTTATCATGTTTTTGTATTTTAGTTTTTAAAATGAGTTGTTTGCGATAAATCGACTTGTTAAATATTAATTTGGCACGGAGTGGACGATGATCGGAGCTAAATTTTATGTTGTTTATAGTTTGTATGTTTTTGATAATTTGGTTATTAGATGTAATTATATAGTCTATTTCGTTCCTAGTGCGGGAATTCGGCGATATCCAGGTCCATCTTCGATGGAGTTTTTTGAAAAAATAACTGTTTGCAACTTGCATATTTTGTCCAAAGGCAAACTGGATGAGACGAGAGCCCCTTTCGTTACGATCTCCAAGACCATGAGGCCCAACTGTTTTGGTGTCATCCAGTGGCTGCCTTTTCCCTATCTTAGCGTTGAAGTCGCCAAGAATCAGGTTATACGTGGCACGGTGCTCATCGCTAGCTTTATTTAATAGGTCATAGAAGTCTTCAACTTCTTCGTCCGGGTGTGTTGTTGTTGGTGCATAAATTTGAATTAAGGTTAAATTCTGTTTATCTGTAAGTCGAAATTTTAAAACTGCTATTCTGTCGGTATATGAGATAAATTCAATGATATTGTCTTTCCATTTCGTTTGTACTAAGAAGCCTACTCCATTTCGACCGCCTGAATTTCCGCAATAGAAAAATATGGTATTTTCTCGTTCGACAGCATCTTGGCCTTCTCTACGCACTTCGGAGAGGCCAACTATGTCCCAGTTAATATGTTGAAGAGAATTTTCCAGCTCTAACAATCTTTCTTCTGTGCGCAAAGTCCTGGTATTGTAAGTAATGACGTTTAATTTGTTATCGGAGTCCTTATTTGCTTTGGCCGAAGTCGTTTGACGGGGACTTAAATTTTGTTAAGTTCAGAAACTCTCTCTCTAGATACTTGAAAGGCTACAAATATAATGACCACCAAAATTCCTAAAATAAGCGCCATTATTTTTTATAAAAAGGCAAAGTCTACAATGTATATTCCAGTGAGAGTAAGAAACCGCTTTTCTCTAAACACATTACGAAGGATAGTTCAGTATGCATGCGGTATATTGTACGTAAACATCGTTTGACTTTTTTGCAATGAGCACTTGGGAGAGCAGTACCCAAGATAGAGCTGATGCTGAATCCTGGCTGTACCTAGTGGAACTCAGGTTTGGTACAACGTAGGCAAACGCTGTTTTGGTCATCCGACACGCCTTGATGAGCACTTGGGAGAGCAGTACCCAAGATAGAGCTGATGCTGAACCCTGGCTGTACCTAGTGGAACTCAGGTTTGGTGCAACGTAGGCAAACGCTGTTTTGGTCATCCGACACGCCTTGATGAGCACTTGGGAGAGCAGTACCCAAGATAGAGCTGATGCTGAACCCCGGCTGTACCTATTGGAACTCAGGTTTGGTGTAACATAGGCAAACGCTGTTTTGGTCATCCGACACGCCTTGATGAGCACTTGGGAGAGCTGTACCTAATAGTGGAACTCAGGTTTGGTGCAACGTAGGCAAACGCTGTTTTGGTCATCCGACACGCCTTGATGACATGACAATCACAAGACCAGTTGACGACTAGTTCATGAAAGACAGCGGACGACGATAAACAGTTCAGGTCCTATGTAGGTTATCTTAAGATTTCAAAAAAAAAAGAAATAGTTTAGTTTTTCACAGGGTTTTCAGCAATGATTACAAAGTAAGATTAGCTAAGATAATTAGTCGCACAACCTTTGTTTTGTTTTCTACGACATTTCTATCACTACACATTCGTAACAAGGCTTTAACTTCGTAAAGAACTCATTTTAAAGACTAATTTATCATATTTTGAACAAACAACATAAAAAAACAATTTAACCGGGTCAATATTACGTACGTAATGAAATGTAAATGTGACGTTTTCAATCAGAAGGTACCACATTGTCGCTTACCATAAGGACGAAAATTGCTTGTATCTTTATACGAAAAACCTGTCAGAATGTCCTTATGATAAGCGACAATGTGGTACCTTTTGCTTGAAAACGACACAAATAAACAAATACACGTGGCAAGGAGCGACGAGCCGCTCCCTCCGCGCCCCGCCTCACCGCGAGCCGCCTATCGCCGTACTACCTGAGTGTGGTTACGCGAAACTATGATAACTCGAGATAGTAGATATCCAGTTTGCCGTAAAAAAACTGCGAAGAGTTACGCATAATTATTCTAACTTGAGTTAGAAGAGATACGCATAACTGAATTTCCAAAAATTCGAAAACGTCTATCTTAAAACATGAAATATCTCAGTAACTAAAGACATTTTTTGAAATTTTGTTGAAGTATTATGTAAAGCATAGTGTCTAGTTTCATTTTGCACTGGTTAGGCGTATCTCTGTTATCTAAAGATAGCAGAGATACGTCCCACGTACCCACAGTGGGTCCGATATACCCAAAAGTCATACAATGCTATTAGGGTGCAGTACAACAATGCTTTTAGGATGCTGATTGGCCTGCCCAAATTCTGCAGCGCATCCACCATGTTCGCGGAGTCACGCACCGATGGGTTTGCAGCAATCTTGCGCAAAAATGCAGCGTCTCTGCTGAGCAGAACGAGGGACAGCCCAAACAGCATCCTAAAGATGATTGCTGATCATGTGTGTTGTCCTGTAATTAATGAAATAATGTTAAATGTAAAATCGAATTTAATTTTTAAGTACTAACATTATTTTTAAGAATATACTAACAAAAATTAAGATTATGTTATCTTTATTGAATAAAAAATAAAATTAAAAAAATAACACTAACTGGAAATCATCTTATTTATTTGAAGCTGGTCTTTTTTTTTGAGGCTGTCTGCCGCGGTCCAGCGTGGTAACGCGGCGAGCGTGATGGGCACCTTTGCGTCTGGACGGGCGCGGGACGAGTGGTTTGACTAGGTTCTAGTTGTGTCTTTTTTTAAAGTTTAGTTTTAATTTAGTTTAGTTTCTGAGTTCATGTAATATTAGGTACTATCAAAGAGGATATAATAAAATACAGCGGTACTGTCATAGTAGATTTTGTAACCACAGTAAATACACTACCATCTATCGACACACTTTAAAACTAAAAATGAAGATTTATATACGATTTGTATTTTTATACGATTAAATGTATTTAAATATGGATAAATGATTTTTTTTTATGTGCATTAATTATTTTTATGTGATTTTGACCCTGATATGCGTTGATGTTCTTTCACTGATATGCGTTAAAATTGTTAAATAACAAACGAAACCGTCAACGCCATCTATACGAGAGTAGGCCAAAACTAGTGGCGCCATCTGATCGAGAATCAAATTTTCGTGATTTTCTTGGCACGTTTTTTCCTTAGACTGTATCCATCTATTACGGAGTTATATCTATCTTTAGTACTATTTATTGTGTTGAATTAATTATACGTTCTAGACTTTGTTGTAAATGTATAAGAAATGTAACTTATTTAAATAAACTAAAAACTTACATTTTTATATTTATTTTAGTAACATGTGCCTAAACATGGTGCCCAAACATGGTCGCTCACCGAGATTCAGAAGTCCAAATTGAAGGTTTGCCAGAGAGCAATGGAGCGCAGCATTCTAGGTGTCACAAGGATGGATCGCATCCGAAACACTACACTGCGCTCCAGAACAGGCATAGCTGACGTAGGGGAGAAGACCGCTAGGCTGAAGTGGGACTGGGCAGGTCACGTCTGCCGCATGCATCCGGATAGGTGGGCTAGTATAGCCACCAAGTGGATGCCGCAAAAGAAGCGCGGACGTGGCAGGCCCAGGCGGAGATGGCGGGACGACTTAGACACCTTCACTAATAACTGGCCGGAAACAGCTCAACAACGGGAGTCATGGAAATCTAAGGGAGAACCCTTTGCCCAGCAGTGGGACACTACAGGTTATTAAAAAAAAAAAAAAAACATGTGCCTTCAAATTCAAAAAAGTGTCTATAGTAATGCCAAGAAAAGATATTCTATTTACTTCTTCAATCAGTCCTACTTTCAACAACATTCAAACATAGAGAAGATGTTTTATAGTTTCTAAAACTAATTAATTTTGTTTTGGTTAGGTTAACTTTTAGATTTAGAGTTTCAAGCCATTTAACCACCTTGTGAAGGGTGTTATTAATATTTTGTTCCAATTGCTCAGTGTTTGATTTATCACCTAAAACAGTATTGTTGCATCGTCTGCAAACAAAACACATAATTCATTAACAACTTTTGGGAGCTCATTAATGTATATCAGAAACAATGTTGGTCCTAAGACGCTACCTTGTGGAACCCCGACTTTAATAGTTTTTAAGGCCGATTGTGTGCTGCCCAAAGTTTTCTGCTCCTTATTATAACTAACAACCACTGTTGTTTGCTTCCTATTCGTCAAGTAACTTTCAAATAATTGTAGAGCATGTCCTCTTATTCTGATATTATCCGTTTCAAAATAATTTTATAAACAACACAGTCAAAAGCCTTAGACATATCTAGCATCAATGATACACAACATGGTTTTTCACTATTTACTGTATCCCTTATGTCATTGAACATTTTGAAAATTGCTAAGGATGTTGATTTCTGTCTTTGAAAACCAAATTGCTTTGGGTTTAGTATATTTTTCCTACTCAAATACCTACTTAACCGGTTTAAAATCACCTTTTCAAATATTTTTGAAAAACATTATTAACGTCATCCATGGAACCCTTTTTGTGAAGTAGCTTAATAAGTGCCTTCTTTAAAGCGCCAGGAAATATACTAGTACATAACATTAAATTTATTATATGGAAAAAGGATTGATGATATAGTCAATACATGATTTGATTAACTGCATTGGTATTCCATCGTAACCGGAGCTTTTTGTTTTTCATGGCATTGACTATCTTTTTTATTTCATCAGCATCAACCGGTACAATAAACATACTACTTAGTTCTTTATTTGATGTTAATTTATATTCTGAGGGACGCCGTAAGTTATCAAAATTATGGCTGGTAAAAAAAGTATTCAATACCTCGGCTATTTGTACTCGTAAGGGTAAGGGTTCCGTATGATATTGCCATTTGTAATTATTTAGTTTCTCTACGGTCGGGGAAATGCTGTTCGTAGGTGATGTATGTTGCCTAATTAGTTCCCATGTGGCCTTGGTTTTATTAACACTATTTTTTATATACTTATCGTTTGATATTTTTTTCGACTTCCGTATAGTTCTTTTAAAAATTCTACAGTATCTTTTATATTTAAAATTTGAAGTGTTTCTACATTTGTGAATACATAGGTACATGTTGCGTTTGGTTTTACTAGATTAAATTATTCCAGGAGTCTTCCAGTTGGGTCTCTTTTTAAATATTTTTCTAACTTGTTCAATGGGTATACAAAGGTTATGGATTAACTGAAAGAGGTCTATAAATACATCAGATGCATCATTCACATCATTCTGGTCGTAGACTTCATTAAAGTTAATTTGTGATATATTCTTAATGCAGATCTCTACATTGACACCAGTACTTTTCCTGAAAAGCTACACTTTGTTTATTGTTTATTAACTACACTTGTTGGTATCTCAATCATTTGTCGTGTATGGTCGAATAGTCCCATATTCATAACTTTGGAAACACATTTACGGTGGATAGTTAGGTTTGTGATAAATGAGTAATCCTAGTGGGTTCATGTATGATAGGGATAACATTAAATTTTGCTAATAGCGACACGAACTCAGTTGATGGACCATCAACACTCAATATATTATTGATGTTAAAGTCTCCAGTTATAATTTTTTTTTACTTCAGATTTCGAATACGAAGGAGTAACTTGCTTAAAAGATATTCAAATTATTTATATAAAATTTAGTTAAGGTATAAATACCCCACACAGTTTAAACTATATGCTGGGAGCAATAACTCAATACCGACAATAAATTACCTTTTGATTTATTTATATACAAGATATATACAGTGGTACTACGTAAACGAAATTAATAACTAGCTTAAATCTAAAATAGGCCCTTGAGGCATTGTACCAAGGATGCTGGCGGCATTTCCCCGCTGTATCGCAATGCTGATACGTTGTGCGAGAAAGCCGCCAGCTCTTCGGTCACCAGTTACGTCAACCAGACGCTTTGCGATTTCTGCAAACAACTTATGCGCGCTGGGACCCCATGGACCTAGAGTTTCAACTCCAAATGGAACGAAATGGTACTCTCTACCGAGGCTCTTATATTTATTACGTTTTAAAATTT
Organism: Cydia strobilella; assembly: GCF_947568885.1. Taxonomy (NCBI): domain Eukaryota; kingdom Metazoa; phylum Arthropoda; class Insecta; order Lepidoptera; family Tortricidae; genus Cydia; species Cydia strobilella. Next base: position 15,677,317 of record NC_086042.1, on the reverse strand, counting down.
CGGCGCTTTCCGCCGCTCCGCCCGCTTTTACATTAGTCCGTATGAGGTGGGACGGTGCCAGTGTGTCTACGCAGGTAGCATCCCACACCAACATCCGTCCCAAGCTCCAAGGAACCAAGGACATCCCATTAAGATTGCCACAGTTTTCGATTTATGGCAGTCAAACCCACGCAACATGCTGGCTAGGCCTAAATGGAATTATCTGGCGGCATTGCTCAACCTAATCGAGTCTTGTCTAGTTATTCCGAATTGTGGCAATTTCGAAAGGTACATGGCGCTGCTGTGAATTAGGGCAGAGGTAATTAACAATAACAAACCTGCGTTGCCTCAGCTCGATGCGAGAAACTAAAGTAAGGTCAACCGGGATAATTGCCACTATTGGATTATGTAACGATATGTGTTGCATACTTACATAGAATACTTACTCTCAGTATCAAGCGGGAAATTATCCGGAGTGAAGCTCGCGGCAAGCTCGGACCTTTGGCTCAAGGACCGTTCGTACTAAAAAAGGCTAGGCGGGAAGCATTCAACAGAAAGGAAACAACGTTTACCAAAACTTAACTATATTGGGAGATAACGCGATATGGCGGACTCGAAACCGCGTATCGACTACCACTTAACCTAAAAAGATACGTGTTGAGGTTAGGGACCCCTTTTGGCGCACGAACGCCACTAATTAGTTACTCACGATATCAGGCCTTGTAGTGAGACAGAATAACATTAGTATACTAGCGAGGCGCGCGGATCCGAATACTTTCTCGCTCTCACACTACTACCTGGTGCGCTCAGCGGACCGACCGACCCGAGCGCACGCGAAGATCTCCGAGTGGCGCATGGCACTGAATAAAAGGCGCCGATAATGATTCGTTATTCGTTCGCCAACCGAAATCACGAAGAAGAAAGAGAGAGAAAAAGCCAACACCACAAGTTGGCAAAAACAGACCGTGCCGTTGTTACGGCACGCGACAGATGCCGCCAAAAAGGGCCCCGCCCTGAAATGGCCACCTCACACCCCCCCAGAAAGGGGGAGTGCTAGAAGAACCAGTACTACTCGTTATTCGTTAGCTAGCGGTCTAGCTTGGGAGACGGCCTCTGCTATCCTCAAGGTAAACCAACAAATGAGCACGGGTCGAGAACGTCACTACGTACCGCCCTAAGTTTCATCCTCGGTTGACCTTTAGTCTAGCGGTGGATATCTTTTGAGAGATCGAGCAAGAAGTGAGAACGCCACAGCGTACCACTTTCCGCTCACACGTTATATGTTTTATAGCTAGGTACTTCATTTGTATGACTTGATTTTGTTCTATTATAAGTTACAACCAATAAAATACTGGCTTCCATTTGGCGTCTCATTCCATCCCTACAAGCTGATATAAAAAGTCAACTTATGCGCGATCCTTGCCACGTGCACGGCGCTAACAGGGGCGCGCCAGGCGGGTGGCACCTCGAAGCCGTGGGGCACGACGCGTGGCGGCTGTTGTCGTCGCAGAGCCAGGAGGTGCGCGCACACGCGGTGCTGTTGCGCTTACATCACTTCCCTATCTTACGTCTAAAAAGATCACATCGAAATATGGCGACGCCGCGTCCCCAACCCCATATATTAGCGGGAAAACGCATGTCCCTAGCAATACACTGCACTAGTTTCTTTTTATTACCAATTCGCGACGAAACTCTGTTCTCTATCTCTAACACGCCATGTCTCGTGGCCGGAAGCGATCTCATCTTCCTCTCGTTCGACCAATCACCGGCCACCCATCTATATGTCACCATAGACCTCGAAACCGACCATAGACAATATACAATTGTTACTTGTCCATACCGCGCGCGTTGTTTATTTAGAAACAATTTAAATTCGCTTGTCAGCGTCTAGTCGAGCCCCTTACACCGGCATTTTCGGTTTAGACGACATAATACAAAAATCACAAGCAACTGACAAGTCCGACGTGGTATGCCCGTGTGTAGACTTTTTAACCGATCGGTGGACGTCATCCGGCTGTCAAGTGTCAATTTGACGTTTCATTGTTGATCTAGGACTTAAAGCGCGGTCTCGACATGAATGTTTGTTTGATTTCTATTAGATGTTCTATTCTCGTAATCGATCGGTTTTGTGCACATGATGCGACGACTGTGTTCTTTCCTGTGGTGTGTATCGCTATCGCGACTTGTGGATATGAGAAGCGGGCTTGCGTAAAGCAAGTTCGCTCTGTAGGTTTGGGGTATGTAACTCGGTGCTTTGTAAGACATACTGTGACGTATGGGTTACAATTATTGCGTCTATTCGAGTTATTTTTAAACAACATTAGTTACTACAGCTCCCTCCATCTAAAGAAAATGGCCGGAACTACTTGGAGGACAACACGTAACATAGAGGGGGTTTTACCGAATCGTATTCAAATGCATATTAAACTCAAATTTACAATCGGGTCTATCGCGAATTTATTTTGTTACCTTTATGACGTTTCGACACAGGTTTCACCGGCCGTGGTCGCGGCGTATTCAAATAGTTGGCTATTTTGAGATTAGTCTCACCCCGGACTACGTACACGGTGTATGAGGTAAGTCAACAAATAGTACATTACTACAGAGGCCGGGAAGTAAGGGGTTACCGGCCGAATGCATATATAGTTATGACGCCGACAACCCCTTTTCACGCCGATGTATGTATAGTGCTTTTCTAAAACATGCAATGAAATAAATAAAGAAATCTCCACGAAATCAAAGTTTTAATTCTAAAGAAACTAAAAGTAAACTAGGCACAAAATATAACTACCACCTGTACCTATCTTTATCACACGTGTCGTATATTTTACACATGTAGTTTATCAATTTATTACACAAATTTTCGAGATATATTTATGTATCTGATTTTTCGCCTTGCATCCTTCTGACTGTAGTTTTAGCCACATAACTAAGATTACATAGTTTTTTATGTTGATATTATGCTTCACATACATCGTTACCTTAAACATGGAGTATAATTAACAGGTATTCATTTAATATTTTCGTCGGAACTCATATTAAATAACACAATAAATCTAATAAAATAGAATTACAGATACACAATGAACTCAACTTTACCTCCAAAACGTTTAAAAAAATACCTACGCGTGTTTGAGTAGACATTTTTACCGCTAATATTTAAATGAAATATAGTTTGTCAAAGGACTGTCTCATTTCAAACATAGACGGAGATAATCATACTATCTTTGTCTTACACTAGTACTAGCACCCAAAAGAAAAAGATGAGTATAGTCTTTTTGTTCTTATTTACTGACAAGCTGGTTTGACCAAATATATTTTAAATCTAATTTGTAGGTAAATTTGCAATTCAATATTATTGGAATTTAAGAATAAGAATAATTTTATTGACAATAAAAAACAATATTACAGACACATGGATACAGTGGATTCCAAACTAGGCTATGCCTGTGACTTGATTTGTTAATAATGTTTTATTTATAATTTTTTTGTAAATTTGATACAAATAAAACTGCAAAATATATTAATTATCGTTTATTGTTAGTTTTTTAAAGGGGTATTGGCAGAATGTCATTCCGAACCATAAGCAAATATTGGTTATAGTTTTTTTTGGTTGAATGCCATGATGCTGTGTCACAAATATATGTGAAATGGAAATTAAAAAAGAGCCACTTCCCGGCCTAGGCCTGCAACTTTGTATGAAATATCATTACAGGCCCCTCGTCTAGCCGCGCCGGAGACGTGATACTTCCCAGCCTAATATAAAGAACGTAATATCAATATTACATAGCATGTTTGAGAAAAATCCGTTTACATCCTTGTTTTTCTTTAGATATTTGGTAATATTTAGTAATAAATGTGACAATATGAATTAACTAAGACATGCGAACCACAATTTGTAATAATAATACTTCTGTTTTGGAAAAAATCCATGTAAAATTCTTGGAGGATATTTTTTTAACTTGGCAAAATTTATTAATTTTAAGTTTTGTTGTACTTACACTACTTACTAACACTGGATCAAAATGATTCGAAATAAATATTTGAATTGAATTGACTTGGCAAAATGTGTCAATAATGTTGAGGTAATTCGGCCCGATTCGAAGTTTAAGATTACGTCAAATATTACGTCTAGATACGATATGGATTAGATAATATATGTCTGTGTCAAAAGTGACGTTTTTGTATGAAGAAACCCAACCAACCAACCACCAAGTATCTAAAGAAAAACAAGGATGTAAACGTATACACAGTTTAGGTCTGGGGTGAAACTAATTCTCAAAATAACCAACTATTTGAATACGTAACTCCCTCTATGTTACGTGTTGTCCTCCAAGTAGTTCTGGCCTTTTTCTCTAGATGGAGGGAGCTGTAGTAACTAATGTCGTTTAAAAGATAACTCGCATAGACGAAATAACCCCATAATGGCAATTACCCCGGTTGACCTTACTTTGTTTTTGGTCAAAAGGTCGCACTTACTGACGCGACGTCACAACTGTCACAAGCGATGACTTTGCCGCTGGCAAAACATTAAAAAAAAATTGCATACTGTTAGGTTTAAGGCTTCTAGTTAGCTAAGACTAAATCTTTCTTTTCAAATCTATTCTAATCGTTTCATAACACTGAAATCCACGCCTCGGAATAATTTGCGGTTGTATTAAAAATACATGCGCTGTATACGAGACAACCGAGTAGAAGACAAGCTAGAACGATCCAAAAGCCATTTCTTGAAATAATTATGAAAGTTAAATTGTACTTACTGCGGTTACAAGCACCACCTGCTACGACAAATTATTACCTGAAACGAAGATAAATATGTGTAAAACCTATAATTAGTTAGTACTTACTCGTATCTTGGTAAATGGCCTGAATGGATCTAATTAATCAATACTACAGAACATTACACAGAATTAAGTGTTTCAGTTTAGTGTTAATTAATTTTGTTTAGCACAATATTCAATCAGTTCGTCTTCAGAATGCTTTCCATGAATATAATTAACAGCGAAAAGTTTAAACAGGAGCTCTAAAGACTAACTACTGGCGCAAGTATTCGTAACAGAATTTAAGGGACATCTTTAGAAGAAAAGTGGATAGATAAAGGATGTGGATTAGGACTTCATCCGCGATCGTAAACAAGATAATGAGACGTAGAAAAGTTTATGAGTGAAATGTGTTGCTATTATCTTTATCCGATAGCTGCTTAGAAAAGAGAAAGATACTTTAGGTAGGTATAAAAGTTGTCAAGTCCAGAAAAGAAAATAAATAAATAAATCCTGTCGTACAATGGAAGTGTTTGTTCGAATGGTTACATATCGTATTATTTTAGTTTTTTTTATTATTTATGCGTCACTTGAAGAAAAGAATTAATAGCAATAAAGAATCAGACATAATCTGTATAGATTTCGATTCCTTTGTATGAATCAAAGTTTTGCTTGGATTTTATAAAAGTGTTTTTAATACCGAGTCTAAAATCAACGCCGCTTTACTTATGTACCACTATAATAATATTTCAGCCTATATACGTCCTACTGCTAGGCACAGGCCTCCTCTCATGCGCAAGAGGGACTGGGCTATAGTTCCCACGCTGGCCCAATGCGGGCTGGGGACTTCACAATTGGGTGTGTGAATATTTCTATTATCCAAAGGTTCTATTCCACTTCTGGCCAAAATAACCACATTTTATATCATAACTTGCTCGTAAAGGGAATGAGAATCATAAAAATGTTATAAAAACGCCCATACTATTTTATAGCCTGCTTTATTATTTCGGTCGCAACGGTAACATCATTAAGATTTTCCTATTTTATTAAAGAGGTGATCGGTTATTTAGCAAGCATCCGTTAGTTTTTTCTTTAAATCCCACATATTTGCAATATCATATTTAACTTAGCATTTTCATTTAAAAACGGCGGATTAAAACACGAGATAACAAAATAAGTCCACGTTTACAGAATCTATAGTTAGACGTAAGTTAGACATATATTTCACCCTGCAATTAAGAAACGTAACGAAAATACCGAAAACTTCACTGCCAGTTTCAAATCGTCCGTAAAATCTCAATTTCAGTAGTTCTCGGCAGTGCTGTCTAGGCGGGTTGAAATAGGCACAAAAGCCAAGCGAGACGCACCGACGACCCGTTACATTTCCTAGGTTTGAAAGCTTAGTATTCGATAGCAGATTTTTGCTGTCGACGGTTCTGAGGCTTCAATTCGAGTGAAAAATTCAGGAGACGCGTGGGAGACGCATTGAAACTTTAACATTTTTAAACTTGGTTTGACATTCTCCCTTTCCCCTAGCCTAGTAAGACAGGGATATGCCTAATTCGGCAAATCACTTTAGAGGATGAATATATTCATAAATTATATGAAAAGCGTGACACATGTAGGTTACTAAGAATTTGTGTAGGACATTACATAGGACATTCTGACACAAATCCACGGTAAACTTAATAAGGTTTGTTGTGAGCACTTAGACAACGATATGTAAATATTTATAAACAGTTATATAGATAGAAAACACCCAAGTCCCCGCAATGGAAAATAGCCGTGGTCATCACACAATAATTCAAACCCAGGCTCATCGGCATCATAGGCAGGGCCACTACCGACTAGGGCAAACAGGTCCTCAAATCTGATAAAGATAGCTAAAGATGGTAGTAATTCTAAAATAATCTATGTAGACCGAACCATTTTAAACATATATTTTTTTCTGTTTCATTTACTTACAGAAGTTACAGAACCCCTATAGTGTAAATTTCATTCGATACCGTGACGTGACGTACGCGTTTGCGTTAAGTGTCATTTTGTATGGGATGTTAAGTTTCCAAAACGTCCCGCTTGGCGCGCTGTTCAAAATCCCATACAAAAATAGACATAACTCAAACGCGAACGCTCGTCACGCTATCGAATGATATTTACACTAGGGGTTCTGGTACATGTCTATAACTTTTTCATCAAATCAAAACTGAGATCAGAAAATGAAAAATAAAGTGATTTTCCTCAATTCCAATTCCACGTGATCTACCTCCGTCAAAATCTAAAACTTAATAACGGCGGTTATTACAAAGAACGTGCAGGAAGCAATAAGCGAGCCAACAGTCGGCTATCGCCGGGCTGTTTGGTCCGGTCGACAATTCATTTGTACATCGAGTAAGAACTCATTCTGAAATGTTCTGCGCTCAACGTTTTCTGACCTCAGCCTCAGACTGATCGATGGAATGCTGCTATTTTTACACAATGCCCATCTAAATATTCAATTTTTCACATAGCAAGAAAACTGTCTGGTACCTACTTAGAGCATGATCCATCTTCTATTTCAACGAGAATAAATTATAAATAGGTTATTTGTATAATGACAAATAAATATAAATATTTACTTTATATCTTGTACTTGTAACAATACTTTATGTACGTATTACGTACCAATAAATGTCTAATGGCAAAATAAAAATAAGTAGGTATATAATTATATAAAGTTTTTGAACATCTAAACTCTTTGATATGGACGAATCGATTACGGTCAGAATTAAATTTAAAAAAACTGGAAAAGTAAAACAGCACTAGTTCGCAAAAACCAACTCTGCGAACGATAAACAGCTACGTAAAGTAGCACTTTTTGAGCAACTGTATAAAAAAGTTTTTAAGTCAGCCAGTCAGGACTTTTACGTTTAAGCTCGTATACTCGTATAAAGATTAGGTATCGTTGAAATCATGATTATTTTCTGCGTCGTTTGAGCGCTAAAAACTATTGATAGCGATTTGACAACTTTGTCGGTTAAAGTAAGCTGAACCCCTAGTGTAAATTTCATTCGATAGCGTGACGAGCGTTTGCGTTATGTCTATTTTTGTATGGGATTTTAAACAGCGCACCAAGCGGGACGTTTTGGAAACTTGAAATCCCATAAAAAATTACACTTAACGCAAACGCGTACGTCACGTCACGATAAAACTGAAACGATGCATTTTAAAACCGAACAGTTAAAACATTCACACAATTTCAAACAAACTGCACTTAATGTACCTACACGTAATTTTAAAACTAACACAGGACTTAATCGCGGTATACGCGGTATACGGCATTAATAATTTTTTCAGTATTTCGCCGGTAACACTTGATCCGTCACTTAAAAGTTCCACCTTATTGCTTCTTGCGACTACTACTACATCTAACTCCAATTTAGATTTTTTTTAACTCGGCTATATTTCTGCACAAGAGACACAAGCAATCCTCAAAACTATCAAGTCGAAAGCCGTCGGTGACGATAACATCAGTGTAGATATGTTCATGCTCGCGGCGGATTTCATCTCTCCTATCATTTCCAACATTATAAATTTTTCCCTATCCACGGGCACGTCTCCGGCTTCCTGGAAGTGTGCCCATGTCATCCCTCTACCGAAAACCTCCAATCCTGCTTCTTTCTCCCAATATCGTCCTATTTCCATTCTTCCTGCAGTATCAACAATTATTGAACATTATGTTAACCGCCGTCTCCTATCCTATCTTAATAGAAATTTGTTATTTAACCCATTCCAATCTGGATTCCGCCCCGGGCACAGCACAGTCACCGCTTTAGTTAAAGTCACCGACGACATCCGGTTTAATATAGAGTGCAAAATGCTAACTGTCCTTGTTCTTCTCGACTTCAGTAGTGCCTTTAACACGGTAGACTTTGACATCCTTCTGGGCACACTCAGCAGTCTTAACATATCCCAAACCACTCTATCCTGGTTTCGTAGCTACCTTACTGGCAGACGCCAGCGTGTCAGAGTCGACGACAAGCCGTCCGACTGGTGTGAGCTTTCCGCTGGCGTCCCGCAAGGAGGAGTACTTTCGGCACTTCTTTTTTCTATTTTCATTAATGGTATCACTAAAGCACTTACGTCATCATACCATCTTTACGCGGACGACCTACAGATTTATGCAGCGGCTAATATAGATGATCTTCCTTCAATGATTACTCAAATCAATTCTGATTTAGAGTCCATACGGGATTGGGCGTGCATACTCGGTTTGAAGATTAATGCCCAGAAGTCGCAGGCAATTGTCATTGGTGGCCCTTACTATGTAGCTAAGCTCTCAGACATGGTGATACCTGAATTTTTTTTTTTGACGGGACTAAAATCCCCTTTTCCTCTACTGTCCGAAATTTGGGTGTCATCATGGACTAGACGCTTTCCTGGGAACCCCACGTGGCCGAGGTGAGTAAAAAATGTTTGGATCCCTACACTCTTCGACGACTTCAGAATTTCCTCCCTCTTCATACCAAATTGACTCTTGTTCCCTCTTACTAGACTATGGTGACATTGCGTTCTTGGATCTTAATGAGGAATTGCTGAATAAAGTGTGATTTGGTTGAGTACTGATATATATATTTTATTTATATATATATATATTTAATATTTATTTAGTACTATATATTTATGTAGCTGGTACATATTTATTTTATTGTATAATGCTATTGATGTATTTTAGTTATTCGTAGACGTTAATAATATTGTAGTTTTCCTTTTTAAATATTATTGTACGTTCTGTAAGTTTGTCTATCTATCTAATTCGAATTTTCCACTCATTTACTCTAAGGTTAGCTGGAAGAGATCCCTTCTAGGGATAAGCTCGCCTTTGTACCTAAACTTATATGAATTTCATGTTAACATTTTTTTTTTGTACAATAAAGTGATGTACTACTACTACTACTACTAATCGCGTAAAAACTTACGTTTATTTATGGCCTGACGTTTCGAACGTGACGTTACGTTCGTGGTCACAGGCATACTGGCGAGGAATTGTATCAACATCTTCTTGCTGCGCGGGTTTTACGTGTTAATTTTAAAATTATGATGTGTTTTTGACGTACCTAAAAGGCGGGATTCCACCAGTGTGCGGCAGCGGCACTAGCATATTCAGTACAAAAATGCTTGTGCCGCACAGTGCCGCACACTGGTGGAATTCCGCCTTTATAGAGGTAAATTGCTTACAATGGGTTTATATTTCATTACCCAAGGAACTAAAATGTTACTTCGGTGATGCTAAATAACAACTGCTGTCGAATTTCAATGTTTACATCATAAGAGTATACTAATTACTTACTGGGATTAAGGCAATGAAGTAGAAGAAGTCTACACTACCGCAAGAGATATGTAGGTATTTCGTGAGTGACGAAATTGGAGTACAACATCACGTTACGATTAGGTAAGTCTCAAAATTTGCTTAAAAACTATTACATCACATCTCAATTATTCTTCACAGCTTAACTCTAGCGTTGAAGCGGAAATATCACAAAGGCTGACATCTTCAGGGTTTTACTGGAGCGAAACGTAAGCACAATAAGAAATATTTTATAGTCAAAGCGCCTTGGAGGCGGGTGTCACGTCCCGGGTAAAAAGGAGCCGCGTGTTTCTATTTGTCACCGAGATGCTGCGGTCCTGCGATTCTCATGATGTTCTTTTCTTGAACTTCAAAAAGGAGCCTTATATAATTGCGCATGTGTGCTTTGGCCTCCTAGAAATAGTTGCCAGTGATAAAAATAAGACTATTTTGCTACAGCAACATTGCATATTAGTGCGAGCGAGATGCATAGAAAGTAAATTACGTTCTCGATGGCGTTTATATCAGTGCCAAACTGATGGTAGCCCTACAGATCTAAATTGCGAAAACAAAATACCTACCTACTTTAACTTTAAAAACACCTGTTTATGCGTGTTTTCTAGATCTTTCCAAAGCCTTCGATCTTGTTAATTATGATCTACTTTGGAATAAGCTAGACGAAGTGCATTTCCCTAAGGTACTCACACGCATATTCAGGTGTTGGTATGCTGGCCAACGGAATTGTGTTCGCTGGGGTAGTGTGTTGTCGGACGAATACGGTCTGGAGTGCGGGGTGAGGCAGGGGGGACTGACCTCACCCAAACTTTTCAATTTGTACATCGATGCTTTGATCGGCGAGCTCAGCAGTACACGTGTAGGCTGTCATATAGATATTAGGGTATGTTTCAATAACATAAGCTATGCCGATGATACTGTTGAGCATGGTACTGTTGAGTCCGTCGGTCGGTGGTCTGAGATTGCTTATTGAAAGGATTGATGAGTCATATGCCCTAACGCATAACATTAATTATAATGTAAGCAAGAGCGAATATATGGTGTTCAAAGCGGGAAGCAAGTGCCCGTCACACATCCCACCCATTCGTTTGAATGGCGTGGAACTGAAAAGGGTTTCCTCATTTAAATACCTTGGGCACTTCGTAACCGACGATTTCCGTGATGACGCCGATATTGAGAGGGAGCGGAGGGCCCTGGCCGTCAGGGCCAATATGATAGCTCGCAGGTTCAGCCGGTGTACAGCGCAAGTTAAAGTAACATTATTTCGAGCGTTCTGTACATCACTGTACACCTGCAGCCTGTGGACTCGGTACACGCAAAGGGCTTTCAACGCCATGCGCGTACAATATAATGACGCGTTCAGGGTACTGTTGCGGCTGCCTCGGTACTGCAGTGCGTCGGGCATGTTCGCGGATGCTCATGTGGACGGATTCCACGCGACACTGCGCAAGCGCTGCGCCGCGACGCTCCGCAGGGTGCGAGTCCTGACCGTCGTGGCTGACAGATGGGACAGTGGCCTGATAAGATACTGGTCCTCTCTGCATTTATCTTTAGCACCTAAGATAGTTATTTAAGTTTAATTTTAAGTTAACCGTAGTTATAAGTTTTATTTAACAACTAACAAAATATGGACAATGTCTGAAATAAATGAATTTTATTATTTTATTTTATTTATTTAATAAAATAACCATTTTGACAATACTTGTTGTGAAATTAGGTTAAGAGTATCTACTTGAAAAGCCATCAAACCGCAATGTAATTACAGTTTAGGAAGGCATTACTAAACTTTGCTGTAGAGTTTTTGGACTAGTAAGTCCAATAGTTTTAGATCAACCACGCCAATATATAATGTACGAGGCAAATTGCAGTTGTCCTTAAAGGTTTGTACTCCCACGTACTAATTTATATAACGCTATTATTGTAAAAGTAAATCGTATTCAATCAAAATTAAATATGATTCTCGGCAAATACATAATATATCAAGTAGATGTAATTATTTATTATTTTACTCTACCAAATTATGTTAAATAAATTTGAGCACAAGGCAAAACGAACAAGTACCAACTTGTAGCAGTTCTAGCGTTACCTTAGTCCGACCCCTGCAACGTGTGTGGAATACAAACCGTAGCCGGGATATTAGAAAAGAGGAAGTGCAAAGTTATTTTATAAACTTGTTAGTAGTTCGAAACAGGCAGCATTATAAACAGATACGACTCGGTGTAGTTGGTGGTAATATTCGTAGGTAGGATAAGTACTACTCACGTTAAATATTCGTCCTTTGCACACATACTTAGTATTTGTTTTGATTTACATCAAAGGTGAAGATGATTAATTACTAACAACGGTAAAACAAATCATGAAAACGCGTAGTTTCAATATTTTGATGAGATTGATGAGTGATACTGATTCTGATACTATATACGATAGGCTTTTAATCTCTCAGTGCCATATATTACAAATTACACGTTAAATTACTCTGGAACGCTATATACCTATAAGTACTATTATCTGCCCTCTATGTATGTATGGTTTCTACGGAAACTAAATCCTTGTCAATATATGGAGACACGCCGAACAATATGAAAGGGGTGGAAATATAATTTACAAGGATAATGTAAAAACATTATCAGCAGTCTCCTTGCTCCGTGGTCATTAATTACTTATGGTAAACATTATTAGGACAAATGAGTTTTATTACAAGCATTACATCATGGACAACAATTGTTATGACAATTGATCGTTAGGGCTAGTGCCCATTAGCACAAAACAGTTAGGGCAAGTGAATTTAGGACAAACGTTGTTAGGGATTCCGGAGGAGACCCGTGAAAGGAGCATACCTGGGCCGCCGCAGCGGGAAGACATCCTATCGCACGCCTCAGGTATCGCTGGTGCGTCATGGTGGAGGCGGATCTGCGCGAACCGAGTCACCAATTAGCGAGAGGTCGCACAGGACCGAGAAAAGTGGCGCTGTCTTGTGTTGTGTCGGAGGCCAAGTCTCATTTTGGATCGCTGAGCCAACGAAGTAAGTAAGTAAGCTTACATTAGGTAGGTACTTTTTTCCTAAAAATCTAAAATATCAACATTAAAATATGGAGGGCTAATTTCAACTACCAACTAGTTCTCTCTATCTCTCTTTTCTTCTCATCTCAATCTCAATTTTAGCGGGGTTATTTAAACTATCGCCAAACTACTATAAAAACATAAACTACATTAGATTCAGTGACATACAAACATAGAACAGGCTATAAATATGGGACTCACCTTTGAAAAACTTGTAAAGACCCATTAAAAACTACTATTTTACAAGCTATTATTTAACTTGCAATGTACCTATGTTTGTAAGGGTCAAATCTTGCAAGTTAAATTTGATCCACTTCCCGGTTTCCGATGAAGCTGAAAATTTGCATACATATGTAAGTCGGGTGACAATGCAATATTATGGTACCATCGAGATGATCTCATGATGGAGACACGAGGTGGTAATAGGAACTCTGTGATAAAACAACGCAACCTAATTGTTTGGGGTTTTTAGAATTGTCTCGATAAGTATTAGTTGCCTGTGGAAAGAAAAGTACAGTCAGCGATAAAAGCTTGTACCAAAAATGAAATTTTTGCCAAAAACTTACCATCAAAAACATTACATGTAAAAAGGTGCAAGTCTCGCAACCCAGTTCTTCTACTACAAAAAAGTTTTGAGATGTAATGTGATACCAAGTCGGTTATTTTAGTTAGTGCCAGGGGGTGTTAAAACCGTAACAATATTAGATACTTACCTTTATTTTTTTTAAATACATATAATGACTTGGCAATCGCACACAATGCTTTACTTTGCTCAAACTGTATGTCATTATTAGGGCTAGCGCTATGTTCAATTAGGACTATTTTAAATATATGCGATTGCCAAGTCATTATAAGTATTAAAAAAATAAAGGTAAGTATCTAATATTGTTACGGTTTTAACACCCCCTGGCACTGACTAACCGACTTGGTATCACTACATAACAAAATGCGGTTCAGATTGTTAAAAAAAAAACCGGGCACACTTGGCTGGGAGACCGAAGCGAGCGTCAGATACAAGTACAGATGCAATATATATCAAGGCTAGTTAGTTTTTGCAGTTTAATTTCCTAGGGAACAGAGAGCTGGCCAAACTGACGGAAGTGGCAAAGAGCCAAGCTACCTTACGCCTACGAAATGGGTCGCCTGGAGGAATTTCATTATTAAAACTATTTCAGAATTAGTTTACTGCTTAAGTTTATGTGTAATGAAACGAGACAGTTTGCGTTACCATTGAGTTTAAATTTAAAAATAAAATTTACTAAAGTTCTGATTTAATTTTTTATTATATATTTAATGTCGGACACAACAATTAGGGAAATTCTAAGTACTTAGTACACACTTTGCAAAAAAGTTATTAATTTGATGGAAAAGTAATCGCTAGCTCAACGTAATTAAAAACATACCCAAATTATTAATAAACAACGGTGATTGGGTAATAATAGTGTATTATGTGAGGGGGGAGATAGGTGAGCCTCCCTCAACAGGATGTAGTAAATTAAAAGGTAGGATCCAGGACGACTCAGTATTTCTTTATGGTGATAAAAAGGCACCTGTAACAATACAGGCGAGTTAGCCCTCTGTAACAGTTATAAAACACTCGTAGGTTACTTAAGTATAAACTTACAATTATGTGCCTTAGGATTCGGGTAGTGGAGATGTGCTGCTTGTACGACTAGCGATGTTCACAATAAACTTCACTAATAAAAGTAATAAACTATAAATATTTATATTTCAATCACTGAACATAAAATAAGCTGTTACTTTAGCTTAACGAAGCAATATGGTATGCTGGAAATCAAGGATGATCCTTAACTAGTGTTGTTAAAAGACTAGTCTTTAAGACTTTTGAACCTTAACGACTCGCGAACCTTTAAGGCTCAAGCTTTAAAGGTTTGCTCACAAAGCGGTTTAGAACATTAACGACTCAAACTTTTTATGACTTGTCAAAATGAAGTCTTTAAGACTCGGGCCTCATAGGGAAGGGAAAGGGCCTCATAAGACTAGGGCTTTTTAACTTAAGCTCAAGCCCTCGAACCTTAAAAGCTTGTGTCAAGCTTAGAACTTATACGTTGAGCTCTCTTTGCAGAAATTATTTTTGTGTAGAGAATTAACGAATATTATAATATACCTATCTATATCGAAAGAGTAACTTAACATCAGTTAACGCATTTACTGCCTGCAACGTATACAGGGTGGACCATTTAGAACAGTGATTCCGTTGCGTATGTACATCTAGATACATTTTCTATGAAACTATATTTTAAAATTTTCCCGTTCCGTTCCGTCCTATATGAGTGAGTCATAAGAAATAAAAATAAAAGTATTTAAAAAAATATTTATTACTTAATTAAGACTGGGTGATTACTTGAACCGCTTGAACGTTTTAACTTCAACGTTTCACAACACATACCTATTCATACCAAGTTTCAACTTTCTAGCACTAGTCACTGAGCCAACCCGCGGACTGACAGACAGACGAACGGACAGACATGGCGAAACTATAAGGGTTCCTAGTTGACTATACGGAACTCTAAAAACGCGATAAGTCATAATTATCTTTTTCTGTTTTTCCCTATTTCACAAAAATGTATTAAATTTCACCCTACCCTATAGCATAGGTTGATCTTATTTGTTAAAAGCTTTTACTTTTTGCTCCAAACCTTTACTGCTAAAAACCTTACAGACTTAAACCTTCAAAGCTTAGGAGGCTTTGAAGCTTGAGGCCAAAAGACTCGAGGTTTCTTTGCTCGTACACGAACTCTTAGTTCGAGTCGTTAAGGTTCCGAGGTTTTAAGGTTCGAGGCTTCAAGGCTCAGCAGTCGCGACTCAAGTCTTGTAGTTTACGCCTCAAAGCTTAAATCCACAACACTATCCTCAACGATCGACGTTTAGGATCGAACTGAAAATTATAACCAACGAAAGGGATTCCAAGTAAGATTGAATTTAAATAGAGAATTTAGGATTTGTATGTGCCAGAAATAATAGAAAGGTTGGTAGTGTAACGTTACGTTTCTCGCACCGTCACATATTAACCCTTAAATGTATGTTGTTACCAAATGTATACAAAGCATTGGACAGCTCACAGATTCGTAGATCCTACATCCAAATAACTAAATAAAAACATTTTTTCCAACCAAAAATAAAAAATCATGCATTTAAGGGTTAATATTATGCAGTTGTTGTAAAAGACAGGTCAAAAAGGCGAGTGGCGTGAGCAATATTCTTTTCAACCACTTAAAATCTCAGGATTATTAGGAATTATGTCCATAGAAAAAATCTCTACATCAATTTATTGCCTAGCTCCATTATATTGGTGGTCTGATGGTCTCCTTAATTTAACTTGTACAAGAAAAAAAAAACTTATTCATAGTTCGCAGTTACAAATTAAGTTTCGCGAAATGTGAGAGCCAAAACCAACAATGGAACAAAAGATTCAATTTAATGACGGGGCGTTACGCAGCAAACTTTTCGCAGAATTTATGGCGTGACTAAACGATAGTTTGAGCTTGAAAGTTAACCAACAGATAGAGGATAAATTCGCAAAAGTACGACGAAGTATTCAATTGCCTCTCTCTATCTGTAAACAGAAGATCGTCAAATCGATTAAGGGTCCCCGGCAAACTCGGTTCTCAATACAAACGTAGTTACGCTCTTATTTTAAAACGAGTAGCTAGTTTGGTCTGAAACTTTGTACATACAATAGAATAAGGTATATTAGATATATCTATGTCTGTAATTAGTTTATGTAGCTTCAGATACCATAGTAAAAAAAATACAGCGAATTTAAGTTTTTCATACAAAACTTGTTTTACTCTATTTCGTTTGTTTTATAAACTGGAGCTGTATAAACTAATTACAGACCTAGATATACTTCATGTTATGCAAAGTTTCGTTACAATCCAACACGTAGTTAATACGAGGGGTGCCTTTTAAGTTGTGTCGTTTGTTAAATCTAAAGACAATTTAAAGCTCAAGTACTATTTATTGTTTTTCTAGGAACTCGCCGAACTTTTTCATTCGGTCAATCTAGTTTTGAAACCACTTATTCTACTCCGAAGTTGGGGCTCCAAATGGCCGTTTTGTATAAGTTTACCGCCTCTTCTTGGGATCGGTACCGTTAACTACGATGACACTGCTTGATTTTAGGGAAGAGCCCTAACGAAATCATTAGGGCTCAAGTCAACGGCGTCAAGTGTACGGCGGGTGGTCGAGAATTTCGACGTTTTGCTCTTGTAAAAACGCAATTGTTTGCCGAGAGGTGTGTGAGCTTGCATTGTCATGGCGCTTGCACTTGCTCAAAACGACGTTTTTATTCCACCGATTTTTGGCTCATAATCCTAGATATTAAACACGAGTGCTCTTTCAGTGTATTATTCCACTCGTGCTTTTTCATTATAATTTCCGACTGAGTTAAGAAGGTAACTGATTGCTAATAATGCATGGAAACGGAGCCTTCTTTAATTGGTCGGACTGGCGGGCACCGGCGCGCCCGACCGCCTGCCGCGGCCCGGCCGGCCCGCCCGCCCGCCGCGCTGCCCGCGGCCGGGGCGAGCAAGGGCCGGCCGGCAGTACGAGTATGACAGATGAAACACACAATACTAACTGTTTTAACTATAAAAATTTGATTAATGGGGCATTTCACGTCAAGCGGGCAGCAAAAAAATTGTCAGGTTCTGGATTTTGTTCATAGTTGGATTAATTGGACCTATATGTGAACTAAAAAATTTGGCACCATTACTTTTTTAATATATTGCTTCGTTAAAAATTTATACGTATTTAAAAAAACTACAAAATTTGAGGAACGGTTTTTTTAAAAATTATTATTGCAATTTTTTTCAATGGATTTAATAATAACTAAATAGTGATTATTTAAGAATATTAGTTGATTTCATTGAAAATGAATAAAAAAGTTTATTTTTTATTTATTTTTCATATAATAAACCGGAAGTTAGTATTAAATATCTTTTTTTTTCAACTTCGCATTTTTTTATTTTTACACAATAATGTAGCTTATGGTGTACTAATAATGTCCTATAAAAAAATGTTATAATGGCATCTCGATTGGTTTTGAAGATTCATGAAGAAATTCGAAAGTACTGCGCGACGCTCCGTACTGAGCGGTAGTTCTATGTGGCAGTCTTTAATGGCCAATTACGGTTTTTTTTTACTTTTGCGTAACGGAATTAAAGCAATAAACGGTTTAGGCGGAGTATGTCACATGCTTAAGAGGTCACTTTCGAGTTAGGTCTCTTTCTGTGTACGTCACTTTTATAGCATGGTAAGATTTAAGCGTATACCTGCGTGACAATGGATACCAGCAATCATATTAGCTGTACGGCATACGGCCGCTTTTATGTATGACATACAGGTTGTTTTTTTAGTGGCCATTGAAGAGTAATACTAATCTATTATATAGACGATAACGGGAAACTGTCTTAAGGTGGCGTTCGGATGTGTGCGGCAGCAATGCAATCTGCCCTTATGTCGCGCTGCAATACTGCTGCAGTACTGCTGGTGCAGTCTGAATCCGAACGGTACCTTAAGACAGTTTCCCGTTCTCAAAGGCATTGTTATAATATTACAAAAAAAAGTTATTTCAACGTTCTTAATAATTCAACCCCTAAGGGGGTTAAAAAGAGGATGTAGTTTATATGTAGTACAAGTTTTCGTTTAAGCTAGGAACATGAAACTTGGTAAAAGGGCATTATATTATAATAGACGAAAACTGATTGCACCGTGTTTGTAAATCGGGAGCGAACATTTTATTTTGATAGTGGACGTGAAAATCTAAGTGTGGAGAAGGATTATATCGAGAACCATTTTTTTCAGTTAGGGACTTGAAACTTCGTACTTTGTGAAAGACAAATTTCATGCGTTGTATAATTATTAACAAATGATTAACCGTCCCTACTGATATCTTTTGCTGCATAATGTTACAAATCCACGCGTGCGAAGTCGCGGGCAACAGCTAGCATATTATAAAATAAAGTCGCTTCCTGCTGTCTGTCCGTCCCTATGTATGCTTAGACTCTACTACGCAACGGATTTTGTTGCGGGTTTTTTTATAGATAGTGATTCAAGAGGAAGGTTTATAAATGTACAATACATCAGCATTGCACCCGTGCGAAGCCGGGGCGGGTCGCTAGTGCTTTATAATTTAAAGCTGTTTTGATCAACATTCACAACAAGTCCGCGTTCAACCTTTATATTTCAAACAATTTTAAATAAAACCGGATTTGAAATAAGGGGTCGTCCACATATTACGTCACAGCAAAAAGTCGAAATTTTGTGTGATGTAATATATGGACGACGCCTAAAAGCGGGTTAAACGGTAGTTTTGTGTTGCAGGGATGCCTTCAAGAGAATGCTGCTAATATACCGTTAAGCTTTATTTCGTTACTAAATGAACCTACCAATGAAGTCGAGGTCTTGCACAAATGGCTACACCTCGTGACAGGCTTCAGTCGGTCGTTAGTTTGAGTAAAGTGGAATCAAGATTGACGACAAGAGGTGACACTATGTCAACCTAGAATTCCTGGCAGGTGCCTAAACCCTTTACACTAAAAAACTTGTTCCTGGTCGATAACAATTAATTAAGTAGGAAGAATTTATCAACATTGTAGTGTTACATGCAAGGTCCATTAACCTTTTTCAAAGAAACCACTTTAAGCCTATAAAGTCTCTATATAAAATCGAATGTTTATATTTTAAATCTTTTTAGAGCCAAATTCATCTATTGTTAAGATATTGCCAGAAAGGAAACATTTCCAGTCTAGACGCTCTCGGGAGATAACCCAGATAAAATATATTTTCACATCACCTATTCGAAAAGGGAACTTTTTTTCCCTGCTAGGAGGGATCAGTGGCACTTTTCTGTTCAAGGACATTTTGTTGCCAGTATGAAATATTGACACAAAGCCATATGAAATTAGTATGCCTATAATCGATTACAATTTCTTTATAATCTATTATGTGCATACAACTTTTTAAACTTAAATAATATTTTGTTGTAATTGTAAACAATAAATGTAATTAGCGTATTTTGAATTAATTAATAGCATATTTAAATTAAGTGAATTAATTAATTAGCGTAATATTTACAAAGAAACGTAAAAAACATTAGTTTAATAATTTAATTTTTATTTTGACATTTTAGGTCTCCTTAAACGCAGCCATACTTGTCTATGCAATTTAAAAAGTTTATATTTAAAAAGTTTTGTACAAATATTTCACAAAGCATAATTATGCGGTTCTGTATTGTGTATAAATTTGTAAATACTTATGAAATAAAACTATGAAAACGGATTATATCGCGTATATTGAATTTATAATACATCCCGACGTTTCTATATAACTAGCCTTATGAACCGATTTTGCATGTACAACCAGCCTTAAAGTTTGTGGTCTATGATTGTTCATTATTTTAGTATGTGGGTATTTTTGCACTTTGTAATGTTTTCCTCAGTCACCCGTTGACCACGAACGCTGTAAAGAGTTCGAAACGTCGGGATGTATTATAAATTTAATATACGCGATATAATCCGTTTTCATAGTTTTATTTCATGAGTAACTATCGCGGTAACCGAAGACAATATTTTGTAAATACTTAGTTTAAATCAATAACTTTATAATAATAAATATAAGTGATATCAGTCTTCATAGTGTTCTTCCGAAGATTTGGTTCAAAGGGGTAAGAGCTAATTTGTTACCAGAAAAATCTACAAAAATAATGTGCTTGATTTTCATTGTATCATTTTAGGTGTTTGCTGCTGTCTTTGAAAAGATATTAGGTACATAATTATGAGCTGTAGGTACTTTTAATTTGTCAGTACAGTCACGTCTGAAAATATCGATAAGGTCGTGTATACATATTTTTGGCACTTTGTCCGTATCGATCTTTGCTTAAAATAATAATGTTTTGAAACCTAATGAATATGTATGTAATTTCCTCATAGGTGATGTGAAAAGCAGTATGTGGCACATGGTAGCAAAATTATTTTCACCTTGGGCGTTAACACTTGAATCCCTCACTACGCTCAGGATTCTATGTTAGAATCCCTCGCTACGCTCAGGATTCTATTATAGAATCCTTCGCTTCGTTTAGGATTCAATTGTACGCCCTCGCCGTAAATATGTCATTTTGCTCCCTTGTGACACAATCTACTATTTTATGCCCCGAGCTAGTTCTCTTTGGATGAAGTCATTAATAGTAGATTGTTAACCAAGGGATGAAAGGCACTCATTTCTGCCGAGGTATTTTGGGGCTCGAACGCAGTGAGAGCGCCAATAGTCCGAGGAAGAAATGATGCCTTTCACCCGAGTTAAACACTCTACTTTTCAATTCGAATACGAGGAAAGTAAAATGCATGTTTTTTTTTAAACATGACTAAGTATACATTTTTATAGTATTTCTGGAGGGTACTTTCAATTAACAATTCAGGCAAAAGTATCGTTATTTATGGAATGGAGAGTCAAATATCAGAATGGAAATTGTATAACAAACCCATTTAAACTCAAATTTCAATTGCTTATCTTAAAAAAAAAAAAAAAAAACGTACTTCGAACGTAAAATGCTCTAGTGCAGACACGTATCATTTTCTGCACACCTTTTAGAACAACAATGACCCGCTTTCAGAGCATGAGAAATGAAAATATAATAGTTATGCACACAGACAAAAATGCTAGCAAGATTTTTCTGTTGTTTGCATAATGCTAGATTTGGCGCAACTGCATGCAACATAGTGGAAAATTATTAAAACAAAGTACATATATTTCAGGTTCAAAGCTAAAAACGTCTCAAATTAATCAAAATTAATATTAATGGAAGTTAAGAAGAATGTTAATAGAAGAGGCAGTCATTGACATAAAATTATAAACGCATCTTTTCTGTTTAGTAATCTGAATAAAAAACACCAATTACTGTGCTTCTAAAAGAGGCTGTAATGAAAATTTTAAGTGTCCTTCGTAAGGGAAATATCCCCTGGAAGGCTTGTAAATTTTAACAAAGGGAAAATTTTACGGCACAATGCCCAAGTAATTAACTAAGGTAATATTAAGGCAACACGTTTTTAACTTTGGCAAGATTGTTTTCTTTAATGCTCTGATTTGTTTTTAGTAAAAATATACTTTTTTGTTATTTATTTTTTCACTTAGTATTCATACAAAATACTGTTATAGATATAGAAATAAATAGATAGATGGAACGAAAATAAATTTGTTGATTTTTTCTATAAACTTGAGATAGAATGAGATAGGGAGATCTATAACCTAGGTTATATGGGAGATTAATGTTCACGATTTACTAATAAATTGGTGATGCTCATACCTAAGATGAACACGCAGTAAACAGAGAACCATTAACATTACTCCGAAGCGAAGTAGGAAGGCTAGAAAGCTTAGTAGAAAGCTTTCCAGACGCAAAGTCAATTGTTGGTGGTACTACGCCATAGGCTAACCCGTTACGTGCTTTTACGTGTGATGCCCATTCAGACCTGTTAAGTTGAGCGGTAATAAGTTTAAAGATCTCGTTTTATCATTTTCTAGCAATTTTAAATATAATTATTTCGTGACATTCAATGTGGTGATGATATTAAGTGTATTTAGTAAATATACAGTCAACTGAGCTCCTTCATTGATTAGTTCTAAGTTTAATTGAAAAGTTGGCTTCTTGAGCACACGTTTCTATAGTTATGACGAATTTATAAATGTTTATCTACACATATCATAAACCCTCTATGATGCCTTCAAAATCCGTAAATAATGGCCAACATACTGTTTTGTTACAGCAAATTTTTATTCTGTGAAAATGTTATTATTGCTAAATAATAACATCGATTTCGATAATATTATTTCATTCAAATTTCGAACATCTCTGAAAAAAGAAGAAATTTGATTTGACCTCTATTCTAATATCAGTCGAGCTGAAGTTTTATTCGAAATGAAATGTCAATTGCATACAGTTTCGACAAATCTCTCTTGTTAGTTGGTATCTAACGATATGGCGATCGACCCCCACTCTAGTTTGTCTCTGAATTTAAAAAAAAACTACGGATACGTGACATGCGTGAAAAAAGTTTTCTTTGCCGCCATTTGACGTGCAGTTTATCTTTTATAGTACATTTCGATGCTAGTGCGGAAAGTATGTCATCACGTCACGAGTACCGAAATATCTTGCCACGAGCCGTAGGCGAGTGGCAAGACTCGGGACGAGTGAAGAATGACATTTCCGCACGTGTATCGAACGACGTTTTTTAATACAGTTGCGAAAAAATAAGAGAAGCAACAAGTAAGGAATGGAATTCGAAACTTTTATATTATTAATTCTGTGACATCATTGACATTGAGTATTGACATTATGAAGAGGTGTTTTTCTAGCTTTTATTCGACTAGAATAGATTTTTATTGAACCCACTTCAATGAAAGTTTTTTTCAAATGTATGTTCTATAAGACAGAAACAATTGTAAATATTAAAACATTGTACTATTATTACCTAAATATCATTATTTACGATTCTTTGTGTATCGTATATTTATAAAAACAATATCGAATGTTGCCTTTGGACACTTAAAACATTCTTGCAGTAAGAAAACACGCCTCTTCTTTGACAGGCGTTTCGTTCCATTCAGACAACTTATTAAGAACGGTTTTTCAACATTAAAAAATAAACGTGTTATAATACTTATAATGATGAAGAGGTAAGTAATAAAATATGAAATATGCATATTTTTCGTATTCTTACATTAACAGTAGGTTTTTATGTTGATTACGACGTTTAAAGGAAACTAATATGAACACTCATCAATAAGTAGTCATGAATTGGAACAAGTAAAGATTTAAAAAAAATGGAGAAGTAAAAAGCACTAGTTCGCGAATACAAACTTTCCGCACGCTAAACAGCCACGAAAAGTAGCACTTTTTGAGCAACTGTATTGAAAATTAGTTTAGTAGGTAAGTAAAAAAATAATTTGTTTTATTGTTTTTAAAGTAACTAGCAAACGTTTCGTGTAAAATGTGCGATAAAGATATTTCGGAGACACCACCTAATATCCGCGAATTCCGCCAGAGAACAACTACTTATGCCCCAACATCGGCATTCATTATGTAGCAGTCACATAAACTACTATTAGTTAATTATTTTATTAACCCATTTACAGTTAATAAATAAATTGTATCATGATTTGACCTGTTATATTAGAAATATAATATATAATATGAATAAGCAGGGATGGCGTGTTTTTTATTACGTCGTGTCTTCCACCTCCAAAATATTGTAGTGGCGTGGCCTTCTTGAAAAGTCTTCTACAAATCGACTTTCGCTCATGTCATCTCAGATATGGGTGAAAATGGTATTAGTGCATTTTTGTTGCAGTTTGATGTCCTGAACACAAATATATGAGATGACAAGCGCGAAAATGGTGGGGGTAGTTGCTGTGACGTCATATAGTCGGCTGTACAAAGTTTTTAACTTTTTTCTTTTAAACATACCAAATGAAAGGGCTTTTGTGAGTAGATCACAAATGTATAATAAACTGCAACATTTTCACTACTTGGTCCAACTAACTATTAGAAAACGTTCAAAAATTTCACAATCCACAGTTGACTGAACTGCTCTAAATTGAAAATGTTCAGCTGGCCTGCTATTGAACCGAATTTGATGTAAGGGTGTTATTGCAAAATTGCAAAATTTCAAGTTGTAAAAATTAATAAGAAAATATTTGAAGTCAAGTTAAAACTTTTTTTATTCTATTCAATATTTAGGCCAGGAAATAAATGCCCAAAAAAAGAGGGAAATGCTTGGAACACAATTTTTGACTGCGTAGCTTTGTTTGGACTAATTAGGAGGTGAACATATCAAAAGTCCCCGGCCATAATAAAACAAATTATTTGACGACCGGTCTGGCCTAGTGGGTAGTGACCCTGCCTGTGAAGCCGATGGTCCTGGGTTCGAATCCCGGTAAGGGCATTTATTTGTGTGATGAGCACAGATATTTGTTCCTGAGTCATGGGTGTTTTCTATGTATTTAAGTATTTATATATTATGTATATCGTTGTCTGAGTACCCATAACACAAGCCTCCTTGGGCTTACCGTGGGACTTAGTCAATCTGTGTAAGAATGTCCTATAATATTTAATATATCCTATAATATTTATTTAATATATAATATTTATTATAACCCTGGTGCTAGGGGGGGGGGGGGTGGAAGGGGGTTTGAAGGTTCCATTTTTCGGTTTTTCGATTATATCTCGGAAACTATGCGTCTGAGCGACTTGGCCACTTATACAAAATGAAAATAGATTTAATTTGTTACAAGTTTCATTCCGTCAAATTTTTCGATATCTTGTGTAGTTTTTGAGATATCTGCTCTTGAAGGTTTATTTACGG
The DNA here is from genome assembly GCF_947568885.1 of Cydia strobilella. NCBI lineage: Eukaryota > Metazoa > Arthropoda > Insecta > Lepidoptera > Tortricidae > Cydia > Cydia strobilella. The sequence continues at coordinate 15,651,797 of NC_086042.1, read as the reverse complement.
CTCTCATTTTTATCTTGATTATCTACATCAGTGAAGCTGCTTGGCCGGGTTTGGGATCGTTTTCGTATAAATCGGGGGTGCTGAATTCATTTATGGTATCAACATTGACACCATTCCAAAGTAAAAATAAAATTTAAAAAATGAGTTTTTATAAAACTCCTCTTTACGCTTAAACCGCCGAACCGATTTCGTTGAAATTTGGTATAGAGATGGTTTAAGTCCCGGGACAGTACATAGGATAGTTTTTATAACCAAAATCATCTTTTAAGGGTGTGAAAAGTGGGGTGGAATTTTGTATGGGGAATCAATAACCGCTGAACCTATTTAAATAATATTTGGGATAGTCTACATGTTTGATTTAGTTGATAATGATACCAAACATGACTTCAAACCTAAATTTAAACAGTATTAACCAAAGGAATTCAACTTCGGCGAAGAAGCTGAATTCCCCTCACACCAAATTTCACACCTTCAAAGTATGATTTTTGAGATAAAAACTATATTATATCCTGTCTCGGGACTTAAAACACCTATTTACCAAATTTCAACTAAATCGGTTCTGCGGTTTAAGCGTGAAGAGGAGTTAAAAAAGAAGTTATTTGTTTAAAGTTTATGTTTCGGAAAGGTGTCAATGTTGATACCATAAACGAATTCAGCACCCCCGATTTATACGAAAACGTTACCAAACCCGGCCTAGCAGCTTTACTGATGTAGATAATCAAAATAAAAATGAGAGCCCTAAATAAACCTTCAAGAGCGGATATCTCAAAAACTACACAAGATATCGAAAAATTTTACTGAATAAAACAAATTAAATCTCTTTTCATTTTGTATAAGTGGCCAAGTCGCTCAGATGCATAGTTTCCGAGATGTAATCGAAAAACCGAAAAATGGAACCTTGAAACCCCCCTCTCCCCCCAGCACCAGGGTTACGGCCGGGGACTTTTGATATGTTCATCTCCTAACTAGTCCAAACAAAGCTACGAAGTTAAAAATTGTGTTCCTAGCATTTCCCTCTATACCTTCTTATTGCTTGGCCTAATTTTATCTATGAATAATGCCCGTTCGAATGACGTTCGAAAATATCAGCCTGTACAAAAATATATTCAGACTTGACAATCATTTTTTTTTTAATCCTCAAAATACGATTGAAATCGTTCAGTTAAGTTTGGATAGAATAAAATAATCCCACGCTCAACACTCTAAATTCAATTTATTGCTAGAATAAATTGATTGGATTTCGATCTGGCTTCGGAGTGATGGAACGTTGAACGGTTTTTGTGCATTTGTTCCGTGCCGCTACCGTATTTTTCACTAGAATGCAGACGATTTTAATATATTCTCGGCGTTAATTCAATAAAAACTTAACACAGTTCTCAACTTTGAAATGGGATTAAGTATTACCTATTTTGGGTAATAGTGTTTCTTCCTGTCCATACATTATTTCTCAGTGGTCATAAAACAAAATTTACGGAAATACACTCATTTAATTACATTTTTTTGCGCTCTCACTTTGTTTTCAGCTCTTTCATTTCAAAATCAACAAACACTCATTATAAATAGAGGTAGATGAATTGTTTTGTTACAGTATGCGGTCTCATAATAACTTCATAGCAAAGATTATATATAGTAATAAAAGAGGTCTAAGAAAATACGTGCGTCAATTTTCACAGCTGATACAGATGTCGTAGTACATTATGTGGAAACTCTGGTTGTCAAAAGCTGACGTTTGACAATTCAGTTACCAGAAAACATATGTATAGCACCATCTAGTTCTTCTGTCTAATTCGAGAGCACGATTTTTCTTTACACCTAAATACAATAAATTACTCATCTCTTTATGGTAAAAAAAGTAGCTGATTAGACTGATGGTTCCTACATAAACCCTGTTTTTGTAGTATATTAACTCTATTTTATCTGTCGTACAAAAAACTTATCGACAGGTAAAAAAAAAAACAAAGGTCTCCTTCTGCATATTAGGGAAGACAAAGAGCATGATTCCGGCCAGTCATATTTTAGCCAATATTTATTTAGTGGAATAGGCAAAGTACCTATTAAAAATTACAGATTAACCATTTTATGGAAATCGAGAGTCAGGAAACTAAGAGCGTGGGTGAGGATAAAAGAATAAACAAACCAAAATCAATGTTTATTAATTGTTATTCACTAGCCTGTGATATACATTTAATTAAGTATTCAATTATTAAGCCTTCTCGAGCTTACCGTGGGACTTAGTCAATTTGTGTAAGATGAGAATGTCCCTATTATATTTATTTATTTATATTTGATTATTCTATAGGAAAACTAGATTATATCATACAAGATTAAGCTAGCAGTGGGAGACCTTTGAGAGACTTGGACCATCTTTACGATCAACATAAATTTTATCGAAATTCAATCTTTAAACTGACAAAGCATGTCAAAGAAAGAGAAACCGCTCAATCCGTGTATTAGCATAATAATAGCACTAGCCACACGCCTCCTTTGTTGCCGGCAGGTTGTAATGCTAGGAAAGTTTCAGTAAAATTTAATGATTAAAATCAGCTAGTGGAAAGAGCTGAGAGATATGCCCTACAAAAACACTTGAATATTCTATGACGCATCTGCGGATTCTTATGCATTTCCTTTAGTTGGAAACGATGTAAAATTCTAAGAACAAATTAAATTATTTTCTATGAAAATATTTTAATTTGTGGTTTTTCAAGTAGACTACTATTTAAACTATAAACTGAAATAAGCGGTTCAGGCACCTGTCCGGTAAACGGGGTACGCTGGTTCGATTCCAGCTCTGGACACTGGAGGCTTTGGTCATTTTTTCCTTCGTATATGACATTTATTTCGATGTAAAATTACCAAAAAGTAAATGCACAGAACAGATCACACAAAAATCACGAACTCACTGTCAACAAATAAATTTGACAGCTATTCCAGGGTTTCTCACAGTAATGAGTACAGTTACGTACATGTATCCAGTATCACCAAAAAAAATAACGCCCCTAAAATTTACGATATACACTCATGGACAAATTTAGAGAAAGAAAAAGTTAAATTACTCATTTTGAAATAAATTTAGGTGCTGTAATCTAGTACTAAACCTTTTTTTTGCGTTCCTCTAAATTTGTCCATGAGCATATTAATGAAACTAGATTTATGGTACCACCCTTATCACACAATCAATCGAATCGACACAATTTACTTAAGATTCATTCATTCATTCAATATGATGCCAACAGTGCAAAGGATATGTCAAATATTTCATACTATACAGGTACATATACACACACTTCCTGTACATATAATCTTATTACGATAATAACAAAAGTAAATTTAAATAATTGTGATTATTTAAATTTAACGACAGGTATATAAAAAAGGGGGCCGCTACGTACTGTATTTTGTATTTAAGTACCTTTTGAATACATCAAACTAGTTTTTATATATGTTGCTGGATTCGTCGATGTATGAACTTAAAACAAAAACGGCCGTTTTAACTTCGGACACATATTGACGAATCCAGCAAAGTAAAAACTATTATAATGTATTCAAAAGGTACTTAAAATTAAATACAAAATACAGTACGTAGCGGCCCCCTTTCTTAAATGTCTATCGTTAAATTTAAATAATCACAATTATTTAGCAGTGGCGCTAGTGAGCACGTTGATGGGCTCTTAACAGACTCGACTTTGAAACTAGTCACCATTTTTTTCATGTCTAACCCTCATAGATATAAATTATCGAGCATATACCCACAAAAAAAAACCACATTAAATTTCTAGTAATAACGTAAAACAAAGTATCAGCAGGATCACGTTCATATTAACTCTTTTCGTTCTGGTGGTTATCTGCAATAACCACCTTTTATCGACCGATTATTTTGTAACAGAGCCATCTATGGTCAAAGTATCGTATTACGTAGTCAACAAGAAGACCTAAGTTAGATAACAATGTCATTCGCAGTTCGCTCGACGGCTGTTTGTGGAACTAAATTTTTATTCGAAAACCGCCGTTTACGGAAATGTGAAAGTGTGATTTTGCTGGTAAGTAAAAAATTATAAATAATCGTTTTTCTGCTGTGTTTTGTGATACGTATTATGAAATATACTTATTCATTTATTTTAAGTGAAAAATATTTACATTTAGATTTATAACTTTTGGTAGAAGTGGACTTAGTCAAAGTGGTTAACAGCGATAACCACCGTGGCACAATTGTTTTTGTTACTCGATTTTTTTTTTTGTAAAAAATAGTTTCACATATAATAAAAAGTGTTAAATATTCAGATTTTAAAGGTACCTTTAGGTAAAAGCTGACTTATTCAAGGTGGTTAACAGCGATGACCACCGTGACACAAATATTTAGGTAATAAAAAAGGTTTAGGTAATAATATACTTCAAAACGGTCATAAATATAATAATTATTTCTGTTTTAGATAATGTATAGAAAAAGATTGATCGATCGAGATATCGAATTCGCTTTAATATATGAAGATATACCTTCAGACAATGATAGTTTTGCCGGTGGAGATTAGTTAATGCCAACAGCGGGAGAGCAAACAGCAGTTCTAGGAAAAGCAACACTAACTCGCCGACTTATGCATCTATAATAAAACACAAACCCTGTGTACCAACTTCTATAAGGCATGCAGTAGCCAATCATCTACCAATAAGAGGTACATCGCGACGATGCAGCGTATGCAGCACAAAAGCCAAACCTGTCCGCACTGTGTGGAGCTGTAAAATATGCAAAGTACCACTTTGCTACTGTAAAGAGGGAAATGCGTGCTTTAATTCACATCGTGATGTGAATTAAAGCACGCATAAGACCGTGGTCTTATGTATTAATTGATTTTGTTTTGTATATAATACAATATTTTTGCAAATAGGACTGTATACTTGTTTCACGGTGGTTACACCTACTAACCACCCTATAAAACACCCCCTTCAAACATAAAATGAAAAAAAGTCATGGATTTTCATATTATTAGCCCAAATCAATAAATAAATGCAAAAAATAAGTTTTTATTATAATAAACAAAAATCTGTGACACAAAGAGTTAAGCAAATGCGTCACGTAAGCTATAGTAGTCCCTATGTGATCAAACTTGTCATGAGCATCATAAATGGGAGCGCTATTACCATTATAATAAAACGTAGTAAATTATTTCATCGACTTTCCCTGTTTTGAGACAACGTTGCATATAAATGATGTCATAAGTTAGCGCGCCAATTGACCTCAGCACTACTCGGTTTTCTATGCAACTAAATGCGTCGGGGAGCAGGGAGGTCAAACTCTTAAAAGAATTTTAACACGACGAAGTTAGGGCTTCCAAATACCGGACCTTTCGCAATACCGGTATTAATACCGGTATTGGCAACTTCAATACCGGGATCCCGGGATTTTTTGAAAAAAATAGGAACCAAGTAAATTTGAAATAAAAATACCAAATTTTAATCAAGTTCTTTTTTATTTTGCATGCGTGTTACAATATATAGTATTTTTAACAATGATATCACGTAATACGCCTCGCCTCTTTTTCTCTCTATTGAGAAGTTTCTGCACTTGCAGCTTAATCTAATACATAAACATTTTTAGTATAATGATTTTCTAACATAAATAAAGTAGCACTTACAGTGCATTGTATAAAAGACAACATCTTAACTTCTAAACATTGAAATAAAACTATGAAAACGGATTATATCGCGTATATTGAATTTATAATACATCCCGACGTTTCGAACTCTTTACAGCGTTCGTGGTCAACGGGTGACTGAGGAAAAATTACAAAATGCAAAAATACCCACATACTAAAATAATGAACAATCATAGACTACAAACTTTAAGGCTGGTTGTACATGCAAAATCGGTTCATAAGGCTAGTTATACACTATAATTATTTTTCAAGTAAAGATATATATATATACGCGATAAAAAAAAAAAAAAAAAAAACTATGCCGGCTCCAACCCACGGACCCGAGAAGATTTAATTCCCTCCTAAATTGTAGGAGGGTATCCCAATATGGGACCGGCAACAAACTCGGCGGGACACATCTTTTCAAAACATCAGAATGTCCAGCATCATCCAACACTACGGTCTCACAGTCTATGTCTCGCTTGCTCCTTTATCAGGTGGACTACAGGATCCCAAGCTGGTGGTAGAGAAAAGCCATCTTCCCTATTAAAGTTTGGATATTTCTTAATCTCAATGGCCTCGCGCAGCATTCTGGGTATGTAACGCTTCTCCTTGGCAAGAACCAGAGGCTTATCAAACTTGATTGAGTGATTGGCTTTATCCATGACATGCTCACAGACAGCAGACCTAGGTCGACGGTGCTTGACATCAGCTATGTGTTCCTTCACCCGAGTGGAAATGCTCCGTTTCGTCTGCCCGACATATGATAGGCCACACTCACAGTCCAGCCTGTACACTCCTGCAGTCTGTAGAGGGGTATTGCATTTTACAGGCCTCAGGAATTGTGACATCTTCTTCATTGGCTTGAAATATGTTTTTATAGAAGCACGCTTCAAGATGTGGCTGATCCTGTCCGTGACCCCCCTGACAAAAGGCAGAATGGCAGGCCTGCGCTCAACTGTGGGGATCTTAATGTGGGACCTCTGGTTGACCCGCGGTATCCTGAGCTCGTTTGCCTGGAGCGCGCGCCTGGCATGCTGGAGCTTGCTGCAGCTTGGGATCCTGTAGTCCACCTGATAAAGGAGCAAGCGAGACATAGACTGTGAGACCGTAGTGTTGGATGATGCTGGACATTCTGATGTTTTGAAAAGATGTGTCCCGCCGAGTTTGTTGCCGGTCCCATATTGGGATACCCTCCTACAATTTAGGAGGGAATTAAATCTTCTCGGGTCCGTGGTGTAGGGTTGGAGCCGGCATAGTTTTTTTATCGCGTATATATATATATCTTTACTTGAAAAATAATTATAGTGTATAACTAGCCTTATGAACCGATTTTGCATGTACAACCAGCCTTAAAGTTTGTAGTCTATGATTGTTCATTATTTTAGTATGTGGGTATTTTTGCATTTTGTAATTTTTCCTCAGTCACCCGTTGACCACGAACGCTGTAAAGAGTTCGAAACGTCGGGATGTATTATAAATTCAATATACGCGATATAATCCGTTTTCATAGTTTTATTTCATGAGTAACTATCGCGGTAACCGAAGACAATATTATTCTAAACATTGGCTAAATCATTGTACTAAATACCTAATAATTTAATTTTTTTAAGCTAATCTTTAAGGGAATACAATTGAAATGCAAAATAAAATCAATGTAAAAATCAATAAATAATTTGCAATTTCCCTACTTGTAATGTAATAAAAATCAGTCTGCAACTCGAAACACGCGCACATTTAAACAAAAATTAAAAAATTCAAGTTCTAAGATGGTTCGGTTATGTGTTTTTTTTTAATATTCAAACATTAAACAGTCTTACAAATCTTACAAATTCAATTTAAAATCAACCTTTTTTGTTTGTCAATGTCATTGAATATTAATTTTGTTTATTATTTAACTAAAATTATCGATTGTACTTATGTATTTAAATATATAAATCCACGTGGTATATTTCTCCCTTCGGAGGAAGCATAACATGAGTTATAAACCATCTCGTAACTTGATCCTTATCGAGTATATGTAATAAACAAATAATATATGCATAAGTACTTACATTGTTGTGAAATTCACATAAACCACAGCCGGCGCGAAACTTTACCTACAGCATAGCTTATAGCTTACGTACACATCACTTCACGTTATAAGCACCGAGAACCGATTGGCTACAATCTTTATATACCGCTCCACGTCGCGTGCGCAAGACAGATAATGCTGTCAAATCGTAAAACGAGAGGAAGACGTAAGATGTATGCGCGCAAAGCTTCGTGGTGATGCTGGATTTTAACGTTTCGATGGGTAGTTTACGTTTGTTTTGCATATTTTGTTAGTTTATAAAAATACCAGGATCCCGATATTTCAAAAATAAATACCGGTATTGAAACCTACCATAAAATAGGCGGGATCCCGGGATCCCGGTATTGGAAGCCCTATGACGAAGTCACAACGACAATGCTTTGCTGTTTAACTATGTCATACATAAGTTATGGGGTGATACTTTTATTGCACTGTCTGTTTTGCTGAGGATTTATATGTCTTCGTACAGCTACAGATATCTAGAGCAATGATCCTCCAACAAATGGACAACAATAAATTGGTAATAAATGTTGCCAAGTTAAAAAACGTTTAAAAATAATTATATTTAATTTATGTAATCTCCCCTACAGACAGCTAATTTAATCAGGCGAACACCGTAAAGTCACAGCTTAATAATCGCCGGTCCTTATATGAAATACCAGATCACCACTTTTTATTCAACTGAATTTATGCTTCAAGTTACTGGGGACAGGTGCCATTCAATAAATTCTTAACGGATATTGTTTCTTAAGAGGCCGGTGTGGATTTTAATCGCAAAAATGTAAAATTGATAGATTTCGTCGATGAAATTGTACACCTTTTGTTACCAAATTGAAATAACAAGTACTGCTTTCTATTAGCACGTCTTCTTATCTTGCCTTTTATCAGATCATTTTTTTGAAAACAGACTCACTAAATTAGTAATGATTAGTTTTCTGAAGGACGTTTAGGTAAACGCGCGTAAAGCACTGATTTCGTCGCTCTTATTTGTAAATTTCGTAAAGTTTGGACTGCTAAAAATGGTAAATTTGTATTACACATATTCTGTACTTGACCTTTATCAGATTACATTTTTGTTATATGACTTAGAGTATGAGAAAATGAAAGTTAAACGAATTAAGACGATTCTCGCTGATTTGGCCTTGAGCGTCTCAGCGTCTCTGTACCCGCACCCCGCTCACTGCGATCGTACGTGAATTTCGTCTCGGTGCGGCGACTGCGGCGGAATGAGGTTCAAAGAATAACCTACAGCCCAGAGGCGCGCGGCATTTGGCGCTATACCTCGTATTTGTGTATCTTTTGCAGATATTTTGTTGTTTGAGTATGAGTAGATCATGCGTGTAGTGGAGGTCGTAGATTATAATAAAAATATATTCCCTTATGCATTATACTTTACAAGCCTCAATTAGTTAATTTGTGTTTTATCTGTTTCTTACAAATAAATACCTAAGTCAAATCGACGGATTAAGATTTATAGCTAAAGCTTGGTATGTACTAAATTGAGGCGTACAGTGCGTTTATTTTATACAGTTTTTTTTATCCGTAATAAATAAATATAAATAATGCCATTAATAGTTAACTTATAAAATTAAAGTACCTACTAGCTTCATATACTACTACAAATGTGTTATTTTTCGAAGTTCGAAGTTTTCTCAATCATTACGTGGGAATATCATCATTATTAGGATTCCGTACCTGAAAAGGAAAAAACGGAACCCTTATAGGATCACTCGTGCGTCTGTCTGTCTGTCTGTCCGTCTGTCACAGCCTATTTTCACGGAAACGACTGAACCAATTAAGTTGAAATTTGGTGTATATATGTAAGTTTGTGACCCAAAGACGGACATGTAACGTAAACAAATTAATTTTAAACACGGGGGCCACTTTTGGAGGGTAAAAGAGAAAATTAAAACAAAAAGTTTTTCAAACTATATCGTGTTACATATCAAATGAAAGAGCTCATTTTGAGAATCTCAAATGTATATTTTGTATAATTTTAGGATAAACAGTCAATTCAATTCAATATATTCTTCATTCAAATAGGCCTAGCAACAAGCACTTTTAAATTGTTTAGAAGTTATTCACGAAAATAGGCAAAAAATGAGCATTCCCCCCTTTATCTCCGAAACTACTGGGTATAAAATTTTGAAAAAAATACACAAAATAGATCTTTACCATAGATCACAGGAAAACTTATTATGTATCTCGGTGGACCGTCAGCTGGTCACATGAACATGTAAAAAAATCTTTTCAGTCATCGCATCCCATTTCATGCTTTGTCAGATGGTAGTTTAGATAATATTGTTAATAAAACAAATCGTCGGCCGGTTGTATCGCGGTGGAAAGACCGTCGGCTATTAAAACATTATTGTTAGTTTAAAAATAATTTTAATTGATTTAGCCGTTTAGTAAAAATAACCAAAGTTAGCCGCAAAATGGCCTGTTTTATTATTTTTATTACGGTAAAACTATAAATATCAGGAAATAAGTTTAATTTTATAATTGTTGAACAATAAATGAAGATTCATATTTTTTTTTTTCATTATTTTTTGTTTACCCATTTAGAAGACATAATACACCAAGTTGACCCAATGAAATAATTACTGAAATCCAGAAGGAGATACAAATAATAATAAAATAATAAAACGTTTCTTAACAGGCAAGGATCACCCATGAAAAATTTACAGACATAACTACAATTACACTATTTAACACTAATTACTACTTAACTAAACCTACAATAAACTTAATAGTAAGTTTTTCCGTAAATAAAAATACGATAGGCCGTTTTGCTAGTTCTTAATCGATTAAAATTATTTTTAAACTACAAAAACAATGTTTTTTAACAGGTACTATTTATACATACAACGTAATAGGTAGCTTATGTTTAATCAATTATTTATTGTTTCGAGATGGAATGGAACATTATTCAAAACGTAAAACTTGAATGACATTATAATATGTCGGTTAGAAAACATTTATTTATTTATTTCGTATGAAGTTTTCTCAAACATACGTATATTATAGTATAATATATACGGATATTATCATTACATTCATGGTAATAGACCGCAAAATACCGTGTTGCGCTCGATAATGCGCGTCGCAACCAAATCAGCGCTCTGCAGTTATTTATTCTTTGGCCACAATAACTCCGATATTATAGCACTTTGCTTGTGCATAAGCGAACATAGTGCAAGGAAGGCACGGAGCGACGAGCGACACAGCCTCCTCGTCTCAAAGCTGGCACACGACTGCCGGCCACGCCATTTTCAGGCTGCATACGCATGAAATTTGGAAAAACGTTCGATTTCTTAAGAAAATATTTTTTGATTAAGAAAAGCTATGTTGCATTTGTAGAACCTGTTAAAACATTTTTGTTAGTTTAAAAATAATTTTAATCGATTAAGCCGTTTAGAAGTTATAATCAAAGTTAGCCGCAAAACGGCCTGTCGTGTTATTTTTTTTTCGGTGAAACTACAAATTTCAGGAAAAAAGTCAAATGTTGCGATTATTGTCCATAGAGTGAAGATGCATATATATTTTTTTCATAATTTTTGGTTGACTCATTTAGAAGTTATAAGCTCTAAAAAGTAACAGTTTTTGGCCAAAAACTGCGCGAAGCGCCTTAAAGTTTCTCCAGAAATTACTTCAAAACAAGTTACAATTTCTCTGAAAATCGACTTAATTTCAACGTAATTTGGATACTTGAACAATCTACAACATTTGCTGAAACTATTCTTATACATCAATTTGTATAATTTACCACCATAATTTTTTGATGAATATTTAAAAACTGCCCCTTCTCTTCATATATTACCGGTGACGGACGCTCGCGACCTCATTATTAAAAGGCAAGATGAGAAAACGTGCTAATAGATACCAATACTTGTTATTTAGATATTACGTAACAAAACGTGTATAATTTCAACGACTAAATCTATCAATTTAAAAATTTTGCTCCAAAATCGACTACGGCCTCTTAAACCACCAACGGAGCGGTACGTGACGTTTACGAAGTTTCATGATACATGACCATCGCCCGGAAATGACTTGGTCATAAAAATCCAGGTTAAGACACAGGCTGCTCAATCGCCGACATGCTTAACTTCGGACTTCGGACATTGTCTCCGCTATTATGGTTGGACAAGCGTTACAAAAGCGGAACCGAGATAAAACTTACGTCCAACGTAGATCACTATATTGGCGTTTCCAACTGTAATAAAATAAGCTTTGGTTCTGAAAGTTCCAAACCCTTTGCTGAATACATCTGACTTTGATGCTTAAATAGGTATACCTAGGTGTGATTTTTCTTCTTTCTGACACGAATGTGAAGTCATTAACTTTCCTAGAAAGTAGGTAGAGGTACAAATGTTTTTTAGAGCACCGATCATCGATTAGTTTAGCCTATATTATAGACTAAGGTCAACCTAACTTTGAAGCCCAGAATAAGTAATAGTATTATCATCTTTGAAGTCATCACAAAGAGCGTTATGGACATTTACTTCTGATATTCTGGTTCCCAAGACATAGTTACAAAAGGACAAAACATTTAAGGTTATTTATATAATACATACTTAGAAAACATCAATAACCATTGATGTATTATATCTAAGGACGGGCCTTACGGGCAATCATGGGCAATAAGAATGGGGCCAGTACTTGGCGTGCCACAGCTACAACGCGATTGGTTGATGAGTTCGCATCACGCGCGCGATTGGTTGGAATAAGCGCGCGTGTTAGACAGCTCGATTGGCTCGAATTCGTGAGGCACACCGCTGAACTAGCACCATTCTTAGTGCCCGTAAGGCTCTTCCTCAGATATACATGTCAATGTCAATAACTTACGGACAAATATTCGCGATAAACACACAAATAAATGCCCTTACCGGGATTCGAACCCAGGACCTCCAGCAGAGTAAGGGTCAAGGCAGGGTCACTACTGACTAGGCTGGAGGCCGTTTATAAAATAAATAAATACTCGTATCCCTAAATATGCACTTGAAAGGAAGGAAACCAACCAACCTAACCATAAATTGCAGTAGTCCAGTGGTGCAATCAAAACGCAATCAAAAATGGAAACAAGCTCGGTTGCAACAAATACGGAGAAAATGATTAGAGAGAAGTGACTAGACTAATGCACATATTGCACATCTATTGTGTATTACTACGTATTGTTTAGGGTTTCAGTGTTAGGCGGAATATTAATTGACAGCGCGCATTTGCAACTAGATGTGCTTTTGAGCGCGACGGAGAGGGAATAAAGCAGTGCGACATTAAAGTGTCGTTATACGGCAAGCCTTATATACTTTTATATGCTGTACACATAAAGTTAGCACAATGAATCATTTTTGTTGACGAACGTTAACACGATAGATAAACGTTTATGGACCTCAAAAATACGCTTAAAATACCTTACTAGAAGCCATGAGCGATGTATTATAACTAACGGGTTCTAATTATCCAACAACGCATTTTTAAAAACAAATAAGATATAGGTAGGTTAATTTAATACGGCGACTGGTTTCGAACATACAACAAAAGGAAGCTGACACTATAGTACCTTACAACGTTATACCTAATTAGAGTTTGTACAGACTGTTTGCCGAGAAAGCGTGAAAGAAGGAACCCTTTAATAAAGTAGGTTAATTTTTACATTCAATGGAAATGTACCAAAAACTGGGTCGTGTTTTTTCAGTTAGGTTGAGCAACGTGAGCTGGAGGATAATACATGCCTATGTGTAAACAGAATGTGTAGGTACTATTGATACCGAAGTGCAATACACTCGTTTTGTATTGTATTACATTTATGTAATGTTCGGTAATGTATGAAAGTTAGTCATTGCAAAATTTTATATCCAATGTACTTAAAATTTGTTAAAATACTTTATAAGTTATAAAGTAAGTGCATTCGAATACCTACTAATTTACTGAACGAAAAATGCTTTTCATGGGTTTCGCTGTGCAATATTAAATTTCCTCTTGCAGTGGCATCGAGCTAAACTACGACTTTCCTAATAACTTAATTATGTCAACTCTATAATATCCGTCCTCTATCTACGGCACCCTACTCCATTAAAAACTTCATTTTATTTTACATGAACACTTAATAATAATAAAACTTTTAATGTAGTGCGAGTGAATATGCATTAAATTTTAAGATTTTAGAAACGCCACTTGTCGTTGTCTGTGTTTTTGTCTTTTACGAGTACATTTCATTTATTTAGAGTGATATTTCGTTCGAAGGACAATCGTCCTAATATATGGTGCTGGAGGGGAATGCTTAGAATACCCAGATGAGTAACATTTTTCACAGTTGACATCGGTTGTTTTCTTATTGGCGTGGTTGGTAAAGGCAAGTTTCATCAGGTTAACTAACTAATAACTAATTACACCGACACACGCAATGGAGGTAATGCTAGGTTTGAAGTCACTATGGATTGAGATGGAGAAAAGAGCCATGGAACAGTGGTACAAAATGAAAGCGTGCAAGGAATGGAGAGGAAGCTGCGTGGACAAGAGACACGCGCTGATACAAAGAGAGGCGTTATGCACCAGTAACGGAGAAGATAAGAAGTAGTAGGTTAGCGTGGTATGGGCATGTGATGAGGAGGGATGAATGCCATATAGGCAAAAGAATGTTAGGGATGAATGTTGATGGACGGAGAGCGTATGGTAGACCCAAAAAGCGATGGATGGATTGTGTGAAAGAGGATATGAGAAAGAAAGGAGTGTGCTGAGGTGACGAAAGATAGAGGAGAATGGAAGAGAACAACATGTTGTGCCTAGTGATGTGCCGTTACCGTAAATTACGAGAACAAAGAGAATCGTCGGGTAAATTACGCGGTAACGTTCTCCGTACGGGTAATCATCGAGAAAGTTGTCTAAGTTTTCATTTTTTTTATCTTTTTTTTACAGAATTGATTTTTATTTAGGTAATACATACAACCTGTAGCTCTAATGATGTATTACCCCAGAGAAATAATGTGCTGTGGGGACCGCGTAACTCTAGTCAGATAAAGAAATATGCTATGTTCTGTGATATTAGGCTAAGTAAAATGAAAGAGGAATTTGAATGTGAGAGATGTATAAATGAAACGTGTAATTTGAAAGATCACTATGCATTTGTAAATGACTATTATACTAATATAATAAATATTTTACAGAAAGGTGCCGAGCTGAGTACACGGTCGCATTTTGGTAGCAGAGGTCAGGCAAAAAAGGTAGTTGGTTGGAATTACCATGTCCAAGACCACCATCAGCGGGCGAGGGTCAGTTTTCAGTGCTGGGCGGAGGCCGGTAAGCCCTCTACTGGACCGGTGTATGACAAAATGAGGTTAGATAGAAAAACATTCAAAAATAAACTTAAATGGTGCCAAAATAACGAAGAGAAAATTAAACTTAGTATACTGGCTACCCATCAAAGAGGGAAAAACTTTGTTAATTTCTGGAAATCTGTTAAAAAACTAAATTTCTCCAAGAAGTCACCGGTCTCAGTGGAGGGCTTACAGGACGGTAAGGAAATAGCGGGCATGTTTGCTGGCAGATTCAAGGTTAGTCCCTTGGCCGTGGAGAATGTGCCCAACCTTAGCATTAGAGATGAGACATTTAAAAAGACTGATGTAAAGCAATTCAATACTGAGGATATTATTAGCGTCTTAAAAGCGATGACCAAAGGCAAGTCACCAGGATATGACGGTCTAAGTATTGAGCACATTCTCCATGCAGGACCGTGGATTGCTACTAGGCTATGCAACCTGTTTAATATGTGTATTCGGTATAATTTTATACCGGATGCACTTATGAAGGCGGTTGTAGTGCCTATTGTTAAGAACAAAACCGGGAATCTGGGATCTGCCAGCAATTATCGTCCAATATCTCTAGGTACAGTGGTCGGTAAAGTGTTTGAGAGGCTGCTGCAACCTTTGATTCAGGAGGGGTGTATTATAGATGACGCTCAGTTTGGTTTTCGTCCTGGTCTCTCAACGGATTCAGCCATAATGAGCCTAAAGCACACGGTCAACTACTACACTACACGTGAAACATCAGTGTATGCATGTTTTCTCGACCTTAGTAAGGCCTTTGACTTGGTAAATTATAATTTACTATGGAGTAAACTTAGGAACACTACAGTTCCTACGGAGGTCACCAATCTGTTGAGATACTGGTACGAAAACCAAACGAACTACGTAAAATGGGGTGAAGCGACTTCTAACGAGTATAGGTTAGAATGCGGTGTTCGCCAGGGGGGAATAACCTCTCCGGACCTTTTCAACCTCTACGTGAATGACCTGATTGTGGGGTTGAGGAGCACCAGAGTCGGATGTCACATAGGTGGCGTCTGCGTTAATAGTTTAAGCTATGCGGATGACATGGTGCTCCTCAGCCCCTCGGCTGAGGGCCTCAGGAGGTTGCTTCATTTCTGTGAGAAATATGCGATTTCTCACGGAATGAAGTATAATGGCTCTAAAACTGAATACCTTGTATTTAAAGCGGGAAAGGGTCCGGAGAGGATACTGGACGTATTTTTAAACGGGTTACCTGTTCGAAGGGTGCAGCAGTTTAAATACCTCGGACATATTATAACCGAAAACTTGAAGGACGACAAAGACATCGAGCGAGAAAGAAGATCCTTATCAGTGAGGTGCAACATGCTCGCGCGCAGGTTTGGCAGATGCTCCGACGAGGTCAAAGTGACGCTCTTTAGAGCATTCTGTCAAAGTTTCTACACAGGGCAACTTTGGACCAACTTCACCAGGAAAGCAATTAACACCCTAAGGGTTCAATATAACGACGCCTTCAGAATCCTGATGAAGTTGCCAAGGTGGTGTAGTGCGTCGAGTATGTTTGCGGAGGCTCGTGTCCCCGATTTCTTTGCCGTAATTCGGTCGAGAGTGGCGTCCTTTTGGAGTAGGATGCGCAGCACTGAAAACTGTATCCTTGCCGTAATTAGTGAGGATTTGCGAAGTCCAATTTGTAGGTTTTGGCTGTCTCTGCATCAAGATGCGAACCGGAAGTAGTAGGTTGTTTTATTTTATTTTAAATTGTAATTTTAAATATATAATTATTGATTTTGATTTTTAACTGTTATTTTTACTTTTTACTTTTTACACTTGTCTCATCAAATTCTAATAATAATAAATTCTGTGTAATAATAATAATTCTGGGTAATTCTGTGTTTTATATGGGTGCTTGCCTGAAATAAAATCAATTTATTTTTATTTTTATTTATTTATTTATTAATACAATCCGTGAGCTCAGAATCTTCACTGATGGGTCCAAAACAGACAGTAGGTCGGGCTCTGGAACCATCTCACAAGACCTGAACGTTCATTACCACTCCGCTAGGAGCTCATAACTCAGTATTCCAAGCTGAGTGCTTGGGCATCAGCAATGCGGCGGCTACCATCCCTGCAAGGAATTAGGATCCTCCATCCACATACTATCCGACAGAAGAGCACTCTTAATGTCCCTATATTACATTAAAACTCATACATAAATGCTATGAACGACTAATGGAGACCTCCATATGGCATACCTGTATGTCATAATAAGAAGCTCACCCTTCAATGGATCGAGGGACATAGTGGATCCTGGGGTACCGACGGTGCGGACGAGCTTTCCAGGCAAGGATCAGGTGCGGAGGCGATTGACCAGGAATCGATTCTCCCGATGCCTTTTAACAATGTACGCTCACTGCTGCTGGAACGTACAAACCACGATACACAGCACACTGGCTAAACCAGGCTGGAGGCCGACAGGCCTGGCATCAATGAAAGACTTACGAAGTCGCTCTTCCAGGATCCAGCAGGTCGCCCTTCCTCTTGAGGGGTTGGGGTGGCAGGACTAGCCCCCACGCCCCCGTAACGAAAAATAGGCGTCCGTCGTTGAGTTACGAAAACCTCGCGTTCGCGTGAAATCATAGCGTTAGCCCTAATCACATGCAGTTTGAGCAATACACAAACGAGTAAGAGTAGAGCATTGTGTGCGATTGCCAAGTCATTACTCGCTGTCCTAGGTGTCAAGATCTATAATACCCTACCTAGTGACATAATTACCTCGGCGAGCGATAAAATATTTTACAATAAGTTTAAAAAAATGTTGCTTGACCTGTGTTGCTACAGTGTGAATGAATTTATTTTAAGGAAGTGTAATAAGCCCTGACATTAGATAAAAAACTGAGATATAGATATAATAATTGTAATAACGAATAGAAAATAAATATAATAATTGTAATAATGAACTTTATCAATAGAACTACGAACACAAATTGTATATTGTAATGTAGTATAAATTTATTATAATTATATGGTTGACATTGTATATTATAGTATGGCTGAATTGACGTGTAAAATTTGTACAATTTTATCAATAAATGTATCTTATCTTATTACATGTATTAACATAAATATACCTAATCTAATATTGATACGGTATGAACACCCCCTGGCACTGACTAAAATTACCGACTTGGTTTCGCATTACATATCAAAACTTTTTTGTAGTAGAATAATTGCGTATGCGTTGCCAGACTTGCATCTTTTTACATGTAATGTTTTTGATGGGATCAAACTTTTCTGTCTTTTTTAATAGCTAGTACCTTACTTAACTACAGTCACCATCTGCGCCATATCTTTGTTTGTAAAGAGATATTGGTAATGTATGAAAGTGAGGTTGCAGTGTAATTAGTTAACCTGATGAAACTTGGTTTTGCCAGCGACGCCAATAAGGGTCGGTGGTAATTGGAAGGTTGTCCATTCATTACTCGGCACCCAGTATATAATACCTAATGTTTAGCCACCTTGGTTTCTGGATCATTCTTTAGATTAAATCTTAAAACTAGGAAAACTTAGAAATTAAAATGAAGAAAAGTAAGTGAAGGGTACACGGAAAGAACATGTCTAGTCACTAGTAACATTTTGAGTAATCGCGATTTCAAAATTTGGAACAATGTCAAAATGTATGTTAATTCCGTCACAAGGTTTTTTTTAACAAAAAAAAGTTGTGTTACATATATCATACAGTGGCAGAAAAAGATATAACTAATAGTTCATGAAGAGCTCTACATTATGAGATAAAAATCTCGGGTTACTGACGTATTACCGATTTTTTTTTGCCAAATTTTCATATCCCAAACTATCTTTCCCAAAAATTTAAAACCCAACTAATCATTTCCCAACTTTTATTTTATTTTATTATAAACTGATCGGCGATTGGCCCTAGTCACACCTGATGGAAAGTGAAGACAGGGCCTAAGATGGAGCTCACCGGTTCAGTAACAGCCTATTAACTCTTGTTTTAAAGAGACCGAGGTCATATTGATCAGGGAATACAGATGGCGGGAGCGCATTCCATTCCTTAGCCGTCCGTACCAAAAATGAAGAGGCAAAACGTTTCGTCCGAACGAATGGAATGTGGACCACGAACGGGTGCATTCGCTCCCCGCGCCTGGATGTCCGATGATGGAAAGGGGAAGGTGGGATCAGGTCGTGTAGTTCCTGTGCGCACTCCCCGAAATGTATCCGATAGAACACCGATAGGCAAGCGACTCGACGGCGATGCTCAAGGCTCTGTATCATTGACTTGACAGATGGGTCATCGCCAAAGAGTCTATGAGCCCAGCGCTCTATTGAGTCCAGGGCCGCCAGCTGATATTTGGCAGAACCGTCACATAGGTAGGAGCAGTATTCCATGCACGAGCGTACCTGTGCTTGGTATAGGGAGAGAAGCTGATTCGGCGTGAAATACCGCTTCACCTTAAATAGGACACCAAGTTTTTTGGCAGCAGTTTTAGCCCTAGACTCATTAGTCGACCCGAAGTTTAAGTTTGATTTTTAACTTAGACCAAGAAGCTCTAAAGTGTTGGTCACGGGAATGGACACATTTCGAAACGTGGGAGCCAAGGTGAACTGGCTCCGTTTTGCGGTGAAAAGACACGCCTGTGTTTTAGTGGCGTTTAATCCAACCAAGTTGGCCTCGCCCCATTCGGACACGGCATCCAAGGACAGATTCAATCGCTCCACCATGGTCTCCCTGAGGATCTAGGTGTCAGCTTCACTGACCCTCGCGTCACCAAGGTATCTCTCCGTAACCGTGCTGTCATCCGCGTACCCAAAGATACCGGGCTTGAGCAGATCGTTGATGTACAGCAGAAAGAGGGTCGCAGAGAGGACTGAACCCTGAGGTACCCCTGAGGACTGAACTTAACATGTCGCATATAAATATTTCCCAAAAGAACGGTATCCAAAAAAATATTTTGACATTTCCTTACTTTGGCAAAATTTATTTTACCAAATTTTAATTACTCGAAATGATTAGTTGCCAAAGAATACAAAAACCATAAGTAACAAAATATGACAAAATGTAACAGTTCAAAAAAATTTTTTTTGCCAATTTTTATTTGAACAAATTTTAATTACTCGAAATGAGTACTTACCAAAGAATATAAAAACAAAAACAAAACGTGACAAACTATTGTATTTTGTCAATTACTTAGGGTCATTGCGCTAGTTTCCAGCCATGCTCTAGTTTTCGTCCTCTTGACGAATTAGCAAATAATATATTTCATTTTTAATTTGCTACTTGCGAAATATAATTTTTATGTACCTATAGATAGATATA
The DNA here is from genome assembly GCF_947568885.1 of Cydia strobilella. NCBI lineage: Eukaryota > Metazoa > Arthropoda > Insecta > Lepidoptera > Tortricidae > Cydia > Cydia strobilella. The sequence continues at coordinate 15,631,475 of NC_086042.1, read as the reverse complement.
TTGTTTAGACATTAAGGGGTAAGAGTATAGCAAAGGGGGGGCCGCTCTTGGGACTTCGAAAATTTCAGTGTAATTTTTTATTTGCCAACATAACACCAAATTTTTATTATTTTGTCGTGTAAGAAATATCAAATGAAGTGTATTTTGTTATGTAACATTTTTCTCTAGGATCAATAATTATGAAGATAGGTGAGGTTGTAACTAACAATAGTAGGTACAATAACATGTCCGTTCTGGCGCTCGCTGGCCGCTACCGCGGCACGCTCGGCTTCGCGCTCTGTTTGATCGCGGTCAACCTAGGTCGCGGTAGATCTTGCCTCTGCTACTTAAATTTACTGTTTACACATTTTTTATAACACAAAGTTTTGGATAGACATAATTTATCAAGTAGTGGTTTTGCAATACAGTTATTTGAACAAACATTTTTTGAGTAAAGATATCTTTGGACAAAATAATTTTGTCCAGTCATTTATTTGACAAAAATAAATTAGAGCAAACATTTATAGTCCAAGTAAAACATTTGGAAAAAAAAAACAGTTTGTCTTATAAAAGTTGCTAAGTAACAGCAATGATAGATATAACTCCGTAATAGATGGATACAGTCTAAGGAAAAAACGTGCCTCGAAAATTACGAAAATTTGATTCTCGATCAGATGGCGCCACTACCTTTGGTCTACTCTCGTATAGAGGGCGTTGACGGTTTCGTTTGTTATTTTACAATTTTAACGCATATCAGTGAAAGGACATAGGTCAAATCATATAAAAATAATTAATGCAAATGAAAAAATCATTTATCCATATTTAAATACATTTTATCGTATTTTTATAAATCTTCATTTTTACTTTTAAAGTGTATCGATAGGATAGATGGCAGGGAATTTTCTGTGGTTACAAAATTTACTATGACAGTACCGCTCTATCTTATTATATCCCTCTTTGGTAACAGTTAGGGAAATGATCATTTTTTGTCGGATTGTAAGTTTGTCAAATGTTTATATGGGAAAGATTGAGTTAACAAACGTGCAGTTGGTAAAGTTTGGTTGGGAAATGGAATTTGGTCAAAAAAAAATCGGTAAAATGAAGGGATCCCAAAAAGCTCATTTTCCGAAAAAAGTGACTAGACATGTTATTTTCGTGTACCCTTCAAGTGGGATAAAACTTATCTGTGCAAATAATATTTCTTCAACTATCATAAGAGATTAAGAGCGCTATTACATTTCGGCGTTGAGCGAGTTTAGGTATTTTACGCGCTACGGCGCGGCGGGCTGTGCGAGCTCAGTATGCCGATCCCTTCTACCACGTTTTCCCGCTTGCTCGCACTACAATGATGGATTAAACAATCTTGATCCTTCGTGAAGCATACTGAAAACAATTATAACGACACTAACTGTACTTAAATTTTAAAATCCTAATTATTGTTATTTGGTACGAAAATACTAAATCCAGTGCAAATGTACTTACTTTTGTATTATAAAAGAATTATTTTATACTAGAAAGAAATTATACTCGCTTGTTTACATGTTTCGTCATTACATTTGGTACAGGTACAGGGTAACCGTACAGCTTGGGACAATGTCACTTGGTGCTAAATTATATCCCAAAAAGATAATTTTCACTGAAAATGACAAAAACTGTCAATCTGTCAAATTTGACTGATATGTCAAACAACACTAAACTATGTCACTTAGTACCAAACTTTAACAAAACATGTTAATTTTCACTAAAAATGACAAAAACTGTCATATTGTCAATTTCGACAGTTTTGACAGATGTGTCAAACTAACCAATTGCATTACGCACCAATTGCATTAAAGTTAATACGAATTAAAATTTTGAGACGTTAATGGCCATTGAAGTTAATGTTTTGTTTAGTGTTGTTTGACATATCAGTCAAATTTGACAGATTGACAGTTTTTGTCATTTTCAGTGAAAATTATCTTTTTGGGATATAATCTAGCACCCACTGACATTGTTAAATGTAGATTTATACTATCTGTCAAAATTGACAGTTGGTGACCTTTTGACAGTTTTGGATCCCAAATCGAAACGGCTTGTCCGATTTTGATAGGACCTTCAACATTAGTCATGGGATGGAAAATGTAGTTTGGCACATCTATCAAAACTGTCAAAATTGACAGTTTGACAGTTTTTGTCTTTTTTTGTGAAAATTAACATGGTTTGTTTGGTAAATTATATCCCAAAAAGATAATTTTCACTGAAAATGACAAAAACTGTCAATCTGTCAAACTTGACTGATGTCAAACAACACTAAGCTATGTCACTTAGTACCAAACTAACAAAACGTTAATTTTCACAAAAAAATACAAAAACTGCCATACTGTCAATTTTGATAGTTTTGACAGATGTGTCAAACTGCATTTTCCATCCTATGACTAATGTTGAAGGTCCTATCAAAATCGGACAAGCCGTTTCGATTTGGGATCCAAAACTGTCAAAATGTCACAAACTGTCAATTTTGACAGATAGTATAAATCTACACGTAACAATGTCACTGGCTGCTAAATTCTATCCCAAAAAGATAATTTTCACTGAAAATGACAAAAACTGTCAATCTGTCAAATTTGACTGATATGTCAAACAACACTAAACTAGGTCACTTAGTACCAAACTTTAACAAAACATGTTAATTTTTACTAAAAATGACAAAAACTGTCAAACTGTCAATTTTGACAGTTTTGACAGATGTGTCAAACTACATTTTCCATCCCATGACTAATGTTGAAGGTCCTATCAAAATTGGACAAACCGTTTCGATTTGGGATCCAAAAATGTCAAAATGTCACAATCTCAATTTTGACAGATTGTATAAATTTACACTTAACAATGTCACTTCGTGCTAAATTATATCCCAAAAAGATGAAAATGACAAAAACTGTCAATCTGTCAAATTTGACTGGTATGTCAAACAACACTAAACTATGTCACTTCACTTAGTACCAAACTTTAACAAAACATGTTTATTTTCACTAAAAATAACAAAAACTGTCAAACTGTCAATTTTGACAGTTTTGCAGATGTGTCAAACTACATTTTCCATCCCATGACTAATGTTGAAGGTCCTATCAAAATTGGACAAGCCGTTTCGATCTGGGATCCAAAACTGTCAAAAATGTCAATTTTGACAGATAGTATAAATCTACACTTAACAATGTTCTTCTTCTTCAAGTGCCTTCTCCGTCCCAGAGGTTGGCGACCTTATGCCTATATGCCGTTCTATCCGTAGTCATGCGAATTAGTTTTTCTTTTAACAATGTTACTTGGTGCTAAATTCTATCACAAAAAGATAATTTTCACTGAAAATGACAAAAACTGTCAATCTGTCAAATTTGACTGATATATCAACCAAACCTTAGTTCCACTAGGTACTGCCAGGGTTTAGTATCAGCTCTATCATGGGTACTGCTCTCCTAAGTGCTCATCAAGACGAGTCGGATGACTAAAACAGCGTGTGCCTATGTTGCACCAAACCTTAGATCCACTAGGTACTGCCAGGGTTCAGCATCAACTCTATCATGGGTACTGCTCTCCTAAGTGCTCATCAAGACGAGTCGGATGACTAAAACAGCGTGTGCCTATGTTGCACCAATCCTAAGTTCCACTAGGTACTGCCAGGGTTCAACATCAGCTCTATCATGAGTACTGCTCTCCCAAGTTGCTCATCAAGACGAGTCGAATGACCAAAACAGTGTGCGCCTATGTTGCACCAAACCTAAGTTCCACTAGGTACTGCCAGGGTTCATAAGGAGGATGAGTAATACATAATTAAAATCTTATACAAGTTCAGTCTTAGTTATATCGGAGCATCGTTTATAATGGCGTAAGCGCCATCGACAATAAGGTCCCTTTTTATAGGAAATACCACATTTTATTCTGTTTTTAGTATTTGTTGTTATAGCGGCAACAGAAATACATTATCTGTGAAAATTTCAACTAGCTATCACGGTTCATGAGATACAGCCTGGTGACAGACGGACAGACAGACAGACAGACAGCGGAGTCCTAGTAATAGGGTCCCGTTCTTACCCTTTGGGTACGGAACCCTAAAAACAGAATAAAATAAATATTTAAGTGGGGCTCCCATACAACAAACGTGATTTATTTACCGTTTTGTGCGTAATAGTACAGAACCCTTTGTGCGCGAGTCCAACTCGCACTTGGCTGTTTTTTTTTTTTTTTTAATTTACTACCTATAAAATGTCAGGTCATTTCAAATATTTTTAATGTTGTTCGGAAGTTTGTTATGTTACTATACTATATTATAATACTATAAAAACAAATACAGTACTCGGATCAAAGTTTCTCAGTCGCAATTTACACGCACACAGTATAGCGTTTTACACGGCGCCTGCCGCACACAACGATAAAAAACCTCGTTGTCGCCGTCGAAAACGTGCGGAGCCGACCGACACAGGTCCGACCTCTTCAAGCTCTGCTGCGGTACTGAGATCGCCAGCGCGCGTCATCGGCAATATATAGGTAGTGTAGTTTTCAAAAAATTGCCAAAAAATTAAAGTAATTTGATAAACACAAATGTATACCAACAGTATAAGCAAACGTTGTAGATTGCTCGTGTATAAAAATGACTTCGATACTAAGTAGATTTTCGTAGGAATTTACACTTGTTTCGAAGAGAAAATTCAATTCGTTTAACATTGATTTTCTCTTTCTTAAAAGCATGTAGGAAGAATATCATTCGATATTCCTAAAGTACAGGATATTAGTAATACAAAATATCCAACTTTAGCAGAGTAAACTTCTCAAAATTTACAAATAAGAGCTCACAATTCAGTACTTCACGCGGGTTTTCGTAAACGACCATCAGAAAAACAATCATTACTAATTTAATTAGTCATTTTTCTAAAATGTACAACGATATTGCTAAGGATAAGAAGACGCTCTTACTGGAACAAGTACTCTTTATTTCTAATAATGAGCGTAAAATCTTAAATGTTGTCGGGAATATCATCAATTTTACATTATTTCGACTTTTCTTGTAAGAACGCTCTTAAGCCATGACAAGTAATCGAAAACCACAATCGCTCATAAACTGAGACGATGAACTTAGTAAACTATGAAGCAACATCCCTGCTGTCCTCGGCAAAGTTAATTGTCGAGCTAAAGTGCCAATCGAGAACAGGAAATAGGCCGAGCGCAGCAACACCTGATGATTTGTGATTCCAAAGTATACCTGCATGGAAAATGTAGGTAGGTACACAAGTTTAATCGCCCCACGTTTGCACTGATATGCATTGTAAATACTTTTAAATATGAAATTTTAAAGGCTTTTTTTAACCCGTGAAGATAGGTACAGTAGATACTCGGAAGATAAGTAACTTATATTTATTATTTTTTCTCACAAGATATTGAAATTGCTTGTACCGAAGATAATAAATAGGTATATGAGATGACAAGCGCGAAAGTGGTGGGGGTAGTTGCTGTGATGGCATAAAGTCGGCAGTACAAAGTTTTTTACTTTTTTCTTTTAAACATACCAAGTGGGGTACCAAATGAAAGGGCTTTGCGAGTAGATCACAAATATAGTATAACATACAGTAACATTTTCACTACTTGGTCTAACAAATTATTAGAAAACGTTCTAAAATTTCACAATCCACAGTTGACTTTGAAATGCTCTAAATTGAAAATTAATGAATGGATTATTCCAAAATACATACCAAGTGACTGTGAATATCCCCTGTGAATATTCTCATGTTAAAAAATAATTAACCAGATATATCCAAAACTAAAAAAAGTACATCAGGCTGAATAACAGTATAATTTTCTGTTACATTAAACTGCAACTATTATTAAAACAAATAAAAAACCTAACTGTTTTCATATATTTTTGAAATGGTCTTCTGAGCGAAGGAAAACGTAGCGTTATTTGGACAAGGGAGTGCCCCGTGAAATAATATGCCTCACCTTGACCTATTTTCACGATCTTGAACAAAAAATTAATAATTTAGAAGGTTATTTCGACTGTCTAGAAGGCTATAAGAACAAATTAAATTACTTTCTTAAGAAAAATATTTTAATTTGTGTTTTTTACAAGTAATCACACTACTATTTAAACTATAAACGAAATAAATATCATATAACAAAGGAAAAAAATGAGCAAGGCCTCCAGTGCTCGGGGAACGGGGGGCGGTGTATAGTATTAATGGCTGCGCCATCTCTCTTCGCTAGCCCGAAATCAGTTTGATTCGGCTAGGAGGTCGAACCATACTGTTCTACCTCAGGGATAGCCAGGAGGCGCCACAAGCCTTCGGAAATTGCATAGATCTAGTATATTTTCTATAGATGCGGCCTACGTGCGGCCTACCGCGTGCGCCCGTAAGGGATAGACATAGATGACGTCATAAACGTGGGGATACCATATTGGTAAAAATTACCCCAATATTTGATATCACGTTAGGGCGATTACCCTGGAGGCAAAGTTAGCTTGTTTGACGGTATTAAAATTGTTGAATAAAATGTTAATGGGCCGTTCTTTTTCGGCGTATGAACAATGAAAATGTTCCTATAATTCGCGCAGGTGGTACAAAACTAAACATGTTTAGTACACTGCTTACCATCAGGCGGGCCGTATGCTTGATTGCCACCGACGTGGTATAAAAAAAAAAGTAAATAAAACGTAAAATAAAACGTATTATGAGTTTTAATTTTAAGAAATCACAAATCGCAATCACATTATTCACACCAATTAATGTACACCACATTTAATCTTCACAATATGTTTTTTTTTTTTTGGAATTAGAAGTACGAAAAAACTTCGAGGTCAAAATTACCCATAATATTATGATATTTTCATCTGGTATCACTAACATGGTTGTTACTTGTTATGCAGCTAAATTAAGAAGAAGTTTAAAAATGGCTGACCATAGACTCGTCTGAGTAGCTGACAGACCACAAACAACCTACGTAATTTGGGCGGATAATTTTACAAATAATGTTTTTCTACTCGTCGAGTATAATCTGTGTATTACAACTTGATATGCTACACTACAACCTTACTCTTTTCAACGTTGGATAGTCTATGGCACTTCCGACTCAAGCATAAGAATTTTATCGATACGGTTTAGTCAATTATAAAAATTTTGAAAATAGAATGTCATACATTTCGATAAAATATTTCTTGTTTAAGGAGACTCGATTCAATGCAAATTAGCCTACTTAAACACGCTGCTGCATCGCATCTGCTTTGTGATTGGTTGGCCAACAAAAACATTTTATTTTATGTTGTAATAGAAACAATTGCTTCATAAGTCAGAAATGCGCATGTGACACCCTTCATATAGCAACATTCATACCCTACGAAAACCTCTTAGCGTTGCTTGTTAGTCTCCATAGGCTACGGTGGCCAAAATCGAGAAAAAAACTGTCTTAAAATTGAATTTAGCAAGGAGCGGGTACCAGGGCCTCATGAGTTACGAGGAGGTGTCGTTGACCAACCCGCCGGGGGCGCCGGGCCCGCGGCGGCCGCGGCCGGGGCGCGTACGAGTATGAAGATATCGCGGGCTGCGGCAGCTCGCGTATCCTGTATACTTTTGGTTTGTTTACCTATATGATTCTACTAGTTGAAAGTGTTATTTTTTTTTGTCTCGTAGAAAAAGTATTGTATACAATAGTGATATAATCAAGCTTTTCAATCTCGTACCTTACCTTAAGCAACTCAGCAAGCTTCTTTGCTTAAACACTGTACTCGACTGAAAAGCTCTCTATTATATCACGATTGTACAAATACTATTTGTTAATTTGCGTAAATAATTGTGATATTTTTATTGAAATCGTTTGATTCTACATTGCTTTGAGTGTAACGTAATTTTACGATGTTATTCTCACATATTGCGTTAAGAGGAAGGTGTAAAATACCGTACTTACGTGTGAAAGGTTATCTATATACATAAACGTAAAAGTGCTGACTGACTGACTGACTCACTTAAATCAACGCCCAGCCTAAACCGTTGGACCTAGAGAGCTGAATTTTTCACAATAGGTAGCTTTTATGACGTTAGTATCCACTAAGAAGGGGTTTTTCAAAATTCATTCCCTAAGGTGGCGAAAAAGGGGTTGAAAGTTTGTATGGAGATCATAAATTTTTTTTAGTGCGGGACTTGAAACTTCGTATAAAGGCATATTATTAAAATACAAGAAAAGTGATTTCATCGTTTTTAAAAATTCATTCCCTAAATGGGTTAAAAAAGGGTTGAACGTTTGAATCCATTACAAATACTTTTAAACTTGCTAGAAAGGCATTATAGCCGATTACAAAAAAAAAGTAATATTGACGTTTTTGGAAATTCAACCCCTAAGGGGGTTAAAAAGGGGATGAAAGTTTGTCTTGGGGTTCAAATTTTATAATATAAATGTTTATTAATTATAAAAACAAGAAAACTCATTTCAGCGTTTTTAAAAATTCATCCCCCAGGGTGGTGAAAAGGGGGTTGAAAGCTTGTATGGAGATCAAATATTTTTGTGAGTGTGGGACTTGAATCTTTGTATAAAGGCAAATTATTGAAATACAAGAAAAGTAATTTCAGTAATTCATTCCTTAAGTGTTAAAAAGGGGTTGAAAGTTTGTATAGGGTCCAAATTATATTTTAAGCTAAGAGTTTGAAACTTTGTAAAAAGGTATTACATTAAAAGAGAAGAAAGCTAATTTTAGCGTTTTTGAAAATTCATCCCTTAAATAAAATAAAAATAAAAAAGCCCTTTATTCGATGTAAAAACGGTTACATATAAAATTGAAAAATAAAACTTAAACTTAAATATAGTGTTTTAATTACATGAATCCCTAGTGGGTAAAGGCCTCCTCCAGTGCTGCCCATTTGTCCCTGTCCTGTGCTAATGACATCCAGTCTGTGCCGGCTGTTCCTTTTATGTCATCTTCCCACCGTGTAAGTGGTCTGCCTTGGCCTCTTTTGCCAAGTGGGCCTCTCCATTTAGTGACTTTCGATGTCCATCTCTTGTCTGTTAGTCTTGCTGTATGGCCTGCCCACTTCCACTTAAGTTTCTTTGCATAACTCAAGGCATCTGTTGCTCTTGTTTTTTCTAGACTTATATTGACCGGGATATAGACCGTGATTACCTTTTGTATTATTTGTGAGCTCCCGATATTTCGACGCAGTTACATGCATCATGTTCACGGGTGACTGAAGATAGCGGGTGGGTGGGCTACCCTCATTCTTGCGCGTCGGCTGCGTTCACTTTCAACGTTACCAACGGTCGCATTCACACTTGTTGGTCCGGTCGCGTTCACAATCGTTGGTCTGTCCAAACACACTACACTCACGGTGTCACTACGCGTGTTTGATTCGGATATCACTGGTTTTTTACACAAACAAATCACAGGATTCCACACATTTGACAGTTTAAAAGTCTTCACGATTGAAATTTTTGTATTTGTGAATTTCAACGGCTTCTCTTACCAATCTTGGTATATAGTGGCGTTCTGTCGAAATGACTTGTTTTTTCTCTTATTTTTGAGTGTCTTATTTTGTCTATTTTTAATATTGTCTTCGGTTACCGCGTTAGTTACTCATGAAATAAAACTATTTGTATTGTCTATTTTTCTTATATTGAGCATGCTTATTTCTAACGCGCGTTGGCAAGTGATAATTTTCTTTTGAGCGTTTGCTGTGAATTTCCATGTTTGGCTTCCATATGTCATACATGGCAAGACACTTGAGTTCAGGACTTTAGTTTTAATGGCTATTGGCATGTTGCTTTTAAATATGTCTTTAAGGCTCCAGTATTTGTTCCACGTTTGTTTTATTCGCCTTTCTATTTCCAATTCATTATTAAATTTATTAAAACTAATGTTTTTCCCTAGGTAGGTATATTTTTCTACATATTCTAGTGTGTTGCCATCTATGCCTATTGGTCTTTTCCAGCTATTGGTCATTGCCTTTGTCTTGCTTAGGTTCATTTCTAATCCTACTTTGACACTCTCTAGGTGTAGGGATTCAGTCATGTGCTGTAGTTGCGTACATGTTTCTGCTATCAGCACTAGGTCATTCGCAAATCTCAAGTGATTTAGATAAGTACCTTGCATATATATTCCTAGTTTGCTCCATTTTAACTTGCTGAAGATGGTTTCTAGGATGGCGATGAATATCTTAGGAGACAGTGGGTCGCCTTGCCTTACTCCTCTTTCTATGGGGAAGCTTTGGCCGAGTGACTCTAGCTTGATTCTTCCTGAGTTTCTTCTGTATATACTTCTGATGGCCTCTATGTATACATCATCCACTCCTTGTTCTTTCAAGCTTTCCCATATACTTGTGTGGGTTAGAGTATCGAAGGCTTTTCGGTAATCTACGAAATGCAGGAGATACAGGGGTCTTCTCTGCTCTTGATATTTTTCTATTATTAATTCAAGTGTGTGGATGTGGTCTATGGTCGAGTATCCTTTCCTAAAACCTGCTTGCTCTACCGGTTGTTTGGCTTCTAGTACAATACTTATTCTTGAGTTAATAAATGATGAAAACAGCTTGTACAGGCTCGGTAGCAGGCTTATGGGTCGATAGTTGTTGATATCCTTTGGGTCTCCTTTTTTATAAATTAGTATAATGTTTGATTCAGACCAGTCTGAGGGAGTCTCTGTACTTTGTAGTATTAAGTTGAACAGTATAGCCAACGGTGCTGCCAGGATATTGCTTGCTAATTTTAGTGCTTCATTGGTGATGCTGTCTGATCCTGAGCTCTTTTCTAGCTTTAGCTTCTTTATTGCTTCCAAAATTTCAATTTCATCTATTGGTTTAATGTTACCTGTGATAATATTTTTGCTATGGTTGGTATGTATGGTCTTGGCCTCTTTGTCGCTGTACAGATTTTTATAAAATTCTGTTGCAGTATTGATGATATCTGTTCTATTAATAAGATTTTTGCCCTGGTTTTTCAGTTCCCCTATCCAGGATTTGTAGACTCTTAGTTCCTTGTTGGCCTTCTTTGTGCTGCCGGAATGTAGTAGATGTTTTAAAGTAGTTTCTTGTCTGTATTTTTTATAGTCAATACGTATATATTTATGAACTAACTTATATAATGCCGAGAGTTCGTTTTTCATGGCCCTTGTTTTGTTTTTGGTTTTTTGTAATTCCATTCTTCTATTTAAGAGTTGCGCTGTGCTTTCTGATAATATTTTATGTTGTTTTGTTTCTTCTGTTTTTATTTGACATTGTTTTAAGCTGTAAGTAATTGCGTTTTTGATTTTGTCATGATAGGACTGCACTGTCATGCTATTCTGGGGGTCAGTCAGGTCTGGTATGTTCAGCTGTAAGCATTCCAAGAACTTTACTTTCTCATCTTCGTTTCTAAGTTGACTCAATTGGTTGTTTGTAAATTTTGCTCTACATTGTTTTTGCTTGGTAAGTTTTACTGTAGCTCGGAGTGGTCTATGGTCTGAAGAGTAGTTCAAGTTTATTGTACCTATGTCGTTAAACATTTTTGGTTGGTTTGACAGTATATAGTCTATCTCGTTTCTATATTTTCCATCAGGGGATCTTCAAGTTCACCTTCGGGCAGCCTTTTTTTTAAAGCATGTATTTAAAATTGTTAGTTTATGTTCAAGTGCGAAGTTGACTAGTCTCTGCCCCCTATCGTTTCGTTCACCATATCCATGCTGTTTCATAATTAAGTACTCCTCTGTAGCGGGGATGCCTATTTTTGCATTAAAGTCTCCCATTATTACTATGTGTTTATGTGTCTTTTTTAATGCCAAGTTGATTGTACTGTAGAAGTCTTCTACTTCCTTGTCGTTTGAAGATTGTGTTGGGGCATATACTTGTAAGATAGATATTTTGTATCCTTGTATATTCATGTTTAGTACTGCTACGCGTTCTGATATTCCAAGGAAACTCTCTATGTTGTTTTTTAGGGATTTCTTTACAAGGAAACCCACTCCATATTGGCCAGGGGTGCTTCCTATATAGCATAGTATAGAGTTCTCGTATTCTTCCATATTGTTACCAAGTCTCCTTACTTCAGAAATTCCTATTATGTCGTATTTGATTGACTTTATGGATTCTTCAAGTTCTATTAGCCTTTCGTGTGTCGACAGTGTTCTAACGTTATATGTTATCAAGTGAAGTGTGTTAACATCTTTTATTGTTTTGTTTTTCTCATTCTGTAATTTTTTTCACGTGGAGGGTTGTGGTCGTTTTCCCCCTCGGTGACCAGCCGGCTTGGGGGAGGGTTTATAGAGGTTGTTTTATGTAAAGTTGTGGTTTTTGATTCTACGTGGTTCCGGGTGTTGGTGTTTTTTATTAGTTTTTTGCATCAGTTGTTGAATTCGATCTTACCCTTTCTACATAAATTCAGAATGTTGGGTTTAAGGATCTCTATTACCGTTCCCTTGGTTTTGTTCTTTTCTGGTCTATCTGACGTGTTTATTTTCTTTTGAGATGACGAGTTGGGAGAGTCAGACTCTTCCCTTTTCCTTTTGTCCCTATGAGTTTATCATATTTTATAAAGGCTATGTTTCCCTTTTCCTTTTCTGCCTTCACTTCCAGTTGTAGACTTTTCCGTTTTTCGAGCACTTCTTTCGTGTAGTCTTCTTTGACGTATATGCCTTCTGGGAGTTTGGCTTTGTATTTTAATATTGTTTGTGTTTTTCCGGGTCGGTTTTTATTGTTTACTTTTTTGCCAATTCTATATACGTTGCTTATTTCTTGGCTGTCTAAGTGTGTGTCTGACTCGATTATTATTTCTTTTATAAAGTCTACCAGCTCTGCTTCGGACTTTCCGATCTCATCAATTCCGAACAAAACTAAGTTGTATTTTCTTTTTTCTCGTTCGAAAAAGCCGAGCTTTTGCTCTAAATTTGATATTTTCAATTTAAGTTCCGTGTTTTCCTCTGATATCTTCTTAAATCTGTCATCTATCGCTGCCATGACGTTACTCACTGCTTCCGTTATGTTGGCAAAAAAAAATTCATCCCTTAAGGTGGTGAAAAAAGGGTAGAAAGTTTGTATGGAAGTCTAACATTTTTTTAAGTGCGCGACATAAATCTTTGCATAAAGGCATGTTATTAGAATACAAGAAAAGTGATTTCAGCGTTTTTAAAAATTCATTCTCTAAAGTGGTTAAAAAGGGGTGAAAGTTTGTCGTGGTCCTAATTTTATTTTAAGCTAGGTACTTGAAACTTCATAGAAAGATATATAATTAAGAGAAAAAAAAAATTCAGCATTATTGAAAATTCATCCCCCAAGGTGGTAAAAATGGGGTTGAAAGTTTGTATGGAGATCAAATATTTTTTTGAGTGCGGGACTTGAATCTTTGTATAAAGGCATGTTATTAGAATACAAGAAAAGTAATTTAAGCGTTTTAAATATTCATCCCCTAAATGGGTTAAAAAGGGGTTGAAAGTGAATATATTACAAATGCTTTGAAACTTCTTAGAAAGGCATTGTATAAGATTCCAAAAAAGTTATTTCAACGTTTTTAAAAATTCAACCCCTAAAGGGGTTAAAAAGGGGATGTAAGTTTATATGTGGTACAAATTTTCTTTTAAGCTAGGAACTTGAAACTTGGTAAAAAGGGCATTATATTAAAATAGACGAAAACTGATTACCTACACCGTTTTTGAAAAGTTTGTATTACTAGTTTCGGGAGCGAATATTTTTTTTTAAATAGTGGACTTGTAAATCTTCTAAGAGGGTCGAGAGGGATTATATCGGGAACAATTTTTTTCAGTTAGGGTCTTGAAACTTCGTAGTTTGTGAAAGACAAATTTCATGCGTTGTATAATTATTAACAAATGATTAACCGTCCCTACTGATATCTTTTGCTGCATAATGTTCTATATTATGCTCATGTAGAATATATAACCACCAACATACAAATCCACGTGTACGAAGTCGCGGGCAGCAGCTAGTGTTCTCATATTTTTGCTCAGAGCGGCTATTACAGCCGATTACAGAACAATTCACCATTATTTTATCAAAGTTCAAACATTCAAAACGCTAACCATCACTGTATTTCATAAGAAAGCACAATTTGATACAAAACAACAATAATTAAACAAGCAACGAACAAAATGACATGTCACGTACTTATTTGTTTGCCACAGGGACCGGACAACCCTTTCCGCGATAAAACCCTTTCAATGGGCGACACTTAAACACGGCTAACACATTGAAAGACTTTCCCTTTTGAACTGCAAGCCCATTCATACCCTTACCTTTGACTAACCCTTACCGAAAAGCTAACCAAAAATAAGGCTAGCTCTTAATAAGGGTTACCCTTATCTTTAAGCGCTTTTTATAAAAGTTTCCCTTTGCGTGAAAGAGGCAGGATTAGTATATATCTACGGTAGTGTATGAAAAGGAAAGAAATACGTGCCTAGTCAAAGAACGCCGCCGTCGCCGCCGACGATCGCTCGGATTCGAAGTAATGTGTGCTTTATGAACAAGGTAGACGACTTAAATTAGCACGCTCATATGCTAAAAGGGAAGCCCTTTACAAGGCTAACCCTTATAAGCAATATGCAAGGTGTTGGTGAGCGGATGATAAGGGTTTTGTAAGGGTATTTGGACTACCGATTACTCAAATGTGGTAGCTTTATATAAGGGTTTTTAAAAGCAAAACAAAGGGTTTCGTCTGGCAAAGGGTATGGTGAGTTAAGCCTTATGCAATACCCTTATAAAACCCCGATAAGGGATAGCGGGCCGGTCCCTGGTTTGCCACAAACTCGATTGTGTCAGCGGTGGAAAAGTGAAACTATGACAAAACACTGATTTAAACTTTCACGATTTTTACTCATTATTATTTACAATGACGGGACTTAATCGCGTAAAATAAGTATTAAACCCACCTCCAGGGGGGTTTAATACTTATTTTACGCGATTAAGTCCCGTCATTGTAAAAAAACTATGACAAAGACAAAAAGTAATATATTGCTCTCTGTCACTACTACTGAAAGATACATAAGACTATCCCGTTCGGTCATTTCCCCCCACTCCTCATGACTGATCCAGTTATACTAGATTCATAGGAAATTGTCACATTTATACTTGGAAATTTCGACCCATGCCACCGAACCCGGCCGAGCGCTTCAGGCATGTTAATGTTGGTCTTAAGAAAGGAACTTGTATTAAGCGTTTAAAGCGTAGGTTATGTTCATGCCTAAAAGATAGTTATTATTATAAAAAAAATACTTTACGAAAAATGTTTGCCAGGCTGCCTCACATTATTTATCTTCAAAAAGCTTTACAGACGAGTTTTAAGGAGTCAGTGACAGTCACTTCATACACTTGTAGGTACTACTATATGCAGTCAATAAGGTTTGCAACTTTGCATCCTCAAGTAGTAGGCTTCCGAGCCCAAGATCAGCTGACTTCTCTGTTTTGCGCGGCCTTAGGCACCATTTCCGTCCGAGTTTTGTGGCTGTTACTCCGAATACATTTCAAGTTACATGCTTTCTTTTGGATGAAACTTTTATTTCTGAATTTGTTAAAAGTGTAACTCGTACGATAAGATAAAAAAATACCGTAAAATTCCCAACCATGTCAAACAGTGCTTGGCTTAAAAATAAAACAGTGGTTCTCTACCAAATAGCCGTCAGTATTACGTATGTCTGTAGTACGTGAGGGAAGCTCATGCGCGTGCGAGGATGTACTTTCGGCGATGGCACCTTTTTGGATAACCAAGGGCAGGGCCGTTTTATGAGGACATGTGTTCTTCTCGGAAAATATTCAAGGATAGGCTTAAGTGGTGTCAGGACAATCAGACTCAAATTACAATGGACATATTAGCCACTCACCACCAAGCCAAAGACTTTGCAAAGTTCTGGAAGCACACAAATAAGTTGAATCCCAAAACAGGTGTCCCAGCGGCGGTTGACGCCCTCTGTGAACCGGTCGACATCGCTAATTTGTTCAGAGCTTCCTTCAAGACTGTAAAGCAGGTCCCTGAATGGGTGGATCAGGTGTTCTCTACTGATGGTCGTCACACCGATGTACAAGTAAGGTTCTCTTTAAAGGAGGTTGATCACATCATTAAGTCCATGACCAGAGGGAAGTCCCCGGGACATGACGGACTCAGTATAGAGCACCTGGTACATGCGGGGGTACACTTACCTCGAGTGCTCAAACTGTTATTTAACCTGTGTATCAGCCATTGTCATCTTCCGGAGGACCTCATGAAAACGATACTTGTCCCAATATCAAAAAACAAAACTGGAAACGCCTGATAGTTCCAATTATAGGCCAATATCACTGGCAAACACGGTGGCCAAGGTGCTCGACGGTCTGCTTGATAACTTACTGGCGAAGCACATTAAAACGCAAGACGCGCAGTTTGGTTTCAAACCGGGTGTATCTACAGAGAGTGCCATTCTTTGTTTCAAGCATACCGTTAAGTACTATGTTGAAGGGAAAACTCCCGTTTTTGCCTGGTTTTTGGATCTGTCGAAGGCGTTTGATACGGTTTCGTATGACATACTATGGGATAAGATGGAAAACGACACGAGCACTCCGAGGGAGGTGATTAACCTGTTTCGGTATTGGTACGGGCATCAAACCAACCAGGTGAGATGGGCGGGCGCGCACTCGGACGTGTACAGGTTGGAGTGCGGGGTGAGGCAGGGTGTACTCACCTCACCGCGCTTATTCAATCTGTACATGGATGAGCTGATTGCTAAACTCAGCAGCACGAATATCGGATGTTCGGTAGGTGGCACCTCGGTGAACAACATTAGCTACGCCGATGATATGGTGCTGCTGTGTCCATCAATCAGTGCGCTAGTGAAACTTTTAAAGGTATGTGAAGATTATGCGGTCGCTCATGGTCCGAGGTACAACACAAGTAAGAGCGAGCTGTTAAGTCTTTAAAGCAGGTAACAAGGCTTTTGACGAATTACCACCTGTCAGCTTGTGTGGTGCTGCTCTTAAAAGGGTGACGCGCTTTAAGTATCTCAGACACTGGGTGACCGATCTTCAGGACGACGTCGATATAGAGAGGGAGCGCAGGGCATTGGCGGTGCGTTGTAATATGTTGTCTTGCAGGTTTGCGCGTTGTAACGGGAATGTCCAAATAACGCTATTTAAGGCATTTTGTCAAACCTTTTACACGTGAAGCCTGTGGACAAATTATACTAAAAAAGCCTTCAATGCCCTGCGCGTCCAGTACAACAATGGGTTCAGAATGCTGTTGGGACTGCCTCGTTTTTGCAGCGCGTCAGGTATGTTCGCGGAGGCGCGCCTCCCTGATGCGTCGCGTGCGAGACAGTTCCAACAGCCTCGTGCGCCTAGTGTTAGATTCGCCTGCTTGCGATTTCTGGAAACATTAGGACAATGTACATATGGGATCCAGAGGCTTAGTTTATAAGTTATTATAAGTTAGTATAGGTTTAACGAAAATAGGCTTAAGGGAATGTACACTAACACTATGGACATAGTCTGAAAATCAAATATTGATTGATTTAATTCCTAATAACAGTCACCTTTCTTCCGTTAGAAGAAAAGAGACAGACAATTGTTTAATAGAGGAAACACAAATATTATTCATTTTTCTACTGAAGTGGCATATTAAGAGGAGATACCAGATTTGAGAATTTTAGGTAAATATCTCCGTCGCGCTGACGGGGACGGCTCTTAAAATTTGTGTGATAAGGACAACTGCAGCTGTGGCGAAAAATCTTGCATCCTGCGTAAAAATCTCTTAAATCGGGGTTTCGTCCTCGACATTTTCGTCCTCCAAAACTTAACCAATCGTAATGAAATTTGATTGTTGCGTTTATTGTTGCCGATTTTGTATGCTAGGTGGCTTCTGTTTACGGCGTTATAGCGCTTATTTGCAGATTAACTGCTTATGTAGCTGCGGAGCAACTGCATTAGAGGTTTTATCGGTAAGTACCGATTTAGTAGTTTGGGGTAGCTTACATAATTCACTACAGGTGAGATTTATTTGTACGGTGCTTATACCCATTCAGAGCTAATCATGAAATATTGTCGTTTTGGTTGTAATCATCCTCCGCTCGGCAACCTAACCATACACTATCAGAAACCCCTATCAGCATAAGTGACAACAAATTACTATTGAATATGATGATTTGGAATTGAACGAAGAATGTCAATATATTATTAATTAATGTCGGCGTAGCTTTATCGCGTATATATATATATATATATATCTTTACTTGAAAATACTTGTATAACTAGCCTTATGAACCGATTTTGCATGTAACCGTAAAGTTTATAGTCTATGATGGTTCATTATTTATTGTATGTGGGTATTTTTGCACTTTGTAGTTTTTCCTCAGTCACCCGTTGACCACTAACGCTGTTAAGGATTCGAAATGTCGGGATGTATTATAAATTCAATATACGCGATATAATCCGTTTTCATAGTTTTATTTCATAAGTAACTATCGCGGTAACCGAAGACAATATTATTTTTAAGCTTACTGTGAGGTCTACAGCTCCCAGAGCTACTAGTTAGTATTTAGTTTGGAAACCTACAACAAACCAACCTACTCGTATTTCATTGAACTTGTTGACATATTTTTTTAAACAAACATAATTATGATTCGGTATTTATTTATATTATTAATTGCCATTATACCGCTAGACGAATGTTTTATAATTCCATGCTGGCTTTATTAATTGCGAAGTGCCGTTTGTGGCTTAGATAATTTCGTGGACCAATTGTAAACCTCGATACATCAGTAATTGTGAAACGAACAGCGAAAGTCATCAGACAAATACCCGCGTTCTGTTAATTAACGTTATCAGGCCCCTGTACTTCAATTGCTTACCGAGCGTTTTGCACGTGACCAGTGTAACTAATTAAACCAATAATGGTAAGTACGCCTCAAGCGGTGCTCACCAGCGGTCGGTATGCGATAGGAATAACCGTCCTAAAACAGAACCGCTCAAACGTTCTTTTGTTGGAAACGGCCACTCATCAAAAAAAACTCATTGAATTTGTTGAGTGAATTGAATCATAAACTTTTTTCGGTTTATAAACCATATTTAAATTTATTTTTTTAGGATTACTGTCCACGGAAGTGTCATTTGACAAAAATATGACGTGGCGGCGCCGTAGACATAGTTCTCTGCTTTCTTTGAAAATGCAACCAAACGTCTAAAACGGCACACAAGCGTCAAATGACGACACTTAATCCAATCTTGTATCAGGGAAGATAATATTTTAACCGGAGATAACTAACTATACACGGTGGCTAAAAATAAGTGCATTCCCGTTGCCAGGGAGGTTTTGGGATTTTACTGATCAACTTTTACTATGGGACCAACTCCGAAATCGCGAAAAAAAATTTACTAAATTAATTTTTAACAAGCAGAAACGTCTGCGATCGATGCTATTAAGCTTAGAATAAATTTAAAAGTGGAAAAATCCTTTGCCTTGGGTGAGACTTGAACTCCAGAGGCCGTGAATTCAAGTCTCACCCAAGGCAGTAATTTTTCCACTTTTAAATTTATTCTAAGCTTAAAAAATTTACTCTCCCGTAGAAAATGGACTAGCCAAAATGTATGAAACAGACAAAAATTTTTTCGCGACTTCGGCGTTAGTAATTGATAGAATATAATATGTATTATTCCTATTATATGAGCTAGCAACAGATGTTTAAAATCGGTGCCAGGCCAGATCTTAAAAACACACTGTCGAACCGAATACGAACCCTGGTGCGGTTCGATAAGAAGGAAAGAAAGCTGTCCATTAGTAGCTTAGGTATGTTATTGACCAGTATTGTAACTATTTGGTTTGGCACCATTTTTAGGGTTCCGTACCCAAAGGGTAAAAACGGGACCCTATTACTAAGACTCCGCTGTCTGTCTGTCCGTCTGTCTGTCTGTCTGTCACCAGGCTGTATCTCATGAACCGTGATAGCTAGACAGTTGAAATTTTCACAGATGATGTATTTCGTTTGCCGCTATAACAACAAATACTAAAAACAGAATAATATAAATATTTAAATGGGGCTCCCATACAACAAACGTGATTTTTTTGCTGTTTTTTCCGTAATGGTACGGAACCCTTCGTGCGCGAGTCCGACTCGCACTTGGCCGGTTTTTTAGTTATAAATGTTTCCAGTCCTGTCATATTTCTAGGTCTGGATCTGAATCCATTAAGATTTGACGGAGTTCTAAGGTAAGAAATATACAAACAAGCGGTCGAATTGATAACCTCCTCCTTATTTTGAAGGCTTGAGCTTCCCTGCCGTGCCGTAATGTACTACATTAATGTTCTTCAAGAGTGTTAGTAGGTACCTATGTAATACCGTTGACTAGGTCGTGACCGACACATGTTTATGTTAATTATTTGTTAACGAGGATAACATTCAGTAAATCACTGGTTTAAAAGCAACATTTCAACTCAACCTAAAATAACGTCAACATACGAAACTAGCGCAGCCTTTTGATAATGCACGTGGCGCCCTACGAATTATTAATGCCTACGATGCACCGAATGGCGAACGACAAATGGAGGCTCAGCATGAACACACATTAAGTTTGGGAGCGAGTTTTCAAACATTCGTCCTGGATTTTTAGTTGCATGTCTGACTTGTTATGAAGTAATGTTTGTGAAAAATTATTTGATTCGGCACCTCACGGAGTCCGAACAGAAGCGGTGGCAGCATGGTTACATTTTTATCGCCTGCCACTCGCACTTACATACTAACGTTATAATTCATAATAGCCTACAACTAAACCACCCTCGTTAGATATAATACTGTACAAAAGTACAATATTTAATCATTACCTAATTATTATCTTATTAATTGTAACGTGTAAGCAACCTCAGCCACATTGGAACATAATTTACGTAGTTACTTTAATATTAATAATTGATACACAAAGCAAAAGGCCACATTAGGTAATTAGTACCTATAATCAGGATAAGCAATACTTAATGTGTTTTTTTTTTTTATGATGAATAGGCAGGCGTTTGACCACGATCCCACCTGATGGTAAGTGATGATGTGGTCTACGGTGGAGCACGCATACCTATGAGATACCTATTAACTCTTGCCTTGAAGAGCTCCAAATTGTACTCATGCGGAAACACAGACTCGGGCAGGGCAGGGCGTTCCACTCCTTGGCAGTTCGCATAAGAAATGTGGAAGCAAAACGCTTCGTGCGTATTTTTGGAATTCCTACCATGAAGCGATGCCGGAGTGCCGTTTGTCGTGTGGTCCGATGGTAAAAATGGGACGGAGGAATAAGGTTGTGCAGTTCCTCGGCACACTCTCCGAAATCTGATACTTCTTTACAACTCCACGGCTGGTTGGCAAGAGAGCTCCGTTGGCTTCGTCAGGGTCTTTATAAACGACGATTATGTGACGTCACCGGAACAGGTACGCCGTTCGTATTGCCAGCGCTCGAATATCTATGTTTCCCTTTTTATGTGCAAATAAATGATTGATTATGAACTGGCTGTGTTGCTGCTTGAATAAAACTCGGCGACTACAGAACGTACACTAACACCAGAATGTTATCCGAATGATGTTATTCAGTTATCATTCTGATGACAGTACGTTCGAATTGGCCTGAATGTCAAAGTAGTGAGATGAGATAGAAAAGTTTTTTTACTATTAAAAATCTAACTATACCGAAATTAAACTGTCTTCAAATCGTATGTCTAAAGTATGTATAATATTTTTCATTTCTCATCATGCTCTGAAAGAGGGTCATTGTTGTTCTAAAAGGTGTGCAGAAAATGATACGTGTCTACACTAGAGCATTTTACGTTTTTGATTTTTTTTACGATAAGCAATTGAAATTTGAGTTTAAATGGATTTGTTATACAATTTCCATTCTGATATTTGACTCTCCATTCAATAAATAGAGATACTTATGCCTAACTTGTTAACTGAATGTACCCAATACTATAAAAAATTATACTTGGTCATGTTTTAAAAAAAAACATGCATTTTACTTTCCTCGTATTCGAAATGAAAAGTAGAGTGTTTAACTCAGGTGAAAGGCATCATTTCAGCCTCGGACTATTGGCGCTCTCACTGCGTTCGAGCGCCAAACTACCTCGGCAGGTATGGGTGCCTTTCATCCCTTGGTTAACAATCTACTAATTCTCATAGTATCCCGATACCACAGAATAACTAATAGTACTACCGTACAGAAAATTCACTCCTTCACAAAAGCTAGATTTAGGTATAAAATTATACCTACACTCGCTGCCTGCAAGCAAAATTGAAACTTATAACCGCGTACGAACCGTGAATCTTCTTTGCGTGCCTCAGTTTTATGACCGAGCTGCGAGTGTCGGCACGGGGTTGTCACTTGACAAGTGTTTGTACCTATACCTACTGATTTATTATTTTTAAGATAAATATGTATGTTTATTCAGACATCCGTAAACAGAACATTATCTTTTATACAGATTAGATCGCGATTTAGGTTTCGAAGCCATTGCGTATTTTCAATTTTGCGCGAGCGCCACGTGACACGACTATCGTGCGAGCCGAGCGGCAGCCCACTGCCATACACCTGCCCGGGCGGTGCGCTGGTCAAATATACCTAAACTGCGCAGTGACACCCCCTGCCGATACTCTTGGATATGGCAAGGGGAAGGTTCTGGAATTTAGGCGCTAAGACAAATGGAGTTTTCTAAGCGGAAATTTCATTTATATTTTTATAATGAAATTTTAATAACGAAAAGCTTTCGTACTTCTTAAACAGATGATTAAAGCGAAGCATGTCATTCAACAGCGAAGTCAAAAATGAATATCGCTATTGTGTGGTTAATAAAAAAAGGAAAAAAACGAATAAATGAATATGTATGCATTTTTATATATCCCATACCTAACAATTTCCAGACAAAACCTCTGAGTATTCAAAATCGCCAATCAAAAAGGGTATTGGGAGAATGAGCCCTGAGTGACTCATTTCATTGTGCGTTTTAATGTGATGAAAAATGAAAAAAAAAATTATTTCCTTTATGTGATTTCATTATAAATAAAGATTAATTCGTTTTCTCTATTCTAAAAACTTTCAGTTTGCCTCTCGTAGGTACTTCATCACTGTTATTGTTACGCCTCTATGAAGTCGCTCGTGATAACCTAATTTAAATTTATTTTAAAAGGTTTACTTGTGTTTCAGATGCGAGGCTTTTGTATGGATGTTTTGAATGTGCAATTGTGCACACATAATAAGAGGCCCAGGACAGGACTAGACTAGCTAAGTAGCTATGTACCTAACGTATGTTGAGCAATGTAAGCAATGTATGTATAGTGAATGTAATTTATAAAATCAATGCAACCACTAACTATTAATTATTTTTTTAATAATCTTTGAGACGATTAAAGTCTTACTTTAAATTATTTAATAAAGCACATCGGTCATTATACCTACATTATTCTAACCAAAGCCATATAGGGGTAGTTCAGAAATAGCATGAGTTGTGTAGGTAACGCACTTAATGAAGCACAATTATACAATTATCTTACGGTTAGTTTTGTGTTCTTACAATTTTCAAAACTAGTTGACATGTACCTACATATAATGTTGTCTCTTTAACTACTCTTATAAATAAACCTAATGAAATAGGGTAAAAAGCTATTTCAACCAACGGTGCCCGTTTATGTACAGATAGGATAAGTTGCTTGTTAAGAGTAGTGCTTTTAAAAAAAGCATTTTATAGTATCTGTAGACGCGTAAAGAAAATCCATACATCACCATAATTTATTCTCGTCTGTAAGAAATTTTACGCGCCATTTACCTGGAACAAAACGATACATTTACGTTTCATTAAAATTGGAAATTGTAAAAATAAAAGCAAGGTAATTTTACACCGATTCATTAGAAAAAGTATATACCTATATATACACAGCCGCTTTGAGACCTCGACGACGGCGACGTTTTAGTTGATAAATTAAGTACCTACTAATTTTATAATCATCAACATCATATCAATTACTACTTTACGAGGGTGGGTTGATAAAAAACCGAAACGACAATTAAGTTTCAAAATATTGATATTGAATTCCTTCCATAATTTGCAATCTTTCTCAAT
This sequence comes from Cydia strobilella, assembly GCF_947568885.1. NCBI lineage: Eukaryota > Metazoa > Arthropoda > Insecta > Lepidoptera > Tortricidae > Cydia > Cydia strobilella. The sequence goes on along the minus strand of NC_086042.1, from coordinate 15,607,466 downwards.
TAAGTATTTAAAGAAAAGATCATGTTTATTTGTTTTTCAAAAAGCTATTGAAGTTTGAAGTGAGTCAGTTTTCCATTTTCATGAAAATGGAGAAAACTAAGGATCGAGTTGTCATACAGTTTTAAGAATAAAAAGGAAAAACGGGAACTCAGATTAAAACTGTATTGCATCGTGCCATAGGGGACTCTTAACCTTTTTTTAGTACCGTCCGCACTTGGGTAGATGATTTCACGGACGGAGACGACAAAGCGTCAATGGAGTGTCCCAGGAGTTGAAGATCAAATGAGGTGTCTATCGCAGAAACGACCAAAAAATATTGTAGTAAAAGACCGTCGATAACTACCTATACAGCAGAGATTGTAAACAGTAAACAGCCATTGATTCCTGTTATCCCTCTTTAGGGACATAGGGCTCGCAGAAGAATCCTCCATTTATTCATCCATATTACCAAAGTATTTGTCAAAAAAAAGCTTTGTGCTGCCGCTGCAGCCTTTAAAGACGATGACTCGCCAAGTGGGGTACATGAAAGGAGCCTCCCCGCAAGACGCACTCGAAGCCTTAACGATTGTAACACAGCGTCTGGCGTACCCTGGGCAACGTTCGGTATTCATTTACCGAGCGGCTAATCCTTTCACCACGATGGTTCCACCAAGTAATACATGCGATCAACGAGATATATACGATAGACGGCACTCTTCAGACCCAGCCCTGACAGTCATCTCTATTAATATAGAGGGCTTCTCTCAAGACAAAGCGCTACTCCTCTCGGAATTGTGCCGCGAGACGCAATGCCAAATCTTATGCGTCCAGGAAACCCATCGAGACACAGGCCAGACCAGGCCGCAGATACCCGGACTGACTTTGGTAGCAGAGGCCCCACACCCAAAGCACGGTAGCGCCATTTTTGTCAAACCAGATTTAATGGTAAAATCTTCTTCAGTATGCCAAAACACGATGGAAGTTATTACGGTGGACATTGGATCGTGTGCAATCACATCCGTTTACAAACCGCCTACACAACCATTCCAGCCCTGGGTCCCCGGCGACACGACAAATGTCCGAACCAAACTAGTCGTCGGTGATTTCAACAGTCATCATACTACTTGGGGCTACCGCGAAACAAATAGCGACGGTGAGGCGGTTGAAGCGTGGGCTGAGGCAAACGGTCTGGCTCTTCTCCACAACCCCAAACTGCCGGGGTCTTTTAACAGCGGGCGCTGGCGACGCAGCTACAATCCTGATCTAATCTTCGTCAGCGAAAATATCAGCTCGCAGTGCTCTAAGGTTGTCTGTGCCCCAATCCCCAGAACGCAGCACAGGCCTATAATGTGCCGGATTCAGGCAGTAGCGCAGCCCATTAAAGTCCCATTCAGGCGGCGCTTTAACTTCGCAAAAGCCGAATGGGGTAAATACTCCGTGAACATAGACGGAATCCTGCGCTCCCTGCAACTGCAACCCGTCGCCTCCAACTATGATGAGTTCATCAGTATTGTCCAGTCCGTATCACGTCAGTCGATACCCAGAGGTTGCCGGTCAAACTACATCCCAGGTCTCAACCCGACGTCGTCCAAATTGCTGCAGTCCTACGAAGCCGAGTTCAGGAACGACCCCTTCTCTGCTGATACTATACAAACGGGCACGGAGCTAATGGATGAGCTGGCTAAGTCTCGCAGAGAAAAGTGGGCAGAAACCGTTTCCAATATCAACCTGACGCACAGTAGCAAAAAAGCCTGGTCCACTCTCCACAAGCTTACTGGCGAAGCACCCGCGGGCACGCGCCCGGGTTTGATCACAGCCAACCAGATTGCAAGCCAGCTTCTGTTGAACGGCAAGCCACCTCACCGCATACCAAGACCCCCATCCAACCCGGCTCTTCAGGATGACAACAACAGCAGCAGGCCATTTACTGCATGTGAACTCCAAACTGCCATTAAAAATCTGAAAAGCGGGAAGGCGCCTGGCATGGACGACCTCACAGTGGAACAAATTAAGCACTTCGGACCTGTGGCAACTTCTTGGCTTCTGGCTCTCTTCAACGATTGTCTGGTGTCGCTCAGCATACCTAAAGTGTGGCGCAAATCAAAAATAGTAGCGCTGCTAAAACATGGGAAGCCTCCCGATGACGCTAAAAGCTACCGCCCTATCTCCTTACTGTGCCACACCTACAAGCTGTTTGAGCGTCTTCTTCTCAACCGGCTGACACAAGCACTGGATCCTCTACTTATCAACGAACAAGCAGGATTTCGCCCCGGGAAGTCGTGTACGAGCCAGACACTAAAGCTGACGCAGCACATTGAGGACGGCTTTGAGCTTGGCATGGTCACTGGTGTGGCTTTCGTTGATCTATCTGCAGCCTACGACACTGTGAACATCAGGATCTTGCTGTCAAAGGTTGCCAACGTCACTCGAGATGGAGGCTTCGTTCATGTACTTGGAGAGCTGCTACGGAACCGCTGTTTTCAAGTCCACCTCAACACGGGAAAAAGCCGATGGCGACGCCAAAAGAATGGTCTCCTCCAAGGCAGCGTGTTGGCGCCTACCCTTTTTAACCTATACACGAACGATCAGCCAAGCCCACCGAAGACTCTACGCAGTCTACTCTACTCTACTCTACGTTTCCTCTACGCAGATGATCTAGCCCTTGCAGCTCAATGTCGCTCATTCGAGGATGCGGAAGGGACCCTATCTGAGGCATTGGAGCAACTCGGTAGTTACTATAGGGCTAACTGCCTCCGACCAAACCCAAGCAAAACCCAAACATGTGCGTTCCACTTGCGCAACCACCAAGCAAACAGACCCCTTCGCGTAGAGTGGGATGGAGCGACACTTGAACATTGCCCCCACCCGCGATATCTGGGAATAACGCTGGAAAGAGCGCTAACCTACAGGGCGCACTGCTCCAACACACGCCTGAAAGTCAGTGCGCGGAACAATTTGCTGCGCAGGCTAACTTCAACAAGCTGGGGCGCTACCGCGCACACCTTGCGTACCACCGGACTAGCTCTGTGCTTTTCTGCTGGAGTGTTTGCCTGTCCAGTCTGGCATCGGTCCCAACACGCCAGCCTCGTAACCGCCGCGCTTAACGACACCTGCCGCACCATCTCAGGCTGCCTCAAGCCGACCCCGCTAAACAAGCTTTACCCTTTTGGCTCCCCCTGACATCCGCCGGGAGGTGGCTTGCGCTATCGAAAAGCACAAGCAGGAGAACGACCAGCGACACCCCTTGCATGGACATATCCCGCCACCTGCCCGTCTTAAAAGCCGCAGGAGTTTCATGCGGAGCACCAGCCCCATGCAGGGTGAGCCGCCCGATGTGCGCCGCTTGCTGTGGCAGACCCGGTGCCCCCCACCGGACGGGTACGTGCAGGCTTTGGAGCGGCTGCCGCCTGGCCATAAAGAACCTTGGCCAATTTGGAAGTCCTCAAACAGGCTCATGTCCCAAGTTGGTCGATGTAAGCAAAACATGACCAGATGGGGACTGCTCCGTAGCCCCTCGACTCAGTGTACCTGCGACACAGCAACGCAAACCATGGCACATCTACTGGCGTGCCCCGCATGCCCACATCACTGCTCGGAACTGGATCTGAGGGACGCGACAGCCAGGGCTGTCAACACCGCTGCCTACTGGGCATCCATCGTATAGAAGCGGGGGTGGAGCCACGACACGAAAAGAAGAAGACTCGCCAAGTTACACGCCTACCATTGGGATGGCAAAAATTGAAGTTTTTTTCGAATTAATACTCCATTTGCAACATTTGCAGGATTTGGACCCCTGCGACTTACGTATGTGTCCAAATTTCATAAAGTGGCTAATACGATCAAGTCGACAAAAAAAAACCACCAACCAAAATAATTGACGTCAAAAATGGCTATTTTGAGGGCCTTTACAGAAAATATATAATAACGGAAAAATGGCCCCGGAAAGGCCTCGGTTTAGTTGTATCGAGCTAGAAGGAGCATAAGAAAAATAAATTAGTCAGAATCAAATACAACGTACGTACAATACAACTTGACAGTAACATTGATGGGCATTTTCATTAGAACTTGCATTTAAAACTTGTGTGGGTTTCACTCACTATTATTTTTAGTCGCTTTTGGCGACATGTTTCGGATTCTTCGACGACACGACAGTGCACGACGTACAGCCGCCGCGGACACTCGTGCCTGAGGTAGGATTCCCGAAGAATCCGAAACATGTCGCCACAAGTGTCGTCAAGGTCACTATACTTATGAACCTATTGAATGAGCTGATGCCTTTACTGATACTGGAAAGCGATATGTAAACATACTACATACCTATACGAGGCCTGGACGTTAGTGAGATGACGATAACTCATTGCTGGTGTCCTACTTTATTACCTATATATAACATGAGTTTCACATGATTATCCATCTGGTTCCTTGAGCCTCATAGTCGCTTCCAACCTCCCCTTAAGCGACCCCATTCCGCACACTAAGTTTGCTTTAAGATCATATGATGAGTGGTTACGTGGTGGTTACACTTTCGCGTAACTATGTGTTCTATGATACCTACTAAATTACTAATATCTGCGAACGAAACTCCTCGTATAATTATGATTGAACTTCACTTACGTTAGCCATCAACAATTTCCTCGGATCACTGTTCACACTCTTAATACTGATATACATTAGTCACAATCTACAAGAGACACCTCATTATTCTAATAACACCATAAGAAAGTTCTTGAATTGATCCAAAAGCAAATATCACTCTTCCCGTACATTTGTTCGCACACAACCTACTTTTCTTACTGTCGTTCGGGTGTCTACCCTAAAAAAATCACAACCTAGAAGCGGTTATTTAACTTAAACGTGACTACGAGCGCCATCTACTCCATGAGGTTGGCAGCTATTAGCCGATTCGCGATATTCGCGACAAAAAGCGACTAAAAATAATAGTGAGTGAAACCGTACTAATCTAAATATTTTGAAATTTGTCTCACGATAGTTTAATTTCGATTATGTCCTACACTTACGTTTATGTTTGAGTTACATCATGATTATTGCTTCGTGACGAAACACATGACGTTGAGTGAAAACTGAACTGGCTGTATATGATATATAATTAGATTATTATACGCCTATGCATACGCCATACACCCCAGGCCAAAAGTATGGAAACAACGTTGTTTTCTTTAATATCGCATATTTCTAACTTTGTTGTATATATTTGTAAACTAAGACTTACATTAGGCAAACCCCAAAGATTAAAAATACACGCTTAATATCAAAACATCCTAAAATATTGTCAAAAAGCTAAAAAAAATAAAGCGGGAAAAAGTAATAGTGGGTGGGTGTAAATATACGTTCTCTATGAAAATATGGCGTAAGGCAACATTAAAGCTTAATAAATTCTACACGAAAAAGTCCTAGATATCTTTCCGGAAAAAATACATCTTGTTATAGAAAATAATAGCTGAATCCAGATTTAGCGCTTATACATTTTCAGGGGATATTCTCTTAATATGAAACTTGGAGGAATATGAATTTCACTTTTGTCTATACATTTGTACACGTTCTACCCCAATATCAACATTTTACTCGACTACGACTTAAACAGAAAGTAGGGTTATGGGTTTAAATACTGAAGATCAGTACATTCTGTAGCTCAGGATACAGGACGGATTTTTTAAAATGACATATCGGTAGATTCCTCTTTACCTTCACAACCTGTTTAGACCTGTTTTATTAAAGAAAAGTCAATACAGCCGCCTTGAGAGGACGCCGAATAGTAAGTCATATTTTTGCTTCTAGCGCCTTAACTATTGAGTGGATTTCAATAAAATAGACATCAGTAGATCCATAATTAGTACACGAGTGCTATGCAATACAAATTTACTAAAATAAATGGAGGAAAAATGTTTAGGACTTAAAAATGTGACTGCAAAAACAGATTTTAGGTCTTAAATGGGGTTTAAACAATAGTGACAGTAATGAAATTTGACACCTACAATTTCAGGGATCCCTGATTGTGTGTCATAAAATTGGAGCTTTGGGGACCACGGGGATCAAACGCCATCTTGAAAAGTATAAGTCTTTTTGGTTTATTTGTTTTTCTCGGAATATCTGGGTTTAATGTGACATATTTCGACTAAGGTGTAGTTTGTGAAGTTAGGGCCTGTAGAGTTAGAAGCTTGGCTCTGCAAAGGATTTGACAACTTTTTGACAGTGCGAGCCTTATGGTTTCGTCTTGGCAACATTTTACATGAAATGTCTTTGGTGGGATTTTTATATTTCGGAGACACGGTCCGCCCTTTGCACGCTTACGTAACGGATATTCAAGTATTGTAACCGTTATCAACATCTTTACGCCCAGTAACAAAATATACGAAAATGATATCACTCTGTAGCGATGAGACCGCCTGTTGTCTACCATAGTTTAAGTTATGTGCTTTATTTCTATGTCATATTATTTTTCATATTGGTGAGCCATAATAGTTATTTGTTATACAAGGGTGCAAAGTTGTATTTTACCCGCGAGTGTGAAATTGAAAGACGAGCAAGCGAAAGGATTCTATAGTTGAACCACGAGCGAAGCGAGTGGTTCTAAAATAGAATCCTGAGCGTAGCGAGTGGTTTCAACACACGAGAAGTAAAATAAATTTGCACCCGTGAGTAACACAAAACTTTTCCCCTCACTATAGCGAGGAAAGTGCAACATCCACAGGCGTTAGATCATCTTCATCACTGGAATCACAAATTTTTTTACGGCAATACGATATTATAACAGAAAACTCTGGAAGTTGTGTATTTTTACGTATCGGAGTCGGCGACAAAAAATTTGTTGACAATGTTGACATTTCTGACTATGCGTTTTGAACTTGCATCGACTCAACTTGTGCGTTCAGAATTACATTCAACATCATTTAAAAAAACAAATGTTTCTTATGGAATTTAAGGTTTATGACTTAAATTTAAAGCAAGGCTCACTTATGAACACCTACGATTTGAATGTTAATCAAAAACGGGGTGGTGGCGGCATAAAGGATAGCTTTTATTTAAACAGTGGTCCTCATGGTCTACCCCCATTTACGGAAAACGTTACGGTGGGTAGCAGCAGCACTCCGAACAGCAACAAACGCGCAGCTGATAAGTGCGACGCATCAACAAGTAGAATGTTATCTCCTTCACTCCAACGGAAGTCGCATACACCTGAGCGCCAATCTAATGCGAGCAGAGAAAAAGAGACGGCAACAAACGATGGCGCGCTAATGCAATCGGAGCGCGAGAAGGAGCTAGAATCTGCATCTGTAGGTGGTGTGTGGTCCAAGTTACCAGCGGCGGCTGAAATTTTGAACTCTGAGAATCTCGAGGAAAAAGAAGTTTCGCAAAAGGAGAATTGGACAAAAGTAGTAAAAAAATCTAGAAAAAGTCGTTTAGTAGTATCCGAAGGAAAAGCGGCGATTAAGCTAAATGGAAAGTTTAAAGCCGTGGAAAGAAGCGTACCGTTATTTATAAATAAAGTTGACAAGCAAACCACAGGCAATGATATTATCGAATATATCCGAGAAGAGACAGGCGTGGTTGTTGACCTTAAGAAAATAAATACACAAAAACAAAATCGCTATGACGCGTATAAAATCTTTGTACCACAAACCAGAGGGAATACGGTTTCGGCGTTTTGTTTACTTTAATAGAAATGTTTATGAACACAACAATAGTACTGGAAAGGCGCATGACAAGATAAATAATAGTAATAAATTTAATGGATCAAGGTCTTAATAGAGGATGACATTAATCTTATGATAACATTAAACTTATAAGCTTTAATTGTAGGTCAATCACTCGTTCGGTTGAATGTGTAAGGCAGTTATGCCGCTCAGCTGACCTAGTAGCCATACAGGAACACTGGCTGTTACCCGAGGACATCCCATTTTTAGGTGGCATTGACGACGATTTCGAGTTCACAGGGAAATCGGCGGTGGATACGGGAGCCGGTATTTTACGCGGTAGGCCGTACGGCGGTGTGGCACTGTTGTGGCGTAAATGTTTATTTACATCGGTTTCGATTGTGCATTGTAAAAGTGCGCGACTCTGTGCTGTAAAGATAGTGTTATCGGATCGCTCGCTCTTAGTGTTCTCTGTGTACATGCCCGTCGATTCAGCGGAGACTCTTACCGAATTTACGGAATGCCTAGGTGAAATGGCGGCAATAGTGGAAGAGTGTCAGATAGACTCCGTGTTCATATTAGGGGACTTCAACGCTCACCCGGGCAGACGATTCGGTAAGGAGTTATTAGACTTTTGTGCGGAGGTTAGATGGCAGTGTGCGGATATAGACTTTCTAGGAGTGACCTCGGATACATACACTTATGTTAGTGACATTAATGGCTCTAAAAGCTGGTTGGACCACTGTGTAGTATCTGACGCGGCACGGAGAATAATACGGAGTGTAAAAATACATTATGACGTGTACTGATCGGACCATCATCCCTTAGAATTAGTTTGTAATTTAAATTTAATCAGAAATAATAATGTAACAAGTAATATAGTATGTAATAGGATTATTTGGGGAGAGCGTGACGTAGAACAATTGACATTATATGAGAATTATTGCAATGAGAAATTTAAATGTATTGACTTTCCAATTGAATTTACCGAATGTAGTGACAAAAAATGTAACAATAATGAGCATAGGTTGTACGCAAATATCATTAATATTCTCGGGGGTGCTGCTAGTTATAGTTATATTGACAAGAGATCGAATAAGAAGCGTCATGTGGTAGGTTGGAACAAACATGTGCGTCGAGCTCACGCGGAGGCTCGGCTTGGGTTTCAAAATTGGGTCATGTGTGGAAAACCAAGGGCCGGGGTTGCTTATATGAACATGGTTGAAACTCGGAAAGCTTTCAAGGACAAATTAAAATGGTGTCAGAACAATGCAGAGCAAATTAAAATGGACATTTTAGCTGCACACCATTCTAATAAAAAAATTAAAAATTTCTGGAAGCAAACCAATAAATTGAGACCGAGGGCGGGCCTTCCTGTGAGTGTAGAGGGTGTTAACGAGCCTAATAAGATAGCTGATTTGTTTCAGAAACATTTTAAGGTTGAGTGTCCCATGGGGCCCTGCGGGGACCCATCTCCAATGAGGTGTGTGCCTGCGGGACCTCTAATGAGAATTACGGCCAAGGAGGTGGCATCGGTGGTGAAGAACATGACGCGAGGAAAGTCGCCAGGTCACGACTCCCTTAGCATTGAGCACCTGCAGCATGCAGGGGTACACCTACCTAGAGTACTCGCCATGTTCTTCAGCTTCTGTGTCAGCCATACTTATATACCGAGCGATATGATGAGAACTGTGGTAGTACCAATTATCAAAAACCGTACAGGAGACACCTCGGACATTAAAAATTATAGGCCCATTTCCTTGGCTACCATTGTAGCAAAGGTGTTGGACAGTGTGCTGGACAAACAGTTGGAAAAGCACACGGTGCTTCATGACGCACAATTTGGATTTCGGTCGGGCTTGTCCACGGAGACGGCAGTCCTTTGTCTTAAGCACACTGTCCGATACTACACAGATAGGAAAACACCAGTTTTTGCGTGTTTTCTTGATCTCTCGAAAGCCTTCGATTTGGTGTCCTATAACAGACTTTGGCAAAAACTGTACGAGGAGACGTCATTACCCGGGGAATTGGTGGAACTTTTTAGATTTTGGTACGGCCACCAAACCAATGTCGGCGGGTTCGCTATCCGATGAGTATAGGTTGGAGTGCGGCGTCAGGCAGGGGGGGCTTACGTCGCCCAGACTCTTCAGCCTATACGTCAATCGGCTGATCGAGGAGCTCAGCAACACTATGGTCGGATGTTCAATAGATGGAACTTTCGTAAATAACATCAGTTACGCGGACGACATGGTGAGCTGCTAGTCTTCAGAGGAAGAACCGTCCAATTAGACGACCTAATGTTACCTCCAGTCAGACTGAATGGCACTCCACTTAAAGTCGTAAGAGAATTTAAGTACTTGGGACACTGGATAACCTCATCGCTAAAAGATGACGTAGATGTGGAAAGGGAGCGTAGGGCGCTGGCAGTAAGAAGTAATATGTTGATTCGTAGGTTCGCAAGATGTACTAGCAACGTTAAAATCACCCAATAAGGCCATCAATCATTTAAGGCGTACTGTCAGTCATTTTACACTTGCAGCCTATGGATCAACTACTCAAAAAACTTACAGCGCCCTACGCGTCCAATATAATAATGCTTTTAGGATGCTGTTGGGGCTGCCGCGCTATTGCAGCGCTAGTGGTATGTTCGCGGAGGCGCGCACCGACGGCTTCCACGCCATCATGCGCAAGCGGGTGGCGTTAATAGAATATATATAATAGGCCTTTTCATCTGTGCCAGATGTTTTAAGCAGCATCCCGGTAACGACACTTGCGTTCGTGGCTGTGTAACCCTATGCGGGAGAGGATCCCTCGTCCACACACGCGGCAGGTGTATGCTCCCCCAGGTGGGCGGGGGTTGGAGGCCTGCTCGTGGCGCCCCAAGCGTTTTTCTTTCAAGTAGGTAAACCAGGCATCGTCGTGCTTGGATTGGCCATCATGGACAACACGACGCCACATGGGTCGGTCTTCGGCCAGTTTCTGCCATTGGTTGCATGGGATATTAAAGGCAACCATATCACGCTTGACACAATCTTTAAAGCGCAGCATTGGCCGCCCGACCGGTCTTTTTGCGTCTGCGATCTCTCCTAGCAGGATTTGACGTGGTAAACGAGTCCGTTCCATACGATGCACATGCCCAAGCCACCTCAGTCGTCTCTTCTTTAGTATGGCTGTGATACTAGGGAGCTGTGCCTGGCCTAGAACAGACTCGTTTGTCACGCGATCCTTCCATGTGATGCCAAGTATGCTCCGCAGACAGCGCATGTGAAAGGTGTTCAGCCGGCGTTCTTGTTTTGCGTAAGTTGTCCAGGATTCCGCTCCGTACAGAAGTGTGCTTAGGACACACGCTTGGTAAATAAGCATTTTCGTTTTTACCGTGAGATGATTGTTGTCCCAAGCCCTTGCACGGAGCCTCCCGAACGTAGTGGCTGCTCTGCCGATGCGAGAGTCGATCTCCGCGTCAAGCGAGAGATTGCTCGATACAAGCGAGCCAAGGTAACAAAACTTGCTGACCACCTCGAGAGGCGCGCCGTTAAGCATGATCTTTTGCTGTGCTGAACACCCTTGCGCTAGTATGACGGTTTTCTTGGCATTAATGGACATGGAAAAGAGGTCACAGGCTTTTGAAAATTTGTCCATGATTGTCTGCAGCTGAGACTCACTGTGAGCGACGAAAGCAGCATCGTCAGCGAAGAGAAGGCTGTCTACAAATAAGTCCGCTCTATGGCGTTTGGACTTAAGCCTCGTTAAGTTATACATCTGACCGTCGGATCTTGTGTACAGGTGTATGCCCTGTAGGTCGTCTCCAAAAGCAACCTTCAAGAGTACAGAAAAGAATATTCCGAAGAGAGTAGGTGCCAATACACAACCTTGTCGAACGCCTCGGCGGACGTCGAAGGGAGCAGATGTTTCACCGTTGTGTAGGATTGTGGCTTCCATACCCTCGTGGAATGATTTTACTATCTTCAGGAGCTTTGGAGGGCAACCAATACTGACAAGAACCGAGTATAGCCCCTCTCTGCTCACAGTGTCAAAGGCCTTGTTAAGGTCGACAAAAGCTACGACTACAGGACTCTTTTGCTCCCTACACTTTTCCTGTAACTGTCTAAGCGAAAATATCATATCGACAGTTGACCGTTGGGCCCGAAAGCCGCATTGTGCCTCTGGATATACGCGGTCAGCTAGCTTTTGTAGTTTAGCCAAGGTGGCCCTAGCAAAAGCTTTGCCGACGATGCTAAGCAGGGATATTCCACGGTAATTATTGCAATCACCGCGGTCGCCTTTGCCTTTGTAAAGAGTGACGATATTAGCGTCGCGCATGTCTTGAGGCACGCAGCCCTGTTCCCAACATTTGGTCAGGTTGTTGTGAAGGACGGGAAGGATGCACTTAATCTTGACGATTTCGGTGTACACTTCGTCCTTGCCCGGACTTTTACCGTTTTTAAGCTGTTTGACGGCCAGGTGGAGTTCCTCTATGGTAGGTGCGGAGTCCAACTCGTGCCAAGTATCCAGGACCGGGAGTAGTCCCATAGTTTCTGGTTGAATGTCGACTGGACAGGAGTAGAGCCCGGTGTAATGTTCCACCCATCTTGCCATCTGGCGACTGCTGTTTGTTATGACAGAGCCGTCAGCTTCCTTTAGAGGGGCCGTCTTTTTTATAATAGGGCCAAGAGCTCGCTTAATGCCTTCGTAAACACCGCCTATGTTTCCTGCGTCTGCACACGTCTGAATTACTTGACAGAGTTCTGTCCAATATGCGTTTGCATAGAAGCGAGAGCTACGCTGGAGTGAGGCTTTCGCCTTTTTGAGCTCTGCCCGTGCAGCATCGCAAGGATTAAGACGGAAGTTTAAGAAAGCCTGCCGTTTTAAGTCAATAAGGGGTAGTAAGTGCTCCTCATTTTCAAGTAACCAGTCGTGTGACTTTGCCTTCTGGTACCCAAAAACTTTCCCTGCGGTGTCTGTGAGAAGGGACTTTATTTTTTCCCATTCGACTTGCGCTGATACGGAACTGTCCCATGCCGATATTTCGTCGCGGACCGTAGCCCCAAACAACTCCAATGCCTCCAAGTCCCGGGTCTTAAAAAGATTGATCTTCCTTCGACCAAGAGGCTTAGACGAATGAATCTTTTTTGGGACTAATCGGACCTTGGTGGAAACAAGACTATGGTCAGTGTCGCAATCGGCGCTATGGAACGTCCGTGTATGGAGCGTTTCCCGCAGGTCCCTCCTTCTGGTAAGAGCAAGGTCTAACTGATGCCAGTGTTTTGAGCGAGGGTGCATCCAGGAGACTTTTCGCATTAATTTTCCTTTGAAAAATGTATTGGTGACGCACAGTTGATATTTTGAGCAGAACTCCAGCAGTCGTTGTCCGTTGTCGTTTAGCTTACCTATACCATGCGCACCTAGGCAATCGGGCCAGTCAGTATTATCCTGGCCGACCCTAGCGTTAAAGTCGCCCATAATGTGAAGCCTATCGGATGAACGCACCCCGCGAACTAGTTCATCGAGCTGGTCATAAAATCGGTCCTTGGCCTCGGGTTGGGAGTTGAGCGTCGGTGCGTAAGCGGAGATCAAAGTGACGTAGCCGCTTTTCGTATTAAGACGCAAGACCATGATGCGCTCAGACACACCTACAGGTGTCTCTATTGCATCAAGAAGATGATTACGGACCGCAAATCCTACCCCATGCTCCCGTGTTTCCGAAGAACTCTTGCCCTTCCAGTAAAAAGTGTAATTAGCTTCGCGCAAAGAGCCCTCATCTTCAATCCTGGTTTCCTGTAAAGCTGCAATATCGACGTTTAACCTGTTGAGTTCCGCGTCAATATTGTAAGTTTTGCGCAGATCTTGCGCGCAATCAAAGTTTTCGCAGGTGTTCGGAAAACCTGTCCTCATTGTTCGGACATTCCATGTCGCGTAGCGCATGAAGGAAGAATTTTTGTCGCTTTTGAAAGTTTTGTTTCCATTCTGAGCAGGTGGTTGGTGTTACAGCGTCAACGTCCAGCCGTAAAGCTTGTGTCCCGTTCACCCAGACAGGACAAATTAACGCTGAGGCGGATCAGTACCTTATTGGTCGAGGATTGCCCGACTTAAAGCAGGCGGTAACTGATCAGTGGATCTTCGATGGATCCTCCTACTGTCGGGAGTGGCCCCTGGCGCCCGCACATGCGACGCCTATTCGTGCGGACTTATAACCGGTAACTGCCACTCCCCGTGTTGTTTCCCCCCTGCAAGGCAGGTGGGCGAAGTGCCCTCTCCGCGGATGCTGCTGCGCCTGGGACAGACGACTTTATGGCAACACGGGCTTGCCCAGAACCCGCACCACCCTCTCTCTCCTCCCCGACATGTTCCACAGGAATGACAAGTCAGTACGTGTGGTGCCGGTTTGGCCGCAGGTGCCTGGCTTGCGCCTAAACGGTGGCTCCAGATCCGGGTTTATTATTAGTTTTCCTTCTTTTTTGAGACTAGGTGTCAGCGTCTCGGGGCTTAGTGTTTCGTAAGACACACTTCAGCCGTAATCCCTTAGTCGCCTCTTACGACACCCACGAGAAGAAAGGGGGTGGTGCTATTCTCGCCCGACACCACACGGCCAGATATAGTAATAGAATAAGTAACTAATATATTATGGAAATTGAATTTCTGAAATAAATAATAATTTAATTTAATTTAATTTAATTTAAAGTCATTTAAAGCTAAATTAGGTATTTTTTATTAAATTCTCAAACCATTTATTTAACGATCATTAATATCGAACGAACCACTATTATGAGCGTTTTACGTTTTGTTATCTGTCAAAAGCTACTTAAACACGCTCCATCCAAGGTCAAATTACTTTCCCCACTAGTGGATAAAATGCGTTTTTCCCACTTGTTTTAAAGGATAAAAGACGGCTTTCCGAGCTAGTGAGGGGAAAAGAGTACTTGTATTGTATTCTATAAAAAAAGCTTTGAAATTGACCAATGATAGAATTTATTTAGCTGCTGCATTCAAATATTACAAATCCTTACGAACTCCCGGCAAGTTTTACATGTTTGGTCATTTTCCTACAAACCAAAAATGTAGCAGCTGAATAAGTAAACCATCGTATTGTGGTATCCGACGGGTCGTGGCCACACGTTAATGAGCCGAAGTGGGTCACAGAGCGTCCCCGTAGAGCAGCTAAGAGAGTATGCGGCCAAAAAATATATCTAGCGTACAAGAGACGTAAATTTAGCTATCCAAATATTTGTTACCCGCTGGTTACAGTGATCTGTAGTGAATAAAAAGTTAATTATGGTGAATAAAGAATGATGCCTGGATACGCCTGCGGCAAAGAATTGTCCTATTGAAATGCAAGGACCTCTTGTTCACATCTACCCGGTACTGGGAGCCTGGCAGGGATGTTGCAATTAACAAGCCCAGATAAGTAACATGCAGTTTATTCTATTAGATGAAACCCCTAGTTACAAGGCCGCTAATGGCAGTGTCAGACCGTGCTTATAATTCTAGACGCGCGGTCGCGGGACAACACGGGACGCGATGTTCTGGCCAGAACCGGATAAAAGTTAGTGCACTCACAGGACCATCGTGGACGTCGCTGCCCGGGGAATCCAATGCTAGAAGCGACGACCAGAGCGCCGGAGAAGGCAGGCGTCCGTCAAGCCGGGCTTAGCAAAGCCGGGCCGAGGACAGCCCACATGAGCTGGCCTCGAGATCGTCGTGTGACGCACAGCCTGCGGGTCGGGGCCCTGCGATGCAAAATGGCATCCTCGTGCCACGCTGGGGAACAGGTGGCGCGCGCAGGCGCGCTGAGCAGCGCGGGAGCTCATCACCCCCAGAATATGAGGAGCAGACGGATTCTCTGATCTCGTCGCACTACGTCACTGGACCACACGCGGCGACACACTTATTCTACACAACATGACTCTCCATTAACATAATCGGACGGCGAAGCGAATTTCCGCACTAATTTCCGAAAATATCACGAGCGTGCTCCGCACCCTGGCACTCGTCTCTCTCTGCCTCCCCAAAACAGGGTTAGTCCACAAAAACAGTTCCGGTGTACGCGCCCTCGTCAAAAGTCAAATCAACTCAAAACTATTTCTAAATCAAATGTTTAAGTAATATGGATATTTGTTAATATTTACAGTATTTTGAAAGACTAATGTTAATTATTAATTACTAATAATTATAGTCTTAATGCAATTTTCTACTTTGTTTCATTTACAATGTCGTTCATCTTTGCGTAAAACCGAACTGTGAAAACTGTCGCTTTATTTTATGACAGATAAAGGTCAATGTCCGACGTACCTGCATATATGCTTTTTATGTTTACTAACCTACTTCATATATAATTTTGAAAATACTAAATGATTCGAAACGTTTTTACGTTCGTTGACCGATCTAAATAGCTTCAGTAAAATGCAAAGAACAATTTGATATGCCGATAGTTAAGTTCTGTGCAGTAGTTGTGGTGTAATTTGAATGTCAAGTTTCGTCAAAATCATGTGCTTCTCGGGGCCAGCTCTTCGAGGCTAGCTGGCTAAGAGGCTGGATATCTTACTCAACCTACAGCCGAAAAGGTACACTTCCGTTTTACATAAGGGCTATACTGGAATATATGTTATTTTGCCGAAAATACGACATTGATGTTTTACAGGTTAAGTAATATGTTTTCCTATATATAAATGTAGGTATCGCTACAGATCATTATATTATAAGTAAGCTCAGTAGCCATTCGAGTTTTCATGTAGGTAACATACTTTGACGTAGTATAAAAATACTGCTATATTTCATTAATTAACTGTGTCTTTTTTCACACTGTAAATAACGTAACTCTTAATATTTCAAAAAAAAAAACAGCTTCTTTAAACTAAAATATTATGTAGGCGAAAGTTGGTAATATCCAGTGGGTTAACGCGGATGGTCGTGGTTTCCCTGTCGCCAAAGGAATTCATTACGGTCTGTAAATCAGAGCTTGAAATTTTACATTCTGTCGCCTCAGCTCAGTCGGACTTCAGTGTCTCTCTTGGGGCGTTGGTACTTGAATGTTTTTAGTTAAATACTTTTTTCTTTTTTACCTCTAAACAGTTTTTAACTAAACTTTATTGCACATAAAATCATAAGTACAAATGGCGGAATTAATGCCATAAGGCATTCTCTACCAGTCAACCAATGGGCTAAAAAGAAGATGGTTGCTAGGTGCAGGATTTATACTAGAAAAATTAAAACGATAATCACTACAAACAATTATAAAATAAATACTAATTAATATACTATACAATCATAAACTTAAACATATAATATTGTCTTCGGTTACCGCGATAGTTACTCATGAAATTAAACTATGAAAACATATACGGACTACGTCGGACCCGGGTATGTCCTTAAACTACGTCCAAAAGAGAGGTATGGGCACTGTGAATGACATCTCGCTTTGTGTGGTAGGGCACAGGACAGCGGATGTTATTCCAGATCTAGAGCAGAGCCCAACTGGGGAGGTACCTCCACCTTACAGAAAACCGCAGCCAAATAACACTATACCCTACTAATAGTGTTGTGTTCCTGCCGGTGAGGTTGCCAGAGCTCGAGGGAGAGGTGTTAGGGTCGGCAACTCGCATGTAACTCCTCTGGAGTTGCAGGCGTACATAGGCTATGGAGACTGCTTAACATCAGGCGGGCCGTATGCTTGTTTGCCACCGACGTAGTATAAAAAAAATACTTTATATGATATACTTACATAAATATCTACATATATACATACATTATACATGTACCTACTCTAAAACATTATTTACATTTCGCGGATAAATGTTTATGTAGCATGCGCTTAAAGATAAATTTACTCTGAGCTTTCCAGATGTTGAATGGAGCGTCGATCCATAGGCGTATCGCCTAAACAGTGAAAGAGTTGGTCAGGAAACCGGAACAATGAAGGGGAATAGCAAGCTTAAGGCTACGGGAGGTACGAACACAACCAGAGCGAGCAGTAACAGATTTAAATTTGGATCTGAGATATTCAGGTGTAGTAGGGTCAAAAAGAAGAGAATAAAGAGTACTTAACACTCAAAGATGTCGCTCACGAATGGGAAGCCAGTAAGGTTGATTACGATAAGCTGATATGTGATCGTACTTCCGAAGGCCAAATATGAACCTAATGCCGTTGTTGAGCAGTCTATCCAGTTTGTTAAGGGATGTTTGAACGACATTGAAGTAGCACACATCAGCATAATCGATCACGGGAAGGATAAGAGCTTGAACGAGGAGGATACTTGTGCGTATTGGCAAGAAGTTTTTAAACCTGTAAAGCGCTCTAAGCGTGTTCGTCACTCTGCGACATACATCAGATACCCGGGTGTAAGGCCACTAGACCTAGATTTTTCACTTTAGGTGAAAGCGGTATCACGACATCCTCAAAACCTGGTCGGACTATTAACCCTTTACCTACGGGGACTTTGAACACCCAGTCACCGCTCAATACGGGCATGTATTGGCGAGAGTCAGCGGTTGGACATAATTTCACTTACTTGTAACTTTTGAAGTACTACAGCTACGTGCTTGAAATTTCACACACACATTAAGTATAATATGCTTAATTAATAACTAATAACTTGGTGTATTTATATTTACTAATATTTCTTATTGTAAGAGGGTTAGGGGTGGTGCATACGGATCAACCCTCGTACCTACCTAAAACTTCTTCTTTTGTCTGTTTTGGAAATTATTGTAAATTTATTATATACCTATTATTGTTAGAATTTGATTATTGTACTTATAATTTTGTTTTTGACGATGCAAAATGCTAATTCAGCCAACAAGTAGGTAAGTATAATTTGTATGTAACTACCATTAGGTAATCGCACTTTATGCGCATGCGTGCTTTATTTCTAGTTTAGTATTAATTTCGTTTATGATAAAATGTAGATTTTTGACGATGCAAAAGCGATACAACAGATCCTACTTGAATAAATTGATTTTTATCTTTATCTTTAAGTACGTCGTACGTATAATTACCTGGACACAAGCGGTACAGAATCTTAAAAGTTGTCTGTCCTGTGGAAACACTTTCTACAGGACAGACAACTTTTAAAATTCTGTATACGATCAATAAAGGATGATTAAATAACTTTATCTACGCCAAGGGCCTGACACTCTTTGATAGAGAAAGATAGTCTTATTGCGATTCCTATAAGAGGAAAGAGAAAATAGTGCCAATCTTTGTCCTTATCACCGACCGGGTTTTTTTTTCATGGTCGAGTTATGGCAGCATAGGTAGGAGGCGATGGCGAAATACCGAAATTTATAAGAGTGAAAGAGAAAAAGGATTATGTGCCATACATTAACCTGTCAATACTATGAATATGTCTTTTTCTTACCCCTGGTCGCTCGGTTTCATGTCTATAACTACTATACTATGTCTATGATCTACGCACATATCGTTAGTGCTCTAAAATGCGTTCAGAAACCGTAGGAAATGACCAGCATTATTATAACCAATTTTACTATGAGAACTGTCTTATCTGTGGTAGCAGGTAAAATCTGTACTTTAATACAACGTGGCGATGGCGTCTTTTTATTGAATCCCTTGTGAGGATATCCTTATTTTAGCTTCGGATCAACATGTTGGAGGTTGATACCAACAATTTCATCACGAGTCCGGGTAAGGAATTGTGATTTAATATAGAAAAGTGTAGTTTTTTTTTTTGTCTTTGTGCATACGTGGCAATAATGACCATGGGTCAAATTTAATAGTTTTCTCGTGAGTAGTAGAGTGATATAGGAGTTTTAATTATTGTCTGATCTGTTTTCGCGGGAGATGAAATCAAGGTGCACGCGGGCAAGCACTTTTGCTAACATGTGCTTCAATGTGTATTTTTGTTTGTAGCTTGAATGCCGGTCCTTCCCTTCGGGTCCTTTCGCCCCTGCACACCCGGCTTTGTCTTCTGGAACGTGCTAGCGCAGCCTGCTCTTGCAGTATTGTCCTTGTGACTCCATGCTGTTCATCGCGGCTGTGGCGAATCAGTAGAACGGCTGGCTGGGTACGCAACGACGGTCTCGCTGCGTATCGTCGCGACTCCTGCCGTCTGCTGCGCGCCACTGGAACGGCATGTGGCCACAGTTCTGCTGCCTACGTAGCAACACGTGTCTCAGGTGTGGTCAACTCTAATTTCTCTTAGTGGTCTTTTAACACTTAATTAACCTAGCAAGGAACATATAATAGTGGCCTCTTAGATTTGATTTCAAGTGCGAAGTGCTAAGCGTGGAAACAGAACTTCATAGACTTTATCACGTTTACGTCTCATTATAGCATAGTTCACCCTAGCATAATTACCATAAGTATGTAAATTCTGTATCAGGCCTACTGCCCGTCGTCTATTTTTTTAAGGTTTACAATTAAATGTGTAACTGAGCTCAAACCCTGCCCTGGCGGGGAGCCCTGGTGGGGAGAGTGTTGGGGCATCTCGAGGACTCGCGACAGGTTGCCGCCATCTTCTGCGACCTGTCGCGCGCCTTCGAGACTATCAATCACTCTCTTCTTCTTAAGAAATTGTTTGAGTACGGTGTCACGGGAACCTTCCATAAAACGATTATGTCTTTCCTAGAAAATAGAAAGCAACGCACCTACGTGCTCAACTCTAAATCTGACCTTGAGTCAACTGGTAGCAGCGCCGTCCCTCAAGGATCTGTCGCGGGAAACAATCTTTTTTTAATACTCGCCAACGACATAACAACAGCCTGTCCAGACGTAGAATATGTGTTATTTGCAGACGACACTTGTATAATTGTTAATGCCAACTGTTTCGATAGTTTAACATCTAACCTCAGTCATGTAATGAAACTAGTAGAAAAATGGTTCACCTCTAATGGCATGTCACTTAACCCTGAAAAGACCAATATTATACATTTTCAACTAAGGAATTCAATAAAAAATAAACTTAATATAGTACTAAATGACACAATAATACCACAAGTTGATACTACTAAGTACTTGGGATACATGATCGACTCTGGGCTGACTTGGGCGTCTCATATTTCAATGATCTGTGACAGACTGGCCTCAGCATGTTACGCCCTGTCCCGGTTAGCCGGCAGTCTATCAATCGAAAACCTAAAGATGGCTTACTATGGTTATTTTCACTCGATTTTAGTTCAGGGAGTGGAACTGTGGGCTACGGCACGGCTGCGGAGAGGGACAGAGCGTTCAAAATGCAAAAACGCGCCATTCGTGTAATTGATGGAAAGCCGGTGGACCATCCGGCACAACAGTTGTTTAGGAAACACAAGATCCTTACCCTACCCTGTGTATACATACTGGCCGCGTGTATGTACGTTAGGCAAAACATACAGAACTATAAACGTTCTAGTAGTGAGCGACGTCCCCGGCTACTTGCCCCGAGGCGCCGGCTCGCCAAATCACGACGGTCACTCAGCGTCATGGGACCAACTATTTACAATTCATTACCCTCAGATATACTTAACTTAAATAGTAACCAAGTATTTAAATCTAAACTTAAACTGCTGCTTATAGAAAAAGCATTCTACAGCATTGACGAATTTATAAATACTCGATGAGGTCGTTGACTTCTGCATGGTAATTAAAAAAAAAATATATATATTCATGTTATATTTAAATCTAATAATGTTTTTTTAAGTTTAAAAATGTTATGAAATATGTAATTAATTATATTATCGAACATATGTACATATATTTTTTTATAAGTGTAAAATGTGACCTGTAAAATTTGCTTTTACCAATAAAGTTCTGTATTCTGTATTCTGTAAACATTAGTTTATTTCATCTCATATTCATCTTCCTTCTTTTGCACACATGTGCTGGCGCCCAGTCTTTCTTTAGCTTAAGGTGGTTCGATTTTCATACAAACTCTGCTCTAATTAAGACACTACACACTATTACTACACAAATATTTGCTCATTTATCTACTTTCGAATATTCGTTTGCGCTAAACTAATAGAAAAACTTTGTTTCATACAGAAATCATACATAAATCAACGTAATTTTTTCATCAATTTTACGTATGTGTGTGTCACAAATGTCGTGTACAAATACGTTGCGTGCGGCGTTGCCACTCTATGACGTTGTCGACGTTGCCTGGCCGACCTGGCAGGATTTGCAGTGCCGTCATGTTTAGTGCATTTTTTGTTGACAGTGTTGACACTGACACATAGGGTCATGTTTATTTTGACATCAATTTGTTTGTATAAATTGAAAATGATAGCAACGTCTAAATCAAGTTACAAAAATCATCGGTGTTCTGGTCCGCGAAAATCCAGGAAAATTCACTCAAATGAAGCGGAATTCATGATGGTGAAGTTTCGTAAGGTACAGTTTCACTCCTTTATTGTACATTGTAATTTTCTCGTACCGATCTTTTTAGAAAATAATTCTCACTTCTTCCGTAATGGTAGGATAATAAGCAGTTAACAATACCCATATAATGTAATTATTACTGTTTTGGTTGCCGAATAGTCAATGTGTCACTAACTCTAGGTTTTTTCAGGTATTGTGTAAAATCAAGAGGCAATCTTGGAAATTGAATGTTTTCCTTCATTAGCCAGAAAAAATCAGGACATCCTCACTGCAATAAAGTAAAATAAAACATTTCCTGGGGTTGAAAATTATGGAATTTTGTATATGAATGAAAAACACAATTATTACTAGGTAAGTAAATGATAACTTTATTAGAATCCATATTGTTGCATCATCTTTCTTCCTATAACATTAGAGATTTTGTGCTATCATGATATTATTTTTCTTTCAGGTACAGGGACAACTACGGATAACAAATATGAAAAAATGTTATTTCATTTGTTGTGTGAATCCATCTACACCAACAAGGCATCCACTGCTGGACATAGGCCTCCCCAGGGATCTCCACAACGACCGGTCTTGCAAGACTGGCCAAAATATCGAGAAATAATTAATATAAATAAACATGATAAATACCCCTTTTTCTATAATAGTTATAATTAGAAGGCCATGCAATGTTGTTACTCACTGTACTTGAATCCAAAAAAAATAAAAAAAGTTAATTTTATTTTACAATTACTACTTTATTATTAATACATTATAATACAAGTGCGAAAAGTAGGAAATTGGCAACGAGTGGCGATAAATTGAAACACGACCGAAGGAAGTGTTTTAATCGACACGCGTTGCGAATTACCTTTTCGCACGTGTATTGTACAACGCTATTTCCATAAAGCTTCAAAATGAAATCAACCTAATCGACAACCGACAATGTGGTACGTTTTAGTTCAAAACGTCACATATTTTTATAAAACGTTAATAAACTAATTTATTAATAATACTGAATATCTGGGAGACCGAGCTTTGCTCGGAAAACATAAGTAAAAACTCGAAAATGCTTGTTTTCCCAGACATAAGACCTAGCTAGATCGAACCCCTTACAGCAAATTTCATCGAAATCGTTAGAGCCGTTTCCGATATCACTGAAATATATTTCGGTTATATCGGAATCGGACAAGAATTCGAAGAAAAAAAGGTATAAGAAAGATAACACAAAAAGGACAAAAAAAAGTACCCCTGTCGTACCAGTCTCGAACCCGAATCCTCTTGCACGTATTTCCACGAACATACCGAAACGCCATTGCAGCATACTTACGCTGCATGAAATTGTCTACTACAAGCATCACGGAAACACTGTTTGCATGTGTGAGTAATAGTAGGAAATAGCATGACAGAAACACTCTGTCGACATTAAAGGTGATTTTTGCACAATGAAGTATTCAATGTTTATTATAATAGTTCAATATTTATGTAGAGTGCGCTAAACATACTTTTAAGTATACAGATACCAACACTATTCCACAAAAAATAAAAACTGAAAATTTGCTAAAGTGACGCCATCTAGCGGGGTTTAAGCTTTGGGTTACCTAGTCGAACCACCTTAATATACTTTATCTAGAAGATACCTTAAGAAACTGCCAGACGTGTATTGTGATGACAGCGTCAAGGCCCACGACTCTGAGAGAACCTACATATAGTCCATAGCTGAATATACATGTTACAACCTGAGTTTAAAGAGGAACGATAATAGTTTTTATCTAGATTTATTAATATTTCTCGTTTGATACAACATTCCATGGAAAAAAATTAATAATCCACATTTCCGGAATTTTTTAAGGTGACTGAACTTATCGATAGCTGAAAAAGTCGATAAAATTCAACGTTCCAACTCTATTAACGTTTGATTTTTGCCATGAGCAATTCCTCCCTCTGAATATCACTTTTCTTAAAAGTGTCCGCTTCTTTTCGAAAATATTTATATACTTTATATATGCTTTCTCGTGATTGACCATTTACAGAAATACCCTTTTTGAGATGAGTCCCCCTTAAATTAAGTGCCGAAAAATATGAAATTCAATATTTACCTACTAGTTATGGTGGTATTAACTACTCTATATAGTTTAAGGCTGAAAAGACGACTGCACTCTTTGGGTGTTGGATTGCAACTAAATCAGTTAGACACTGTCATTCTCTATTACGCGATTACGTCCGATTTCACCCAAAAAACCAATTATTCAAATTTATTTTTAATTGCATCATTTTAATACCAATAGTCTATAGATATTTTACAGGTAGCTCTAGTAGCAATGCAGGTAATTTCCCTACGGCTTCTGAACCTATTAGAGTACTTATGATATGTGTGTAGATAAAGTAGTGTATAATTAGGCCTTAAAACACTCGTGTGATTTTATATAACCACACTTCTGTTTTAAGGCCTCTCATTATGTATCAGTTGCATAAACTGCTATTATAGAAGGTATTATTAGCTATTATTCACCGATATTCACGACTAGCTTTTGCCCGCGACTTCGTTTGCGTGGACTTAGTAACAGCAGCTAAAGTATAACGCCTGGAAAAATTCTCATAGAAATCATTCAATTTGAGCATATTATGCACACAAATTAGCAGGCACTTCATTAATTATCTCAATTCCACCCGCTTTTTACTTTCTTAAGGGATGATTTTCGGGATAAAAACTATCCTATGTCCTTCTCAGGGACTCAACATATCTCTATGCCAAATTTCATCTAAATCGATTCAGCGGTTTAAGCGTGAAGATAACACACAGACAGAAAGACAGACACACAGACTTCCAGAATATTAGTATGGATTGACCTTGCCTCATAGTACGTAGGTATGTCTGATCACTACGCTTTCTGTGCCCTATATATCTTGAAAACGGCTCATCTCATGAAAAAATGGTTGGTATCTAAATTTTGTCGCAAATTTTATACTCCACAACTCTTACCTACATGTAAATAACATCGGAGCAGTATAGAAATTTTGATTTCCGAGAAAAACCGATAGGTATGACATTTGCCCTTGAATAACTTCTGACCCGCACACGATATATGCGTCGACTTTTAAGAGAAACTTTAATACGTCATAACAAAGGTGTATACGAATATTACGAATTTCAAGCTTATTATCTCTCATTCCGAGGTTGACCCCCTTTTTAGGCTTAAGATGACTGGCCTATCACTGCTTATTAGATGGCTAAATTTGGTTGGTTAGTCGTTCGTATAAACACGGACCTGTAATTTGGAGAGGGTTTTGAGCAAAAGGAGAATCTAGGTCAAGGCTTGAATGGTAAATTTACGGTTCAAAATTTTAGATTTCCACCGTATATAAAATAGGGACCTCATGCGATTTGAATATTATGATTTAAACTTATACCATTGTAAGAAATCTTTCAGTAGATACTTATTGAGGTTTTGTAATAGTTATTTATTTTACAAGGGGGCAAAGTTGTTGTTTAACCCCTTTTGCTAACATTGAAACTCGAGCAAGCGAATGATTCCAAAAGTGAGCCACGAGCGTAGCGAGTAGTTCGAAAATGGAATCTTGAGCGTCGCAAGGGTTTCAAAGCACGAGGGTTAAATAAAATTTACCACCGAGTGAAACACAAAATTGTTCACCACACCAACGCGAGAAAAACACCAACTTTAAAACATTAGAAATCAAACCCAAGTCGATGTAGGCAATTGCTGGATAAGCTTCAAGTTGTAGAACTTAAAAAATTTAAATCCTTTCCGCTCAGTTAAATAGTTCTTCTCTCAAATATTACTTATCAGATTGCTACTTACTAAAACAGATTTTTATAAAAACGCTAGATGACTGATTAGACAAATTACCATTTGTCTAATCGGCTATAACAAATTCAATTATTAGTTAAAATCCAACGTAATAAACACACCCATTTCACCTTCTCGTCCACTCTCCAGCTCTCCACATACACAAAAGCTTAATAATTATTCGCCCCGCTCTTTATTACTTCACAGGTATTATTTACTTTCCATTCGCCAAGTGTATTTTGTTCGAAAAACAGTGATTTTCGGATAAATCACAACGTTAAATTCGTTTTTGTTTATAAAAGGTGTAACAAAAATAGTGGGAATCCGTTTCGCGTCAAAAAAAAAATTTCAGCTTTTTCTCAAACAGAATACGATACTGAATAATGCTCTTAAACGGATCCCTACTATTTCTGTTACATCTTGTACGAAACCCATGAATTGAAGTCGTGTGACAAACTCTTGGTCTAACTACGAATGGGGTACAATTGTTACATGTAGGTATATATCAATGAATTAAAAAGCCGGCTAAGTGCGAGTGGGACTCGCGCACGAAGAGTTCCGTACCATCACGCAAAAAACGGCAAAAAAATCACGTTTGTTGTATGGGAGCCCCACTTAAATATTTATTTTATTATGTTTTTAGAATTTGTTGTTATAGCAGCAACAGAAATACATCATCTGTGAAGATTGCAACTGTCTACCTATCACGGTTCATGAGATACAGCCTGGTGACAGACAGACGGACAGCGGAGTCTTAGTAATAGGGTCCCGTTTTTACCCTTTGGGTACGGAACCCTTAAAGAATAATAAGAAAACAACATAATATTGTCTTCGGTTACCGCGATAGTTACTCATGAAATAAAACTATGAAAACGGATTATATCGCGTATATTGAATTTATAATACATCCCGACGTTTCGAACCCTTTACAGCGTTCGTGGTCAACGGGTGACTGAGGAAAAATTACAAAGTGCAAAAATACCCACATACTAAAAATAATGAACAATCATAGACTATAAAATAAAACTATGAAAACGGATTATGGGATGGATTATAAATTCAATATACGCGATATAATCCGTTTTCATAGTTTTATTTCATGAGTAACTATCGCGGTAACCGAAGACAATATCATAGACTATAAACTTTAAGGCTGGTTGTACATGTAAAATCGGTTCATAAGGCTAGTTATACACTACAATTATTTTCAAGTAAAGATATATATATATACGCGATTTAAAAAAAACTAAGCCGGCTCCAACCCTACACCTCGGACCCGAGAAGATTTAATTCCCTCCTAAATTGAAGGAGGGTATCCCAATATGGGAACGGCAACAAACTCGGCGGGACACATCTTTTCAAAACATATTATACTCAGAATGTCCAACATCATCCAACACTAAGGTCTCACAGTCTATGTCTCGCTTGCTCCTTTATCAGATGGACTACAGGATCCCAAGCTGGTGGTAGAGAGGGTGGTAAAGGGTTCGAAACGTCGGGATGTATTATAAATTCAATATACGCGATATAATCCGTTTTCATAGTTTTATTTCAAGAAAACAACATATTTTACTAAACAAGTATGTTTTTAGTGGTGTAACAGCTTAGTGGGAAAATAAACGCCGTATAGAAGCACGTTTTTTAGATTGTTAAATAGGTACTTATATCAGACTTGTCTATTTAAATTCTACAATGGTCTAGTGCCTTCACAATACGCTCGACACTCGGCTTTAGATTCAAATCTGTTTTCGTTGCCCCCACATCCCGAGTAGTACATCGGCATACATTTTCTAGTAACAATATCGAAGAACCAAGAATTCAACATAAGACCACACGGTCCTTTCGAAGGCGCTTGGTAGCAGAAGTATGGTACATTTTTTTGGTTAGAAGGGAATGGACCGTCCACATTACCTGAAAATGGAATACAACTTAATTGACGTTTGTGGAATAATACGATTTTCGTCTTACGAGGCAAAATCATACCTCGCTTAGCTTAAGCTGTCCGTCTGTCTGTCTGCCTGTTTGTCATTCAGCCGGCTCCATTTTATGTTCCGTTTTACTAAAGCATGATAACAAAAAATAAAATAATGATCTTACATTAAATCATTTTACGGTTTAGACTCACTTGTTTTAGTCACTCGCGTGACCTAAAACCATAGAATTATTTAATGTTAGTATGTCTCATAAGTTTAAATTCGAATAATGATCTAAGAATAAATTTAAAAGTGGAAAAATTACTGCCTTGGGTGAGACTAAAAAAAAAAAAAAATGATTCTTAGGTACTCACGCCCGCCTTTAACATAATCATGTGTAGCATGAGCTAAGCTTGCTACCAATAAAATGAACAAGTAAAACAGTGACATTGCAGCCAACTCGCTGTTTGGTTAATGCTGCCGGCAAATTGCATTAAATCAATCATACACATAACGAGTTTTATGGCTCGGCGATATCAAATCTAAGTAATTTCGTTCAGATAGGCATAACTGGTTGATTACTACCACAACGCAGTGGAATTAATTATTTTGTCTTTAATTATTAACGTAGAACAGGTAACATAACTAACGCTAAACTTACCATGTGTATATACATTGTAGGTTCAATATTTATATCACATGTACCTAACTAAACTTTCATTTTCATTTTCATATTACCTACAACATAAACAAAATATGTCTATATATTGCCCAATGTTTCGTTGTTGATTGATTGATTTTTGTGGCAAATACGTCAATTTTTACATGATATTTGAAATTTCAGAAAATGTAGTGAAAACAGTAAGTACAGTCCGTTAGCTCTGCTATCGGCGGTAACACGCGAAGGTGATACTGCTGTTCTGCTTTCTTATTAACCCACAAAAAGTTTTAAACTTACCGCAAAAAGTTAAGGATACCTATAAGCCCTAATTTAATGACATTATGCTTAATATTCGGTTGATGATTATATTGCGATTTGACTTTTTGTCATAATCTAAATAAAATAGAATCAGAATTTGAAATTCGTCCGAAGGTAATTTGAAAACAGAACGTCACACCGTCATTTACTACTTCTGGCGGAAATTATATAGAGTTGTTAATACCAGTCACATATTTCAATTCATATGGTAAAATTATAAAACTTCAAATTCGGGAGATCTTTGAATCTATTATGGAAATCATATACTATCCTCCAGATTACATCGTAATCAAAACTATCCAGATTTAACACACTCCTTTTTCGGTCTCTTTTTCTTTGGTTGGACGGATGGAGGGTTTTGGTCGGCTTCGCTTAATATTTTTTTGAAATTCCTGTTACTTCTATCACCCGGTCTTGAATTTTATTAAAATATTAACAATTATCACTTTTCTTAAAAGTTTCCGCTTCTTTTCAAAAATATTTATATACATTATATATGATTATTATATAAGAAACGTCGTTCATCATTTATAAAGGCCAATCCAATATGGTGTCAGAAGTTTCAAAATAGAAATCATGTCGGACGACGAATCGAAGAAGTCTAAAGAAAAAACTACGCGTCCTGTGCCGCAGACCAACAATGGCGTCAATGGCGGACATAGCGGCCAAGAAAAGAAGTTGGCTGGGTCACTCGCAACGCTGGAGATGCGTAATACCAATAATATGCCAATAACCTGGAAAAATTGGATAACGCAACTAAAGATATATCTCCGTGCCAACGGCCTAGAGAATGAAACAAACAGTCGAAAAGTCGCCATCTTGCTACACTTTATTGGCACGGAGGCACTAATCGTTTTTTATTCGTTTAACTTGGATATTGACACAGTAACATTCGACGAACTGGTCAACAAGTTCACAACATATTTCACGCCACAAATTAACGTCACTATGGAAAGACACAAACTGTTCAACAGACGCCAAGGTGCAGAAGAGTCAATAGACGACTACGCCACTGACCTTCGAAATATAGGGAGACAGTGCGAGTTCGATTCACTAGAAGACAGCCTCCTCCGTGATGTCTTCAGTTGGAACCTCCACACGAAGAATCAGCATATCAAAGAGCATATTCTCATGAAGAAGCCCGTCAAGCTAAATGATGCCATAGAACTTGCAAGATCTATAGAAACATCGAAGCAACAAGCCAAGACGCTAGAGACGCCGAACTTCGTTAGCAGAGTCCAGTCAAGACCAGCGAAGCCAGCCAGCAGCAAGTCGCCTAGCAACACCAGAGTTACCAGACCAAGACCAGCAAGATCGCCGAGCAGTTCTAGTACTACTACCTGCGGTCGCTGCGGTCAGATACATCGATTCAAATGCCCGGCAAGAGGAGTTAAGTGTAGGAATTGCGGGAAGTCTAACCACTTCGCTTCAGTCTGCAGAAATAGACAGGTTCAACAAGTAGTCGTTAACTCTGAGGTAACTGATAATCTCTTTTTCGGTTCTATTCGTATTAACAATGTATCATCAGATAAGTCATGGAAAGCTACTTTCCCAATAAATAATGTAAATGTAAGTCTTTTGCTGGACACTGGTGCAGATGTTAATACTTTGACAGTAAATACATTTAATAGACTGAATCTCTCACCTGATGTCTTGTCAAAGAACTATAATAATTTAACAAATTACAATAGCGATTCTATACCTACTATAGGTCAGTGTACTCTCCCAATTTCCCATAAAAATGTGAATTATGATGTAACTTTCTATGTAGTAGATGTAGACGGCCAGAATATTTTAGGCAGAGACTCTTGCAAGGATATGAAGCTAGTCAAACGGGTCCATACTGTTTCAATTAATACTCAGGACAAAGACTTTCTGTCCGAGTATAGTGATCTTTTCAAAGGCTTGGGTTGCCTGAACAACTTCACATGTGATTTAAAACTAAAACCTGATGTCGCTCCTACCTGTGATCCATGTCGTCGAGTCCCATTCCAACTTAGAGCTCAGTTAAAGGCAGAGCTGGATGAGATGGAAAAAAACGGAGTTATCTGCCGCGTTGACGAGCCTACAGAATGGGTAAGCTCACTCGTTCTTACAACAAAAAAGAATGGTAAGTTACGCCTTTGTATAGACCCAAGAAAACTTAATAAAGCAATTCTGAGGTCCCACTATCAATTTCCAACAGTGGATGAGATCAAGTCAGACCTGGCGGGTGCAAACTTTTTCACCACGCTAGATGCCAACAAAGGATTTTGGATGCTGCCACTGTCGGAAGCAGCTTCCAGGCTCTGCACATTTATTACACCATTCGGTAGGTATTATTTTACACGATTACCCTTCGGAATCAATGCAGCTCCTGAGATCTTCCATCGTGAAATGGTAAAAAGGTTTGACGACATCAAGAATGTAAAGATAATGATGGATGATTTCCTTATCTATGGCAAGACCATCGAGGAACATAACGAGACTCTAAAAAAGGTCTTAGAAAGAGCTCGTGAAATAAATATTAAGTTTAATAAAGAAAAATGTGTCATATGTGTTCCTGAAGTTAAATACTTGGGCCATATTTTTGGTCGGGAAGGTGTAAAGGTAGATCCAGCCAAAATTAAAGCCATTTGTGACCTGCCCAGTCCTGCATGCGTTAATTTTTATATGATTTTGACCCATGTTCTTTCACTGATATGTGTTA
Source organism: Cydia strobilella (assembly GCF_947568885.1). NCBI lineage: Eukaryota > Metazoa > Arthropoda > Insecta > Lepidoptera > Tortricidae > Cydia > Cydia strobilella. The sequence continues at coordinate 15,576,155 of NC_086042.1, read as the reverse complement.
AAATTGTTAAATAACAAACAAAACCGTCAACGCCATCCAAACGAGAATAGGCCAAAGGTTGGTATTGGTAGTGACGCCATCTGTGCGAGAATCAAATTTTCTTGAAGATGGCTTTTCTCTACTACCAGCTTGGGATCCGGTAGTCCATCTGATAAAGGAGCAAGCGAGACATAGACTGTGAGACCTTTGTGTTGGATGATGTTGGACATTCTGAGTATAATATGTTTTGACAAGATGTGTCCCGCCGAGTTTGTTGCCGGTCCAAAATTGGAATACCCTCCTACAATTTAGGAGGGAATTAAATCTTCTCGGGTCCGAGGTGTAGGGTTGGAGCCGGCGTAGCTTTATCGCGTATATACGTTTACTTGAAAATAGTTGTATCGTATAACTAGCCGTATGAACCGATTTTGCATGTACAACCAGCCGTTTATAGTATATGATGGTTGATTATTTTTTGTATGTGGGTATTTTTGCACTTTGTAGTTTTTCCTTAGTCACCCGTTGACCACGAACGCTGTAAAGGGTTCGAAACGTCGGGATGTATTATAAATTCAATATACGCGATATAATCCGTTTTCATAGTTTTATTTCATGAGTATTTTATAACTATCGCGGTAACCGAAGACAATATTAAGACATTTAGTGTTGCTAGAAATGGTTCTACTAACATTTCTCTTTATTAATTTTTATCGTAAAAACTTAGTGCCTACGTCAATTCTTGGGATTAGTTGTCAAGTGAGCCTCCCATGAGCCGTGGCAAAATGCCGGGATATCGCGAAAAAGAAGAAGAAGTATTAAAAAAACCAATAACCTGAGAAAGTCACTAATTTGTCTCTAAAACTAACGTATTCAGCAATTAATCAATAGCGCCGGACAATGGGAACCAGTGGCGCTGCCATAGAAACCGAACAATAAGATATTAATGACAGTGCATCCTGATTTCATTTGAGTTTTGAAATAACAAGAAAATCGTTTCCATTTTAGAAGCAACATAGAGACGAAAATGAATAATCAAGCAAAGTGCTGATGGTAAAGAATCATTCGTCGGCTTGAGAATAATCAACTCAGTGGGTATAAGTATAAACCGAATTAAAGTTACGACTTCAGTCGTCGGTTGGAGTCGTCTAACTTGAATTGCGATTACTTAGGCGTCATTAACATGCAGGGGTAACATACTGACGTTAATAGCGACTTTAAGGAGCGTGTTCTTGTTCTTGTTGTTATTGATCGCTGTATCTGTGGTATGTTCGAGGCAATTATTAAAACAATGTGCTTTTATTCTTTGTAAGTAAGTAAGTAAATCTTTATTGCAAACCATGGTATGTACATAGATGTTACAAATTATGTAAAGTTTCACATGGACCCCGGTGGGGTGTAGCAATTTTTCTTATAACTAGCTTAAACATAATTATACAAAACTAAACTTAATTACTTTCATAATGAAAGCGCTAGGTCTATTATACATTTATAATTTGTGGATCAAGATATATATAGGCTACATTATAAAAAAATAATGAATTGTGTCTTCCATAAATTCTTTAACAGTGTAATAGGTTTTGTTTATCAAATGTGTCTTGAGCTTAGTTATGAATAGGTTTTTGCTCTCAATGTTTTTCATATCTGAGGGTAATTTGTTGTAAATTTGTATAGCTTGGTAATATGGACCTTTTTTGTATATGTCTAGGACTGGTTCTGGTGGGACAATGTTATCTTTTCTGCGTGCACTTTTGCAGAATTCGAACATTTCGATATTGTTTCTGACGAAGGTAGCAATTTCCAGAATGTACAAAGAAGGTAGAGTCAATGTTTAGGTTCAAAAAGTGCGGTTTGCAGGTGTCTGTCTGTGGGATGTTTACTAATATTCTGATGCATTTCTTTTGGAGGAGGAATAAATCGTTCGAGTCTGTACTATTTCCCCATAACAATAAACCATAGCGAAGCCAGGCCTCAGCGTACGCGTGATAGACAGATAAAGCGCATGCCATGTTTGTGTTGGATTTTAGTATGCTCAAGGCGAAAAGGAAAGAAGATAATTTAGAGCTAATTTTAGCTACGTGTCTTTTCCAGTTGAGATGTGAGTCTAATACCAGTCCTAATAGCTCGAATTCTGTCACTTCTTCTATGTTCAAGTCTAGTAAAAGGGTTGTCAAGTCTGTAGGTCGTTTTTGGTAAGGTCTAAATTGGATTATCTTAGTTTTGTTGGTGTTTAGTAGTAAGTTGTGGTCTTGTAGCCATTCGGAGATATCATTAAAAATTTTCTTTATATGATCGTAATTGCTGGAATTATTGTCATGGTTGAAAAGGCATGAGATATCGTCGGCGAACAAGATACACTTGTGATTGGATATTTTCGGGAGATCATTAATATATATTAGAAACAGAACACATCCTAGTACGCTACCTTGGGGGATTGAATTGTTAATTGTTTTCCATTGGGATTGGTAGTTTTGTATTTGTCCAGAGTCTGTGTGATGATGTTCAATTTGCACGTATTGTTGTCTATTTTCCAGGTATGATTGTAGCCAAGTGTGAGCATATCCGCGGATCCCAATATCATGTAATTTATGTAGTAGAATAGAATGTGAAACCCTATCGTAGGCTTTGGACATGTCCAATAGCAGCCCTATAGCGTACTTTTTGTTTTTTAGACATTCGAGGACACCTTGGACGTAATTGTACACGGCCAAGGTGGTTGAGCGTTTGTGGCGGAATCCGAATTCATTCTCGTGAAGTAGATTGTATTTTTCTAGAAATTTATATATTTGGTCGGCTATGAGTTTTTCGTATATTTTTGATATTGTCGGTAGGAGAGCTATTGGTCTATAGTCCGTTGGGTCGTGTTGTTTACCTCCTTTCTTGCGAATAGGCTTGACAACGGCGATTTTTAACTTGTCAGGAAAGTAACATTTCTCAAAAGACTGGTTGATTAATAGAGTGATGGGTCTTGTCAGTTCGTGTTTACAGTCTTTTATTAGAATTGGTGGTATTCCATCGAATCCGCAGGTAATTTTATTTGGTAGATTTTGGATGGTTTTAAGTACTTCTGGTTCGGTGACAGGTTGTAGGAACATAGAGTTAACGGTGGGTTCGGGACTCGGGCGGCCACGTGGGGTACCTGTCGCATTACTATCTTGTTGTTGCTGGCCTATGGACGTAAAGTAGTCATTGAAGATGTTAGCTACTATCTGGGGGCACTTTGTTTTAGTATCTTTATATTCTAGCTCTATGTTTTTGTGTTGTATGTTTGTGTTTTTCCCGGTAGTTTGTATGACAACTTGCCACATTGTTTTTGTTTTGTTAGTAGAATTATTCATATTTTCTATGTAGTTTATTTTCTTGGATTTATTTATGCATTTGAGTAGGTTTTTAGAATAGATTTTGTAATGGTTTTTAATACTTTGTTATTTGTTTGATTTGTTAACATTTTAGCTGTCTTTTGTGGTAGCATGATTTTTTAAGACCTTTTGTTATCCAAGGTTTGCTTTTAATTTTTTTAATCCTAGAATGTTTTAAGGGCATAAATTTGTCAAGTAGTGTATGTAAATGATAGTGGAAAATGTTGTAGTTAGCGTTTACATCATTATAAATCAGTATATTATCCCATTCTATTGTTTTTAATGCTGCCTTAAATTTCGCAATGTTATTAGGTTTAAAATTCCTTTTTAAAGTGTAGATTTTTTTTTCAAGAAGATCATTTAGTTTAAACTTGTAAAGGAGGCTTTTGTGATCGGAGAGCCCTTGGTCTTCTACGTATACAATAAAGTTCTTGTAATTTGTGAATGTTAAATCGATACAAGTCGCTGTTGAGTTTGTTTCTCTGGTTGGTACATCGATTTCGATTATTTGATAGAGGTTAAGTTCAATCATATTATTAGTCAGCTTTTGGTAGTGTGTTGAGTTTTTAAATTTATTAAGATTGAAATCGCCGGTTACAATAATATGCTTGTGACTTTTTAATTTTAACTTGCATAATATTTTATCTAATGTTTCAAAAAATATATCTATACAACGGTCTGGTCTATACAATGTAACTAATAATATATCAGGCATTATTTCTACACTGCAGCACTCGATAACGCCCTCTATAGAGTTCCGCAATGTCGGGTCTCTCCTTGTACTGAATATCATCTTTGAGCAGTATTAATGTGCCTCCACCTTGATGGTCGCTGCGGCAATAATTAGCGGCGAGGGTGTATCCAGGTATGTTAATTAAGTTCTTGTGTTCCCTTTTAATCCAAGTCTCTGTAAGGCAAACTACTTGATAGCGTTTCTCGCTTAAAATACTTTCCAGAATAGGGGTTTTCGATTTCAAACTCTGAATGTTTTGTGTAAATATAAAAAAATCAGTACCGAAAGGGATGATTTCTAGCGTCGTTTTCTTGTTTGTCTGAAATATCTTTGTGTTTTTGTGCGACCGATGCTGTAGGTGTATTTAGGTTAATCAATTGGTGGCTTGAGGGCTCTGCCTGTATGTTGTGTTCTTGTTGTTGCTTGGGTTCATATTCATGACCATTAATAATTAGTTTGTTGTCCCGGATTATAGCGTGGTTCCCGTTTTTCTTTTCTTCGATAAGTATTTTTCTCAGTTCTCTGCGTTTCTGAACTTGTTCCTTGTTTAAGTAAGGTGCAATAGCTAGTCCAACATTTTTAAAGAAGCGCGAGTTGTTTTTTATGTATTTTGTCATTTTTTTTGCTTATTAATTCAATGACTATTGGTCGTCGGTACCCTTTCTTCCCAATTCGTATTACGTCTTCTATGTATCCTTCCAGGTTTATGTTTAGTACGTCATAAAATAGGTTTATTAAATGATGTTCCAGCTCGTTGGAGTTTTCCCACCTGGTCTCTTCTATTCCATACAGTACGATTTTTTTGCTGTTTTCTTCTTCTGGCTTAATTGTTAAGGGAGAGCAGGGTCGGGTCGATGAAATTTTTGTTTCTGTTTTTAGCATAGAGCATTCCGCTTCTAGAGAGTTGATTTTTAACTTTAGAGATTCAATTTCTAACTTTAAATTATTTTGATACGTGTTTATATTGTTTATTTCGAGATTTATTTCCGATTGCATGTTTTTAAGGGAGCCTTGGATTTCTTGCTTAATGAGGGCTCTCATTTCGGATTTTATTTGGGCACTAATATCTGCAACAATCGATTGTTTCTGTAATGTTAGTTTCTGGTCAAGCAGTTGGCTAAGTTGATCTAGTGTGACGTTCCCGCCATGATTCGACGATTCATTATTTCGTAAGATGTAACATGGTGGAGTTTTCATTGTGTTAGGAGAGTATTGTGTGTCTCCAACTGCGTTACTGTTGTTTATCGATTCATCGTATGACATATTTGTATGGTCCAGTGTCTGAGGCGTACTTCTATTCAGGCCACTGGGGGTCACTGGCGTATTATCGTTGCGGAGGCGCCGTGAAGATAAATTGCAATCTAAGCAAGTCCATTGTTGCTTTAGAATTGCTTGTTGCTCTCTATAATACGCAGAGGTCATATTCAAGCAAGCATAATGGTAAAGATTCGGACAATTTGCAGTTCACGAGTTCTCCTCTATCAAACCTTAACCACCACGTGTATGTAGATTGTAGGTTTAATATGTATAAAACATAAACAGACCTGTAACGATTGTTATTAATAAACTTTCATTTTCATTTTTTTCATTTTTCAATCTTCCTGTTGCATCCTTTGCACTTCATTTCTTTTAATGTGTGTTGGTATTTTTCTAACATGCAATATAATTACTATTTATGGTATATCATTGACAATGTTTCTGTAGATGCTGAAGTAATAGAAGATTTATTTAATTTTCAATCCAGCAAAACAAAGTACATAATTTGTATATTATTGTATATTATTGGAATATGAAGCTACTTTTAATTTAAATAATTATCAGTTTTTTTTTTATATTATTAAGTCTCTGAAGGAGTGATAAGATGCTTTTTCCTAGCGCATTCAGTGGCAGCTTTTTCCGGAGCTGTTTTTTATATTTGCCTGCACCATCCCAACACCTGCTAGAGTCGTTAAAGTTTTTTGGCTGTTTTATCCTTCTCTTTTAATACTTTGCTCATCGTCTATTACAAAATGCGACTTTATGTACGAAGGAAATTGTATGATTTTCGACTTGGCTCAGAAATTAATAACGCTAATTTTCGGTTACTTCAGCTATCCTAACTTTTGTACGAATCTATACATATACTAAGTTTCTTTATAGTTCGTTTTACTTAAGCCGCATATATACCCCAATTTTTCACGAATAAATATGACGGCATGCGGGGGCGGGCGCAAATTATATTACCTAACAATCTTTCTGATGGTCCTAGGGTCACTTGTTGTACAAAATGATTTATTTATATTATGAAATGCACGAAACTTCGAGGTAATTTTAAGTGTATCGAAAGCAAGCATGGAGGATGTGGAATATTTTCTTGCCATTTGGAAAAGATTAAATTTCAGTGATCTCTTCTATTCACCGGTGTAACCTCGCATGGCGTAAAACCAGAATTATTTATATTGGAATATATATTTTAATGATAGGACTTTTAACTGCGGTTAGAAAGCTGTCGCCATCTTGCTTGGAAATAAAATTACAGCCGTTTGAAATTTACAGTTTTTTTTTTTTCGGTTTACCCTTTATAACATGGTTTCGTTATTGTAAATGGATTTCACTAAAAACTTTTTAGGCTATTAAAACTAAAGCGATGTCAGTAATTCAGCATTTTCTGGTTAAATAACGTGAGATTAAAATGAAGGTAAGTACTATTTTAGAATCGCAAGTCCACGACCGTGACCCGTGTACAACTTTAAGTAGAGTATGTTACTAAGCCACAAATGTTACTTTTGACAGGGGTTAGCATATAAAACTTAATAACGCACTAACGATCCCTACTATTCTCTACCCTTTCTTGCGGCTTTCCCCAATTCCCAGAACGCCAAATTTATCTTTTGTTTGTAATTAGATTCCATAAGTTTGGTCCCAAGTGTTTTGCCTCATATAGTATCGGAAAAAGTTATTAATCAATAAATATACATAAACAAAGATGAACTAGATTATATAGATATTATATAGATCAATAGATTGCGAAATTGTGCAAGTCCTTGTAAATTTCGAGATAGTCGTCAGACATGATTAGATTAGATTAGATTTAGATTAGATATTTATTCTCATAATATGAAATTACATTATAAATTATGCTAGACTAATCTACATGAATTTATATTATGATCGTCATTGACCAGGTATTTTTACAAAACATTATTTAATAAATTAATAGATACAAATCCAAAAAATGTCTTACAAATTTTAAATTAAATTAAAAATTAAATTTTATGCATTCATGTCAAAAACAAAATACGGGATTATTAACTAAGTATGAGTATCTCCTATTGATCGTCATGTTTTAAATAATAACTAGTTATATACACATTTCGTTAAGAATCAATAAATGAGAACATGTCAAGTTTACAGTTCAATTTACAATTTCAAGTGTCGGGGTCATATACTCATTTACTGAATAAAGTGGATTATCCAATAAAAGGACCCTCAGTTGACATGAACAGTGTACACGCTGTCCTTCTGAGATCGCAAAATTTTACGCCAAAAAGGTTGCATAAGTATTTCGGTATGATCCTATCGGCCAGGAAAATAGAAAAAAACACGAGATAAAATGATATACAAATAAGTATGAGGCTGGCAATCCATTCTCGCGGAAAGTCGTAGTTTACCTAGTAATTTCTTCAAAAATAACAAAAAAAAAATGATAGGCAACATCAACATAAAAAATATAGATTAGACTTATGTCATGAATATAGGTAATATTAAACTTGTAGACTCGATTGTTTATATTTAAAATTAGTATATTCATAGGACGTAAAATGCGTAAAATGGGCGTTTTGTGTTCAATTCATAAAATCAAAAACGATAAGATTCGTCGGTATAAGAGGTAATAAGTTAATAGTTAGTTCTGAGGCTTAAGACGAGATGAAAACCTTTACTTTAAGGTGGATTATGCCGGATAAAGATGTGTTTTCTAGTTGTACTAAGCTAAAAACGATAAATGAAGACGTAAGTTTGAATTTATTTTCTATCGAGAAAATTTTGTTTCGACTAGTATCAAACCCCTTAAACGTAAGAGGTGTACCGAAAAAAGAACTGTAAACTTGAAATGAAAAAAACTGATCCAATTGATAAGGATTTTTGGAATTTAGGATTACTAGAATATGAAGCTACTTTTAATTTAAATAATTACCAGTTTTTTATTATGATTGAATATCTGCAGGAGTGATAAGATAAGAAGCTTTTTCCTAGCGCTTTCAGTGGCAGCTTTTTTCCGGAGCTGTTTTTCTTATTTGCCTACACCATCCCAACACCTGCTGGAGTTGTTCATGTTTTTTGGCTGTTTTATCCTTCTCTTTTAATACACTCTTGATTTGAGCCCATGAATAGTCGAGAGAACGGCACTGCAGGACGTATGGTGGTCTTACTGTGCTCATCGTCTATTACAAAATGCGACTTTTTGTACGAAGGAAATTGTATGATTTTCGACTTGGCCCAGAAATTAATAACGCAATTTTCGGTTACTTTCGCTATCCTAACTTTTGTACGAATCTTTGTACTATGTTTCTTTATAGTTCGTTTCACTTAAGCCGCATATGTAGTTATGTACCCCAATTTTTCACGATAAATATGACGGCATGCGGGGGCGGGCGCAAATTATATTACCTAACAATCTTTCTGATGGTCCTAGGGTCACTTGTTCCTAGAGGTCCGCCGCTTCGAGACCTCTGTTCAAGAGACAACGTACAAAATTATTTATTTATATTATGAAATGCACGAAACTTCGAGGTAATTTTAAGTGTATCGAAAGCAAGCATGGAGGATGTTAAAAAATTTCTTGCCATTTGGAAAAGATTAAATTTCAGAGATCTCTTCTATTCACCGGTGTAACGTCGCATGGCGTAAAACCAGAATTATTTATATTGGAATATATAATTTAATAATAGTACTTTTAACTGCAGTTAGAAAGCTGTCGTCATCTTGCTTGGAAACAAAATTACAGCCGTTTGAAGTTCACAGTTTTTTTTTTTTCGGTACACCCCTTATATCCGAAAATCACATCTGTTTGTGTCCGGGGCTAACGTTTTAATAAAACCTTGCCTTAATGTTGGCCTTTATTTACGGATTTTGATATATTACGGAGTGTAGATAAAATCATTAAGAACACCGCGAAGATGATTCGCAAGAGCCGTTGCAAGTAGGTAGTAGCTTCGCGAATCGATATCGTCCATTATGTGTATTACGGACGAAGACACCATCTATCAAGACCAGCTGCAGTACTGTGACGCGTTATTAGCATTTTTTATCAAACAAAACAACAACATAGCTTATAAATTAACACTTTGAACTTTTGTAGCAACCAAAGTAGTCAAATAGTTCAGTACACCATATATTTAGTATGGTACCGAACTATTTGGCCACTTTGACTGCTACAGAGTATTTGACGCTGAGTGTACACATCATTTGTTAGTGTTACGTGTCGTGCCGTGGTCAATAAACATTAAACAGAAACGGGTAGATACATTTATTTGTCTACCCGAACGTTTATATAAACGAATTTCGGGTAGTTTAGTGTTGTTTACCAATATCTCAATTGACAATTTTCCTGGGACGTCAGTCTTCCGTGACCTAGCTGAATCGTCGGAAAAAAAGGTAAAATATTGAAATTTAATCGCGTAAGACTCGTTAATGAAATTAATTATAGCTTATAAATTGTTTTGTCAAACCTGATAATATACGTAATATTCAGAATCAGATAAAAATTTAATACAAAATTAAACATGGCATCTTTGAATAATTATCTCACTTATACCAATAATATTCAAAATCGCTATTCTGCCACGCTAAGCATAAGAGCAATAACTCATTTTGAAATTTCTTTCAATTATAGAACATATCGTACCTACAACTACAAAGTATACAATTGAATGACATTTCAAAATGAGTTAGGTACTGTACTGCTCTTATGCTTAGCGTGGCAGTATTATGAAATATTGAGTCCCTGATATTTTTCATATTCAAATTGTAAAACAAACTGACAATCACAACATAAATTCCTAAGAATTTACCATAAGTGTGTAATTTTAAGTGAAATTGTATATTGTGAGATAAATACATAAATCACATCGTATCATTACATTGAAAATGTTGTCCGCATTCGTTGAGGCTGTTACTCTATTATAATAAATTAGAAGCAGATGCCGCAAACGCGTGACTTGGCGCCGAAAATCGCTATTCGTCCCACGTTGATGCTCCGTCGTCTTGCGTGACCACTGAAGCGTTTGATATTCCAAGCAGTATAGGAGAACCAGAAATGGAAAATCAGGGAAGTAACCAACCATGTTTCTCCAATTCAGGGTCATCTATTCTGCCGCATCATCTATGTCCCTTTGAAAAATATTAAAAATCTGCTTCAGGGATAGGAAAGAAATCTAACCTGTGAATGTGCTGCACAATATTCGGGCGTGGGTTGCCTAAATGGGCTGTGTACGGGGCACGACGTTGAGGCATGCGAAGTGTGCGCCGCGTGAGTGTGTTGTGGCAGATGATGCGCGTGCGCGTGCTGGTGCGCGTGCGGGTGATGGGCGTGGGGCGGGTGGCGGTGAGCGGGCCGCGCGGGCTGTGGCGCATGCCGCGCACACAGGTGTGTGGCGCTGCCATGGTGCTCAGCAAGCGACAGCGTCGAGCAAGATGGCCGCCAATAGCCGCCTTCCTCCATGTCAGGCCCGAGCACAAGCCCAGGGGGGCATCGCGCCGCGCCGCAACAAGCGCAGCGCCTGGGGCACGTCAGCGCATGACGCCGCGCCTCGTGCGGGCACCAGTCGTCGCGCTCGCGGCCCGACACCCTTTCCGCTCGATGCGACCGCTTCCGCTAGCGTCTCCGCCGCGCGGATAAACGCCAGTCGCGCATCCTCTCATCCGAATCGCTTACACAAATACACTATGCGTTTTATTTAGCTTTTACCCTTTGATTTAAATTATAACAACAATTAGTTTTAGTAACACTGCAACTATTTAAAATGTCAATAGCTAGTTCTATTCGCACATTTTGTGGATCCGTAACACTGCAACCACTCGTAAGACTCCATCACTTCACTTGCCTATAAAATTTTAATGAGCGACCTTTTCGAAAACCATCAGTAACGACCCGGCACGATGAAATGAACCAAATAAACAATATCCATAATTAATTTCACCAGCAGCCCATGTAAGCTCCTCTGATAATATAGCTGTACTTTGAAATAGGTAATACTGGTAAGATTCGGAATAGGAAACTTTAACAATAGAGTTTGCTCCTCTGGTACCTATGTACTAACCGCGAGACCAGTTACAGTTGAACAAATAACAATTGCACTGACTTGGTCTTGGAGCTGCGATTGCATTTCGATTCTAGACTATTTGACTTCTAGTTCACCACAAAGGTTAGGTAGCAAGTTATGAGAATCGGTATATCGATTCTCGTAGGTATTTGTCGTAACGCAAAACCAATGTGTAAAGTGTAAAAGTTTTGACGATCAGGTTGAATTTGCATTAATTGGTTGTATGTTGTTGATGAATGCAGACTAATTTGCTATAAAATAAATATGCGTGTATATTTGTATTTTTTTTTAGCATTAGGAGAAACCCCAGAGAACATATTTATGTTCTTCCTCAGCACATTTAAGTTCTGAAATGACCTCGTTCCGTAGAACAAAATATTTTAAGGAAACATTTTTCATTATACAATTGTCAATTATACAGACCTAAAAAATAGGGGAGTAAGGGGAGAACGGAGCATAACATCTTTTCCGACCCAATTGTCAACCCCACCTGCACGCGCCGGATGGCGGCGGTGACCAAATAGGCTGCCGTGGTGCTCCCTGCTAGAAAACGGACGGGGCTCTGGCGACCGAGTCAATGTCGGTATATCCATTCCCCCATGCTGGGCAACTGGCTGGAAGAGGTTGCAACGGCCTTGGGGTCTAAATAACCTCAAAAAAGACGAATGTAGAAGGACTTTGGGGCCCCACTACATATTATTTGCCCTTAGTAAAACCATATGTCATGTCCGAATCAAAGAATAGTAAGCCATGTGAACCGACTAGCGCTCGGCGTCGAAGAGTTGCCAGGCTCATCGATGTTAAATTAGAGACTGGTGAAGATCCCTATGCGAATAAAATGAAGATTAAAAAGAAGAAACAAGAAGAAAGCATTAATTTGAGTACTTGGAACGTCAGAGGACTAAATAAGAAGGGTAAGCTAGAAAATGTCATATCAGAAATGGTAAGATTAAAGATAGATATAATGGGGATTATTGAAACAAAACTAGCTGACAGCGGAAGAATTGACAAAGACGCCACGCTGTTTTATACGGGAAACCCATCCAATCGAAAATCTAACTACCAGCACGGAGTTGGTATCATGGTGAGCAATAAACTCCGTATGTTTCGAACGTTATTCACTTCTCTAATAGATGCATGATGCTAAACATCAGTGCTCATCCCTTCAACCTAAACATAATTCAAGTCTACGCCCCAACATATGATGGTGATGACCAGGAAGTGGATGAATTTTATGAGGGTATAGACCAATTATTAAAGTCAGTAAAATCACAGGATATCAACATAATAATGGGGGACTTAAATGCAAAGGTAGGACAAGGAGAAGAAGAAAAAATTGTGGGGAAATTTGGATTGGGGAAAAGGAATGATAGAGGAAGCAGGCTCATAGAATTTTGTTCCGAAAACGACTTGGTCAATACAAACACTTGGTTCCAACATCCTGCAAGACGACTTTACACATGGCGCTCACCAGCTGACAAACCAGATGTTGTGAGAAACCAGATCGACTACATTATGATAAAGGACAGATTTAGAAACTCCATCATATATCCCGGGGCTGATGTAAAATCTGACCATAACCCTGTTTGTGCCAAGATGTTTTTAAAATTAAAGAAATTGAAACCGCCATCCAACATAATGAAAGTTGACCTAAACCGCCTTAAATATGAGACAGTTAAAACTTCAGTGAGTGTTAAACTTAACAATTGTATTAAACTATATATGCGAGGAAGGGAACAATTCCTTGACTACATATAAAGATCTCGTGACAGAAATAAGAAACATAACATCGGAAGAACTAACAAGTAAAAAGGCGGGAAAGCGACAAGAATGGATGACCGATGATATATTAATACTAATGAATAAAAGGCGGACTTATAAAAACATTAATTGGGACAAATATAATGAAACAGATATAAGAATTAACAGGGAAATCGCAGTTGCAAGAGAACAGTGGTTGACAAATAAATGTAAAGAAATAGAAAAATTGCAACAAATACATGATAGTTTTAATCTGCATAAACAGGTAAAAGAGTTCACAAACACAAACAATAAGAGAATTCAGAGTACACTTGTAAATCAAAATGGAAACATTGTTGTTGATAAAGAAGAAGCCTGCGAAGTCTGGCAAGATTATATTCTAAATCTTTTTAAAGATGACAGGACACCGACTGAGCCTCTAAGCGATCTCAACTTAGAGAGTCCAGCAATACTGCATTCAGAATTTATATCAGCCTTGGAACATATGAAGGGTAGAAAGGCGTTGGGTCCCGATGGAATTGCGGTGGAAGTATTGAAATTGATACATGATTACTATAATATAGATGATTTAGTTTCATTATTTAACAAATTTTATCAATCAGACAATATGCTCCTGAAGACTGGCTCTTGTCAATATTCACACCATTACCAAAAAAGGCCAATACCGAAAGCTGCAGCGATCATCGGATGATCAGCGTAATGAGCCACTTCTTGAAGGTATTTCTAAAAATCATACAAAGAAGAATCTACAAGAAAATAGAAGAAAACATAATTGGGGTTTAGAGCCGGACTAGGTACTAGAGATGCCCTAGTAGCAGTCCAAGTTTTGGTACAAAGATGTCTAGACGTCAATGTAGATGTTCACATGTGCTTTATCGACTTCGAAAAAGCATTTGACAACGTTAATCATGCTAAATTAATCAATATATTAAAATCAATTGGAATAGATGGCAACGACATCAAATTTATAGAGAACTTATACTGGAAACAAAAAGCTAAATTCAAAATTAATAACGCTTTGACTGAAGAAGTCCAAATAGAGAAAGGCGTAAGGCAGGGCTGTATCATGTCACCCTGCTTATTCAATTTGTACTCGGAGGTGATTTTTAGAAATGCTTTTGACGAACTAGATCTTAGGATCCGTGTCAATGGCAAACTGTTACAGAACATTCGCTACGCTGATGACACCGTCTTATTAGCTACTAACCCTGAAGACCTTCAAATAATGCTGCAAAGCCTGAATAACACACTTTTGGAATATGGACTTAAGATAAACACAAATAAAACAAAACACATGATTGTTACTAAAAAGCCAATTTCAGAAACACTAGGGCCACTATCCTTAAATAACAAAATAATAGACAAAGTAAAAAGTTATAAGTATCTGGGTTGTTGGTTAAATGAAGACTGGGGATCAGAGAAGGAAATACGGACGAGAATTGAAATAGCCAGAAACACCTTTCAGAAAATGAGGAAACTTTTAACAAACAGAAAAATAAACTTAAAACTGAGGTGGCGAATGGTTTGGTATTCAGACGGTAGACATCTGTTATATTTCGGAGTTCCGTACTAGAGGGTACAACCCGGAACCCTATAACCAGAACAAAATTACTATGGAGTTCATAAAATAATAATATGTGTCGTTTTCAAGCAAAAGGTACCACATTGTCGCTTGCCATAAGGACGCTCTCGACAGGTTTTTTGTATAAACATACAAGCAATTTTCTTCCTTATGGTAAGCGTCAATGTGGTACCTTTTGATTGAAAACGTCACATATACGTATGGTGTGATGTCACAATACATCGTGATTAACGTTACACTTATTAGTAAATTTATGAAGCAACTGATCAAAAACAAGCTGATCTTATATGTCAGTGAAAGCGCTAAAAGATGTTTGACCTAGTTTACCGTATATTTGAGAAAAAAAGATGTCATGAGAGATGGAAATAGTTTTGGTAGGGAACTCGAGTCCTTTGAGTCTTAATTTGAAGAAAAGCTCGTTTTTACGAGTCTTTTAAGTCCCGAGTCGTCCTTTGTTGAGATTCAAAAGGACTCCAGCCTTCGAATAAAGACTCCGTGAAAAAATTTATAGGTTTCTCCTAAATAACAATAATCAAAAAAATATACATAGAGACAATGCATTTCAAAATTGTTTGTAAAAAATGGAGTTCTCCGAAAAGGACTCAAGTCTCTACAAGAGACAGGTCTCTATCCAGTTGAAAAGAACTCGAGTTTAGACTTAATTATAAGGCTAAACTGAGTCGAGTCTTGAAGCAGAGGACTCAAAGGACTCGAGTCCTACCCAACACTAGTTTGAAAACATTTTATTTGTCTGCAAAACTAGCCTCTTTTATAACATATAGTTATGCATTGTATAATCCGACAAGAAATTGTAGAAAACTATTGAGGGCGCTACTTTCTACGTAACTGTCACATTTTTGACGTAAAATGCTTAAACATGGCAACAATTTAGTATGGAATTTTTTTAGTTCCATTTTATTTAATCTCTACTATTTTTTGTCACACCATACGTACGTAACATGGCCATTTTACCAGGTGAAGGCTGTCAATTAAACACCATGTGATAGGCAAAGACAATCCGCAACTGGATTTGAGAAATTTTCAGAATAAAAGATAAACAATACAAGAGAGATCCGTCTACGTGTACCTACATTCATAAAAAGGGTAATTAATGTAATTCTCGTACCTACTAAGACTTTCAACACGGTACGGCTACACAGTCGAGACAAGTAAAATCATTAATATTCTACCGAATTTGTTCGAAATCATAACGAGCACTGCGCCGAACATTAATTTTCAAAGTCACTGCAGGCATACAATATTCAAGTCGTGCACTCGCAAAGCATTCACTAACGGGTACGTTTATAATTAGTAAAAGGAAAATTCAAAGGCTTGCAAAACATGCCTTAAATGAAATATGAATGATCTCGTGTGAAAGGAAGTATGAGAACTAATTAGATTATTTTCAGAAAATATTTTAATCTGTTTTTTATTTTAAGTAGAAACAGTACTATATAAATTATAAGCTGAAATAAATGTCATATACCAAGAAAAATTGACCATGGCTTCGAGTAACCGTACCATGAGTAACTGACAGTGTCAACACTGACGCATACACCAACGTCTACGTAATTTCATCTCGCTCGCACTAATATGTCAGTACGAGCGAGATGCATAGAAAGTAAGTTACGTTCACGCTAGTGTTTATGTGGAAGGCTGATGTGGAACGCTGATTTTCTTGATATATGACATTTAAACTATAAACTGAAATAAATAATAATATTACTAAAAATATAATATATGGTAATATTTTCATAGAAAATAATTTAATTTGTTCTTAGAGTATATGACATTTATTTCAGTTTATGATCTCGTGCGATCTCAAGCATTTCTATATCAATAATAAGAAGAAATTATTTTTTCCCCTCACTAGCTCGGAAAGCCGTCTTTTATCCTTTAAAACAAGCGGGGAAAAACGCATTTTATCCACTAGTGGGGAAAGTAATTTGACCTTGGATGGAGCGTGTTTAAGTAGCTTTTGACAGATAACAAAACGTAAAACGCTCATAATAATGGTTCGTTCGATATTAATTATCATTAAATAAATGGTTTGAGAATTTAATAAAAAATACCAAATTTAGCTTTATTTAATGATTTTAAGTCATAAACCTTAAATTCCATAAGAAACATTTGTTTTTTTAAATGATGTTGAATGTAATTCTTGAATGTTCTTGAAAGTTGAGTCGATGCAATTTCAAAACGCATAGTCAGAAATGTCAACATTGTCAACAAATTTTTTGTCGCCGACTCCGATACGTAAAAATACACAACTTCCAGAGTTTTCTGTTATAATATCGTATTGCCGTAAAAAAATTAGTGATTCCAGTGATGAAGATGATCTAACGCCTGTGGATGTTGCACTTTCCTGGCTATAGTGAGGGGAAAAGTTTTGTGTTACTCACGGGTGCAAATGTATTTTACTTGTCGTGTGTTGAAACCACTCGCTACGCTCAGGATTCTATTTTAGAACCCTTTCAACTATAGAATCCTTTCGCTTGCTCGTCTTTCAATTCCACACTCGCGGGTAAAATACAACTTTGCACCCTTGTATAACAAATAACTATTCCCTTTACATCTTTTGATGTGTTCATTGATTGTCATTCTTCCGTACAGGAAACGTTTAGAAAACGTTCGCAGGAACAACAATTGAGTTAAGAGTCAAAAGGCCTTGCCGTGAATGGATGGTGGCTCATTAAATTTGACTGCTTCGCTTATATCGTTCGTTGAACTACAAATACATATAATATATGATATAATGTGAAAATAGTGGTACTTTTTGCCATCTCCTGTCACTCATTAATCCACTTCCTTTACATTATACCAGTGTTGGCCAAAAAGTAATTTAAATACTAATTAACAATTGCAATTACAATTAGTTTTTCTTTTACATGTAACAATTTTAATTACATGTAAAAAGTAATTGCGCTTTCCATTTACAATTGCAATTGCAAAATGTATTTTGTTTTTATTACATTTTGAAATTGAAATTTGTAATTTTTTTTTACTTAATTTAAAATTACTTTTATTGAATACAAGTTTTCGATCCTCTTTTTTCCAAAATAATATTAAAATTATGAATGAGCTTTTAATTGGACCAACATTACAATGTTTGAATTTAAAAAAAATGTAAATGTGTATTTTTTAATAAATAAAGAATAGTTTTATGAATGGGAAATCGAAGGATTAAAATGTTAGGTTTTTAATGTTTTTATACCATCGGGTTTTAGTTAATGTATAAAAAAATACAGTAATTGTAATAGGTACATCATTGTTATTGAAATATTTTTTTCGCCTGTTTGTTGTTATATTATTAGTCTTCTGGCAACATTTATTTTATTTATTTATTTTTTATTAACATAAAGTAATTAAGTCATTTACTTATTAATTGATGCAATTGCAATTACAAATTACACAGCAAATTGAAATGCACGTAATTGAATTGCCATGTAATTCAATTACAAACAATTTAACTACATGCAATTCAATTAGTAATTAAATTACACAAGTAATTAATTGCGCTCAACACTGCATTATACATACAGTAGCGGTAAATAATCTATCATATTTTTTCAGGTACATTTGCATAATATTTTTGGTTATTTCTCAGAAACGGCTCTAGCGATTTCGATGAAATTTAAAATATAGGGGCATATGAAAACGACCATTCCATCAAACTAGGATACATTTAAAATTAATTAGTTTGTCCGAGTTTTCGCAGTACACCGGTGGGTAATTTTCCACTAAATGGGTCTAGGGGACCCTAGCGACATCTACCGTAAGAGCGTTACACTTCTTAAAGGGCCACCGGAGTTCCAAGTCATATTGGAAATTCACCAGTTACGATGCGCTACCCATTCTAAATTAATTTTTAACATGCAGAAACGATGCTATTAAGCTTAGAATAAATTTGAAAGTGAAAAAATTTCACTGTGTGTGTGAAGTCACCAATCCGCATTGTGCTAACATGGCTGCCTATATTGCCACGTGCAGTGAATGGAACGTAAGTTATATGGTCGTGATAATGATACAATCATTGTTTACAGGATATAAAGTCTAATTTCACGAAATTTCGAATGAATGCCTGCAAAAAATAGCAGTATGATAGATTAATTTCCGCCACCGTAATACCTATATCCAAATTTTAAATCCAAATATGTGCCATGTGCCATTTTCATCCAAAAGGGTACTTATTGTCGGTTGTCAATAAGGCGCTATTTCCATATAGCTTCAATTTGAATTCAACCTTATCGGCAAGCGACAATGTGGTACCTTTTGGTTGAAAACGTCACATATGTTGAAGCGTAATATTAAGCAAAAATTACATATTAGTTACAAGGACTAATACCTACTCATATTTAATATTTGGATTGCACAGAAATGTCGCGATGTATGCCAAAATGAGGTTCCAATATTATAAATATTACTAGCTTTTGCCCGCGACTTCGTCTGCGTGGACTTAGTAACGGTAGCTAGACTAAGACAAGCGCCTGGATAAAGTCTAATAGCAATCATTCAATCTGAGTATATGCTTAATTACTTAGTTACTCCCTTGGCTCAGAGACCCAAAACGAGACTTGGTCTCGGACACAAAACAGCGCCACTTTTCTCGATTTTATCTTTTTTTTTTCGACTTTTTAATTGTTTACACAAATTATCAGGCATTTCATTAATTATCTCAATTCCACCCCGCTTTTGAGCCTCTTAAGGGATGATTTTCGGGATATAAACTATCCTATGCCCTTCTCCGGGACTCGAACTATCTCTATGCCAAACTTCAACTAAATTTATTCAGCGGTTTAAGCGTGAAGAGGTAACGCACAGATAGACAGACTTTCGCATTTATAATATTATTACTAGCTTTTGCCCGCGACTTCGTTTGCGTGGAGTTAGTAATTTGCGTAGCTTATTTTTTTCCCAATCTCCTTTTTATCGATTCCCCATACAAAATTCCAAACCCCCGTTTTCACCCCCTTAAAGGAAGACTTCTGGAATAAAAACTACCCTATGTCCTTCCCCGAGACTCAAACTATCTCTATGCCAAATTTCAGGCTTTTCAGGTTTAGCGGTTTAAGCGTGAAGAGGTAACAGTCAGACATACACACTTTCGAATTTATAATATTAGGATGGATGCGCCAAATTGTTTATAGGTATTCATAGCAAGGAATTTAATTTTCTAACCTCATTCTACGAGCATATTGATTTACCAGTAGGCTAATCTTATCAATACATAAGTACTTAAGATGCGGCAATATAAAATATGCCTACTGTAGTAGCCAGTTTAATAGGTAACATAATAACCAATAGTGGAAGCAGCTCGACCCCAATTTCAAAGAAAAACCGCAAATCGATGCACAGGTTAGCCGTTTGGCACACGCATACTAGAGGTCAAAACAATTATTTTTGACCCGCAGTTCCTAAAAAAATTCCCTTAGGAGAGGAGTGCTGAAACATTGTGTTGGTATAGTTTGTTTAGTTTTTGACACAACTGATGAAAAGCCGCAGTTAAAGGGTTAAAGAGGTATTTCCCGTTAGATATATGGATATTACGTATCATTTTATGATTAATATGTACCGTATCTGCAGTACAGCTCCATAAGTCTCATATAATAGGTATTGAAGTAGAACTGTGTCACTTTGTAAAATTGAAAAATTAAAAAAAAATGTTAATGATATTATTTTCAAAATTGCTTTCTTGGGGTTAGATATGAGGATATCACGTATCATTTGTGGTATATTGTACAAAAAAATCTGCCACATCGTATCTGGAGGAGTTCAAACTTGGTATGTTTTGAAAATTCTTTTTGTTTTAATTAAAAAAAAATTGCTGAAATGTAATGATGAGGTATATTTTAAGAATCGCCTCAAAAAGCCCTTTCGTATGATACCACACACGATAGGTTTTAAAAAAAAAATTTTTCATACAAAAAAATAAATGTTTCAGCACTCCCCTCCTAAGGGAATTTTTAGGAACTGCGGGTTAAAAAAATTGTTTTTACCTCTAGTATGCGTGTGCCAAACCGCTAACCTGTACATCGATTTGCGGTTTTTAAATGCGAACGGCTTACACTACAAATAAACGCGCATAGGTCGCAATTTTAGTTCCAGAAATAAGAAGATTATCAAGGTATTTTTAACAGAAAACAGCCGTTACTACTAATACACTAACTACTTTAGTATATTAGTAAAACAATATTCATATATAGCTTGACCCGACACGTCTGACTATATGAATCTTCTCATATCTTTGTATCACAACGTTTCAGCCAAGGTTGTCGCGGCAAAGGGTCAGATACGAGTAAAAGCTCTGGCGTAAGGTACTCGGATGTCCATAATAGAAAAAGTTAGTCGCACCGGTAAGCTTGTAAGTTTAGCTGGTGTAAACGTGATTTTTCGTGTGATGTTCGAAGTTTTTAGCTAGTTTTGTAATAGGTTAAGTAGTTGAACGCAATGAATCAAAAGTTATCTAATCTTCCGCCGTAGTATGTATGTGAATATGTTGGCAAGGAATCAGTGCCAGAATACGAAACAAATAAGGTACATACTGACTGCAGTCTAAAATTGGGTCAGTGGGTCATCAGCCTTTGTCATACAATGAGATATCTCTGCAGAGCTCAACGGGTTTTGCATCCGCATCGAATTCCCTGAACTCATCAGTAAGAAAAAAATCCCAACTGGCCGCGTGTTGATGAATGTGGAGGTATTTTCTCTCGAGCATATTTTCCGCAACGGCCATGACATTACTTTATAAATTTTAGGCGCGAGCCCTTTTTGCAATCTGGGTCGGTAAAAAAAAAAATCGCCGGCGGCACAGCTGTACACGATAATGAAAATAAATCAGCAGAGCGCTGCGTGCCTCTGCATCGTAAAACCTTGATACGTGCTCCCGCCTCTCGCGAAGTCAGGCAAAACCGCAGTCACTGTGCTCTCTTGAAGGGTTAAGTCAACAAGCTCTAATGGAAACATAATACGCCGCTGAGGATGAGAGAAATCTGTTTCTGGGTCATGAAACAGTAAACAAAGCTGGAGGGTTTTATTTATCCCTTATACCTTTCAAAAGAAAATAACTACATGCTTAATATATTAACGGGTTGGCACTTCGGATCACCAGAAAACGCTTCTAAAAGTATATTTTTTTAATCAGAGCTTAAAAATGTAACCTATTTAAAAAGGTTTTATTTAAAACGTTTTAAAGCATACCCAAAATTTTTAAATGAATGAATGTATCAAAATAACAGAACATAAATTCTTGGACATTCATATTAAAAATTATGGACTTAACGTATTTTCTAAGGTAAACATATATTTATCGAAGCGTAATTTAGGTATTAGGTTATTCAGGAATGGCTAGATGCACTAGATAATACATCTTAAGGCGTAGGTATTCAACGCGACACTAGGTATAACGCGAGATCACTCAACAACATAATGCGTATTCCGAAAAGAGTTAAATACTAAGTTAGGACTACTGGGCGAGATGTAGTCTCACGGATGCGTGTTTCATGCGCTCAGTCACAGAATAGAATGTCATCCCTTCATCGGCTTGCATTCACTAACATAATTAATGACCAAACACAACCCGTGAGAACACATCCAATCGGCATTTTAAGTGCGCCAATTGCCGCCAAATCAAGTGGTGTCAAGTTCACACTCTATTTGTTGGACGTCTTAGTGGAGTCGCGCAGCGGGACGCCGGCGCCTTCGAGTTTTTTGTATCAAACCATAATAACAAAGCTCGGACTCGCACATGTCCCGTTTACCGGGCACCTGAAGTAATTGTACTTAATCGATCTTTATTATCCACATCGCTTACAAGCTTTTATGATAAATCGCAAATACGACCATTATTTGAATTTACTAATTATATCACCTGCGCGTCGACATATTTTTGTTTAACGAGTATCGGTCAATCAATGATCTACTTTCTGAGGTTACCATGCGAAATTTCAACATACTCAATCGACATTTTAAGGTGGCGCATTGAGTTTTAAATTTTAGAATAGTGGAACAAAACTGAAATATAAATTGCAATAAAAATATTTTTTTATATTATTAAACCTAATATCAAAGTAATTCTAAATTACGGTGAAAACTACCTACATTGTTAATTGTAAAAAAACATAAACAAAAAAATTCCATAACTGAACAGATTCAGGTTATTTTCGGTAAGTTTTATGTATTTATTTATATTGACATTACTAATTTTCTAGATGAATTTGAATTTTATACTAAAATAAATGAAATATGCAGTACCGGCCAATAATATATCACCTTTGTGTTTTTATGTATGAGCATGTATATTGTATAGAGTAAACAGAGTAAGTAGATTAGTTTGTAGATTGAATATTTTACTAGTTATTTTATACAAATATATGATGAATACCGCAATGAAATACTGTGAATTACAATAGGAGACAGCATACTACTAAAAAAGTTTTTATAAAAAAATATAGCAGAGTATATATTTAAAAAAATACTTCTATGAAAAAACATTACATGGGATCAATTGAGGACTGTCTTTTTATTTTTGTATGGTGTTCTTTTGAAGACTTCTCAATTTTTCTCATCGCTCGCACAAAGGACTACTACTGTCTAGTAGTAGTCCTTTGTGCGAGCGATGAGAAATGAGAAGAATAGGTAGTCTTAGTAGTGAGGTGGAAATCACTTAACAAATATATAAAAAAAGTTCTACCGTAAAAACATGGAGGTGATATTGATATATTACTGGCCGGTACTGTAACTTGTAAAGTAAATAAATTGTAAACACAATGCGCCACCCGAAGATATGAATTTAGAATGTTAAAATTTATCAAGATAACCCCTGTAATTACTTAATTAGAGATCATTGACTGGAAAAACCAGAACGTACAAAAATGTTTATTCGCTCCACCCTATTGGGTATTTTGATGATATCATTGCTCGCGCTTATTAGTTCGCACGAGATGCATGTGAGTTGTGTGATAAATAAATCATGTCCAGATTTTAAAATTTGAATAACTACCGCTCTCAGTATCTAGCACAACGATAAATACTTTATTCTTACTCAAAATCGATCTTTACTGAGCAAATAGAAATAGAAATAGAGAAATAGAAATAGAAATAATTTATTCGTTAGCACACACAAATAGAAAATTATACAAAACAGAGAAACATAAATAAAAAGAAAAAGTGCCACGAAATGGTCTCACCTCAGCATGTTGCTGGCGACTTCCAGCGCTGATCTTCCGGTGAGACCATCCGGTGAAACAATCACGACAGGTAACAAGAAAAACAACAAAATTAATATATAATATAACATACAAAAGACAGAGACAGAGATAAGTTAAAAATACATATTACAATAAACGCTATCACCACGTACAGCTGTTATATCCGGCCGAACTCAGCTTGGCCGTACATTATAGCTAGCGCCATGCGGCAGATACGTAAACTAAACTAAAATTACAGCTAAGACAGGTCGATTTTATCAGAACTTCTCTTTGATTAAAAAAAAAAACAATACTGTATCAATCTAAATTTGACTGATTTAGTGCTTCAATCGATATAAGTCTGCGTCCAAGTCAAAACTGAATTGAGAAAGTTTACTAGGTCACTATTTACGTCTTTGTTGTTTCAGGAGCGGCATTCAATCTTTAAAAAACCGGCCAAGTGCGAGTCGGACTCGCGCACGAAGGGTTCCGTACCATTACGGAAAAAACGGCAAAAAAATAACGTTTGTTGTATGGGAGCCCCATTTAAATATTTATATTATTCTGTTTTTAGTATTTGTTGTTATAACGGCAACAGAAATACATCATCTGTGAAAATTTCAACTGTCTAGCTATCACGGTTCATGAGATACAGCCTGGTGACAGACAGACAGACAGACGGACAGCGGACTCTTAGTAATAGGGTCCCGTTTTTACCCTTTGGGTACGGAACCCTAAAAACTGTCAATTACCTGAGGTTTAGTAAATTTTTCAGTTCGGACAGGCACTAAACAAATAAAAAAAATTGTGATCGATTTAGCATTTCTGGGTCCGCTAAAATTGCTTTTGGTTTTTTTAGTATTTAACCTAAAATAGCCATAAAGTCACAGTACCTACATATGACGGCAGTGCACGAAAGTGCATATTGAACAAATGACAACTCGGGCACCCCAATATGGGTCAGGGTCATGCATGCTAAATTTGTGACAGTACTTTCCTTTTCAGCCTGCAAACCTTCGGAAATGAATGATCGAACATAATATGTTGCCCAACACAGGCAAATTTTGCTTACCGGGCAGCACTTTCCCCTACTTATAGACACATGTATATTTTACGAAAATATATTTTTTTTTTTTTTTAAATATAAGAATGAATGTTGTATTTTTATCATTAACGACCTAACTCATAAATATAGCTTAGTAAAAAGATACTCTATAAGTATATACCTAGAATACCTATACTTATATGGTTTAGTTTGTACAGCTTGCTTTAGTGATTGCTTTAAATATACTCGTATAAATTAAATCATCCTCGAAATATGGGCCTTAATGAATGGGCCTAATCAAATTCGAGAGCAGTGTTTCCCTGGTATATTTGGCGGCCAATTTCGAGATCGCAAACTAAGCTAATTTAATCCGACAAACGGGCAGGCGTTCTCAAACTGAATCCTTTTCAATTTCTCAAACGCTTATCGCTGCGGCTAAGGCACTTAGTTGCGGTAACTGGCCTTGATCGAGACTGCAATGTAGAATGTGGATTTTTCAGGAATAACTTTTAAAAAATCTACAGCGGGGATTGCGTAGGTAACCTACCTAATTACTTTCGTAATATTTTTACCTAATCTGGGACAAGTATTTGTATATATAGGTATATAGGAATGCAAAAATTTTCGCTTTAAGACGAAGTTCTTGATTTAATTCGATTTGCAAATTGTAAATAGACCTTCATACGATTACGTTTAATTTCTGGTAAGTATCTATTTGTTTAGTTAAGAAATTAATCAAGACGTAATGCTTAAAACCTGCATGCTCGTTAAGTTAGAAGTTTAAACAGGCGTAGTTTAAAACCTAATTATCCCCGAATACGTGTTAAGGCGACATTGAAGCAGTTACGTGATATATAGACCTGCCCAAATTGTATTGGTAAAGGCATATGGGCCTAATTACCCTCAGGGTAATAAGGCCTCGTCCTGCCCAAGCATTTTTTTTAAAACATTAATATTCTGCCCAATGTTCTCGATTATGTACACTTTTATTTTAGTGGTTCCTGTCCAAGATATTTTTTGTTAAAATAAACATGTTAAAGGCAAGTATGAATTTTATATAATTTTTTACGAGCTTTTTGATAACAAAAATCTCGTAAGAGCCACCTGTAGGTATTCACCTATATAAAGCGCCCTGTTTGTTGGGAAATAATTGTTAGTATTCAATTGGTCCAGTAGTAGTAAACTCTTTATTGTACAAAAAATACATTAAAAATAACACAGAATTAGTAAGAAGTACAAAACAAAATAAACCATATTTCAAGAGAATGCTGTAAAATTATCTTTACTCGGGGCTTATGCGAATAACGATCTTTCACGGAAAGTCCAGTGGTGATTCCACACGATCCAGACTAGCTTGTACAAAGAGTTCCAAATGTTAGGAGCTTGCCAACTGGCAGAATTATCTATAGCAGTGGTGCGGAATAAATTTTGGCTTGGATTTGGCATGCAGATATATACCTAACATAGCTGCACCGAAAACTGCCATTGCAATATTTTAAATTAGTCAAATAATACAAAATATTGAGAAAAATCGAGTTGAAAGTTTCTCAGCAACTATTAGCACGGGAATGGTAAGTTCCAATAAGCCAACTGTAACAAGTAGTCATACAGTAATCATAATGGCCACGTGATTGCGGCACGACAGGCGAGCACGACCTACCCTGCTAGCTAGAGACGCGGCGACCTCCAAACAACTCAGGTGACTTAACGATACACCGAGAACGCACATCTCAACGCCCCCGACACATTTGTAATTGCCCTCAAATAGCGCAAAAACGATGCAGCAGAGACACTGATAACTTTCAAGTTGCACTAATTGACGTTATCGAAAAGGTCGCAGATTTGATTAATTTTTATCACACGACTGATTACTTACGATAATAAAGAAGTTTCCACAGGTTAATTGTCACTATTTGGTTAGTTAAACGTGTTTGGAGCGATCGTGGCGTGGGGGTTTGCGCTCGTCGCGACGTCAACTGGCAGTCGACCGAGGGCGGGCGCGACGGAGGCTGCGCGGACCCGGCGCCCCCGCCTTCATTCACCCACGCGCCGCCAGGCAGGCCTAGCCCGAACAGCCGGACTTCTACGCCATGTGCTAACAATAAATTGCTATTGAACTTGACTATACAATATACCAAAGATACTCCTTATGCTTAAGTTCATAGTAGAATTGTGATGGTTACTTGTGAGGTTCGACATAGGCAGTAGTATCTTAGACATTTTTTACCGACGTCAAAATTCCAAAAGGAGGAGGTTCTCAATTCGGTTGTATGTTTTTTTTATTCACCTCAGAACTCCGTAATTTCAAAACCCATTAGAAAAAATATTTTATAGGTCCCATTTTTATCAAAGTCTAGTTCTGATCACGCGCGATCCAGGAGGAACCGAGGGAACTCTCATTCATAAACAAAATATCAACATTATAAAAGTGACATTGCATGAAGTGGAACTGCTGATGAAGACCAGAACGGAACACCACGACACATATTTCCCGTTTAGCGATATGCGTTAGCTTATTTAATTTAATTTAATTTAATATAATTTAATTTAATTTTAAGATTTGTTTTAATGTACCTATTTATTGTTATTTTAATTGTGCTCGTGATGTTAATGTAATATGGATCTTGTTATCTGCAATAAAGAAATACAATACAATAACGTCTTAGTCTAAATAAGGTAAGCAGCGGGTAAATTAAATGTTACGGAAACGAAAACATATCTATCTAACTTTACATACCTCTAGGATCAAAGGACGACATGTCGGGAAGCTGGTTTGACGTGAATATTATCTGTTTATTTGTATTGATAACAAGTATATTTGAGGACGTTTACTTAAGTTACTTTTCATGTTTACCTTTTGCGACAAAACCATTAATTCAATAGGTAGGTAAAAGTACATTAGGAGAATGCACACGGCATTGAGGAATTTGCTCTGCACTGACCTCAACCCAATTCTGCAACTTGCCAGAGCACTTTATTTTCTTTACCGCAGCATTACCTACATACCTACCAACAGAAAAGAAACTAAGAATTTCTAAAAGCTACAACCGTACCTGCATCCTTATTCATAAAACTTAGCAAACCTGTGTCAAATTTTATTTCTTTTTAACAAACGCAAATGTCAAAATGACAGACAGAGACAAACGGTTATCAATAGCTTGTTAGAGTTGACAGACTATTATGAATAACGCGATAAATGTTCCTATAGGTACTGATTTTGATTTTTTCTATGTCAGTATATATAGTAGTAGTAGTATTTTTAAATAAGAGTTCCAACTAATATTTACTTCCAATTGATATACTTACAGAAATAAAGTTTTTATCAACATTTATCCAATCTTTGCGAGGTTATCATTATTGATTATTAAAGGGATTGCAACAGTTATGAACGGTAGGTACATTACATTTCTTAATATAGTAACACAGAGCTTATTACAGGAACTCAAAGCTACGAGTAGCAAATAATAGTTGCCTATTTTCACCACACCAGCTCATAAAGGTTCTCTTTATACTTCAACATCAAATTTTTCTAAAGTTTAGTACATATAGAATTGGCACATTAGCTGTGGGTTAAAAAAAAACATGCCAGGAAAAAAAATTACAATTACAGTTCAATCACCAACCTTCAAAGTATTCATGGTGAAAATATTATTTTGCTAGCTTTATGCATTGTAAAGTTTTCGACCACAAAATACCTCGAAAATAATACCTCGCTTAAGATGCTAAAAGTAGTGTTTGTAGGGTCATAAAACGTTACAAGGAGACTCTATCCGCCGACAGGAACTAATCGGAGGTCTGGCACAAGATATTTGGGAAAAAAAGCCTAAGGTCTGTTAAACAACATCCAGGACTGTCTGGTTACGATTTATCACGAAAATTAAAAAAATGTCTTAGTAATTTCAAGATGATTAACCTCAAAGGTGGCTATAAGAGCTATCGAGTAATTAAACAGCCAAATGGGATCGTTAAACAGAACTGACAAGCTAAAACACGGGCTCGACTATTGTACGACCGAGTTTTGACAAAATTCGAAGGTTGCTTGTTGTTGGACGAGGCGTATGTAAAACTCTATTTTAATCAACTGCTCGGTTCAAAGTTGTATATGATAGTAGAAAAAATGTACCCGAAAAATATAAGTTTATGACACTTGATAAGTTCGCAAAAAAACATTATGACAAGGAATTTGTAGCTGCGGCTTTAAGACGTAAAGTTTTATTACATCGTCAACAATGATGTCGGGTGAAATTTTGGCCTGATTAAGCCTAAAAGCTATCGAGCAATTAAACAGCCAAATCGGATTGTTAAACAGAACTGACAAGCTAAACCACGGGCTCGACTGTTGTACGACCGAGTTTTGTTAAAATTCGATAGTTGCTTGTTGTTGGACGACGAGGCGTATTTAAAACCTTATTTTAATCAACTGCTCGGTTCAATAGTAGAAAAAATGTATCCGAAAAATATAAGTTTGTGACACTTGACAAGTTCGCAAAAAAACATTATGGCAAGGAATTTGTAGCTGCGGCTTTAAGACGTAAAGTTTTATTACATCGTCAACAATGATGTCGGGTGAAATTTTGGCCTGATTAAGCCAGCTGCCACTACTGAAAAAAAGTTTTGGCATGGTATGCTAATAATCAGGTTGATTACATGCCCCACGAAATGAATCCTCCGAATTGTTCCCAATTTCGATCTAACGAAAACTACTGGGCAATCATGAAAAAAAAATTAAACAAGACTAGTCAAATTGTCGAGGATATCAACTATAAATGATAACTAACAAATATCAATTATAATTAAAAATAATAAATCGCAACTTCCAACGAAAAAAGTTCGTCATTATTTAGCATAACAGAGATTTTTTATTTAATTTATACATACTTAAAAGCTTAATTACTATTTAAAATTCATTATTCATAACTTTGTTATATTATTTGCTTAAAAATAACAATTATCTAGTGCGTACCAATTCTATATACTTTATATACTTTAATTTGTTTAACCCCTCGTGCTAATATTGATACCCGAGCAAGTGAAAGGTTTCAAAAGAGGAATCTTGACCGTGTCAACCTAGAAAGAAAGAGAAGATCTAAGCGTCTGAATAGAAGTTTATCGCAAAATAACTTATCGGATTTGACTCGAATGAATAATTAGACTAGAGGATAAAACAACTTGGACAGGTACCTGAGGTACCTTTTATTTGAAGAATAAAGAGAGCCTTTCTGGGCTGGTGTGGTAAAAATATATATTTTCACCATACCAGCTGGTAAATACTCTCTTGATTGTTCAAAAACTGATGAGAAAGTAGCATTTTATCCACATGGGTGGCAAAATAAACAAATGCAAACATGAGTAGTTTCCTTATGTGGGCTGGTAGAATCGACTTTCAAATGATGATTTTGAATGATAAATATTTAATAACATTTATTTCGAATTAGGTTTGGTTTTGTTTGATATTTTACAGTTAGTATTTTCCTTGCGTTGGTGTGGTGAAAAATCTTTGTGTTTCACTCGGGGGCAAAATTTGTTTAACCCTCGTGCTTTGAAACCCTCGCAACGCTCAAGATTCCACTTTTCGAAACACTCGCTACGCTCGTGGTTCAATTTTGGAATCTTTCGCTTGCTCGGGTCTTTCTTTTGCTTGCTTGCAAGAAAGGTTAAACAACAACTTTGTCCCCTTGTAAAACAAATAACTATTCCACTTTCTCCACTTTTTAGGCCACTCTCCAAAATAATCTATTTATCACAAAATATGTTATATACGTATTTGAATAACGTGATGTGAAGGATGTTAGCGCCTATCGGGCTGCTAAGCCAAATGTCTCGCATACAAATTAAACGAGACACGTGTATTGGGAATTATAAATAGCTGTCGTCGTTGATTAACTATACCTACGCAATATTTGCCGACCTAATTGTTTCAACCATGGTATTTTTTTTCTTATAATAGGCAAAAATAATCTTATTTTTTTTTTACAAGTGTACCTACTCGAAATCTTGACCGGAAGTGAGATATTCAAGATGGCGGCCATTATTACCGACCCTAATGAGTTCCTTGTATGGAGACCCATATTTCTTTAATATACATTTTTATAATAATTATTGCAGAAAATAGCAGTAATAATAAATAACTCTTTAACGGTAGCGCATAGCAAAAAATGTTCTTCTACACAAGTAATCTGCATAAAAATGCCTACAAGAAAGATTCCATACAATTTTTCGATTGGATCAATATTCAGAGAAAGTTAATTATAATCGATTCTAAGGTTCCTTTATTAGGCCAATTGCAAGAAATGTTGTGGAACTTAAATAATCTACATATTTTTTTTACACATAAGATTTAATATACTTTTCGCAGGGATCAACATTTAAATAGATATTAAAGAAGGAAAGTTAATTATAATCAATTCTAAGGTTCCTTTTTTTAGTTTTTCGTCAATAATTTGTAAAGTATGACGCATAGCAAAAAAATAAGTTACATAAATAATTAACATAGAATTTACTACAAGAAACAACAATATTTAAAAAATGATAGTAAAGCGGGAAATTATAATCAATTTTAAAGTTCCTAATTTGTAGTTTTTCGTAACAAACTCGTAAACGGTATGTACGCGCATGTAATACCTCTGGTGTTGCAGGCGTCCATAGGCTACGGTGACTGCTTACCATCAGGCGGGCCGTATGCTTGTTTGCCACCGATGTGGTATTAAAAAAAACTGTGGCCTAAAGCTAAATAAGTTCTTATAAGTAAATAATTTACATACAATTTTAATTGATAATATTTAAAACGATATTAAAGGAAGAAAGTTAATTACATAATTAATGTCATTAACGGGTCTAACGCGATTAAATTTCATTATTTTACCTTTTTTCCTCTTTTTTATATTTTCTTTTTACTTTAAACAGAAACGGGTAGATTTTGCAGATCGATTAAATGACACCCGTATTTTTATAGGTTTTTGACGTAACCATTATTTAAGATTAGACTAAATACGAGGTACTCGGTAAAAGTAGAATGAGGCTGATGAGTAGACGTTTCCTGATGTTAACCGGTTATCTAATAAATATAGGTACCTATTATTAAAAACCAACAGAGTGACCGTATTGAAACTCAAACTCTACAATAAATTTTAAGGTCGCCTGTACAACCTCGGTAAGAACTAACGGTTTGCGAGTTTATTATCTAATAGTACATTACGATCAAGTACGAAACTAGGAAACTCGCAACGAGTGGCGATAAAATAAAACACGATCGAAGGGTGTTTTAAATCGTAACGAGCTGCGAATTACCTATTCACATAGTATGTATCGTACAAAGTTTTACAGTACATTTGGCTCTTTAAATTTTTGACATAGTCACGTAATGTGCTAATTAATCACACTAGTACGGTAAAGTAGCACCATATGTACTGTAAATAAATGATATTGGTCTTATCGGTTAGAGCCCTCCTGTCGAAATTATTGAAATTGAATTATAACCATGCATTTTATTTTGTCCCTATCGATGTATCGATGATCCCTTGTATCGATGTACAAACTGACGCCAACCTCCGCTATTTGCATGTATGTATCCACATGTAATCGTCGCAATTCTATTTGTCCATCCGCGAACGCGTGAATGCTCCAAGTGTTAAGCTGTTTTGCTCGCTGCACGGTGTTCCATAGCTTGGTTTTAGCATTTGATTAAACAATATTTCTTGTGGGGTTTGTTTTCCTCTTTTTAGTGTGCAGTCGGGTTTTTTGTTTTATTATAATAATATTTTTTTTATTTATAACTTTTTAGTTGAAAAAAAAAAGAACAAGTTATTACTTTATAATTTTCGCTTCGGACGAGGCAGTATCGTAAAAAACATTTAGAAAAGTCGACCGTCAACGGCGTGTGCCCTCATGTCATGCGCGTGTGCCCGCGTTCGGGTTGTAGACTCGAGAATATCCCCCTCCGTACCGCACCGCGCGCCACAAGGCAGGCCACGCCCTTCTTTACCCGCTACCAGACCGCTACGCGAGAGGTGCGCGGGAGTTGCAGAACAAGTTATTTGCTGACGCGTGGGTTGCTTGCGTTTACGAAGAATTAACATGTTCCCGTAGGACTTTCGGGATAAAATGTATCCTATGACACTTCCGTGATCAAGACGAATCTAACGATACCTCATACATCAAAATCCATCAAGCCGTTTAGGCTACAAAAGGCCACAAAGAAACAGACATACATACAGACATACATACATACATACATACTTACATACACTCGAAAAACATTACCCTCCTCCTTTAGCAGTCGGGTAATAAATTATAACAGAAGCAGATCGACGATTGCTTATAAGGTTAACCGTTTGTAAATTATTTGCTGAACAAGCAAAATTTTTGTATGCTGTCCAAATGATTTAATGGCTATTTTTAATACAGTTGCTCAAAAAGTGGTACTTTTTGTGGCTGCGTAGCGTGCGAGAAGCTCAATTTCTCGAACTAGTGCTTTTTAACCGACTTCAATTTCATAGAAGGAGGAGGTTCTGTATTCGGTTGTGGCTATGTTTTTTTTTTTTTTTATGTATGTTCACCGATTATTCCGAGACCCGTGGTCCAATTTGAGTAATTCTTTTTTTGTTCGAAAGGAGCTACTTCCAAGTTGGTCCCATATTAATCTGGTTCTGATCTGATGATGGGATCCCTGAGGAATTGAGGGAACTCCTCAATTTTTAAAGGCACATGTATGGTGATTTGGGTGTTTTCATAAGCAACTTTAGCATTTTCTCTCGAAAACGACCAATTTGATGAATTGCACCTGATGATGATGATTGTTTTGAAGATAGTGATGATGATTTTTTTATTGTAGGATGTTCAGCGAATACTCCGAGACCCGTGGTCCGACTTGAACAATTCTTTTTTTGTTTGAAAGGAACTACCTCCAAGGTGGTCCCACATTAATCTGGTGCTGTTCTGATGATGGGATCCATGAGGAATTGAGGGAACTCCTCAATTTTTAAAGGCACATGTATGGTGATTTGGTCGTTTTCTTAAGCAAATTGAGCATTTTTTCTCGAAAACCACCAATTTGATGAAGTGGAGCTGATGATGATGATTGTTTTGATGATAATGATTTCAGCGATTACTCCGGCACCCATGATCCGATTTGAGTTATTCCTTTTCTGTTTGAAAGAAGTTACCTCTCCAAGGTGTTTTCGTAATATTTTTGGTTTTGATCTGATGATGGAATCCGTGAGGAATTGAGGGAACTCCTCAATTTTTAAAGGCACGTGTGTGGTAATTTCGGTGTTTTCTAAAGTAACTCAAGCATTTCCTCCCCAAAACCACCAATTTGATGTAGTGCAACTGTAGCCTAACCACGAGTTAGACACTAAATATTCTTCGTAACTTACTTTGTACACTAATATGCTAGTACGAGCGAGATGCATAAACAGTAAGTTACGCACACGATAGCGAATATATCAATGTCAAACTCGTGGTAAGGCTACTGATAACTTCCCTCGTATGTGTATTATGATTTTTGATGTAGGTAGTGTTGGAAACAACCAAAGAGACTGAGAGGTGAAGGTAGAGGGTATTAGTGTTTGGGGGGTTTGAGGTTGGGGGTTGAGGGGAGGTGAGTTGATGGGTCGGGGACTGTGGGGTTGGGAGTTAAGGGATCGGGGGTTAGGGTTAGAAGTTAAGGGGTCTGGGGTTAGGGGTCGGGGAATGGCGGTTGAAGGGTTGGTGGTTTAGGGTCGAGGGGTTCAGTGATCAGGGGTTGATGTGCTGTGAGGTTGAGTGATCACCGGGTTTGAGGGATTGGGTCAGTGGCGGGGCGGAGAATGGATTTAGTGACAGGAATGATTTCCCAGACGGACTCGAGGAAAATTCTGATTATTTAATAAAGTTTACGAATTTACAGTTAAACATCATTATGTTTTTCATTCATGCGTCACGCTCTTAACAATGTTTTAAAACTAAAAATGGAAAAATAAAAACTTTTATAAAAAAAAAGATAAACCGACTTCAAAAAGGATGAAATAAAATATTATCCTTTTTAGGGTTCCGTGTTTAAGTATATGCGTTACCAACTGATATTTTTGAAGTCGGTGCCAAGCCAAGTACTCCAAGTAGTAACAATACCAGTCAAAAATAATCAGCTTTATGTCTATAAATCCCATTACAACTGTACAAATATTATAAACGTGAAAGCAATTATGTCTGCCTCTTTGTTACCTTTTCATGGCTAAACAACTGAACCGCTTTAGCTGAAATTTTGCATGAAGGTTCCTTGAATTGTTTTATATTTTGAAATGTAGTCCTCTGGATAAGCGACAGTCCCAATCCCACACTTGCGTGCTATGACTGTTCAAGAATTAGTAAGAAATGCTCTTTAAAAAAATACGACGACAAAACGTATTAGATTTACACTAACGTGCCGACAAGCATGGTACGAACTGCGCCAAGAAGGTTCAACCGTGTGTTTTGTTCTGAGGTGTACAGAAAGTTCGTTTATTGTCGTCGTGTACGCTGCGTCTTACATAGGCGAACACTCGCGAACGCGAAGCGAAGCGACGCGGCACGGCGCGGCCGGCCCAAGGCGTTCGCGTTCGCAACGAGATCGCCCACGTAGGACACTTCTATATCTATGTATCTTTATCGAATTGCACCAAAATCATTATGAATATATGGTTTAAAATTTGGCTTGGCACCGACTTCAAAAATATCAGTTGGTAACGCATATACTTAAACACGGAACCCTAAAAAGGATAATATTTTATTTCATCCTTTTTGAAGTCGGTTTATCTTTTTTTTTATAAAAGTTTTTATTACTTTTTAGTTCCAAACTACCTATATACTTTCGAAACGCAGTTAAAATTGAATTTAGCGCGGAGCAGGTACCAGGGCCTCATGAGTTATGAGGAGGTGTCGTTGACCAACCCGCGCCGGGCCCGCGGCGGCTGCGGCCGGGGCGCGCACGAGTATGAAGGTATCGCGGGCTGCGGCAGCTCGCGTATCTTAGCTGTATAGGTACTTTTTGGTTTTGGTTTGGTTTGGTGGTATGATTCTACTAATGATATATTAATTTATTATTTTTTCGCAATTGTATTAAAAAACGTCGTTTACAACACGTGTGAAATGTCTTTTCACACTAGTTGTATAATGTACTATTTTTTCTTGCAGATCAGTTTTAAAAACGGCTGATCATTTAACTTCCCTTAAAATACTGACGGCCTGATTTAAAATCAGGCCGTGAATGTTTAGTCCAAATGAGTATGTGAGATGAGAGAAAATCATAGACACTTAAGTCACGGGACCAACTTAGGAAAAATATATTAATAGATTTTTGTAAACATATTTCTGTATTATGAAAATTTTAGTTATGAACCAAACCATGGAAATGTTGAGTCCTAGAAGAGATCGAGTTCCAAGTGAAAATGTAGACAATTGTAGTAGCTGTTATACCGTGCGTATAAGCGAATCCGAAAGAGGCTACATGATCGCTATGCGTGTGCTAGATCGATATGGTGTCTTGTGTCTACCATAATCAAAAGTCGGAGCACTTCCTCCATAAAGATGGCATTTGTAATAGTGCTGAAGTATCGGATACTCAAAGTTCTTTTGTAGGTAGTTATAATGTAAATTACCTAAGCTTGAAATCGTATACGTATGAGATATACAGTCCATTAACTCTTAGAACGATATTCGTTTTTCGGGTAAAATCGGATGTAATCGCGTAATAGAAAGTGACAAATTCTTACTGATTTAGTTGCAATCCAACATCCAAAGAGTGCAGTCGTCTTTTCAGCCTTAAAATATATAGAGTAGTTAACTAAAGTAAACAATATATCTAATTTCATATTTTTTGGCAACTAAATGGGGACTCGTCTCAAAAAGGGTATTTCTATAAATGGTCAATCACGGGAAATCTTATATAATGTATACAAATATTTTTCAAAAGAAGCGGAAACTTAAGAATAGTGATACTTGTAAATATTTTAATAAAATTCAAGACCGGGTGATAGAAGCAACAGGAATTACAAAACATACATTAAGAAAAATATTAAGCGAAGCCGACCAAAAACCTCCATCCATGCCCTTTGAAACGCCAAAGAAAAAGAGACCGAGAAAGGACTGTGTTAAATCTGGATAGTTTTGATTACGATGTAATCAGGAGGATGGTATATGATTTCAATAATAGATTCAAAGAACTCCCGAATTAGAAAAAATTGCGGTTGAAGCTAATAGAAGCTATTAATTTCAAGGGTTCTACAGTCACGCTACGAAAAATGGGATTTCGGTACTGTAAAACAAGGGATAATCGAAAAACTTTGATGGAAAAGCATGATGTGCGACTGAAAAGGACCAAATATTTAGATAAAATTAAAATAAGCAGGAATGAAGGAAGGGATATAGTGTATATGGACGAGTCGTATATACACACGTCGCACGTTGGTAGCAAAGGTTGGTCAGACTCTAGCAACGCAGGAATTAAAAAACCAATTTCCAAAGGACAACGTCTCATAATAGCTCACGCCGGCAGTGAAAATGATTTTATACCTGGTGCGTTGCTTATGTATAAATCTACAGACACAACAGGCGATTATCACAAAGAGATGAATAGCGAGAACTATGAAAAATGGCTTAAAAATCAGCTTATTCCAAATTTGCCGACGAATTCAGTGTTAGTCATTCATTCATTTCATTTATTTTATTCATAAATAATACAATCATTGTGTCAGAAATCACATTAAATACAATTTATAAATAACAATAATAATATAGTTGTTGATAATGCCCCATATCACAACAAATACACTGAAAAACTGCCCAATTCTAATACTAGATATTGAAATAATGATAGATTAGTTGACAACACATGTTATTCCAGTAGACCCCAGCTTAACAAAACCACGAATTTACGATATTACGATATTATCGTAAATTCGTCAATAACACAAACACGAACATATACAATATTCCATAGATAAAATACTGGCTGAACATGGTCATTCTGTTCTGCGTTTACCTCCGTACCACCCAGACTTTAATCCTTTTGAGAATATATGGGCCCAATTAAAACAATACGTAGCTCAACGTAATGTTGACATGACTTTGACAAGCGTAAAGAATCTACTGCAAGAGAAGGTCAATATGATTGGTCCAGAAAATTGGAAAAAAGTTTGTCAACACGCAATTAAATGTGAAGAAAACTTCCGGATACATGAAAATAAAATAGACGATTATCAATCAATTAATCAATATTTTTATATCAGGCAAAAAACCCATAGATAAAAATTACAAATTAAACTTATAGTGACCGATTTCTACAAATTATTATTACAATATTAATTATATATTATTAATACAAATGACTGACGTTGAATAGGTAGTTTTAAAAATTACAATAATATCACTTCCAATTGTATAATTTTACCATAAAATATGAACTGAAATATGTGGCTGGTATTATCAACTCTATATAATTTCCGCCAGAAGTAGTAAATGACGGTGTGACGTTCTGTTTTCAAATTTGGTTTTCGAATTTCAAATTCTGATTCTAATTTATATTTAGATTATGACAAAAAGTCAAATCGCAATATAGTCATCAACCGAATATTAAGCATAATGTCATTAAATTAGGGCTTATTTTACATTGAGACAATAGGTATCCTTAACTTTTTGCGGTAAGTTTAAAACTTTTTTTCTACTCGTCGAGTATAATCTGTGTATTAGAACTTCATAAGCAACACTACAACCTTACTCTTTTTAACGTTGGATAGTCTATGGCACTTCCGACTCAAGTATAAGAATTTTATCGATACGGTTTAGTCAATTATAATTTTTTTTGAAAATAGAACTTCATACTCCTTAAACGCAGCCATACTTGTCTATGCAATTTAAAAAGTTTATATTTAAAAAAAATTGTACAAATATTTCACAAAGCATTATGCTGTTCTGTATTCTGTATAAATTTGTAAATACTTAGTTTAAATCAATAATATTAGGCCTTTTCATCTGTGTCAGATGTTTTAAGCAGCATCCCGGTAACGACACTAATAATAATAAATATAAGTGATATCAGTCTTCATAGTGTTCTTCCGAAGATTTGGTTCAAAGGGGTAAGAGCTAATTTGTTATCAGAAAATCTACAAAAATAATGTACTTGATTTTCATTGTATCATTTTAGTTGTTTGCTGCTGTCTTTGAAAAGATATTAGGTACATAATTATGAGCTGTAGGTACTTTTAATTTGTCACTACAGTCACGTCTGAAAATATCGATACGGACAAAGTGCCAGAAGTATGTACCTATACTAAGGTCGTGTACACATACTTTTGGCACTGTCCGTATCGATCTTTGCTTAAAATAATAATGTTTTGAAACCTAATATATGTTAGTATGTAATTTCCTCATAGGTGATGTGAAAAGCAGTATGTGTCACATGGTAGCAAAATTATTTCCACCTTGGGCGTTAACACTTGAATCCCTCACTACGCTCAGGATTCTATGTTAGAATCCCTCGCTACGCTCAGGATTCTATTATAGAATCCTTCGCTTCGTTTAGGATTCAATTGTACGCCCTCGCCGTAAATATGTCATTTTGCTCCCTTGTGACACAATCTACTATTATTTTATATTGTAGTAGAAACAATTGCTTCATAAGTCAGAAACGCGCATGTGACACCCTTCATATAGCAACATCCATACCCTACGAAAACCGCTTAGCGTTGCTTGTTAGTCTCCATAGGCTAGGGTGGCCAAAATCGAAAAAAAAACTGTCTTAAAATTGGATTTAGCAAGGAGCAGGTACCAGTGCCTCATGAGTTACGAGGAGGTGTCGTTGACCAACCCGCCTCGGGGCGCCGGGCCCGGAGGCCGGGCGCGTACGAGTATGAAGGTATCGCGGGCTGCGGCAGCTCGCGTATCTTAGCTTGTATACTTTTGGTTTGTTTACCTATATGATTCTACTAGTTAAAAGTATTATTTTTCACATCACCTATTCGAAAAGGGAACTTTTTTCTTCCCTGCTAGGAGGGATCAAAGTGGCACTTTTCTGTTCAAGGACATTTTGTTGCCAGTATGAAATATTGACACAAAGACATATGAAATTAGTATGCATATAATCGATTACAATTTCTTTATAATCGATTACGTGCATACAATTTTTCTAAGCTAAATAATATTTTGTTGTAATTGTAAACAATAAATGTAATTAGCGTATTTCAAAGTAATTAATAGCACATTTAAATTAAGTAAATTAATTAATTAGCGTAATATTTACAAAGAAACGTAAAAAAACATTAGTTTAATAATTTAATTTTTATTTTGACATTTTAGGTCTCCTTAAACGCAGCCATACTTGTCTATGCAATTTAAAAAGTTACACATAACATCTCACGGAACCCAAGCCAACCTCACCTGCTCGCGGTGCACCCTGCTAATCAACAAACGAGGCATAACTGGCGACCCACCAACCCGCACTGGACCAGCGTGGTGGGATTATGGTCCAAACCTCCCCATGAAATGAACAACTCCCCGAATAGGCCCCGAGTGCTCGGCGGTGCTGGGGATAGCGTCCCCAGAGCCAGGGGTGCTAAGAATCTCCGAGCGGGAACACCCACTACAAATAAACCGACCTTGGCATGCAAAACGGACACTGATAAGCTCAACGTCTTAACCTACAACGTCCGAACTCTGCTAAAAGATGAGCGTTTAATAGAACTCGAGAATGCGCTGGATAAAGTCAAGTGGGACATAGTAGGCTTATCGGAGGTGAGAAGACCGGGCGAAGAAATAGAAGAAAGGGACGGATGCATATTCTACCACTTTGGGGACACCAGCGGACAGGGTGGAGTAGGTTTCGTGGTGGCCAAAAAGTGGAAGAACAATATAATCGAATTTTGCAGCTACTCCAACAGAATTGCAGTTCTCAAGTTTCGGCTAGCACCAAACCAGACCCTAACGGTGATCCAAGTCTACGCACCTACATCCGCGCACTGCGACGACGAGGTGGAGGACTTTTACGACCTTCTAAACAAGGCTTGCGAGGAGCATCGAGGATCCTGGAGTATTATCCTCGGTGACTTCAACGCTAAGATAGGGCCCAGACAAGAACTGGACAGCGATGAAATTCTCGGACCATACGGGTTGGGAGACCGGAATATACGTGGTTCTCGCCTGATCCAGTTCGCATTTGGGCAAAGGCTAAAAGTCAGCAACAGCTTCTTTCCAAAAAAACTACAACGCCGCTGGACTTGGGTGTCGCCAAATGGGCAAACCAAAAACGAGATCGATTTCGTACTTACCACAAACAACGACATAATAAGTAATACAGGAATTTTAAATAAAATGCAATTTAACTCAGACCACCGACCTCTTCGGACCACCTTAAAATTTAATTTTAAAATACACCGCAAAAACATATTCTCAAGACGACACAAAAAACTAGACAGAGCCACACTAACAGCTAACTACGATCAGTATAATTTGGAACTGCAAAACAAATTTAGCACATTAAATATAGGCATCGACGATACAGAAACTCAATATGACAACATTTTGAATGCGATTCAATCCGCGAATAGTAAAATCAAGACTATCCAAAAGAAACGCACTGTATTATCAAATGCCACCAGAAATTTAATAAAAGAGCGGACTGGTTTCGAAATAGGCTCTGCTGAGTACCGTGCAATAGACAGGAAGACTAAACGAAGCATCCGAACCGACCTCCGCAACCACAACACTAATCTAGTCGCAACA
Organism: Cydia strobilella; assembly: GCF_947568885.1. NCBI lineage: Eukaryota > Metazoa > Arthropoda > Insecta > Lepidoptera > Tortricidae > Cydia > Cydia strobilella. The sequence continues at coordinate 15,534,485 of NC_086042.1, read as the reverse complement.
GCACTAATTAATAATAGATCACTTAGAACCGCAAAAAATGGAATAAGGAAAGGGAAATCATGGATCACCAGCTTAAAGGATGAAAATGGCCAAAAGCATAGTGACAGGAACAAAATTATGGACATCTGCACACAATTCTATACTTCTCTATATTCGGAGCCATCCAACTCACATAGCACACCAGAGTATTACTGTGCTGAAACTATCTCTCCCATCACAACCGAGGAAGTGGGTAAAGCCATGTCCACGATGAAGTTCGATAAAAGCCCTGGAGCTGACGGAATTAGCACAGAAGAACTTGTTTTCGGAAAGACCAACCTTTTACTTCCCCTTACCAAATTATTCAATAACATCATAAAAACAGGAAAATTACCCCAAAAGCTGCTTCATTCTCATATGATACTCTTGTATAAGAAAGGCGATAAGTTCGACATAGGCAACTATCGCCCCATCAGTCTGGTTTCTCATATTTACAAAATATTTATTAAAGTTATCGAATGTCGTATTGCTGGGCAGCTCGACCGACATCAACCCCCCGAACAGGCAGGCTTTCGTCCCGGATTTTCCACCACCGACCACCTCCACACACTCAACCAAATCATTGAAAAGTATAATGAATTTAAGATCCCCCTGTATTTAGCATTTGTTGATTACAGGAAAGCATTTGATAGCTTAACCCATTCTGCCATAGTAACCGCACTCATAAATCAAAACATTAATCCTACCTATATAAACCTAATCAAAAATATATACAGTAATAGCACCGCCGATATAAAACTTCAGTACTCCGGTCCGTCGTTCCCTATACAACGAGGTGTTAAACAGGGTGATCCGCTGTCTCCTAAACTATTCACAAGCACCCTCGAAGAAGTTTTTAAGAGCCTGGCGGTTTCCTGGGGGGCTGAGGGAATAGTCGTCGGTGATAGGAGGCTATCTAATCTTCGATTCGCCGACGACATTGTTCTCTTTGCCCCTTCTGCAGCAGAACTACAGAAAATGCTCCAAGATCTGAGCAACGCAAGCCTTCAGGTCGGACTTCAAATGAACCGCGCAAAGACAAAGGTGATGACCAATAGCAAGACACGAGATAGTGTCGAGGTAGACGGGCAGATCATACATTATGTTGACGAGTACATCTACTTGGGCCAGCTAGTTTCTTTCAGTAACAGGCAAGACAAGGAAGTTGAGCGCCGTGTTCAAAATGCCTGGAAGAGCTACTGGTCTATGAAAGAGCTAATGAAGGGTAACCTTCCATTGTCACTGAAGCGCAAACTCGTTGACATGTGTGTTCTGCCTGTTCTAACCTACGGCGCCCAAACTTGGTCACTCACAGAGATCCAGAAGTCCAAACTGAAGGTTTGCCAACGCGCTATGGAGCGCAGCATTCTAGGTGTTAAACTAGCTGATCGCATAAGAAACACCACGCTGCGCTCAAAAACCGGCATCGCTGACGTAGGCGAGAAAACCGCTAGGCTCAAATGGGACTGGGCCGGTCACGTCCATCGCATGCATCCGGAGAGGTGGGCTAGCTTAGCAACCAAGTGGATGCCGGTAGAGGGACGTGGACGGGGCAGGCCCAAACGGAGATAGCGGGATGACCTGGACAGCTTCCTGAACAACTGGCCGGAGGAAACACCAAATCGGGAGTCGTGGAAATCAAGGGGAGAGGCCTTTGCCCAAAAAAAAAAAAAATTAAAAAGTTATGTACAAATATTTCACAAAGCATAATTATGCGGTTCTGTATAGTGTATAAATTTGTAAATACTTAGTTTAAATCAAAAACTTTATAATAATAAATATAAGTGATATCAGTCTTCAGTGTTCTTCCGAAGATTTGGTTCAAAGGGGTAAGAGCTTACATTGTTACCAGAAAAATCTACAAAAATACTGTACTTGATTTTCATTGTATCATTTTAGGTGTTTGCTGCTGTCTTTGAAAAGATATAATAAATTAATAATTATTAATTGATAAATTATTTCTATTCTATTCTACGTCTGAGAATATCGATACGGACAAAGTGCCAGAAGTATGTACCTATACTAAGGTCGTGTATACATATTTTTGGCACTTTGTCCGTATCGATCTTTGCTTAAAATAATAATGTTTTGAAACCTAATATATGTATGTAATTTCCTTATAGGTGATGTGAAAAGCAGTATGTGTCACATGGTAGCAAAATTATTTTCACCTTGGGCGTTAACACTTGAATCCCTCACTACGCTCAGGATTCTATTATAGAATCCTTCGCTTCGTTTAGGATTCAATTGTACGCCCTCGCCGTAAATATGTCATTTTGCTCCCTTGTGACACAATCTACTATTTTTGTCTCGTAGAAAAAGTATTGTATACAATAGTGATATAATCAAGTTTTTCAATCTCGTACCTTAACTTAAGCAACTCAGCAAGCTTCGTTGCTTAAACACGGTACTCGACTGAAAAGCTCTCTATTATATCAAGATTGTATAAAATACGATTGTGAGTTAATAAGAAAGCAGAACAGCAGTATCACATTCGCGTGTTACCGCCGATACCCGAGTATCTTTCTAAAATCCGAAGGTCGTTCTCAGAGTTAACGAACTGTATAGGCATACATAGGTACCTATTTGGAATAAAACAAAGTGAATCACGCAATAGAATGGGTTCTCCTCAAAACTGTTGACGGTGTTATTGTTAATCTACTAAAACACTGCTTTAAAAACGATATATGAATTAGTTTGAAACAAAACGAGAGTATTGCTAGCAACGCGTAGGTAAAGTTGACTCGTAAAAATAAAGTCTATGCTTAGTTGTGGTAAAGTTGCTGTAAATATACCTAGTGAAAGGGAGAATCGTAAGAAGTATGGCAATTTGAGATTGAAACTCATATAAAATAGCAATAATTTAAGCCTATGCATTTAAGCAAATGCTTATTGTCTGTCATCTCTGTATCAAATTTAAATTTGATTTTTTTAACTACAAAGAAATGCATGAGTACCGGATAATAACAACAGCTATAATATTGCCTATATAAAAATATATACTTTCGAAATATTTTTAGTGACAACTGACATTACAAACAATTTATATAAGCGATAAATTCGCATGAATCGTCAGATGCGGTTCACGTAACGCTTGTATGGCAGAAATACGGCAACGTTTGCGCAATCTTTATTTCTCAGGGCCGACACCGTTAGAGTAATTTGCGGGACTCCCGCCCAAGTTAGCCTCATAAAAATGGAATATCAAATGAAAATTTCTTTCCGCTCTTGGGTTTATTGCGGTCAGTGTTGCAGATCATTCACGTAGAGTTGTATAATATGTATACCTAACAAGTTGGGAGAATTTGTATTAAGTAAACAATTGGAAATAATAGCTTCATTAACATCACACGTTCTATTAAAAAACACAAACTACTACTTATTAAAAAGGGTGTCATTTAATCGATTTGCCAAATATTCCTATTTTAATAAACAAAAACATGTATATATTTGGTCAGCCAAAATGCAAGTATTTCTAAACCAGTTTGCAATTAATGTCATACTGAGCTGCTCTAAATTAATTTGGTTGGTAAATTAACTATTTGAGCGGCAGTGAGCGATGCACCGTTAGGTAATCAAATTTTGTTAAGAATTTTGGATTACAATTTAACTGATCCGCAAAAATTGGTTACCTGAAAAATCAGTTGTTCAGCAAATGTCCAACCAACCTAACCTACCATTAGCTGACTAGCTGATTTTCTAAACAAAATAAATATTGGCCATTATTTGATTACTTTCCTTTCATTTTGTCCTTCAAAAACCTTACTGCTCACTGACTTTGTTTTCTAGTAGCAGTTGGTTTCTGTGAAGATCCCAGTTATAACCTAACCCACTTTTCTAGTAACAGTTGGTTTCTATGAAGGTCGCAGTTCTAACCTAACCTAACCTAACCCACTTCGCTAGTAGCAGTTGGTTTCTGTGAAGGTCGCAGTTCTAACCTAACCTAACCCATTTTTCTAGTAGCAGTTGGTTTTTGTAAAGAAACGTCGAAAAAAAAGGTAAAATAATGAAATTTAATCGCGTTAGACCCGTTAATGACATTAATTATGTAGTGGCAGATGGTTTCTGTAAAGGTCGCAGATCTAACCTAACCTAACCGACTTTTCTAGGAGCAGTTGGTTTTTGTGAAGGTCGCAGTTCTAACCTAACCTAACCCATTTTTCTAGTAGCAGTTGGTTTTGGTAAAGAAACGTCGAAAAAAAGGTAAAATAATGAAATTTAATCGCGTTAGACCCGTTAATGACATTAATTATGTAGTGGCAGTTGGTTTCTGTGAAGGTCGCAACTCTAACCTAACCTGACCCACTGCTCTAGTAGCAGTTGGTGTCAAACAAGTAATCATCGAATGCGTGCAGCACACGAATGGCTGCTAGTGTCACGTGGCCTGATTTCGACCGCCTGCAACTCTGCCGATTTTTCAAATCAAACGTAACGTAACCCACCTAATATCAGATTAGATTACCATTCCTTTAATATGACTAGAATAGAATAGAAATAATTTATTCGTGAGCACAAACACATAAATAGAAAATTATACAAAACAGAGAAACATAAAAAAGAAGAAGTGCCACGAAATGGTCTCACCTCAGCATGTTGCTGGCGACTTTCAGCGTTAATCTTCCGGTGAGACCATCCGGTGAAACAATGACGACAGGTAACAAGAAAAACAACGAAATTAATATATAACATACAAAATACAAAGACAGAAATAAGTTAAAAATACATATGTCATGATTTATTTATGTTTACATGACAGATAGCAGTTGAATAATAATTATAATGTGGCAAACAGAAGGGTTAAAACAGAAGCAGATCGATTTTGGTTATCGTGTTGACCGTTTGTGAATTATTTGCTGAACAGGGATTTGATGATGGAGGCAGGAGGTGGCCATACTGGCCATAGGAACTCTGTGATAAAACAACGAAATCTAGTTGTGTTTGGGGTTTTTATAATTGTCTCGATGAATATTAGTTACCTGTGGAAAGTAAAAAGTACATGAAATTTTTGCCAAAAACTTATTATTTCTAAGGGCCTGAAAGTGCAGGGTCATTTTGTTTAAATTGGTTTAACATTATGTTCATAACCTATTGTGCATTCTCATCTTGCCTTTGCCAATAAATGAAAATGTGACTGAATTGAGGAAACATTTAATGTGGTAAACATACAATAAATTGGATATAAATAAAACATAGGACACAGTGTAGGCGTGGCAGACAAGGCATTACTCAAAACACAGTATATTCGTGGTATTGTGGCTGCGGGACCCTCGTCACATATAACGAAAAACGTCAAGAGCTCCACCGATAATACAAGTAATAACCGGCGCTATTGGATACAAGTCGGGGTGATGAAGTACGTTACGTGTGGTATTAATATACCAAAACCTGTCATTATTAGAATAGAACATAGCTGAGCTGAAAAGGCTACTATGATGAATGAAATGATAAAATATATTGGTAATGTAAACTTGAGAAGGTTGACAACGGAATATGCAATTGTTGCATAATGAAAATAATATTTGGGAATCCAGGAACTTTATTAGTATAGTTTTTCTCGAGATCTAGGTTTTGTTAGGTATAAACTAGCAAAAAGCAGAGCTTTTGGGCTCGCGGAGTTTTTCTACCTCATCATTATATATTTAAGAGTTAGACTCTTAACATTAAATAATTTCAGTTAGACTCTAGTTGGTGGAGCGTTTTCCATGCATATCGGTCCTCTGCCTTCTCATTGACAGCCTGATACGACGCGACGACGACGTTCTTGTTGTTGTTGTTGTTTTTTCTACCTATATACCTATAGTTAAAATTACTAAGGTAGTTTTTAATAGGAGATTCATCTTTAGAAAATACATGATATGATATAAGGGCTTCTGTAAAAAAGTTTTGAGATGTAATGTGATACCAAGTCGGTTATTTTAGTCAGTGCCAGGAGGTGTTAAAACCATATCAGTATTAGGTATCTTTAATTTTTAATACATATAATGACTTGGCAATCGCACATAATGCTTCACTCCTACTCGTAATTATGTGTAATGCTCAAGCTGCATGTGATCATCGCTAGCGTTATGTTCAATCAGAATTATTTTTAATAGTTGACGATGATACTTATGTCATTAAGCAGCCGTGCAATGTCCAAGTCATTATACGTATTAAAAATTAAAGATACCTAATACTGATACGGTTTTAACACCCCCTGACACTGACTAAAATAACAGCCACACTCGCTTGTACGTGGTATCACATACATCTCAAAACGTTTTCGTAGTAGAAGAATTGCGTGGCGAGACTTGCATATTTGTAGTTGTAATGTTTTTGGTGGGATCTCATTTCTTTTTGTAGGCAGTCCTTCTTTTCAGGTACTACTTCTTGTACGTCAGCTACTACTTTCCTCAAAGCTCATACCATTCTCATACCCATCCCACACTATACTCGTACTCATACCTATACAATACTCATGCATGGCCATACCAAACTATACTTATACGTACTCATACAATAGTAAGTACCCATCCCACACCACACCATACCCGCACTCATAGGTACCTATACCATATTCATAATTTCATATCCTTAGGCATATAGCCATACCATACTTATTACTATACACATATTATAACTATACACATCTTCATACTCACATCGTACATCTTAGACCTTTATTTTACCCACTATTTGTAGTAACTGTAAAAGTAATTTTGTAAAAGCATATGGGACTACAAACTTACTTATGCGATTCTTAAATCTTCAAAACGTGACTGATATTCCAATTTTTTTAGCTAAAAGCTACGTATGTTTAAAGTTTGAAGCTTGTGGGTCTGCTAGAAGTACCTTAGAATTATCAGTGAGTGTGTCAGTGACAAAACTAAGTAACTTTGACGTGCAATAATTCTTAAACTACAAGTTTAAATTGAATGTTCTTGGGAGTATATCTAAGCCATATTATTCCCCCAGATACGCCAAATAATTTTCAGTTTTTTTATTCTCTTTTATATATTAAATTCCTCATACGAATATCTCGATGTATCCAAAACATCTCATTAAAATGACAAAAGGGCCTTACGTGTTGGCTTACACTCCGCGCACGTCTTACGAATGTCCGAAGCGTGATGTCCGATGTGACGACCCCATCGCCTGCTGGTGGGCCAGTAGGCAGTACAATTAGTAAATGCAGGGCAGCTTGTGCAGAGCTGTTAGAGATTAACATTCCCACGAACTCGACTGCTCCTGGGAAGTTCTGCCACCCGATAGAAGGGTGAATGAAAAAGGCCTTATGCCTTTGTTTTGCTTTAGCCAGCCGTCCAGAGTGGAGCCTCAAGTGCTGCGGTCTCGAGGGTTGATGTGGGAACAGTCAGTTAAAGAACAAAAGTAGTCACGGCATCGACGAATTACCGCCTAAACTAATAAAGAGCTGCGCTGACGAATTGACATTGCCATATTACATGTTGGTTCAATCCTTTTCTGATGGGATATTTCCCGACCAACTAAAAACATCCATTATAAAACCAATCCATAAAAAGGGTCCAAAAACCGATCCTAACAACTAGCGGCCGATCGCTTTATTACCTACATCCTCCAAAATCTTTGAATTGGCCATGTGTAAACGCCTAAATTCATTTTGCGAAAGGTACAACATCTATAACGAAAGTCAGAACGGTTTTCGACGGAACCGATCTACTGTACTTGCCGTCTATAGATATATGCAGGACGTATACAATATTTTAAACGAAAAAAAGTATGCAATTGGTATTCTTTTAAATATGTCGAAGGCTTATGATAGGGTGCAATATAAAATACTGCTTGACAAACTACATGAAATAGGAATTAGAGGTACCGCGCATAAATACATCATACCTAGATAACCGGAAACAATACGTTGAAATACAACACAATGATAACAAAACAGGCATGATTAACTGCGTAAGATAGGAGGTACGAGCAGTCGAACACTCAATTCCGCAAGGAAGCTGTATCGGCTGTTTATTATTTTTAATTTATATAAACAATCTGCCAATGATCTTGAATGACTTGTGCGTACTTTTTGCGGATGATATCTCTGTTTTGATGTCATGCAAAAATGATCAAAATATTCAAAGCGACATATATAACATATTGACCAAACTTACAGACTGGCTCACTGACCACAATTTAGAGATAAATTTTGTAAAAACTAAAATCATACAATTTAGGCCTTACCAAAAACAAGCATTAGATATAAATATATCATTTAATGGACAAACCCTAGAATGTGTAGACGCTTTTAACCTCCTTGGAATAGACATAGATTCTCACATCAACTCAAAATCACATCTAAATAAAATCAAAAATCAAATGTCCAGTTTTATATATGTAATTAGAGAATTAAAAAAATCTACCAACTTTCAATGCGCTTTGACTGCCTACTACGCCTATGCTTCCTCATGGCTCAGTTACGGGATAATTCTATGGGGAAACAGTACTGACATAAATGATCTATTTGTCCTTCAAAAAAATGCATACGAATACTCGCCAACACTACAGACTCCGACGAATGTAGACCCTACTTTATTAAATACAAAATTTTGACATTAACATCAATGTACATTTTAGAAATCTGCAAATTTGTCAGGAAACACCCGGAATTCTTTTCAAAAATTGCCGACCGTCCTCGACGTTTTGAAAGTAGATTTAAGAATAACCTGGCGCCACCGACAAGTTCTGTACTAAAGCTACATAAATCAAGCCCAAACATGATGGCCATCAAAATTTATAATAAAATCAGCGACGACATTAAATTGCAGACATCAGAAACGCTATTCAATAAGCAGTTAAAGGACTTTTTAATTAATAAGTGTTGTTATAGGCTTAAAGATTTTTTGGAAGATGAATTGTAATTCTTTTGTAGTTTAGTGTATTTATTGGACATGTCTCATTTTACAATTTTTAATTTAAGCTTGAAATTGACTTTATATAGGTATCGATATTTTTGACATAAACTTACAATCGTTTTAAGCATGTATATTATTATTGTATATTTAATTTTATAAATTTTGGTAAAATAAAATCAGTTATTGACTTTAGAAATAACTATATATTATATAATACAACTATGAAATTATTAAAAGTTAAATAAGACACTGTTAAATATATTGTACATATATAAATTAATCTTTAGATTTAAGATAATTGCCTTGCCCTACCAGGGCCCATGTGAAACTATTATATATGTAACACCTGTGTACCATGGATGCAATAAATAAATATGAATATGAATATGAAACATAAATGGCGACTTTGTTGTTTAAAGCCCAGTGACACCTCTGTACTCTCAGCCCCCACACCGGTGTTGCCTTTGAGCCATCATAGATGTTGCTTTTTGTGAGGACCCATTTTGTGAAGGCGAGGTCCTCGTCTGCTGGCAATAAAAATGTATTAGGCTTAACAGGGATCGCACCCTCTCCTGAACGGGGATCACAATCGGTATCAAATTATGTGAAACAAGTAGGTCACATGGAAACATTTAGGTTTGATGACTACGTTTAATAATAAAAAACGATCAAAAAATTGTTTAATAATAACCCAGGCAGAAACAAACTTTCACTACAAGCGTGAACATTTAACAGTAGTACCCGTACCACGAGTCACTGACAGTGTCAACACTGACATATCGTCAGGTGACAACCAAAACTCACTCATAAACTGAAATCAAACTCACTAATTACTAATGGGCGGCTGACGGATGAAAAATACGTGAAAATGGTGTCGAACGGGTAAACTCGCATTATTTAGTGACACGCCTAATTCGGTGATACAAATTTTAAAGCATGACACCCAGGAAAGCTAGTGAATTAGGGCCTTTTAAATGGGACCTCACGGCTTCACGGCTTCGGCGGCTTTGCCGTGAGTCGATGATTTCCGCCATTACTCGAATTTCCGCATTGTGAAAAGTTGTTTGTAATTTACATTTTAGTTGAAAATATGAGTAGTTTGTTTCTGTATTTGTTCAAATTTATAAAAGAAAATAAATAGATACCTATACCCGTACCACGAGACGAGTCACTGACAGTGTCAACACTGACATATACGCTAACGTCTACGTAATTTACTTTCTATACATCTATAAAATAAAATAATTATTGCATTATTTTAATATCTTCTATAGATATTTTACAGGTAGCACTATACAGGTAATTTTCCTACGGCTTGACGATATACGGTAACGTCTACGTTACTTACTTTCTTTCTATGCATCTCGCTCGTACTGACATATTAGTGCGAGCGAGATGTATAGAAAGTAAATTACGTAGACGTTAGCGTATATCAGTGTATATCAGCGTATGTCAGTGTTGACACTGTCAGTGACTCGTCTCGTGGTACGGGTATAGGTATCTATTTATTTTCTTTTCGAAATTTAAGGATAATAAATGAATATAGCAACGATTGACGTAAATGAAACCGTAAGTGAGTAAAAACCGTAAAACTTCTTACCTAATCCTAGATGTTTAACGACCACTTCCTGTAATCGGATACCATTACCGGCATTAGATCGGATTGCGGAACTCATCGGTCTTATTTGGAAAACCAACTCAGTGGAAATTCATGATTTCCCATTTCTCGATAGATTTTTCTGTAGGATATAAATTCATCGCATTAGTAGATGAAGATAGTATAAAAAAGAACTAGGAATATATTCTTTCATTTAGTAGTAGTATACGAGAACAGGTTAAAACACAATCCATAATACAGGAAAAAAAGCAAGCAGGCTTATTTTTTTCCCTGAGGAGATTACTTCTATCCAACGTGATATGATGTAGAAAAATAAACAAAGAACACTAGGAAAAGATACTCATATTTAAAGTACAGTTCATATGGAATTGGTACATAATTAGTAGTTTAGTTTTTTATTTATTTCATGGCGCGAAAAAACCTGACAATTACAGTCCAATGACCAACCTTCAAAGTATTCATGGTAAAAATATTATTTTGCTAGCTTTATGCATTTTAAAGTTTTCGACCAGCATGGAATTTGAGAAAGAGATTGATCGTGCACAAATACCTCGAAAATTGTTATCGGTTCGGGACGAAGACAGCTAAGTCGGATAAGATTGCTAAAAACTAGTGTTTGTAGGGTCATAAAACGTTGCAAGGAGACTCTATCCGCCGACAGGAAGATACAAACTAATCGGAGGTCTGGCACAAGTAATAAGATATTGGAAAAAAAAGTCAAAGAAAATTCAGGACTGTCTGATATTGATATGCCACAAAATTGTCACAAAATTAATATCATGAAATTGTCCTTACTACATGCACAATATACGTGACGCACGTCAAAATCGGCTTGCTAGAAAAAAAAATTGAAGAAAGATCATATTTCGTTTTTTTTTAATTATTTAACTATAAAGTTTGGGGAGCTGAAATTTGGCATACTCGATACTAATAGAAAGACAAATCAATAAAAAAATTAAAAGCCAAAACTCGCTGGGGGCAGAATCACTTAGCTTATCCTGGCATGGCCTTTGCGTTTTACTCTAAATATACGTTCTGTATGAAAATATTAGCCCTATTTCTGGAAAAAGACTTCGTTTTTGGGACAATTCCACACTAAAAAGGTGTACACCACCACCTTTTTAGTGTGGAATTTAATAAGCTTCCGTTTCGCCATACACAGTATTCACATTAAACTCAAATATTCCGAGAAAAAAAGAAAAACCAAAAAAGACTTATAATTTTCAAGATGGCGTTTGATCCCCGTGGTCCCCGAAGCTCCAATTTTATGACACGCAAACAGGGATCCCTGAAATTGTAGGTGTCAAATTTCGTTACTGTCACTATTGTTTAAAACCCCATTTAAGACCTAAAATCTGTTTTTGCAGTCACATTTTTAAGTCCTAAATATTTTTCCTCCATTTATTTTAGTAAATTTGTATTGCATAGCACTCGTGTACCAATTATGGATCTACTGATGTCTATATCATTGAAATCCACTCAATAGTTTAGGCGCTAGAACAGGTTGTGAAGGGCAAGAGGAATCTACCGATACGTCATTTAAAAATATCCGTCCAGTATCCGCTACAGGATGTACTGATTATCAGTATTTAAACCCGTAACCCTACTTTCTGTTTAAGTCGCAGTCGAGTAAAATGTTGATATTGGGGTATAACATGTACAAATGTATAGACAAAAGTGGAATTCATATTCCTACAAGTTTCCCATTAAGAGAATATCCCCTGAAAGGGTATAAGCGCTAAATCTGGATTCAGCTATTATTTTCTATAACAAGATGTATTTTTTCCGGAAAGATATCTAGGAATTTTTTGTGTAGAATTTAATAAGCTTTAATGTTGCCTTACACTTACACCATATTTTCATAGAGAACGTATATTTAGAGTAAAACGCAAATTTCTCCAGGATGGTACACATTCTTCAAGATAGCTGCGATTCCTCGAGGTCCCCAAATGTGAAACAGTGTGGACATGAAAAAGAGACCTTTAATTAACATACATACCAAATCTCATAACTTTGGAAGGATTTCGAGGTTAGACCTAATCCGATTGTACTATCTCTGCTGCTCGCTTTGCTGCGAGCTGGCTTTGCTCTGAAACTTTGTACTTACAATAGGATAAGGTATATCTATGTCTGTAATTAGTTTATGTAGCTTCAGATACCATAGTTTAAAAAATACAGCGAATTTATACTTGTTTTTGCTCTATATCGTTTGTTTTATAAACTGGAGCTATATAAACTAATTTCAGACCTAAAAATGTCATTGTATGTGCAAAGTTTCATTACAATCCAACACGTAGTTTTAAAATGAGAGCGGAACGAAGGTGCAATTCGGCCGAGCTTGCCGGGGACTCTTAAAACGAAAAGTTTTATTACATCGTCAACAATGATGTCGGAGTCGGACTTTCATATTAAAGAGTGCTTAGAGAAATGAGTCTTGCCGTTTATTAGAACCCTATAACGTTCCCGTGAAATTTTGGCCTGATTTAGCCAGTTGCCACTACTCAAAAAAAGTTTTGAGTAGTGGCAGCTGGCAATGGTATGCTAATAATCAGGTTGATTAAATACCCCGCGAGATGAATCCTCCGAATTGTCCCCAATTTAGATCTATCTAAAACCACTGGGCAATCATGAAAAAACAATTAACATGACTAGTCAAATTGTCCACGATATCAATTCGTTGCGACCTACATGGGAACAACACGCCAAGAATGTCGACAAAAGTGTTATGCAGAAGAGGGCTCGGAACCGGTATTTTTAAAAAACCCCGAAATAGCCCAATATTTTGAATTATTTTATGCTCATTACGTAGGACTGAATCATGTATTTAGGAAACAATTTTGCATTATTAAAACGTCCCATTAAAAATGAAATTATAAACAAAATAACGAAAAAGAACGTAATAATACCGGTATTTTTATATGGAGCAAATACCGGTTTCCGACCCCTGGAGAAGACGAAAAAAGTTCGTAATTATTTACATAAGATTTTTTTTAGGGTTCCGTACCTCAAAAGAAAAAAACGGAACCCTTATAGGATCACTCGTGCGTCTGTCTGTCTGTCTGTATGTACGTCTGTCACAGCCTATTTTCTCCGAAACTACTAGACCAATTAAGTTGAAATTTGGTATACATATGTTAGTTTGTGACCCCAAGACGGACATCTAACGTAAACAAATGAATTTTAAACACGGGGGCCACTTTTGGGGGTAAATGAGAAAATTAAAAATATAGTTTTATTAACTATATCGTGTTATACGTCAAATAAAAGAGCTCCTTATGAGAATCTCAAATATATATTTTTTATAATTTTAGGATAAACAGTTTAGAAGTTATTCAAGAAAATAGGCAAAAAATAACCATTTTGAAAAAAATACACAAAATAGATCTTTACCTATAGATCACAGGAAAACCTGTTAGAAATGTGGAGTCAAGCGTGAGTCGGACTTAATTACTTAGTTTTGATCCGACCTCTACAGGTTTTTTAAAGACATTTCACATAAAAAATACGTTGTTTAAATTGTGTTGTACGGAATCCTTGAAACGCGAGTCCGACTCGCACTTGGCCGGTTTTTTATTTTTTATTTATACATATTTAAAAGCTAAATACATTACTATTTACAATTCACCGTTCATAACTTTGTTATATCGTTTGCTTAAGAAAATAAGAATTTACTAGTGCGTACCAATTCTATATGAACTATACTTTAGAAGTAAAGGCTTTTATTTTTATTTTAAATTTTTATTTTCGAAGCGAACTTCGACTTGAGTAGGCGTCCTGAATACACCCCATACGCTACGGAAATACTGCGGCAAAACGATTATTCAATATCAGGTTAGTGTATAACAGTTTGGCCAGGTGGCTGACAATGAAATAACGCTTTTACTTCCCGGGTAGTTATCTGTCTAATCCAGGTCGGACCCGAGCCATAATTCAGCGAAAATTGCCCGGATAACTTCTCGCCTAGTTATAACGTATGCGGAGTGAAATATGAACAAAATTCAATGTCGTATTAAATAAAGACAACATGGTTATTTTTCATAAATTTTCATGTATTTGAATGACGTATTTAACAACGTTAAATGCAAGATAAAGTTTACTCAAATGCGAGATTTTTAACGGAAGTTGTGGTAGTGCTGTAAAGCCATATATCGGTGTCGAAAACACAAATGTTGGCATTTTTAACCGACTTCAATTTCATAGAAGGAGGAGGTTCTGTATTCGGTTGTGGCTATCTATTTTTTTTTTTTTTTATGTATGTTCACCGATTATTCCGAGACCCGTGGTCCGATTTGAGTAATTCTTTTTTTGTTCGAAAGGAGCTACTTCCAAGTTGGTCCCATATTAATCTGGTTCTGATCTGATGATGGGATCCCTGAGGAATTGAGGGAACTCCTCAATTTTTAAAGGCACATGTATAGTGATTTGGGTGTTTTCATAAGCAACTTGAGCATTTTCTCTCGAAAACGACCAATTTGATGAAGTGGACCTGATGATGATGATTGTTTTGAAGATAGTGATGATGATTTTTTTTAATGTAGGATGTTCAGCGATTACTCCGAGACCCGTGGTCCAACTTGAACAATTCTTTTTTTGTTTGAAAGGAACTACCACCAAGGTGGTTCCACATTAATCTGGTGCTGTTCTGATGATGGGATCCATGAGGAATTGAGGGAACTCCTCAATTTTTAAAGGCACATGTATGGTGATTTGGTCGTTTTCTTAAGCAACTTGATATTTTTTCTAGAAAACCACCAATTTGATGAAGTGGAGCTGATGATGATGATGATTGTTTTGATGATAATGATTTTAGCGATTACTCCGGCACCCATGATCCGATTTGAGTTATTCTTTTTCTGTTTGAAAGAAGTTACCTCTCCAAGGTGTTATCGTAATATTTTTGGTTTTGATCTGATGATGGAATCCGTGAGGAATTGAGGGAACTCCTCAATTTTGAAAGGCACGTGTATGGTAATTTCGGTGTTTTCTAAAGTAACTCAAGCATTTCCTCACCAATACCACCAATTTGATGTAGTGCAACTGTAGCCTAACCACGAGTTTGGCACTAAATATTCTTCGTAACTTACTTTGTACACTAATACGCCAGTACAAGCGAGATGCATAAACAGTAAGTTACGCACACGATAGCGAATATATCAATGTCAATCTCGTGGTAAGGCTACTGATAACTTCCCACGTATGTGTATTATGATCTTTGATGTAGGTAGTGTTGGAAACAACCAAGGAGACTGAGAGGTGAAGGTAGAGGGTATTAGTGTTTGGGGGGTTTGAGGTTGGGGGTTGAGGGGAGGTGAGTTGATGGGTCGGAGACTGAGGGGTTGGGAGTTAAGGAATTGGGGGTTAGGGTTAGGAGTTAAGGAATTGGGGGTTAGGGTTAGGAGTTAAGGGGTCTGGGGTTAGGGGTCGGGGAATGGCGGTTGAAGGGTTGGTGGTTTAGGGTCGAGGGGTTCAGTGATCAGGGGTTGATGTGCTGTGAGGTTGAGTGATCGGGGGGTTTGAGGGATTGGGTCAGTGGCGGGGCGGAGAATGGATTTACTGACAGGAATGATTTCCCAGACGGACTCGAGGAAAATTCTGATTATTTAATAAAGTTTACGAATTTACAGATAAACATGATTATGTTTTTCATTCATGCGTCACGCTCTTAACAATGTCTTAAAACTAAAAATGGAAAAATAAAAACTTTTATAAAAAAAAGATAAACCGACTTCAAAAAGGATGAAATAAAATATTATCCTTTTTAGGGTTCCGTGTTTAAGTATATGCGTTACCAACTGATATGTTTGAAGTCGGTGCCAAGCCAAGTACTCCAAGTAGTAACAATACCAGTCAAAAATAATCAGCTTTATGTCTATAAATCCCATTACAACTGTACAAATGTTATAAACGTGAAAGCTTTTATGTCTGCCTCTTTGCTACCTTTTCATGGCTAAACAACTGAACCGCTTTAGCTGAAATTTTGCATGAAGGTTCCTTGAATTGTTTTATATTTTGAAATGTAGTCCTCTGGATAAGCGACAGAAAATAACTCAGTCCTAATCCCACACTTGCGTGCTATGACTGTTTAAGAATTAGTAAGAAATGCTCTTTAAAAAAATACGACGACAAAACGTATTAGATTTACACTAACGTGCCGACAAGCATGGTACGAACTGCGCCAAGAAGGTTCAACCGTGTGTTCTGTTCTGAGGTGTACAGGAAGTTCGTTTATTGTCGTCGTGTAACGCTGCGTCTTACATAGGCGAACACTCGCGAACACGAAGCGAAGCGACGCGGCACGGCGCGGCCGGCCCAATTCGTTCGCGTTCGCAACGAGATCGCCCACGTAGGACACTTCTATATAGGTATCAAAGGATTAATTAAGGCGCCGTGCCGCGCCGCTTCGCATTCGCGTGTTGTTCGCCTACGTAGTACGCTGCATTAGGTAATCCAACGTACATACTTATATAGCCGCATCTTTATCGAATTGCACCAAAATCCCTATGAATATATGGTTTAAAATTTGGCTTGGCACCGACTTCAAACATATCAGTTGGTAACGCATATACTTAAACACGGAACCCTAAAAAGGATAATATTTTATTTCATCCTTTTTGAAGTCGGTTTATCTTTTTTTTATAAAAGTTTTTATGTTTAGTTAAAATTTTATCTTCCTTAGAAAAACTTTTTTAGGAAACTTCGTATGCGCGACATATTTCACATTCTCGTCCGTTGGACCATTGGTGTTCTCAAAATAATAGTTACCTTGCCACAAATTTCCATTTTAAGTGACATTATGATTATTATTATTATTACTACGAGCCTATTGTGTCCTACTGCTGGGCAAAGGCCTCCCCCCTCTTCTTCCACTCCTCCCGGTTTTGAGCTACATCTGGTCAGTCGCTCAAAAAGGAGTCCAAGTTATCCCGCCATCGCCGACGAGGTCTGCCGGATCCCCGGTTTGACTCATGGGGCACCCACTCTGTGGTTATTTTGGCCCACAAGTCATTCGGCATGCGGCAGACATGACCAGCCCAGTCCCACTTTAACTTGTCCGCTTTCCGAGCTACAACTATTATTTGGGTTTTAGAGCGCAGCGTGGTGTTGGTGATTATGATTAGTCCCCCATAAATCCCATTACGCAAAAACAGCTGTTTTCTTGTACATTTTTGTCGGTATGACGCACGGTGGGCTGGATGGCTCGAAAAGAGGACATTCGCACTTTTTTCAGAAAATATTTTTTTGAAAAATGCTATCCAATAGAGAATTATATGAGGAACAATAAATGTGGTATACATTTTTGCGAAATAAGGCATATTGACAGCAGAAAAAAATAAAGTCTGTTTTTTTTGTATGGGACCCAAAAATAGGTATCATGTTTCTCAGAAACTATTAGAGGTCCCGTCTTCTACCTTTCAAGACTTTGTTTTTCTACTTTTATAGAGTAAGAAACGATAAGCAGATTTTCTATTCAGGTGCTGTTTTTTTTTTTTAGTCCAGTAAAAGTTAACACATTTTCGATTTTTTCGTTTGTCTTTTTTGGGTTTTTACATTATATTTCGATAGTTAAAAGTAAACATGATAATAACACATAGTATATGTAACGTTTATTAAGTTATAAAAAAATCCTAAGTACATTTTTTACATTTTTCATACAACTAAAAAGAAATAATCTAATGTTTTACAATAGACACATGTCATTTAAAATAAACAATAAACAACAAAAAGTAATATGGTTATGGTATAATAATTACGATACATAAATAACATTTCTTAAAAAAATACATATACCTAAATACAAAAATTACTACACTTAGTGAAAAAGTTATTCATTGGTATTTTCTAACTTTTCAAAAAGATTATATTCATGGTCGTCGCTCGTATTATTTTCTATAATTAGTAATTCTAAAGCTTCGGGTGAGTTTTTTAGCTTTCTTAGTTAGTCGTGGCCTTAGAAGAGTTATTTGTGGATCAGAAGATATAAGAAAGTTGTGCAAAATATCTTCATTCGTCATGGTTCTACTACATTTTCTTTCATTTTCATTTGAAGGAACAAGCGAAGAAACGGATTCAAGACGAATTTAAATCTGAACTGGGATTACTAATTGATGTCGTTAAGCAAGGAGCTGGAACAACAAACGATGGTAACACTGCCAGACGCTTCTTCTCCAACCCTGAAATCACATCCCGTATTACGGGAATCGATGTCAATGTGATTCAACGATTTCATGTAATTTTGCAAGTGATTGCTTCTGGAGAACATGTAAATATAACAAAATTTTCTGACTATTGTCGTGAAACTGCAGTTTTGTGTACAAGTGAAGAGTTATACGCGTGGTATTATATGCCATCTAGCGTACACAAGCTTTTAATACATGGGGCTGACATAATTAAGCATTTCGGCATGTTACCAATTGGAAAATTATCAGAAGAAGCATCAGAAGCGAGGAACAAAGATTTTCGCAATGTGAGAGAACACCATGCTAGAAAATGTAGCAGAACCATGACGAATGAAGATATTTTGCACAACTTTCTTATATCTTCTGATCCACAAATAACTCTTCTAAGGCCACGACTAACTAAGAAAGCTAAAAAACTCTCACCCGAAGCTTTAGAATTACTAATTATAGAAAATAATATGAGCGACGACCATGAATATAATCTTTTTGAAATGTTAGAAAATACCAATGAATAACTTTTTCACTAAGTGTAGTAATTTTTGTATTTAGGTATATGTATTTTTTTAAGAAATGTTATTTATGTATCGTAATTATTATACCATAACCATATTACTTTTTGTTGTTTATTTTTTATTTTAAATGACATGTGTCTATTGTAAAACATTAGATTATTTCTTTTAGTTGTATGAAAAATGTAAAAAATGTACTTAGGATTTTTTTATAACTTAATAAACGTTACATATACTATGTGTTATTATCATTTTTACTTTTAACTATCGAAATATAATGTAAAAACCCAAAAAAGACATAAACGAAAAAATCGAAAATGTGTTAACTTTTACTGGACTAAAAAAAAAACAGCACCTGAATAGAAAATCTGCTTATCGTTTCTTACTCTATAAAAGTAGAAAAACAAAGTCTTGAAAGGTAGAAGACGGGACCTCTAATAGTTTCTGAGAAACAAGATACCTATTTTTGGGTCCCATACAAAAAAAACAGACTTTATTTTTTTCTGCTGTCAATATGCCTTATTTCGCAAAAATGTATACCACATTTATTGTTCCTCATATAATTCTCTATTGGATAGCATTTTTCAAAAAATGATTTTCTGAAAAAAGTGCGAATGTCCTCTTTTCGAGCCATCCAGCCCACCGTGTGACGTACCCACATTTTCAGTACTTATTTTTTTTCGAAGACTGTGACCTTAACTTTTCTTGAATGTTTGCCGATGCCTTTTCTCGAAGCGCTTCGTCGTTTTTTTGAACCCTCATAACTTGGGTTTGGATTACACCAGATAAACATAATTCTCGGGATATGATGCCAATAGTGGACTTATTAAGCATAAAAAATTTCAATTGCATAGCTCTTATACTTTAGATTTTATTCATAATATCTAAAAAACCCCGGTTTCGCCACTCACTCACTCATCAAAACCTTTAGGGTACTTCCTGAAGTCCTAGGAAGCTGAAATTTGGTATGTAAGATAGTATTAGTACACAAACAACAAAAAAATTCAAAAAAATGAAATTTTTAGCCCATAAGGGGGTAAAAAGGGGGGTGGAATTTTGTATGGAAAATCAATAACCGCTGTACCGATTTAGTTAAAATTTGGTATGTAGATAGTTTTTGTTATGGGGAATGATATAGGATAGTTTTCAACCCCAAAATCACCCTGTACGGGTGAAAAGGGGGTGGAAAAGGGCGTAATGCGCGATGGAAGATTGTCATAAGCAACTTACAAAAAGAAGTGAAATCCCACCAAAAACATTTCATGTAAAATGTTGCCAAGACGAAACCATAAGGCGTGAAAAGTGTATTCACTATAAATTATTTTGTATGTCACAAAACGCCCATGCCACATATTTTAACTAAGGTGTTGAGTTTGTGAAGTTAGGACCTGTAGAGTTTGAAGCTTGGCTCTACAAAAGATCTGATAACTTTTTGACAGTGCGAGCCTTATGGTTTCGTCTTGGCAACATTTTACTTACGTAAAATGTTTTTGGTGGGTTTTTTTTTTGCTTCTTTTCGCTCTCCTGCAAACCAATGTAAGTGGCGTATGGCACAAACGTATTCTCACCCGACAGTATAGTTACAGTTTACAACCTTTTTTCAATAAATTATAAGGAATTGGTAACATTTTTATTCACCTTGGAACTTGAAAAAACTTAAATTTTGAAACTTAGAACTTAATTTATCATTTTCATTTTTTTTTCTTTCCAATGTACTATGATAAATTTCTCATTTTCTAACTTCTTAACTACATGTGTTTGATGTGTTATCATGCCTATTACTGCTGAAAATTTTTTTACGAAACAATACGATATTCCACGTTAACGAGCCAAGTTGATCAACACCTTTTAATTTGGATTACTGAACAACCTAAAATGTCGGTTACCTAATGCATTTGTCGAAATAGCCATACCGTTATCCAAATGAGTGGGTCGAGCCGAAGCGCATTAGCGATTTAAATTAGAAAGGTCAGACTAGAACTACCCATTACGTGCTACAGACAGTGAATGGTGGACCTAAATTAAGTCGAAGGTCTTTTGCATTGTGATCTTGGACATAAAACATTTTAATATAAACAAACGCGTCGGTAAACGCGTAGGCAAAGCGTTCAAACCGTACGTCACAAAAAATGCATTGTAAAACAATTCTGAGCCTGTGACGGTTTGTATAAAAAAACATATAGCTGACTCGCTTGATTTTCTCATGGTCTCCTAACCTGAAAGAATGACAAAGTGTTTGGTACCTTCGAGTTAATTGACACCATTTATCTATCGATTAAGTTAAACCGTTAATACGCCTCTTAATCACTGGGAAACCCTTAATTACCATTAATATTACAGGCCCAAAGTACATATCGTTGTTAAGGCGTTCCATTAACCATTTGCATTGTTTGTATCTGAATCCTCGATTATATGAGTTACAAATTGCCAATTATGACAAATAAACCAAATCAATATGTAAGTAAGCATACTTTTACTGTAGTCACAAAGCTGAAATGAATTTTGGCTCATGTAACTCGGCCTAAGTATACAACATAGAGGAAAAATTGTAAAAATAAATAGCAGCGGCTCTAAACGTTAATTCAGTTTATAAAACAAAACTCAACAAATATTCTTATTTACTTAATTTCGTCAGGTTTTATTCCATAAGTATTCGAGTATTTTCGGAGTAAGCAGCCGTGACAGATCAGAAGATAGATGGCATTCCTGTATCTCGGTGTTTCTACTACAATAAATACGATACCAGATACAGAAGTCACCTGTTACCTACGCCAGCCACTTATTTGGAACAGCTATGTTACATGCCGAGGAATCATATTAGGTAAAAAATTATGTTAAATATACTTAAATTACTTTAAAGGGTTTACAGCTAGCAAAGAACGAAGTTTCAAAATATGCGATGTTAAGGCTTATTCTGAATTTACTACCATTAATTACAAGCATCCTCGGGTCAAATTAAATAAACAACATATTGATATAAAACGTATAAACTAGTACCTACGCCAATTCTTGGGATTACTTGCCAAGCGGACCCCATGAGCCGTGGCTAAATGCCGGGACAACGCGAGGATGATGATTGATATAAAACGGAATTCCGAAAATAAGGAGGGTTTGACAAAATTAAATGTCGATATAAACTGTTATCAATATGTAGGTACCTCAACTCTATAGACTTATGATTATCGTTGACGGGAAGACCTTTTGCCTTTTGGTATTAAATCCGCCATTTGTACATAATTGTATACCTCGTTCGAGGAAAGGTAAAGCCTGACCAGTAATATATGATCATTGTCGAGAGGGCGCTGTTATTTTCATGTATAGGGTGACAGTTCAAGTATGAAAAAAATAGTTCCACTGAAATTCCGCAACATGGCGCGTGATTATATATTCCTGGTCAGGCTTTAGATGTCGACTTGTATTTGATTTCTATTATTGTATTGTAACATTTGTAACGTTTCGGTGAGTTACAAAACAATTTATTCGCTCCGCTTAGTAAATTTACCTTTAAGCGCATGCTGCGTAAGCATTTATCTGCGAAATATAAATAATGTTTCAGAGTTGGTACATGTATAATGTATGAATATATGTAGATATTTATGTAAGTATATCATATAAAGTATATGTTTAAGTTTATGATTTCATAGTATATTAATTAGTATTTATTTTGTAAATACTTATTTTGTGAATAGTAGGTAGCGCTAGCGATTATCGTTTTAATTTTTCTAGTATTAATCCTGCACCTAACAACCATCTCTTTTTAGCCCAGTGGTTGACTGGTAGAGATTGCCGTATGGCATTAAGTCCGCCATTTGTACAATTTTATGTGCAATAAAGTTTAAATAAATAAATAATTTTCTTAACTATATTTTACTTTGACTTGTTTTGCTTATCGACAGGTTTGTCGATTCTTCATTTTGTCAATCAACCGTTTTGCTAAATAAATAAAAAAAATGAATTTCATGTGTTTATTTCTTATAAAGAATTATACAATACATGTTTTTAGTACTTAGCTTAATCTATACAAAAATTGCTAGAAAAAGTTCTAGGTATAGACATCATTTAAAAAACTCATTAACTCTCTAGAGATTTTTTTTGTTATTTCTCCCGCTAATTCTGCGTGAAATACCAAATGGTGGTATGGTATGAGCAAGGGTGATGAAAGGGATTGAGTCATACTCGGAATTCCGCACGCTAGTCACTGTAGTTAATTTAACAATCTTTAATATTTTGGACAGGCAAGTGAACAACTTCCTTTTTTACGGTAGACTAGGTATAGAGAACGCGGACGTGGAATAACTGAAATAACACAATACATGTGAAATCTAGCAGACAAATAGTTGGATCACAAACAAAACGGGCCAACGAGAGAGACATTTCAAAGCGCAGTATGAAATATGGGTGCCTACCCGGCCACTGTGTTTGTGGGTACCCGTGTTACATATATTTAAAGGGGTCCACTGACTATCAGTCCGCCGGACGATATCGGCCTGTCAGTTAGAACAAAAATTTGACAGTTCCGAACAACTGACAGGCCGATATCGTCCGGCGGACTGATAGTCAGTGGGCCCCTTAAGAGGTAAGAGGATTTTAAAGTAACATTTTGCTTGCATTCACATTTTATAGAAAAAAATTAAAAATGTCACTTAAAATCGCACAGAATGGCCATAACGGACAAGACGAGCCAAAGCCAACGAACCCCAGATAATGGAATACGACGCAGATAGATGATAATGACATTGAAGATGACAACAAAGTAGCTAACAGGTTGGCGGATATAGGGCGCAAACTGAAGTGAGTGTTGATAGGACACTATAGCTTAGTTTGACTCAAGAAATAATGCAGTGTCGCCAAAGAATAAACTGGAAGGTACTGTCACAAAGCCCCCGCTCAAGCAAAAGAAATTAAATACAAATATAAATTTAGTCTAGCCCAATTTGCAGGGCCTTCGGTACCGCACTTTTCACAAATGATGAACTTATTTATGTTGCCGCTATGACAACAAATACTAAAAACAGAATAAAATAAATATTTAAGTGGGGCTCCAATACAACAAACGTGATTTTTTTGCCGTTTTTTGCGTAATGGTACGGAACCCTTCGTGCGCCCTTTTTAAATACTACCTATTAGTACATGGTGTTTACATGCCTTGTAAGGACCAGTCATTCATTCCAGTCCAGTCAGTTATTATACGTTTCAAACCCATTACAGTCATCATCATACGTCTATAACGAACTATGTAGAACAAATCGTGATGTATTACACGTTCTTGCTACGGCGTAGCTCGCTATTTCGTCCGTAGACTAGATGATGGACCCGCAAGGCGAATCTATGGCGCGAAGCGTTCATGTAAATAAGTTCATGTAAATATACGATATTTTTTAAACTAAATTTATACTGTCGTGACTGAAAATATTTAAAGAATTTAACAAACCTATTATTTTTAGGGTCGCATTATTGCTTTGACACAGTGCTAGACTACTTTGCCTACTGTCTACTTTTTGTCCATAATTAGACCACACCCATAGTAGCATAGTAGTTTAATTTCTCCCAACTTTAAATGTGCAAAATATAAACACAATTATACGCTAACAATGATTTTAGTACAAACGCTTATAAACATTCATTTAAATATAAATAAAAACTTGTTACTTTTGGTTCGGTACGTTACGTGACTGATGGACTCGCGCATTGAGATGTGCGCGAGGAGCGCATTACATTATATATAAAAACTTTTATAAAAAAAAGATAAACCTACTTCAA
The DNA here is from genome assembly GCF_947568885.1 of Cydia strobilella. NCBI lineage: Eukaryota > Metazoa > Arthropoda > Insecta > Lepidoptera > Tortricidae > Cydia > Cydia strobilella. The sequence continues at coordinate 15,509,539 of NC_086042.1, read as the reverse complement.
AAAGGATGAAATAAAATATTATCCTTTTTAGGGTTCCGTGTTTAAGTATATGCGTTACCAACTGATATGTTTGAAGTCGGTGCCAAGCCAAATTTTAAACCATATATTCATAGGGATTTTGGTGCAATTCGATAAAGATGCGGCTATATAAGTATGTACGTTGGATTACCTAATGCAGCGTACTACGTAGGCGAACAACACGCGAATGCGAAGCGGCGCGGCACGGCGCCTTAATTAATCCTATGATACCTATATAGAAGTGTCCTACGTGGGCGATCTCGTTGCGAACGCGAACGAATTGGGCCGGCCGCGCCGTGCCGCGTCGCTTCGCTTCGTGTTCGCGAGTGTTCGCCTATGTAAGACGCAGCGTTACACGACGACAACAAACGAACTTCCTGTACACCTCAGAACAGAACACACGGTTGAACCTTCTTGGCGCAGTTCGTACCATGCTTGTCGGCACGTTAGTGTAAATCTAATACGTTTTGTCGTCGTATTTTTTTAAAGAGCATTTCTTACTAATTCTTAAACAGTCATAGCACGCAAGTGTGGGATTAGGACTGAGTTATTTTCTGTCGCTTATCCAGAGGACTACATTTCAAAATATAAAACAATTCAAGGAACCTTCATGCAAAATTTCAGCTAAAGCGGTTCAGTTGTTTAGCCATGAAAAGGTAGCAAAGAGGCAGACATAAAAGCTTTCACGTTTATAACATTTGTACAGTTGTAATGGGATTTATAGACATAAAGCTGATTATTTTTGACTGGTATTGTTACTACTTGGAGTACTTGGCTTGGCACCGACTTCAAACATATCAGTTGGTAACGCATATACTTAAACACGGAACCCTAAAAAGGATAATATTTTATTTCATCCTTTTTGAAGTCGGTTTATCTTTTTTTTATAAAAGTTTTTATTTTTCCATTTTTAGTTTTAAGACATTGTTAAGAGCGTGACGCATGAATGAAAAACATAATCATGTTTATCTGTAAATTCGTAAGCTTTATTAAATAATCAGAATTTTCCTCGAGTCCGTCTGGGAAATCATTCCTGTCAGTAAATCCATTCTCCGCCCCGCCACTGACACAATCCCTCAAACCCCCCGATCACTCAACCTCATAGCACATCAACCCCTGATCACTGAACCCCTCGACCCTAAACCACCAACCCTTCAACCGCCATTCCCCGACCCCTAACCCCAGACCCCTTAACTCCTAACCCTAACCCCCAATCCCTTAACTCCCAACCCCTCAGTCTCCGACCCATCAACTCACCTCCCCTCAACCCCCAACCTCAAACCCCCCAAACACTAATACCCTCTACCTTCACCTCTCAGTCTCTTTGGTTGTTTCCAACACTACCTACATCAAAAATCCCTTACCACGAGTTTGACATTTATATTTTCGCTATCGTGTGCGTAACTTACTGTTTATGCATCTCGCTTGTACTGGCGTATTAGTGTACAAAGTAAGTTACGAAGAATATTTAGTGCCAAACTCGTGGTTAGGCTACAGTTGCACTACATCAAATTGGTGGTATTGGTGAGGAAATGCTTGAGTTACTTTAGAAAACACCGAAATTACCATACACGTGCCTTTAAAAATTGAGGAGTTCCCTCAATTCCTCGCGGATTCCATCATCAGATCAAAACCAAAAATATTACCGAAAACACCTTGGAGAGGTAACTTCTTTCAAACAGAAAAAGAATAACTCAAATCGGATCATGGGTGCCGGATTATTCGTAAAATCATTATCATCAAAACAATCATCATCATCAGCTCCACTTCATCAAATTGGTGGTTTTCTAGAAAAAATGATCAAGTTGCTTAAGAAAACGACCAAATCACCATACATGTGCCTTTAAAAATTGAGGAGTTCCCTCAATTCCTCATGGATCCCATCATCAGAACAGCACCAGATTAATGTGGAACCACCTTGGTGGTAGTTCCTTTCAAACAAAAAAAGAGTTGTTCAAGTCGGACCACGGGTCTCGGAGTAATCGCTGAACATCCTACATTAAAAAAAATCATCATCACTATCTTCAAAACAATCATCATCATCAGGTCCACTTCATCAAATTGGTCGTTTTCGAAAGAAAATACTCAAGTTGCTTATGAAAACACCCAAATCACCATACATGTGCCTTTAAAAATTGAGGAGTTCCCTCAATTCCTCAGGGATCCCATCATCAGATCAGAACCAGATTAATATGGGACCAACTTGGAAGTAGCTCCTTTCGAACAAAAAAAGAATTACTCAAATCGGACCACGGGTCTCGGAATAATCGGTGAACATACATAAAAAAAAAAAAATAGCCACAACCGAATACAGAACCTCCTCCTTCTATGAAATTGAAGTCGGTTAATGAATACAAAGCGCTACACTTTTGCCGTACGAGATATAAGTACAGATTAGAGTAACAAGGTAGATATGAAATATAAACAAAAAAAGTTAAGTCTCGAAGAATAGAACCTATCTAGTTACCTAGTTAGTTTTTAATATTCAACTTTTTTAAGAACAAACGAACAACACAGGACATTTTTAAACATGGCGGCCGCATTGTGGCCGCGGAACAAAGGAGTCATTTCTCGAGGAGCGCTGTATCGATATATTTCTAGTCTGCTCTGAATACAGTGTTTGCGGGGCCTGAATTGCGACCGCCGCCGGCTGCGAGTCGCATACTTCACGTGTATGTAAAATGGAAGTTTCATTTAAAGACTGCAAGAAATTACCAAACTGAGAACCATAGTTTAAATTAAAAACATGAAACTTATATTTGGATTGTCAGGGTTGCATGTACTTTAGGTTCCGTACCGTATGAAAATGTAAAATGATACCTAAACAATACCTTAAGCAAAATTAATTTTACAATGCTCTAGGAACATCAGGTCTTAAAATTACGTTATATGGTAGAACTAGAACTACTGTATAAGAGCGCTCTAATATTACTCGGAATACTTCCACGAAGGTAATGGATGGAATGAATGAGACGTACAAAAATCAGGACGTACATCCATCCAGCAATTAATGCATGTAACATAGGGGAAGGTTGCTATCATTGGACTGGCGCTTTGAATGGACCATCTAAATATTTTGAAACCTACCCATGCTAGACAGAGATAGACAAGGTACAAAGTGTCCTTGAGCGATCCAAGCGGCCCTACCGCTTCCTCACTTTCCTCAGTCAGTCGCGCCGCGCTTGTCGGCGACGAGTGACGTGAGCAAGTGTGTTTCGAGCGTTGGCGATGTAATAATTACGCGAAAGAGAAACGCAAGTAAGGTAACTGTCATTATATTTGCATGTTTGAGTGTATCAAAGATAGATATAACTACGTAATAGATGGATACAGTCTAAGGAAAAAACGTGCCTCGAAAATCAAGAAAATTTGATTCTCGTTCAGAGGGCGCTACTAGCTTTGGCCTACAGTCGTATAGATGGCGTTGACGGTTTCGTTTGTTATTTAACAATTTTAACGCATATCAGTGACAGAACATAGGTCAAAATCATAAAAATAATTAATGCAAATAAAAAAAATCATTTATCTATATTTAAATACATTCTATCGTATTTTTATAAATCTTCATTTTTAGTTTTAAAGTGTGTCGACAGATGGCAGTGAATTTACTGGGGTTACAAACTTTACTATGACAGTAACGCTCTAGTATCAGTTACTCTATGAGTGTATTGACGTATGATGGTTATAATGATAGTTTCTGGCCAGCTATTTTCGTTATTTTATTTTTTTGTTATTTGATACCTAGTTGCTATGAATGGACCGCATGTATGTCCTATCATCGGACCGGTCCATTTATGGCAACTTTTTTTTTTAGTTTTAAAAATGTCATCTAAAGAAGGCTGCCATACGTCATGTACTTATCTTCCATTTACAAACGTTTCAAACGTTTGAATACTCTTAATAAAAAATAAAAAATATATTAAAAGAAATAAAAATGTCAATTTTATAAGTCTCCTTGAAGGGACCATCAGCAAAAAAAATAAGTCTCGTTAAATAGATATTGAAGTAGACCTGTGTCACTTTGTTAATGATATTATTTTCAAAATTGCTTTCCTGGGGTTGGATATGAGGATATCACGTTTCATTTGTTGTATATTGTACAAAAAAAATCAGCCATATCGTATCTGAAGGAGCCCAAACTTGGTATGTTTCGAAAATTCTTTTTGTTTTAATTTAAAAAAAAAACCGGCCAAATGGGAGTCGGACTCGCGTTTCAAGGGTTTCGTACATTACACAATTTAAACAATGTATTTTTTATGAAATGTCTTTAAAAAACTAAGTAATTAAGTCCGACTCACGCTTGACTACACATTTCTAATAGGTTTTTCTGTAATCTATAGGTAATGAACTATTTTGTGTATTTTTTTCAAAATTTTAGACCCAGTAATTTCGGAGATAAAGGGGGGGAATGGTAATTTATTGTATATTTTCTTGAATAACTTCTAAACTGTTTATTATAAAATTATAAAAAATATATATTTGAGTTTCTCACAATGAGCTCTTTTATTTGATATGTAACACGATATAGTTTGAAAAACTTTATTTTTTAATTTTCTCATTTACCACCCAAAAATGGTCCCCATGTTTAAATTTTATTTGTTTACGCTACATGTCCATCTTTGGGTCACAAACTTACATACGTGTACCAAATTTTATCTTAATTGGTCCAGTAGTTTCGGAGAAAATAGGCTGTGACAGACGGACAGACAGACAGACAGACAGACGGACAGACAGACAGACAGACGGACAGACAGACAGACAGACGCACGAGTGATCCTATAAGGGTTCCGTTTTTCCTTTTGAGGTACGGAACCCTAAAAATGGCCGAAATGTAATGATGTGATATATTTTTAGAATCGCCTCAAAAAGCCCTTTCGTATGATACCACAGACGATAGGTTTTCGATTATTTTTCCATACAAAAAAATAATGTTTTAACACTTCCCCGGGAATTTTTTTTAGGAACTGCGGGTCAAAAATTTTGTTTTGACCTCTATGCGTGTGCCAAACGGCTAACCTGTACATACATTTGCGGTTTTTTAATTCGAACGGGTTACACTAGCAGCGAAATTAAGTGGTCCAATGATAGCAACCTTCCCCTGCGTGTTTTTTCAGATATTTATTATTTTAAACTGTTTTAATACTTCAATGTTACTCATAATGGAAAGCAAAAAAGTGACACACCAAAATGAATGGTAAAATTGTCCATTAAAATACAATAAGTGGTCCCGAATCAATTTTCGATAGGGACTCGAACGCACTAATGGAACGCTTACAGCGCCGAATCGGCGATTATTGATGATGCTGTCAACGGGCAAGAAGGCAAAGATTGCAAAAAAGTAAAGATTGATCAGAGACAAAAAGAGTTGTTGGCAGCGAGAAATTATTAGCATTGATGAACTTTTAGTTTGCATTAATAATAACACTTACAGAACTCGAAAATAGGGAATTGCAAATACAAACAAAGCGTAATGATAATGCCAGAGATTGCCTCAACCCCCATTTAGACGGATCAAGTACTTGCATGAAATCTACGTTACATTGCGGTATCTGGTCGATCGACTGAATTCATTGTATTATATTATATACTTAGCAATGTGTCGAATATTGCATGCAAGTTCTTGATCCATCTACATGGGGCTTTAATATTTTATCGGTCAAGGTAAAGAAGGTTGTGAGGCCCTACCACAAAAACAGTTTTTACAACTACGTCTAAAGCCCCCAAAACTCTCACTCTTGCATATTCAAGCGATAGAGAGGCATATAGCGAAATTTCGATTTCCGATATTCGGTACGAATATCGAACGAATGGCAACAAATTGCTAAATATTTAAGCCCCCGCTGTCCATCTGACCATCTCTCTCAGCGAACCGTATCACATTAACAGTAATAGTTAGACTGTGTGTCACTATAGATATTGGTTTTATAGGGAGGCAAAATTGTTGTTTAACCGCTCGTGATAATATTGATACCCGAGCCAGCAAAAGATTCCCAAATTGAACCACGAGCGTAGCGATTGGTTCGAAAAATGTAATCTTGAGCGTTGCGAGGGTTTCAAAGCACGAAGGTTAAACAATTTTTGCCCCGAGTGAAACACAAAATTTTTTACCACACCAACCACTGTAAGATTTGGATTTGATTTTGTTTGAACAAAATCAAATCCAAATAAACGTAATTAAACATTTATTATTCAAAATCATCATTTAAAAGTCAATTCTAACAGCTAACATTTCATATTCATTTCACATAAATTTCATATTTAAATTACTTCAATTCAGAATTTGACTATTTTATTTATAAATTTTATTTCTTTTTGTTCACATTATTGGTTTGTATGATTATCTTACTTTTTGGTTTTGTTGCTTATTATTATTTTAGGTTTACATTTGACGATCTTTTTGTGAATTTGTGATATTTTTAAGTGAAAATAACATGTAATTTCTAATTAGAAATAAATATATCTATCTATCTAACATAAGGAAACAACTAAATATTAGCATTTGATTACTTTGCCCCACATGTGGACAAAATGCAACTTTGTCATCAGTTTTTGAACAATCAAGAGAGCCTTTACCAGCTGGTGTGGTGAAAAATATATTGCTGCTGTAACAAAAACTGCATGCGGCCACTATGCAAAAATCTCCTAGCTACGATATATACACAATTTCTCGCCAGTCTTCCTGCGACCAATAACGTACCGTTACGATCGAACCGTGGCAAAGATAATAACAAAACGTATTCTCCAAACGGGTTCAATGAACATGTCGAGCGGTAACCGACTTTAATTACAGGATTGAAAATTTTAAATTAATTGTTACGCAAGTTACATTACAAGAATGTACTAAAAAAACATATATTACCTACAAACGCACTTGCCTGGTATGTGACTGCTTTACGCGGCGAAGTTCAAACAAGCTTACCTGCAAAAGAACAAGGAATCATATTACTTACTTAAATTTGCATTTTGTTAAGACTGAAAACTTGCCTAATAGGGATATACTAGGACAAAACAATGTCCCGGCCCAACGAGAAATGTGCTATTGATCGTTACTAGTAAAGTAGTAACTATAAGTAAAAATGCATTGATGTAGTTTATGATTAATTGATTATTATTATTATTCAAAATAATTCAGGGGTTTATATTTTTTCTCTGCGAGTTTTTGTTTTGAGTGTGTGCCTACTGACGAGCTAGTTTTGTATCTCATCGCTGCTTAAAAGTCAGCGTTTTTTGCAGACTGAATTAGCAACTAGCAAAGTAGCTTATGCTCATGCTCAATGCATAATGTAGTTCTGCGTAGCGACTGCTTACACTCGACAAGCGCTCGCGCTCTTGCGTTGCGACACTTGCGAGACTGGTTTCATTGCATTATGGTAGACGAATTACCGCCGTTGCACGATGCTGCACTGCAGCGCAAGCTTTTGTAAATTTCACGATTTTAATGAAACATGATTAAACTGACAAGTATGTCGGCACGTATACAATGGAAGTTAAATTATACATAGCATAGGCGTATGATTTTTTTGTGTAGTGCATGAAAAATATGGTATCATTGATATCATGTCAGTCATGCGCTTTGTATTTTCACACAGTACAAATTTGATATATGTACCTATAAAGTTTATAACTCCTTCTCATCTTTGTTTTTACAGTTGAATTTTAAAGAAGTCCAGGTTCCGGTTTGGCAACATAATCTTAAGAATTGGCGCACCATCGTTTCGTTGGGCTTCACCAAATAAGTTGAATGCACTGTTTGACATGTGTCGGGCGCTCAGGAGTGTACGTCATCTAATGTACGTCAACGTCTTGAATAATTTAATGAATCTTAAATAAATGGCCACAGCAAAAGAGGCGGCACGTCTTAGATTGATTATTTTCTAAAAGGTATGGATGAAAGAGATAATTTCGTTCTGATATGTCGCAGGCGTCAGCTACAACGGAATATTACATACCTAATGTTACATATACGAGACTGTTTGTTTCTTAATAAATAAAATTAAAATTAAATATTAATGAGACAATTGACGCATGGGTCAAAAACGAATTTAAATAAAATGTAAAATGTTTTAGTTTTACTCGCTCGCTCGTTTTTTGGTGTAAGAGCAAAATGAAATGCAGACATACCCAATATTAAACAAACATGAATTAAAAAACACGGTGTATCTCTAATTAAGTACATAGAATTAACAGATCTAGATTTATGAATTTTCAATTTTTTTCTAGTGACAGAAATTGTAGGTACAAAAACGGTTTATAATTATATATGTATTTTTATAATTATTTATATATGTACCTTTAACAGGTTTTTGACTACAAGTTTTTAGAGATAATAAAATATGACATTGATGCATCAAGGCGGTTTGTTTACAGAGAACCTGTGATTTTTCGCACATAGATTGAAGTTCAAAACAACGAACGAAAACGACTAAATTAGTGCAAATACGTTAGTACGTTACGATAATTAGTGACTTGCAAGTAGTGACTTGCAAGCATTATGCGCAGACCAAACTGCACTCTCACATTTTGCCGCCTTTTTATACTATTTTCAGTCATCACAAAACACATTTCTGGAAACTTTTCAACGCTTTGTGAGGTACTAGATTTATATAAAATCTTGACGTCTTGGTTTACTTGACATAAATAAATTTAGGTAAGTAAATAGGATAGGAGGAATAGGATAGGATAGGTGGGAATATTACGCGAAACTCTTCGTAGGGGGCGACACTACCACAATCTGAGGGTCTATCGCGAAACAAGAAAATCGATATTTCGTTATCTTACATCTCTGTCACTCTTGCATATTCGAGCGATAAAGAGGCAGATAGCGAAATTTCGGATTCGCGTTTCCCGGTTAGGTTCTCTGTAAACAAACCGCCTTGATGCATCAATGTCATATTTTATTATCTCTAAAAACTTGTAGTCAAAAACCTATTAAAGGTACAGTATGTATAAGTTACTCTATGGTTTACTAAAAAGGCTTGTGCTGCACTCGGGTGCCAGAACATGGCAGTAATATCCCCTATTGGTAGAACCAGTAACAAGCTTTCGTATTTGGAAATAACTTTTATTTCGTGGAAATAACTAATTTAAATTGATCCAAAAAATCAAATAATTATTGTTTAACGTCATAATAGTAGTTTATGTGACTGCTACAAGGTCAGTTGGACGGAGAAGAAAACAAATGAAGAGGTTTTACGCATGGTAGGAGAAAAGAGGAGTTTGTTGAGAACCATAGAAAATAGAAGAGGAAGACGCTTGGACACCTGCTACGACACGACGAATTTATCAAAATCATAATTGAAGGGAGAGTTGAGGCAAGGCGTACATAGATCAAGTAAAGGAAAAACTCAACGTCGTGTCGTATCAGGTTGTCAAGGAGAAGGCAGAGGACCGCATACATGCAATTTATTCATTCATTCATTAAAATATATGATGATGACATAATGAAAAGCATTATAACTCGAGTGTGTTTTCATAATATAATCATTAATCACACGAGTGTTTTAATGCCTAATTATGTACAGTTACACTACTTTGTCTACACACATATTATAAACTTTCTAAGATATATTCACTAACCTCAAATTACAGCCGACATTGGGGCATAGTTGCTCTCTGGCGGAACTCGCGGATATGAGGTGGCGTCTCCGAAATATCTTTATCGCTCATTTTACACGAAACTTTTGCTATAGTTACTTTAAAAACAACAAAGCAAATTATTTTTTACAGAGATGTTCGAAATTTGAATGTCGTTACCAAATCGATTTTAATATAATAATGAAGGTATAAAAACATTTTCAATGATAATAAATTTGCTGTAACAAAACAGTTTATGTATGTGTGTAGATAAATTGTTTTAAAATGTGATTGGCGATAGGTACCTTTAATAGATACTTCTTATGAAACTAACTAGATTCAGACTTTTACATCTTTTTGTCTTTCCAGGAATCCAGAGACCCACACCATTCGCTTGTTTTGACTCTCTCATGAATATGATTGTTGCATACAAATCATACAATATATTTTTTGCGATAATTTTATAGCCACAAATTCAATCGAAAACTTATTACACAAACTTATATTTAAAGTAAAAGGTAGATAGTTCCACAGAAGTTTGTAAAAGTTTTCGTATACGACTGTAAGTTCCGGGAGGCATTTGGCAGAGCAATTCGATTCCGGAATAGCAGTTCTCGGAAATAGAGGATTTAGTAGGAAAACACCAAAATGAGAAATATATTAGAAAGAGTACTATTGCCCTCCCTAACTTGCGTTAGGGTATTGCTTGTTTTATTGATAGATTTTTCGCGGAACCTCTTTACAAGGTCACTTGTAACAAAAACGTAATTAATATTGTATGTATACATTCGGGAAGCCTCATTTACACCTTTTTTATGATATAGGAGGCAAACGAGCAGACGGATCACCTGATGGTAAGCGATTACCGCCGCCCATGGACACCCACAACACCATACACAATACTTACGAGTGTCTGAGTGACAAACCTGACATTCGACGTAAATAGATATTGGTATTAGGTACTAAAACACCTAAATCATATCTATTTTACCTTAACTGAACTTTTGTCTGCGTTAGTTATGCAACGCACAAGTCAAATCAAAAGATAAATAAGCTGAATTGCGGTAGCGGTTTCCAGTTAGTTTTCCAGTGAAATTAAAGTTATCATTGTAAAAACTAATCACACCGTAAACTGTGGGGATTTTAGTCGTCATTGATATATAAAGGAAAAGTGTAGGTGCCATTTTCATGGCATTTGACTGAACAGAATAGCATAACATAAAAGAATAACAATGACGACACAAAAACTGCCTACTTTTTCTCCGTACAACGTCGGTCCGAATGACTAAATAGCAAAGAACTTTTTTTCTCGCCGGCCGAAGCAGTTCAGAAGTAATTATTAGGTGTAGGTACTTACATTATGTGCTGAACAACATAAGCTCAATAGAGATAAGTAACAATAAACAAAATAAATATAATAGCATTTTTTATAAACTGGTATTAAAAGACGTGCGTCGCATCGTGCAACTTGACGTGAGCTGCGTTGGCATGAAAAATGTAATCAAATGAAATATTGCTCAGCGGGGCGCGTAATTTATGTGCTTATACGATATAAACTTTCCTTTGAAAAGTGAATAAATGCGCGAAAGGCAAATACGAGGGCATTATTGAGTGCTGACACTTTCGAGGTGTAAAATTTCCAAGGGGGGGGGGGGGGGGGTTCTTATCAACAAGCTATGTGTATCTTCTATAACAGGACAAGCAGGGACAGCATTCCTCAAATTGCAGTTGTGACTTATAGTAATGCTTGTGTAATATTTTAAAATTACACAAGCATTACTATAAGTAAAATCGTGACGTGGGAAATAAAATAAGAAATAAAATAGGTATTAATCTTTTAACGTGCAAACTACGAACTTTCTTTGACACGCGGGTTTCGGCTAAAAGGAATACCTGCTTACGTGAATACAAACATTCTCTTGAAAACAGACACCTACTGAACTTGTTTGTGGGTACCTATTGTTCTATTTAAGTATGCACATCATGTATATTCTCGTCTTCTCGTCACCCGCACAAGCTTAAACAAAAACATACTTTATCATCCAAATCCAGCAATTACTGAGGTACGATTATTCCTTTATTATTAGGTATGATTGCGATATTATTATTTTCCTTTATGAGGTCTTAGGTCTATTAGGTAGTAAGTACCTAATATCTTAGGTCTTAGGTTAGGGTTTTAAATTTGTGAGTATAAAAGTAAAATATAAAAACACATAAGTACATATTATTATTATTAGATTTTGAACATCTCATGTTATTAGTCAAATCATATCCTAAGCATCACGATTCACGTCCAACCATAATGTTCAACCGTAAAAATAATATCACCTAAAAGCCACGTTCACTCGTAAGCTAACAAAACCTTTCAGGTTGATGCTAGACTCTACCATCAAAACATTTTCATATTAAATTTTCTCTCTTGTGCCCTGCTATTAAGCGATAGCGCTGTGAAGAATGTTTCATTTTCAATATTAGCGGGTCTCTCATATCAGGATAACGTAAATAGTTTTATCCGGGACTCAATAAAAAAATAATGGTCGTGATTGATAGGCTAACTTAAAAAAAAAAGAAATATGGGCTCTGTTTGACATGGACCGCAATGAAATTTCGCATTTCTTTCCTGCTGTCTTTGCGACATGGTACAACTTCTTCTCGATTTCTTGCGACCAAATGCTGGAATGATATCCCCCCGCCCTTAAGACAGCTTAAATCTAAAAAGACATTTAAAAGTCACTTTAAAAAAATACTTCTTGAAAAACAAACCGCTGGGATTCCATTCGGCTATTTGGTTGCAGATTTCAGGATATAACATGGTGGGGCTGATGTCACACAACTAGAATGTCACACAACTTGGAGACTTACACACAGTACATTACACACGGGTCATTTACCTACTGTCTTAATATTTAATCAAGTAATTATCACACGACATGCACATATAATCACACTTTACACAGTACATTTCATTCCGCTTACGTAAGCACATCGTATATAGATTATCTCCGTAAAATGAATTAATTAATGCCGCCAGCATCCTTGGTACAATGCCTCAAGGGCCTATTTTAGATTTAAGCTAGTTATTAATTTCGTTTACGTAGTACCACTGTATATATCTTGTATGTAAATAAAAATTACAATTAATATATATTATCTGTTGTGACCTGGATTCCGGCAGAAAATCAGTGCTTTGCTCCAAAGAGCGAAGCGTATCACTGAGCCGTGACCCTTTTGTCCTGCTGCAACGCACACAGTTTGCACATCATTTTACACCATTTCTGTTTCATTTTTATTAGGGTATTTTCGTTATAATTTTATTTCTTTGTTAGTGTAAGTAGTAATTAGTATTTTTTTTTCATCTGATGTGTTTGAAAATTAATATTGTGTGTAATTGCAGCTGCACAAAAAAATCATTTACTATCTATCTATCTATCTAATTCAATAACCTAGCCACTTTAAGACATAGCAATAAACTTGTAAATCAGTAAAAACAAAATCAGTCCATCTTACAGAATAATCAAGGTATTTAATACAGAGGTTCACCGTTGTATCAATTCTTGCCAACGAAACGAGAAAGCAAAAAATTCCACAGGTGTGACACGTCAAATATAAGCGAGCTTCACATTTATATTTCTACGAACTTGCAAACCCTGGAATATTATTCCCAGTGAGATTTTCTTGTTGCAAAATGGAGTCGAGTCAAGAAGTGCTTCAACTATAAATTTTATTAATTAAAATGGACACACCTCTGCACAATTTGAACAATTGCAACTATAAAACAAGGGTTGTACCTAGTGGCTGTAAAGCCTGACCAGTAATATATGATCATTGTCAAGAGGGCGCTGTTATTTTCATGTATAGATAGGGTGACAGTTCAGTATTGTATGAAAAAATTTGTTTCAGTGAAGTTCCGCAACATGGTGCGTGATTCCTGGTTAGGTTAGGTTGTAAAAATTGTATAAAAATAGACATTCTTACACCTAGGTACTATTATTCTCAAATAGGGTAATTCCGGAGTAGATGGCCATAAGGGCGAGATGGTCCATGGAAATACTTCATGGTTCTGATGGCCAGATGTCGCTAGTTCTTGTTTAGTACGCTTCACGTCATGCTTGGGAGCAAAGATGTGACTAAGGCAATGTACACTACCCTTTTCTGCAATAGTAGTTTATGCAACTGATACATAATGTGAGGCCTTAAAACACAAATGTGGTTTTATGAAACGAGCGTCAGCGAGTTTATTTCATCCAATCAGCCAATTTAAACAGAACATAATGCTGATGATATGAATTTGATGCTAAAATACGTATTTGATTACGCAGCGCAATCATTTGATTGCAGAAATTCATGCGCTAATTGGTACCCTAGACTAGATCCCCATTACCATTAGTGTTAAGAGCTAAACTGAATCCCTATTGACTTCATATCGCAAAAGTGATGTTCATAATTAACCCAGATATCAAGGAAATATAAAAAAGCCGACAAGTTATTTAAGGGCATAAAAATTTGCGTATTTGCGAATTTGTCAAGCATACATGCAAAGAGCCGTAACAAGTGGATCCTACTAACAAGCTTAACTTCGACATACAGACACGACATATGATGGTGCAGCGTAACACCTAGTGAGGGTTTCAAATTCTGTTTTTATTCGGAGTTTTAATTTATTAGTTTTGTTTGCTTTATTAATTGCATCGATTGTTTTTTCAGCAGTGCAGTCCGAAAATCCCTAACTATTTAAGAAAGTGTTTATGACTATATATCCTATGTCCTGTCCTGTCCCGGGACTCAAACTATCAACTCTTCCAACGAAATCGGTTCAGCGGTATAAGCTAAGAGAAGAACCCTAAGTACAAACAGCAACACTCCTAACTGTACTGTACATCGGTGAACCTTATTACAAAAGGCATGAGGTCCACCGATGTGCAGTTAACAGTGTGGCCACAGTGTGGCCGACGGTACAATAAGGTTTTTCACTTTTGTACATGGTACGAATACATAACGTGGTATTAAATTTGGGAACATTTATTTTTTGTTATTACGTTATTAGTAACTAGTTATTACCTATATAAATTACATCTTTACATGACCACATATTTTTTTTTTTTTTATAATTTTAATCAGGCAACAAGGCCCATATTACGAATACCTTACAGACTAACATATATATGCATATTATTACAATAACTTAAATTAAACTAAAACTACTACTAAAATAACTAACTTAGCCCAACAGCACTCCTGTTGTCCATGTGCATGGCATTCCATTTTTTTACTATTGGACAATCTAACCTGTCCAAAACAGTATTCAGAAGGCTGCTGATAATATATAATAAAAATAATTTTCATCCCATTTAGCTGTTCATAGGCTAAGCTATTCTATTCAAAAGATCAAGTTCCATATCAAACCACTTTTTTGAGTTTCATGTCGTTTGTACAATATTTCCGTTAATTTTAACAAGGGACCCTAAAAATGTTTCAATTAATGCCGTAAAGGCGTATAAGTTGGTCTCTAACAGGTACGGTGTGTGAGATGACAAGGACATTATTAACTGTTGAAAACACTCAAACCTCAGCCGGTAGTTATTATGAGAGACGTTGCAAATTCATAATAGGGAATATTACCGAAACTCTGCGTAGGGGGCGCCACTACCACAATCTGAGGGTATATCGCGAAACAAGAAAATCTAAATTGCGTTACCTAACATCTCTGCCACTCTTGCATATTCGAGCGATAAAGAGGCAGATAGCGAAATTGCGGATTCGCGTTTCCCGGTAGGTCATCTGTAAACAAACCGCCTTGATGCATCAATGTCATATTTTATTATCTCTGAAAACTTGTCAAAAATCTGTTAAAGGTACAGTATGTATAAGTTACTCTATGGTTTACTAAAAAGGCTGCACTCTGGTGGCCGAACATTGCAGTAATGTCCCCTAATTACTATAAAATTGTATGTATAATTCCTAATAAATAGGCTAATTTTCATCTGTCATCGGGATCGGTAAACTTTCTCTTGTAACTTACCTAACCAGCCACTATACGTTTTCCAGTCGGGCACATACCTCATCTCGGTTTGGGCTGTAGACTCCACGTAGACTCCATGCTTGTTCAATGCGGATTGGGGACAACACAAACTTGAATAAGGATGATGACACAGTCATGTTGAATTTTATAACAAAATCTAGGAAAATAGATAGCAAATGAGCAATTTATCACAATAATGTGGATATTAAAATAATGCCCTGAAATAAATGATAATTTAATTTAATTTATTTAATTTTAATTTAATAAATGGAAATGATAAAAAATACAGGATCTAAAATTTTCAAAATTTAACGTTTTTTTTACTTACTAAAAGGAATAAAGTATAGACACCATTCGATTTCATGCATTTTATCCAAAAAAAGATTGTATAGCAACTATACGCAAAAACGCAATATTTCACCGACAAAATCGCAATTTTACTTATTTTCCATACATTCAAGATGGGCTCTCAGTGACCTTGAGGTCACGTTCACTTATCGTTTTGTTAGGAGCGATTCGCGAGTGAAGTACGACTGTCTGACTTGGACTATCATTTCTGGCTTTTATATTGCTTTAACTTGTGTATTGGGTCCCATAAAGACATTTGATCCCAAAAACAAACCCGATCGATTGATACCATCAATAAACATTTGTCATCAAGCCTATTCTACGCATATGTTTGATGAATTGATGATGTTAGTCATAGTGTTTACTCCCAGCGTAACTTGCACTGCTAGCGTCTTCTAGCTTGAGGCTAAATATAAACAATAAATGTGTAGTGACCTAATAAATTTATTAGGTGCTGTAAACGATTTTTTTAAACGTGTCACTGCACCATGCAATCAATTTAACGTGCAACCGTCTAACCAATCATCCCCGGTTCCATTAGCAACTTCACATAGACGGTTAGTTCAAAAATTAAATTTGCCGCGACCCAGTTCATATTGTTCGGTTAATCTACGCTAATCAAGTTTGCAGACGTGTCTCGAGCACATTTATCATGTGGATCCAGTTAGTTTCACGTCTAGGATCAATACCGCATACAGATATTTTCCGGGGACTATGATGCAAAACTTGATAGCTAGGATCTTGTTATTAAAGTACACCCCATTAAAAAAGTATGAAAACAAAGTTTTTTTTTTATATATACATATATAATCAAAAAACTGAAATATGGAACCTTCAAACCCTCCTTTTCCCACCAGGTTACGCCCGGGAACTTTTGATAATGTTCACCTCCTAACTAGTCCAAACGAAGCTACGAAGTCAAAAATTGTGTTCCAAGCATTTCCGTCTATAACATTTTTTGAGCATTCATTTCCTGGCCTACTGAGGCGCCAGCACTGCGGCCAGGCCACAAAGCGATATCATTTGTGGTGAAACTGAATTGACCAAAATAGTATATTGTATAACAAGGGCACAAAGCGATTCATCTTTATACGAGGCAATTTATTGGTCCGAGCGGCAGCGAGGACCAATATAGCCGAGGATAAAAATAGGCGTTTGTGCCTGTGTTATACACACTGCTTTTCACTTCAATTGTGAGTAAAATAAAACAATGGCAAACAAATAAAATATATTATTATTATTATTTTTAATTTTTAACGTCATATTAAGGTAAAAGCCCACTGCACACTCGGTCGCGAATCGCGGCGCAAAGCTGCGAACGCGAGTGTGGTGTCGATTTCGCTGATTAGCGAACTGTCCACACTCGCGTTCACGGCTTCGCGCCGTAATTCGTGTGGAGGGGGCTTTAAGTCTTTATTCATACTACATTATAACTACATTGCCAAATTATAACTACATTTTGTAGTTTATTTCTATAATAACTATGCTGTATTGTAAGATTTTAATGATATAGTAATATATAAAACACGGATTATTAAAATAAGGGGCCAAATTAAGTGGAATAACAATATTATCCGGTTATGTTTTATTGTCTGTCTTTAAAAAAAAATTACTTTGTGCACTAGAGCGTAAAAGTAGCATTTTGTGCAGCCTACATCTAGCACAAAGGAGAACTTTACGAGCATGAGAAGTGAATTTTTTTTTTCACTTCTCATGCTCGTAAAGTTCGACTTTAAGTCGTGCGTAGACGACATAAAGTTGCTTAACACTCTCAGCGCCACGTGGGCCGCCGGCGGCCCACAAATTTTCGAGTACAGTAGCCCACTATGATTTTTGAGTAACTTTATCAGCAGGCCAAGTCGTCCGCCGGCGGCCCACAAGCATACGAGTGCAGCAGGCCACTGTATTTTTTAAAGATTTTACTGGCAGGCCACATGGTACGCCGGCGGCCCATAAAAGTTCCAGTGCTGCAGGCCACTATGATTTTTCATCAGGTTTAATTGGCTTTATCAGCCGGCCATGTGGGCGGCCGGCGTGCCAAAGAGCAGACTTTACCGGCAGGCCACGTGGTACGCAATGATCCCACAAAAATCTAATTACCATATTTTCATCTTGCGACTCCTCTTCTCGTATAATTCAGATGCAAAATAGGCTTACGCGTAGTGCGGCGTCAAAAATAGGTAACTTTCCTTCTGTTTTGAAATTATGAAATTTTATATGTGTCATTTAAAACTCAACCAGACATTTCTTTTGTTTTCATTTAACAAAATCGACGGTCTCTTTTATGGCGTTGCGCTTGAGTTTTGTATTATCAAGGTGCCAATATATTTCCAATTTACAATGCCCAGGTTAGACGTGGGAGCTACTAGAATCAATTCTGAGTTCATAGAAATAAAACTAATAAAGTGCTAAGACATTTGTATTTTTTCTAAAAAAAAAAAACAATTTAAGAGGATACACCGCGGCCGCGCGAAATCGCCTTTTCATACAATCGTAGTCCTCATTTTCCTCTCTGGATATTAACATTATTAAAAATATTTCGACACGTTTGTTGTTTGTCCTCTAAAACAATTCTTTCTTTCTTTAAAATTTTAAAATTTGAGTTTGACCATAAAGAGAAACTATTTTTGCTACAATAAGGTGAACATTTAAGTAAGGTGAACACCGAGCACATTGGGTAAAATGAATAAAGGTATAAAATATATGTGTGTGTGTGTGTGTTTTTTTGTATCTGCGCACTGGCTTTACAAGCTGGGGTGGGCAATACAAAATTTTTTTTTTCTAAAAGCTGTGCATACGAGTATATCCACGCGGATTTACAGTGTTGGTTTATGAACGTGTCCAGGCGCGTGACCAATTTTTGAATGCCGTGTTCCAAAAATTGGTCAATGGAAAATTTGGCCTGCTGTTTTAAAACGTTGACTTGTCAAGAACTAAAAATGTAATATTATTATGAGTTTCTGCTTTTGGTACGCCGGCGACCCACGTGGCCTGCGGGTAAAGTTGTCAATAATCATACTGGTCTGCTACAACAGAATCAATCTGGGCCGCCGGCGGCCTACTTGGCCTGCCGGTAAAGTTACTAAATATCACAGCGGCCTTCTGGATCGATTTTTTTGGGGCGGCCGGCAACCCACATGGCCTGCCATAAAAAATCGTTTGTTCTATGGCGCTGAGAGTGTTAATATGTTCTAGAGCATAAAGTAAAATCTATTACGACCCTTATTGTTTTAGCAATAAAGTCCAAAATCTGTCATACAAACTGCAAGCCCTGCCGGCGCGCTCCTGATCGACGTGCCCCGCGCCCCCGACGGCCCGAGTACAATTTTCTTTAGTCTTGAATAAATATGGTAAAATAACCTAAAAAATTTAATATTTTTGTGTGTATATTTTACTCACAATCGATTTTATCCTCGACTATATTGGTCCTTGCTGCGCTCGGATAAAAATGGATCGCTTTATGCCCTTGTTGTACAATCTACGATACCTACTGGATATAAAAATGTATTGTTCATTGTCGCCACTGCATTGATTGATGACTTGCGCAAAAAAATGTGCAGTTTGCAAAAAATCTTATCCGGTTCCAACGTTTCTTTTGTAAGAG
Organism: Cydia strobilella; assembly: GCF_947568885.1. Taxonomy (NCBI): domain Eukaryota; kingdom Metazoa; phylum Arthropoda; class Insecta; order Lepidoptera; family Tortricidae; genus Cydia; species Cydia strobilella. The sequence continues at coordinate 15,489,977 of NC_086042.1, read as the reverse complement.
TTTTGCATTTTTAAAGTAGGTATTAGTGTGGTGGATCGAAGGATTACCCATTTCGACGCCGTGTCAAACACAAAAGCTGTCACTCGGGCGCCACGTCACCGAAATGTCAAGACCGAAATTGAACTTTATTCACATGCACGTAGGTCTATGTTGCTCTGTGGTCTTTGACCGATTAATCTGTCTTTGGCGTTGCACCTGCGGTGCCGATATATCCGTCATTGGCGTCCAAAGGCTTAAATCATTTCTTAATTAAAACCTACATTTTGTACCAATCATTGTCATAAAACATATACTAATATTTTTATTAACTTAAACTTCGGACGGGAGTAAAATGAGAAAACTTTTTATGAAATTCAACATCTGTCACGTCATACTACGTTTCGAGCGTCGAGAATAGATCAGTAAGGTCCCTTGTGACAAATAGCTATTAAAGCTGACGGAACAAGTGCCGACTGCCAGGGCATAAGAAGTAGCTAAAAGACAAATGGTAGATAGACTAGATAGGGAAAACCTTAAACACAGAGGAGTCAAAATTACATATCTATGTCGAAGTCACGAATGCCAACAATGTTAATATTATCCTGCCACAATCTGGTTAGGAATTGGAAGTACGGTTAGCCAAACATTGATCATTAATGATAATAACAAGGAAGTGTTAATGTTTTCTGAGTGAATAAATTATTTGGAGTTGGAGTTAGTTGGATCTCCGAAGTCAATACATATGACATTGTTTAGAAATGCGTCCTTATCTTATAGCTTTAAACGAGCAATTCTTGTATATATGTATGTCTATATGTGATATGCCTGGGTTAATCTTAGTCAGATCGTGAAATGGCGGCGTTTCATGATATGCCTAGGAATATCTCGATATGCCCGATTTTACGATCTGCCGCCGACATATACATATATTTCGGTGATCTCGGAAACGGATCCAGCGTGCGGGTGTCCTGGCGCCAAGCCGAGGCCATGGTGGAGTGTACTCGATCCCATTGCGCCCTCGCAGACGGCAAACAGGATGAAACGCCGGAGTGGGTTTAGTGGGTAGGGCCAGGTTCTCCCTCCCCTCTCGCCTCTCTCTTGAGAGGGGACAGGAGCGGCGAGTCCCCCCCATCAATGGCCTTCCCGCAGCCGGGGGGACGGTGCGTAATGGCCTTCCCGCGGCCGGGGGGACGGTGCGTAAAAGCGTTCGGCCACTCCGTGAACAAAAAAAATGTGTAGGTAATGTCCATACTAATATTATAAATGCGCAACATCCATACTAATATTATAAACGCGAAAGTGTGTCTATCTGTTACCTCTTTACGCTTAAACAGCGAAACGGATTTAGTTTAAATTTGGCGTAGAGATAGTGAGTCCTGGGGAAGGACATAGGATAGTTTTTATGTCGGAAGTCATCCCTAAAGAGGGTGAAAAGGGGGGTGAAAATGAGAAAATTAATGCATTGCCCGTTAACTGGTAAGCATATTATGCTCAAAATTATTGTCATTAGATTTTATCCAGGCGCTATACTTACTCTAACTGCTGGCACTAATTCCACGCAGACGGAGTCGAGGGCAAAAGCTAGTTTTACATAAATCAAAGTCAATGACTTAAATTCAGTTATTATGTCCCAACCCTACAGCCATGTCCCGTTTAAGTTTCAATTCAGTCTTTTGCTAACAATGCCGAATTGTTACCATTCAGTTATTTCAATTGGATTCTATTTCCCGAGTACCTACAATTAAATGGGATATGACACAGCTATAAGTCTAAAGTTACTATTTCAAAGGAAGGTATATACACATTAACATTACTTGAATGTCTCTAACCCTCTAAATAAATAAGGTAGCGCGTTATTAGGGGTTGTATTCTGCGCACTCGGCTGAAGCCGCTGAAGTGATGGAGCACCTCGACTGGCAAAATCGAACACTAAGCCTGCATTATTAATTAGAGAGCGAACCCTTTAAAAAACAACGCATGTTTTGAATTAGCTGGAATCAAATACTGTTGTCCTGGCGCGCAGCGCAATTAGCGGGGTTTTTATGATATCCAAGCGATGGAGTGAGCTCGGAACAGGACCCGTTTAATAAACCTACGTATATTGTTAACCAAGAAATTAAAGGCACGAATCGAGTCAAGTTTAGGTCAACAGTTTCAATTCAACCCTCATGATTTACTTTCAGACTAGGGTAGTACGGGGACGTTTGAAACACTTTATGGTTAACCGCCTGTAACTATTTTATTTTTACAGTTTGAGGGGTATTATTAAAAGTTATTTATTTAGTTTTTAAATCAAATGGGTTTGAAAAGCCTATCGCTCATAGTTAGGTAATGAAAAAAAGAAAAAAAAATGATAGGGAATTGAAGAGAATGTAGAAGAGTGGTTTAATTGACCCCATAGCTGTGTTAATTGAAACACTGTGTGGGGGACGTTTAAAACACCTTAATATATTCGGATAAATTGGATATTTTTTTATTACTAATCTTTTTTAAATAACTATCTCGGTAGGTATTCAAAGAGACCAACAAAGAAACAAACAAAGAAATAAAATCCAAACGCAAGGAAAATTACAAAGATTTAACAATTTATCTGCGTCTGAAAATCTTGATCAAAGAAAGGGATGAAAAAAAATGTAAGACATCTAGACTTCTTTGTTGTGATTACTTTATAGTTTCAATTATAACAATGTTTCAATCATGACCATAATAAAATCACTGTCTCTCCCTTATTTACAAACCATAAATTATTTATATTGTAATTTAATATTATGAAATAAATCTAAATCTATCATGTATTATAAAAAAAAAGAAGTTAAATATCAATAATCAACTATTTTTGAGACTTGTGAAAAACACGGGGACGTTAAAAATGTTTCAATCGTCCCCTAGTACGTTGTACTCGTATCAACCGTGCCCACGTCACATGTTTTACTTCCAGGACCAATATTCTTTACAAACAACACTCCACTCCATCGCTGTTTAATGGCAGTTAAAATATTCCATAATTCCCATCCAAAACGCCAAAAGAATTCCACTATTCAAAATACATGAGTAAAAAAGTATATCGAAAAAGTACCTATGCGAGCACAGGTCCAACACTTAATACCGCGAAATTTTTGAATGGCTCTCAAGACTACTGCGTTGCTCGAGCGCTATTGGTCCAGGATTTAAGAATGACTGACCGCATAGCCTGAGTATTGCGTCACATGCATAGGTATTGTAATTTTCAAGAAATGAATGGCAGCGCCATCTCTCTTCGCTAGCCCGTAATCACGAGTTTAATTCGGTTAGAAGGTCGAACCATACTATTCTACCTTTAGAAATGGCCAGGAGGCGCCACCTTGGCCGGATAGCCGAGAGAAATAAAATAAATTCCAGCTCTGAACACTGGAGTCAGGAGGCTTTGGTCATTTTTTCCTTCGTATATGATATTTATTTCGGTTTATTGCCTTGTCTTGTTTGATTTCCTCGCATTCGATATGAAAAGTAAAGTGTTCAACTCGGGTGAAAGGCACCATTTCCGTCTCGGATAATCTAATATCTACGTCTTATTAAACCATGAACCCTGAGGTCGCGTTAATCATATTAACAGTGGGATTTCGTAGCAAAAGTCGCTGCATTATCCCGATAACGGGTATCTCCATCCTCACGTTAAAGTGCTTCAAGTCATTAGCATTTGATTAATGACCAACACAATGCGAATTTAGCGCTAATTTAGCAAAAAACCACTGTGTGCTCAAAAATACTACGTCAGCTCTGTTTTAGCACATTTTTCTCAACTTTTTAATTTAATACGAAAAACTTAGACGAACTTAGAAATTTAGACGGAGTAGTGATTAAATTTTAATTAGTTGGGATGGAATTTCAGCCGGGGATAATTTATGTGTAAGCCTACTTTTAAAGTTTCGTGGCAATTGCTTTGGTTTAAATAATTAACTGTTTTGTATAAAACATCATGATTTAATGATTGCTGGCAATTTGAAAATTGTATGTTGAGCGTGATTCCAATTTTGACCCAAGAAATTTTTCATTTCATAACTTTTGTTAAAGTAATACACCAATCATCATCAAATAAAGGATTTAATACAATAAAACAGACATAACTTGGGAAACTCTACCAGGCGACGCCATTAAGGGCGATGGCTATCTGTCAGTCCTTGCCGCGCTATAGTGATGTGTCCATTCCCAATACATTGAATTGAGCAGTACTCGCGAAAGCCTCATTATTGGTTATTAGTTCGGCCTCCTGATGAAAAACCTTCGACCCCGAAGGTCAGCAATCAGCACCACAGAACTTCTGTCCTCGTACTTCAACACTGAAGGACTCGTGAGGTAGGTAGCCAGTTGTGTTCAGCGACTTCGTTGGACGCGATGTTAACGGTGCTAAAAATAAGAAAACAAAACCAACCGACTTGGTCAGTTCCACAATTCATCTTCTGATGTTCAGGCTCTTTAGGCCACATCAAAATGTCTTTTCTTGGTGTAATATTCGTAAACGTAAATATGCCATTGCCATTTATTTTAATGCATTAAAATTTGTCAGATCACTGACTATTACGAGCTGGTAAATCAATCTTAATCGTCAGCTCTCAAGTAGTTCCGTAATCGTTCAAAACGGGGTTTATATCGTAAATTTCCAGTTTTCTTAAATAAACATTATGCTCTCCAATCGTCAGCTCTTTAAGCAGATATATTATGAAGACAGAAACTTCGTATCTTATGGACTAGCTCTTTAAGCACCATCATAATTATCATATTCCGAGTTCTCTGTGTTAACTAGTATTCTTAGCTTCGTTGATCTGTCTGTACTGTAAGTTCGGTAAATCAATACTTAAACTGGTCTTGTAAAGGTAATCATATTATTGAGCTCGCTAAGCGTACATATAATTCACACATTAATTAACTACAAAAATCTTCTGCAAGTAATACTCGCTAAGCACCATGGCATGGGACATAGGATTCTCAACAATCTCAACAAATTTTAAAATACTCGCTAAGTCACATTCACAGGCTAATAAAGTATTATCTCATTTGGGTGAGTCCCTTTCAGGCCATTATGTGCGCTCATTAAGCGTTGGATCAGCTGTGTAAGACACTTCTGGCGATCATATACCAAGCTACAATAACAATCATGTATTTGAGTCCAAAAGGCAGTCGTGTACCAAGCCACAAAGGCATTTCATGTACGTGAGCCATTGAGGCCGTTATGTACCAGGCCACAAAGGCTATCAACAACCAAGCCACAAAGACATTTATGTATGTGAGTCATCAAGGCAGTCATGTACCAAGCCACAAAGGCTATCAACAACCAAGCCACAAAGGCTCCCTGGTATGGCCCCGAAGGCAATCATAAACCAAGTAAAGTGTATTGTGGACGGAAATTACTTATCCCACTTCTGAACTGTTAAAGTAATACACCAATCATCATCAAATAAAGGATTTAATACAATAAAACAGACATAACTTGGGAAACTCTACCAGGCGACGCCATTACGGCGATGGCTATCTGTCAGTCCTTGCCGCGCTATAGTGATGTGTCCATTCCCAATACCGATTGTTGAGCAGTACTCGCGAAAGCCTCATCATCGGTTATTAGTTCATACGATTTTCATTGTGGACTCAGCTCAGCTAACAATAGTTACAGAAAAGGCTTCAGTTATATTTTTATAATAAAGCCTAGTTCTTGTACGAATGTTTATTTACAGTTAAAATTTCTAATTTAATGACTTTTGTAGTTCATTAAATAATTATCATAGAGAAGCATGTCACTCAACAGCAATGTCAAAGTTTACATCACAGTTGTGCGGTTAATAAAAAGACTGTCAAAAAAGTTGCATTTCAGCAGATTTTGACATCCCTCATTATTTCTATGGCAACAGTAATAGTACATTACTACAGAGGCTGGGAAGTAAGGGGTTGCCGGCCGAATGCATATAGACGGCCGAACGTAGTGAGGCCGGATAGATATGAGGCCGACAACCCTTTTTCACGCCGATGTATGTATAGTACTTTTCTCAAACATGCAATGAAATAAATAAAGAAATCTCCACGAAATCAAAGTTTTATTTCTAAAGAAACTAAAAGTAAACTAGGCACAATAGTAGATTGTGTCACAAGGGAGCAAAATGACATATTTACGGCGAGGGCGTACAATTGAATTCTAAACGAAGCGAAGGATTATATAATAGAATCCTAAGCGTAGCGAGGGATTCTAACATAGAATCCTGAGCGTAGTGAGGGATTCAAGTGTTAACGCCCAAGGTGACAATAATTTTTCACATCACCTATTCGAAAAGGGAACTTTTCTTCCCTGCTAGGAGGGATCAAAGTGGCACTTTTCTGTTCAAGGACATTTTGTTGCCAGTATGAAATATTGACACAAAGACATATGAAATTAGTATGCAGATAATCGATTACAATTTCTTTATAATCGATTACGTGCATACAATTTTTCTAACTTAAATAATATTTTGTTGTAATTGTAAACAAAAAATGTAATTATGTAATTAACGTATTTTTAATTAATTAATATCATATTTAAATTAAGTAAATTAATTAATTAGCGTAATATTTACAAAGAAACGTAAAAAAACTTTAGTTTAATAATTTAATTTTCATTTTGACATTTTAGGTCTCCTTAAACGCAGCCATACTTGTCTATGCAATTTAAAAAGTTTATATTTAAAAAAAATTGTACAAATATTTCACAAAGCATTATGCGGTTCTGTATTCTGTATAAATTTGTAAATACTTAGTTTAAATCAATAATAATAGGCCTTTTCATCTGTGTCAGATGTTTTAAGCAGCATCCTGGTAACGACACTAATAATAATAAATATAAGTGATATCAGTCTTCATAGTGTTCTTCCGAAGATTTGGTTCAAAGGGGTAAGAGCTAATTTGTTATCAGAAAAATCTACAAAAATAATGTACTTGATTTTCATTGTATCATTTTAGTTGTTTGCTGCTGTTTTTGAAAAGATATTAGGTACATAATTATGAGCTGTAGGTACTTTTAATTTGTCACTACAGTCACGTCCGAAAATATCGATACGGACAAAGTGCCAGAAGTATGTACCTATACTAAGGTCGTGTACACATATTTTTGGCACTTTGTCCGTATCGATCTTTGCTTAAAATAATAATGTTTTGAAACCTAATGTTAGTATGTAATTTCCTCATAGGTGATGTGAAAAACAGTATGTGTCACATGGTAGCAAAATTATTTTCACCTTGGGCGTTAACACTTGAATCCCTCACTACGCTCAGGATTCTATGTTAGAATCCCTCGCTACGCTCAGGATTCTATTATAGAATCCTTCGCTTCGTTTAGGATTCAATTGTACGCCCTCGCCGTAAATATGTCATTTTGCTCCCTTGTGACACAATCTACTATTGCTACCATGTGACACATACTGCTTTTCACATCACCTATGAGGAAATTACATACATACATAGGTTTCAAAACATTATTATTTTAAGCAAAGATCGATACGGACAAAGTGACAAAAATATGTATACACGACCTTAGTATAGGTAGGTACTTCTGGCACTTTGTCCGTATCGATATTTTCAGACGTGACTGTACTGACAAATTAAAAGTACCTACAGCTCATAATTATGTACCTAATATCTTTTCAAAGACAGCAGCAAACACCTAAAATGATACAATGAAAATCAAGTGCATTATTTTTGTAGATTTTTCTGGTAACAAATTAGCTCTAAGACTGAACGCTGCGCTCTTTCAATTTCTAACATGGTAGTCTTTGCTGCACTACAAAATTACAAAGAAAAACCGCAAATCGATGTACAGGTTAGCCGTTTGGCACACGCATACTAGAGGTCAAAACAAAATGTTTGACCCGGTTCCTAAAAAAAAACTCCCGGGGGTAGTAAAACATTATTTTTTTTGTATAGAAAAAAAAATCCAAAACCTCATCATTACATTTCGGCCATTTTTTTTAATTAAAACAAAAAGAATTTTCGAAACATACCAAGTTTGGGCTCCTCCAGATACGATATGGCTGATTTTTTTCTGTACAATATACCACAAATGATACGTGATATCCTCATATCCAACCCCAAGAAAGCAATTTTGAAAATAATATCATTAACATTTTTTTTTAATTTTTCAATTTTACAAACTGAAACAGTTCTACTTCAATACCTATTTTACGAGACTTATGGAACTGTACTGCAGATACGGTACATATTAATCTTAAAATGATACGTAATATCCATATATCGAGCGGGAAATACCTCTTTAACCCTTTAACTGCGCCTTTTCATCAGTTGGTATAGTTTGTTTTGTTTTTGACACAAAATATCAAGATTGTATCCTTCCTCCTCCTTATTTCATACAAAACTTTTACCACTCCCCTCCCCCGGGAATTTTTTTTTAGGAACTGCGGGTCAAAAAATTGTTTTGACCTCTAGTATGCGTGCTCCAAACGGCTAACCTGTACATCGATTTGCGGTTTCTTAATTCGAACGGGTTACACTATAAAGGGGCCCACTGACTATCAGTCCGCCGGACGATATCGGCCTGTCAGTTAGAACAAAAATTTGACAATTCCAAACAACTGACAGGCTGATATCGTCCGGCGGACTGATAGTCAGTGGGCCCCTTAAGTAATTGGTATCAGAATCCTTTAGGATAGCAATTTATCATAATAACAAACGGCCCATGTAAACCAAACCTACCAAATCCAATTTAATTTATTACTTAACAAAAACGCCAGCAGGGTTTCGTTTAACTAAGGTATTCTTGTATTACGAGGGGCGGGTGACCCTTAACACTTCCAAGAGACAAATATTTGTCTTTTTAATACATTTCAGTATCTTGGCCAAAGCACTTTTGTGCAGTCTGTGAAGAAAAAGGGACTGGGAGAAAAAACTATTTTATTCAAAATATGTAGGTAGGTAGGTACTTACATTTGCTTTTATTTTTAAGTTTTTGTAAAAGCTGTCAAGGTTTCTATCTATGTATGTGTAAATATTTAATCAAATCTTACAAGATGAATTTGACCTCACATGATCGGAAGAAATATTAGATGTAATCTTCGTGAGTCTGGTCACATTGCGATACCTACATATTAGTTCCGATAATGGACCCATAAAATAGCCACGGGTTTTGTGTAATATCAATATCACTAATAATAAACCATGTCTATACTACAAACCTATATACTTATAGCCTTGGAATTGATCCATGAGTTACTATGTAACTCATGAAGCAATGTTACTATGTATTTATAGCAGTTCCGGCGCCCATGTCAGTATCTCAGTATTTAATATTTCTTGGTTTACGACTTAACTGCAGCAAAAATAGCAAAATGAGTACTCGTAACTTACATTGTTCAACCTTTAGAAAAGACATTCTCTTCTCTAAACGGTTATTTTGCCTGGTATTATACATTGCCTGGTTGCGGCACAGGTTGAGTTGTCGGTGGACACCCACTGAAGAATAAAGATAAATGGACCCTATCATAACTGTCGTAGGTACCTCGGAAAGTGGAATGGGTACTAATATATGTATATTTTTGTGTGTTTATCCAGATACGTATATATTTACTCGTGTTAAATCGTCTACACTCCAGTCTACGAGTATTTTATTGATGAGCACTATTTCTAGTCAAATATAGTGATAGTGAATTGAATTACAATTATAAACTTAAACTCAGTTATAAACTAAACTTAAAGTCAAGAAAAGGAGGGTGAAAAAATGTAGAAAACTCAAAACTGCTTATAAATCTAAAGACGAAATTCGAATTCAGAGTAGGTAATAGCTTTGACCTTTATCGTAATAGGTACGTTAATATTAACTAAATCAATAGTGAGTCTTGTACAATGCAGCTTTTATTTCATACTCATAAGTCTCATAACTCATAAAGATGTATATAGGTAAGTATGCGCTCTTTCTTCGTTTATTATTCCTCTATAGAGAAAATGCAACAGTATAGGACAAGTTTACGACAGACGTTGGACGTTATCATATTGCTACCTACCATAAAACTTGACATCGCATCATTCATTACTTGACACCCGGAATTCGTCAACTTAAGGCCAAAACATTTTGCTAACACATTCAAATGTAGGCTAACGGCAGTAACAGCTGTCAGTTTAAGGGCTGACTCGTTATTAATGAGCGCTGTACCCGCTGCGATAGACGCCGACTCTTTTTCGACTGTCAACCTTATTTAATTCGGGGTAAGGGCAACCTTACGTACCCCTATTTCATGCTTGGAGTTTAGGTAGAAAAAACAAGGGGTTAGGTATACGCCGAGTAAATAGAAAAATGAATAGGTAATTGCTTTTTTTTAAGGTTTCTCAAGCAGCTTTATGTTAATTCGGTTCCGATCTATAGTTCTCTCATTAAGCGAGCCCAGTCCTACGAGTCCCAAGTTAATAATTTTAGCAGACATTCGATAGAAAGCTAATCCTGATGATACAAAATATGAAGGCGGTCAAATTTCTTAATGGGCCAGTGAGGGCAGCTACCAGATCCCGTGCTGCTACGCGAAAACAGACTGAGAAGACCTTCCCTCGATTTTAAATTAATGAAGATTGGCGTGTACAGATTTTGGAAAAAACATACAGGGTGCGAGAAAAAGGTCATTTTTGACAAACTTTTTTTTTTATGGCAATCGATCACATTCCTATCCAGGATCAAGCTTGTATGGGACCAAAAAAACGACTAGAAAAGCCACAAATCTAGGATTTTTTTGCATACAATTTGTATGAAAATGAAAACTTATTTTTCACATGCTATTTTTTATGCCAGTCGATTTTATTCCTATCCAGTATCAATAGTTTCCTAGGGGTCAACTTAAGGTAATGTACTAAAAAGCCATAACTTAAAGAAAACTTTTTCCATACATTTACTACGGAGAAAAAGTGAAATTTTATTCACATTTTTCTATCTCGCCCACGAGTCCTACAGTAATGTCTTTATACAGTTCTGGTCCTGGAACGTAACATAACTGATTGGAGAGATAGAAAAATGTGAATAAAATTTCACGGTTTTTCATAGTAAATGTATGGAAAAAGTTTTCTTAAATTTGAGGCTTTTAGTACATTACCGTAAGTTGACCCCTAGGAAACTATTGATACTGGATAGTGTTACGTGTGATGCCAGGGAATTATATCTAATGAAACGTCGGTAAACAATTTAAGATTATATTCTAAACACACACGAGGGCACTAAATGCTAATAATCCTACGACTAAATTAAAACTATATGTTGGACGCCAAGAGGAGTTTAAACCGCTAAGGTCTGGGAATCCTGCTATTCCAAAGATACGCCGGCTAGCGTGACAACTGTGCTTTATCGAGTTAGTGGTCGTATTTTCGACCGAACCTTGAAGGGCATGTCCACAGGCTAAAACAAAGGATTTACTTTAACTATGCCAGTCCCCTTTTAGAGGCATTATATTATATTATTTATTTAATGTACATTGGCAGTGTTTGCTTAGCCACTAGCACTTACCCCTTCGCCGTACTGTCACTCACAAAACAAAACAATAATAATGTCCGTAATAAGTATCAAACTTAGTTAATAAACGGTGATTGCATTTTGCAATCTAATTTTACATTTGCAATTTCGATGTCTATGGCGGGTACATAGTTTACACACCAACCGTATTAATCTTTCAAAGACATGAGCTGGAATGACTTGCCGAATGTAATGCATTAATATAAGTATGAAAAATATCTTTAAAAATTTAGAAAAAGATGATGCGCCACCGGGGTTTGAACCCTCGCCCATACGATCGCTAGTCCGACGTTGTACCGCTGAGCCGTCAGTGCTATTAGTCAGACGCGCGAATTTGTTGACTACTACGCTGCGGCGTCCATCGGGCGAATCACGCAATGCATACAAAAATGAACTCACTCTATTACATACTAAATACGACATAACAATAGGAATGGAATCGATTGGCATAAAAAAATAACATGTGATAAATAAGTTTTCATTTTCATACAAATTGTATGATAAGATAAGATATCTTTATTTCATTATAAAATACATTATAAATTTGCCTTCAATCAAACCTAATCGTCAGAGATTATGTTCATAGGAATACAATTTTGTATTATTATTATTATAGTACAGTATATTACAATTTTTATTAAGATTCTTTCTATACAGTGAAAAATTAAGTTTCGTCAAACACTACTAATATTATATATTGGTCAGCTCAACTACTGTGGTTACATAATATTTTATTGTTTAAAATAATATCAAATTCGGAATAATCATTGGTCATGTACTCTTTAACGCTGTACAATGTGCGAGACAACAGAAGTGTTTGCACTCGTAAACGGAATAAACTTTCGCTTTCTATATTTTTAATATTGTATGGTAACTTATTATAGAGTTCACATCCCATAGGGTCAGGTAAGCGCTTACTCATCTTTAACCTATATCTAGTTGGTATAATATCCAGAGATCGTTTTGTGTGGCGCGGATTACACTGTGATCGTACCTTAAATTGTTTAATGTTTTTTCTTACATATAAGATTATTTCCATTATGTATACAGAGATTGAGCTTAAAATACTTAATTTTTTAAAGTGCTGTCTACATGGATCCCGATACTTAGCCCCCACTAGTATTCTTATAGCTTGCTTTTGTAACTTTAAAACTCGCTCATTTTCTATAGATTTTCCCCACAGTAGTATGCCATACGATATAATTGAATGTACATAGGCGTAATAAATTTGTTTTAAGCTATCGTTCGATACTAAGGTTTTGAGTTGCCTCATTGCATAAATACCCTTCGCAATTTTACTGCAGACCAAATCTATGTGGAGATTCCACTTTAATGCAACATCCAACTGAAATCCAAGAAGCCTAACGTTGTCGACTGTTTGTATTCCCGATAGCCTACGACAATCTGTCACGAGTGTTGGGGCCACGAAAACAGCGACCGCAGAAGTTGATACTGACACTTGCACCCCTGCTACGCCCACTGTGCTAATCCAGGAGAACCAGCACCCCATTGTGCACGATGAAGATGACGGCCCATGGACGAAACACAGTAACAAGAAAAAAAGAAAAATAAATAAAGTCGTTGTTGGAACCGGACAATCTGATGAGGACATTCAGACTGTAGAATCGATTAAGTATATTCAAGCGTGGGCTTTCAGGCCTGAGACAACGGAAGAAAATATTGTGAATTTCCTGAAGAAAGTCGATAATTCTACAGAGTACTTCGTCGAAAAGAGGAAAATAAATACTAACAGGCATGCTTCATTTATCATCGGAATGCCAGAAAGTTTACTCGAGCGGTTTACTTCGCCGGCGGTGTGGCCGCACGGAGTGAAGTTTGCGAACTGGTTTCGCGTGCGCCCCCGCCGCCCCGCCCGGAGCGGCTCGCCCGCGCACCGCGACCACTGCAGCCCGACCCCAGTCGACTGTCCATCAGCTAACGGGCAACAGCCAGGTGCAGCGCATGAATAGTGAATGTGATAAACTGCATATACTACTCCAAAATGTTAGATGCTTACGCAGTAAGACTACTTCTCTCGAAAGCATACTCCAAGGAGCTACAAAATACGATCTACTGTTAATAACTGAGCACTGGTTAACATCTAACGAGATTGCTGTTACAAGTTTAATGAATTATAATTTAATCTCTGACTACTGCCGTAAAAATCGCCTTCACGGTGGTGTTTGTATATACGCGCATAACAGTGTTTCCGTGTTGGCCAGGAGTGATTTAGGCATAAAATACTCAATTGAAATGCACATTGAGATAGCGGCAGTGCAACTTGTAAACTATAATGTTATTGTTTTGTGTGTATACCGTTCCAATACGGAGGGTGACTTTAATATATTTATTGATCAGTTAGAACTACTACTAAACGATATTAGTCAGGACAGTGCGGACATTTTAATAATGGGAGATATTAATGTAGATTCCTTGAAACGATCAAAAGAGATTAGGTTACTCCGTGAGCTATTAGCTAGGTATAATATGTCTTCTAGGGTAAACTTCCCAACTCGTATACAGGGTGAATCCAGAACCAGTTTGGATCATGCTTATACGGACCTTCCCTTGGATTGCACCAAAACATACCCGTTGGAATTTAATATAAGTGATCATTGTGCGGTTTGTGTTGTAATATCAACACCCAAAAATATGTGTACCGCGCGCCGGGTAAAAAAACGTATAATTAACGGCTGTCATATGCTAAAATTTATCGAGTTTTTGGAACTATACGACTGGTCAATTTTTTTTGACTCTAATAAATTTAACTTTGATGATATTTATAATGTCTTTATAACGAACTTTAATCTTCACTGCCCTTTTAAGTCTGTTTTGGTGCGATCTAAGGATTCCGTCTGGAGTAATGACGAAACTGTAAAAAGTAAACAGTTTCTTTTGTTTCTCGGAATGCTCAAGCGATTACATCCCTTAAATGCTGACCTAAATCGATTAATTAACGCTCATAAATGCAAACATAATAGTCTACTTACTAAAACTAGACGGTCGTTTATAAATAAAAATATAGAATCCAGTGATAATAAAAGTAGCGCCTTATGGAACTCGATTAAACTAGAAATAAATAAAGGTAGACTGTCAGGAGACGACTTTTGTGTGCTTAGGCATGCTGTGTGTGGATCGCAGGGCTCCAGTCGCGAGCTGGCGGACGCGCTCAACCAGCACTACCTGGCGGTGGTGCGCGATACACCAACCAGGCCCAACATACCCGAGGCTCTGAAACTGTTGCGCACCTCAAGACCACCCGTACTGAACACTATGTTTATGACCCCATTTACGGCACCGGAGCTGGTTAAAATTATTAAAAATATTAAATCGAAGGCCACCAAAGACGTTTATGGGTTCCCCACATCTGCCCTGCGTAAACTACCTTACATTTTCCTAAACCTGCTATGCAACCATCTTAATACCTCAATAGCGAACGGTTCTTATCCTGACACTTTAAAAAGTATAAAAGTAACACCTGTGTATAAGGGTAAAGGTAGCAAGAAGGAATTCAAAAACTATCGTCCGATATCGTTGGTGCCCGCCATCTCAAAAATATTTGAGACGGGAATTTGTGATAGGCTGATGAGCTTCTTTAGGTCGAATGAATCGTTATGCTCTCAGCAGTATGCTTATCAGGCTGGTCGATCGACGGTTGAGGCAGCGCGTGAGGTGGTAAAGAACGTTCTAGGCAGGCTAGAATCCAAAAAACGAGTCGCCGCTATACTTTTCGACCTATCTCGCGCATTCGACCTTGTTGATCACAAACTGATAGCAGCTAAACTTGAACACTATGGCGTGCGTGGGGTGACCCTAGATTTCATTATTTCCTTCCTTAGCAACCGCTCCCAAAGAACAGAAGTGGCTGGTGATGCCTCGGAACCAGGTGATATTGGTGACCGGTCAGTACCTCAGGGGTCCAATGTTGGTAACACGATATTTCTGGTGCTGATGAATGACTTGCCATTTTTATCTTCTCACACGCAGCTTATTATGTATGCAGACGATATCTGCGCCGTAGTGAGTGGGGACTGTGAGGATGAGCTCCGTATCAATGTCGAAACGGTAATAGTGAGGCTCTTGCACTGGTTTACTGCGAACGGCATGCAGCTCAACCTCGAAAAAACGAATATTCTGGACTTCTCATTGGCTACAAGTCAGACCACAAACTTAAACCCTGTAGTAATACAAAACACAAACATTGAAGCCGTGAGCTCCGCAAGATTCGTGGGATTCACTCTAGACGGTAGACTGCAGTGGCAGGAGCATATTGATTCCCTCTGTGCTAGGTTAATCTCTGCTTATTATGCCGTAACCAGACTCAAAGGCTCCTTGTCTCAAAAGAATCTACTAGCCTACTACGCTTATTTTCACTCCCATCTTTCCTATGGAATCGATATTTGGGGTTTAGCTGCAGACCGTGATCGCCCTTTTATTATTCAAAAAAAAGTCGTCCGGTCTATATGCAGAGTAACACCTGACGAACCAGCAAGAGAGCTTTTTATTAAATTACGCATCCTAACGGTTCCCTCGCTCTTTATATTTGAGGTGGGTAAACTTATCCGACGGAGCAGGAAACACCTTTACATCTCTACTATGCGTGAGTCGTCAAGACGAACGCAGGTACTAGTAATACCTAGGCACAGGCTTGCAAAAACAGGTAACTGCTTCCAAATTATAGGCCCACGCATCTATAACAGGTTACCGTCTGATATAAAGGATGTTGCATCAGATCCCATTTTTATAAGAAAACTCAAGTGTTTCCTGATCCAAAAGGCGTATTACTCGGTTAAGGAATTTCTGGAAGGCTAATTGGGATCACTCCTAACGTATTGGAACGGGGTATGATTATTTTATTTACAATTGAATTATTATTATTATTTTTTGTTATTATTGTTATTCTAATGTTTAATGAAACCCAATTTTAATTGCACATATTTCTGACATATCTATTGTAAATAATAATATTAATAATGTAAATTACGCATCCATGACAATGTATGATTAATACTAATAAAAAATATGAATATGAATATGAATATTATTCTATTGTCACTTAAGGTGACGTGTAGTGTTGTTGTAGGTTTACGCGGTTGGAATAACATTATGTTAGTTTTTTCTGAATTTAACTGTAAACCATTCGCTTTGAACCAGTTCTCACATGTGTGAATAGTTTTAAGTTACTTGCAGTTCTTCGTATGTTTCAGCACTTACTACAATTGATGTGTCATCAGCATACAATATCATTTTTCCGTCTATGTTCAATGTCCATAAATCGTTTATAAGTATTACCCAATGCGGATCCCTGTGGAACGCCGATGGATACGTTATGAGCAGATGATCTTTGTCGTATTCCATTAATCTTAACTTCAACCGATTGTTTTCTCTCAGTTAAAAAAGATTTTATCAATTTGCCGATGGGAAAAGTTTTCCCCGATTTGTGGCTCTTCTAGCAGTTTTTTTTTGGTCCCATACAAGCTTTTGATCCTGGATAGGAATGGGATCGATTGGCATCAAAAAAATTCTTTGGCAAAAATTACCTTTTTCTCGCAACCTGTATGATTTTTCCTAATTCTGTAAACGCCAATCTTCATTAATTTGAAATCGAGGGATGGTCTTCTAAACCCGTTTTCGCGTAGCAGCACGGGATCTGGTAGCTGCCCTCACTGACCCATTACGAAATTCCACCCTGTATATGTCATCTTTAGTTGCTCAACATAAAGGGGCTTCTAAACGGGCCATATTTTCACTGCAATATGTAGCCGGCAACTAATGGTGTCCCTTAATACAAATCAGCTTCATGCAGCAATGCCTTCTAACAGTTCGTAACTGATAATAATAACTTCTTACCAACCGCCTCAGTCAAACGGTAGATTTATAGTTGATGATCAAAAAGAGATCATAATGTGACAACACCAAAAGCATTACGAAAATAAATATCGCGTTCGTGAAATGTTGTTTTATCTACTTCTTTACAATCATGTAAAGAAATTGTGACAAAATGTTACCATCCCTTTGAACATTAGGTATCCCGTGAACGTTTCCTTTAAAAATATACTACATGCACGTATAATGGACACACAAGACGGGATAACGAATAAAATATGATATTCAGATTCGACAGCTACGCTTTGCCTTTATCTTGGAGATCAGACGGTCCGCTGGTCATATTTTAGTACCTTACATTACATTACAATATTAACATGTTCCATTTTACGTCTTTTGGATCAATATTTCATGCTTCACAAAGAATTGGGTTATGTTATTCTAGTTTCGCTTTAGGTAAGTACTGAGCTTTAATAAAATCATAAAATACGGATTATTTATAGCAATAATACATAAAATGCTAGCACAACCTAGTACGAAACACTAATAAAGCGAAACCATATTCGCACCTGGCCAGTTTTTACGATCGAGAATAGCGAAAACGTAAATACCGTGACTTCAGAGCACTATTTGAAGAACCCACAGTATGTTTCCTGGCCCGCCGATGTAGGTAAATTAAGAAATACGATCGCATAATATAAAACTTTTATAAGAACAACACATGCCCCGTACTCGTAAATGGAATACGCTTAGAAACCGCATTCGTAACTTCCGCAATATAAGTTTCCGCTTACGGTCGTGCTCGTGGTACGTTCTGAAATCGCACTTGGTACTAAGTTCTAGTTGTGGACATTCAGTTCTATGATCTTTTTAGTGCATTCAACTTACAACACTTGAAACTTGTAGTATCATAACGGAAGCTAAAAGAAAGAAGGGACCCTTTCCTTGGGTTAGGTTAAGGGTTTAAGGGAGGTTAGGTAAGTTCAAAGGTGTTGCAAGGAAGTATTTATTTTTTAAGCGAGAGCCTTGCAACATAGTAGAAACGCCCTAATAGTAGAAAGATGAATAATCTCGTGATCGTGACTTCATAGGGATAGACACTCGAGGCTGCTTTTTCTAATAGAACGTAAGTTCTAATGGGGTCTCAAGGGCTTGAGCACAAACCTCGCTTGATTTGTGCATGAGCCCCTGAAGATATTTAAAGCTAGTAATGTTATACTGCTCGTGCCCTACAGTGCCTCTGTGAGACGTGAGCACAGGTTAATCAATAAGTTTGGACAACAACTCTCATAATACGATTATCAGCCATAACTCATGGCATACGTAAGTACTTGTTGCACTTTGCACTTCGGGGCCGTATAGTATCGTATCGGTGCATCACTAGTTCGTCTTTTATTGTAAATAGATATGGTGAATGACACGCACCTCCAGAATCACAACAACTTTCTGAAATACGCTCACTTTTAGCAGTTCACCCACGCAACACTTCCTACCCGCAGATAAGTATTTAAACACCTCTCAAGAGCTCGATCACTCAATCATTTCCGACCCAAGAACCTGCACGTACCATACGTCTGAGTTTGTTTACACGGCTAACTCATTTTGTATTCTTTGCCCGAATGTTCTAATAAAACTTTAGTGAGGTCGAGGATATAGGAAAAACAAGGTACGATCAAATGATATGTGCTTAACGTTACGTAGAGTGTTGCGAGTGGATCAAATAAGGGCCAGTTGCACCAACCACAATTAACAGACTGATTAACGTCAAGCAGCAGAGAACTATGAAACTTTCCATACAATAAAATTTAGCGAACGGTAAAACGGTGACAGACGGTTTGGTGCAACTGACCCTAAGACTTACAAGGCCAACACTTGACATTGATTTCAATTGTTATTCATTGAGAAAACTTTAAGGTTGTATGTATATTAATTTTGTATCAAGCAGAAACGTCTGCGAACGATGCTATTAAGCTTAGAAATAAATATAGGTATATTATTGCAAAAAATAATGACGGAATTAAGATTTCTTTTCATCTGGCGGTTCATAACTATCTATTTCAAGGCAAGGGAAACGCTAATAAGTTCGTGTTATTGAATTGAATTGAAATTCTTTATTTCGAACTTGACGTCCATAGGGTTAGGTCATACAATAACTTAATCTAGAGTTAGTATTACAATTAATTAGACAAAACAAACAATTGGACAAAACAAACAGAACAAAACATTACATAACAGAACATTACATTTATAACTTTCGCGGCTGAGCAGCAACAGGTGCGTGTAGCTGCATGTACCGCTTGACTAGGGGCGAGTCCCAACGCTGCGCCAGCGTACTGAGGATGCTGTTCGTGCTGTTTCGGCTGCGATTGAGGAGTTATGCGCATCGCTTCCTCATGATGGCAAAAAAACAGTCTGTTTGAGCCTCAGCAAACATCGCTGAGGCACTACAATACCGCGGCAACCTGAACAGCATCCTAAATGCATCATTGTATTGAACACGCAGAGCGCCGTACGCCCTCTGCGTAAAGTTAGCCCACAGACCGCACGTGTAGAAAGTTTGACAATTTTGCTAGACCGTTATGGAGGATATCGACTTAAGAGAGCTTTTTATAGGTTCTTGCTCTCCGTAAAGAGGTTCACAGGTTCGTTAGGTTAACGTCTTTATTGTGTTATTCGACTTACAGAGGTATTTTAAATTTTTCGAGATAAAATTAAACGACATTTTTTTCGAGCTACAGACAGAGGTCAAACAAATATAATTATTATAAACTGATTCCATACAAGTTGCAGCTAAGGACTAAGCCAAGCCAAAACAATCGTTTATAGAAAACTCCAATCGAAAAATAAATCGTGTATGTCATCCCGATTTAGATTGGCGTTTGTCGAAAAATTATTTGCATTTTGGCTATTAGTGTATTTAGCACAATCGGATTAAGTCTAACCTCGAAATCCTTCCAAAGTTATGAAATTTGGTATGTAATAGTATGTATGTTAATTAAAGGTCTCTTTTTCATGTCCACACTATTTGACATTTGGGGACCTCGAGGAATCGCAGCCATCTTGGAAAATGTGTACCATCCTGGAGAAATTTGCGTTTTACTCTAAATATACGTTCTCTATGAAAATATGGTGTAAGGCAACATAAAAGCTTATTAATTTCTACACAAAAAAGTCCTAGATATCTTTGCGGAAAAAATACATCTTGTTATAGAAAATAATAGCTGAATCCAGATTTAGCACTTATACCCTGTGAGGGGATATTCTCTTAATATGAAACTTGGAGGAATATGAATTCCACTTTTGTCTATACATTTGTACACGTTTTACCCCAATATCAACATTTTACTCGACTGCGACTTAATAATAATAATAAAATTTCTTTATTTCGGACAAATGCATCCATAGAGTGTTAGTACTACAAGCAGAATCTTAATCTAGTGTTAAACAGAAAGTAGGGTTATGGGTTTAAATACTGAAAATCAGTACACCCGGTACATATCGGTAGATTCCTCTTGCCTTTCACAACCTGTTTATACTTGTTTTATTAAAGAGAAATCAATACAGCCGCCTTGAGAGGACGTCGAATAGTAAATCATATTTTTACTTCTAGCGCCTAAACTATTGAGTGAATTTCAATAAAATAGACATCAGTAGATCCATAATTGGTACATGCTATTTCCGGTTGTTCTCATCTTGCTAACGGCGAGTACTTGCACAGACATAATCTCGTAGCCAGGATTATTCACCAGCAGCTTGCTCTTCTATATGACCTTGTGGACCGCGAAGTACCGTACTACAAGTATTTACCTGTGCCAGTTCTCGAGAATGGTCGTGCCGTGCCACGCTCTATTGGGATCGATCTATCATCACTGACAGGACTATTGTAGCCAATAAGCCTGACATTGTGATAATAGATCGATCGCAGCGCCGAGCCGTGCTCGTCGACATCACCATCCCCCATGATGAGAATCTCGTGAAAGCCGAGAAGGACAAGTCCAGTAAGTACCTAGACTTGGCTCACGAGATAACCGCCATGTGGGATATTGATTCGACGATCATTGTCCCGATAGTCGTTTCAGCGAACGGTCTCATAGCGAAGAGTCTCGACCAACACCTTGAGAGACTCTCGCTAGGTGGTTGGATCAAGGGTCAGATGCAGAAGGCGGTGATCTTGGACACGGCGCGGATAGTCCGCCGGTTCCTCTCTCTGCGGCCCTGACCACCGGCAGCTTGGGCCCTGCCCCGCTGCTGGCGGCACCCTAGGTTAGGTTTTTTATAATTTGTTTATATGTATTTTGTATTGTTTTGTAAGTGTTTTTATATTTTACTTTTATATCCATATTATAAAAAACCTAACATAAGAAAATGAATAAATAAAGAGAATAATAATAATATATTCTTTATTGTGCATAATTAAAACAAATTTAGATGCATTATAATTAACATAGCGAACTAAGCAACAACAGGCGGTCTTATCGCTAAAAAGCGATCTCTTACAGACAACCTTCAGGTAGTAGAATTTACCGTATGGAAGAAATAAATGGGTAGAAAAATAAACGGATAACAAGAGTAGGAGATTTTTTTTTAAATAAAATCAGCACAGATAAATATATAACAATATACATACATAAATAGTTAGGTGCATACATATTAAAGATCATACTATTAAATATTAAAAATAAATACATATATAAATATCTATACACATACATACATATATAATATAGCAGAGATAGTAATCGAATGGTTAACAAGCTTAAGGAAGTGACAGATAGTGCATTTTAAGTTGAGCCTTAAAAATAGGAAGCGATTTAGCATGTCTTAGATCAGACGGCAGAGCATTCCACAACCGAATCGCTTGGAAGGTGAAAGAATCCTTATAGAATTTAGAAGAAGTAGTAATTTGGGCAAGCAGATAATTCTTGGAGCATCTTAAAGAAGAAAGGTATTTAAATTGCTCTTTTAGGTACAGGGGGGTAGTGGGGTTGAAGAGTATACCATACAGGAGGGCTAGAATGTGAGAATTGCGTCGCAAACGTATGGGAAGCCACTTGAGCTGCGAACGGTAATAGGAAACATGATCATATTTTCGCAGGCCATAAATGAAACGGATGCATAAATTTTGAAGACGTTCAAGTTTATTAAGTTGTTCTTCACAAAGATCGAGATAGCTGATGTCTGCATAATCTAAAATGGGAAGGAGCAAAGCTTGAGCTAGCGCAATTTTGGTTGAGAGTGGTAAAAAGTTACGAAGCCGCCGTAGAGATCCTACAGCAGCAAACATTTTCCTACTAACCTCATTGATCTGAGGGATCCAAGCCAGAGTACGGTCCATAATTATGCCAAAATTTTTGACTTGATTTGAATAGGGAATCTCTATGCCGTTAAAAAATATTTTAGGTATGTTGGAAAAATCTATTCGGGAAATTAATTTATATTTAGAGTATAACGCAAATTTCTCCAGGATGGTACACATTTTCCAAGATTGTTGCGATTCCTCGAGGTCCCCAAATGTCAAATAGTGTGGACATGAAAAAGAGACCTTTAAGTAACATACATACCAAATTTCATAACTTTGGAAGGATTTCGAGGTTAGACTTAATCCGATTGTGCTAATTGTTTTAATCTCTTCATTGTCATAAGTACGAAGTGAACACTGAAAGTATAAAATCTTCATAATTATATCTAATTCGGACTCACTTCGTTAAACAGTGTTTGAATGGGATAGCTATTATAGCCAAGAACAATTTCTCATTTTGCAGTAAGTAAGCACGTTCAAGTTGAGAATTAACTGCGACATTTTTATTAACACTTTGCCTACGTATAAAATCCGACATTATCATAAACATATTATTTTCAACGTGTGCATTAAGTCGACTGAGAATCGCAAAGCAGAAGAGTGGAAAAGAAAACACAAACAAGGGTTACAAGAAAGATATATCAAGGTAAAAGAGAACAATGAACGCCTTGTTATTCTAATTATGAGGTATGTCAATCATCGAGCCCAATGAAAGCCGGTTCTTGAAATAACAGTAAGCATTCGTAATCCCTGCCTGGTTCAACAAAGGGATCGCAAATTCCTTTTTGAATATTTGAATCAGACGAATCCTTTTACAATTTTGTTTTACACCTTTCTCTTCCTAACACCTGCATTCGAGATTATAGTTGACTTTACTGGCGCAAACCGCGCAAATCGATGTGTCAAAATTAGCGAATGACGACAATAGATGTCGTGGGCGTTTACGATCAATGCTTCTGCTTCCATGTTCCCATGGAAACGAATCGTTTGTCGCGACCGGCGCCATCTTGGTAATACATTAGAAACTTACTGGAGATAGGGTCATGAAAATGAAGAATCATGACTAACGTAGGGTTAACGCCATCTTTCTGGCTACTAAAACCACGGAGTAGGATGGAGATGGCAAATGGGTGTTTCCGTGTATTGTACATATTGTCGTGGTCGACTCACTTTATGCACAGACTATGATCAGTAGTTTTGTTAACTACATACGTTGAATGACGTTCATGTGACACATATGTTTATGTAACAATATATTGTTTATTAAATTTAAAATGCCGTATTGTGCAGTATTAAGCCACAGAAATCATAGCTATGTAAAAACTCTTTCACGCGGAGGTATTTTCTATAACCAGAAAATATTATTAAATAATATTATTAAATAAAAAATAATAATAGAATGTAACCTGATACACAGAAAAATACAGTTTGTTTGGCATTTTAATAACAAAACTTCCGTGAGACACAGACATATATCTAAGAACTTAGAATACATACTCTTTTCATACTCTAAAAATTCACATTTATTCCGCAGCTGCTCAATTGAGCAATCATGAAGAGGACACTTAGATAACATGTTTAGGCAGCTTATAACCTTTTGTTTCCTTAAATCGTACCAAGGGGTCAGTGAAATAGTCTCAAATGAAGCTTATCCGAGATCATAGAGTAACTTATACTAGAGCGGTACTGTCATAGTAAATTTTGTAACCCCAGTAAATTCACTGCCATCTGTCGACACACTTTAAAACTAAAAATGAAGATTTATAAAAATACGATAGAATGTATTTAAATATAGATAAATGATTTTTTTTATTTGCATTAATTATTTTTTTGATTTTGACCCATGTTCTTTCACTGATATGCGTTAAAATTGTTAAATAACAAACGAAACCGTCAACGCCATCTATACGACTGTAGAACAAAACTAGTAGCGCCCTCTGAACGAGAATCAAATTTTCTTGATTTTCGAGGCACGTTTTTTCCTTAGACTGTATCTATCTATTACGGAGTTATATCTATCTTTGTCCGAGATGAATTTGCTAGACGATATTGAAAGCATCATAAAGTCCCTAAAAAAATAAAAATAAAAAGAAACCTTTAGTATTTCAGGCTATAGGCTTAAAAATACCCTCAGATCAAACCCCTAGAACATAGTAATACAAAATAATACACGTATCAACAGTTAGACTAGGTTTTATCTGTCTTACTTAACGACTGTATCGTATCTTTAAAGACAGAACCTCGCGAGTAGCGGTCAGCGCTGACCGGTACGCGGTGCCGAAGCGCGGCGCATAGGCCGCGTATGCGTCAGCGCTGACGCCCGTCAGGGCTCACCTGTCGGCGTTAAGCCCCATTTCTTCTTCTAATTCGGTCTCTCACTGCTGAGGATCGTGACTCCGTTTGCTAATTTTCCCTACGGCAACTCTCCTCTTGTCCCTGTCGGTTGCTTTGTGACGATTCGATATCCATCTGGTGCCCTATTTCGACGGGACTAATTTGCATGTGCGATATTTAGTCGATCGACTGAATTCATTATACTCTGTAGTTAGCTATGTATCAAATATTCCATGTAAGTTGTTGAACCGTCTAACTGGGCCTTTATTCAAAAGCGCTCCCTGTGAGCTGTGAACGCGTAGTAGGTCAGCGTGCTAGGTGCTAGTAACGAAGCCAACTGACCTTGATATGCGGCAGCGCCAGCGCCCGGCGGAGGTCGTGGATGGCGGCGGCGGTGGTGACGGAGGCGGCGGCGGGGGCGGCGGGGGCGGCGGGGGCGGCGGCGGCGGCCGGGGCGGGTCCGGCCGGGCTGTGCCGGGGGCGCGCGGCCGCGTCCAGCGCCTGGCGGCAGCGCTGCCGGCCCTCGGCCGCCGGCGCGCGCCCCGAGCTCACCACCACCGTGCACGCGATGCGGTCGTACACCTATACGACACATTTATTTTCTCAAAAATGGACGGCAAAGTCGACGTTGCCGGGTAAAAAGTAGAAATTTTGATGACGCCAAATGTCACATTCTCTTAATATTATTTATCACCATTAGTATATGTATACATATTAATAGTGACATCTATTGTTGGAATTAAATTTATTTATACATAATGCACAGCTTACATTTTTCATAGACGGTAAATATGGTAGAAAATTTCACAAGTATCAAAACTATTTAATCCATTTTCTTTGGTGTTATCACATACTGATTTTTTAAAACTACTTTTTGTTGAGCGCTACACACTTTTCTTGGTCTTACTCTTTTTTAGGGTTCCGTACCCTAAGGGTAAAATGGAACCCTATTACTAAGACTCCGCTGTCCGTCTGTCTGTCACCAGGCTGTATCCGAGTCCGACTCGCACTTGGCTGGTTTTTTTTACTTTCCAAGTATGTTTATTATTTTACATGAGCCATTAAAATTTTTAGTTTTAAATGAATTTATTGTACAATTTTCATTCTAATATTTAACTTTCCTTTCCATAAATAACGATACTTTTACCTAAATTGTTAATTGAAAGGTCCCTCAACCCTCAAGAAAAACTGAATGAAAGTTTATACTTAAATAGTCATGTTCTTTATAAATACACATGTATTTTACTTTCCTTGTATTCGAAATGAAAAGTAGAGTGTTTAGCTCGGGTGAAAGTATATATCGGACTGATTACCCGACTGATATATGTATGAGTGCCTCTCAACCCTCGGTTATAAATCTACTATTTATTTTTTAAGGCAAACTTGAAGCATCGGCCATGGAACGCACGCTCCAAGCGTCGCGAGAGTGCACGCTCGCTGACCGCCATACATTTGTGCCGTCGGGTTTTATGGCCCGTACGCATTTTGTCATGTGACCTTACCTCGAGAAGCGCTCGTAGCTGCAGATCATCCAGCACGCTGTGAAACAGGTCGGGGTCAACGAACCCGGGCCCGTCCTGCAGCACCGCCACGTCGTCCAGCGACTCCACCACGAGATTGACAGCTAGAACAACATAGATAAGTGTCAGTCATATGGATCGATTTCCAAAGTCAAAAATGTACTGAGAGCTTCATCTATATACACCGTGTTTTTATTGAATTCCGTTAATTTCGAGGTATGGTTAAGTACGTTTAAGAAAACTAAATGGCAGTTAATTAAAAAAAAAAGGTGATTTTATTTTATACAAAGTAATTAAATGTTGCATATAGCGTTGTTGTAACACGGGCATTGCATTTAACTCAACCAAACAATTTAAAACTGACATATCAATGTCATTTCGATCATCGATCGTCCGAGATGGTACTTAAGTTTAGTAGCAAATGTATGAACTTGTACTAAACACTAATCAAAATGTAAACAGGCGGAACAGGCCCTAACGCAAGTGTACACGCTCGTAGGGGCCTCATCAGAAAAAAAATATTGACTATCTCCGAAATGGAGTTAATTAGAATACTGGTCTTTGAGAAAGTTACTTGAATTAAGCTCAGGAATTCACCCTTGAAATTACCGGAAAAAAAAACACGGTGTATATTTTTCCATCGCTGAGCATAACCAATTCTTCCTTTCCCTGAGAAGTATAAATGCTGCTGAATGCGATTATATTTGTGCTCTGCAGATGCGACCAATGACTAAAACAGATATTACAAAAAGTTTCCATACGACAAAACATTCATTTTCACATTAGACAAAGAAAGCCGAACCAAACTAATGAAACCGAATCAATCCCGAATGGGATTTTTCTCAGAAATTGACGGCAAAGTCAACGTTGCCGGTTAAAAACTAGGTCGCGAAGTGCGTTGTTTATGGTCAGTCAAAAAATTAAAAAGTTAAAAACATTGCAGTCTCGATTTCGGGACTGCAATGTTGCATACAAATTCCATTATTTGTCGAGTTGCAAACTTTTTAAAAGTAGAAGTGACCATATCAAATGAAGGCATAGGTCCATTAAACAGCCAAACAGATGATCAGTACTTATTATTACAATGTTGGTACCGCGACTATTTAGGTGTCTCAAATAGGTTGGCGTATTTTCAGCAGAAAAATACACTTCTATTTTTAATTTAAAAAATAAAACGGCGGCAAAGCAAATCTTATTACTTTTTTCTATGAAAATATATACATAAGAACGTTGCTTCTGTAAAATATTTCTATTATATTTGTATTTATTGCGCCATTTTTGAGAAAAGCACTATATATGACTCTGCTGAAAGGCTACTTGCTGGCTTCCGATTCAATTAAACGGACGACCTTGGGATCCTCAGCCAGCAAGTAGCTACTTCCGAGCCTCGACAATAATGTACTATTATCCAAGCCAGTGCCTGCGGCATTCTTGTTTGTACCAACTGAAGAAAGAGTTGGCCTCCTCCAGCACGGCCCGCCAGGCTGCTCGTCGTCCTCGTCGTCGTCGGCCGCGGCCGCCGCGAGCGTGGCGGCCCGCAGGCGGCGCCGGCTGTTGAACTTCTTCAACTCGTCCACGGTGCCGGCGAGGTAGATATGGTTGTGCTGGTCGCTGGACACAAGGCAGTGAATGAGACGTGACTTACCGGCCGCGTTGGCCTCCTCCAGCACGGCCTGCTTGCTGGCGGGCTGCTCGTCGTCCTCGTCGTCGTCGGCCGCGGCCGCTGCGAGCGTGGCGGCCCGCAGGCGACGTCGGCTGTTGAACTTCTTGAGCTCGTCCACGGTGCCGGCGAGGTGGATACGGTTTTGCTTGTCGCGGTCCTACAACAAATTCATCGAGTTGCTTAGGGTGGTATTCCACCTGTCCAATGTCATTGCGTCTCACTCTCTCATTAAGCAAAATGTGAGACGCAATACACATTCCAATATCTTCTAATCCACCCTTAGATAGTAAGCTGAATTTCTCTGACATGTGAATCATTGTTACAATAACATCCTTGTATTATATCGTCCAAGGATCGATAGAATAACAATATCATCATAATACAAAGACCGTATGGCCAACGTAACGACATAATAAAAAATGTACACAAACTTCCAGGGATTAAAAACTATTATTTAAAAAAACGGTAACAAATTTCTTCACAAAATGGCGGGCAAACATTGATATCCTCTGTACTAACAGCTTCTTTACACCAACGAATCACGCAACATCAGCCTTCGTCAATCAACTGATGGAATTACTGCGTACGAGAGACAAGGACAAACATAATAATCGCTCGCTATAGTAAAGTCAAATTGTTTACATTCTTCATCTCGTTTGTTGGCCTGGCCCTACTTTAGTGCCTTTATTGTTAAGATACAGAGGTCAGAAAATCAACAAAAAAGGCCAAAAGATATGAAAATAACTATGTTTATATAAAAATGTTTGTTTACTCGCTAAGTTATGAATAATTCATAACTTATTATTAAGTTAATAAACCCGTTTCTAAATGTGATTTAATATGTGTTCAAACCGCGAAAGTTTTAAATGTTATAAGTTAATATCTTGACCATGGAGTCATGAGAATTGTATTTCATTTGGGTGGCGGTACCCAATCGCTTACCATCAGGCGATTCATCTGTTCGTTTGCCTCCTATATCATAAAAAAATGGGTTTCGGTTCGGTCTATTACTACAAACAATGTTGATGTCGTCGTATCTTTCTTTACTTACTCTTATCCACCTGTGGTTGAGCACGTCCTGGATGGTTATTCTCTGCGTATGGTCCACTGTCAGCATTCGCTGGACCAAATCTTTAGCGGAGTCGCTGATGTCATCCCAAAGGGGGGCGTCAAACTGTTAACAATCGATGATAGTTTTTATAGTAAGGTATAATGTCTAAAGAAATGTCCTATCTCTAAATATTTATCGTTTATCTTATTATAGGAAGCTATAGACGCCAGTCATTACCGTTTTATTTTTGTGTACGGTCGTATCGTGTAACAACACACTGTGCTTCGTATTTGCGTCATTATTTCATAATGGTTGCATATTCAGTTCAAAGTATTTGGCCAAGTTTGTTGACCGAGCGTTAGTTTAGTCTCCGTTTCAGCTTGAGCAAAAACGCTTTCAAAACAAAAAAAATTTGATGTCGAAAATTTTAATTCTCGTAATTGGAGTGGGTGCCCCACGAGTCATACCGGGGATCCGGCAGACCTCGTCGGCTATGGCGGGATAACTTGGACTCCTTTTTGAGAGACTGGCCAGATGTAGCTCAAAACCGGGACGAATGGAAGAAGAGGGGGGAGGCCTTTGCCCAGCAGTGGGCCACAATAGGCTCTCAATAATAGTAATTGGAAAATATTCAAAATGGCAAATGACTTAAGCGCCAGTAGGGTCAATGGCGTTTAAGACCCGATACGATCTGGGGATAGGTACAATTTAGCCTCCTGTCAGTTAACATAAAGTTTACTTGAGAAGTCCACGTAACAGAATGCCGAAGCCCACACGTTCATTGGATTTCACTAGTTCGACACCACCTGTGGTGTGACACGAGTATAGTGTTTTTGTGTAGGTATTATCTCTACTATTTAGACACAATAGGTCCTCACCCGCAATCTTCCTCTGCATATAGCTTCAAACAGCCTCTCCCTGGTGCCAGTGAACGGCAAGTAGCCGACTAGCAGCACGTGCAGCAGAATGCCCGCGGCCCACACGTCCACCGGCTTGCCGTACAGCTGGCTCGACACCACCTCGGGGGCCATGTAGTGGGGTGTCCCGATACGACCTGGAGATATTTACAACATTAGCTTTCAATATGGGCTCGATTCTCGTGTGATCATTGTCGATGTCAACTGACGCTTAGAATATGCTGTACATTTTTGGATCGACAAGTATTGTTAAAAGCGGCGTTAGTTATTCGTTGATACAGAAAAGTATGGGGTCAGGGTTAAGAAACAATTCGTTAAGCTGGCAGATGGACAAAATAGCTTTAAGCGGCAATCATAACTTGTCAATCCAGAAATGTACGTGCGAGGAATTGTATGTGTTCGCTGGCATTGTGAAATTGATGAAATAGGATTACGAAACAGGATTTTTAACATTTTATAATGAAATCAACGTATCCTGCCATTGACAAAATTGACATCCGGGTGTGTAGATGTCACTGTCACGGTAACCTAAGCGCATTCAAGAAAGGTTCATTACTTGTCTTGTAGTAAAGGGTTTGGTGTGTAACACTAGGGCACTAGGCTTTGATACTTTATATAGAAGTCGAATAAAGTGGCTTTAATGTGATACGTGTAATTTTTTGTCTAGAATAATTTCATTTAATCATAATTACTTAAATTGCAAACGAATCGGATGGAACAAACTTTAGCATTATGCTATTCCAATCAAAGAAAGGGACATATGATAACTTTCGTTTGTTTTTGCTATATTGACTATCGTTAAATTGGTAAACATGTAAAACTGAATTCGACACTATGTACCTAAATCAAACAAGTGACTATTATATTCCAATCATGTTAAAGCCGATGAGGAAAGGAAAATAAAATTTTGACTAGTCATATAAATGAAGATAATAATTACATCTACACGCAGGAAACAGGGTCCGTGTTGTATGTGGAAAAAGTGCCAATTGGGTACAATTTGATCAAGCGATTATAAACTCTGATGTCTGCTGCATAAGACACATGGTGTATCGGTGATATGAGTGGAAGACACGGTGCGCTAATGGAGAATGCACAGTATGTCCATGCAGCTACGGCACAATTTGCTTCGAGTCTTACCGTACTCGTCTGATTTGAGATAAGCTTGGCCCATGGGACCCATTAGCGGTCGAGTGTCCCTCACCAGTTCTGTATAATACAACCCGGTTTTAGTCAGGTTATTTTAGTTCACAAGTTAATGTTTTAAATACCCCCGGGATGTTTTATTTCAGATAATCAATTATTTCGTATAAGAAAACTAATAATTGGAATAACAGCTCTGAACGAGTGAATCAATCTGCGTTGAGATTACACGTAACTCCTACTCTTTATTTAAAGTTGGTTATAAATTTAGACTGTTACTGTCACCGGAGTCATGAAAACCCGAGTAATGAATGCACCCAAATGTATAGGTATATTCTCAGTCGGACAAGTATTCAATCAAGTCATTTTATGGCCGACACGAGTCGCAGGAACCCTCGGGTATTTCGCAGCCCAGGGCCGGTCGCACCAAACTGTCTTTCAACGTCATCATAGTGCGTTAAAATTTGTACGTTAGAAAAGTTTTACAATTCTCTACGTGATGATGGCTACAGCCGCCTAATGTAACCCCTAGAGTCACAGGGATCAAAATTTGCCGATCAAAAACGACAATAAGGTTCTTAATTTTAAGTCGGTCGGGTGTCGGGTGTTTCGGCTCGGTCTCGGTAATAATGATCAGAAACGTAAGTGACCTGGCGGCGCGCGGTGCTCGGTGGGGTGGGGCAGCTGCGCGGCGACGCCGAAGCCGCCGAGCTTAACGGGCGCGCAGTTGTCGCGCCCCGCCAGCAGCACGCAGTGCGGCCGCACGTCGCGGTGCACGATGTCGTTCTCGTGGCAGTAGCGGAGCGCCTCGAGGATCTGGCGCATGTAGTGGCTGGGGATAACAAATCATCTTACTTTGTATTTATGTAATATCATCAAATCTTATGGTTCCTGTTCTCGCCTTATCTATTTGTGCAAATAAGGCTCTGCATCACTTTATTTTTTTACTCAACTACTTTCATTATGAGAATTCCGGAATCGTAAGATAAAAATAACTGACTGTGTTCACGCGAAACGGAACGGTTAACACGATTACCGGACGAATAGAGCGACGTCACGGCCTAAGACCTCATTAGGACGAGCGCTTTTTCGACGCGCGTTAAAAAAGCGTTAAAATGACACAAATGGATACATGTATATTTATTCACACGATGGCGATGGCACTTTTTATCAAGCTTTGTTGGATTTTCGACTTTAAGCGTTAATCGAATTTAGCGTGCGGGCGGATTCAAGCGCTTTTTTAACGCGCGTTGAAAAAGCGCTCATGTGTGGCCTCTAAGTGTCAAAATAAATCCACATCATCGTACTACTGTCAATACCTACAGTATCTCTACAAGACCGAATAACGAACTTTGCATGTATAATTTTAATAAAGTATTTGCAAGTTTAAATCACGTCTTATTGTTTGTCTCTTCGTGGACAGGCTATTAATAATCGCAGTAAGAAAATTATTAGAAAAACGTGCACAGCAGTTATTTTTGGACTTAATTTATATTTAATAAATCGGAGGTGACGTCACTTCTTCTGTTTTCATATAAATTCCATAGTGGCTAATATTCATTCTGACAGTTCGAAAAAATAAATTGATTTGATTAGCAGGCAAGTGGCAGGCAAGAACCCTAGACTCAAAACAGCACACAGAAATAAAAACTGATCCTATTTTTGAATGAACTAACCAAGCAACAGCCTCGCTGTACACGAAGCCGGCGCTAGCTCTGCGCACCACCTCGAAGCAGAGATCGGATCCATCCATACTGAAAAATAAAGAACATTTCATTTAAGGATGTTACATAGTTTCACGTTTGAGCAAGTAGCCAGTTAGGTACATATTTGGGCGTTTTCTAAACTAAATATTGAAAACATGATTTTCACGTAATTTTGACGTTTGACAATTTAGTTGCCACAAATCATATTGCTCCGTATAGCGCCATCTAGTTCAGCTGACAAACCCGAAGGGACGATTTTTTCTTACCTCCTTTTTCATAAAAATTTAGAAGCTAATTTTAGTTAATTTATATTTTATCCATTGTCCATTATCCATATCATAGAGTAACTTATACTAGAGCGGTACTGTCATAGTAAATTTTGTAACCACAGTAAATTCACTGCCATCTATCGACACATGTTCTTTCACTGATATGCGTAAAAATTGTTAAATAACAAACGAAACCGTCAACGCCATCTATACGAAAGTAGGCCAAAGCTAGTAGCGCCCTCTGATCGAGAGTCAAATTTTCTTGATTTTCGAGGCACGTTTTTTCCTTAGACTGTATCCATCTATTACGGAGTTATATCTATCTTTGTCCATATCCATATAATTTCGTACATTGCCCCGTGTGTGCCTATCTCTATCGCACGCGCATAATTATATTGCTGTCTGCTCGCACAGTATCATTGACCGCCGTCATCATGGGCGGGACAGCTTTATAATTACGCGCGTGCGATAGATAGAAACAGGCGGGTCAATGTACGAAATTATTCGTGCGTAGCGTCCTTACTTTAGGAAAAAGGATAATTTGGTATTTGAAGCTTGTAGCGCGTTTATGAAAAACCGGCCAAGTGCGAGTCGGACTCGCGCACGAAGGGTTCCGTACCATTACGCAAAAAACGGCAAAAAAAAAACACATTTGTTGTATGGTATTATTATAATAATAATATAAGCCTTTTATTCAGACATTTTTTTTTACAAATTGAGAGTTTAAATACATACACAACTTATCCAAGTATATAATTTAACATAATATTAATGTTTCAGACAACATCGGTTTCGGTTTGGTCTGTGTGCCGTTTAATTAAATTGGCAAAGGCCTCTTCCATCCCTTTCCATTTTTCCCTGTCTCTCGCCAGTCTGGTCCAATGTCTCCCTGCGAATTTTACAATTTCGTCTTCTAATCTCATTTTTGGTGGTCCTTGTTTTCTTTTTCTATCTTTCAGGAACCACCATATAATTCTCTTGCTCCATTTTTCTTTGCCCCTGATCGTATGGCCTGTCCACCTCCATTTGAGTGTTTTAACTTTAATGGTTACATCTTCTACACGTGTTTTAGATCTAATGTACTTGTTCCTGATTCTGTCTCTCAATTTAACTCCAATCATACTTCTGTTGTATGGTAGCCCCACTTAAATATTTATTTTATTCTGTTTTTAGTATTTGTTGTTATAGCGGCAACAGAAATCAACTATCACGGTTCATGAGATACAGCCTGATGACAGCCGCAGACAGGCAGACGGACGGACAGCGGAGTCTTAGTAATAGGGTCCCGAACCCTAATAATGCTAATATACTTTACACCTCTCCTACAATAAAAATATTACCGAGTGTATTGTACAAGGGATTAAGCTTGTAAAGTGTAGGTTTGTTATAGATGTAGAGCTAAGACAATCTACAAGAAATAACGTCAAGGACGACGATAATTGCATGCCCTGGATAAGTCTTACTGTTTCTTCCATGCACGTAGGCAGTTGTATTATAAGTATATTACTTAAGGTACGCCACAGAACACTAATGCGTACAACTCAATTAAGAGATGTACTTAAATTATTCAGCCCAATTTACCTTGGCAACGACACAGAAAGCAACAAGTGTACTAAGACAATGAAACAGTGACGATATCGCGTCGGCGTGTTCGCGTAACATAATGTTTTTGTTATGTTTATCCTACTTTAGTTATATTCATTACATATTCTACTACTTAGGTTGCATGAAAGTATGTAAATAAGGAATTGTAAGATACATTTGTTAAGTCTTCGACAGGTTTAATACCAGTGACTGATTTAAAGGACACTAGGTATTTGCAGAGATGTGAAAATTATTAAATATGTTAATAACGCGAAAAACGCTCGACATACGTAAATACGTGAGTGACCCGACATCCGATGATATGCGGTGGGATGTTTTTTCCCCTTACATTTGCTAATCACTGGATTCCACGAAGACGAAATCCCCTGTCCCTCATTTCGTCTAGTTCGCAAAACCCGCGCAGCATGAAGATGTTCATACAATTCCTCGCCAGTCTGCCTGTGACCACGAACGTAACGTCACGTTCGAAACGTCAGGCCATAAATAAACGTAAGTTTTTACGCGATTAAGTCCCGTGTTAGTTTAAAATTACATTTGTATTTTGTTTTTATATACTTTTTATAAACTATTTTTCACATAACAAAACTTCCGTGAGACACAGACTTTAAATATATTAATAACGGGTCACTCACGTGCCTTAAAAATCCTCGCAACGCACAAGATTCCACTTTTTTAACAACTCGCTACGCTCGTGTTCATGTGCCACGATGCTATACAGATTTAACAGGTCCATGTTAAAAGAATGAGAGTTGGAAGGATTGTAACGTCAGAAAAGATTGTAATCAATCTCTACCTACAGACAAGGAATTTAAGTTCTGTACCCTGTACCATTTGGTACCTTGTCACAGTGACAATCAATATAAAAATCGCTAGTTAGACCAAGAAAAGTCTGCAACGATTCTAATAGCACACGTAGTGCACTAGTGTTATTTTAAACGTCAAACTTATATGAAATTATGAATTATGACTTATAAATAACACTTGCACTGCGTGTGCTATCAAAGCCGTTGCAGACTTTTCTTGGTCTCTCTCTAGGGACCTCATACTATTGTCACAGTGACAAGGTATGAAATGTTACAGAAATTAATTTCCTTGACCATACCTACTGAAAAGTATTTTGTATTTTGAAAATATTAGAAAATAGGTCCCAAAAACTTTGTCAAATAAAATACAAAATACTTGACGTTTATCAGATATAGGTCATTTATTCAGCAAATGAGTCTCCAAAATTACAAAAACAAAAAAATTATGAACAAAGTAACTTAACACTACATAATAAAACTAAAGAAAAACACTAAAACTAACTAGAAAATACACATTATCTATACTAAACATAAACCCCATTCCGACTCCCACCCTGTCCAAACGTGCCAAATATACTTGCGGCATTGCCGCGCTGGATAGCAAGCGATACAAAAAATACAAAATTGTTTTGTTGAAAAGGTATTCAAACACAAAATAGTTATTTTGCATTTGAAATAAAAATAGGTATTTTGCATTTAAAATAAAAGTATTTCAAATCTGGGTATTTGTATCTATAACTGACAATACTGTAGGATGCAAACCTCTGAACTAATTTCTAAAGAGAAAAGATTTAGTGCGACTTTAGGCGACGATAAGTGTTTTGTTTATTACATACGGCGTTCAAATGTTTAAATGGTTAAAGAAAAGGGACTTACTACTCAAAGACCATATACAGCATTCCCTCGGAGCTGTAAGTCTCTAAAAGCTCCACGATGTGTGGATGTTTCAGCATGTGGCATATTGTGGCCTCGCGTTTGAGGTCTGGAAACAACAATGTTTTATTTACTTCACAAGTAAATATAAAAGCGAAATATTTGTCTAGTTGTTGTTACTATAAAAGCGATTTTGACGAAATTTTCCAAGTAGAAAACTTATAAGCCTCTTAGAGATGGGGTTGGGCTACTTTATATTCTAGAATCCTTTCAGCGAGGAAGCAAATGTCTCGTAGGCGGAACCGTGGACACAGTTATATATACAGAGTAGGTAATAGCGCAGGACCGATACAAGTTTAAAAAATCCTTTTTTTTATTTTGCTGTTATTTAAAACATTACGACCAACAAAATTATTAAGTTTTGTTTGTACGTTCACATCGTCGTATATTTTGTCGGTTAAAACAACTTACCAGCAGTGCTGAGTCCAGGACTGGCAGTAAATCGGGCGACATCTACAATTTTGACCGCGAACTGTTGCCCCGTTTGACGGTGCACGCAGCGGCGGACTAAACTGAAGGGGCCCCTACAAAAACATGACATAATAAAAACATTTTATATATATAATTCATTAATCGTGAGCTCATCTACCAAATCTGCTCTGCTGAATGAGAATATACGATTAATATTAACCTTTTCGCCGCCATTAATTAAATATAAGGTCAGTACATTACGTGCCCTACTTACTCGCCACTTGATTGGTTACGTGCAATTTTTTACATGGCATTGATGACACTTTATTACTTCATTAAGATGGCGGCGAAAAGGTTTATAGGCGAGAGATAATCTGCACATGGAAGTAGACTGCGAAAACTGTACCCATTCGATGCTGGGGAAGCGATATCTCTGGAGTCTTGGCAAAAAGAATAGATGTACAAATTGTACAATCAGGGACCGGACAACCCTTTCCGCGATAAAACCCTTTCAATGGGCAACACTTAAACACGGCTAACACATTGAAAGATTTACCCTTTTGAACTGCAAGCCCATTCATACCCTTACCTTTGACTAACCCTTACCGAAAAGCTAACCAAAAATAAGGCTAGCTCTTAATAAGGGTTACCCTTATCTTTAAGCGCTTTTTATAAAGGTTTCCCTTTGCGTGAAAGAGACAGGATTAGTATATATCTACGGTAGTGTATGAAAAGAAAAGAAAATACGTGCCTAGTCAAAGAACGCCGCCGTCGCCGCCGACGATCGCTCGGATTCGAAGTAATGTGTGCTTTATGAACAAGGTAGACGACTTAAATTAGCACGCTTATATGCTAAAAGGGAAGCCCTTTATAAGGCTAACCCTTATAAGCAATATGCAAGGTGTTGGTGAGCGGATGATAAGGGTTTTGTAAGGGTATTTGGGCTACCGATTACTCAAATGTGGTAGCTTTATATAAGGGTTTTTAAAACCAAAACAAAGGGTTTCGTCTGGCAAAGGGTATGGTGAGTTAAGCCTTATGCAATACCCTTATAAAACCCCGATAAGGGATAGCGGGCCGGTCCCTGTGTACAATACCATTGACGCGATGTCGCGTCTTCGGCACTGGATAATAGTTGTTTTCTTTACAAGGGGGCAAAGTTGTTTAACCTCTCGTGCTAATATTAATACCCCCGAGCAAACGAAAGATTCCAATAAGTTCGGAAAGTGTAATCTTGAGCGTTGTGAGGGTTAAACAAATTTTAACACAACATTTTTCACCTCACCAACTCAAGGAAAATACTGACTGTAAAATATCAAACAAGATCAAACCAAATCAATTAAAAATTAATGTTATTTCACATTTAAAAGTCAATTCTACCAGACAACATAAGGAAACAACATAACATTTGCATTTGATTACTTTGCCATACGCATGTAGATAAAATGCAACTTTCTCGTCAGATTCAAGAGAGCTTTTACCAGCTGGTATGGTGAAAGAGATTTTTCACTTCAGCAGCTCGAACAAGCCTACTTTCGTCACTAGTTCTTACACTACTAGCACTTAAAGTGCGACTTTCCTCACTCCAGGGAGTGAAACAACGTAGCTTTTAAATTTTTTTTACGATATTATTCTGTGTAATTCGAAATACATTTTAACCTAAAGGTTAAAATGTATTTGTAGCGATGAGGGACTCAAAAACACGATAAATTATATGTGTAACACGAGAGCAAAGTTATTTTACATATCGTGTTTTTGAGTCCCTCATCGCTACGCTCAAGATTCTAACCTAGAATCACTCGCTTCGCTCGTGATTCAATTATAGAATCTTTCGCTTTCTCGGGACTCAAAATAAACACTCGCAAGAAAAACCAACTTTCCTCTCTTGTTGCACAAATAACTATTGCATACAAATACTTATCTATGAGGAGAGCTGACTCCCAGTGATACAGGATAGGACTTAAACAATAAAACTGCAACTATTACATATATCAGTGCTACTTTCTGTGCTTATAAACTATAGATTTACTAATTAGTTAAGAATTTACTAGGCGCCGTTCCCTAGGTGGAATGTTACCTAAACTATGGAACCCGAGTCAGTGGAAAAATATGATTTAAGCCCCAACAGTGGGTAAAACAGGATGAAAAGCAGAAGAAAGTGTAGATATTTTATTATAATTTTTTTGGCCCATTACTGAATATTTAAAAATGCAAAAATAGTATAAATTATTATAAATAAGAGAAAAGATAGATGTAATGTGTGTGTGGAAGACTGGTCTGATCACCATTTTTGTGTCTACATATAAGAAGAGGTGTGTATGATTACGAAGTATATAAAATAAATAAATAAATAAATAAAATAGCCTTTATTTACAACACAAAGAACAGTTTCACATTAACTCTCTATTTTATTTATTATCTCCCATCTTTTCTATTCTTTGTTTGCTTGCCCTTCGGCAAAGGCCTCCTCCAACCTTCTTCCTTGTTTTTGCTTGCGTTTATTTTGTTGCGTTTGTTTTGATTATGTAGTGGTGGAGGGTTATGGTCTGACTCCCCATGGTGACCAGTCGCTTGGGGACTTGATTGTTGTAAGTACAGTTGTTGTTGTATGTTTTGTGACTTCCTGTTCCATTCATTTCATTTGTAATTATATGTGGTATATGTTGTTGTAATTGTTTTCGTAGTATATTTTTCTAGTCTTTTTATTTAAAGAAAAAAAAACAAAGATTACGAAGTAAGGTAAATTAATTATTAGTCAATTTACAAATTGAAATAAATTAATTGGTTGTTACCTTCTTAATATGTACTTACGTTTTTTTTTATGTGTTTTTCCCCATGTTACAGAATATTTTAAAACAAGTGCTAAGACAAATAAACAAGCTACACTATGATAAATAAGTTTAGAAATAAACAAAAATAATTCACTTGCAGAATAACTCATGTCTCTGTGTTCAGGCATTGTTTAGCGGAAGTCTATAGTGAATACTACAAAAATAATGGCAGCACTACTTTTGGCAGAGTAGCAAAGCAATATCATTAACAGGATAAATATACAGCTTAACCTTTTGAGACCCGGACAAATATGGTGACATTCCGTCAAAACCCGAGCGGTTTGACTACCCAGGGAGCTGACAGGTCTCGAAAGGTTAAAGCAAATAAGTATGTAGGTATTTAAATTAAATACTTTAAGTACATATCTCATGTAGTAATATTGCAAATTTCGGTTAGAATATAGAAAAGGGGGAGGGGGGCGCTCTTGGGACTTCAGTGTAATTTTTTTTTTGCCAACATAACACCAAACTTTTATTATTTTGTTGTGTAAGAAATGTCAAATTAAGTATATTTTGTCATATAACATTTTTCTCTAGGATCAACAATTATTGAGATAGGCAAGGTTGTAACTAACAATAGTAGGTACAAATAACATGTCTGTTTGATCATGGTCAACCTAACACACTCCTCGCTTAGCTTGTCATCGCACCTATCTTGCCTCTGTTACTTAAATTTACTGTTCCTAACGCCTTTAAAAATTGATGATTACTACCCCATCTATCTCCATAATAGTTGATCTTAGAGAAAAATGATACATAACAAGATACTTATTTTACCATTTCTTCCTGAAGTAATAAAAAGTTGGTGTTATGTTCGAAAAAAAATATGACACTAAAAAGTCCCCAACCACAAAACACAAAAATAATAGTTAAAAAAGTTGCAATTTCAATATAACAATCTAATAAATAAAATGGGTAATTAATGTTCTAAATATAGCAACCATAATTAAATAAGTCTCAATATTTCAAAAATTAATATTTGTATGTTTATGTCGAATATTCGCGAAATTTTCTATTAGTTTTCCTATAAGATTCCGGTTACTTACTTGCCGATTATTTCACAAAGTTCGTATACTTCGTCGAAAAGTACCTCGTCCTCAGCCATTTTTCACAAAAATGAGATGCACTACGTTTCAGAAAAGGTTAAAAAATATCATTTTTGCACAGCCTTCACCCCGTAGAACGACAGGTTACGCCCTCAGAGGATTGCAGTTTACAAGGACACTAAATATTAAATGAACACAATTTGATATTATAATTGAAAGTGTTGACAATATGTTATAAGGGAGACAGGATAGACGGCGTAAAAGACATAATAGTGGATTTTAAACCGTAAATTTTAAATAAAGTCGTGAATATTCGCGCATATTTCTAGTCATTTATAACGTGACACTACCGCTTCAGTAAAATGTATTAAACACGTAAAAAGTTAGTAAAATTTTCAAACTATGTGCCAGGTTTGTGATTATCGCAAAACTTTGATAATAATCAAATAAAATAAAACATTCTGCAATATTTTCTTATCGCGATTTTGACAATTCTGAGGGTTGCGAATTATCAGTGTGAAGTTAGACACTTATTTAGTGTTGCCAGTTCAACCCAGTTCCGTCTTTAGAGATTTTTGTTGGGGTAATTTAATATGTAAAGCCTGACCCAAGAGGGCCTGACACTCTTTGATAGAGAAAGATAGTCTTATTGCGATTCCTATAAGAGGAAAGAGAAAATAGTGCCATGCTGCTTTGTCCTTATCACCGACCGGGTTTTTTTTCATGGTCGGGTTATGGCAGCATAGGTAGGAGGCGATGGCGAAATACCGAAATTTATAAGAGTGAAAGAGAAAAAGGATTATCAAATGAATACATTAACCTATCAATACATGAATATGTCTTTCTCTTACCCCTGGTCGCTCGGTTTCAAGTCTATAACTACTATACTATTAGTACTAGCGGTTACGGCGATATTTGCATCGAAAGCTGCACTTGATGCAGAAAGCAAGCCGCTTTGCCCAGTGATACTAGGGACCAATCTGAATGATTTCATCCGAGGAAACACAAATTTCATCCACTACAATTCAAGATGGCGGACCTTTTCCAAAATGGCGGCTGCAAAATTTAAAAAAAATGTAGACACAAAACGGGTGCACCGATTTTAGTGATTGATATATCAATCAATTCGTATTGACACCTGTAATCGGAAAAAAATATACAGTTTAAGAAATTAAAGATGGCGGCCGAATATTATCGCACTTTTTTTTTTTTTCCTTCTACTGAAAATAACAACTAAATGTTCTATAGTATGGTCACATATTCTTCTATTTAAATGAAACCTGATAATATTAGCTACATAATAAAATAAAAAACTTGACAATCCGTTAAGTAGTTTTTTAACTATACGCATTACAAAAAGCGCGTAACACCCGTCCGAAACGGCCCCCTCGCTCGCATAACAAAATATACCTACCTAATATAATTAAATTGAATATATAGAAATGAACTACGCCAAACTGTCCCGCCCCTCCATTACTATTTCAATGTGTGTAGTATTGAAATAGTAATGGAGGGGCGGGACAGTTTGGCGTAGTTTATCTATAAGTACCTTTCGTTTTTGCAGTTGCCTTTGCATGTGCTGCATTCTGCATTGCACTGTTCAGGGTAGACCCACCCTCCGACACGCATTGTTTCGAAACCTTTTTTACAGCCGCAATGGGCCAGGTATGAAAATTCACGCCATATCTCCCTGGCTTCAGACCATTGCGGTTCCCAACTGTCATTAGACGACTTCCAACCCCAAGAGGATGGCAATGGCACAGAGGCATCATCAAGACTAAGGGCATTGCCCCATAAGTGGCCCGCTTGATATGTGACACGGAGCGCGTGTTTATGTAATGCTGCCGAGTGCCGATGTTGGTGGGATGCTGGTTACCTACCAATTTATTTTTAGTAGCAAATAGTTCCTTGCGTACCAAGTTCACCGACGAATGCGCTGTTTGAGGGTCATATAGGTAGCAGATGAACTTACGTCGGGTCTACCCTGCACAGTGCAATGCAGAATGCAGCATATGCAAAGGCAACTGCAAAAACGAAAGGTAATTATAGATAAACTACGCCAAACTGTCCCGCCCCTCCTCAAAATAGTAATTTCAATACTACACACATTCTTCTTCTTTTCCTTCTATCTAAGCCTTTTCCCATTATCTGGGGTCGGCTCTCCTTGTCCTCTTTCTCCACACAGGACGATTTTGTGCTGTTCCGGTGTCAATATTTGTGTTTTTCAGGTCATTTTGGACCGTTGTCAGCCAAGTAGCAGGGCGTCTTCCACGGCCCCGTTTCGTCGTTGGTAGATCCAATGCCACTGGTACCATGTGATCTGGAGACCGCCTGAGTACGTGACCGTACCAGCGTAGTCGCTTTTCCTTCAGCTTTTCTTCAATAGGAGCGATTTTAAAACTGCCTCTCACGTATTCGTTACGGATCCTATCCCTCCGGGTGACTCCAGCTGACCAGAGAAGTATGCGCATCTCTGTTATATGCAGTTTTTGAACGTGTCGTTTTGTTGATGCCCAGCATTCGGTTCCATAAAGTATGGCGGGTCGCACTGCGGTTTTATATAATTTACCCTTTATTTTTAAAGGCATTCTGTTATCACACAACACCGGTCAACTGCCTCCACTTCATCCAGCCTACTGTGGTTCTATGAATTAGGTCTCTATCAATTTTACCATCGTTGCTGATTATCGACCCTAAGTATTTAAATTCTTTCACTGTAGGCAGTGGGACATCATTTATGTAGAGCTTGATTGAGTTGGGATTTGTTGTACCGTCAAACAAACATGACATGTGTTCTGTTTTCTTACGGCTTACTCTCAAACCATTTTCCTCTAATGATTTAGTCCAAATGTTTAGTTGATTTTGGAGGTCTTCGACATTATCTGATATTAGGGCGACGTCATCAGCATATAATATATTCCATGGCACTGGTTTTTGGTGAGCCCTTGTTAGGTAAAATCTATAGTGACATTAAATAATAACGGGCTTAATATTGACCCTTGATGCACTCCGTTTCTTATTTCAAACTTTTCACAGGTTCCAGCTGGACAAACTATCTGGGTGGTGACATTGGTATACATATCCTAAATTAATGCTATATACTGTTCAGGTACTTCATGAAACCTCAATACTACACACATTGAAATAGTAATGGAGGCAGGGGCGGGATAGTTTGGCGTAGTTCATTTCTATATATTCAATTTAATTATATTAGGTAGGTATATTTTGTTCTGGTTTCATATGGATTTTCTTTTTTTTACAGTTCAACCACATCGGACGAAGATGATAGAGGTAAATGTGACGTCCCACGGGTAAAGGTACCTTATGGCGGTTGGCGCTTAAGCTATTATTAACACCGCT
Source organism: Cydia strobilella (assembly GCF_947568885.1). Classification (NCBI taxonomy): domain Eukaryota; kingdom Metazoa; phylum Arthropoda; class Insecta; order Lepidoptera; family Tortricidae; genus Cydia; species Cydia strobilella. The sequence continues at coordinate 15,445,787 of NC_086042.1, read as the reverse complement.
CCAATACTATCGCGGTGCTATGCGACGTAAGCGCCAGCATCCATAAGGTTCCTTTTTCCGTGGAACGTCACAAATAATAAGCGGCAATATATTTATTTATAGCTCAATAAAGTAAATATGTATTATTTTCTTTTTTTACCTTTAAATATAAAGAAATATCATCAAAGTTGTCAGTTTTGATGCGAGGGGGCCGCGGCCGTTTCGGACGGGAGATACGCGCTTTTTGTAATGCGTATAGTTAAAAAACTACTTAACGAATTGTCAAGTTTTTTATTTTATTTTGTAGCTAATATTATCAGGTTTCATTTAAATGAAAGAATATGTTACCACACTATAGAACATTTAGTTGTTATTTTCAGTAGAAGGAAAAAAAAGAAAAAAAAAACATAATATTCTTAATATTCGGCCGCCATCTTTAATTTCTTAAATGGTATATTTTTTTCCGATTACAGGTGTCAATACCAATTGATTGATATGTCAATCACTAAAATCGGTGCACCCGTTTTGTGTCTAAATTTTTTTTTAATTTTGCAGCCGCCATTTTGGAAAAGGTCCGCCATCTTGAATTCTAGTGGAGGAAATTTGTGTTTCCTCGGATGAAATCATTCAGATTGGTCCCTAGTATCACTGGGCAAAGCGGCTTGCTTTCTGCATATAGTGCAATTTCATTTTGCTAACCGCTATAGCTATATGTCTATGGCCTGACCTGTATACTTGACGCGGCGAATGATGATCCCTATGACAGTTCATTTTTGTATGGAGTAACTGTCAATGTCAAATGTTTCTAGACTTTTTATGGGTTTTAAACATTTGTTTATTTAGAAATGTAACAATTAAGTAACAAAAATAAGTTAAAAACCTATTTGTTCAATAATATTTAAATTACGTCTATTCAAAAGCTATTTGGAGGAACTGTCATACGGACCATCATTCGCGGCGTCACGTATAATATATGATCATTGTAAAGAGGGCGCTGTTATTTTCATGTATAGGGTGACAGTTCAGTATAGTATGAAAAAATTAGTTCCCGTGAAATTCCGCAACGTGGCGCGTGATCATATATATTCCTGGTCTGACTTTATGGTTAAACCTCAAAACTGAAAACTTGTCACAAACCTGTTAAAGGTACTACATGTATAAGTTACTCTATGGTTTACTAAAAAGGCTTGTGCTGCACTCTGGTGGCTGAACATTGCAGTAATATTCCCTATTAAGTCATACGAGTATATTAGCTTTATAGAGTCTGTGCGGAAAGAAGAGTCGTGGAATGCATTTCACGGCTCTTCTCTTCTACCGTAGTTATTAACTTACTTTTTTTATAAACTGATCGGCGATTGGCCCTAGTCACACCTGATGGAAAGTGAAGACAGGGCCTAAGATGGAGCTCACCGGTTCAGTATCAGCCTATTCACTCTCGCTTTAAAGAGACCGAGGTCATATTGATCAGGGAATACAGATGGCGGGAGCGCATTCCATTCCTTAGCCGTCCGCACCAAAAAGGAGGAGGCAAAACGTTTCGTGAGAACAAATGGAACCTGGACCACGAACGGGTTACATTCCCTCGCCGCGCCTGGATGTCCGCTGATGGAAAGGGGAAGGTGGGATCAGGTCGTGCAGTTCCTGTGCGCACTCCCCGGAATGTATCCGATAGAACACCGATAGGCAAGGGACTCGACGGCGATGTTTAAGGCTCTGTATCCATGTCTTGACAGATGGGTCATCGCCAAAGAGTCTATGCTTAATGATGTAGGTATAGGATATATTTTTTTTGAAAAATAAAAGCAAACTTTTAACTTATATTTTAATTAAACTACTAATACTAAATAAATAGGTACCTTAAATTAATCTACTTTCCTTAGGAAAAATTGGTAGGTATACATTCAAGTTCTAACATATGTTTGACTCACGTCGCTCAGCAATCACAACGTCTCAATATACTATTTGACACACATAATGCTCGTCGATTGGCCAGGTAATAATAAATATCGAAACTAGTTTATGGTTGGCTTTATTTGTATTCCTGGATAAGAGCTAAGAAAATTTAGATGTTTCGTTTTTTTACAATAATATTATCATCCTAAAGACAGAGACGAAGAGGGAGAATAGGTATGAGGATAAAATTCCATGTACGAGCCATAAACTGTTATACAGTTGGTGAAGCAAATCTTGTCAGTAGAAAAAGGCGGCAAAATGTAGGCGCGAAGTTATCATCCCATAGAAAATTTGAATTTCGCACCTTTTTCTACTGACAAGATTTTTTGACCAACTACATTACACACGTTAAACTAATGCAGCCTATAACAAAATATGAATGCTGATGTAATGAAAGTCATCGTCCAGATATTCTGAACAAACAAAGAATCTTATATCCTTTCACAAGTGTCTTAAGATGTTTTTTTATACTAATACTGTCATAATAAATATTACTATACGATTCTGGCGAAATAGTTTAAATTAACCATACACAATAATTCAACTTTCACAGTCTATTTTTGTGCCATTCATTCGTCGTTGAAAATAGTCACACCCAGGAACATTAACGATGATTTCTGAGTCAGGGGATAGACTTTTCCGTGATTTATTTACATTCACTTTGTAAGTGCAATGATAATCCAATTCGTAGATTTCGAAAGTAGTTTGCTGCAAATATAAAACAAAATTATTTTTTCGTAAGTATGATTTCTTTTAAATTTAGGCTGGTAATATTTTTGTTCGCTGAATGCATGAATCTAGTATAACATGGATCGGTCATGAGGGGTGGGGCGAAATAAACGAACGGGGTCTTATATATCTTTCAGTAGTAGTGACAGAGAGCAATACATTACTTTTTGTCTTTGTCATAGTTTTACTTTTCCACCGCTGCCACAACCGAAATTGTGGCAAACAAATAAGTACGTGACATGTCATGCTTGTTCGTTGCTTGTTTAATTATTGTTGTTTTCTATGAAATTGTGCTTTCTCTTATAAAACATAGTGATGGTTAGCGTTTTGAATTGATAAAATAATGGTGAATTGTTCTGTAATCGGCTGTAATAGCCGCTCTGAGCAAAAATATGAGAACATAACCTTTCACACGTAAGTACGGTATTTTACACCTTCCTCTTAACGCAATATGTGAGAATAACATCGTAAAATTATGTTACACTCAAAGCAATGTAGAATCAAACGATTTCAATAAAAATATCACAATTATTTACGCAAATAATTATTATTACTCTGTATATGCCATACGAATAAAAAAAACCATTTACGCAAATTAACAAAACATTATTTGTAAAATTATCCGCCCAAATTACGTAGGTTGTTTGTGGTAATATGTCAGCTACTCAGACGAGTCTGAGGTCAGCCGTTTTTAATCTTCTTCTTAATTTAGCTGCATAACAATCATGTTAGGGATACCAGATGAAAATATCATAATTTTATGGGTAATTTTGACCTCGAAGATTTTTTGTATTTCTAATTTCAAAAAATAAAATAAACAAATGTTGTGAAGATTAAATGTGGTGTACATTAATTGGTGTGAATAATGTGATTGTGATTTGTGATTTCATAGAATTAAAACTCATAATACATTTTATTTTACGTTTTATTTACTAAACATGTTTAGTTTTGTACTACCCGCGCGAATTATAGGAGGTATTTCATTGTTCATACGCCTAAAAAGAACGGCCCATTGACATTTTATTCAACAATTTTAATACCGTCAAACTTTGCCGCCAGGGTAATCGCCCCAACGTGATATCAAATATTGGGGTAATTTTTACCAATATGGTATCCCCACGTTTATGACGTCATCTATGTCTATCCCTTACGGGCGCACGCGGTAGGCCGCATCTATGTAATGCTAGGTCTATGGCTGAATGTCACAGAATTCGGGTCGGGCAACATTAAATAATTTTAAATGCTGCCCGACCCTTTTTAAAGGATAGTCTTGGGTGAGGTCTTGGGATCATAGTCTGACCCGTAGCTAACTTCATTTTTCGCGGGTTTAAAATTTTAATTGCGTCTACTTTCTACTAGACGCTCATGACCGCTCATGCTAGATATTTGCGTGTTTATGCAAAATGTGACGCCGGCGCCGCTCTGTTATTGAATTTATTATTACTTCGTATATATTTATGTTTCTTTTAAATGTAGGTATCTATTTACCTCAGTGGTTGCCGAAAGAATTTTATGTTCGTGTTGTGGATTTTCACATTTTTCCGTTCGCCACTGTACAACATATCTGTAACAAACAAGTATACATATTAAATAAAACGACAATCAACATTATTGACAAAGGTATCCCGACTTAACTTTTATTTATACATAAAGATTGCAGATGAACATCTATATACTATATACTATAAATAAATTTAGCAAGGACAAGGCCTATTATTAAATAACCGATTGTGTCATTATTAAAATTGGCTCAGTAGATTTCGATTTTGATGCTACTGTGGAACTATACAGCAGACTTGCTGAAGTTGTAACCCTTCCGAATACCTACAAGTAAAAATGCAATTGCAATTGCAAAACGAGTAGGCTGTCCCATATCAAAACCTAGTAAGTGCTTCAGACCAACTTTTACAAAAGAGCGTAAAACCATAAAATGTGTCAACCGTCAAATGAGTATCACCTACCTTCTAATCTCGCTAGTAGATATTGGGTTCCAGGATATACTAGCCTTCAATTTTCCGTTTTGCCAAATAACCTTGTGCAACTTTAGGCCTTTGACAACCCTTTTATACTGTTTTTTAAGAGACTGTGGCGCAAAATCTGAAATTACATTAAAAATCATATCAACTTCAGTATTATTACCTATTTTTTTATTTAATTCTGGCTTAAGTTATTAAGTACCGTCAATCGGGGTGAATAGTGATGACCGGGGTGAATAGGGACAAAACTTAAAATGTGATTTACCTGAAAATTTCTTAATAAATATCCACATAAATTATATAATAATAGATTTTTAACCGACTTCAAGATTTCAAAGGAGGAGGTTCTCAATTCGGTTGTATGTTTTTTTTTAAATGTTTAACTCCGTCCATAACTCCGTCATTTCTGGACCGATTTTGAAAATTCTTTTTTTGATTATAAGTATATACATACAGATTGGTCCCGTTTTTGTCAAAAAGCAGTTCTGATGATGGGATCCATGAGGAATCGAGGGAACTCCTCAAATGTTAAAGGCATACATATAGTGATTTTAGTATTTTCATCAACAAATCAAGCAATTACAGTTAAAAAGTGACATTTGATGAAGTGGAACTGCTGATGATGATCAGAACGGAACTCTTCAATGACGCATAGTTCACGTTTGGCGATTTGTCCTCTTCGTTATGTTTGTTAAGCAAGTTAGGTTTTCAAGAAACATTTTTGTCAAGCTCGAGTTCTGATGATGGGATCCATGAGGAATCGAGGGAACTCCTCAAATATGAAAGGCATACATATAGTGATTTTTGTATTTTTATAAACAAATCCAGCACTTCCATTTTAAAAAGTGACATTTGATGAAGTGGAACTGCTGATGATGATCAGAACGGAACTCTTCAATGACGCATAGTTCACGTTTGGCGATTTGTCCTATTCGTTATGTTTGTTAAGCAAGTTAGGTTTTCAAGAAACATTTTTGTCAAGCTCGACTTCTGATGATGGGATCCATGAGGAATCGAGGGAACTCCTCAAATGTGAAAGGCATACATATAGCGATTTTTGTATTTTTATCAACAAATCCAGCATTTCCATTTTAAAAAGTGACATTTGATGAAGTGGAACTGCTGATGATGATCAGGATGGAACTCTTTAATGACGCATAGTTTACGTTTGGCGATTTGTCCACTTCTTTCTGTTTGTTAAGCAACTTAAGTTTTTAAGACATATTTTTGTCAAGCTCGAGTTCTGATGATGAGACCCACGAGGAACCGAGGGAACTCCTCAAATGTGAAAGGCATACATATAGTGATTTTTGTATTTTCATCAACAAATCCAGCATTTACATTTAAAAAAGTGACATTTGATGAAGTGGAACTGCTGATGATGATCAGAATGGAACTATTCAATGACACATAGTTCACGTTTGGAGATTTGTTCTCTTCCTTATGGACCCAAACCCAATCTTGGACCCGGACTCGGACCCGGACCCGGGTCTGAACATGGACCCCAACTCGGACCCGGACCCGGACCCGGACCGAACTCTGACCCAAACCTGGACCCGGACAGCCGGACACGGACCCGGACTCGGATCCGGACCCAGACCCGGACCCGGAAATGCTACTAGAAAAGTGGGTTAGGTGGGTGGGTGGGTTTTGAACTGCGATTCTCACAGAACAGAACTGCTATCAGAAAAGTAGGTTAGGTTAGGTTAGAGCTGTGACCCTTACAGAAACGAAATGCTACCAGAAAAGTAGGTTAGGTTAGGTTAGAACTGCGACCCTTACAAAAACGAAATGCTACTAGAAAAGTGGATCGGTTTACCTCCTTTTCTACATAATTAGGCAAAAGATGCTGTCTTTTTCATTTCATTGTCTGGAATCTAAGAATGCTTTCAGCGGCATCCCCCATTGAAGTCGGTTTTTTTTTCTTAAAAATTATGTATGATATAATTTGTGTGGATAGTTATTAAGAAATTTGTCCCTATTCACCCCGGTCATCCCTATTCACCCCGATTGACGGTACCTATGACACGACAGTTTAAAATCGATTTATTTTACATTTAAGAGAAACTAACTGATTGCAAGAGTAGGAATAGTTAGGTATAGAATCTCCTAGGCTTAGTAGAATTAGCTGAATTGACAGTAAGGAATCACTCGAACCACACACATACAGTCATACACATTTAAACAATCAAATGTCGGTAAAATAAAATAAATAAATAAAAACATTAGTATTGAAACTTAGTGAAAGTTGTCGAAATAATTTATATTGTATCGTGTGATATAATTGTGTATTGAATACCAATTATTATTATTATTGTTGTTATTGTTGTGACTTGGTTTTAGTTTAGTTTACTTTTTAGTTAATTTTAATGTAAATTGATATAAATTGTACTGTATTTCTGTTAAAAGTTAATTGTTCTAGTGTAAAGTACCATCTCGTAAAATTTCTGTAGCTAGCTAATTTGTTTGCACCTTATATATAAATAATAAAATAAGTTATTAATTATTATTAAATAATAATGGTTCAATAAATATATTGAATATTGTAAATTATTGTAATATATTGATTTGAAACATTTTTTCACTCATTTGGGGGTCTTTCACGAGGTAGTAAAGTAATACCTCGGTATAAGTATGATTTGTCAGGATGGACGAATCTGCACCTAAGTTTCTTTATATTATCTAATGGTCATATCAAAGAGTAAAGTAAGTAGAGTTTGTGCGGAAAGAGAAGTCTCACGACTCTTCTCTTTTCGCAAATACTCTATCTCTATAATATGTCATATTTTATTTTGACTAAGTAAACTCGTGTGAAATCCTGCTACTACTGCCCTACTAGCTACTTAACTGTGCAAATATTGGTAGGTACTAAAATGTGTACAAGGGTTAATTACAGTTTATAAACGTGTTAAATCCACTTAATAATATGAATATAGTTATATAAATTCAGAAATAGTCTATGTACGAATGAAATAAATAAATACTGTAATCGACTTGGAATTGGTTACCGGTTTCCGTTCGCGCTCTTTTTTTTAAATAGGAGTAGAAGGGCTTGGTTTTACTGGCAACCGATACCAAGTCTGAGCGCCATTCTGTACTTGGATTGCCAACTGTGAACAAGTGATTGTAAAGTGACATATAAATATAATCAAGGTGTTTCATGTGAAAATTGTAGTTTGATTAACATCACTTGAAATTGGGTTTTGTTTCGTGGTAGTGGTTTAACCAATGATATTATAACTAAAGATATGTTATAGGCGTTCCACAATTGAAGCGCTTACCTAGTACAAATTGTACAAGTTGCCTTGAGAAACGTGCACGTGCTAACGAGCTGCCGCACACCAAAAGAAAAAGACGCTTATTACTAACAACGACTTTGATGAAGATGAATGAAATTCCTCAAAAATAACAGATTTCTTCGTAGATATAGAAATAAATATGAAAGTATTTTTTTGCTCCTTATGTATAGTAGTAACCTATCTATATATATATAATATAATATATAGTCCGTCGGTCTCTTGCCACCATCAATTTCCCCGCTCTTCTTAAGCCGACTAGCATTATCAGGGATGATGGCAGGAGGCCCGATGGGGTGTCCTTGGTTCCTTGGAGCTTGGGACTGATGTTGGTGTGGGATGCCACCTGCGTAGACACACTGGCACCGTCTCACCTCCAACGGACTAATGTAAAAGCGGGCGGAGCGGCGGAAAGCGCCGAAATTTTAAAACGTGTAGTACGTGTAGAGAGTATCAATTTATTCCATTTGGAGTTGAAACTCTAGGTCTATGGGGTCCCAGCGCGCACAAGTTGTTTGCAGAAATCGCGAAGCGTCTGGTTGACTTAACTGGTGTACACTATGTAAATAAAGAGTATTTCGTATTGTACTTGGTATTTACAAATATGTATAATATAACGATATTATATAGTATATATTATATAGTCGTTATATTATAATATCATTGGGTTTAACATACACTTTCAATTTTACCCCCTTTACTTATTATTAGGTACCTAAGTACCGCTATCATAATATCATAACATTCTTCCGCTATAGTTCAAGAAGTCGCAATAGCATGTTTTACTACAGTTTGTTATAATCTTGTATTTTTTACTTTTTTTTATTGTTTTAATAAGCGGCAACAGACATGCCGCAGACACAGAATAAGTTTCATTTTTAATATTCAAGTGGCGTGGCGTTACTTTACCGTGGGTGCTTGTGGTGTTGTAAAATACAGCCGCTTTATCACTTCGAAGCTTGCCGGTGCCAAACTGACTGATCGTTTGTACTTGGAAAAAATACATTGAGTTAGGTTTCAGCTCTTTTATTTCAGCGTATGTTTTGTCCTGCAAGAAAACAAGATTAAGTTGGATTCATTGTCATAATTAATAGGTAATTATGTTACCCGTCCTCTAAAAACAACCACATAATGTGTAAAAGATACCTTGATAATTTCAAGTAACATAGGTATACCTACTGAGCGGAAATTAACTTTTTTGCAATGTATTGTTGATTAATGACAGATCGAACGGCAGGAGAAAGCAATTTATATACCCAGATTGTGCTAACTTTTTACTTTGCCGGGCTATAATGTTACTTTTTAGGGTTCCGTACCCAAAGGGTAAAAACGGGACCCTATTACTAAGACTGCTACCGCTGTCCGTCTGTCCGTCTGTCACCAGGCTGTATCTCATGAACCGTGATAGCTAGACAGTTGAAATTTTCACAGATGATGTATTTCTGTTGCCGCTATAACAACAAATACTAAAAAGTGTGGAACCCTCGGTGGACGAGTCCGACTCGCACTTGGCCGGTTTTTTTAATTATTTTAGGTAGTCGTGACTTCACGGAGCTGGGGTTTTAATCTTAATTTAATAACTAGTTACCTACCTCCTATATAAGGATATAAGGTGCTAACAAATAAGTTACCAATATTGTACAGCTGATAGTCTGATAGCACTCGGATCCTGGTACATTTAAGTATGAAACATTATAGGAGGTTTAATGATGTTATTTTTGGAGAAAATTTTGAAACCAAATTTGCTACGTAGAAACAACCTGTTAATGAGACAATTAAATTAGACCTTATTGAACACATTCTAGAGTTAGACCAAGAAAAGTCTGCAACGATTTTGATAGCACACGCAGTGCGTTATTTTAAACGTCAGACTTCTATGAAATTATGACGTATAAATAACACTTGCACTGTGTATGCTATCAAAATCAACCGGAGTGGAGTCGGAGTCCGGTTTGAGTGCATCGAGGGATTCAAGCTCGCCCAAGACGAAAACAGCTTTATCCCAAAGGAGAATATTCTACATTTTTTCACCTTTTGCGAGACAATAAAAAGCAAGGCTACTTACTAGAAATAACGTTTTATTAAAACTTAAAGTACCTTATTTTTTTAAAACTGACAAATTATAATCTTTCAATAGTTTCAACTTCAACCTCCTATAGTTGCATACGCCTGCTATAGTTGCATTTTGCAAAACTCGCGGCTTTTGTTTTATTTTCTTTGTTTTGCGTATAAATGGCTTGTAATGGCCAGTTCGATTTTTAAATAAGTTCTAATTTCGAGGGGTTTTACTGAATCTCATTATAACCCGCCGAGCCATAGTATGGTACTGAATCTCATTATAACCCGCTGGTTAATAATGAGATTTGAATTCGTATGAAAAATTATTCCATAGAGACCTACCTACAGCAATAATAACTTTAGGTGAGATTTGCATGATATACAATAATTGGGCAATGTCGAGCATGTGGTGTGAAAATTAATTGTTTTAATATAAAGTACCATCTCTTAAAATATCGATAGCTAATTTGTTAGCGCCTTATAGGTATACTTCTCTCATAGGATTTGCTCTCGGGGTACAGAAATAACGCCACCATTAGTATAATGGTAGTGTAATAATAATCGAGTCCATCCGGTAGGCTTTATTAAAAGGTGTGTTCTTTGCCAATGGAGTAGGTTAAGTGGGCTACTATTTACATAAGTAGCGGTACAATCTAGGTACTAAATACAGACGCTGCCAGGGTATACCTACCCTTAGTATTTAGTAACTTACGACCTGCCAGTGTATACCTACGATCTTATTACGTATACGTAGGCCACACATAGGCTGACTTTATTTAGTAATCTAAGTAAAAGTTTGAATAAGTATAATAGGTTCATGATTAATTTAATTGATTTCATTTTTAACTGCGATGTCAGATGTGTCAGGTGTGATTAGTTTCCAAATACATTCTACGTCTTTTCTTAGTCTTGTTATGTTGGCGACTGGCTGGTACGCAACCTCTTTTGTAAATGTCAAACTTATACTGCTTTGTGGATGTTCCATGAATAGTGTCAGTCTGCCCTTGTCACCGATCGAAATAAAATTGTACCTACTATATATATTTTCTTTCTCGGAATATTTATTAAAATAAGTGTTTTTCAATGCGTGTTTACATCATCTCACTTCATACAGTCCACCCGTTTATAGCTTATATATTACTTACTTTATTATATATATTTTTTACTTTTATCTTTACGGTTTTATTTTTTTCGGAAATTAAGCATATCTTTAGTATTTCAGTTCTGATACCTTTATCTGAAACATTTAGCTAAACCCCCCTCCGCTCTAGTTTCCCCGACTTAGGTATACCTTAGGAACTGTCTGATGGTTCACTAGAACTGAATCTAGATCACCCGTCACGCCCCGAACGCGACGGCTCCAGAACACTTTGTATCTGTTTACCGGCAAGTCCGAGTTGGATTCCTTCCATTCTAGACGAACGGTTACTGTACCTGAAAGAGATCATTTTTATTTTTAATTATTTGGTTATTAAATAATTTGAAAAGGGAATATTTTGGGAACCTTAAGCCTAAATCAGACAATTTAGGTCATTTATTCATAGGGGTTTTGAATCATTTCATTTCATTTATTCATAGATTACGGGTTTCCTTTCTTAATTAGACATAGACATTTATTCATAATATTTTTAAATATTACATTATTCAGTACGTATTATAACATTAAAATTTTATAAAATATAAGGATTAAATTATTCAATTAAACACATTATTAAATTCCATTATAAAAGTAAGCACATTATTATATTCAATTTATAAATTGTTGGGTTGTTGTTGGGTTGGGTTAGGTTGGTTGGTTGTAGTTATTAAATAATTTGAAAAGGGAATATTTTGTGTCATTTTATATCTTAAGCCTAAATAAATCAGACAATTTAGGTTAGATTTCGGGTTCCCTTTCTTAAAAATATTAAAAGAAAAGCAACCCAATTCTCGAATTGATAGAACCCGATTTAATCTTATGGTAACAGGACACACTGGTTTTTGACAGGTGACATTATATCAAACAAGAATTTGATCCGAAATATCAAAGCAATGGCTCTTCGTTTCCCCACAACACGCTGCACACATTGCACCTTAAAGGGGCCCACTCATTACCAGTCCGCCGGACGATATCAGCCTGTTAGTTAGAACAAAAATTTGATAGTTCCGAACAGTGACAGGCGGATATCGTCCGGCGGACTGGTAGTGGGTAGGCCCCTTTAGAATGAAACCGGCCTAAATCAAAAAATCATGAAATTAAGTTAATATCACCGAACCGGAATTTTAAACTACTCATTATTATTTATTTAAGTGCGGTTAGTTCGAAAAACTCGCGCGCCTAGAAGATGTTGATGTCAACTTTAGCCAGTCTTCTCCGAGACGGGGACAACGCCGTCCTCGAAACGTCGGAGGTAAATTTAAAACTATTTTACGCGATTAAGTCCCGTCGTTGTAAATAATAATGAGTAAAAATCGTGAAAGTTTAAATCAGTGTTTTAAACTACTATTAAATCTATAAAAAAACGGCCAAGTGCGAGTCGGACTCACCCACCGAGGGTTCCGTGCTTTTTAGTATTTGGTGTTATAGCGGCAACAGAAATATATCATCAAATCTAGGGGTGCAACGATACATGATTTTGCCGATACGATACCGATACCGATTTTTGAAGTAAATATTTGACGATACCGATATCCATGACATAGTAGTTAGTTAATAAATCAAATAAATAAGGAATTCCAACGTCAAGTCGGTCCTGCTGTACAGTTGCGAGACATGGCTTGTGAGGAAAGATGTCACCACTCGTCTGCAGGTGTTCATAAACAAATGCCTGCGACGCATTCTAGGGATTTACTGGCCACGAACGATCTCAAACGTCAGACTATGGCAGATGACTGAGCAGAAACCCATAGGACGTGAAATCCTTGAAAGGAAGTGGCGTTGGATCGGACACGTACTCCGTAGGCCGGACAGCCATCTGGCCAAGCAGGGTCTCCGCTGGAATTCGGCTGGCAGTAGAAGGTCGGGGAGGCCGTGTACTACATGGAGGCGATCAGTTAAGAAAGAGGCTGGCTCAACTGGACTCGACTGGAAAGAGCTGGAAGTAGCCGCTCAAGATCGTGACAAATGGAGGATTCTTCTGCGAGCCCTATGTCCCTAATGAGGGATAACAGGTATACATCATCATCATCATCATACTTAATATGGATAAAACATACTTAAGACACTCGCTTTAGTGAAGTGTGAAAAACTGTAAAAGTTTATTCAAATTTTTAGTAACGTCACCAACGTCGTTTGTATTGCGCGCGGTTTAAACTGTGATATCGGCTGAATTTAAATCGGCGATGCCGATATATCGACCTGCCAATTATATCGGCCGATATATCGGTATCGGTATTGGTATCGGTATCTCCACTTTTTGGGAAATCGCAAAATAAGATTTGACTAGTTCCCAAAAAGTGGACATTTTGTATTTAAGGCAGTTTCGTTCCAAAGGTGCGACATATATTATGTTATCAATTAATGGCCTTAAAGTCTATTGCAGACTATAGAAACAGTGTCAGGTAGGGCAACAACATTTTTCATGGCTGTGCAGGCCAATACGGGAGCGGCAAACACGCCCACAAGCCTGGCAGGTGTACTGTGCCCGTGGCGAACAGACGTCGCTCTGATGACGCTTAATTGGCTCGCTTACTAGCGAGTGTCTTAAACCAAGCGCCATCGTGGATTTTACGGCCGTCGAACACCAGTTTGCGCCACTTGTCTCTGTTCTCGGCAAGCTCCTCCCAATTATGAACCGGTGTGTTGAAGGCGTGCATGTCCCGCTTGGCGCAGTCCTTATGCCGTAGCATCGGCCGACCGACGCTTCTCCTGGCATCAGCTATGGCGCCAAGCAAAACACGCCGCGGCAGACGAGAAGGTTGCATTCGATGCACATGCCCCAGCCAGCGTAAGCGTCTCTGCTTTAGCAGCGCAAAGAGACTGGGCAGCTGTGCAATCTTAAGCACCCTCTCGTTTGTTACCTTGTCCTCCCAGTGTATGTTCAAAATACAAAATAAAAAAAAAATATGTTATAGGTAAACACTATTATAGTAGGTATGAATTATCTCAGATGATTTTTTCGGGCTCGGGCCCTAATCTGTTAAACAAAAGCCTTTGTTTCTTTTAAGAGCGGTCTTCAGCACGTGCCAAAGCAACCATGTGTTTTAAATAGAAACTATCGTGACTACTTTAAGGTTCAAATTTGTGTTACAGCTCCTTCAGAGAATAATCAGGGTGGCCTTTTTTTGGAGATAACAAAACGTATTATAGTTAACGCTATCTCTACTGAGCTCGTTTACTTACCTGTACTAACAATGGCATTCTGATAAACAAAGCCTTTTTCTTTTGTGTGAGCGCGTGGCCTTTGTGATTGGGCGCGTGGCCATTGTGTGTGAGCCTCAGAAATAAATAATGAAAGAAATAATGGCTTTTGTTTAACAGAATGCCATTGTTAGTATAAGTGAACGAGCTCAGTAGAGATAGCGTTAACTATATCTCCGAATGGGCTGTTCCACGAATTTGAACCATATAAAAAGAATGGCTTTTTAAACGGCTTGTTCCCATTACTTATGTCAGGGCTATTAGTAGTAACGACTGCATAAAGGAAACAATACCTATTTCACCTCAGCAGCTCGAACAAGCCTACTTTCGTCACTCCCTGGAGTGAGGAAAGTGCGACTTTCCAAACAATGTAGCTTTTTAATTTAGTGAAGGCCATGAACTTCATACTTTTATTACTTTTTTTTTATGGTACGGTACGGTACGGTACGGTACGGTACGGTCCGGTCCGGTCCGGTCCGGTCCGGTACGGTACGGTACGGTCCGGTCCGGTCCGGTCCGGTCGGTCCCGTATAGTATCGTATCGTATCGTATCGTACATATTATAATACTTTTTTTTTTCTGTTTATTCTGTGTAATTCGAAATACATTTTAACCTTTAATATGTTCTCACTACTGAGGTGAAAAATTATGTGTGCAACACGACAGCAAAGTTATTTTACATCTCGTGTTTTTGAGTCCCTCGCTACGCTCAAGATTCTACCTTAGAATCACTCGCTTCGCTCGTGATTCAATTATAGAATCTTTCGCTTTCTCGGGACTCTATAAAATAAACACTCGCAAGAAAAACCAACTTTCCTCTCTTGTTGCACAAATAACTATTGTTTAACAGATTAGGGCCCGAGTCCGAAAAAATCATCAGATAATTCATACTATATGTACGTACCGTTTTCAGTTCCCACCGGGCGTACCCTCAACCGTTTGGGCGGTGGAGGCGCTCTGGGTCCCTTCCTGGGGGTGAAGGGTGCGCTAGGAGATGAGAAACCTCTGCTGCCGGTCGAACTGACAGCGGCTACTCTGAAGCGGTACCAGCGGCCTGGTTTCAGCAAGTTGCGGAGAGAAATTTTCGTTCTGAAAATATTTTACCTAATGTAGCAGCATTCTTCTGAGGACGTGAAAAATTATTAATGGGTTTGGTATCGCTAATCATTAGTTACTATACTTACAAGAGTACAACAAATTACAGTAAGATAGTCTCAGCACGGACGTGACAGACGTCACCCACTTCGTTAAAATCTTTCTGTAATGTATATATAATGGAGTACTATTATTTATTCTGTGATAATGGTCCAGTGAAAAAGTATATCGTCGAGCTTGACAATATAAATTATCAATATTGTCTATTGTTTAAACTAAGCACTTAAGAGGAGAGATCAAATGAAAGTTTGAGAAGATTACCAAGCAAAAAGTTTGAACATTCTGTAAAGTCAAATGATTGTTCCTTTGCGAATCGATATCGTTGACAATACTTTGTAGGTAAGTGTGTAGGATTAAATAAAAATAACAATTAAAGTTTAGCTCTCTAAGAAATAAATTGCACAGCACCAAGGCTTTTGAACACTATGTATATTTATCCTATAAATATTACATTAACCTACCTTTTAAGTACCTGTAACGAATACTAATTTATACTTCCCTAGTGTCTCTCAAACTTATAACTCCAATCCTTAGATCCTAATACACTTCCCAAACAGCTGCAAACCTCTTCCGCAATCATTTGTTTCTAAACTCAAAAGCCACCTAGTCTCCTACTCCTAGCTGTTACCGGTGTATCCATGCAAGCCTTTCCGGGAACCTTTACAAATACTGGCGAAACCTAACATAATCGATTGCCTGAACTTACCTACTGTAAGTCAAACCCTTCAAACTTAGTCTAAGATTGTTTACTTAACCAAACTGTACCCTGCTCTAAAATAGTCAGAACGGGAAGACAAACAGGGACGGAACGGAACGGAACCTATTTCAGAAAAAAAGTCACTGCATTTGAGTAGTGTTTGTATGTATGGTATGTTATTATGCGTAGTAAGTAATCACAGGTTCTTATTCTAACTTGTATACCGCTATGAATAGTGCTTATTAAATTGCTAACGTGGTTATCACACTGCTCCGCACTTCGGAGCGGTGTCCCGTGCTGCGGTTTCTAACTTTGTATTTGTACTATAGAATCTGGATTTGTATGCAAGAGCCGCATGGTACAACATACTGGCTCTACCTTTTCGTGCGGAGATGTGAATCGTGGGCCGCAGTACCGTACGGATTTTTGTGCCTAAACACGGTTTGTCGTGGATCGCAGCTCCAGACGGAGATACGGAGCAAACCGGTGCGGTGGTCGTCGCACGCGAATTCGTTGCTCCGCAGTCCGCACGCCACAACGAAATGCGGCGGCAGTGTGATAACACTGATAACCGCCTATTATCTAAGTACATCAACAAGCCCTATTATAATGGAAGCACAGGATTTTGTGGTTACGCTACTTCTATCACCGTTAGTAAAACTATTACCGTTAATAACTAACTTACTTATTGGTTCTTAATAGCAGATTCCATCCCGCAAGCCTTGCCTCCTCGTACTTCGGTCCGAGATGATGTTGTTCCTCAAGCAGATATATAATCCTGCCGGGTACAGCGCGGGCCAGATCTCCAACTCCATCAGACCATCTGATGAGGATTGATTTCCGCTTCTCCTTGACTTCTTCTATGACTGGTAGTGCTGGGAGTCCTGTGAAATATGATGTTTAATTTCGAAATGAAGATATGTCGTTTTCTTAGGATTAAGGATGTTCATTATATACTCGTATATTTACCTACACAAGCTTAGGTAAATATGAAACAAATCAAAAAATATGAAAGTAATATTTAGAAGCAGATTGTTATTGGTTATAATGTTGACCGTTTGTGAATTTTATATGCTGATATGAACAACAGTTATAGCTCGATTTTTATTTATTGCCAGCCAAATTTTTGTATGCTGTCCAAATGATTTAATGGCAATTTTTTTGCAGATCAGTTTTAAAAAGGCTGATCATTTAATTACTTCCCATTAAATAATAAATATTGGGGGACACGGACATCTTACACAGATCAACCTAGCCTCAAACTAGGCGACGATATACATACTAAAAAACCGGCCAAGTGCGAGTCGGACTCGCGCACCGAGGGTTCCGTACATTACATAATTTTAACAATGTATTTTTTATGTGAAACGTGAGTGAAACCGCAATTTACGGTTTAAAACTTATGACGTATAAAAAAAAAACTACTTACTAGATCGCGTTCAAACCAATTTTCGGTGGAAGTTTGCATGGTAATGTACAAAATATATTTTTTTCAGTTTTATCATTCTCTTATTTTAGAAGTTACGGGGGGGGGGGGGGGGCACACATTTTACCACTTTGGAAGTGTCTTTCGCGCAAACTATTCAGTTTAGAAAAAAATGATATTAGAAACCTGAATATCATTTTTGAAGACCTATCCATAGATACACCACATGTATGGGTTTGATGAAAAAAAAATTGAGTTTCAGTTCCAAGTATGGGGAACCCCCTAAATTTGTTGTTTTTTTTTTTCTATGTTTGTGTGAAAATCCTAATGCGGTTCACAGAATACATCTACTTATCAAGTTTCAACAGTATAGTTCTTATAGTTTCAGAGTAAAGTGGCTGTGACATACGGACGGACAGACAGACAGACAGACATGACGAATCAATAAGGGTTCCGTTTTTTGCCATTTGGCTACAGAACCCTAATAAAAACGATATACATACTAAAAAATAGATAAATACATAGAAAACACCCATGACTCAGGAAAAAATATTTGTGAACCAAGCATATCATATATATATATATACTTACAAAAACATACATATTATACATTATTTTTTGATGTTTTCAACATCATTCAAACCTATGTCAGATGTGCTTGCCTATGTGTTTGCGTGTTTGTTTGTGTGTTCGTTATAATATTGTATTATGATGTTTTCAACATCATATCATTCGAACCATTGTCAGACGTGTTTGCTTGTTATTGTAAAGCTTTCTAATGAGGGCAATGCATCTTGTTATGTTTGACGCGATGCCGGAAATTCTATTGTGAATGGTGACATGGATGTTCATTGTATGCCTAGTTCGTAGCATGTTATTGTTTACATGATTTTCTTTCGGTTCTTTTACTTGTTTAACTATAAGCGCATACGGACATAGTAAAGAGTCAGGATACCTACTATTTAGGACTCTGACCAGGGCTAACTAATGGCTCCTAATACTAACGTGCCTGGCACCGTCAATTAGCCTAAAACACATGTAAGGTTAGGTGGGGTAAGAGAAACTATGGGTCAAGAGAAACACTTGTTAGATTTAGATCATTTATTGATAATACTAAAAATAATACTAATGCATAAATAAAAGTAACTTACGTAGAAGGAATTTCCTCATACGATTTTTCTTGCCCCGAGCAAAATAAACTATAAAGTATGTGTCTCTTAACACACTCAGGTCGAGTCAGGTCGGTCAGGTCTTACACAGTTTGTTGGCGTCCGGTTCTATGGCGACACGAGTAGCTACTACTAACTACTACGCAAGTAAATAATATACCTATCTGACTGAGCCAGTAGATCTAAAGGAGATAGAGCCAACAGCCAACATAAATATAGGTAATATCAGTACCACACAGCCGTGATGGTAGCAATCGAATGGGTCCCGTGACACTGGTTGCCCAGGGTGCGTAGCCAACATGCCAATCGTTTACGCTCCGTAGGGAACAAAACGCAACTGTCACTGTCGCACTAATATGAAAGAATGATAGAGAGACACAGTGAAGCGTTTCATTGTCGTAGCGCAAGCGATTGTCACCATGGCTAGGCACCCAGGTTGATGGTCTGTAGGTAGTAAGTACCTGACAACGTCAGTAGGTCCACGGGTTCGCTGCAGGTAGAGCCACATCCGTGGTGGCAGCACCGCTGGGTGCCGTCACACTGGTAGTCCAAGGCGCAGGCCTCTACACAAGCGGCTTGCCACTGCGGGATGTCGTAACCTGGGCACGTCCCCGGCTTTTGCTCTTGCATCCGGCATTGTGAGCGGCACTGAAGAAAAGCAAGCGAATATATTATTCATATCTCATAAAAACGCTCTCTAATTACTAACTAAATTACCTAACTGCCTAATTGTTAAGTATTAATCCAAAATTCACGTTTGGATCGTAAAGGTCACTGCATAACATGCAAAGTATCTTTGGTCTGTATATACACGGTGTTTCATGGCCCACTGAAAACCTAAAAACAGTTTGTTCAGAATCGATTGCGCTATATTTTAATGGGGGTAATTTTTTTTATTTTTTTTTACATGCTCAGTCTACAAGTTTGTAATGCAACAATAAATAACCAGCATTTGACACGTTATTTGTCAATGAGCAACACCCTTAACTGGCCATTGGTAAACCTTATCTCGTTGCAGTAAGATATGCAAATCGTCTGTTAACAGTGTTTACGATAGTAACTAGCAATTGTTTGATGTCACTAAAACGACGTAGTATCTTGTGTAGAATTACCAGTCGAATTGAATTGTTAAGTAAACTCAAAAATGTTTTTTTTTTTTTATATTTATCGGATTAAAGAATAAATACTCAAGATGAGATTAAATTTAAAAAAATCTGTTGGGGTGTCTCAGGTTTTCAGTGGCTCAAGTAACACCGTGTATAGTTTTCGGCCTGTTTCCTGTAAATATTTTCTTAGTCTTAATAGTTAAAAAAAAATTATGTTGGCACCATATTTTTACCTTCTTTATACCTATCTACTTACTTGTGTTCTATTTTCCTTAGTGACGTCAATGCACATCAAGTCACACCTCGTCTTGGACAGCGCATCCGTCGTCTGTAGTTTTGAGAATCGCCTTGATTTTGATAGTACGTCAGAAGCCAAAAACACTATAACCAATAGTCCAAATATAGGGCTTGGCATCGTGAATCCAGTTCTCATTTTTTTTAAACAAACTCTCAGTATATCATAGCTTCATCTGTAAAAAGTATGTTTCGTCTTATTCCAGTAATAAAACTCAATAAATGTTACCTATCCAATAATTACAGTCTATACAAAATCTATATAATAATATGTGCGCATTCCTATACCTACTATATTAATAATTATAAAAATATGTTCAGTTTTTCTTCGATATATTGATAAATGATAATATATGTAGGTACAATGAGCGATACGACGGTACGATATATTGATAAATGATAATATATGTAGGTACAACGGTGAGTACAAAAACGGTAGCCGTTTTTGTACTCACCGTTGGCGCCACTGTAGATGTAGGTCCAGAAAAACAGATCTCAAAAATTTTCTATGCTTATTTTTATAAAATCAATACGTTCTAATATACAAAAAGGTATATTAACGTCTAAATGTGCTATTTTTTCAACCTGTTTAATATTGCATATATTTTAGTTGGCACTTTTTTAAACCACTAACATTTTTTGAGCTATATCTATTGTTTACCATGATTAATCAAAGATGGACAAATATTTACCACAATTATGAAGAAGGAGTGAAAATTCCCGATAAAAAAGCTTGAAACCCCTAAAACTTCTATGCATTTGAAATTTTGAAAGACCTCTCCATCTACACTAGCGCCCCTAGCAGCGAAATTAAACGCGGTAGCCCTCATTGGAATCCGTTTATTATGACCGCTTATACTGACCAACCGCTTACTATGGCGTAATTACTGTGCGAAGTTTCGTTTTCATATAAAACTCTTTGTGATAAAGTCGGACTTCGCTTATCAAATCGCTGACAAGTGACAAATCGCTTACTATGACCTATAAATCCTATTTTCATGAACTTATGTCCGGTTATACTGACACATGTTGCAGGCGTCCATAGGCTACGGTGACTGCTTACCATCAGGCGGGCCGTATGCTTGTTTGCCACAGACGTGGTATAAAATAATAATTGGCCAAGCCCGAGTCAAAGCTCGAGGCATTTAGTGTTCCGTGCGCATCGTTATAATTTACAGAGGTTGTTTGCCTGTTTTTAGTTAGGGTTCCGTAGTCAACTAGAAACCTTAAAACCAGACGTAGTTTCGCCATGTCTAACCATGTTTGAACCATGGGTCGAAAAGTATAAAAAAAACGTGACTGTAGAGTTTAATAAAGACATTAAACCAAAACTATAGGCAACATGATCAGTCAAGCCGTTTTTGAGTTATCGCTTATCGCAAAACGTCTTCCTTTCATAGGAAAACGACGTACAAAGCGCTGGAAGGTATTCCATTTTGCTTGTTAAACGTGGAATTACGAAACGTTTTCGTTTCGTAATTCCACGTTTAATTAAACGTAGAAGCTACCGTGTCGTTACCGTGTCGTTAAGAGATCACAGAAAATAAAAATTTCAATGAACCATTTTTTTAGATACTTAATGAAGATTAAGCCATTTGTAAGGAACAGATTGGATAAGGAAGTGCTAAGGAAGTACTAAGTAGTCAAAGTAAGTGATCTTCTTCGGCGGGAACGGGCTTGATTAGATGCATAGCCTGCATCAAAAGTACGTCGCGGGGACGGTAATTTGTGTTTTGGGAAAGTATCCTATGAAACTCAGTGACTCATTCATCCTCAATGTAGTCATTCGCAAGTATATACGAAAAGCGAGCCATTGTATTCGACAAAAACCTAGGAGATAATTTATAGGAGTTGTGCAGTCAACACGGCAAGTGCAACGTTACATCCAAGCGCTCAGACTCGAATAGGTCAATTTTATGGTTCACCATTATAGCTCGGTATTCTATACTGCTTCAATTTGAATTAAATTTAGAACTTATTATTTTGATTTGATTTTGTTTCTAGTTCCATGCCATATATATATATATAGACTTTAATATTATTTAGAACTGCTAAAAATTTTGTTTGTCTAAGCTAACAAAGTGAGAGAGTGTAAGTAAGTAGTGTAAGAATGAGATAAACGTCATATTTTCATAGAAATTTGACATTAATGATGACATAGTGACACTCGGACTCTATCAATAATTGGACGTAGTTTAGGGAAAAGGATCTCTACTTATTTATATTTTCGGCACGTCTTGAATTTAGGACGAGGAAAAATATATAAAATTATCGTGTTTTTCAAAGAATTAAAAAAAAAAATCTTTTCCATTATTGTTTTAAAAGAAAAAAATATTTTAGTATAGGTAGAACTTGGATTCATGAGTACCATATCTTAACTGATATTTTTGTCGCTGGCTCTAAGGTTAACGAAATATATTGCCCGATTCGAACTTTAAGATACGTCAAATATTACGACTAGATACGATATGTATTAGATATGTCAATGTCAACAGTGACGTTTGTTCAAACAAAAACGTATCGTAATATAATCATACTATTTGACGTATCTTAAAGTTCGAATCGGGCCGATAAAGTGAGCCGATCTCTCAAACAAGTTTGAACAACATCGGCTCAATTTCGTCAACTTTACCTGTTTCCAAAAACTAGAATAAAAATTTCAATTGTCATATACTATAGGTCTTCCAAGATTATTTTCTCGTAATCTGGTTGTCTCGGATCTCGTAATCTCGGATCTGGTTGCTGCTCTTACCGATCCTTTCAAAAATATACATACTGCATACACAAATGTCATCGTACTTAATGCAAAGGGATATTGTGTATATTGTTTCGACGAATTAGATACTCTCTAATAAATATTAAATGACTTTGTTATCTCTATACTTAACCTGATAATTTTCCCGCCGTCTCCATACTCGATTTAGTTGGTTACTGGCTGGTTAGCTGCCTGTTAGTTATAGTTTTTCCGAAAATTCCCAGGACAGGCGAATCTTTTTGTATGAAAACTTGACTTATTTACAATATTAGTGGTGGTAATTGCTATAACTGTTTCAAATTTTAGGTATCTATGTCAAACGGTCTCTGAAAAAAGGCATTTAACTGATTTGCAAGACCGAAGTGATCCCATAAGTGTTCCGTTTGTCAAAACAAAGTTTTGCACGGAACACTAAAAACATTCGCTGGTTTTCGTGACCGTCCTCACGTCTTTCACGTCGTCGTGTAAGTTGTTTTAGTTTTGATTCTCAGTGACAAGTTGAAAATTGGTTACAAGGTTAATAAAACTCATCTCTCACAAAGGAATTTGAGACTAATTTGAAAAAAATAACAAAAATAAGAAGTTAAACAACTACCTAATATGCTTTGTATGACGTGTTTGTCACTTCCCTTCGATGTCATTATATGCGGATTCTAGGCGACGGTAAATTTGTGATTTTGATTTGTAACAATAGGGGTGCCATCATCAAATATGATAAAACCCTTTTATTAAATAGATAAAAAAAATACGGATTCTACTGTAAGTATTTATAATTTTAGTCAGGTACCTATTTAGACGTGTTATTCAAAATTACTTATTATATATATTATCAAAAGCAGCAGATTTCAGATCCAATTTGCAAAGCGGACGAAATTGACTAAACCGTTTATTTTCCTGATTGTTGCTTAAACCGTAACTTAGCTATTGTTAAGCGTAAAGCGTAACTTAAGACCGGACTTTAAGGTGACGTCCAATCAAGTCTAAATAGAGTTATTTTAACGTCTGACATTGACTGATATGTCATGAGGTCGTGACTGAGAATGTTACGTTAAATGGCGTGTTAAATATATCATTTCATCTTTAAAAAATTTAGTAAGTTTAGTGTGGTGCGTAATTGTAGAAAAAGGGAATACCTATTATTCAATTAGCTAGAACATTCGATAGTTACTTATTGTTAACTTCGGCGCATTGAACCCAATGTGTAAATCCAATTGACATGTATCGAATGCGTGTACATTTCCTAGAAAAAGTAGTCATTAATATAATGTGTGCATGCATTTTAATAAGCAAGTACATGGATAGTAGGTAGTTAGTCATACAGTTTAATAATTAAAGAAGTAATTCGTGCTAATAATTTGGCGTTTTGAATAGCATTCCATTTCCTGCTACACATGGAACAAAATATTTGCGTGAATAGGTAGTTTGCGTGGAGTAAAACAGTAATAAGTAAACGTTTCCTGAGTTTCTATCTACTAAAGTGAACGTGTGAATATATTATAGGCAGTAAAAACATTATCGCCTAAAACACATTATCTATTGACAAAAATCAATCATGAAGTTTTAATTAAAATATTTAATTATATTAGATAAAACAAATAAAAATATAATATAGAAAGAGCATAATACAATACAATAGGTATTAATAATAAATAACATAATAATTAAAACTAATAATAAACTAAATAGAACACCAGGCTTCAAATGGGTGTAAGTAATGAGAACTACTACTGAGGGCACTTACACTTACGCAGAAATGATATTTGGACAAAATAATATGTGATTTAATATTTACTAAGAAATTCGAAAATATATTGTTTGCACCTATATTGTACCTAGTAGTATCTTAGGCTACTATACTATGTAATGTGTAAATTAGTCATAATAATAAGACCGTAGAAAAAGGCCAGTAAATCGTGTCACAACTCACACACAAGCTATTTTTAAAATCCTTTATCTACTCCCATATCATAACTTCCCTATAACATGTTCAAAGGCGATAAGCTAATGGCCTATATTAACAAGCCTTCCTCTGTGATTGAATTGTAATTTTTACTTTACGTTATCGATGACCGATATTTTTATTACATTCAAATTTAGAACACATGCCTACTGCGAGAAACAAAAGAAATTTGATTTGTTCTCTATTCTAATATCAGTCGAGATGACGTTTTATTCGAAATGAAGTGTCAGTTGCAAACAATTTTGACAAATCTCGCATGTTTTTTGATATCGAACGATATGGCACTCGGCCCCCACCTCTAAATGTCTCTAAATAGAACAATTCAAAAACCGGCCAAGTGCGAGTCGGACTCGCCTACCGAGGGTTCCGTACTTTTTAGTATTTGTTGTTATAGCGGCAACAGAAATGCATCATCTGTGAAAATTTCAACTGTCTAACTATCACGGTTCATGAGATACAGCCTGGTGACAGACAGACAGACGGACAGCAGAGTCTTAGTAATATGGTCCCGTTTTTACCCTTTGGGTACGGAACCCTAAAAACAAACTACGGATGCGTGTCACGCGTAAAAAAGTTTTCATTTGACGTTTAGAGTTAAATAAAGTGTGCAACGATTTTGAAAGCATACGCAGTGCAAGTTATTTTAAACGTCAAACTTCTATGAAATTTTATTAGTAATTAGCATTTTCGTAGTAATTTTATTGCATTGAGGTTTTTATGTTACATTTTTTACTCAATCTTTCTATAGTCGGACCAATGGTGATATTTCCACACTTTGTTATACCATAGTCTCTAGAAAATTACATTGGTCCGACTCAAATTAATTGCTACTTAAAAAAATATTTCTAGGTTAGTAAAGGCTTATTATTAACGGGGCAACTAAAATATTAAACGGGAACTTTCATTGGGCATATAATAATATAATTTGGCCGTGCATTAATATTTTAGAGCCTAAAAATTTATATTTGCTCCAAATATAAGCATCATATTATTAAAAAACTGGCATCAAATTCAAGCCACAAAAAATAATAATTGGGATCTTGAAATGATAGTTTGGCGACTAAATAATAATTTGGCATCTATTATTGTAAAGCGTATGATTTTTAATATTTGTTGTCATATAGTTATTTACACCTAATCATATTGAGCACATCGTTTCAGGTAGTATTTAAATTGCGGAAGCAGCTATATTTAATGAATATTGGTTTATTTTTTGTAATAATTCATCGTTTGTTTCACACGATACTATAATTATAACGCCTTTGTAACAGCCAGTGTGGACTGCCATAAGGTCATAGTGAAGAAGACCAGCATACTTTATTTTGGCACTTGGTTCGGGTCGTAAGTACTAAGAGTTTAAGTTAAATCTAAACACGTTTCTCCTCGGCACACTAGTCGTCGCACATGTCTTCTCTCTTCTCTCTAAATTTAAAATATTCGTATCACTGAACTTAAAAATTTCAAGTCCTGGGTTAGGATAGGTTATCGTGATCGTTAGGTGTGATTGTGAGTGAGGCCAGGAGGAGCATGTAAGAATTAACTGGGACTTAAATACTCAAGCAAGTACCGAGAGAGCGAAGCGAGCGTACAAATACAAAATTACATATTATTTAAATTCATTAGGTAAATTTCAGGCATAACGACCATTACACTTTTCAAAATTGGGTATTTAGACCATAGTTTAATAAAATTAGGTACTTATATTTTGTTAAGATCACCTAAGACCGAACAATTTATCTTAGGAAGGTAGGTAATTCGTTTATTGGGTGTTATATAGTTTGAATGATCATAAGATTCATAAGGTTTTTTAAAATTTGATATTTCGAGCTAAGGTATTTCATTAAGTTGGTAAATCGATTTTTAATACACTTACTCAAAAAGTGCTACTTTACGTACCTAGCTGTTTACATTTATGAAATTTGAAAAATATTATTGTCGTTTTGTAGAAATAATAAAAAATTGGTGCCGATTTTTTTAATCCCTACACCGACAAAAAAAATAATAGAAAACTTAAATACACAGTATCTCGCGCATGAGCTACACTGTCCTTCCCGCTTTAATTGATACAGTGAGAAAAAGACGTAATCAATCGTCATTTTTGTAAAAAAAGTATCGGTACCTACATATTTATGAATTCGACTCTACCTAATAGTCTACATATCTCACGCGCTTGGAACTCTCTTGGCGCACTAGTAGTAGCCTACTAAAATTATAAAAGTGATAATATCATCATATCATATCATATCGTTTATTTCATAATAGGATTTTACAATCTCTTTATGTCGTCAAACATTTGTAATTACTTAAAAATTAAATATTAAATAACATTATCTATGTTACACTATGCACATACTTATTAACTCCAAGGGTTAACGTCTTCTAAATAGTCTGATATTTTATAATATCCATTTTTGCACAACTTTCGTTTAATGACCGATTTAAATTCATTTAATGGCAAACTTTAAATATCCAAAGAAATTTTATTGTAAAAACGAACACATTGGCCAATGAAATATTTACTTTTCCTCTGAAGGCTAGTTACTATTATAACTAGCCTTCAGAGGATAAGTAAATATTACCTATTAGTACAAGTTTGTCTTTGTTTCTTGTATTTCTGTTGTGTATGTCGCTATATTTCTTAAACATGTGTTTATTTTTCTGCACATATAATAGATTTTCATAAATGTATTGCGTCGCAAATGTCAAAATGCCAAATTCTCTAAATTTGTCTCTTAAGGAGACCCTACATCCCAAATTATAAATAGCTCTAATCGCCCGTTTTTGCAATATAAAGACACAATTAGCATCTGCAGCGTGCCCCCATAAAAGGATGCTGTATGACATTAGGCTGTGGAAATAGCCAAAGTAGACCAGTCGAGCCGTATCCACATCAGTCAGGGTTCTAATTTTTTTGACTGCAAATGAGGCAGAACTGAGCCGATTAGACAATTTACGGATATGAGATCCCCACTGTAGTTTGGCATCCAAAGTCATACCCAAGAAGACAGTCGAATCTTCAAAATCCAACGGTTCATCATTAAGTTTGATACTCGAAGCTACCGGTTTAACATTAGGCAATACAAATTTCACACACTTAGTTTTCTTTTCGTTCAAGAGAAGATTATTAGCAGTAAACCAATCCACAACACTAGATATAGCAGCATTAACATCATTATAATTTGTTTGCTGTTGGTAAATTTTAAATACTAACGAGGTGTCGTCAGCAAACAGTACAAGGTCATGTTTGTTGCGTACTAGGTGAGGCAAATCGTTAATATATACGAGAAATAGAAAAGGGCCCAAATTGAACCCTGCGGGACACCCATTTTCAATTTGCTGCCAGATGAACTTGTACCATTTACAGTCACCCTCTGAGTTCTATCACTGTCATGTTTGTACATATTTTAACATTCCGTTATTATTCCATAAAAAATATCTTAACCACGACATAATCAAACTCCTTAAGTTTTCTACCCATAGGTTTAATGTTTATACGACCACAATAACTTTTTTAGGTTCCTTTTTTATATTAAAATGACAGCTCAAGTAATGATGCTCGAAATACAAATTTTAAGTGTGCATTTACCTTAATTTACTATCTAAATATTTTAAAAGAACTTAAATTAATAGATAGTCGTTTTTTTGTTAAAATGTGCTTCACAAATAGTCTCTAATATACTAATTCAGTTGCCAAATAAATAATTGGTACCTGCCTTTATATAAACAAAAGCTGTAATGGCATTTGTTTATATATACTACTCATATTGGAATAATTTAATGCTCCGCTTTAGTTGCCAAAGTATTAATTTTAGTACCTATTTCTATTTTTTTAAGCTACCGAAATCTGATTAATTAGTTGACCGGTTAAATACGTGCCGTTAGTAACTAACTAGTGTTCTTAACTGTTAAGAACACATTTTAAAACAGTGAAATTTATATTGTTGGTACCATCTGCTTCTCAATAACCCTGTTAAGTGGTACAGGTACGTTGAACAAATTAATAAGAAATAAATATAGAGAAGCTAAATAAGTCTAGTTTTAACTTGTGACAGAAAAGTTGACAGCTTCCTTTTACAACGCATTTCGATTTAGGGAATTTGCTGCCAGCAACCTATAGTGACTTGGGCCAGGGCGAGGGGACTGAAGTTTTTAAATTTGATATTTAATGTCCGTTTGTTAGTTTAAATGTTGTGCTATACATTTTTGAATTAGTTTATTTATAAACCTGTTTTCTTTTTGCTGTTGTATTTGTAGTATACGTTATAAAAATTGCAGAAATTAATTAAGCAGCCTTGATTTATTTATACGAAAATGATACCAAATCTGACCACATAGCTAAGTTTTTTTTCCATAATTTTTTGGGCCTTAAGTTAAAATTTTGCATCAAAAATTTGATTAAGTAGCTCCCCTTCATAAATCAATTTATATCGGAGCGGCCAAGACGCTCAAAAATATCTGAATACGCATTCTAGCACCTTGTGAAATAGAGGCGTGTTCAGATATTTGTGACCACCTTAGCAGCTCCGACATATATGATGGCGACTGTATCTAGTTATTGCACTTTTGTTTATGAATACGGCTAGCTAGAGGGGTGGCTGCCGCAATGATCAGGCCTGTAGTAAATTCGAGGTTTTATTTGATAATTAACTTTATTAAGTACCTATAAAAGTATTACACCTTCCACACCTAATTGTCCTTATTAAATTAGTTTTAAATATTATGCAATTATTGTTTGGTTTAGAGTTGGGGGAAGCATTACTTGAGACTTGTTTAAATATCACAACATGTGATACTTATGCATTGTTTGTTTACAGTTTTACACCAATCAGTCTACTAACACTGAACTTAATATCCTATAATTAATTATGCACTTTTTCACTTAATTGTTCTTTATCTCCCCATTATTTGTATTTGGTTAAAATTCAACAAAGTGCTCTGATTAAAAGTACCTACCAAAAATCCATAAATTAACACTTGTTTGTTTGTCAATCACACCTGTCCTGAGAACACGATAAAGTGTATAAATAAATGTCACTGAACTTTTGACAGTTGACGAGTAGTTCGGTGCGCCCACGACGATCGACTAACATGCGGCATGCGCGCGCGCGGCCGATGGATGCGTGCACCGACTTAATTAATACGCGATGATGCTTTCCTGCCGCTAAGACGGAAGGCTTTTACCGGCCCGGCTTCCTAATTAAAAACTAGGCGTAAAGTTGGAATTTGTAGATTATTTTGTGGGTTCCGTAATGGGATAATATTATTTCGCCTGCTTGAAGATGCTATTGATGCTGGTTGCTTGTATGCACTATGTTGCCGAAGAAAAATAATAATTAATTAACATAATATTTGTCAGAAACTATCTGTATGATTGTTCTAAGGGCCACTTGCGTCATTCACTAGCCCGGGGTTAACCGGTTAAACCTGGAGTTACCATGGCTACCAGTACAATTTGAGACTGGGTTAACGGTTTAACGGGTTAACCCCGGGTTAGTGGGATGGTGCAAGTGGCGTTAAGAGCAACCCATCCCGCTCGTGCCATTCATAGTAAGTATAATGGTTCACTGTTGTTGTAAATAATGTTTATTCCGTTTGAGTGTAGGTATATTTCTTGCAGCTTGTCCTTGTTTCTAATTGATGAAGCATCTCTCTAACTCATATTAGTCCCATGTAGAACAACTTCCATTCTTGCTTTAAACTGCTATTTTTAGTAAGCAATGACAGTAAATATCCAGTTGGTTTTAGCGTCTGCCTTTTTCACGATATTCAGTATAACCACAAACAAAGGGACCCTGAAAACTAACAAAACAATGTCTTCCTGGCGGCACTTCGATGAATGTCTACGAGTAGGTACACTACACTACACTATGACATACTATATGTACAGTCCATAATTAAAACATTTGGTGCCGTTTGTGTTAAAGAGACCTGCAAGGAATAAGTAACTATGTAAGAAAACATTTTAGAGTTTTGTACTGGGATACGCCTGCCCGTAACCTTTTTCGGGCATTTAGAATCATAACCATTCCAGGTCTTTATACATATATGTATGTATTAGAAGTGGCAAAAGTTGTTTGTAGGAATCTCGAGGAATTCAGAATGCGACGGTCCAAACTATCGTCATGGATATAATATTGTCCCAAATAGACACAGACTGAAAAAAAAAACAGAGCAATGTGTGTGGTATATAGGTGTCAAAATTTACAACCGATTGCCCAATGACTTATAACTAGTTGAAATGTCCGACACCACATTTATAACCAAGCTCAAGGAGTACTTAATAAATATAAAGCATTTTACTCGGTAGATGAAATAAATCGAACAGATTAACAAAATATTTCAAATGCCTGTGACATATTCTTATATTTTATAATTTAATGATGCCTAATAATTTTATTGGATACCGTAAAATGGGGTGAGTAGGGTTCGCGGGGAGAGTTGGGTTATGAATGGGGAGAGAAGGTTTGACAGGGGGGTGAGATGGGTTTTTAGGGCTACTGCTAGAAAAATAATGTATTCCAATTTAAAATGGAGTTATAGTAATACTCATAATAATAATAAAACGATCCAACAATCTTCCAAAATCACCTTTGTATGAAAACCCATCTCACCCCAATTAAGAGGGACTACGGGGTGAGGTGATTTTTCCTGTTTATCGTCAAAGTTATGAAATGGAACTACCCAAAATAAAATAAAAACTAAAATACAAACGTCCGGATCACTTATTATATACACCATTCAGTTTGCATATGTAAAAATAAAATGTTATCGAGGTTTAAATGTCAGTTTTGCTCCTACTCATCCCAGTTTAAGGTAGTCTAATGTAATCCTATTTCTACATGAATAACGACATATTTATAATTGTATGTAAAGTGTGCTAAATAGAAAATGTTAAATGACGTGTAACGCTAGTTATCAATAAACGATTGATTGATTGTATAGTTACCTAACAGTAATATAAGGTGCTATGTTATCTTTTGAAACTCTGCCTATATTTTACCGATCGTTCAGAGCATTTTTCTGCTCCTATACAACAGTTTTACAGCAATGATAGGTACATCGGTTACATAGGTACACTTTATAATACGCAATATGTATATACGTAACATAAGTAGGTGACCGACGCAACCGGTGACCAGAGAGCTGGCGGCTTTCTCTCGCAGCGCATAAGTATTGCCATTCAGCGAGGGAATGCTGCCAGCATCTTTGGCACAATGCCGCGGGGGCCTTATTTAGATGTTTTTTAATTAAGAGTAGTTTTGTTTTTTAATTTTTTTTTATTTATAAGTTGTTATTCTTAGTTACTTTTAGTTTTACTTTTAATTGAATAATAATAATTGTTAATCCGATAATTTGAATTAAGTAGGTACCTACTTTAACAAATGTTATAAATGTAACATTATTATTAATGTAGTAAACTACATTATTTTTGTGTACTTATGTTACAAAACACATATTGTGTGTTAAGTGTATGTAAAACTAAAACTGTTGTATACCTAAGCACATAATAAGTAATAGTATTATCATACAGAACGGCCACGCACCGCCCCGCCCCGTCTCGAATTACCTTGCCCCGCGACAGCAGATTGACGGCCGTTTGCCGGCCGCTCAGTATTATTTTTAAGCGACTTACACTATGACGCATGCCGCGTGTACAGACGTGCCGTTCACATATAGAAACGCAAGTGATTTTTAATGTATGGCGTGTCCGCCCTGTGACCTAAGAGCAATATAAATGCGTGTGTCCTGACTCCTAACCTGACTGACTGACGGATTGACTCATCAATGCAGAGTCGAAACTATAAATGCTAGAAAGTTGAAATTTGCACACCACCATTTGTAATATGTAAATAAATAAATAAAAAACAAATATCCTATCCTATAGACATTCTTACTTTCTTACACAGATTGACTAAGTCCCACTGTAAGCTCACGAAACAAGAAACTGGTTAAAAAGGAGATGAAAGTTTGTAATTTTGTATGGGGTTTTAAATTTTATTTTAAGCTAAGAACTTGAAACTTTGTAAATACGTATTTTATTAAAATAGAAGAAAACTAATTACAGCGTTTTTGAAAATTCATCTTCTAAGGTGGTGAAAAAGGGGTTGAAAGTTTGTATGGAAATCAAAAATTTTGTTGAGTGCGGGACTTTAAACTTTGTACATTACCATATTATTCGAATAAAGACAAGTATTTTTTTTTCAATTTATTGGATTCAAACTTTCAAAGCTTAAATAGGGGTTGAAAGTTTGAATCCATTACAAATGCTTCTTAGAAAGGCATAATCGGTAGTACTATTAGTTATTCTGTGGCATAACATAATTATAATATTACAAAAAAAGTTATTTCGACATTCTTGATAATTCAACCCCCAAGGGGGTTAAAAAGGGGATGAAAGTTTATATATAGCCCAATTTTTTTAAGCTAGGAACTTGAAACTCGGTAAAAGGGCATTATATTAAAATAGACGAAAACTGATATCCCCGTTTTTGAAAATTCATTCCCTAAGTTGGTGAAAAACGGGTTGAAAGTTTGCATCGGGAACGAAAATTTTACGAAAATTGTTGTAAATAGCGTTTGAAGTGTTTTTTAATAAATTTTATATATTAAAAGACGGCTCCTATTAAATGCTTGGTTCATACATAGAGTAACTTATACTAGAGCGGTACTGTCATAGTAAATATTGTAACCCCAGTAAATTCACTGCCATCTGTCGACACACTTTAAAACTAAAAATGTATATTTATAAAAATACGATAAAATGTATTTAAATATAGATAAATGATTTTTTTTATTTGCATTAATTATTTTTTATGATTTTGACCCATGTTCTTTCACTGATATGCGTTAAAATTGTTAAATAACAAACGAAACAGTCAACGCCCTCTATACGAGTGTAGGCCAAAACTAGTGGCGCCATCTGATCGAGAATCAAATTTTCGTGATTTTCGAGGCACGTTTTTTCCTTAGACTGTATCCATCTATTACGGAGTTATATCTATCTTTGGTTCATATAACAAACTGAATCGTAAAACAAAATATATTATGAACTAACATATCATGTAGCTTAACAACTGTCGATAAGATTAAGACCCCGCATCGATAGAAAGTGTATTCTCAATTGACCTCTGGTCCTTTTAGATCCTTCGTTAATCGTGATTGTAAGAAATTATAGATAGTGTGCCTTAATCTGTTAAGAATAAGGTTTGTGTTTGTATTTGTACACATCATTCCGGAATGCATCGTTTAAAAACATTAATTAAGCTGCAGAAGGGCATCCGGTCCAAGCCTCAAGAGCAATCAAGCGGTCGTTCCTCTTCTTTGTGACGATGTAGTCCATCTTGTTTTATTTTTAGACGAGAAAAACATTTAATTAGACGATTTAATTAATTGCGATTCGGAGAACGGTACTAACTAATCGTAAGGAAAATACATTGTATGTACCTACTCGTACAATGTATTACTCGTATCACCTAATTACAGTCCCAATACTCGTATATGTTTAATTTATAATTTTTAATTTAAGAAAAAGTTATCACTATACCTATACATATTTACATTCAAATCTATATACCTACCTATATTTTAATCTCATTTTAACCATTTACTGGATTTTATATTATTAGTCAATAAAGGTGAGTACCTGTATAGCTGTGCTGTAGTTGCTTATGGAACATTGTACACACTTGTACATGTGAAATTAGTCATGCTTCTGTTCCTTCTCATTGCACCGGTTTTGTCTCTAACTCCTTCATCCTTCAGGCGATCCGGTTTTGGAATGATCTCCCACTCAACATCAGACAGGCTCCAACCAAGCTCTCGTTTAAGCGCATGTTACGCAAGCATTTTTTCGACAAGCTCACTGGTTAGTTGTCCATCGTAGGCAGGTATAGTATTCTTTGCACTGGGTACATAAAATAAAGTAATATATATGTAAGTTTATTTAATTATAGTATTTATAGTATGTATTTGTAAGTTTATTTTCGTTGTGTGTATTATTTATCGCTATATTTTTTGTTCTAAGTTACCCTATTCTGCTTTTTTTTTGTTCAATGCCTGCACCTATTACTGTTTCTGTTTAGCCTGATGGTTGACTGGTAGAGAATGCCTTTAGGGATTAAGTCCACCATTAGTACTTTATTTGTTATATTGTGCAATAAAGTTTAAAATAAATAATAAATAAATGTTTAAATATTGTATTACATATAAGACATTCTTACACAAATTGACTAAGGATACTAAGATAACGATACTGAAGTATATATACTATAAGTACTTAAATACATAGAAAACACCCATGAGTCAGGAACAAATATCTGTGCTCATCACACAAAATGCCCTTACCGGGTTTCGAACCTGGGACCATCGGCTTCATAGGCAGGGTCACTAACTCACTATCGACTAGGCCAGACCGGTCGTCAAACAGACAGACAGGTAGGTCTGTTGTATTTATCAATACAATCAAGAACAATGCGACTACTAGCAGCGTTGAAAGCATTGTTAAGAAAAGAAATGCAAACAGAGTTAATATTATGAAATTTTAAGTATTGACGTAGAGTATCTTGTTATTCCTAAACATTAAGAAGAAACACTAAAATTACCAGTAAGTATATTTTTCTTTAGACTGCAGCTATCTTCTTTACTGATGCAATTTTTACTTATTAATAATCAATAAAAACTAAAACTAGGTATGCACTTGTAGTGAGAAAAATAGGAATAACTTTTGAAAACATGGGGTTGTTTTTAGACATAGGCACAGTCAAGTGTAAAAATATGGGTGAATAAAACTTACTCAAAAATATGTCCCATAGTTCTTAACTCGCTGACATAAGAGCTATGGGACATATTTTTGAGTATGATGAGTGCACCCATATTTTTACACTTGACTGTACCTACCTATTTAATGTTGCGTCGTAGAGCTTTATATAGGGCAGCTAAAACTCACTGAATACATAGTGAATACTTAGTTTCTCCGTTCCTGTGCATTCTTAATGTTTAATGCAAATGGTACTCCCACATTGGGTGTTATAAGATGTTATTTAGCATTGTGTGACAGGGACAACATAATAAAATACTATTATCAGTACCTACTATCATGTATATAACATTTTATAACCATGACGCCTGATTGATCACATTAAATTTGATTCATCATGTATTGGACTAGGGACTATTATGTTCGTGTCTAAATAATTATTGTGTGACTGCTGATTGTGTATAGATATTTATGAGTAGGATTGATAACTTATACCTATAGGATTGATAACTTGCACGTTGATTTTCATGTTGGTAACTAAATTAAAGCCAATTCTTAGTTAACGTTATCAGAAAACGCATTCTACAATTAGCCTGCAAGAATGACGTAAAACATAACTAGATCATCCGACCAGTTTACCTTCTACGGGCCGTGACGATGTTATCGTGTTTCACATGCGGTTATATGCACACATGAAAGTCTCGAAATGCCACCTTAGAGCTTGAATTGACTGGGGTTTGAAACAAAAGTAATGACTGAATAAGATTTATTCAACACTTAATATGCAAAATAAAGTAAGCAAAAAAAAAGTACTTACTTATACAAATACCTATTCGAAAAACTACTGTCAAAATCCGACTCTTGAGTGTCTACAATTCCTGTATCTCTTTATGAATAATCCTTCAAAAGTAGGTATTTAGCAGGAATTTCTATGCTCAGGGCACCATGAAGACTTGCGTTCGTAAAAATAAACAGGCCAATTCGAGTTTTAGTTATCAGATCTGTTTCCAGTATGATACCGATCTAATAACTAAAACTCGAATAAGCCTGAATGATCAAAGACACATTTCAGTCTAAATAGGTAGGTACCTTGTTTATTTTATACTTAACAACTTAATGATTACAGTAAAAATTACAACTAATGGTTTTTGTACAACACATTTCATAACAAATATCTAAATATGCAAACAATAAACAGTGTTATTTTATACTAATTGTTTTCTATTCCATAACCTTGCAGTTACATATTCGTGCGCGAATGGCGAGGCAGATAACTTATTACATTAGAGAAGTGTCTTTTCAAAAGGGTTTATTTTTCTATGAAAACCATACAAAAATAAACCTTGTATGGTTGGTATGGCATTTTTGTATGGTTTTCATAGAGAAATAAACCCTTTTGAAAAGACACTCCTCATTAACCTACTACGCCTACTACCTATTATTTATTACTTATTATATTTGACATATTCTGAACACTGTTCAGTGCAGCACGCGAGATGCAGGTAATTTTTGTTTTTTTTACTGATGTCTGATCAAGATTTTTTACGCTTTAGCAGTAGTAGCCGCCTCGGTGGTATTGCCTGCTGCTGTGGTAGCTGCGGCGGTGGTGGCTGGTGCCGCCGTGGTGGGCCCCGGAGCCGTAATAGGGGGCGCGGGCATGAGCCACGGGATGAAGTTCATGAGCCACGAATTGCCCGCGGGTGTCATTGTCACGTTCATGCCATTGGCTGGCGCTGCAACATACAGATTATAACAAATTTACTCTGTGTCGGCGAACATAAAATTATTTCTCCTATCAAAAAGCCATACGATTTACATGAAGATATTTAGTACAATAAATAACTATTTGTGTCAATATATTATGCCGTGATCGCGATACGCGATAGGTTGTACGAGCAGTACGACTTACGAGTACCACATCAAATACCTATATAATGTATGAAATTATGATAAAGTAAAGTCTATTTTTTTATTCCGTAGACTAAAAGGACATTTCATGTGTTCCTAGTTTTTTTACGTCTTATAAATGTAAATATAAGTCGCAAAAAACTAGCAACACATGAAATGTCATTTTAGTCCACGGATTAAAAAAAGACACTATAAGTAATACTTAATATGCAATTAAATCACCTAAATCACCTCAAACGCGTAACGGACTTAAAACAGCTCTTGCAGCGTACTATGCATACGCTCACTCCAGATTATCCTATGGAATTGTATTATGGGGTAATAGTACCGACATAGATAAAATATTTATTCTTCAAAAAAGATGCATCAGAATAATGGCCAACAT
Organism: Cydia strobilella; assembly: GCF_947568885.1. Classification (NCBI taxonomy): domain Eukaryota; kingdom Metazoa; phylum Arthropoda; class Insecta; order Lepidoptera; family Tortricidae; genus Cydia; species Cydia strobilella. The sequence goes on along the minus strand of NC_086042.1, from coordinate 15,407,846 downwards.
TGACGAAATGGAATCCTGTAAGACATTTTTTGTAAAGTATAAAATACTCACTTTTACCTCTATATATACCTATATACTAGAGACCAGCAAATTTGTAAGAAAACAGCGAACTATATTCTCCTGAAACACTACCCAAAAAAACGACCGAAATTTAAATAAACTGAAACATCCCTTTTCTAAACTGAAACTGTTCACATCTAGCCCTCACGATGTGTCAATAAAAATATATAATCACCTCCCAAATAACATAAAAAACGAGAGTAAATTAAGCCTGTTTAGCAAGAAACTAAAAACATTTCTGTTAGATAAATGTTACTATAATATCAGAGAATTTTTTGAAGATATATAATATCTCTTTTGTGATACTTGTGATCGTAAATTAATTGTAATTGTAATTAATATTGTGCATGGCAGATTTTATTTAAATGTAAAATAATTAATTAATTATTAGGCACATATGTAAATAATAATATGTATAATTTTAGATTAAATAAGTATGTTTCCCTATGTGGAACTATGTGCCCTAACAGGGCGTCACATGAACAGCTCATATTTAAGAACACCTGTATGTACCTGCTATGTGATATGCAATAAATTGATTTCAATATTTCAATTAAAATAAAAACCGGAAGTAGAAATCACATTTAAAAGTTTTATAATGTTCTTTTACAGTATAAATTAGAGGTTATCATGATTTACGCTATTTTTTTAATGATATAGGAGGCAAACGTGCGGAGGCAATCGCCTGATGGTAATCGATATCCATCGCCCATGGACACCTGAAACACTAGAGGGGTTGCAAGTACGTTACCGGCCTTTAAGACGAAAGTGGAGGACCCTCGCGAAATCGCCTTTTCGTACAAACTTAGTCCTCATTTTCCTTTCCGGATGTTAACATTATTGACAATATTTTGACACAATTACTTGTATATCAACCACAGCTATGCCCCTACGTTTGATTTTTTTAAAATTATTATAAGAGTTAGGATCATTTAAAAATTTGTATGAAATCTGTTTTACGCACCAAAATTTTAAAATAATTAAAAAATCGAAAAAAGTCAAACGTAGAGGCTATGGTTAATATACATCAAATCATATCAAATTATGTAAAAATACTTTCCATAATATCCAGAGAGGAAAATGGGGACTACGTTTCTATGGAGAAGCGGTCCTTTCCTCTTAAGATGGGAGTACAGTCCGTTAACTATCAGCATGACATTCGTTTTTCGGGTAAAATCGGACGTAATCGCGTAATAGAAAATGACAGGCTCTTACTGATTTAGTTGCAATCCAACACCCAAAGAGTGCAATGGTCTTTTCAGCCTTAAACTATATAAGAGTAGTAATACCACCATAACAATAATATCACAATTTTCCAATTGTATCATTTTACCATATGAATTGAAATATGTGACTGGTATTAGCAATTCTATATAATTTCTAATTTGTTTTCGAATTTAAAATTCTGATTCTATTTTATTTAGATTATGACAACAAGTCAAAGCGCAATATCAACCGAATATTAAGCATAATGTCATTAAATTAGGGCTTATTTTACATTGAGACAATAGGTATCCTTAACTTTTGCGGAAGTTTAAAACTTTTTGTGAGTTAATAAGAAAGCAGAACAGCAGTATCACCTTCGCGTGTTATCGCCGATACCCGATGTATCTTTCTAAAATCCGAAGGTCATTCTCAGAGTTAACGGACGCTCTTTTCTCGAAGGTTTGAAAGTCGTATCGGTCCGGATATATCGTGCATTTACAACAGCCAAAGCAATATGATCTTACGTATAACGAGATTGAAAGGCTGCTGCATTCCCGGTGGCGTTGTGGTCGGTTTAGTCTTTGCTGGTTTGGTAGTGGTGCAGCTGGCACAAGGGTCGAACAAGTAGTCGAATATGTCGCCGTCCGAGTAATCGTCATCATCATCATCGTCGTCGCACATCAGGTCACACCACAATGTGCCAAATATTGGCTGAAAATATTTATCTGTATATTGTATGATGAGATGTCTCAACTTTTTTATAACTAGTTCGTTTTTTTTAGCATTTTTAGATCTTAACGTGTCTTTTTATATAAAAATATTGAAAAGCGCTTTTAAAAAAATTACTTTATATTACATACTTATGAAAGCAAAATAATGTAAAAGATCGTATATGATTTATAATTAGAGTTTTGAAAGATTCACGGTTAGTTTCACTAGACTTATATTGACCGGGATATAGACCGTGATTACCTTTTGTATTGTTGTTTTGTATTGTCGAAATATCGGGAGCTCACAAATAATACAAAAGGTAATCACGGTCTATATCCCGGTCAATATAAGTCTAGTGATTTATAATTGTAACATATTTGCTGTGGCTTTATTTTTCAAAAAATATTTTTAATAAAAAGACACGTCAAGATTGCTTACCTTCTTTCTAATGGTTTAAAAAAAACGAACTACAATAGGCTACGGCAACATATATGTATACATAGTCAGGACTTAAGTTATCTCATAAAGGTTATGTTAAAACGTAATACATACAATGGTTTTAACCCACTCAGCGCTATTCACGACACGTTGTCGTTTTGCCTACGTTTTGAATACGAAGCATTTCCGCTACATATCGGGAAACCCATGTTATCGGCTACGACGTAGCGCTACGACCGTAGCTCAGCGGTGAATGTGTTAATAAAATAATGTTGGTATGATTTGAAAGCTTGTTTTACCTACTAATCGAGACGTAATATAATTAGTTTAAAATTGAGATCGCGACTTTATTTACTACCTACTTGTTTACTTTGGAATTGTCGTTAGACGCGAGCACTCGACTGGATAGCGAAAAATAACACTTCACAAAAGGGCTAAAAATCATTATGATATTAACAAAATAGTTAAGATTGTTTATTTGTGTGAATCTACTTTATTAGAACATATTGTTTTTCATTTCTCATGATCTGAAAGAGGGTCATTGTTGTTCTAAAAAGTGTGCAGAAAGTGATGTTTCTGCACTAGAGCATTTTACTTTTAATAAGAGATCCATAACATTTTTATCAGTAAAAACCTTTGTGACAGAACTTATGACCCGACTGTTTGTACAATTTAAGGTATTTTTGTCTTATTGTATGATTTCTAATTTCTATCTCTAATATATTAAACGTATTAAAATTCAATATAATTACTGATATTTTTCTTCTTCGTTAGTAAGATAAGTATGGTGTTAAGAATGTTAATGTTTCCGGCATTAAGTTGGTAAATAATTTTGTAGGTATTGTATTATGTTAGTTTCCTATCCTTACCGGTCACCCTGCATATAAAATCACGAATATAGATAATCACACGGTACGTAAGACAAGTAAAATAAAACAAAAAATTCCGACGAATTAAGAACCTCCTCCTTTGTTTGAAGTCGGTTAATGACTTTTTAAATCACTCTGAATGTGATAAAGTCAAAACTGATTTTGAAGCTGGGCCGGTTTCACTAGGTATTAAAACATTCCTTGAAAGTCTATTCCTACCCTTTTGAGCCTTAGAATAATAATTGTTACAGAGCATTTGACGCTAGATTTTAATTGATAATTGTTTATTAATACCTAATTAATAACAAACCTGTGCAGCCAGCATCTTTGCGCTCACTAAAACAGCCAGAAAAACACACAGACGAGACGCAGCCATGTTCGAGTTTTCATGAAAAACACTTTACCACGCTCCCGCTGTACTTATAGCCAGGTTTACGCATGAAGCCTCCAATATTAACGGACGGCCAAAGAATATGAGTGGAGAAAAACCGCTTGTATTGTAGATACATGCGGGTATTGTGAGTTAATTATTATTTTATTTAAACCTTTACATGTCGACCGGGTTAATTTACGTCCGTAATGCTCTTTCTCTAAAGTCACCAAGGACACATTCAGACCCCATAACTGACGATAAACGCTTTTGGTATTCTTGCCTTTACACTCAATATCTTCTTATAATTGTACCTAATTAAATCTGCCTTTTTAAAAGACTTAAAAAACAAAAGGAGGAGGTTATCATTTCGACTATAATGTTTAAAGTCGAATAAAAAGTCTGCGTTTACCTGCGTCGGCGTCGTAAGTGTCGTAGCACAGGTGCCTTTGCAGTCCCTTACGCAGCGTACTACGTAGGCGAACAACACGCGAACGCGTAGCGATGCGGCGCGGGGTAAATCAATTCTTTGATACCTGTAGAAGTGTCCTTTTACGTGGGCGATCTCGATGCGAGCGCGAACGCCGTGGGCCCGCCGCGGCGCGCCGCGCCTCTTCGCTTCGCGTTCGCGAGTTGTTCGCTTACGTAAAACGCAGCGTCACGGATAACGGTGTAGCACCAAAGTTCAATAGAGTCGGACCAAGCTCATTCTGTACAGTCACAACAAAAGTAACGGATCTACGGACTACGCGTCAAAAGTATCCTACTACATATTCTCTGATAGCTTAACAATAATAAATAAGTTCCTGTATTTAGAACAATTAGACTCTGACAGATACTTTAGAACGCGAATGTGTGTTGTTTCATCCACTATAATATAGGTACTATTGATGCTGACTGTACAAACTTTGAAATGACAAAATGTTGAAGGTTCAGTGCTGAAAACGTCAAATTTAGTATAAATTTCTCAATAAAATTACCTTTTTAACGTTTCCTGGCTCAATGCAGTCGGCAGCATTACTGCAGCGGTATTGCAGTGCGGCATTACTGCAGCAGTAATGCTGGTATTATCTGAATCAGAACGGTACCTTAACCCTTTAACCAATTTTTTTTAATTAATTTTAAGCGAGAATTGTTTTTTCCATCTGCTGTCATTTCCTAGTTACAAGATGGCAATATGTTTGCCGTTGCCGGTCAATGAATGTCATAAAGTACCCATTTTCATAGTGCGACTGAAACTTTGTAGAGAAATTTAAATATTTTATAAAATAAGTTATTTTAATGCTTAAAAGCATTAATTCGACGTGTGAAATATATGACAATTATGATTATAAAAAAATTAAGCGTAACCTATTTTTTCATAGATTATGAGATATATTATTCGAACGAACGAACGAACGAATAACGTCTAGGGAGAAAAAATGCCTCGGAAATCAAGAAAAATCATCCTCGAATAAGATGGCACCATTGGCACCACACCTTTGCTAGGCCTATACTCGGCTAGATGGCGTTGATGACACCGTTTGATATTTTAACAATTTGATCACATATCTGTGAAAGAACATGGGTCAAAGTCATATGGCGTTATAAAAAAAAACATTTATCCATATACATTTTTTGATATTTTTATACATTATCATTTTTAGTTTTTATCGTGTGTCGATAGATGGCAGTAAATTTACTGTGACTACAAAACCCTCTATACTATCTATTCTCTTTGGTACGAGTGTATTCTCCAATGCGAAATAAAATGTATTAGCTAACAACGCGTTTCAACAGTAACCGAGTAACCGCATCATCCTGTTTGAGGCGAAAACATTATTCTGATTATGAACCTCATATCTCTACCAATCTCTCTCTACTGTGTCACTTTGACTATTTCATGTGTTGTCATCTGTAAAATGAGTCTAAAGTTTTATTCTTTGACGTCGCCTTCGGGTAAATTGAAAATTGTAAATTTATTGACGCGACACCAAGATATTCCATAAGAGCGACTATTCGATTCTGCCCGCTTATTGTTGCCTGAGTGGTTTGGACACGGTCAAGTTTGAATGTCATAACTAGGTACCTATCATATGTGTACCACAGAACGTATGTCGTTTGTGCTTGCAGACGAATCCTGTATAGCATACTAATATGCTTCAAACAATGTTCGTGCCCTATCGATTCTTCGAAAGCAGTTAACGTGTAAAGGTAAATTCTAACCATAATAATATTATGCTACAGTTCTAAACTGACTTAAAGATGACGCTACTTTAGTTTCAGTCTGTATGGCATTTGATAATAAAATTCAGAGAAGATCCTTCTAGAGAAGATTCGGCTAGTTATGACGTCTTTGCGCAATTCAGTTTATGATAATTGTTTGATATTTTGGCAATACTTACCAATGATGTTATAATAAAAGGACTATAACAACCTAGGTAAGCCTGGTTGGATGGGTGGGACTGCACTGCACTGACTGCATAATATATTATAGCCAACTCCTGAGTCCTGACACCTTGACGGCAACATCAACTGCCAATTTATTTTATGTTGCTTTGATCTTGTAAAGCGCTAATCACCGTCAACCGTAGATAGAATTAGACACTGTTTTATTAGGTAGGAACCCAAATTTTCATCCAATAGCCCAGTAGTTAGTCCATCCTATCCAAGGGAATCCATCCATCCATCCATTTACATTCCATATATAGGTACATTCCAATTGGTCCTATACTTACCCTGGGATATATGTATAGATTTATTAAATATGACTTTAAATAATTATTAGCATTTATAAATTTAGTCTTAATATGAATGTTTTACAACTTTGCTCATTACGAAAAAAGTTTGGAATTAGCTATTGAATTTAAATAGAGACAAGAAATGGTCAGACGGCCAACCCTCCTTACTCTACGTGCAAGTACTTACATATATACGAAATACAGAGTATACTTCTACAACATAGTAACTACTTAGCAAGTTTGGCCGAGCGAAGCGAAGGTCTCCGTTTAAGCAAGCTTAAAAATGCTTTCTTATGACCGGATTCTCGATAACTGTAGATTTTCTTGAGTTAGACTGCAGATATTTTATTGTAAGTACTTGGCTTATTAGGAACCCCTACGGTTGACTGTTTTATTAAAAGGTCGGTAAAGATGTTTACAAAAAATATTTTATTATTATAAAATACGATATTTTATTAAAAATTAATATAAATAATTTTGGTAGAATTACTAGATTTTTTACATTCGACAGTTACAGCTTCGCAATAATGACATTACATATTTAAATAACAATTTAAATATCACATTAAAATATAATAATATTACGTAATTATTTTATTTTCTAACTCTTTCCTCGCCATTTCAAACACTATGGGTATATGGGATATGGGTATATGTATAGGTTATCTTGGTGTAAGATGTCAAAGCATTTCTGTAGGTATTTGACCAATGGCGGGCACATTGTGTGCATTCAGAATTTTAATTATCCTCTGCTACATTGTAGGCGAGGCCGGGTTTCTGCGGTTTCTTGGAGTCGACCGGCACGAGCACTGGCGAGTAGTCGGCACGTGCCGGCTTGTCCTTGCAGTCGTCGTGCGGGATCGCGAATACGTAGTTCATGTCGATGTCGTATCTGGGGATAAAGATACAGACGGGATATGATACATACTATAAATATCTTATTTCTCTACGTAGACTATTTTAAATTTTAAGTCTTTTTAAAACGCTTGGCACTCTTGGTAGTAGTCAAGAGGATGGTTCGGTGGTTACCTATACACTGACACTTAAATCAAAAAGACGTTGTCGACTCTGTACACCGGTGACTAAGCAGATTGCTTGCAATAATTAAAGCGTAAACTGTAGTTAGGCTACTTGTACTCATCGGCAATTTTGTTTTACGTTAGTTCAAACGTCGATAGCTTTAAGGAAGCTTAACGAATGATGGTATTGGTGATGCTCAGAGACCCTCTCGCAAAAAATAAAAATCGAAATGATTTTTTACCACACCAGCTCGGAAAGGCTCTCTTTGTACTTCAAAAACTGATAAGAAAGTTGCATTTTATCCACATGTGAGGCAAAGTAATCTGGTGCAAATTTTGAGCTGTTTGCTCATGTTGGCTGATAGAAGTGACTTTTAAGTTATAGTTTTGAATGATAAATATTTAATAACGTTCATTTGGATTTGATTTGGTTTCATTATGTTTGATATGTTATAGTTGATATTTTCTTCGCGTTGGTGAGGTGAAAAATGTTGTGTTGCACTCGGTGGCAAAATTTGTTTAACCCTCGTGCCTTGAAACCCTCGCAACGCTCAAGATTCCACTTTTCGAACCACTCGCTACGCTCGTGGCTCAATTTTGGAATCTTTCGCTTGCTCGGGTATCAATATTAGCACGAGCGGTTAAACAACAACTTTGCCCCCTTGTAAAACAAATAACTATATCTGCCCCATCGTTCGAATATGCAAGAGCTATCTATTAGAGAGGCTGGTAACGAAATTTCGATTTCCGTTTTTCGCGGTAGACCCTCAGAATTGAGCCTCCTCAGTTAGCTCAGCTCAGCGCAGTAAAGTAGCGACTAGATCATCCTGCCATAATCTATTAAACGCTATTACAAACCTCGGTAACTTGTCCCTGAGATACGCCATTACGTTCTTGGGGAGCGTTGTGTTGCGAGACAGGATGAAAGCGCTCAGATACCGGGCCTTGTCCTTGGGCTCCGCGCAGTGCAGCAGCAGCGACCAGGTCTTGTACTCCGTGTCTAGCACGTACGTGTTGTAGATGCCGTCATCTAGAAATACATTATTCGTTAGGTCAAGCGCTAGCAACGTTTCTACGTTACGTGCGGTTAGCCTCTTAGTGTGCCTACTATACACTAAGACGCTGTACAAGCAAGAAAATTGTAGGTACAACAGTTGTAAAGCCAGTAATATTTCTTATTATATTGAATCAATTTAAAATTACCTATTTATATTGAGTGCCACAATTGCTGCATATTAAATGAAGGTCGTAAAATCGCCTCTGCCGATAAGCGTTTTTGACCTATAAAATATTAATAATAAGCATCATTGGTTACTCACAGGTGCTCTCGGCATGTGTCCAATGGGCTGGTTGGTTGAGGTCGACGCGCCAAGTGATGTTGCCGAAGAGATTCTCCCCCAGAGGGTCGTCCGCGAATCGGTAAGTGAAGTTCATTGTTACACCCGGCGTCCACCCACCATCTGAAATTGTTGGCTGCGTTCAATAAATCAAGGTCTTGATGACATAATTATGTTAGACTTTTTATATACTACGACAACAGCGAATTTAGGAGCCTCATTTAGGAGCCGAGTATCATGGCACGGAGTTCACTTATTAGCTGCATCAGAGTTTAAGGTAGAAAATAAGTAGATTTTTCAATGTTTTTGAATCCACGGTAGCTGCCCGCCATATTGCGATCGTGACGTCACGTTGCCAGGCGAGCCTACAGTTAGGTACCAACTTCAATTTTAATTCCTAGTAATACCTAGAGGTATCATCTCAATATTGTACTTAGGCTCTCAAAGCTAATTGTTGCTTTATTAATTCATAAAGTTTAGTTTTTGTTACATACCTGCAGCGGGCACATGGTCGTCTTGCGCGAACACTGATTTCATACAGCTGTATGATAGGGCTTCCTCTGCGCTTGCATAGTACTCCACCACATACCAGTCACCGAGCATCTGAAAAAAAACTTGACCAATTATTAACTCGAGGTTACGGATAACCTCGTTTTTATCATAAATAAAGTAATTGGTCCTTTCATTTCTAATAGCTGACAGTTGACATGTCTCTACGTCGTTACAATTATTATTTAAATTCGATGAATTATTATTTAAGACCTTTTTTCAGATAGGCGCTTTTACAGTACCTATAATTTCTGTTACAGTAGACTACTAAAACTTTTATCACGCCATTACCACATAAATCACATACATGAAAGAATAAATAGATAATACAGAAGAAAACATTGTTTTCCGTTTAGGCTACGGTTATATGTATGTAATAGTGTAGGTATTTTTTACAAACTATTCCACAATTCTTGGGCTATCAGTAGTAAGCTCTCCAACTTTACTGTCAGCAAGGCAACGTTATTTTTGTACACATGATAAGTGATGATTTGGGTGTTAGTAAATAATAATAATACTGACTTAAAATTTTAGGTTCAGTTATTAAATTTACTACAAAAAGAGAATGAAAAAACTCAAAGGTAGGTAATTGAAACAATTATAGGTTTGTATTGTACCTAGTACCTAGTAGTACCTAAACTGATAAAATCTGATAATATCGCGTAAATATAATGAATTTCTATTGAAATTATTTTATTTCAAGAATTGCGGTTACCCAAGAAAATATGTTGGCTTGTTTTTAACCGACTAATAAGAACGTTATTTTGTTGTTTGTTTGTTTTCTCTCTTTTGAGCCAAAATCGACTCGACTTAGTTTTACGACTCAGTGCTTTAAGTTCCTTTAAAGCGAGATTCGAAAATCCCGAAGTTTCTATTTATATGCATCAATTTTACAGATGTCTTAAATAAGTTGAAAGAAACACGATGTGGTTTTGTGCAAATGCTATTACGATTACAAACGGTTTGGTGCAATCGGCCCCCAACCTTACGATTTTTATTGGGACTCGAGCCTTTTCCAACATTCCATACTTTAGAATCCCATTTATTCCGTTGTACCCTCGGGAATGCATTAAACAAGGTGTTTCTTGTTTAATCGAAACCCTTTTTGAATTTGTGCTCCACCTCCTATTACAAATACTTTGCGAAGAATGTTTTGTCAGGCGTTTATATTCGGCAAAAGGTTACAGACAACATACAGAGTTACAGACAGCATCTTATAGATTATAATATTAAATAGGTACCTATATTGCAAAAAACGTTTATTCCCATAGGAATAAGTAAATAAGTATGTCTTACCGATAGGTCTATTTCGCCTCTTTGGTTAATTAGGTATTTGATATTGACATCGTCCTGAATTACATACAATTTAACGTTTCTCATACTATAACACAAAATATTAGTACATTACTAATTACTACAGAGGCTGGGAAGTAAGGGATTGCCGGCCGAATGCATATAGATGGATAGTTATGAGGCCGACAACCCCTTTTCACGCCGATGTACGTATAGTGCTTTTCTCAAACATGCAATGAAATAAATAAAGAATACTCCACGAAATCAAAGTTTTATTTCTAAAGAAACTAAAAGTAAACTATAACTACCACCTATACCTATCTTTATCACACGTGTCGTATATTTTACACATGTAGTTTATCAATTTATTTTACAAATTTTCAAGATATATTTATGTATCTTTGATTTTTTCGCCTTGCATCCGTCTGACTGTTGTTTTAGCCACATAACTAAGATTACATAGTTTTTTATTTTGATGTTATGCTTCACATACATCGTTGCCTTAAACATGGAGTATAATTATCAGGTATTAATTTAATATTTTCGTCGGAACTTATATTAAATAACACAATCAACAACGCACAGTAAATCCAATAAAACATAATTACAGAATGAAAAATGTCAACTTTACCTCCAAAATGATTAAAAAAATACCTACGCGTGTTTGAAGTAGACATTTTTACCGCTAATATTTAAATGAAATATTTTAAATCTGTATTTGTAGTTAAATTTGCAATTCAATATTATTGGAATTTGTTATAATTTTTTTGTAAATTTTATACAAATAATACTGAAAAATATATAAAATATCGTTTATTGTTTTTTTTTAATAGGTGTATTGGCAAAATGTCATTCCGAACCAAAACGCAAATAATGGTTATAGTTTTTTTTTATGGCTGAATGCCATGATGCTGTTACAAATATATGTAAAATGGAAATTAAAAAAGGGCCACGACTGCTGCATAATTATATAGGTATGTACCTACTTAAGGTCGCGCTTGACATCTATGCAGTCGCCCTCGGCAACACAAATCAACCAATATAGAAAGTTCAGTTATGTTCAAAGCTTAAATGTAGGTAAATAGGGGAGTGGCCCGTAAAGAAAAACAACCCCCAGAAGATTAACGTTTGGTAACGTCCATGGGTGAATAGTAGAAAATATATTATATTTTTTATTTTTTCATAGTTGTGATTTTCTTTGATGCAGGCAGTAACTTTATCTTTATAATATTATGATAAGGTCCCAATTTCGAGAGTACCAATTTTTAATCTCGGTTGTTTGTTGCGATTCGTATTAGTTTCTTAAAAGTTTAATTGTATATTACTCAGTTATAAGTTCTTTAAGTTCAGTACGAATAATATATATTTACTTTTATTGGACATAACGATTTTATTGTAATTTTAATTCTAAACATATTTGTTTACTATTTCCAATGATTTAACAATATAAATGTAGGTACCTATTTTGTGATGTTGACATAGTAATATTTTATGTATATTATCAATAAATGAGTATGAGTATCACGATTAATATGTCATTTTTTCATTTATTTTGCACCACCATAATATTGATACACATTATCCCAACTTACTGAACTTTCGTTACTCAGGGTTAGTTACGTAGGATTTAATTCCAAAGATTCCTATAAAGATTAGTAAAATTACTCTTTATTGTTCTGGCACGTCTTGGCACAACTGTAATATTGTTGGACACGGCGACAGCTATTTTGTTTTCAACGAAGTGGCTCATAGATGGATTTGTGGTTCTAAAAATCTCCTCAGGCAAAATTTTCTTTATCGTACACAGCTTTGTTCATTAACGTTTGGTTTTACCCTGCATTTTACAAAAGACGGTTTTAAAACAATAAGTATTTGACACGTTTGTCGATAAATATTTTTTAGAACACAATTTCTCATATCCTTCTCAGTTTCTTTTTTTTGTTATTTTTCGTTATGTAAGAAAATATAAGACTTCATTCAAAATCAATTGTTGACTGAAATTTAAATGTTTCGTTTATAGTTTCATTTATCTATATATATAAGACCCGTGCAACGTACTACATTTTAAAAGGTATTGTTTATGTTATCATATAGCATAATATTTATTAACATCAATTGGTGCTTATAAAATCTAAATAACTAAAACTGGAAGAGCGATGCATTTGGACAAGACAGGTTACAGTAAAAAGTGACACTTTTTTTTAAATATAAGTATTAAATTTAAATACAAATAATGACTTGGCCTCGATAAACATTGTTTATGTTTATGTACAAATATTTTTTTACATATGAAAAACAGAAAATAAGCATACATTCAATTCAAAAACTCGATGAGAGGTTAAGATGCCTCTCTTTTGAGAATCACTCATATTCTCTGCAAGATATTTGATGATGACACTATCACTATTTTAACTTCGAACAATGAATGAATGAATTCAATACGGGTAATATTTAAACAGCATAGGATATAGGACCTAAGAAGTATATTGAGATAAATTTTGCTTAGAAACACATCACACAAGTTACGGGATACGAGCTTTTCAACGCTAGTTAGCAGTTACTATAAAAAGATCGTATCGCGTCGATCGTATAAAATATCGTATGTCATCTTATATTATGTTTCTTAATGTTTGCAGTACAGTGCTGCTCGGTAAATTAAAAAAATATAATTACGGGGTCATAATTAAGTGTAACTTTAAAAAAAAAACTCAGTTAATTAATGATTAGACGGATAAATTTTAAGATCATTAATTTAGATTCCCCTATATTTTGCAACTGGCAACTATTACTATTATTCTGTTACTTTGTATATTAAAATATGACTGTAGTGATTATACACGAGCTATGTTTAGAAGCCACTATAATTTCATAAAATAAAATATAGGTAGGTACAGAATTCCAGTTGACGTCCGCATGGTTATCAATGCAGCGTCCGACGCCAACGCGCTGTACGGGCTACAAAATATGTTGATACTAACCTGATTCATTCTTTACTGAAATATCGCGAACAACGTAATTTACAACAATTATTTTATAAAATTTTAGACTTGGAATCCGGTTAGGAAATAACATGCAAATCTAGACGTCTTTCAGAAAACCTAAACCAAATAAAAATATAATATAAGTCAGGAATATAATATTAGGTAACAATCAAAGTCGGCGTTTTTACTGTTTGTATTTAATGTCAACTTTTATTGATATTCCATATTAAAAACTTTGGTAAAAAAGCGTTTATTTCCGGGTTACGAGGAAAAACAAATAATACATTATATAAGACATAAGTAGTTGTCACAGGTATATTATACTTACTAGGAGACTCCATTAACTGTATTGTCAAAACGAAATATTTACCTAAATAAATAACTTTTCATTTTTCATTTATACCTACATAAACCGCTTGGATTCAACTATATAAATAACCTAGTAAATACTACTTGCCTGTTGCAAATCGAAGTGTGGGACAGCCCTGACCTCAGGACATTTAAATTTATTCACAATTTTGGCTGCACTTCCACTGATCAAGACAATCACTGCCACTAAATATATTTGTATAGCCATTTCTTAATTCGCCACCAAAACTAAACTCTAATTAACCAACTACCTATTTATATCAACATTAAAAAGGCGCACTAAACGTATCAGTTAGTCGGTAGTTAATGTTGAACTAACAAAAGGGAATTGTTATCATTTTGTATGGGACATTTGTTAATGTGGTCGAACGCTACTAGAATACCATTATCTGACAATGTGACTCATTCTGTAGGTAGGGTTTTTTCTGGGATATGACTTTTGGGTTTAGATTGTATTATTAATAGTTAAGTGATAGTAGAATTATCTGACTTTTCTTAGAAAATAAGAATTTGTGTTAAATTGCAATATAAATACAATATTGCCATTCACAATATGAAGTGTGTTTGAGTATTTCATCTTTGTCACAGTTCTCTGACCACCTCTAAACCTTGTTGCAATGAGATAAGGCCTACCAACTAGTCAGCTAAGTGTGTTGCTGTTACTTACTACCACACTTACTACCTACACCTCGCAGTGTATAATAAGGCAGTATGTCGAGTCAGGCCTCCTTCACTCGCTCAAAGCCACGCGCTATATGCCTACCGCTCGGTGTATCGTCGACGATATAATCGACAGAGGGCCGCCGAACGCCCGCCTGAGCGCTCGCACCGCACGTTTCCCGCGCTTACGCTTCGAAATGCCGAAACCACGTAATTATTGTGCAGTAGATGGGTGTAAAAGTCAAAAAACAAAAGAAAATTTGTCGTTTTTTTAGGGTTCCTTACCCAAAGGGTAAAAACGGCACCCTATTTAGATGAATACAGTCTAAGGAAAAAACGTGCCTCGAAAATCAAGAAAATTTGATTCTCGTTCAGAGGGCGCTACTAGTTTTGGCCTACAGTCGTATAGATGGCGTTGACGGTTTCGTTTGTTATTTAACAATTTTAACGCATATCAGTGAAAGAACATGGGTCAAAATCATAAAAATAATTAATGCAAATAAAAAATATCATTTATCTATATTTAAATACATTCTATCGTATTTTTATAAATCTTCATTTTTAGTTTTAAAGTGTGTCGACAGATGGCAGTGAATTTACTGGGGTTACAAAATTTACTATGACAGTACCGCTCTAGTATAAGTTACTCTGTGCTATTACTAAGATTCCGCTGCCGCTGTCCGTCTGTCACCAGGCTGTATCTCATGAACCGTGATAGCTAGACAGTTGAAATTTTCACAGATGATGTATTTCTGTTGCCGCTATAACAACAAATACTAAAAAGTACGGAACCCTCGGTGGGCGAGTCCGACTCGCACTTGGCCGGTTTTTTCATTTCCGAGAGACGAAGAAAGGTGAGTAGTATTTTAAATCTATCTTTATGAATTTTGTCACTATTTATTTCTTTGAACATAAGTAGATAAATCGTAAATTAAGGAGTTTTTTGAGTCAGGTATTATAAGTGTTGTTTTTAAATATTTGATTGACTAATATAAAATATGGTTGATTCGCAACATTTGTTTTATTACAATAATAACATAAGTAACAGTACAACCCTAGCGCATTCTTACGATGACGCGTTGGCACGTGGCTCGCACGGCGAGCAAGGCAGTCTCGACTCTTTGTGCGCATACTTATGGTACATTTCTTCTCGTCCTGAGCAGCAGGTATTATTATTAAGATTTTGTAGGCTATTATAGAGTAGGTATTTTCGCTTTTGTATGGGAATGATGTATCTGTTACGTAGTAACTATTTATTAATCTGTGGTCGAGTGCTATCGTTCGCTAACAAACTGTCATGCAGTTTGGCAAATTTGGAACAATATTTATGTTATAAATACTTTTACTGTGAATTTTTTTTGAGTAAATAAATTATAAGATTTAAAAAAAGTATGGTATCGCTGAAAATAAATAATGTGTAAGTACTCGTGTGCCAAAAAACGACCCAACGTCCTTTCTAAATTTAATTAATTTAAAGCCCACAAATACAAGTGAAATTTTTATATTGTTTTTATTGTCATTACTTATTTATTTTTTGTCGCTAGATTTGACCTTAAGATAGCTATTCATATTTTTTGGCAACCGTATTATGATCTAAAAAACCGGACAAGTGCGAGTCGGACTCGCCCACCGAGGGTTCCGTACTTTTTTAGTATTTGTTGTTATAGCGGCAACAGAAATACATCATCTGTGAAAATTTCAACTGTCTAGTGTCTAGCTATAACGGTTGATGAGATACAACCTGGTGACAGACAGACGGACAGAGGAGTCTAATAGGGTCCCGTTTTAACCCTTTGGGTACGGAACCCTTAAAAGCGCTACGTTTTTGTAAAAACTCTACTGGCTGAACTCACTGCAACTTAATAAAAAAGATTGACAAAAAAGTTGCATGAGGGATGTCAGTATTTGCTGATGTTTAAGTAAATAATCGTAATGCTACTAGAAAAGCTGAGTGAATAAAAAACTGAGTGACTATCTATATATCTATATATCTATTGTACCTAAATTTATATGAATTTCATGTTATCAATTTTTGTTTTGTACAATAAAGTGATTTACTACTACTACTACTATATCTTATAAAACAAAGTCCGCCGCCGCGTCTGTCTGTATGTATGTTCGCGATTAACTCTGAAACTACACAACGGATTTTCATGCGGTTTTCACCTATCAGTAGAGTGATTCTTGAGGAAGGGTTATATAATAGGTGTATAATTTGCTAAGGGTAACCCGTGCGAAGCCGGAGCGGTTCGCTAGTCCTAAATATTAATTATCCTTTCACAACTGAAATAAATATAACGACACTTCATACGTCACAATATATCAAGTTTAGCCTTCATTACGGTAGTACTATTAGTTATTCTGTGCCTTCATGACGCGCCGTAATAACTATAGACCTGTACAAAGAGTACATATGTTACGAATAAGAAGAAAAAAATATGTACTCGCTCATCTTCATAATCACCCGAAGTACTTAATCTAAAATATTTAAGTTGTCATAAATCTTACCGCCTCATGAACTTATTAACTCAGCGTATTAATAAATCCTCCACTCTTATCTTAATTAGGTACGTTCATATCGTGTGTTTGCTCGAACACATAATTTAAGCTCAACACATTTCGGTTTTGATATTAATTACTTATGTTTGATTTCATCAATGTTTGTCACATTTTACTTATATTAATAGGGTTCTTAGCTTCAAGTATGGTCATAACTCATATCCGCCAGAAATAAATTAAGTAGTCGTTTGATACAAAATGAATTTTGGTGTGCTGAAGTACATTCTCAAACACAGAAAACAAATAAATAGTTTTTTGTTTTGTATGTGTCAAAAATGCCAAAACGAACAGAGCAGAATAAGATAAAACAAATATAAAATAAAGCCCCTCTAGTGTGTATTTGAGTACACTACAAAAATGTCTAGTTGATTAAATGTAACGTATATTAAATGTAATCAATTAAATGCTGCAATTCAATTTCCTACAAGCTTAGAAACTTAAACATACTAGCAGGTATATCTTATGATTAACAAATTGAAATATGGGTCGCATATCTAACTACGCTAATACATGCTGCTGCTTTGCGTTTTTACTTACTTATTTATTATTTCGGCAACTCACTACCTACATAAGCACTTACTTTCATTCGATTTGTACTGAGATGCGAAGTATCGAGAACATATCTCATGTGACTAGAATCGTAATACTTTAGCCGCTCCCGGTCAGACGTATCACACTATCGGAATCCTTAAGAAGTTCCTTGTAATGTGAGAGTTGTGAGTCAGTAAGCCATGCCGAATAAATGGAATATGACCTTGTAGACATACGAGGTATATGTTAGTGTCATGAATTTTTTGAAGTGTAGTATTCGAGCAAAAACAATAATAAGATCAGAAAGATAAAACAGTCAGATCGATATTCGTACTTACATAAAATACATAGCTATACAGGCCTATTCGAACTTTGACAGCTTTATTTTTTATTGATAATATCGATTAATTTACATCACTCGCGCTTGTTGGCGCACGCGAGATACACTACAAGTCGAGTCTAGGTTGTATCATATCAATAACAAATCAAGATGGATTTTTAAAGTTGGACTTTGTGTGTAATTTTTAGGTAAAAACACTTCATTTAAAAAAAGGGAGATTCCCATATTTCCCATACATAACGTGTTTTTGGTACGCGTTCTGTATGTTAATGCCGTTATAGCGATAAAGAAAAAACACCCGCTGAGAAAATGTCAACTGTCTATCTTTCACGCTTTTGAAATAGAACCGGCTGACAAGCAGACTGCTTAGTTGTAGACTTGTAGGGTTCCGATCCTTCAGGTACGGACCACTAAAAACAATAAATACACTTATGTTGCGATCATTCTTAATAACATATACCTACATGTAGAACAAATACAATAAATTAAAAGTTTGAATATAAATTCCTCAATTCCTCTTCTTTGTTAAAAGGGAGAAATTTCCTATCTTTAAAAATAAGGAAAATAATAACATCAAACGTCAGTAACAATAGAAACGTTGAGATAGGGATAAATTAGATCAGTTTATTCGGTCATGGTTATGCAAAATATTTCTTTAGTAAGTGTAAATTAGGTAGGTATAATCCATAATGTTAGGTTAATAAACAAAAGGAAATTGCCAACTGGAGATGCGCTGAACGAGGATAGGTAAATGAAGTGATTCTATTGGTTCATAACAAACGCATCCCTTATATATATATATACACATCCTCGCACATCTCCGGTGGAAACGCAGCCTAACCCCGGCCAAGTGCGTGTTGGACCACGCTATATTAATGTGATTGATCACACAAAATAAGCACTCGAGCACTTTTACTCATCCATACGTTAATCAAACTTGGCCGTCTTCATATCCTACACCAAGTCAGACGACGCAACGGAGCCACGCTGTTGTGTCGTCGCCCAATTCTAATGTTTAATTTGTCTTTGGTTTTTACTTGTAGTTTTGTTTTGTTTCCTTGTATTATTATTTTGTAGTTTCACAGTGCCTTGGTTTTTACTGTAATGCTGTGTCACTTATTTGAGTAATAAATATAATATTATATTAATAAGTCGAGGATGAAATATGAGATTCAATAAAACATGTTTTAATTATTGATTTGAGCTACATACTACACAGGTGTGACTGTGGACAGGTTTGAATTTGTAGGTATTAGCAAAATTCGGGCCGTTATTTGTAACTAGTTTGATAACCCACTTTTTACCATCGAAGCTCGTATGTAACGTCTCCGTAAAAATGTATTTGATTGAGTTTAATAATAAAGTTTTAATATGGCAACAAAGTTTTAGCGCCATCATAATTTTACCAATATTTGATTTCTATTTTATCATCGTCGATCATAGGTAGGTGTGTATTTTATTTACTTTTATTTTCCTCGGTCTCATCTATACTTATATAGGAACTTGGTTTGTTTAGTGGCTTAACGCTAACTGTTAATTCTGCATTTTAATGAAGGAACGCTAGGAAAGTGCCAGACGTGCTCCGTTTACGAGGCTAGCCACAAAAACGCAGCGATTGTGATTCCCTCCGCGTAAACTAATTTAGATTCGCAAGAGATGTTGCAGGCTAGTGGTACACTTGCCTTGGGAATGTTTAGACAGAGCCGTGCGCAAACTACGCGACTATAGGGTATTTGACAAATTTATATTAATGGTATCAGTCGATCAGGTTTGTTTTGAGGATCAAATGTCTATATGGGACCCATTGTCTTAAATCAATACAAAAGTCACAAACGCTACTTATATCTTATATCTTCTCACGCAAAATAGGCGCATTATATGACGTCGAGTTGCGGAAACCAAGCCCGCGAAAACCTATAACGCTACTAATACAATGACAATACATCGTGACGTCACCATGTAACGTCGCTAATTTAACAATTAAGATTTTTGAAATCACGAATTCAGAATTGCCATTATTCCGAAGTGTTAAATTCCGAACCACATAATTCCGATTACAACAATTCCGACAGTGACAAACGCCGAATTTAAAATTTACTATTTTCAAAATCTCGAATTCTGAATTGCCCTTATTCCGAATTGACGTGATTCCTATTTTAAATATCCCAATTTTCAAATTTCCGAATAACGATATTCCGAATATATTGTTAAAGTTTGTTTTGTAGAGGGTCGCAGTTCTAACTTAACCTAATCCACTTTTCTGGCAACAGTTCGTTTTCTTGGGGGTCGCAGTTCTAACCCAACCTAACCCACTTTTCTGGCAACAGTTCGTTTTCTTGGGGGTCGCAGTACTAACCTAACCTAACCCACTTCTAGCAACAGTTCGGGTTCGCAGTTCTGCCCAATTTGTTTATGCCGATTTTTTATGCCAAAAATATTTTATGCGAATTTAACATGATGCGGCACGACAGGCACCCACCCGTAATAATTACTAAAACGTGAGTCTTCATTTGAATATCACGAATTTCATTTTTCCGACCTTGAATACCGAATTATTTTATTTCCGATCGGACAATGATTTTTCGGAATTTAGGAATTCGGAAAAAAATATTTTCGGAAAAGTGTAAAATCGGAACTTTAAGCTTTCGGTCAAGTGACAATCGGATTCGGAGCAGATTCGTGATTTTATTCCATCGTGTTTTTAAAAATAGTAATTTTGATATTTCGGACTTATAAAAAAATCGGGATTATGAAAATGGTGGTTATAAAAATCGGAAAAACTTATTTCGGAATATTTGGGTGTTCCCATCCAGGATCCCTTCTACGATTTTCTTTGGTTATTCAGTTCCGTCTAGTGCAAAGTACCAAACGTGCATAGTGAGGTTCAAGCGTGCATAACAAAACGCGGCCCCAAGATAAACACTTACAAATCGGAGAAACTCGTAACATTAACTCGTAAAAGTAAAAACACATAATCTAAACAGATTATATTTCGGACGAACGTATCCCCAAGATTTGAAACTATTCTACGGCTGCTACAAAAATCATATTCTCGAAAATTACAAAGTTACAAATTTTTATGACACTGGACGTAAATCTTAATTAAGCTTCCTCAATAAATACTTAACGGAGGAATTATTTACTAGCTCGTTCACTTTCTATCATTATCACTCAACTGCTTACTACTTCTAATACCTGAATTAATTCGTGTCAAACAAATAATTGGGAAGTAGAACAACTTTGGCTTACATTTTCACGATAAAATACTGGTGCCGTGCGTGAGAGTCTTTTATTTAATTAACCATGTCAATGGAACCTACAAATGAACATATACGCAATGAGTTACTTTGTACACATAAAGCCATAAAAAATAATGCGTCAATTATAAAATCAGTAATCGTTTTTCATAAATGTCATTTAATTAGCAAAGTTTAATGAAATAAACTTAAGAGGGAAAGGGACGGCCGCTTCTGCATACAAACGTAGTCCC
Source organism: Cydia strobilella (assembly GCF_947568885.1). NCBI lineage: Eukaryota > Metazoa > Arthropoda > Insecta > Lepidoptera > Tortricidae > Cydia > Cydia strobilella. The sequence continues at coordinate 15,386,344 of NC_086042.1, read as the reverse complement.
CATTTTCCTCTCTGAATATTAACATTATGGAAAATATTTTTACATAATTTGATGTATATTAACCATAGCTATGCCCCTACGCTTGACTTTTATCGATTTTTTGATTGTAAAAATTAGGAGCAAAAAAGTGTTTTCATACAAATTTTTAAATGTTCCTAATAATTAAACATTCAAAAATATCTAAACATCAAACATTTATTCAGCAAATAGGCCACAGGGGCACTTTTACATGACAATTTTTACAAGCAATACAAAACCAAAATTTACAAAAAACAATTACAAATATGGAATCAATAAAATATTAGATACTTTGTCAGAGATGTATCCAGTCTAAATGTCGAATTACACAAAAAAAAAGAAAACTAATAAAAATATACAAACAACAGGCAATTACTAAAATTGTTTAGAGATGTAAAAGTCTCTAGGTGTCAGAGATAAAATATGTATAATAAATAAATAAAAATATCATCAAATTATCCTTAGAGGTGTAAAAGGTCTCCAAGACTTGAATTGTTATATAAGTAATTATAAGACAAGAAATTAAATCAGACAGACAAGAACCGAATGAAGTGTCTCACGTTAATGCCACTCAAAAGTAAAGTTACATAGGACGTAAAATGGAGCCCGTGTAAACTTAAACAGACCGGTCTCCACAAACAGCACCCGTTCACGAATACGACGCGTATCTCAGCCATCGTCTCCCTCAACCTTCATTCGGGAAAGTGGCGACCCGATCAACGACGCCACCGTAAGCAAAGACTTTTAAGAGAGCATGACATGTTAAAGCTGCCGGGCTGTATTAATATATATAAGGTAAATTAATTCAGTGCGATACAACATTTGTGCTCGTATGTTACATTAAAGACTACAAGTATGCCTACCAATAAATAACTAAATTACAAATTTAAATTGACATAGAGATGTAAAGGTCTCTGTCCTGTCAGAATCATTAATAATATAGGTATTATTACATATAAATTAAAATAAAATAAAATCTTTGAGGTGTATAAGGTCTCTAAGTGTCCAAAACTAAAATTAACTAAAACAATACAATCAAGCGAGAACATGATGGTCTCTTGAGTCAGTTCAACTGGACACTAGTATGGTCAATTCACAGAAAAAAAAGACTAAAACAAAAAAAAATTGCTTAAATTTTATCATACTATCAAGATCAAGCTACTGTCTTAAAGGGATCTTTATCGTCTATAAAATCTTTTACAGTATAGTACGCCTTACTTGACAAACAGCGCTTAACATGTGACTTAAATTTGTTATGTGGCAAATACACTACTCGTATATCAGCGGGCACTTTGTTATAAAAACGTGTAACGTAGGGGCATAGCTGCTGTAGTTGATATATATAACAAATTATGTCAAAATATTTTCAATAATGTTAATTAATATCCAGAGAGGAAAATGAGGACTCGTTTGTATGAAAAGGCGATTTCGCGCGGGTCCTCCACCTTCGTCTTAAGGAAACAAAGTTAGATGTGGAAAGTTGAGTTTTCGATGTAAGAGGGCAATGAATGTCTGAGTTTTAAATTTTTTTATGAATTTTCTGGAGTAGGTACCTATAATTTAGTTGTCGAAAATGTGGTAAAACACGCGAGAGATCCATGTTTTGTAAAATCGGCTTGTGCAGGTAGTGGAAGAATATTAAACGACCTTATTTATACCTCACACTGGGTAAAGAAAACATAATGAAAAAAAAAGACTTACAGCATTACTTATTTTGTAAATAAAATATGTAAATATTGGTTTGTTACGCTGTTTTCACGTAGGTAGGTCACACTGGGTAAAGAAAACACGATGAAAAGAAAAAGATTTATTAGCATTACTTATTTTGTAAATAAAATATGTATTGGTTTGTTACGCTGTTTTCACGTAACTGGGTACTTTTTTACCCCCTACGAACAGAGACGGTATATGCAATAGCTGAGAGATTATTTGTTTGTGTGTAATAAATACAAATAAATGTTCAAAAATATCTCCTCAAAATGGATCGACTGATTTACTCTTAGTTTCAGCTTTCTGTAATGGGTTTGTGGCCATCGATAGTTTCTATATATTAGGTTTAAACTCAACAGATGGCGCCGTTATCATTTTGTAAGAGGTTTATAAATTTGTTACAATCTGTAATATACATCGTATAAGTTACATACATACCTTGCTGATTACCTATGCTGAAATAAAAATATATAAAACTTGACACCGTTTATTGTCCCGCAGTGTAAACGCAACAAATAAGTCGAAGGGACACTCAACAGCAGCCGGCTCGAGCGTTCGATCTTCGAAACTACTTGTTCCCATCACTTACTTAGCAGCGTCACTAGTTGCACGGCAAGTAAATGAGAACCCGAGGCCCTTGACAACTAAGAGTAATCAGAATCCACAATAGTGGTCCGATCGCTTCGCCTGCAGTTAGTAGGTATAGGTACGATGGAAAAATAACTGTATCTAATTAACAGACTGCGTGAGAGTGGGCGTGCCCTTCATCTGTTAAACATGTTTTGTTTTGACTTCTTTCGATTATTTTTTCAGTAATAAACTGGGAAAATATTTCTCAATAACAATTTAACATCTCGGATTTTTTTGAAAGGGGATGATGATATCTGACTGTTGGGTGTGTTGGTTAGATTATTGACATGGCACGTTTTTCTATATTCTCTCCATTATAACATTCATTAACATAATTGCTTACAGGTAGGTAGATAAAATATCAATCAACATTTGGAATAAACAATGATCTAACGAATTGTGGACTGGCACGCTAACTCTTAGCAAAAATGAATATTTTATAAATGTTACAAGCAAGAATGTAAGTTTATTAGACATATTTATTTTATTAGGCTGAAAGGCTTTTTGTCTGAAAACAGCAACAATAGCAGTGGGTCGTGAACCACCGCATTGTGTAACAATTCAGGAATATAATAGTTATTGTACTTCTTAATTATTTTATAACTACTAAGGACGTGTAGGTACCTACCAGAGCGATCACTGCGAACTTTAATTCATACTTATAACAGTTATTTGTCTGGGGTTGCATCCACACGTCTGTTTTCTAAGCAAACTTTGTTTTGGAGAGTGGCAGCCGACTAGATTGTCTCTCGTATTTGTTTTTAGAAATTAAGATAAATATAGGAGTTGTGGACGCGTATATAGAAAGTGTGTGTCGTACGTTTTTAATTGCCAGTTAAATAACCGGGGCTATCATTAACGGAAGCTTTTTAACGTAAAATATTCACAATTTACTCAGTTACCGAATTAGCGATGAAGCAAATAATTATGACATGTAAATTCCGAGTAGGTAATAGTATTAAAATGTTGGAGTTTGTATTAAAATAGCACGAAGTAGAAATCGTCGTCTTCGATCGGTCAGATTCATGATATCTAGTGATAGGCGCCTCGGATTCAGGTTTAAGCTATGTGTATTATGCACTTAGGTTGTGACTATAGCCGCCGTTGTTATGACCAAACATCGTTTTTTTTCCACAAAGCTTGGGTGCGCCTGCGGCGACAGTTGTCATCTCCATACAATTTATAAGATTAAAATGCAAAGTTGTATTGAGCTGACACACATCACCGTGCCCAAGCTGTGAAAAATACTATTATCTACATAATTTTAAAACATTTGTTTATGTGACTAGGTAATTAAAATGTCCACTTTATATGAAATAAATAAACACAATATTGATTTAAAATTTAATACTCGTTAAATAATTTGAACTAGAATGAAATTTTATATTTTACTCAGTTGAATAAAAAAGAAAGATTAGATACAACATCTGCGTTCAATACATTTTAACTAAATACGTTTTAAACTAACTACTAATAAACTAGGTACGTTCAGTTTTAAAGTAATGCGTATTGCGTACCTACCGAAGAAATTAAGGTGAGATTTTCTCTAAGAGAAAGTAAAATTATTTTATTGCAAATACCCATAATAAACAAGTTCTATCTAATATAATGGTCTTGCAATTTTTATAGCAGCAACATTTAATGATTTATCGATCACTATCATTTAGTACGAAAAATTATTAGTCTGCCTCGATTAAATTGATCACGTAAAATGTTATGGATTGTGAATATTTAAATGTAGTGTATTAAGTATATTGTGCTTCATAGTAGTGATAATCATGTTAAGAAAGTATTATTTTTCTACCCATGGATAATTTAAATTAAAAGAAACATTTAACTATTGGGTAAACTCGCATTATTTGGTGATACGCCTAATTCGGTGATACAAGTTTTGAAGCATGAGTAGCATGACACCCAGGAAAGCTAGTGAATTAGGGCCTTTTAAATGGGCCTCACGGCAAAGCCGCCGCAGCCGTGAAGCCGTGAGGTATCATTTAAAAGGCCCTAATTCACTAGCTTTCCTGGGTGTCATGCTTCAAAACTTGTATCACCGAATTAGGCGTGTCACCAAATAAAGCGAGTTCACCCTAGTTAAAAAACAACCGGCTCATGCGTGTCGGACCACACATCATGGACGGTTCCTTCTCCTTCATACGACACGGAAAAAACAACAGACTAAAATCCATACAAGCAAAAGGGCGAGATACAATCAGAGATAACCAGTACCTACCTAAGTATAATTATGTTTTAAAAAGTATGAAACAATATTTATTTACACGGATATCTAGAATCAAGATAGAAAACTACCAACAATGAATAATTTGTAAAAAAACCGGCCAAGTGCGAGTCGGGTCGGGTCGCGCACCGAGGGTTCCGAACTTTTTAGTATTTGTTGTTATTGCGGCAACAGAGATACATCATCTGTGAACATTTCAACTGTTTAGCTATCACAGTTCATGAAATACAGCCTGGTGACAGACAGACGGACAGACGGACAGACGGACAGCGGAGTCTTAGTAATAGGGTCCCGTTTTTACCCTTTGGGTACGGAACCCTAAAAATGATGTTTGTAACAACCTAAATAAAAATATCTTACTGTAAAGCATAAAAAATAAAAATATAGTATTATAATTATTTAATAATCTCATGAAATTCACGCCCGCAACACCGCAAGCCTTCCTGGGTGCCTAGCCAAGATGCCAATCGTTTGCGCCGTAGCGAACGAAACGGTAATCTCTCTCTATCACTCTTACATATTAGTGCGACACAGATACATTAGCGTATAACTCTACGGAGGGAACGATTGGCATCTTGGCTAGGCACCCTGGGGGCCTGGGGTACATGGAATGGCAATCTCATTTAATAACAATAATTATATTTAATTGTTTCCCAGTAAAATTATGACGGACAGACAGACATGATGAAACTATGAGGTTTCCATTTTTACGATTTTGGCTATGGAACCCTAATTAACAACTTGTTCATTAAGAGCAGTTACTTATAGGCAGCCTGTAACGCCTTTCCATACACGTACGAATCGAGTGTCAGGTGTCTCCAAATTTGACGTGAAACTCGGCTCAAAATGCCCAGTTAAGATTAAACCCACGGCACTAGATGGACTGCTAATCGTTAAGACAACGAGGCGCGCATGCGTAACGCGGATAAATAAATAAAACTATGTATGTCAGTGTGTTGACGTCGTTTAGCTTGTCGATAGGGACGGAATTAGTTAAACTTGTTTTAAAAGAAAGGTTTAAGTAAACTTTAGGCCCTTTTGAAGTTCCGGCTTTGCAAAGCAATGCCACTAAAATTTACATTTGGGGTTACCACTCAAAATTTGTTGTTTTCCACATACCGTAAAATGTGCCTACTTTGCTCTCCACTGGGTAATTGTGCTCCAACAGTTTTTATATATAAAAACTATTATATATCACAACCTCATAAGCTCGGCTGACCTACCACAATATAACAATTTTAACAAATATTTTAAATTCCGATTTTTGGAGCAAATTTTGGAGCAAAGTAGGCAAATTTTTAATGCATATAATAACTTGGCAATCTATTATATGCATTAAAAATTTGCCTGTGTTATACTATAAACAAAAAAATAAGAAAAACAATCTTAACTTAAATAGTAATTTCATAGCTTTCGAATTTAGATATTGTAAAGTAACGTTTTTAAAATAAATAAAAATCGACAAAATTCGATCAAAAATGACACTTGGTGCGCATGATCTTTTCCGTTCTCTCTTGCGAAATGTGACAGTGACAGCGGCAAACCGATGGATCCCTTGCGACGCAAAAATACGCACTACTTTATCATCTCTCACTTCTGCACTGTCGGGAATTTCGATTCTGTAGCTTTTAAAAATTCTGTAAATTCGGTTGTTTTATGCGATAAATGCAGCGTTGAACGCATGCGATCAACGGAATGTAGGAAAAATTTCATTTTACATTAGATCGAGTATCTGAAGAGTGCAAACATCAATCTTTAGATTAATATTCAATTTAAATACAGTAACTGTAATGCCATACGATAAATCTAATGACACTATGTTGTTTTATGGGGTAAACGCGGGTCTCTATTGTTTGACATAATTATTGAAAGTCATAATATATATGTCATATTATAATTAGTCATAATTTGGTTTATCTCAGAAACGCGTAACTTTTCAGGATTGCCATAAAACAAACCTAACCTAACCTATCTATAGGATAACCCGAGGAAAATCCTGAAAAGTATAATATGACATGACTGATAATATGACAATCATTACATTATGACTTTCAATAATTATGTCAAACAAAGGGATCCCGGTAAACGCTGCGGTAAGCGCATTGTAGTTTTTCAGGGTTCCGTACCCAAAGGTACCCAAATTTTTATACTATAAAGAAAGGTAAAAAAATATATACGTACCACACTAATGAAATTAAATTGTAGCTTCAATAAGGATTGTCATTAAAATTGGAATCCCACCAAAAACATTATATGTAAAAAAGTGCAAGTCTCGTAACGCAATTTTTCTACTACAAAAAAGTTTTGAGATGAGAATTAAGGATCGTCTTTATGATAAAGAAAACCATTTCCATAAGGAACTATAACTTTAAATAATTTACTGAGTACAGAAGGTAGTCCAACAAAAGGTTCCTCTAATAGATCTGTGGTCAAAGTAGTATAGGTAGATCTGTAGTCAAGATTATTTTATAAGTATAAACAATGAGATGCCCATTCACTGACATATCGGATTCACGTCACCCAGCTCTTATCAATGGGGGCTCAAAAATGAATGTTCAAATAAGTAAAACAAACAAAGCGAGCGACGGTCACAGAGAGCGAAAGCTCTTATTGACACGTTGGAAAGTAGCTGTAAGAGTAAGACCTTACATTTTTTTATTATCAACTCGAAAACACGACTTTGACCTCTATGGTAAAGTTACTAAAGGTGGACAAGTTGTAGTCGCGGATTGGTAGCAGCGCATCAGAACGTAGGCGGACCTTATCGTCTATTCGACATATTTGGGTTGAGTGTTGGTCAGTAACATTCTTGGGAAATTCTTACCAATGAATGCACCAGAAGTTTTAATGGTACTGGCGCTAATGGCACTACGGTAAGTCGATCTTAGCCTTATAGGCTTTTTAGAGCACCAGGAGAGAGGACAATGCTTTTCATAGTTTCTATGTGTAAGTTTGACATTGAATTGCCTTTGTCATGATTTTGAAGTTTCCAATATGTACACAATACTTACAGTGCAGTGGCACAGTGGCAGTAAGGGAAAATGTTCAAAACATAGTTTTTTACGTTACACTTTGCTTAGTTTAAAAACTGTGTTTTAAGGTGTACGTTTAATCCTTCAATATATTTTTGCCAAAGATTCATTGATTGTATGATGTCTAACGTCTAAGAAAAAGATGGATCTATATAGCGCCATATGCTTTGTGGTAACTGAATTATCAAATGCCATATATTAACGACTACCAAAGTGGCCGCCTAAGCCACGGATGTGTAAATACGTTACGTTTACCAGTTTTATATGTACTTTTGTTTAGCAAAATTGTTACAGAGAAAATTTCCCTAATTTTCCAATGAACATGACAGACGCATAATACGGAGATGGATAATAACCTCTGCTTATCCATAAACCAGCATAATGAGGTTTACTATCTTGTTTCCTTCCGTCAAACAGCGAACCACGTTTAAAGCATTGTAAATGCAACCTTAAAATGTACAGGCTTGGACTCAACAGTTGTCGTCTCAATCAGTCCATATTATACGCCCTCCTCTCCCTGTTACAGTCGCAGTTTTTTCCGATTTTACTTACACTTTATCACAATAAACCTAAGGTTGAAAATGATATATGTTCTCGTGTGGCTCATATTCCTATCATTTTACCTATATCGGCCACAAGGTTCTAACTGAAACAAAAGTTGGTCGTGGCAGCATCGTTTAACAAACCGGATCCTAAACATAGAGAGATGGGGATTCATTGATGGTTTTCTTAGACCAAACAGTTAAGAACCATCCTAAGATGACTTGTTAATTTATGTTTTGTGTATTTAGATAACATAGAAGAGAGCAGGTTAGCATCGTATACATACAAGTACAATAATATGTATTCGATGTTTTCATTCCCAAAACAATCCATAAATAAAATCTTTATCATCAGTTACAATACAATACTATTACAATACCTATATAGGCTATTTCCGCAATTCAGTCCCCGTTAAACATCTGGTATCTGGATGATGGTACCATCGGGGGTAAACCAGAAGATGTGGAACGGGATCTGCTCACGCTACTTCCTCGCCTTCGAGAATTGGGGCTAGAAGCTAACCAAGTGCGAGTTCTTCCCCTGTAGCGCCGGGGCCCGTTCTTCCTTTCCCTCCTTTTATGATACGCTTCCCGGTCTTAAGGAGGTGTCCGGTCAAAATTATAACCTTTTTGGCTCCCCTAGTTTTGCAGAAGCGATCCCGGAGGCTTTCGAGGTTAGAAGACAGCTTGACGGCAAGAGAGAGATTAGAGAAACTGTCAGCGCAGTTGCTCTCGTCCTGTTGCGGGTCTGCTTTGCTGTTCCCAAGCTCATGTACTTTTTGCGCACAGTACCGACTTGGCTTCACCCTGTGCAAATGGACTCTTTCGATTGTGCTTTGAGGAAGTCTGTTGAATCCTTGCTCAATGTGGATCTCAATCCAGAACAATGGGACCGGCGTCCTTGCCCATTCGGAGTTTGGGGGTGCGGTGGGCGCGGGATGTGAGTATACCGGCATTCTTGGCATCGGCGAGTGGGGTCGTGGATCTTGTTACTCGAATTTTATCTTGCAATGGTAACAGGGTATCCATACCTTACGCTGCTGATACTTTGGCGGTTTGGACGGCTCTCAATCCGAACGCGCCCCGACCCGAGAAACCGGACGTACAACGGTTATGGGACGATGTTGGGGTCAAGAGGATTGTCGAGGGTCTGATAGAGAATGCAGTGGGGGCGGATAGAGCGAGACTTCTGGCGGGGTCCAGATCAGAATCATCAGAATCTCCGCATTAGGGCACCCTTCGACAACGATTCGATGCGGGTGGCAGTTGCTCTTCGCCTGGGCTGCGATGTGTGTGTTCCTAACTTATGCATCTCGTTTTGAGTTGTGGTCGATGTGCGGGAAGATTCCCACGCCATCACGCTCTTAACAACCTGGTCCGGAGGGCGCTTATTTCCGCAAATGTCCCATGCATGCTCGAGCCCCCAGGCCTTAGCCGGTCGGATGGTAAGAGGCCTGATGGTTTGACGCTGGTGCCTTGGCAGAAAGGAGAGTGCCTGCTTTGGGACGCTACATGCGTCAGGACTTATGGGTAATAATCACTTTTTCAAGTGAAGCTAGTGTTAGCTAAGTACGGAAACTTAAGCATGAACATTGTAGAGCCGGGATACATAGTGGAATCTCCTAGAAACACATCCGGGGCGGCGGCACGCGACTCGCTCGCTAGCCGTCGCGCGTCGCTTCCCTAAAATACAGTGCAAGAGTCTAAAGGGAAACTATGTTCAATAAACGCACCCATTTTTTCTTATTAAAAACATGGATTGTGATATATTTCCGTTCTGAGTCGACTGCCTAAAGCAATAAACATCAGTACCTAAAATTTAAATTTTTATAGTCATAGTAATTATTAAGTGATCATACTTACTTTTTAGCTACACATTGATAACACCTAGTTGACAGGTTAAAGAGTATATGTGTAAGGTGTATTTCGATATCCGCGCACTCAGCTCAAGTGAACGCACATGCGACGCGTGCTGCGCAGACGCAGTGACAACAGCCCACTTGCGCGCATCCTACTCGCGACCTTGCCGACCGACATCGCCCCAAGTTTTCACTTCCTCTTGGAAAAAAAATTGTTTAAACACGACGTAGATTTTGATACGGATGTCGGCTGGTTTAGTATGTGATACAACTTGCCTACTGTCAGATAAGTTTATCTGTTACTTTTATTTCTGCTGGACACTTGTAAGGTAAGTAGTGACAGCAAATGTATGGAAGAGTATGCACTTTAGTCTCTGGCGATGCCGCTTGGCACGCCTGTTCCTTAGGTCAAACAAAACTGATTTGGCCCGGTAGCCGCTTGCCTACACCCCCCCCCCCCCCCAAAAGAGGGGTCGACTCCCCAGGTCTAATTCGTCCAGGTCTTAGCAACTAGGGCAAGTTATATATCATTTTGGGATAATTTAGGGACGAGGAATTCATTTTTGAAATAATTGCTATACCTTTTCATACAAAAAAATGTTTTTTTTGCCAAAAATGAAAATGTTATATAATTTTTTGTGACCTTTTTGGCTTTTACAATCATAGTGTGGCGATTTACGCTAAATAAAAAATTTGACAATATTGCCCATTTATTCTTCATTCTGGAAACATTATTTCCAAGGAGGCATTTATACATTTTTTGTAGGAAAAAATAATTTGTAGCCCGTGGCGGTGACAATTTTCATACAAATGGAACTATGGCCAAAGTCAAAGATTAAAATAGTTTACAAAAACACTGAATTTGGCGTTTCTAAAGTATGATTATAATGTTTTAATGCTTGTTTCATGCTTTTTTGCCCTTCTTTGGTACAAATTTGTTGTTTTTATTTTTCTTTCATCCCCCATTTCACCCCCGAATCATCATACAAACTTTCACCCCCCCCCGGTGAAAACAGGAAAATCTATTAGAAATGTGCAGTCAAGCGTGAGTCGGACTTAATTACTTAGTTTTTGATCCGTTGAATTACGGGTTTTTTAAAGACATTTCACTCATGTTTTACATAAAATATACATTGTTTAAATTGTGTAATGTACGGAACCCTTGGAACGCGAGTCCGACTCGCACTTGGCCGGTTTTTTGTATGGAAAGATAATTATTATTATTTCATACATGAATTCCTCATCCCTAAATTATACGAAAATGATATATAACTTGCCCTAGTTAGAGCAGGAAGAAATATAGCATAGATTGGACCTGGGGAGCCGACCCTTTCAACCCCCCTTTTTGGGGGTATGCACGGTAAGATATCGTGCCTACCGGGCCAAATCAGTTTTGTTTGACCTAAGGAACAATCGTGCGAAGCGGTATCGCCTGAGACAAAAGTGCATACTCAAGGCGCTTACTCACCCTACTAATTCGCAGTGTAAGTGTATGCTGCACTCGTTGATGCATTCGACTTTGCGATTAGGTAGTGACACTGGGGTTCCAAGCCGTGGCCGGAACAAAATATCGTAGGAGCTAAACCTTTACCATCGTATTTCACGGAAATGTACGAACGTGTCATGCTATTTCAGTTAGTCTTAGTACAAAAAGTACTGACGTTGACTGAAGTTGCATTACAAATACGAACATTTCCGAGAAAATATGATGGTAAATTATCATGCACTACATCTGTAACAGCAAACTGTAGGTAAGGGACTAAGGGACAGCGCTGCACTGCTGGAAGTCTGGAAGTTAAATACAGTAACTATTTGCTAAACTTTTTCCTTAGTCCTGTTCTGTTGCGAAGGAATTTTGTTTACAAATAACGTTCGGCTTCGACTATTAAAATTGCTGATGTTTAATCGCAATTAACAATCGCCATTAGATGGCTGACATTGCGAAAGCCGGCTTATACAGGAGGCCGTATAATAGGACCGACGGGGAAACTCACGCTTTCTTGAATAATATTTTGTTTCATATTCATTCTCAGATTCATAGTTCTATGGTATTTTTGTATCTTCTGAATGGCAGTGGTCAGAGAATAGATAAATTTACGCGATGTCTCATAATAATAGTACTATTTATTACTATGATCTAACACTTTCAGAAATTTGCTAAATTGCATGTATCATAAAATTCATAAACATAATGAAAAAGTATACCTATAGTTTGGGTTACTTAATGTCAAGCTTTGGCTAAATGCGTTTCTTTTTCAATCGTAGATTATAGAGCGTCATCTGAGCTTGACTGCTGTAACGAAGTACTATCTATGCTTAATTAAGCACTATATTTATAAGCAATGCTTATAGTAGTTATCGACCGCATTGTAGTTTGATCGTGTATGGAATTCAATGACAATATCAAAATTATGAGAATTATACAACAGTGTTGTTTTCACCTTTAAAGCTGCTGATTTGCAGAAATAATGCTAGAACTTTTAATTAATTAATTTAAGAACAACAGGTAGGTACAACAGTAAAGTACTACCTACAAATTATATTACTGTGTATTCTGGCTACTAACTACTTATACGTACTATGTATTTTGGCATTTGGAATCCAGTATTTACCCTAACTCATAACATAACCATGTCTATTACGCATCATGGGCTATAGAAAAGAAACGCACGCTAATAGAGGTATTTGAATAAGGAGAGGGATTTTGTAGGTATGTGTTGAATAGAAGGGTGACGAAGGTTTGGCGTAGAAAATGAGCAGGTCACGGGAACTAAAACAGGCGTTTTATATATACTTAGCATTATTTATTAATGAAGCCAATGTGTATGCGTGATGAAAATGTTTTCTATGTAATTTTAGTACATATGCATACCATATAAAATGTTAATACAAATGGGGCAGTTAAGGAAGAAGTGAAACTACCTACTTATAGCTAGATATGTACCTACACATAGTTTTAATACAAAATAGAAATTAATTGTTAGAAATGTTAGGTGTTCGAATGTCAGGTAATAGTTATATTCTTTTAGATATCTACACATAATACAGGAAATAAATAGCTACACAACCTATTTATTATTTCGGAGTAGGAATCTGTTTACTCGAGCCTTTTCTCACGTTCTCGGCTTGAGGATGAGTTTCACCGGACACATTGTTTATCTAAATTTCTTTTGGTTCTTAGTACAAATACGAGTATGACTAATAATCGGAAGAGTTATTTGTGGAACCTTGTCGAAAGTCATGTTTCGTTTGGATTTCATTGTTAGTTGAGCGGTAATATTTAAAAGTTAAAAATTGTGTAAATATCAGTTTATTTTATCTTAAAAAACCGGATTAGCAAATGGACAAGCTTACAAATGTTGGTTCAAAGTACCTATATTTTTTTTTTTGCATTCATATACAATTGTTTTTATATTTAAAGTTGCATTTGCTAATACGTATTTTTAATATGTAAGGACACTATACCTAGGTCTATTTGTTGCTGCTTAATCTACTGTTTCGATTTAGATGTTACCATTATTGTTACTTGTCTGTAAATAACATCAGGTAGGTTTCCATAAAAATCCCAGCGGTTATTTTAGGGCCAATGACCTGAAAGTAACGTCTCAATGGATAAAGATTTGCTATTCGGGTCGTCGCAGTCCTGCGACCTATCTAACCTCTTTTTCCTGACAAAAAACTTAATTAGGTAACTTATTAAGTTGTAGTAGTAAAAGAAACAAAACAGGAAAAAACACACATCATTTGTACAAAAGCGAATTTATCCCTTTCAGGGATCTCTTCCAGTTAACCTTTAAGCAATTGAGGGAGAATTGGAGAACGGTAGACATCAAAGCTGTAATAAACGGCACAAAAAGAAAATATTTAATTTCCTAAAAGATATGTAAAATAAAACAAATATATAAACTGTCATATATAGTTATAATATATAATACATGGGTACACTACATAATTCCGAAATAGTACATTTCGATGCTAGTGCGGAAAGTATGTCATTACTTCACGAGTACCGAGATATCTTGCCACAAGAACGACATATCCGCACGTGTATCGAACGACGTTTTTTAATACAGTTGCGAAAAAATAAGAAAAGCAACAAGTAAGAAATGGAATTCGAAACTTTTATATTATTAATTCTGTGACACTGACAGCATTGACATTGACATTGTGAAGAGGTGTTTTCTAGCTTTTATTCGACTAGAATAGATTTTGTTATTATTATTGAACCCGCTTCAATGAAAGTTTTTTTTTTCCAAATGCATGTTCTATAAGCCAGAAACAATTGTAAATATTAAAACATTGTACTATTACCACAACATTATGTAACATTGTTATTATTGTAACATTGTACCTAAATATCGTTATTTACGATTATTTGTGTATCGTATATTTATAAAAACAATATCGAATGTTGCCTTTGGAAACTTAAAACATTCTTGCAGTAAGAAAATACACCTCTTCTTTGACAGGCGTTCCGTTCCATTCAGACAACTTATTAAGAACGGTTTTTCAACATTAAAAATAAACGTGTTATAATACTCATAATGATGAAGAGGTAAGTAATAAAATATGAAATATGCATATTTTTCGTATTCTTACATTAACAGTAGGTTTTTATGTTGATTACGACATTTAAAGGAAACTAATATTAACACTCATCAATAAGTAGTCATGAATTGGAACAAGTACAAATTTAAAAAATTGGAAAAGTAAAAAGCACTAGTTCGCGAAAACCAACTTTCCGCATGCTAAACAGCCACGAAAAGTAGCACTTTTTGAGCAACTGTATTAAAAAAAATTATACCGAATTTTATCATTCCGATTTTTAAATGCTCGACCCATAAAAAATCCGACTGTCGTAATTAAGAATGATGAAAATCACGAAGATTTATATTTCCGAAAAGCAGAAAAGCCGAATTTTGTAAATTCCGAACCACATAATTCCGGTTATAACAATTCCGATAGTGACAAACTAGGCCAAGCAATAAGAAGGTATAGAGGGAAATGCTAGGAACACAATTTTTGACTTCGTAGCTTTGTTTGGACTAGTTAGGAGATGAACATATCAAAAGTCCCCGACCGTAACCCTGGTGCTGGGGGGAGGGGGGGGTTTTCAGGTTAAATTTTTCGGTTTTTCGGTTTTATCTCGGAAACTATGCGTCTAAGCGACATGGCCACATATACAAAATGAAAAGTGATTTAATTTGTTACAAGTTTTATTAGATCAAGTTTTTTGATATCTTGTATAGTTTTTGAGATATCCGCTCTTGAAGGTTTATTTAGGGCTCTCATTTTTATCTTGATTCTCTAAATCAGTGAAGCTGCTAGGCCGGGTTTGGTTACGTTTTCGTATAAATCGGGGGTGCTGAATTTATTTATGGTATGGTGGTTGTATAAGTGGCCAAGTCGCTCAGACGCAAAGTTTTTGAGATATAATCGAAAAACCGAAAAACGGAACCTTCAAACCCCCCTCTCCCCCCCAGCACAAGGGTTACGGCCGGGGACTTTTGATATGTTCACCTCCTAACTAGTCCTAACAAAGCTACGAAGTCAAAAATTGTGTTCCAAGCATTTCCCTCTATAACTTTTTTGGGTATTCATTTCCTGGCCTAAACACCGAATTTAACATTTACAATTTTTGAAATCACGAATTCCGAATTGCCATTCATTATACTGAAATTTTAAATTTCGATTTTACATGATTCGTATTTTAAATATATCAATTTTTTTAATTAATTTTCTGTAAGCAGCAGGTCCCTTCAGTGGGGGTCGCCGTTCTAACCTAACCTAACCCACTTTTCTGGCGACACACGCACAGTTCGTTTTCTTGGGGGTCGTAGTTCTAACTTACCCTACTTTTCTGGCAACAGTTTGTTTTCTTGGGGGTCGCAGTTCTAACCTAACCTAACCCACAGTTCATTTTCTTAAGATCAAGTCGCGCAGACATCTTTTAGAAAAGTCTCTTAACTAAGAGACTTTTCTAAAATACTTAGGTAAGTCTCATTTTAATCTGAAAGCAGGTATGTGTATATATATATTTAAGTATGTATGTATAAGTAAGTATATTTTAGTAATATGTATATTTGAAGTAATATGTTGTTCAACATAAACATTTATATTTAATGTCTATTTAATTCCTTATCATTATTGAAAGAAAATGTGTTGTCTAAGTCAGTTCGTGCCTAAATATAATTAATTTAATTCTAAAGGGCAATGTGCTGATTCGCTAAGGTTACTTCATTCATCACTATTAAATTCAACTCAATCAGTTCGGAAATTTGGTATGTATGTAGGCAGACTTTCTCCGGGTGAAACGGAGTGGGGGCGACCTTGTTAGAGGGAGGCTGGCTGCTGGCTGGCACCTGCGCCTGAGTTTACACTTGTCACTAGCCCGCCGCGCGGAACCGCCGCGCCAGACATACAAACGCGTCGGCACGCACGTGCTCGCATCATATTTTCAGTGGGATTTTTGTGGCTGTGTGTGTTGGACTGTGTGGTGGTTTGCTGTGTAAACTTTGGAAGATCAAAACGTATGTATGTATTGAATTATTAATTGGTCATCATAAGTTTCAAATGAATTACCTATTCTTGTACTTGCACGGCTACAGCTCCCAATATATATGTATAAGAAATCTGCATATGTATATGTGTGTAATGGAGATCAAGGAATCAGACCGAAACGAGATTTTCATATTCACGATCTTTAATATCCGTGACTGCTTAAGTACTTCATTATTGACATTGTAAATGGAAAGTGAATTAGGATAGTTTACAGAGCGGGTCGCTGCGCCGCCGCCGCCCGCCCATGTGCTGTGTGCACAAGTGGCGCTTAATTGGTAGGTATAACACTTTAATTCCGGTTCTTTATGAAGCATCATGTGAAAATAATATGAAGCATCTAGTGAATCCTCATATTTAAACGTACCTAGTACATACCGTACCTAGTAGTACCGTAGTAGGGTTATATGTAACTACAGAATGTTTGTTACATTACAAGTGTAAGGTAATCATTAGGCATTTAAAATACAATTATAATAATTAGAGTTGGCGCATCGGGTAGTTTTAATTGTGATTATTACTGAGACCATTAGTGGCTAACCTCGAGATAATTACCCCCACGGGGTAGAACCGGTATATTTCAACGTAGTATCAGTTAGTACCTAAAACTTATTTGTAATTTGATTGTATTTATTGAGCGCTAGTAGTTATTTTAAATTAAAGTCAAACCGTCAAAGCGGTACCAATATTGAAAAGGTCAAAACCATTGCAGTAGTCTCGTTCGGTTAACTATGTGGATGAAACCATGTCTACTAATTCCAATAAGTCTCGTTTCGTCCGAGTGCATTTCCGCTCCGCTTGCAGCGAGTAAACAACTGCGGTGAACTGAACACGCAACCTTGGCCTATTGGCCGAGTGCGTTCACAAGCACAGGGCACGACTTCTTAAATGAGGATGCACAGCGAGGGCCTGCATTGTCCGCTCAAGCTATCATAGTATATTATGTATATCATATATCGAATTAGGGTCAGCAACGCTTAGAAATAAAGTTTAGCTCTCACAGGATATAATAGGTACTTAATGTCCTATAATTATTGAGGTGATTCGTAACATTGCCACAATCTTTAGATTTATTCTCAAAAGAAATGTATCCACATTTGTATATTAACTATCAGCGTAACAGTTAAAACAAAACAAGTACGTTTATGTAATACCTATAAATAATGAGTTTCGTACATTCACCCGCCATTTCCTATCTCTATCGCAGGCACATAATATATATTGGTTTCCCGCTAGCACAGGGACATTGACCGCCGCGCGCCGGCACATGGGCGGGACAGAGATATAATTATGCGCGTGCGATAGAGATAGGAACTGGCGGGTCAATGTACGAAAATTTTCGTAGTTAGCGTTCTTACTTTACTCATTTGCTTGTTTAATTGGCTATGGCTATATACACCGTGTCCAATAAGTCCGAATGCAGTACAATTATTAAATAAAATAAATGTACGAATAGTTAGTTGGCATTTCGTCCGAAATACGCTCGATAACTTTGTTGAAATGATCCAGGTTTATGATTTTATAATCATGTATTTTCGAAAGCATGTACGACCATACAAAATAATGTAATACGTTCAAGTCTGGAGAACTGGGTGGCCATCTGGTCATTCATGTTTCGGCAAAAATCTGTCAAATTAGGCTGGCACCAAGCTTGAACAGCATTTGCCGTGTATGAAGGAGATCCGTCTTGTTGGAACACATATTAATATTCATTCCCAAACATACATTTAATATACCTCGGTTTTATAATAAAGTGCGTTAATTTTAACGCCTTTATCTATAAATACTAAAGGTAGTTTACCACTCTTACATACTGCACCCCACACCATGACCGATGGTGAGCTCTGGAACCTAGGAACATTTTTCTGGTTGTCCGGAATGTCTTCTATCCGTGGTGCCCACAATCTATCATTTTGGGCATTATAAGGCTGTTCTCACTCAAACAGTTTCTCGTCAGAAAAAACAAACTCGTCACCTGAAGAAAGTATTATGTTAGATCTTTGCACTCTCTTTTTCTTAGTTGCTTCGAAAATGCTATGTACTTATTCACCCTCAAAATATTGTGCACCGATATTAAAATAAGAATTTGGTGGCCTGTAATCCGTATGTCTTTAGAGCCAAGGTAAAAAGATGTGTATTCGGACTTATTAGACACGGTGTATGGTAAATAACATACATATAAGCCACCTGTTAATTATACCTACTAACTAAACTATAAGAATGTCTTTGTAATTGTATTTACATCAATAAAATGATAAATTTAGTAAAATACTTTTATTCTACTCGTCGACTGTAATGGTTGAATTAAGTTTTCGTATACCAATCTGTAAATGGGTAATTTACATGTATGGGCTCCCAACTCAACTATAATATTCATTTCGGAATGGTTTAGTCACCTATAATTAATTTCACCAATCACGTGGCACCGCGGTCCAGTGTAAAAGACACCAACGCACGACTATTAAATTTCAGGAGATTATGCACGCGTTGATGTATTTTGTACTACTGAGATCCTTAATTTTGCTTTATCTATTTACTATTTAGGTTTTATAGTAGAAAAGGTATTATTTTAGATGTCTCGTAGAAAAAGTATTGTATACAATAGTGATATAATCAAGCTTTTCAATCTCGTACCTTCATTAGGCTACTTAGCAAGATTTGTGACCTACCTACCTACCTAATCGACTAAAAACACTCTATTATATCACGATTGTATAAAATACTATAACAATATTACTGTGCGGTGTAACTACTTATAAATAGTTTAATTTTTTTTTTGGTTTCCTATTTGTACACACGCTGTAGGTACTTATTTACCAACAACTAATTACTACTTATTTAAATCGATTCGATTAAATTTCATGCTCAATTTTACAGCTATCATACGGATCATTTAAGCGTTTACATTAAAATTTTCTACTCCATTTACCAGTTAACCTGCGGGTTCACGATCATTCAGAATTATCATCGCATTAAATAGTCCCATCCCATTCTCACTTGTTGCTCGAGTAAAGGATGGCGTGATATCTCGTTCATTTACATATAATCGAACGTTTTCGTAACTAAAGGTTATACGAATAATCGATTTAACAATATTGGTCTTTTATTAGAGGAATCAACGATTTGTTAAGGGTAATTATGTAATCAAAAATTATAGTGAGTGATATTAGTTATTGCATTTGTTCGTATAGAAAGTGTGTTAGGTGGAGATTTTGACTGAGAATAGGTAATTAAATAAGGTACGTTGACACGAGCGTGGGAAAGGCGAAGGTATTGTTTCGTTTTGAATGTCGCCTTAAAGGTCACAAGAGAGAAAATGTGGCGTTTTCAAATAAACGGGTACTTATTGGCGGTTGTCAATAAGACGCTATTTCCATAAAGGTTCGAAATTAAATCAACCTAATCGACAACCGACAATGTGGTACTAAAGTTGGAACCGTCACAAATAAACAAGAAATGTGCCGTCAATAAAATTTCCAAAGTCACACTCGAAAATTAACAACAAAGCTTTCCTTTAATACGGTAACGGGTAACGGACAGCAGTCTCCCGCTATTTGTTACCAAGTTCAAAATATACTTACTTAGTCTGCTATTACATTATATTACATTTTCTCAAATATTATCATTATCACATCTAAATTAATTGATCAAATATTTCGAACGCTTCCGTTATAAAGGGGCCCACTGACTATCAGTTCAGTTCCAAACAACTGACACGCCGATAGTCAGTGGGCCCTTTAAGAGATTAAAATATAACATACACAATATGATATTACCCTAGTAGCATTTTGGTACTGCATTTTGTTGGGCCTCTACATCTTATTTAAACCTTTAAACGAGCAATTCTTGTATATATGTATGTATATATATTTCGGGGATCTCGGGAACGGCTCTAACGATTTCGATGAAATTTGCTATATGGGGGTTTTCGGGGGCGAAAAATCGATCTGGCTGGGTCTTATCTCTAGGAAAAGGCGCATTTTTGAGTTTTTATATGTTTTCCGAGCAAAGCTCGGTCTCCCAGATATTATAACTAAACAGAGGCCTAACAAAATGCCTAAAAAAATGCTACTAGGGTACATAGTTGATTTTAAATTTTAGTCCTCTGATAATTCGTCTAGACAAAGAATGTAATAAATTTCATAAAAAAAGTTTTATCACTCGTACCTGTGAAGCTTTGTTTGGCAAACCAAAGATAAACACTTAGGGCCACATACACCATCGCACTAACCCGGGGTTAACCCGTTAAACCGCTAACCTGTGTCAAGATTCTACTGGTAACCATGGTAACTCCAGGTTTTACCGGTCCACCCCGGGTTAGTGGGATGGTGCAAGTGGCGATAGAGGTTTCTTAGCGCGGCGCTTAGACTCATAATCATTACCTACCTATACAATATAATGTTGGCATTATTAATTTCATGGTATTTTTGTTTGGCCAAAATACCATACCAAAAGGCCCAATGACAATCTTAAACGGGGTGCTTAATCACTACATATAAAACAAAGTCGCTTCCTGTTGTCTGTCTGTCCCTATGTATGCTTAGATCTTTAAAACTACGCAACGGATTTTGATGCGGTTTTTAATAGATAGAGTGATTCAAGAGGAAGGTTTATATGTATCAGCATTGCACCCGTGCGAAGCCGGGGCGGGTCGCTAGTACTTACATACATCCAAAGTCAAATTCAAATTTGATGTTTATCCACCAAATCACAGTGCCGATAATTGAAACAGTGTCTTACACTTAGTTACATCGTTTAAGAATCGCTATTACCTGAGTAATGGTTTGTGAGATCTGTACAGTAAACTTCAATAATATGTTACACAACGAAGGCCGCAAAAATATCTGACACGTTCTTATTTGTAGGGCCATAAGAGCGTGTCACATATTTTTGCGGCTTTCAAAGAGTAACATATTATTGCAGGTGACTTGTACATTGGAGCGGCCGAGGTGCTTAAAAATATCTGAACACGCACTCTAACGCCTTAGCAATAGAGGCGTGTTCAGATATTTGTGAGCACCTTGGCCGCTGTGATATATCTGATAGCGACTGTACAACAATTCTGGTACATATGTACCCGCTTATTTATAAAACTTTACGGGCCTGAGTTAGTTAACCCTTAAATGCATGATTTTTTGTATAACTTTTTAATAAATTGAAATAGATGTGTCATGCTGTATAAAAGTAATAAATGTGATTTTGGATAGCTGCATATTGAGCCACGGACCATCAAATATACGATGCATATATACATCATTATGCATTTAAGGGTTAAATTATTTTTTATCCCTCACTTACAAATACATAAGTCAAAATGGCAGATAAAGACAAACGATTCATATTAGCTAATTCAGGCCAGTAACGCGTTTGTGAATAACGCCATTAGGTAGTATGCAAATTGAATCCAGTTAGGCGGAAATCATTTTATTTCAGATACGTTGCAATGCAACAACAATGATTTCTAATTATATCATAACGTAGATGATTTCAAATTTAACCTTTATATAGCTTTATAAAGAAAGTCCTTACTTTACGCGGCTAACCATCCGGTCGAGTATTGCATCGGCCATGGAGACTCGTCACAAAATCCGGAAACCTAGCACCAGCAGCAAGGAGGTCATTGTAGGCAGATGGACTACATTCACACGGCTCCCTACAAACGAGCGGTAAACAGGAAACGTCCGCGCGTCTACGGTTGTCTCGTCGGCATTTATTTAATCGCCATTTAATCGTTAGTTTAATAGGTGAAACTCGTCTCCGGCCGGCTTCAATATCAAGGATTGTGCCTTATTTTTTGTACACTCTCTCCAGTTAAGAAAGATCGATGGTACCAATTATAGACCGCGGGCCAGGAACAGATTTCCACGACCAATCGCCTCCCGGGCGAAAACTCGTATAGTGGTTAACTTCTATGTATGAACCCTCGTGAACGTCAGCTGCCGCTCCGTTGGTGGGTTGAGGAATGGCAGGAAATAGTCTATAAAAAAAAATTAGTCATCGCCTCCCGCTTGATACTTTTTTTTTTTTTACCACGACGGTGGCAAACAAGCATACGGCCCGCCTGATGGTAAGCAGTCACCGTAGCCTATGGACGCCTGCAACACCAGATATATTACATGCGCGTTGCCGACCCTTTAAAAACCTGTACACTCCTTTTTTGAAGAACCCCATACTGTAGCCTATGCCAGATGATAGTTTAGATGCTATTGTGAATAAACAAAATCGTCAGCCGATTGTATCGCTGTGGAAAGACCGTCAGCTGGTCACATGAACATGTAAAAAAAATATTTTCAGTCATCGGCGTCATCGCCTCCCGTTTGATACATTGTCAGATGATAGTTTAGATGCTATTGTTAATAAAACAAATCGTCAGTGTGTTGTATCGCGGTGGAAAGACCGTGTTACGCGTTTCGGTGGCTGCCATTCCTCAACCCACCTACGGAGCGGCAGCTGACGTTCACGAGGGTTCATCATACATAGCCGTTAACCGCTATACGAGTTTTCACCCGGGAGGCGATGACTGACGAAATTTGCGCCTGGCTCGCGGTCCATTAGGTATATGGACTTTTATTAGGCGATTAATATAAAAGCCGTATTAATAAATTGATTTTTATTACAACTACTTATTTACGGGAAATAATTATCTATCGACTATCTATTTATTTAGATACATTTAAGGTTCAATGCAAGCTTAACAAAATGTCCCGTCCAAATCTTTGGGCTTATATCAATATTATATGCATAAATACTTATAACACTTTCAGAGCAGTTTAATATTGGTTACTATCAATACAACCCTTTAAGATCCCAACTTATTTGGATCATGCAGATTTAATTTCGAATTAGTATTTTCTGTAGGTACCCAATAGGGAATGCAATAGCCGGCCAAACTTCATAACCGGTTTCGGTCACGGTAATGCCCGATAAAAATAACCGATAATCGGTTATAATCGGTTACGGTTATTTCCGACCAAAAAATGATAAATTTGCAATCAAGTAGGTAATAAAAAATATAGGTACAGTATTAGGGACTGTGACTGTGACTATAAGTCTTCGTCTTATAATAAAACACACAACAGTAAAAGTGAAAAAATGACCTTGGACGTGATACATTCAATCAAAATATTTCATAAATAAGGAAAGTGAATTTGGTATAGGTATTTTCTGTATTAAAGTACACGAATGACAAAAATTATAGTCAAAGGTGTCACAGCCAAAAAGGTAGGATTTTGTAGTCATTAGAAGAACACTTCATAGTATTTAAGTCATCAATAAATAACCGTCACGGGTTATTCGAGTTTCCAATAATCGGTTATGAAATTTTGTCAAAATAACCGGTTATAATATGACCGATTATTTCGGTTACGGTTATAACCGATTTGCATTCCCTAGTCCCTAGTACCCAACAAAGACAAACATTTTGGAACAAAATAAATGTCAAATATCTCATAATTTTAAACTAGAAATTAGGCTCCAATGTTTAGAAATTAGACTTTCGGACAGAGGAGGCAGCTTTTGATTTTCTACGTGTGTATAACCCATTTCGCTTGAAAGAACAATGTCGCATCTGACTACCTATAAGTGAATGACATTGTTCTCCTACTGGTACCGAGTTTTTGCAGACTGTGATTACAAAGTAAAAGTCCCATCCAAATAGGCTATTATGCATAGAGACAAGTTTTTGACCCGCCGTGAGAAAATGGTATAAGTTCGAGTAGGTGTCTAATTAATTTCTTAAACTTGGGATCTCACCTTTGTTTAGCGATGGTCGTCAATAAAAATGGAAAGTAGTGTGTGAGATGTGAGAATGTATCCATTTCATAACTAGTGTTAGGAAATTGATTGGTGTTCGGGGAAACAATTGAGAACATTTCAGTTTTTCAAAAAAGACATTTTAACGTTTAGTTCGAAAGTTAATGAAATTTTAAGGTACTTACTTTTTACTTCTCCCTAATATTTAGTTTAAAACGGATTACAAAAGTAGTAACTTCCAATACTTCGTGTGCAAAGTAGGAATTATATTAACACGGTGGTTGAATGTACGGAACTCCGCCGACTTTACACAAAAATAAAAATCCTATATAAAATAAAGACTTCTACAACAGTGACCTTGGGGTTATTCATAAATAATTCAATATACCTAACCTAACTAAAACAATTTTTTATATCCACAATTATATATTTACTTTATAACCCTCTCTTCCTTATTGTTATACTGTTATAGCAGAAGTTATAACAGCTGTTAAAAAAACAATTAGTTCACTTACTTTAATCTCAACTCAATAACACCCTACAAATCGTTTGGTTTTTATGTAGGTAAAGTGCGCGGTTGTTTTATGCGATAAACGCAGCGTTGAACGCATGCGATCAACGGAATGTAAAAAAAAATGACATTTTACATTAGATCGAGTATCTGAAGAGTGCAAACATCAATATTTAGATTAATATTCAATTTAAATCCAGTAACTGTAATGCCATACGATAAATAAATAAATACATTTGATAATCTAATGTCACTATGCTGTTTTACGCGGTAAACGCTGCGGTATGCGCATTGTCGTTTTTTAGGGTTCCGTACCCAAAGGGTAAAAACGGGACCCTATTACTAAGATTCCGCTGTCCGTCCGTCCGTCCGTCTGTCACCAGGCTGTATCTTATGAACCGTGATAGCTAGAGAGTTGACATTTTTACAGATGATGTATTTCTGTTGCCGCTATAACAACAAATACTAAAAACAGAATAAAAATATAAATATTTAAGTGGGGCTCCCATACAACAAACGTGATTTTTTTGCCGTTTTTTGCGTAATGGTACGAAACTTTGTGGATGATGTAATGTAAATATTTTTTAACTTGTTATATTTATTTATAAAATGACTCAATTTTGAATTTTTAATTTTTAATCTTTGTTTCAAATTTAATTTTCGATGTTTAATTTTTAATGTTTAATTTTAATTTTGATTTTTTTTTAATTTTTAATTTAAGTTCATTTAATATAATTTATTGATATTTGACATAAACTGTAACATTTTTTTAAGCATGAATATTTAATTAATTAATACATTGATAATCATTGTACATATCAGGTATAACAATCATAAGATTTAACAAAGATAGATATAACTCCGTAATAGATGGATACAGTCTAAGGAAAAAACGTGCCTCGAAAATCAAGAAAATTTGATTCTCGTTCAGAGGGCGCTACTAGTTTTGGCCTACAGTCGTATAGATGGCGTTGACGGTTTCGTTTGTTATTTAACAATTTTAACGCATATCAGTGAAAGAACATGGGTCAAAATCATAAAAATAATTAATGCAAATAAAAAAATCATTTATCTATATTTAAATACATTCTATCGTATTTTTATAAATCTTCATTTTTAGTTTTAAAGTGTGTCGACAGATGGCAGTGAATTTACTGGGGTTAAAAAATTTACTATGACAGTACCGCTCTAGTATAAGTTACTCTATGGATTTAAGCATACTGCTTTACTGCTGTGCCCTACCAGGGCCCATGTGAGATCAACTATTATGTCACCTGTGTACCTACCATGGATGCAATAAATATATGAGTATGAGAACCATTCGTGCGCGTGTCCGACTCGCACTTGTCCAGTTTTTGTTTATAACATAGTCCCATAAACATAAAGAAAGAAATGCATGCACAGTATGTACACTTACTATCTACTTGTATTTCCCATGCACTGGTTCTGGCGTCCCGTGCCCTTATCACAGTTATCACTACCTAAGGAAGGACTCGTTTTAAAACTAGTATTTGTAAAAACAAACATGTTATTTGACTTACTGATTGAAAACAGCCAATTTCCTTACCGCTACATAACATAGGAACTCACATTCCAATATACGTGAACACAAATATAAATTCTATGTATGTATAATGCCAAACAGAACCAGTATAGCACGGTATGGAGAAAGTTCAGGTCTCAGGTCAAATGGCCAGGTACATCAGCAAGCATATACTTATCAGTGTTAATAGATTCATGTTTATAGGTGAATGTTTTGTGCATAAGATATTAATAGATATGTATTTCAAATCCATCTGATGGCCAAGCAGTTGGATTACGAAAAAAAAAGGTGTATGCGTAGTCTCGATGCCATTGGCGGCCATAGGGGTTCATCCACATATTACGTCACAGCAACAGCGGGAGGAGTGGGGGGAGGGGGGGGGGGTCGGCAAGCCAAGTGTGACAGTACGTACTATTTATTTGTGTGATGAACACAGATATTTGTTCCTGAGTCATGGGTGATTCCTATGTATATAAGTATGTATTTATCTATCTATGTATGTATATGTCAAGTTTGGGGACTAGATACCTAATAACTTACTACTACTACTACTTGCAGTGTCGTTCTCGGGAACGTTCTCCGTTTTGTATGGGAAATGTTCTCGTGCGTGAATATTCCCCATAGTAAACGGAGAACGTTCTCGAGAACGGCACAACTATACGCAATCTGAAGCTTTCATGAGCGTGAGCAGCTCGCTAGCGATAGCTGCGCATTCTGGCAATCTGACCGCACCTTAACCTTTTCGACGCCGTGTCAAACACAAAAGCAGTCATCCAGACGCCACGTCACCGAAGTTTCTAAACTGAAATTGAACTTTATGCATATGCACGTAGGTCTATGTTGCTGTGTGGTCTATGACCGATTAATCGGTGTTTGGCGTTGAACCTACGGTGCGTATATATCGGTCATTGGCGTCCAAAAGTTTAAAACATCAAATTTACATTACGAAATAATAACCTATACTTGATTTTGTGTTCAACGATGCTCTGCTTATTGAAATAAATATTTTTCTGTTAAGTAATATAGAAAGCGCGATGAAGCGAAATCCTTCGGACTGCTTTGGTAAATAAGTTTTGCCATCAGATTTGCAGACTAATTGTTATAACAAATAAAATTATTGTCTTTTGTTGTCATAAGAGCGTTTGAAGTGGCTCAAAGAAGGCTCTTGAGCGGATATGTTAAAGTGATTATTTTCTCTTGACGATATATATATCTTCTCTAAAAACTAAAGTGCAAATAAAAATGTCACTTACCTCATTAGGTATTATTTTACGTAGAGAAAAGCACATATTTTATTAAACCCAAGAACCGATAAATACTTATACCTAACTATTTAACAAATTACTTTCATAACAAGATTATCGAAAATGAAAGTGATAGAACCGACGTGTACTATAAAACGTCCAAAGTTAATCACTGCGTTGTATTCACATTAGTGACATTAGGTACCTATACGTACACACGTTCATATATGTGATGGGATGGCAAATAACATATTTGTACTGGCATAAAAATAGTTTTTTCACGACAAAATTAATTACTTCGAATCGCTCAAAACTGTCATACGCCAAAAAAACATATAAAATAGGTTGCAGTCAAAAGAAGAGACATCAATAGCGGCTATTTTTTGTCAATCATGATTATTGGAGTGGATACACATGCCAATCAGGCACACTGATGTTTGTAAAGCTTTAAAAAGTTATTTTAATAATTTAGCTGCATTTGCCCTCCTGACGTGTGTTGATTAATTTTTCTACAGTATCTACTGTCTACACCTTTACCTATCAAAAACCATTTAAAATGCGTTCAGAAACTGCAGGCAATAACCAGCGTTACAATAATCGATTTTACAAGTTTCTTAACAGTATATATATAGTATTTCTCTATTAAAAATTACACAGTCATCATACCAAAAAAAAAACAAATACTAGCTGTTGCCCGCGACTTCGTACGCGTGGATTTGTATGTTGGTGGTTATATATTCTACATGAGCATAATATAGAACATTATGCAGCAAAAGATATCAGTAGAGACGGTTATTCATTTTTTAATATTTATACAACGCATGAAATTTGTCTTTCACAAACTACCAAGTTTCAAGACCCTAACTGAAAAAAATTGTTCCCGATATAATCCCTCTCGGCCCTCTTAGAAGATTTACAAGTCCACTATTTAAAATAATTTTTAAGAAATAAAACCGACTTCAATGGGGGATGCTGCTGAAAGTTTACTTATGTTAGTTAGTTAGTTATGCTGGGCATTTTCCGCAAATCGACATCCAATGTGCCTATTTTGCGTGAAACGAGGTAGCGCTACTCTAACCATCCCAGCTCCTCCACGAAGCCTAGCAAAGTCTTCAGGTTGCTAGTTGCCTCCTTTAGTGTGCATGGATTCCCTAGGTATTTGCTCCTATATACTTCCACCTGTTTACAGTCTAGGATGATATGTTTTGTTGTTTCATACACGCTCTGCACATGGGGCTGTCAGTTTTACCCATATTATGTAGGTGTTTGTTTAGTGTGTTCTGTCCTGTTATTAATCCTACTATTTTACGTAGTTGGCTTCTTGGTGTTTTCAGTAATATTTTGGTAAGCTTGTGGTTCAGTTCCGGTAGAATTTCTTTGGTTTGCCTGCATGTCTTCAATTCACTCCAGTACTTGTTGTGCAGTTGTCTGTGATGTTGTTCTAGCTGGTTGTGTATGTAGGATATTGGTAGAGGCATAATTGGCTCGGGTCCATATGCCGGTGTTTCTGAACCTTTCCTGGCCAGTTCATCCGCTGCATCGTTTCCTCTTGATCCACTATGCCCCTTTATCCATTGTACTGTTACTTTGTTGCCTTCTTTGCTCACTTCAGTGAGGCTCCGATGACATTCAAGTATAAGCTCTGAGGTAAGTTTGTCGCTACATAGCGCTTGTAGTACCGATTTACTGTCTGACAGCATTAGTATGGTTTCGTGTTTCACTTGTCGTCTTGTAATAGCATTGCAAGCTTCTATTATTCCTACACATTCAACTTGGAATACCGTATTGTGTTCACTAAGGGGTTCTGTGATGTGTATATTCAGGTCCTCTGAGAAGACACCACATCCTGTACTACTTACGTACATAAGTTTACTTATGTACGTAATTATGTAAAAAAAGAAGGTAAAACCACCCACTTTTCTAGTAGCATTTCGTTTCTGTAAGGGTCGCAGTTCTAACTTAACCTAACCCAGTTTTCTGATAGGTGTTCGTTTCTGTAAGGGTCACAGTTCTTACCTAATCTATTTTTCTGATAGCAGTTCTGTTTTGTGAGAATCGCATTTCAAATACACCCAACCACCTAACCCGCTTTTCTAGTAGCATTTCCGGGTCCGGGTCTAGGTTTGAATCCGAGTCCGGGTCCGTGTCCGGCTGTCCGGGTCCAAGTCCGGGTCCGAGTTCAATCCGGGTCCGGGTCCGAGTTTTGGTCCATGCCCAGACCCGGGTCCGGGTCCGAGTCCGGGTCCAAGTTTGGGTCTAGGTCCATAACGAAGAGAACAAATCGCCAAACGTGAACGTGAACTATGTGTCATTGAAGTTCCATTCTGATCATCATCAGCAGTTCCACTTCATCAAATGTCACTTCTTTAAATGTAAATGCTGGATTTGTTTATGATAATACAAAAATCACTATACGTATGCCTTTCACATTTGAGGAGTTCTCTCGGTTCCTCATGGGTGCCAGCATCAGAACTTGAGCTTGACATAAATGTGTCTTGAAAACCTAACTTGCTTAAAAAACATAACGAAGAGGACAAATCGCCAAACGTGAACTATGCGCCATTAAAGAGATCCGTTCTGATCATCATCAGCAGTTCCACTTCATCAAATGTCACTTTTTTAAATGGAAATGCTGGACTTATTGATACAAATATAAAAAAACGGGACCAATCTGTATGTATATACTTACAATCAAAAAAAAAATTCAAAATCGGTCCACAAATGACGGAGTTATGGAGTAACAAACATTAAAGAAAAGAGCGTACTCCCATCTTAAAGGCCGGCAACGCACTTACAACCCCTCTGGTGTTGCGGGTGTCCATGGGCGGCAGTAATCGCTTACCATCAGGTGATCCGTCTGCTCGTTTGCCTCCTATTTCATAAAAAAAAGCATACAACGGAATTGAGAACCTCCTTCTTTAGAAATCTTGAAGTCGGTTAAAAAATATTCGCTCGCCCGAAACTCAGTTTTCGTCTATTTTAATATAATGCCCTTTTTACCAAGTTTCAAGTTCCTAGCTTAAAATAAAAAAATTCATCCCCTTTTTAACCCCTTTAGTACTATAAACCCCATTCCGACTCCTACCCGTATCATATTATATTGTATGTTACGAGTTTCAAACTTGGTAGAACTGTCAAAACCTACAAATGAGTCCCTATTCTAGTATCCATAGATATATTAAAATGTTTTGCTTTTTCCTTCCACATGAAGTTATGCTTCATTCATTTGAAATAAAATCATAAATATTAAGGATTTGCCGATAAGGAAACGTGTCTCTCGTATGTTTGTCATCACAAACGTTTTTATACACTACACAGCCAATAACAACATATGTTTTAGTAATTTATTGTAGTCCAAAACCGTTATAAGCTTACGAAACAGGTTCCTCGACGTGAAGCGAAAGTGTTTTTAATTTCGCACACGATATGTTGTCGGGCCTTTTGAAGTTCAAAATTGGAATGCGGCGATTATGCCCAACGTATAATTTTCGCTGCTAAATGTTTTGTGAAATTATGTGACAGAGAAGTACCGAATTTTAACAAGTTGCGAACGCGTTCTGAATAATTGAAGTACCTTACCTAGAAGTATTTTACAAACAATTATTTACTTAGGTGATATTCGCATTCGAAACATTGTAACAGCTGCTGCCTCATTGCTGATTTAGCGGCGGGAATCTATCGATAAAAATTGCGTTACTCTCAATCCCAATGTCCTGTTTACCCGTTTGCTAGCTACCCGTTCACCGCTGCTGCGACGCTGCAGCAGTAAAGCTGCAACAATAACGCTCCTTCGGCCGCATCCTATTGAACCTTAAGTCCCTGAAAACTTAAAAACATACTTTTACTAATGCTCCAAAACTATATTTAGTTCATTTTATTGAATTAATGGTAAAAATCGGAGAAAGATAATTAAAGTTTAACCGCAAAAGATAAAACTATACAATACATTCTATCGTGCTCTGTATGCTAAGATACAGTGGTTTCAGTGCCAAATTTGATTTTGTTCATTGTGGAGGGTCAAAGACACCACTGGGGACCGAAGAGCTAGCAGTTTCCTCGCCCAATGCACCAGTCTCATGATACAGCGGGATGATCCTGTCAACATCATCTTCGTTACCTTGCCACAAGAACCTCTTTATACCTACTTAGTTTAGTTATACTTAATATGCTTAAACTTAACACTTTAAACTCGCGCGTTTTGAACACATATTTAATTATACGAACGGGTCTACCTGTACAACTCAGCTGAAACGTCGGAATTTAAGGTAAAAACAATGAAATTAAATTGCGGTAGACCCGTTCGTATAATTAAATATGCTTAAGCTTGTTGGGTAAGTGTTTTTCTTTATTAAATCTATGCAAAAAACTTGGACCAAATTAATTATTCCCACTTGAACACTTTCTGTTTTCTTAGCTTCTAAGTAATTCTATTAAATCTCGCTTATCACAATCAAATACCGATCACATAGCCGAAGGGAAAGCGGCTTCAAGTACACGCCGGCGTCTAATTGACATATACAAATGGTCTTTTGTTTGATCAGTTCACACATGGGGTGTTGGTGAATCTTTGAATATGATAATTGGTGTTTCGTGGAACAGGGAAAAGTTGAAGTGCAAAATGGAGCTATAGTCGACTACAAAAATATGTATTCCTAGTACCTTTTCACAGGGCAGTAATCACAATTAAAACAATATTTACTTAGTCAACTTTATATAATTAGGTACCTACTACTTTTTTGTGTAAGAAATAAAATATGTTACCCATGCTTCTGTCAGATATTACCATAGTAAAAATAAATAAATATTTTGGGGACAATCATACACAGATCAATTTAGCCCCAAACCAAGCAAAGCTTGTACTATAGGTAGGTAGGCTACTAGGTGACGATATCCATAACTCAAGAATAAATATTCATGATGAACACACAAATAAATGCCCTTATCAGGATTCGAATGGGTTAGTATTGTTATTATAGTTTTACTTTAACGTGAAATTATATCCTTTGTCAGATAAATAATGCTAATTATTACGCGGAATTACATACATTAATCACAGCGTGGTAGGTAGGTAATTATCTCGCACTTACTCCACATAAACACGTCAGTCGGCAGCCGATGGATTTATCGATCCAACTTGCTACTCATGTGCTCTCGCGATTACGGATATCGTTAGGAGCTTTTTGTGGAGTTGAGGCGTTTTAACGATAAATTACTTCCTTCCAGGGTAGGCAAGGCTTTTTTAGTTAACGTTGTATGTATTTAAACAATTCCACCAGTTGTGATTCCGCGCCACGCAGCGTTCAATAGAAATTTGCGATTATCAGATTTATATCGTTTAGCCGTTTACGGAATAATCTTAATAGAGACGTCATACGTCCATCTGTATGTGAATTAATAATATACATTATTCGTTTGGGCTCTATACGCGACGTACAACTTCCGGCGTCTTCCCCATAGGCGCGTGGATTCTGCTACACAAATCGACGTTACGCATTATTGCGTGCATTTATTTTATGTCGCAGACGCAAAGGCGCCGCATGGTGCCATGCATGGTGGCCATGGTGCACTCGTACCATTTTTTCACAGGCATTTTGTTAATCTTACTTGAAAGTTATTTGATTACGTTTCGTACTTTTTAATTAAAGTGTAGGTACGTGAATTACTATAAGTTGATTAATAATATACATGATTGATTTGAATGAGCAATGAAAAGAGAAGTAAAAACTTCATTCAATTGCAACAAATAAATATTCCCACCTACGCGAATACAGGTAGTTTTCACTCAATTCAATCATAAATTAAAGTAACGAGTTACACTTGCCCAATCTCAGACCGGTCGACATAATTACTCATCAAATCTAATCCGACATTCCGCTCTTATCTGGTTATAGATGGCTAATATACATCGATGTGTCGATACACATGGATATCTCGATATCGACGCGGTGGTCGTGTAAACATCAAGTTGATCGCTAATTAGTCCCCGGTGAAAGTAACCGACCGACTGACCACAATCCCAGCCGAGCCGATGTTTCGGCGATGCCGGTGCCGATTTTAGATCGATTCTACTTTCGTTTTTGACTACTCTTACTTACCACTCACTATTGAAATATTGATTTATTTTACGTGCGTACGTCATTTGCATCTTGACCACTTTGTATCGAGTAGGTATTATGATTGTGAATTTGAGCGTGACTAAGCGATGCTGCTTTGAGATTACAAGGTGATAAATTTGATGAGCGATGTCTATTTAGAATTTAGATGCGTTTGCGTCGGAGCTATGTTGTTAGTCCGTGTCTTCGTAGTAAAGTAAAATGTTTTTTTTTTGTTGATCAACTTCTATATTAAATAAAACTATGAAAACGGATTATATCGCGTATATTGAATTTATAATACATCCCGACGTTTCGAACTCTTTACAGCGTTCGTGGTCAACGGGTGACTGAGGAAAAATTACAAAATGCAAAAAAAAGCTGGTGGTAGAGAAAAACCACCACCAGCTTGGGATCCTGTAGTCCACCTGATAAAGGAGCAAGCGAGACATAGACTGTGAGACCGTAGTGTTGGATGATGCTGGACATTCTGATGTTTTGAAAAGATGTGTCCCGCCGAGTTTGTTGCCGGTCCCATATTGGGATACCCTCCTACAATTTAGGAGGGAATTAAATCTTCTCGGGTCCGTGGTGTAGGGTTGGAGCCGGCATAGTTTTTTTTTTATCGCGTATATATATATATCTTTACTTGAAAAATAATTATAGTGTATAACTAGCCTTATGAACCGATTTTGCATGTACAACCAGCCTTAAAGTTTGTAGTCTATGATTGTTCATTATTTTAGTATGTGGGTATTTTTGCATTTTGTAATTTTTCCTCAGTCACCCGTTGACCACGAACGCTGTAAAGAGTTCGAAACGTCGGGATGTATTATAAATTCAATATACGCGATATAATCCGTTTTCATAGTTTTATTTCATGAGTAACTATCGCGGTAACCGAAGACAACTTCTATATTCTTCATGAAGGTGTGAGTGAAGAAGGTTCAAAGTAATTTTAATAACAAAACTTCCGTGAGACACAGTCATATTAAATATATTGACCCGTTATTAATATATTTAATAAGGTTCAAAGTAACCGTCCGTGAGCTCCCTTGTTAAATGAACTCACGGGAAACACACAATTCTATTACCAAATACCTATCTATCAACATTTTTTTCTGATTGTTTTTATTATCTCTATTTTATATATCCTATACATAAATAAAACCGTCAAATTTAAACGGCACTAAAACACGTGATTTAAACCGTAAAATTAGCTTAATGTAAACTGCTCTTCATTCCTTTTATTTCAATTCCATAGCATGCATTGCTTACTTTAATTAACTGATAAAGTTCTTAGTACTTAAAATCGTACTCTGTTATAGTAAGATTAGACTTTTTGGAAGAGAAGAAAAGGGGAAGAGAACAAAACGCTACTAACGAAATCATTTGAAATTGAATGCATAGTTAATGATAATGACTTTCTGACGTCACGCCTAGAAACAGTGTCGAGGGCTGAAACAGGTAATCACACCGTAGTGCGGAGACCGCTCTCTGTCATCCACAAATTCACCTAATTAAAAAATGGAGTCTGAGGCGAGGTCATTTAATGTGTGCCAACAGGTCTGGGTATGTGGGTTTACGGCGCTTCCCAGCGACATGGGTGCCGCACCATTGTCTATCGACAATTAACACCGTAACTGTATGATTTTCCTAGGATTTCATGTGAATGAATGTTGAGGGATTGTTTTTATTGCAATTATACCTTATCAATTATAGTTCTTCTGAGTCTTGAATTGTTTGATATAGTAAAGATGAATAGGAATAGGTAATATAAAGTTGAGAGCAAATGTGGCGTTCCATGCCTAAATGTCCTTAATATTATGACTTATAAATGACACTACACTACATATTCTTTATTGTAGCACGCAAGCGCAAGGTGTCTAGAAATATTATTATCTACATATAGTACGTATATTACTTAAACGTAAATGCCCTGACTAACTGACTGACTTAAATCAACGCCTAGCACAAACCATTTGACTTAGAAAGCTGAATTCACAATATAAGCAACCACTCAGAAGTGATAAAAACAGAATGAAAGTTTGTAGGTATGTGGTACATATAACATTTAAAACTTTCGCGTTTTGAACACATATTAAATCACATTTACAATCGGGCCTATCGCGAATTTATTTTGTTTGCGACCAGTGAAACCTGTGTCGAAACGTCGGTAAATAAAGGTATGTGGTACAGTCGCCATCAGATATATCGGATAGGCCAAGGAGTTCACAAATATCAGAACACGCCTCTATGGTTAAGGCGCTAAAGTGCGTGTTCAGATATTTTTGAGCACCTCGGCCGCTCCGATATACATATATGATGGCGACTGTACAATTCTATTTTAAGCTAGCAACATGAAACTTCGTAAAATTTGTCCCGTAATTGAGTTAAAAGAGTGTTAAAGTTTTGTAATTATCCAAAATGTTTCTTTTTTAGTGAGGGACTTGAATTTCGTATGCCAGATGTAACGTGTTATAAAATTAACTCAACTACGGCGCATGGCACACTGCACTGCATCCAATTCGCACGTGCGAGCGGGATGTCGCTATAATACACGCATAGCGTTGTCTCGACGTGCGAATCGGACGACGCAGTGTGCCATGCGCCTAAATCAACGCGAACGTAGTCGCAGGAAACAGCTAGTTAAGTAGGTAATATAAGTCATGATGTCACCCCATATAGACGCAGTTTGCGACAAGTTAGCATCTGCCTGTTTTGCATCATCCAGACTGGCACCCACCCTGACCCCTGACAACCTTAGAACTGCCTATTTAGGGTACGTTCACTCAATCCTAACTCAAGATGTCGAACTATGGGGTACGTCAGCAGACTGTGACAGACCGTTTAAACAACAGAAGCGTGCTCTTAGAATTATATCTGGTAAGCCCTACGATCATCCAGCCCAAGCATTATTTAAGCAGCATAAAATTCTCACTCTGCCTTGTATCTTCATATTGATAGCCTGCCAACACGTGAGGTCTAATCTTAACCAATACACAACGCGCGGTCAGTGTCATGGTAGAAATAGAAATACCCGAGGTGCACACCTGCTACTTGTCCCGCACCGCAGACTCGCTAAAGCTCGAAAGTCACTCGCTGTCCTACGTGTCAAGATCTATAATACCCTACCTAGTGACATAATTACCTCGGCGAGCGATAAAATATTTTATAATAAGATTAAAAAAATGTTGCTTGACCTGTGTTGCTACAGTGTGAATGAATTTATTTTAAGGAAGTGTAATAAGCCCTGACATTAGATAAAAAACTGAAGTTTAATAAATAAATATAATGGTTGACATTGTATATATTATTATAGTATGGTTGAATTGACGTGTAAAATTTGTACAATTTTATCAATAAATGTATCTTATCTTATTAGATTATTTTAAACCGGGTCACTCACATATTATTAAGTCGAATAGCTCGACATGTTTCGGTCCAATTTACGAGGACCGTCTTCACGGAGACACGACACGTCTTCACTGGACTTAATAATACGTGAGTGACCCGGTTTAAAATAATCTAACATGTTTGAGTCTCACGGGAGTTTTATAGTATCTTATCTTATCTTATCTTATCTTATCTTATCTTATCTTATCTTATAGTAAGGCTAGCTGGTTGACCGACGTTCCGTCGAAATCAGTCGTACTAAGAACTTTGAATTATGACGCCACCGACACGACATTAATTTTATTTAATTCGTAAAAAAGTAGGTACCTACATACTTACATGCAATAAAGGCATTTTGCAAATTAATATTTTTTACGTTACTTAGGTACCTAAGTATATTAAAGCGCGCTCTTATCACATGCTTCTAGTATTAGCGGATCGATATGAATTATCAAATATTGTATAATATGTATAACAATCGGTAACTTCCAGGTACCGATGATTCGTGAGTCATTGAACTACCAAATCACGAGAAGATCGGTGAAAGTGGACTGCAGCACACGTTTATTTAGCACCACTAACAACTGATAACTGGTAATAGTACAAAATCAGTAAAAATGGAATGCAGGAGTAAAAGTTTTAGTGAAAGCAAGAGTAAAGCCTAAAATGTCATTGACCGCCCGCGGTATGTCGTATGTCACGTTCTTAACTCTTGACCGTCAACATGACATTGACATGACTCTCGTAACGTGCGTAAATAGGTAAATACTTTGCACTTAGAAATGGTAAAGTTTGACGGATTTCACTAAGTCAAAATTGTAAAATAATTTTATATGTAAGTGGAATATAATCGACAATATTCGAAAAATTTGTGCCTACGCCAATTCTTGTGATTTAGGTTAGTTGCCAACTGCCACGTTCGGAATGTTCGGATACTGCCAACTTTGGGATTGGCTTCCATGAGCCGTGGCAAAAAAATCGGGGACAACGACGCCAGATGATGATGATTTAATCGACAAACTCCATATTACTACGAAAATATCATCATCCCGATAGGATCGCCATACTTGTCGTACGTAGCACTAAGCATGAAAACTCAGCGTGGTTGGACTCTGGATTCATGAGGTGGGACCCATATACGGATTGTCAATTCGATATTAAGTAGTTAGGTACTTATATTTAGCGAACTTTATGTAATCGCGTAACCATTCGGTGATGTCAATAATTCGGACATAAAAGGTTTACAGTTTCATTCCAAAACATTATGCTGCGCCTCGACCAGAGATGTGTGAGGATGCGTTGCGAGGGGTGTGTTTGTTAAGAGTCCCCGGCAAGCTCGGCCGAAGTTCACCTTCCCATAGAAACGGAGTTTTTTCTCATTTTAAAACTACGTCTTGGATTGTAATGAAATTGTACATACAATGACACGCGAAATAGAGCAAGAACAAGTTTTGTATGTTTTTACATACATAAATACTTAAATTCACTGTATTTTTTTACTATGACTCTGAAGCTACATAAACCAATTACAAACATAGATATACCTTATCCTATTGTAAGTACAAAGTTTCAGAACTAACTAGCTACTCGTTTTAAAATGAGAGCGTAACTACGTTTGTATGGAGAACCGAGCTTGCCGGGGACCCTTAAGAACCAATAGGATCACTTCATTTGTTTTCCTCGCTCAGCGTGCAGCGATTCTATTGGTTCATAACAAACACATCCCTCGCAACGCAACCTCGCACATCTCTGCTCGTAACGATGCGTTATTTCGAGAATTAAAAAAGTTTTCATGGAGATAAAATTTAGATTAGGCTATGAGAACCTTTTTCGTCTGTTGGACTGAAACTGAATTACTTTTATTTAATCCCTATGTGTTTTATGCAATGGCTACTCTTGTAGTCTTACACCACAGCCCATACCATTTTAGGTCTGCATATACTTAAAATCGCTAAGTGGGTTAAAAAAACTCACATATTACTCAAAAGTTTCTTAAGAGTCCCCGGCAAGCTCGGCCAAATGACACCTTCCCATACAAACGTAGTTCCGCTCTCATTTTAAAACTACGTGTTGGATTGTAATGAAACTTTGCACATACAATGACATGAGGTATATCTAGTTCTGAAATTAGTTTATATAGCTCCAGTTTATTAAAACAAACGAAATAGAGCAAAAACAAGTTTTGTATGAAAAACTTAAATTCGCTCTATGTTTTTAACTATGGTATCTGAAGCTACATATAACATAAACTAATTATAGACATAGATATACTATTGTAAGTACAGTTTCAAAGCAATTTAGTTAGTCGTTTTAAAATGAGACCGGAACTACGTTTGTATGGAGAACCGAGCTTACCGGAGACCCTTAAGCTGCCAATGGCTAAATGATGATGCATTGCATGTTATAAAATCTATATCCGGAACCACATGCGCAGCATGTGCGACGTGCGTGGGCGCATCGTAACACCAGTAGAGTCGGTGTCTGTGTCAATCAATAGTAGAAAGTGTAAACATAGTTAACAAAGACAAGACACGCAAGCTTTGTGATCGTTTATTCTCGCCTACATATGTCAATACAGCAACTCGTTAGCTATCATTGAAGTAAGAAAAAAAATATTCTGAAGAATTATATTTCTGCTCTAGACAACTCACTCAATACTAGTTGCCAAATATACTTGGATCTACCTAAAAGCGATAAGATTATACCTCGTTACGGCATTAAAACTTGTTATATAATATATCTTATTCTTTTCTGATTCCTTGCGCTGATCACAACGCACTCCACGAGTAAATATTAGTTAAATTTAATAAAACATCGTTAATTTCATAAGCAATCAGTAAAATTACCGCACCACACTGCCTACGAAGTATATAATTGATATTTATGCATTTATCGAACGTAATGCGCTACAAGCCTCAATTAGCTATTAATCGATTTTGATTTAGGTTTTATCCCTTTCTTTATAAGGACTGTAAAGTTTGATGAATAAGGTTTGTAAGTTACAAACCTTATTCATGAAACTTAGATTTTTTGATTCAAATTGTAAATTTGTAACCCACCAAATCGTCAAAATGATGCAACAAGTTCAACCCTTTTGCGCATTGTCGACTTTCGTTTTCACGCGCGCACGCTGGTTCAACGCTCTCGATAGTCTCGATATAAACCTTTTGCCAAACAAAACCAGTTCGCCATTCATTCAATAGATCATTGAGTTTAGACCCATTCATTCGTTCAACCCATTAGGTGTTATGCTAATGTGACGAAACAGAAACTATTGTCCGGTACTAGGACGAATTACTAAATGGTTTACATATTACGGATAGAGAGATAGAGATCTTTATTAACATACCAGTACCAGATCATACTCGTATCTGTGTTTGGATTTATCTAAATAGGTAGTAT
This sequence comes from Cydia strobilella, assembly GCF_947568885.1. Lineage (NCBI taxonomy): Eukaryota > Metazoa > Arthropoda > Insecta > Lepidoptera > Tortricidae > Cydia > Cydia strobilella. Next base: position 15,345,819 of record NC_086042.1, on the reverse strand, counting down.
TTAATGTAGTACCAACATTTTATAGGCGTCACTTAAAATATGCGCCGACCGGTTCTAGTTTTGCTGGTCGGCCGGTGTGATAAGAGATGCGGTCACTTGTGATTTTTGCTATCATTATGTTGTTTACGAATTGGATGTGTACCTAAGTATTGTATTGTATATTTAATTATGTAAGTACTGCGGAATGGAGTATCGAGACAAACAATTCTGGTTTAACGATGCTTTTTATCAAATATCATGTAATTGTGATTTATCTCTAATAAATAAATTAAAAAAATATGATCATTCCCCAGGTAGCAAAGTGACGTCCGCGACGTCATAATAACGTAATAATGACATTATAATCACGACGCTGACGTCATAATGACGTGTAAATGCTACCTGGGTCATTAGGTATACGCGGATAATACCAAAACTTTCTGGATTGAGCCAATAAAATTATAAATATATTATTTCAAATCAAACATACCAGATCATACTCGTATCTGTGTTTGGATTTGGATTTATCTAAATAGGTAGTTTTTAATGTAGTACCTACATTTTATAGGCGTCACTTAAAATATGCGCCGACTGGTTCTAGTTTTGCTCGGCCGGCCGGTGTGATAAAGAGATGCGCTCTCTTGTGATTCTTTGCAATCATTATGTTGTTTACGAATTGGATGTGTACCTTGTATATTGAATTATGTAAGTACTGCGGAATGGAGTATCGAGACAAACCATTCTGGTTTAACAATGCTTTTTATCAAATATCATGTAACTGTGATTTATCTCTAATAAAGTAAAATAAAATGTGATCATTCATTAGGTATACGCGGATTATACCGAAACTTTCTGGATTGAGCCAATAAAATTATAGATATATTATTTTAAATTAAATATACTACATTTCTAAATTGCACACATGATATTGTGCTGAACGGCACAATGCCTACTCATAAAAGATAAAATATTTGAATACCCATAATTTACTCCACTTGTCTACTTATCTTATAGATATCTGTACTTTATTGTATATAAGTTACCACCTAAAAATAAGTTTTTAGATTATCATGAGCTTATCCATCAGGTATTTAATGTACCATTTGTATGTTTTTGATAGATTAAATAGCTGTAAAATAGCAATTTATTATCGGCTAGAAATTACACAATATAAAATAGCCACTTGTATGGTCAATTGATCTAAAATGATGTCAGTTAATATGTTGCTTAACAAGTAGATGCTAAAATATAGAAAAAAGGTACCTATAAAGGTAAAAATTTGATACAAATGATTGGATAAATTTTATACAATACAACCTAAAAATTGGATACAAATGTGTATGCAAACAAACCGCACAAGAACGTTTACGCTGCGTTGGGTTTCAAGCTCTTTTTATTTGAAACGTTAGTTGCCGTCCGATACAGATTCAGTCCTCGCGTCACAGAATAATAATCCTACTAGTAATGCTCCGTCGGTTGAATCTCAGGTGGTGAATTATTACATTAAATATGAGTTAGGTAAATAAACTCTAACTAGGTTTAAACGTCGATTACCTACCTGTATTAAGAGCATTTAGAAACAAGCGTGAGTGTAATTTGCGTTACACGTTTTGTTCTTGTAGTCGGAATCCGGACGTGAAATAACAAATGCATTTAATTTTTAATTTGTTACGTTTTTATTATTATTTGTTGTTGTAGTTGCAATAAAATTAAAAAACCGGCCAAGTGCGAGTCGGACTCGCGCACCGAGGGTTCCGTACATTACATAATTTTAACAATGTATTTTTTATATGAATCGTGATTAAAAGGTTAATTGCGGTTGACGATGTATGACGTATTAAAAAAGAACTACTTACCAGATCTCGAAGCGCTGGTGGCCTAGCGGTAAGAGCGTGCGACTTGCAATCCGGAGGTCGCAGGTACAAACCCCGGCTCGTACCAATGAGTTTTTCGTAACTTAAGTACGAAATATCATTTGATATTTACCAGTCGCTTTTCGGTGAAGGAAAACGTCGTGAGGAAACCGGATTAATCCCAATAAGGCCTAGTTTCCCCTCTGGGTTGGAAGGTCAGATGGCAGTCGCTTTCGTAAAAACTAGTGCCTACGCCAATTCTTGGGATTAGTTGCCAAGCGGACCCCAGGCTCCCATTAGCCGTGGCAAAAACGCCGGGACAACGCGAGGAAGATGAGGAAGATGACTTACCAGATCTCGTTCAAACCAATTTTCGGTGGAAGTTTGCATGGTAATGTACATCATATATTTTTTCAGTTTTATCATTCTCTTATTTTAGAAGTTACAGGGGGGGGGACACACATTTTACCACTTTGGAAGTGTCTCTCGCGCAAACTATCAGTTTAGAAAAAAATAATATTAGAAACCTCAATATCATTTTTGAAGACCTATCCACCGATACCCCATACGTATGGGTTTGATGAAAAAAATTTTTTGAGTTCAGTTCCAAGTATGGGGAACCCCCAAAATTTATTGTTTTTATTTTTATTTATGTGTGAAAATCTTAATGCGGTTCACAGATTACATCTACTTACCAAGTTTCAACAGTATAGTTCTTATACTTTCAGAGAAAAGTGGCAGTGACATACGGACGGACAGACAGACAGACAGACATGACGAATCTATAAGGGTTCCGTTTTTTGCCATTTGGCTACGGAACCCGAAAAAAGTGTTTTAAAGTAAAAGAAATTTAATTTGATTGCTGTCTTTACTCATCCCGGAACATTGGTATTCCGGACATTTGGGAGGCGTGCGCAAAGCCGAAGCCAGCACGTATGTATAGGTCCTTTTGGCACCTTATAAGATATATGTCATGGGTACACCGAGCGGATGCTGCCCTTGCCCGTGTCATGAGACGCACGCAGAGGCAGCACTCGCCAGGGTGTAAAAAGGACTATTGAGAGTTGATGGAATCCACTTAAAATTAACTAAGTTATCGAGTGAAAGCGAATGGTAAGCAATTTTGTTGCTTATTGCTTCAGTGACAATAAGCAAAACTCAGGAAAAATTATTGTGACAAACACACAGATAAATTATAATATTATAAATCGATATTTCACAAACTCGATTAAGCTTGAGTCTTCATGACTTCATGAATCATTTTAAGTAAATGGGCCCATATTACCTATTAAAATGTCTAGGTACACTACACTTTTGTTTTAAATTTGGAAATTTATGTCATTTCTTTCATTGATGTATTTCGTCGCTGACAGAGTTCTACCATCACTACATAGTATAAAACAAAGTCGCTTTCCACAGCGGAAAGTACGTATGCTTAGATCTTTAAAACTACGCAACGGATTTTGATGCAGTTTTTTTTATAGATAGTGATTCAAGAGGAAGGTTTATATGTATAATTTGTAAAGATTTTGTGTAAATTAGTTGAACTACCCGTGCGAAGCCGGGGCGGGTCGCTAGTAGTCCATATTTTTTTACGCTAAAGCAGTTTCATTCATCTCCGTCGGGGAGCGTTTTATAATAAACCTTATGCTTCAACCGCACCCTGTAATTACTACTCGTCCGCATATTTTACCGAAATATGGCAAACTGCCACAAAGAGCTCATCAGTTTCCGGTAGGTCTCCACTTTCTCCCGATGGTCCCACGGCCCGGTCGCCCCAAAATGCAGCCAACCCGTTGGGCAGGAACGCCCACTATTCGGTGATTGAAGCATGCACAGGCTTTACTTTCGCGGCCAATTAAGCTTGCAGGGGTGCGCACGGCGGGAGCTTTTAACAAGCTGAATGACATTTTTTTTCAACTGTTTACTTTTCGAGTGTGGCTCGTTCACTTTTATCTTTGAGGTTAACAAGCAGAACGACGAATTAGCTCGTGAAAGGTAGCAAGTTATGTTAATGAACTTATTCATGACTAGCGACCCGCCCCGGCTTCGCATGGGTTACACAAAACCTTAACAAATTATACACCTAAACCTTCCTCAAGAATCACTCTATTGATAGGTGAAAACGGCATGAAAATCCATTCAGTAGTTTTTGAGCTTATCGCGAACATACATACACACAAACAGACAGACGCGGCGGGGGACTTTGTTTTATAAGGTGTAGTGATAAAACATATCGTATTTCGGTTTAACGAAGTTTATATGTATCTCAAAAAAATTACATTTCGCTTAATGAGAAAATTACATAATATTCAAGTAGGTATTATCTAACCAAATAACATGATTCTAATATCATACTGATGTCAGTGTACTTTCGAATTGACCTGTTAGATCAACAACGTAAATACCAGACCAGACATGTTCGCAATTTTGTAAGAATCGTAAGTACTATGTAGGTGCATTTTCTGTGTCGCGATGAAGGCTTGAAGAATCACTTTGCCCTGGTCATAAAGTTGCATAAAATTACTTCACATAGTGTTTTTTAAACACGTGTACCTATGTAAAATAATAATTGGGTAATGGATTTCGTTGCTCATTGTTTCGTATTAAATCCTCATCTACTATTAGCGTAACATTTGAAAGGAACTCGGTCCGCTTTTATCAAGAATTAACTTGTTTTTATGAAAGCGAATGCAAACTAACCTTCAAACCTAGATTAGTCTCGTTTCCTCACGTTGTTTTTCTTCACCGGAGAGCAACTATTAATATTTCAAATGATATTTCGTAAGTACAGCGAGCTGTAAAAGTGCATACCTGCCGACATTATAAATGAATTTCATTCATAGTGGGATAGTTGCATCTGTGTGTACATTATAGTTCCAACAAACTCATTGGTCGGGGTTTGATCGAACCATCGAACCATAGAGTAACTTATACTAGAGCGGTACTGTCATAGTAAATTTTGTAACCCCAGTAAATTCACTGCCATCTGTCGACACACTTTAAAACTAAAAATGACGATTTATAAAAATACGATAGAATGTATTTAAATATAGATAAATTATTTTTTTTATTTGCATTATTTATTTTTATGATTTTGACCCATGTACTTTCACTGATATGCGTTAAAATTGTTAAATAACAAACGAAACCGTCAACGCCATCTATACGACTGTAGACCAAAACTAGTAGCGCCCTCTGAACGAGAATCAAATTTTCTTGATTTTCGAGGCACGTTTTTTCCTTATCCATCTATTACGGAGTTATATCTATCTTTGATCGAACTCACGACCCCCGGTTTAGAAGCCGCACGTATTACCGCTGGCCACGAGCGAGTTTCTAAAATATGAAGAAAACATAATTCTACCATTTCGACAAGTAAAATGAACTAATAAGTAGGTGCCTAAATGTAAGGTCCGAACTTTTTAATATAATTGAGGAGGTAAGTAGTTATTGATTTATCCGGGAAGAGGAAAGCAAATATCTGCATTGGGACCGTGCACGATGTCAGCGCCACACAGCGGTTGCAACTATAGGCTTGTATTTTGTCAAAACTATTAAGCGAGAGTAAGTAAATCGTAATAATTTCAGTCAAAACTACTGAACGGATTTTTATGCGGTTTTCACCTATGAATAGAGTGATTCTTGAGGAAGCTTAAGGCGTATAATTTGTTAGGGTTTTGTGTAAATTGGTTGAAATATGATGATATTTGGTAATGAAGTCAGAAAAAAATCACGCTGGCTAAGAGCTTTAATCGAAAACGCTGCCCAACCCGTTTGAGATATAACAAAACAATGTATGGTGAAAAGATTTCTCTTTCATTGCTCTACAAAAAAGTCCGCGATGGTGTATGTCTATCTTTTAAGGATAACTTACTATACCCATTCTTATCTTCTACAAAAAGATTTCATAGTATGTGGTATTTGCAAAGCTATTTACACGGATACAGTGTTAATAATTATCAAATTAAATACATTAGTTATATTAAGCATTTCATACAGATTACAATGGTCCCGTACACCATACAATTTAAATTAATATCTCAGCAGTAATCGTAAATTAAAGTTCCATTTCGACCCATGTAACTAGTATGAAAATGTTAAAGACGCTAATCCGTAGCACGGTCTTCGCACGGTGCCAATTGATGCGAAAATTCATTTTACTTTTAGTTACCTACTTTTGACCATATTCTATTAGAAACATTTGTAACGACGCAGGAATTTAGAAGCCTTGATTCTAAAGATAACTCACATTTTGAGAAAAGTTACAATCTTTTTAGGGTTCCGTACCTCAAAAGGAAAAAACGGAACCCTTATAGGATCACTTGTGCGTCTGTCTGTCTGTCTGTCTGTCACAGCCTATTTTCTCCGAAACTATTGGACCAATTAAGTTGAAATTTGGTACACATATGTAAGTTTGTGACCCAAAGATGGACATGTAACGAAAACAAATTAATTTTAAACACGGGGGCCACTTTTGGGGGATAAATGAGAAAATTTAAAAATAAAGTTTGTCGAACTTTATCGTGTTACACATCAAATGAAAGGGATCATTGTGAGAATCTCAAATATATTTTTTTATAATTTTAAGATAAATAGTTTAAGAGTTATTCAAGAAAATACGCAAACATTGACCATCCCCCCCTTTATCTCCGAAACTACTGGGTCAAAAATTAAAAAAAAATACACAAATTAGATCTTTACCTATAGATCACCGGAAAACCTATTAGAAATGTGCAGTCAAGCGTGAGTCGGACTTAATTACTTAGTTTTTGATCCGACTGTTTTTAAAGACAATTCACATAAAAAATACATTGTTTAAATTGTGTAATGTACGGAACCCTTGGAACGCGAGTCCGACTCGCACTTTGCCGGTTTTTCACAACACATTGGTTATACACCGCTTATTTATTTAGGTATAACATTAGACCCGTTTAAAAAAATGCTTTTAGATTTATATGTTACAATGTTATGTTATAATTATAAGTCTTAATTTTAAGTCTGTTATGTTATAACAAAACATACCTAAGATATCAGGACTTGATTGTGTAACTTAGATCTATAATTTAAACTGTAACTGGTTCCCCGCGATAGAGGCTTGCCTAGTGCGGGGCGGAGACAATTTCTGTTAGGTATGTGTTCTTTTGAAAATAAACTTATTCTTATTCTTGATTTCCGTCGCGTGAGACACAGATTTTAAAATTAATTTAAAAACATTTTTATTTTAAATTAATTTATAACAAGCAGAAACGTCTGCGAACGATGCTATTAAGCTTAAATAAATTTAAAAGTGGAAAAATTACTGCCTTGGGTGAGACTTGAAGCCGCGAGTTTCACGTCTTCACTCAAGGTAGTAATTTTTATTTTTATTTTATCTTAAAAACTGCCGACAAGCATAAGTACCTGTCCTATGTGTTCAACAAAAAGCGTGTCACACTTAAGGACAAGCTAAGCATTGACCTAGCAAAGAATTTACATTGTGTGTACTTTCCCTAGAACTTTCGTTGTAACCCAAGCCGGATGGCAACTCATGTTGTTATGTTTTTGTTTGCAGTTGAACGATGCGGCTGCGACGCGGGCTGGCTATAGGCGTCCTCCTCATATTACACTTGGTGAGACAAAGTTTAAATACAACTCGAGTTCGTCTTGGCGAAAGGCTTTTTTTTGGGAGGCTGATTTTGAAAAGCTGAATTGCCTAAAGATAGGAATACCTATTATATTGGACATATTGACATACAGTGAAACCTGGTTAATTGGAATCTAAATGACTGGGTTCCGGTCCCTTGGCCCAAAGGCCTCTACAATAATTGAAATTACGGAACCTCTTTAAATGAAATCCAGATTTTAGTATTTTTCTTAATTTGGCCTCTGCAATTGAACACATCATATCCATGACCTCTATAATTGAAATAGTGCTAAAAGTTCCGTTGTTTTAGTCCTTCTTATGCGTTGTTAAAGGGTCCCGTTCTGGTCATCATCAGCAGTTCCACTATCCGCCACGTCTGGATCACCAAAAACTGCCTGCCAGAGAGACAACTTTTAAATCTCATCCCTATCTTATCTTGTGACAGGTCATGTCACCGATAACAATAAAGTCTTACTCATTTTGATTAAAGTGATGTAGTACTTGGTGGATATAGTCACGTTTCATAGTTTTGTATAGAGAAGCAAGTTTAAGTAATGTGAAAAATGTTACATTGAGACTAGATCTGGTTTACTCACCATAGATACGCTACTTCCTGGTAGGGTTGCCAGCGGTGAATTATTGGTGGAAGAGGTCATCGCGGTGCCCAGCACTCGCGACTTAGGGAAAGGCGGGTTAATTACGAACACCTAAGGCCAAGGGAGTTTTGAAATAAGTCTAGGTTTTACTTTAATAGCTTTTTCTGAAAGGTAAATTATCGTACTTTAATCAACAATATTAAATTAACTTTATATAAGTAATCAACTTTCATAACAAAAACAAAACCTCTAGTGATCGTGTTTTCCCGACGCTGGTCGGGCAATCACGAACACCTAATGGGGTAGCTACGATCGTTCGCAATGGACCCACACTAGTCTAAAAGTTAGATCATGTACGATAGATTAGATTAGTCAGGATTAAACTTAAATCACAACGTAAGACAAGTAAAAACGATTGCCTACACCATAGAGTAACTTATACTAGAGCGGTACTGTCATAGTAAATTTTGTAACCACAGTAAATTCACTGCCATCTGTCGACACACCTTAAAACTAAAAATAAATATTTATAAAAATACGATAAAATGTATTTAAATATGGATAAATGATTTTTTTTATTTGCATTAATTATTTTTATGATTTTGACCTATGTTCTTTCACTGATATGCGTTAAAATTGTTAAATAACAAACGAAACCGTCAACGCCATCTATACGACAGTAGGCCAAAGCTAGTAGCGCCCTCTGAACGAGAATCAAATTTTCTTGATCTTTGAGGCACGTTTTTTCCTTAGACTGTATCCATCTATTACGGAGTTATATCTATCTTTGCCTACACTAATTAATTTTCTAAAGACAAATTCTTAATATTAAAAAGGTAGGTGTAGGTGTACGAATGTAAACACTGACGATTTGGTGGGTCACTGCCCGGGGGCCTACCTACACAATAACCACCAATCAACAGACTGCGTTATGAATTTATTGTGGTCACGTTTGCTACTTCTTATGAATACGTAAGTGACTCATCTATTTATATAATAAAGCTGGCTGCATTGATCGCTTTTTATACATACTCTATTTGTTTTACACAAATCATTAGGTACCGTCAACCGGGGGGAATAGGGATAGCTGAGGTGAATAGGGACAAAACTTAAAATGTGATTTACCTGCTAATTTTTTAATAACTACCCACACAAATTATATCATAGTTTTTAACCTAGAATAGTAAATATAGTATTATTTTTGTCCTAGAATTCATTCCGTAGGGGATTACAACAAAGGTTGCTAATTAGATTTAGATTTAGATATTTATTCTCATAAAGTATGGGTTAGTATGGGAGTATTATAGGGCCGCGGGCACTACATAATTACATATTGATATTACCTGAATATATTGATTCTCGTTTTAATTTATTTCGAGGCTTTAATAGTGAATGTTGGTAATCAAAAATTTTATCGAATGAAGAATAATTTTACCATGATTATCATATTTTACGTAAGTGTTGCCTGCTATTTTATAATGTTTGCAACTTTGCTCCCCCTGTTGACTTGATCTTAAAACCACGGTCCGCTGACATTTCCGGCCAGCCGGCGGGCCGTATGCTTGCTTGCCACCGACGTAGTATAAAAAAAAGTAGAAAGCAAGCGTGAGGGCGTTGATCCTTAAAATGTATTTTTAACTACTTCTTTTTTAGCTATTTATTGTACAACATGTACTTATGGTGCTACAACATATTTCCTCGCATTGATAATATTTGTTTCAATTTTTTTGTTGAATCTTGATCCAAAATTATCGGTCAAATAAAGCACGTACATAAGTAGAGCGTAGGTACTTACCGCATGAAAGTTAATGATTTATAATCGAGACACTTACCGTTTATGGTGCACTCCGTCTCGCTTGTGCCGACTATTTTCACAATTTGCAATAATGTTTAACATTAATTTTATTGGACTCCGCTTTTCTAAATAAGTACCGAAAGTATTTTGCCTGAGTTTTCTTGGGTTTCTCTAACATGACTATTTAAAAGTTTATTTTCTTTCCGGACTTTTACACTCACGGGCCAATTCGAACAATGATCTAGATATCAACTAGATATCCACTAGGTATGAAACAGAAACGATAACGAGATATTTAAGAAAGTCATGTCAAATTTGACATAAATTTCCGCGATTCCAAATATCCTCTTGAACGATCTCTTTAAGATTTGCTTAAGATATTACTTAGACATCCAATGGATATCTAATGGATATACCAAAACGTCACAATAATTGTAGCATGAAATGACAATAATTATTGGTTTATCGAATCGAACTGCAAAAGATAACTAGTTGAGAACTAAAAACTATAACGTATCTATTAGATCTCATAATACAAGCCTTCTTGAGCTTACCGTGGGACTTAGCCAATTTGTGTAAGAATGTCCCTATAATATTTATTTATTTATTTATTTTATTTATAATTATCACGTTGTTCGAATTGACCGGTCAGTCAAATAAAAACATTTCAATTATCAACTTTTTAAGTAGCATTATATTCCCTGAGGCTCTTAAGCTACGAGTGATGAGTGATACATTTTTATTTATTACGGCTCCTTTATACAGTATTTAAACCAGTAGGTAATTATAAAGACTCTGTTTTGACATTTTGCTGGGACGTCAGTTAGCCGCGACCACGACCAGTGAAACCTGTGTCGAAACGTCGGTAAATAAAGGTAACAAAATAAATTCGCGATAGACCCGTTTCTAAATGTGATTTAATATCAGTAGGTAATTATCTTGAATTTAATATTTGATTTACATAAAATTTTCAAAGGCTTCATCTGAATAAAAAAATTCATTTTCCATTCATCACTCATTTAATTTTCAATTACCTCTTAATGTTAGCTAGGGAACCGAGGAATGCAAATGACCAGCGGCCGTAGCACGGTCGCATTTTTATCACCTGTCACCATGCCTGTCACGTTCTAACAAGTATGTAAGTAAGCAGGATTCACTTCATTTGTAATAGTCGGAAAATGCCTGAATTATTTCAAGAGCGATCTCTCTGATGATAAGTTTATTTTTAGAACCATAATTAGCGCTTTCATTGGAATAATTTGATTAAAACCTGCGCCTGTTGTGGTGGTGCTCCCGTTTTGTAGATAAGTCTATCTAGGTGACTTCTGTTTGCGACATCAAAATCTGGCTTTTGTTCTGACTACCCTGAGGTAGAGGAGCCTGAGCGCCTTTGTTTTCTTCTGTGCTATGCCCGCCAAATTGTATTTTGTTATAGCATAGATACTAAAACGTGCATCAGAAGTACAAATACCAGAACCAAGTGTTTGACAGTAAATTAAATGTATTTCGAATTGTTGCGTAGGTAAATGAAAAGACCGACTAATAAATTGGTGAGAAGTAAATATAAAATATTTACTTTTTTCTACGGGAAAGTGATAGGTATCACAGAATAAATTAAAAGTATATATAGTAAGCACCCCTATAATGGGCGTGGAACCGGTAATGGGAGATAAAACCACAAATCCTGTAAAATAAGTATCTAAAATCAGTTTATTATAAATAATGGCATTATTTTACAATAAACAAGAGTAATAGAGCTACTCAAATTTGACGTTTCATTAAATTCGATTTTTTTTTTAAGAATTGGCGTCAAGCCGAAAGTTATCGGGTGGCTAAAAAAATAATGAGTGATAATTCTTAACAACTCTGTTAATCGAGGTGAGTACATATTTTACCTGATTATTATTTATTACTTTGTATTCCCTAGAATGTGTTTTGTTGATTGCATTTACCATCAGATCAGGTCTTCAAAACACTATGTTGTTACTCCAAAAATGTGAAAATATTAGTGAATTTATGCCTAATCTCGATATGGGAGCTGTAAAACTGCATACATCCTATGATGAGACAATCTATAGAACTATGCTGGCCATGTCGTAATTTTATGTTCAAACAATACGTAAAATATAGCCAACAAATATGTCAATATGTTCGGACTTCGGAAAAATTGATATGGTTTTTCCCTATTCTCAATAAAATATTTTAGACCGCTGTTAATTATGGGGGCCCCATCACTGGCCATGGGGCCCCCATAATGAACATGGGGCCACGTCCATTACTGGGATTCCATTACTGGAGCTTTGTTGCCCATGACTGGAGAAAAAAACATAGTTTTAATTTGTTAATTGTGAAAACTAATTGCATAATCTTTGATACAACACGCCTGAAACATAAAAACCGGACTGTGCGTCCGTCTGTCTGTCTGTCCGTCTGTCTGTCACCAGGCTGTATCTCATGAACCGTGATAGCTAGACAGTTAAAATTTTCACAGATGACTTTTGACTTACTTACTTGACGCTATAACAACAAATACTAAAAAGTACGGAACCCTTCGTGCGCGAGTCCGACTCGCACTTGGCCGGTTTATTAAGCCCAGCAATGTTTGGTATGGTAATGTTGAGTACGTTTATGGCAAATCATTAGATTTAAATATTTATGCTTTTCAAATTCTAAACAAGTTTAAATTAATTGCACACTTAGCTCTGAACTAGGGTAACAAAGAGCATAAACAACCAGGGTGGAGTCGCGAGGAAGCAGACTCATAGAATCTAATACGGTGACCGGGTAAACAGTCCAAATATGGGCACGGGCGACCCACTGCGCTGACGGACGCTGCGGCAAGTTCCGTCTGTGTCCACTCTTTAAGTCTTTACCCGCTTTGCCCTGTGGAAAGTAAGAAGGCACTTGAACTGTTTCTGTTTACTAACATTGTAACTTTTTAAAGCTTGTACTCTAAAAATTTTCTTGTTTTCAGTTAACGTCCAATAAACTCAGTCGTTACACTGTCTTCGCAAAAGGTAGTCCTGAGTATTCATGAATATTTTCTACTTGGTAAAATATGTATTTACCTATGTATTTTTATTCTTGTGATATTATCTCTCCTAATAATCTTAGGTGGTCCTCAGATATCTCCAATCTGATCCGTGTTTAGTTTTTTGGTGAATCCAAGACGCATGGCCCAACTGTTTGCCTTGTCTATCACAACAGGGACTTCAAGTAAACTTCTTTCTAAACATTAAATCGAACCGTCGAACTAACGGAGCGGCTCGACTGATGTGCATAATGTGCCTTACAACTGCAATTAGATCGACAAACTTTCATAGTGCTAATGCCCGACTTCGACAGTCGAGCGACAACAACAATCAGCCGGGCTAGCACATGATTGGCGCGACAGTATCTCGCGGCGAGATAGACTACCCGTTCCTCTTTAATTAACATAGTTAGAAAAAGACGGGTAGTCTATCACGCCGCGAGATAGGCTGTCGCGCCAATCATGTGCTAGGCCTACTACTGGTGGTCCCCCTTTGATATAAAAAGGTTAATTAACTACTCCACCATTGCAAGTGTTAGTTAATAAACAGCAACCAGTTAGTCACATTTTATTTCAATTTATGTTCACTAGACCCTCTGGTTTTCGTCAGTGTTGGTGTCATAAATCATAAACAAAAAGCGATCTTTTTTTCTTAGGCGGTATCAATCTCCCCACTTAATAAGAAACTGCAGATACCTAATAGCTATAGTAGCGGAAAATTTTAACTGAGTCTTGTTTTTAAAAATCTCGTCTCAAACTATCGATAAATTTATCCAACTTTATAATAAGTATATGAGTACCTATCTACCTATGTGTGGATCAACTTATTTGTGTTGTTAATTCCTTCTCGTTTTCTTTAACAATAATACAATAAATTAACAAGCGACCCGCCCCGGCTTGGCAGGGGTACCTAAACCTTAACAAATTATACACCTAAATCTTCCTCAAGAATCACTCTATTGATAGGTGAAAATCGCATGAAAATCCGTTCAGTAGATTTTGAGTTTATCGCGAACATACAAACAGACAGACGCGGCGGGGGACTTTGTTTTATAAAATGTATAGATACAATATAAGACAATTTTATTAGAATCACAATACAGTTTATTAGAAGAAATAGAAATTAAAGGAAACATATATAAGAGAGCAATCAGACCAGCTTTAATGTATGGATCCGAATGCTGGGCCACGCGAAAATCAGATGAACAAAAACTCCACGTCACAGAAATGAAGATGCTGCGGTGGTCTGGTGGTGTAACTTTGAAAGATAGAGTCAGAAACAAATACATAAGGGGAACATTCAAAGTTGCGTGTATTACTGACAAGCTTCAAGAAAATCGCTTACGGTGGTACGGTCACGTCATGAGGCGAAACAAAGAGCATACGACAAGAGCCATCATGGAAATAGAACAACCTAAGAATGGCCCAGGAGGCCGACCGACTACCTGGATGGGGATCATTTCCAAAGACATGAAGACGACGGATTTAAAACCAGAGATGACACAAAAACGCCCAGAGTGGCGTTTACAGACTAGGAGGGCCGACCCCAAGAGACATGGGAAATAGGCTCAGGAGAAGAAGAAGAAGAAGTTTATTAGAAGAAATGTTGCGTCATGTTTTACTAACGTACCACCTAATATTTGGCCCATTATGGAAAAGGCTTATCTGTAAATGTATATAACATACTTAAATCAGGGTTTTACGAGTAATAGTTGCCTAGAGAGGAGGGCAAATTTGATTCAGCCTATGCATCATTTTCATCTTTTAACTAAGTACTTAGAAAACAAACTATTTGTTAGAGGTGCTACTATTTTCCGAAAATCGTTTCTTCCTAGTAGCGATTTCTGCCATCCGCATTTTTTACCACTTTATAATTTCTTAATAGGATCGTTTCCCAAAAGCCTAACCAATTCGCATATTTTCCTATTATATTTATTTTTCAATAGATTATTTTCCTAACAGGATTTCTAAACATTCGCATGATTTCCCACTATATTTCATTTGTTTACAATCAATCACTACGAGCATAGAGTAACTTATACTAGAGCGGTACTGTCATAGTAAATTTTGTAACCCCAGTAAATTCACTGCCATCTGTCGACACACTTTAAAACTAAAAATGAAGATTTATAAAAATACGATAGAATGTATTTAAATATAGATAAATGATTTTTTTTATTTGCATTAATTATTTTTATGATTTTGACCCATGTACTTTCACTGATATGCGTTAAAATTGTTAAATAACAAACGAAACCGTCAACGCCATCTATACGACTGTAGGCCAAAACTAGTAGCGCCCTCTGAACGAGAATCAAATTTTCTTGATTTTCGAGGCACGTTTTTTCCTTAGACTGTATCCATCTATTACGGAGTTATATCTATCTTTGCTACGAGTAAAGTAAAGAGTGTCATTTGACAGAGCCTAGCTAGGTGCGACGACGAGCGGAGCAAGGTGGAGTGGTAGAAAACGTATCAGGAAAATAAGCTATTGAAAAATAAATATAATAGGAAAATGTGCAAATTGGTTAGAAATGCTTTCGGGAAAAGGAAACTATTGAGAAATAATAAAATAGGAAATTTTGCGAATGGAGAAATTGCTTCTAGTAAAATTCTATTTTCGGGAAATAATCGCCACTCTCCCTTTTGGTTCAATTTGTGCCAAAGATTATTTTCAAATTTGTACGTATTTATTTATTCAAAAGTAACTCTTTACCATTTATATTCATATATAGGTCGTACGTTCGTATCATTTGGGATAACGCCCATATTATACTATGTAATTGTATACCATTGGTGTCAAAACTAGTCAATCGAAACCGACTAAATATAGAATGACACAAATTAAGAGGCACCTATAGCAAAATGTAATACCCGAGTCGATTTACGACAATAGTAGTGTAGTGAAGAGTAAAAGCCGGCTTTCCCGGCGGCGGCGGTCGGTCACCGCGCGACCTACAGCGACGACACACATTGAACTTGAAATCCTGCTCAGCGTTGTAGCGACCGACAAATGGCATTTTACCCTGTTTGAAAAAAATAATGGAGGTGAAAATAGAAAACTGGCGCAGTTGTAAAAACACCCCTGTCATTGATGATCGCAAGTACGTTGGTCGATCTAAGTATAGGTAATTATATCAAACGATTTGCCTTAACCTTATTACTGCCAAAAACGTTCATAGACAGACACCTACGACTGATTTAAATACAACTTCGTACCTATGGAGATCTTGGCTACATATGAAAAACCGGCCAAGAGCATGTCGGGCAATGCTCAGTGGAGGGTTCCGTAGTTACCTTTCCGTCACAATTGGCTAAACTGGAGCTATTAGGTAGTATAGAAGATTGTTAACAAAGGGATGAAATGATGCTTGGTGTATTTCATCCGAGTTAAACAATCTACTTTTTATATCGAATACGAGGAAACCAAAAAGACAAGGCAAATTTACATAATCAGTACTTAATTAAAGTATCAGTATCAGTACTTAAGTAAAGTAATAAAATTTTTAGAATGATTTGTTAATAAAAGTATGGAAATCAGCAGGACTGCCTTTTACTTTTTAATTTTTTCTTTTTCGTTCTAAAACTGCCAATAGATAGATAGTCAACTGCATTACTCATTCAGTCAATGAAGCTTTTAAAGAAATAAAATATTAAATAACAATTAAATGACTAAAATAAGCAATTTTTATCTTTAATTTTACTTTATTTACATGAATAATGCCAAAAAACTTTAAAAACGCATTTGAAGTCGTAATAACGTTTAACTGTGGCTGTAGGTACGTCTGTTTACTATGAAGGGGAGACTTTTTTCGATAACTCTAAAACGGCTAAACTGATCATGTTTGCTTAGTTTTCATTTAATGTCTTTCTTAAGTTCTATTTCTACAATTTTTTTCATATTTTTTGGACCCATGGTTCAGAAGTTAGAGGGGTGGGGGGGCACAATTTATTTTCTTTCTGAGCGATTATTTCCAAAAAATACCTATTATACTTGTGTTTGTTTAAGACCCTTATTCGTTTTAAGAGACCTATCCAATGGTATTTTACACTGTAGAGTTGAAGTAAAAAAAAAATTACATCCCACTTTACGTGTAGGGGAGGTAGGTAGCCAAATTCTTTTTGTAATGTTTGTTGTATGATAAGACTGTCGGATTTATTGATTTATATATTATATATATATAAACAGACAGACGGATATGGCGAAACTATAAGGGTTCCTAGTTGACTACGGAGCCCTAAAATTTATATTATATAATTTTTATTGCTCTAATTATCCTTTAACATTAAAAAGATACATCAGCGTGCAATTAACGAGATAAATGCTAATACTTATTGTCCCGAACTCGAGAATGTGAAGCTATGTTGTTTGATATTGAGTTCAAACATTTGGACCTACTTATCAAGAGTTAAAAGCCTATTTGCAAATGAGCTGTCTAGTACAGGCGGCCGTGTCCTATGCGCTATATTTGGCATCGCGCCATATCAAAGCGCTCAATAGAGCAAAAGCGAGGGGTCGCCGTATTATCAGCTGTTCGGGGTCGGCATTATTTTCACTTGACTAGTAAGGGTCAGGGGTAAACTAAGAGTAAGATACTCGTAGCTAAGTAAATATACCTACAATTCAATCATGATAAACAATCTTAAACTAGTTATGACTAAATTAAATTATATTAAACTAATTATTTTTATTGAATATAATAAGATCACATTTAATACTTATTTATTGGTAAAATTTGCAGTAAAACAACTTCTTCTGCGTTACACGTGTAATTTTAGCACTCATACAAAAAATATTTCGGTTCGGTTTGGTTCGGTAATTAGGAACACATTTTACACGGTGTATAAAATGATAACAATTTTTCTTTGAAATTTATAAAAACACTTTTTCAACAGAATTATTTAACGGATGGTTGTGGATGTCTGTCTTCCGCATAAAGGGAAAAGGAATAGGTACAAAACAGGAACTCGGCTGAAAATTTAACTGTGAAGGAAAAATGGATTAATGAGATGTGAGTGGTATGGACGATGATGGCTGATTTACTGGATGAAGGTAATCTAAATTCAAAACCGAATATTTATAAGATCATATTTTAAGTATAATTCAGATTCTATTACTTAAGTACCTATTTTTTTTATTTTTAACCGACTTCAAGATTTCAAAGGAGGAGGTTCTCAATTCGGTTGTATGTTTTTTTTGTTGTTTTTTTTTTTTAATGTTTGTTACTCCATAACTCCGTCATTTCTGGACCGATTTTGAAAATTCTTTTTTAGATTGTAAGTATATATATACAGATTGGTCCCATTTTTATCAAAAATCAGTTCTGATGATGGGATCCATGAGTAATCGATGGAACTCCTCAAATGTTAAAGGCATACATATAGTGATTTTAGTATTTTCATCAACAAATCAAGCACTTACATTTAAAAAAGTGACATTTGATGAAGTGGAACTGCTGATGATGATCAGAACGGAACTCTTCAATGACGCATAGTTCACGTTTGGCGATTTGTCCTCTTCGTTATGTTTGTTAAGCAAGTTAGGTTTTCAAGAAACATTTTTGTCAAGCTCGAGTTCTGATGATGGGATCCATGAGGAATCGAGGGAACTCCTCAAATGTGAAAGGCATACATATAGTGATTTTTGTATTTTTATAAACAAATCCAGCACTTCCATTTTAAAAAGTGACATTTGATGAAGTGAAACTACTGATGATGATCAGAACGGAACTCTTCAATGACGCATAGTTCACGTTTGGCGATTTGTCCTCTTCGTTATGTTTGTTAAACAAGTTAGGTTTTCAAGAAACATTTTTGTCAAGCTCGAGTTCTGATGATGGGATCCATGAGGAATCGAGGGAACTCCTCAAATGTGAAAGGCATACATATAGTGATTTTCGTTTTTTTATCAACAAATCCAGCATTTACATTTAAAAAAGTGACATTTGATGAAATGGAAACTGCTGATAATGATCAGAATGGAACTCTTCAATGACACATAGTTCACGTTTGGCGATTTGTTCTCTTCCTTATGGACCCAGACCTAAACTTGGACCCGGACTCGGACCCGGACCCGGGTCTGAACATGGACCCCAACTCGGACCCGGACTCGGACCGAACTCTGACCCAAACTTGGACCCGGACAGCCGGACACGGACCCGGACTCTGATCCGGACCCGGAAATGCTACTAGAAAAGTGGGCTAGGTGGGTGGTTGGGTTTTGAACTGCGATTCTCACAGAACAGAACTGCTATCAGAAAAGTAGGTTAGGTTAGAGCTGTGACCCTTACAGAAACGAAATGCTATCAGAAAAGTAGGTAAGGTTAGGTTAGAACTGCGACCCCTACAGAAACGAAATGCTACTAGAAAAGTGGGTGGTTTTACCTCCTTTTCTACATTATTAGGCAAAAGATGCTGTCTTTTTCATTTCATTGTCTGGAATCGGCATCCCCCAAAAAACCCAACTTCAGGTTTTTTTTCTTAAAAATTATTAACTGTTGCACTAATGGCAGTCTATATCACTCATCCATACAATTTGGCTGTTAATCGACTCCAATATGCATACCTACATAGAGCATATTATAAATTCTCATCTCGAAAGATACATAGTCACTCAACGAAGCGAAATAAATGCGTATTAATGACAATCACTGGCACTTTCACAAATTATAATGTGTAAAACTACATTTTCACCATAAAACATATCCGCCAGCGTAAACTACTGAGGTGGTGACTGGCAGATACCGAGTATCGATAAAAACGATACTTGAGGCGCAATTTTTTTTTTGCTTTACTCATACATACAGTGTAGCTCATAATTCAGTACACCGACAGAGTACTATATCCCAAGTAATTGAATGAAAGTGAAATTCGCCCGCTAAGATCAACGACCGCGCGCTGACACACTGCTCTTGAGTGCCACTCCCCGAGTAAATACTTGTACCACTACTGGTAATGAATACGCGGAACTCTGGGTACGGTGCCTAGTCGCATTTGGGTATCGATAACTTACGTACGGCTGTGCTAGTTCTCTTATTGTTTTATAATTTATAAACATTATATAAAGCACCTGCATGGTATTACGAGCACATCTGTCCCCTGTCAAAATAACCGTTCTCCTTTAAACTATGGTAAAAGTCATTATATGGTAGAAAGAAATTGACACGTTTGTTGTGTATTCATAAGTAACAAATTATGTATGTTATTTAATGTTATGTATGTTATGCAATTTATTAAGTTGTTATTCGATAGTGAATATTCCCCGAAATCTACCAAAAATTAGTTTTATAAATAAATGTAATAGTACAAACAAGATACATCCCGCCTGATCGAAGGTTACGAAAACTATAACCTGTACACTCATTCCTCGAAGATCCTCTACAACCTACGGTGCTTCCCCGAGGATACCTTGCCAGGGTGTTAATTTCTCAGCAGAAGTAGAGAAGTTTCCTCTAAAACTATTTGGACAACTATACTAATTCCTCAGGAAGTTAACGCCGCTTAACGCTTCATCATCATCATCAGATTGAAAATAAAAAAGTCATTACACTATTCTGTAAATACAATACTACAAACGAGGCATAAAACGCCATGCCCGCTATCATTGAGATAACCATCGAAGATTAATCTCCGTTCCATTAAAACTTTCTCCTCTACTTTTTATTACATAATTTGGTACATCGGTATCCCCTGGATCAATTTAGATCCTGTTCTTAAATAATTGCTGGATTCCACTCTTTGCCGAGACCGACGTGCTCTATAAGACTACCTACTCGTAAATCTTTATCGAAGTAAAATAAAAGCTCTACACGCTTCTTGCAGGCAATACTTTCTAATGTTGTTCCTTGAGGCGAAACAGATGAGAGGTATAAAACACTTGACGATTCGTTAATTCTAGGTTCGAAAATTGCCGTCAACACCCACAATGACTCCAAATTGTAGAGTGCCGCTGATAATTTGGTTTTAGTGGAAATTGTTCATATTTTATTTATAGCCCGGCCACCCAGGCTGTACGAAGCTCTTTAACAAATGCGTTCGTTTTTAACTGTCCATGTTTCTATAATTTTATACCATCGATATTATGAAGTTAGAAATGCGGTGACAAAAAAGATTAGCTAAAAACATGTCTTGATTAAACCGGAAAAAAATCGGAAACCGAAGCGGTCCAATGAGCAATGATTTAAGTTATTCGAAACCAGAATCACGAACAACTTTCTCGAGATCATTCCATTCATGCCCCCAGGAGCCCGAGCCCGACCGACCCGGCGAAAGACGAGCTGCATTAGTATTTATTACTAGCCTCGATTAACTAACTTGCATTTACTATCTAGGTTGTCACATCATTTTTGATACAGGTGTGTCCCAGAGATGTATTAAAGACGGTCAGTGTGTCGTATTAAATAACACTTAAAATATCGCCCACGAGTCAGTGAAAGCCGACCGTGGCTTAAATACTACGAGGGAAATGGGATATTTTCGTGTCAGAATAATACTTACAGTTTTTTTAAGGAGTACCTTGAAGTTCAACTTGGCTTCTACTTGGCGGCGTTGGACGGTGTTCTACTGTGAACAGGTTCTTCTTTTTAGGGTTCTGTACCCAAAGGGTAAAAACGGGACCCTATTACTAAGACTCCGCTGTCCGTCTGTCCGCCTGTCTGTCACCAGGCTGTACCTCATGAACCGTGGTAGCCAGACAGTTGAAATTTTCACAGATGATGTATTTCTGTTGCCGCTACAACAAAAAATACTAAAAAGTACGGAACCCTCGGTGCGCGAGTCCGACTCGCACTTGTCCCGTTTTTAAAACCCAGATAAATTAAAAAAAAATGAGAGGTTTGTTTAAAATTATAAACAAACAGATACAATTTGTATACATAATTTAATAGTATACATAAATGGCTTTATAACACACACCCAGCGCCAGCAGCAGCGGTTTAGTGATAAACGAAACTGTTTTCTCCCAGAGAAGTTTGGGAAATTAATGATAATTACTATCTACTCCTATCACTGTCACAAACCAAATATAATGTTATGTGCTGCTATGTGTACTGACGTAGATTTCGATGAAGAAATTGCATCTGTTTCTATATAAGTAATGTAATTTTATAAAAACCTCACGTAAATTTTCTTATTTTTTTTATTTGGTTGACTGTTTTTAGGGTTCCGTACCCAAAGGGTAAAAACGGGACCCTCTTACTAAGACTCCGCTGTCCATCTGTCTGTCTGTCCGTCTGTCACCACTT
Organism: Cydia strobilella; assembly: GCF_947568885.1. NCBI lineage: Eukaryota > Metazoa > Arthropoda > Insecta > Lepidoptera > Tortricidae > Cydia > Cydia strobilella. Next base: position 15,323,697 of record NC_086042.1, on the reverse strand, counting down.
CACAAGGCTGTATAGCTAGTCAGTTGAAATTTTCACAGGTGATGTATTTATGTTGCCGCTATAACAACAAATATTAAAAACAGAATAAAATAAATATTTAAGTTGGGCTCCCATACAGCAAACGTGATTTTTTTGCCGTTTTTTGCGTAATGGTACGGAACCCTTCGTGCGCTAGACCGACTCGCACTTGGCCGGTTTTTTCTTCCATTACCCGACTACCGATATCGTTAAAAAAATGTTTCTAACTCTAGCAAGATTGCGACAGTCTTTTGTTTTGCCGCGAAATTTTGCTGCTCAAACAGAACTCAGATATACTTATAGATAACTTTAGCACTGATACTGAATGATATTATGCTTAGAAATAAATTAAAAGTGGAAAAATTCACTGTCTTGGCCACTGTTGTACTAGTGATCCAGTGGTCGTGGGTTCAAGTCCCATCCAAGACAGTGAATTTTTCCACTTTTAATTTATTTCTAAGCTTAATAGCATCGCTCGCAGACGTTTCTGCTTGATACAAAATTAATTTGAATGATATTATGTTTCCAGAGAAATTAAAAGTATTCGATAACAATAATTTCGATATTCTTTTAAGGCGGCCGGAAAATGGTATTAAATTAAACGGATTTCCATGCTTGTCCGTTAAAATTTAACATTCACGCCTGAAAATGTGAGCATTCCTCACCTCGACAGTAATGTACTATTATCACGCTATACAAAAATATATTTTTAGTTAGTTACCTACAAAACAAATATTTGTAAATTTCAGAGTGGAACTCTCAGCGACCAAACGTCAAACGAGAGTGGCGGGGGTGGCGGAGGTGCTAACGCAGACTCCAGCAATGCCGTCGAGCCGTCGGCTGACCAGCTGGCCATGGAGTCCTCAGAGCGAGAGACGCCGAGCCACGCGTACAATGGACCCCCGCCGCCGGCGCCCCCACCACACAACAGAAGACAAAATCCACCACATCATCAGCAACACCACGCATTAGGTAAGTGATCATCTGAACCAAAGATGACAGTCGCTTTCGTAAAAACTTATAGTACCTACGCCAATTCTTGGGATTAGTTGCCAAGCGGACCCCAGATCCCATGAGCCGTGGCAAAAATGCCGGGACAACGCGAGGAGCATGATGATGTGATGCTAATAGGTAAATAGTTTTATATTTTTAAATGTACAGCGACTGCAAAAGTGTATACCCGCTTTGTATATAATTTCATTCATAAAGAGGGTATGCACTTTTCCTGCTGTGAGTACCTACAAGATATTTGTCAGCGACTTCTTTCCACTCCACCATTTCTCATTTCACCCCTTGAGATGAAATTTGGAATTTAAAGTACCTACACTATAGCTATAATTTAATAGGTAAATTTGTCTTACTCCAATATCAATCCTTTTTGTATTGTTTTCCTTTATTGAGGTGTGCAATAAAGAGTATTTTATTGTATTGTATTCCATCAAACTTTGATTTAATTTCATCCAAATCCATTCAGCCATTTTGAGTCACTGTACAAAAAATATCGAAATGGCTAAATGTCGAAACAAATAAACTTTCACGTCTGTATATATGTATAGGTCATTGTATAAGTATTATTACATACATTGTATTGTGTGTATTATATATATATTTTTATGTTTTTACATTTGTATTTATGTTTTAAAGTTTTAATTTAACTTTGCCTTAAGGTGGACAGGTAGATAATACCATTGCATTAAGTCCGCTTTTTGTACGATACATTTTCCTTTTGTACAATAAAGATGTAATTAATAAAGTCATAATACTTAATAGTTGAATAATAACGAATATAGGTTAACTAAGGAAATATTACTTTGGGGTTTCAGGTATGCCGAGGATCACGAATCATCATCCTATCCACTCGAAACCATTTGCTCTGGGGCCGCCAGTTAGTCACCATAAGAACGACATAGGACCTGGCTTCAGAGGTCCACCCGCTCAATCTGCTGCACCGGTCGACGCTCAAACATCTGCCAGCGACAAAGTGTTCAGTGGTGCCGGAGACGTGTGGCCGGCTCCTGCTCCTGATATGCCTAAAATTGTTTCTTTGGACGTCAAGTGTGAAAAGAATGCCATGCGAGTTTTTCTGAGTTTTGACAAACCGTTCTTTGGAATAGTTTTCTCTAAAGGGCATTATTCCAATCATCAATGCGTCCACCTGCCACCCAACCTAGGCAGAACAACAGCATCGTTTGAGATTGGAGCTCACGCTTGTGGAACAGCCGGTAGTGGGGATCCCAGATACAGAGGAGACGTGACGGCAGCTGGTACATACTTTGAAAATGTTATAGTTATTCAGTACGACCCACAGGTCCAGGAGGTTTGGGATCAGGCTCGAAAATTACGTTGCACATGGCACGATCAGTATGAAAAAGCAGTCACTTTCCGACCTTTCCCAGTAGATATGTTAGATGTTGTACGCGCCGATTTTGCTGGTGATAACGTTGGATGTTGGATGCAAATACAAGTGGGTAAAGGACCATGGGCCTCTGAAGTATCAGGTCTGGTAAAGATTGGGCAAACTATGACCATGGTGTTGGCCATTAAGGATGACGATGCGAAGTTCGACATGCTTGTACGAGACTGTGTAGCTCACGACGGTCAACGCGCTCCTATACAATTAGTCGATAGGCGAGGCTGTGTAACACGACCGAAACTAATGTCAAGATTCACGAAGATTAAAAATTTCGGGGCCAGTGCTTCTGTTCTTTCATACGCACACTTCCAAGCATTTAAGTTCCCTGATTCCATGGAAGTGCACTTTCAATGTACCATACAGATTTGCAGGTATCGCTGCCCTGAGCAATGCTCTGATGGTGGTCAAAATGTTATTGCTCCCCATGCCGAATACGGGCCTCCTCAGATAGACGCTTTCCCAGTTGGCGCTGAAGTAAGAAGAGACGAGCGAAGAGTACGAAGACAACGTCGTGCTACATCGCCTGAAAAAGAAGTAGGAGTAAACAGAGTTATACGTGTTGTTTCCGCAGGAGATTTAAATTTAGATTCTACAGAAGAAACTGCTGCTCCAAGAATTGTACCCACTCCTGGTCTAGTTTGCATGACTACTCCAGGGTTCGCAGCGACCCTCGGAGCGCTTCTTGCCACATTAGTATGTTCGTGCGCTGTATCAGTGGTGCTTTTCTTAAAACTAAGACCCATAACAACTTTGAAGAAAAAAACAGCTGCCATTGCGACGATAGCCCGGCCACATCCACCAACAGCTCGGTTTTATTCGTAACATTCATTGATATAATTTAATTTGTACATATTAGTGTGATGAGACTGAAGTATGATGTAGACCATTCCAATTTCATTAACCTGTGCTAAATAGTTTGCTCAATATATTAATGATCAGATTAATACGCATCCAAATAGTGATGTTTAAAATAATAAAAATATAATTAATTTGGCTTGGAATTTCATCCACAACACTGCTCAATTTTAACAAAAAACTTCAGTGACGTCGTTAATTTGTTTCCTATTTATACAAAATTATTAGTTTTTGCCTTTGTATTATTGATATATTTTATATTTATTGAAAGGAAACTACCCGTGTACTTTACTCTTAATTAGAACAAATTATTATTTTACGACACAAATATAGTATTAAATAATATAAGTACAATCTTCTGTTACCTCTTTGCAAATAAGAGTAGGTATTTTTATTTGTCTCAGGGGCAACGGAAAATACATGCGTGGTAATAACAATCAGCATTTAGGTGAACCGCTAGAAAATAAATTAAAATAACTTGTCATTAGTATTAATAATTATTTATTCTAGGTAAGTTTATTGCTGTAGCCGCATTGCTACATGTAATATATTTATGTTATACCGCCTCAGTACCTCTTCTTTTTTATTTATTGTTTTTCTTTACAGATAAAGGATTTATGATACGTTACTTACTTGTTTTTTTAAGTTATTTATTGTGATTGTTTTTATATGCAATATTTGAAAGCATGCCATCATTCTTTAATACTTATACGTAGTGAAGATCATAATTCTGTTTGACGGTTATAAATCTGTATTAAGTGTAGAAAATAATTTTGAAAAAATAAACTCAATACGACAGAGGAATTTGTTATTTTTTTGATTTATTTATTTTGAAGTAATTTGTCGAAAGTACCTATGAATTAAATAAAGCTATCGGTATTTGTCAATATATATTTAATTCCAATTAATACTTTAGATAACTGTGGGATAAGATAAGTGTACTTGGTTGTACTATTAACGGATAATGAAGTATTATCTATTACTGGTCCAACTTTGTTACAATTTTGACTTGAACTCATTATGAGACGCGGGCCAAAGTTCCTCGATAGCTGGCGTAAAGTTTCCATCATCTATTACTGTATTGTTTTTACGTTCTAAAATAGTACATTACTACAGAGGCCGGGAAGTAAGGGGTTGCCGGCCGAATGCATATATACGGCCGAACGTAGTGAGGCCGGATAGTTATGAGGCCGACAACCCCTTTTCACGCCGATGTATGTATAGTGCTTTTCTCAAACATGCAATGAAATAAATAAAGAAATCTCCACGAAATCAAAGTTTTAATTCTAAAGAAACTAAAAGTAAACTATGCACAAAATATAACTACCACCTGTACCTATCTTTATCACACGTGTCGTATATTTTACACATGTAGTTAATTAATTTATTACACAAATGTTCAAAGGTATATTTATGTATCTTTGATTTTTCGCCTTGCATCCTTCTGACTGTAGTTTTAGCCACATAACTAAGATTACATAGTTTTTTATGTTGATATTATGCTTCACATACACCGTTGCCTTAAACATGGAGTATAATTAACAGGTATTCATTTAATATTTTCGTCGGAACTCATATTAAATAACACAATAAACAACGCACAATAAATCCAATAAAATAGAATTACAGATACACAATGAAAAATGATCAACTTTACCTCCAAAACGATTAAAAAAACACCAACGCGTGTTTGAGTAGACATTTTTACCGCTAATATTTAAATGAAATATAGTTTGTCAAAGGACTGTCTCATTTCAAACATAGACAGAGATAATCATACTATCTTTGTCTTACACTGGTACTAGCACCCAAAAGAAAAGGATGAGTATAGTTTTTTTGTTCTTATTTACTGACAAACTGGTTTGACCAACTATATTTTAAATCTGTATTTGTAGGTAAATTTGCAATTCAATATTATTGGAATTTGTTAATAATGTTTTATTTATATATTTTTTGTAAATTCGATACAAATAAAACTGCAAAATATATTAATTATCGTTTATTGTTTTTTTTTAAGGGGTATTGGCAGAATGTCATTCCGAACCATAAGCAAATATTGGTTATAGTTTTTTTTTTGGCTGAATGCCATGATGCTGTGTCACAAATATATGTGAAATCAAAATTAAAAAAGAGCCACTTCCCGGCCTAGGCCTGCAACTTTGTATGAAATTTCATTACAGGCCCCTCGTCTAGCCGCGCCGGAGTCGTGATACTTCCCAGCCTAATATAAAGAACGTAATATCAATATTACATAGCATGTTTGAGAAATAGTACATTACTACAGAGGCCGGGAAGTAAGGGGTTGCCGGCCGAATGCATATATACGGCCGAACGTAGTGAGGCCGGATAGTTATGAGGCCGACAACCCCTTTTCACGCCGATGTATGTATAGTGCTTTTCTCAAACATGCAATGAAATAAATAAAGAAATCTCCACGAAATCAAAGTTTTAATTCTAAAGAAACTAAAAGTAAACTAGGCACAAAATATAACTACCACCTGTACCTATCTTTATCACACGTGTCGTATATTTTACACATGTAGTTAATCAATTTATTACACAAATGTTCAAAGGTATATTTATGTATCTTTGATTTTGCGCCTTGCATCCTTCTGACTGTAGTGTTAGTAGCCACATAACTAAGATTACATCGTTTTTTATGTTGATATTATGCTTCACATACATCGTTGCCTTAAACATGGAGTATAATTAACAGGTATTCATTTAATATTTTCGTCGGAACTCATATTATACAATAAACAACGCACAATAAATCCAAAAAAATAGAATTACAGATACACAATGAAAAATGTTCAACTTTACCTCCAAAACGATTAAAAAAACACCAACGCGTGTTTGAGTAGACATTTTTACCGCTAATATTTAAATGAAATATAGTTTATCAAAGGACTGTCTCATTTCAAACATAGACAGAGATAATCATACTATCTTTGTCTTACACTGGTACTAGCACCCAAAAGAAAAGGATGAGTATAGTTTTTTTTGTTCTTTTTTACTGACAAACTGGTTTGACCAACTATATTTTAAATCTGTATTTGTAGGTAAATTTGCAATTCAATATTATTGGAATTTGTTAATAATGTTTTATTTATATATTTTTGTAAATTCGATACAAATAAAACTGCAAAATATATTAATTATCGTTTATTGTTTTTTTTTAAATGGTATTGGCAGAATGTCATTCCGAACCATAAGCAAATATTGGTTATAGTTTTTTTTTTGGCTGAATGCCATGATGCTGTGTCACAAATATATGTGAAATGGAAATTAAAAAAGAGCCACTTCCCGGCCTAGGCCTGCAACTTTGTATGAAATTTCATTACAGGCCCCTCGTCTAGGCGCGCCGGAGTCGTGATACTTCCCAGCCTAATATAAAGAACGTAATATCAATATTACATAGCATGTTTGAGAAAACATAATTATTACAAACGTTTACGATATATCGGCTCGACCATTGAACTATTATTACTAGGTATAGAACCGGCACAGAGAACAATTATTTTGCGACATGAGTTCGTGTTGTTTTGACGACAAACCATTAGAAGCGGAGCGTGAATCTCGCGACTTAATCGCGTAAGCGCCATGATTTTTACGGCGCTTAAGACATTTTGGTGGCGTGGTACAGGTTGTGATTGCGACAATTTCATTGTTTGGTATGGCTGCTCTATAGTAATAATAACTCAATGGGCCCGACATACTTGGTTGGAGCGATAGCTAGAATTAGACAACGTAACGTATTGCACCCGATATGTTGATGAGGAAACGGTTCCGATATGATTTTGAGTTTTCGTTTCACGCGGTGTTCAACCTTTTGGTAAAAATTTACAATGCTTTTGGTAAAAATTTTGTAATAAAATATTAATTTTAATAGAAATTGAGGCATTATTTTATAAAATAAACAATTATTTTCATGACTAGTAATAAAAGGTTAGTTACCAGTTGAAAACTTCGTGAAACGAAAACGTTCTATTCATGCCATGTTGTGGGGGCGTGGCCAACGATAATCGCAAGCCATTGCAAGGTCTGTAGAAGCCTTAAGAGAAACCAATGCAAATAGCAAAGAGAATATATAGGATAGAGGGGTACTTAGTCATAATAAATTTTGTAGTCATAGTAAATTTACTGGCATCTATCGGCACACGATTAAAACTAAAAATATCCAAAAATGTATATAGGTATATATATATATGGATAAATGTTTTTTTATTTGTAAAATTATTTTTATATGATATTGACCCATGTTCTTTCACTGATATGTGTTAAAATTGTGTAATAAGCTATCTAGCCGAGAATAGGCCAAAGGTTGATATTGGTGGTAGCGCGATCTGTGCGAGAATCAAATGTTCTTGGTTTCTAAGGCACGTTTTTTCCTTAGGCTGATAGAAATTGTCGCAATCACAACCTATACCACGCCACCAAAACGTCTTAAGCGCCGTAAAAATCATGGCGCTTACGCGTTTAAGTCGCGAGATTCACGCTCCGCTTATTCATCTTATACGGAGTTACGTAGGTCTTTGGCAAATCTTAGACAACTATTAAAGCCGCGTCTACACGACTTGGTACAACTACCACCAGAGATTTCGTGGCAGGCCGAAACCGTCTTAGGTTACCTGTGGGATCCATGACATGCAGAACATTACAGTTCCAGCTAGACCAGGGTCTCTTGAACAATATCGTAAGCATAATTTAATAGACCACAGTTTGACTTATGATCCTAGTAGTGGTGTTCCTAAGCTTTAATAACCTGACGGTCTAGCATGAGTTGCGTTCCTGCGCGGATCCATACTTGTGGCCACGCTTAAAAGTGATAAAGACTACCACAAACCTCTTGAATTTCCCCCTTATTTTCTTATACATTTGACATTGTAAAAAACACCTTTTTACAAATCGAACTTTAGTGAATCTAGCTTTTAGCCACTGAGTTATTATTTACTGACTGACTTATTCAATGATTTTAGCCTAAATAATTGCACGTTTATTATTTGCAAATACTAAAATATGCCAATATAAATTAAAAGTACTTTAAATTGACACCAATCTTAATCAGGTAATGCAATTAATTACTCTAAGAGCTCAATTCCGAAATCACTTAAGTCCGATTTGTGAAAAAGGTGTCGACGGCGAATGAGAGAATTGTAAGAGGGAAATTGGGTAGTTGACAATTTTTTTTTTTTTGGGTAGTCGATCAGGTTTGTTTTGAGGATCAAATGTCTGTCGGGACCCATTGTCTGAGTGAGCCCCTAAGAATTTTAAATTTAAATTACTCACTATATGAGAAAAGCTTGCGGCCGGCTTAGAGCAAAGCTAAGGCCACAATGGAGCAAGAATATATATTCAAAATTTAAAATAGGACGCCAGGATATAAAAACTTGACAAACGCAGGACAGGTCCAAATGAAAACAAGGAGTTAACTTATTAATTACACTTTAATATACAAAGGTAGGTAAATACAGACAGCTACTTATCATATATTATTCACTTAAATACCCTCTTTGGAGTTACCCTTTTGTCAATAGTCATGGTGAGCAGGCAAATCAGTGATGCATTACGCTAACACAAATTAAATTTAAAGATAAATGTTTAAATTACACCCATTAATGATAGTAAGTTAAATTTTTAGAGCCTTATAAACACAATATAAAAAAACCGGCCAAGTGCGAGTCGGACTCGCGTTCCAAGGGTTCCGTATATTACACTATAATGTATTTTTTATGTGAAATGTCTTTAAAAAACCCGTACGGGTCGGATCAAAAACTAAGTAAAAGTCCGACTCACGCTTGACTGCACATTTCTAATAGGTTTTCCGGTGATCTATAGGTAAAGGTCTATTTTGTGTATTTTTTTCAAAATTTTTGACCCAGTAGTTTCGGAGATAAAGGGGGGGGGGAAATGGTCATTTTTTGCCTACTTTCTTGAATAACCTAAATTATTTATCTTAAAATTATAAAAAAATATATATTTGAAATTCTCACAATAAGCTCTTTCATTTGATATGTAACGCGATATAGTTTGATAAACTTTATTTTTTAATTTTCTCATTTACCCCCCAAAAGTGGCCCCCATGTTTAAAATTAATTTGTTTACGTTACATGTCCATCTTTGGGTCACAAACTTACATATGTGTACAAATTTTCAACTTAATTGGTCCAGTAGTTTCGGAGAAAATAGGCTGTGACAGACGCACGAGTGATCCTATAAGGGTTCCGTTTTTTTCCTTTTGAGGTACGGAACCCTAAAATTAGAACATCCCGGAGTAGATGTCGAACAATGAACCTTTACGGATTCATAACAATAGATACTTAAATCTATGAGGGATTACCAAATTTTATAAAAGTCCCCTCTATATAGGGTCAGACTTTAAAATATTTATAATTTTCACATCGGGGCACTGGCCACCAAATGAAATCCAAATTGACCTCACAGTCTTGCCGGTTCAATACCACCTAGAGATAAGCCATCCACGAACAGGCAGAATGAATCGACGAGATGAACTCCGAAGGACGCTTTCCAGCTCCGGAAAGCTTCACAAGGTTCCAGTGGACCCCTAGGATCTTGGACTAGGCCATAGGATATGGACATGTGCCATAGGGTGTGGAACTGTGCCATAGGATGTGGAACTGTGCCAAGGGATCTTGGGCTATGCCTTTGGTCAAAGACTGGCACCCACACTACTGACGAAACGCTCTAACTAAATGGCAACATATCGTGACGTCACTGTGTCACTTTTTTCCGAACCCGCTTTGCTTTGAAGCCGTTTCGGTGTATGGAAAACAAAGAAATTGCGATTTTGTCGGTGAAATTTTGCGTTTATGTATATTGTTGCCGTACAATATTTTTTTAAGTAAAATGTAAGGAATCGAATGGTACCGTTATTTTTTTCCTATAAGTATGAAAGTTAAAAAAAGTTTTATTTTCGAAACTGGTCTTGTTTTTTTTATTATTCCCAAATATTTTTAAGTTTCCAATTTTATTGTGATAAATTGCTCATTTTCTATCTTTTTAACTAGATTTAGTTATAAAATTCAACATGTGTCAACTACCCTATTCGAGGGGCTACTGCCTGCGGGGTAACGACATAACTTTTCACCCTGGCTGGCAACATCGGGTACTTAACGCAACGCCTGTTATATTATATACAACGCGCCATTGTAAACCTTATCGGAATGCACGAAGGTTGATATTACACTGTAACCGAGTACGTCAGTTGACGTCTTTGGCAGTCAAAGGGTTAGCCTAGGAACACCACTACAAGGATCAGAAGTCAAATTGCGGTCTATTTGATGTCAAAATCACCGCTTTTGGGCTGTAATGTAAGCCTGTAACGCATAATGGGTGGCGAGACTTAGGTGATGAGTAAAAAAAAAATGTCACTGTAGATTGATGACTGTTCTGGTCTCACTTCCAACAACTTTAAAATAAATATTTAAAAATAAAACAGGCCGAAAAGTTATCAAGGCACAAGATGATCCCTTATCCTGCCACGGTCCCCTTTTTCGACTCACTACAAACCAATCTAAATTCAATCAATCAGCATTTCGTATAATTATTTTTTGAAGCCTTATTCCCGTCGAATACGACTTTTTTGCAGCGAAAACTATTTTTTTTCCCAGTAGTTACCACCAAAATTTTGTTAAGAGTTCAATACTAATAAAAACAGTATAAATACAGGATGTTTTTTATAGTCACCTGCAATAATTTACGGGTGAATATGTAGGTCATACTGAACAATTTTTACTATGCAGCCAATACCGAAATCACGAAAAAAAATTGACTCTGCCATACAAATATCAACATCAGACCAGGCAAAATGTATGACACAGCCATTTTTTTCAATACATTTTGCTTTAATAAATTATTATAAATTAATTAGCGTTTCATTTCAGTAAACTGCCTTGAAAATGATCAAAACTACAAAAACAAACTGTTTAATTCCCTAATAAAATCACTTGAAAAATATTCTACTTAAATGAATGATTAAATAAATTTAAGGATAAATCTTTACATATATTTTAGTTTTTGCACTTGTACCGGTTAAACTGTTTTAATATTTTTGATAACTTTTAAGGCAGTTTACTGAAACACTAATTGAATTATTTATAAAATCACTGTATTTATACCACTATACTATTTATACTGTTTTATATTAGCATTGAACGAACAAAATTTTACTGAAAAAAAATTCCCAGTAGTTGGGAACTACTACTGGTAACAACTTGGTGGTAAGTAGTGGGAATAACCCACTCTTAATAATTAAATGAGAAAGCGGCGCACAACTCTCGACACCCTAGACGGCATACCGTTCGATGTGTTGCCTCTCTGCCGCACTCGTCAATTCGTACGTAAGGGTGACAGGGAGGCAACACGTCGAACGTGGTTCGCGGTAGGCCCTCTGAGCCGCTCACACCGGTGTTGCCCTTGAGCCAACCATGTCGCTTTTTGTGGGGTCCATCTTGTGAGGACGATTCACCGTCTGCCAGAAATAAAATTGCATACCGTTTTAATAGGCAGCCGTCCGGTTTTTATCCCATAGCTCAGTACTTAGTCCATCGATAGTCACCCAATAACCTAGTTAATTTTAGATTCCATCAACTCTCAATAGTCCTTACACCTTGGCGGGTGCTGCATCTGCGTGCATCCCATGACACGGGCAACGGCAGCACCCCTTTCATTTCATTAAAGGGTCGAAATGCCCGAAAGGGCATCTACGTGTTGGCTTCGGCTCCGCACACGCCTCCCAAAGGTCCGTAACACAATTGCTCCGTGATGGGAAAGACAAATAAATAATAAGTAATGTCTTACTTTTCTGGATTTGAGACCAGCAGTGCAGCAGTGTGGGGTATCGGATTTCTATTGGCTTAATAGGCCTGAAAAATAACTTGGATGTAGGTATATAATAAGTACAAGTACAAGCCCACATCTCAATGATACATCGATACTTTTGCCGTGTTTGTGTGCTGTGCATGTATAAGATCTAGGACATATGTCCTAGCCGACATTTATACTTTAAAGTTTAAATGTCGGCGTAGATGCCCTAGGGAGGGCGCGTACTTTTACCTTAAGGCCGTTCCATCGCTTTACCTATTATATAGACGGTATAGAAAGGACGACAATCTCTTAAGGTTCGCCGCTATCACTGTCAGATTTCGCAAGAAAGAACGGGAAGCCGTGTCAATTTTGATCGAATTTTGTCGTTTTTTATTTATTACCCGACTGCCAAAGGAGGAGGGTAATGTTTTTCGAGTGTATGTATGTATGTATGTATGTATGTCTGTTTCTATGTGGCCTCCTGTAGCCTAAACGGCTTGATGGATTTTGATGTATGAGGTATCGTTAGATTCGTCTTGATCACGGGAGTGTCACAGGATACATTTTATCCAAAGTCCTGCGATACTTACCATCAACATTAAAAAATTGTATTTAGTTAGTATTTAGAATAACTAAGTTTTTATTTATTTAACTATCGATTACGAACACATTTCATAGTGCATTTTATATTGTTTAAACGGTATTCCATAGCTTGGTTTTAGCATTTAAATAAACAATATTTCTTGTTTTCCTCTTTTTTTTGTGTGCAGTCGGGTTTTTTGTTTTTTTATAATAATTGACCGAAGCGTAGCGAAGGTCTACGGTTTGACTCGCGCATTTTGCTTTTGTATGTCCGGATGTTCTCCTCTACAGGTCGCAATTCTCAACCGATTCTCGTGAAATTTTGTGACCAAATTCTATGATTAAAAAAAAAAAAAATTGTCGACCCGGTTTTTGGAAATTTTTCAAAATGGCGGAGTCGTGATAGCTCGCGCCCAAACAAATAGTCGCATGGATATCATAATAGTATTTTCTTTTAGAGATATGTTTACAGATTAAACGACAAAAAATGCAGAAATTTTGTATTGCTGGTTTTGGCGGTATTTAGATTTTTAGTTTTTACTCGAGAAAGAGTAGCTGTATTTCGTCAGCTAAAAAAAGATCTAGTGTGGCGTGTTTTGCAAACAGTCGCTTTTTTCGTTTGCAACGGGTGGTCCCTGGTTCGATCCCCGGTAATTGTATGCTGCTGCATAACTTTTTGTATTTTTTTTCACTTAAATTTCGTATTGTTTTTTTATTTATTTTATATTTTTCTATTTTCAAAAAATGAAAATAATATTATTGATTGATCAAGCGCGGGCTAAGCGTATTCGTTTCATTTTTACAAGCTTTTATTTAACTAGACCTAAAACATATGTTTTTTTTTAATTTTAATTTTCTAGTGTTCTTAACCGCGGAGCCATACATTTATTTAGATTTAAGTGGTTCTCCTTATTCCGAATTTCATATAATTTTATTTACAGTATTTCTTTTAAAATACGTAGATTTTTTGCTCTATAAACTTTGAGGTTTAGGTAGTATAGATTCGTTTGTCTGAGCCAGTTTATGGAGCCAATTATTCAATAATATTATTGAAAAATTCAATAAAAATTGAGAAAATTTTGCCCAACGCCTGTCCATGTGAGTGATCATCCATGTTAAACAAGATGGTGAAGTTAAGTTTAATAATAACTAACAAAGATGTCACTTTAACACAGGTGACCTAGCTAAGTAGTGCCTAATTTGCTCGATATGTGGTGACATCGTGAGGTCGAAACGGGCCGATTTTTAGGGTTCCTTATCCAAAGGGTAAAAACGGGACCCTATTACTTACTAAGACTCCTCTGTCCGTCTCTCCGTCTGCATGTCACCAGGCTGTGTCTAATGAACAGTGATAGCTAGACAGTTGAAATTTTCATAAATGATGTATTTCTGTTGCCGCTATAGGAACAAAATACTAAAACGTACGGAACCCTCGGTGGGCGAGTCCGACCCGCACTTGTGCGGTTTTTAGAGTTTCGAGCGCTTGATTTTGTGTGGCTCCCTAAAATATATCTCCACTACTAAGCATTTCAATACTTTTAGAAATTCAAAAATCAGCCAGGTATACAGGGTGGTTTGGGTCAGTGAGGGCAACTACCAGATCCCGTGCTGCTACGTGAAAATGGTCTTAGAAAACCTTCCCTCAATTTCAAATTAATGAAGATTGGGGTTTACAGGATGCAAGAAAAAGATCATTTTTGACAAATGCCTGCGGCGCCCTTTTTCTCTTACCTACAAGCTTTTCACTGTAGGGTAGGGCAAAGCTCAACATTCAAGTCTTACATACAGGGCGCCTGCCTTACGCTATAAGGTCCCTAAGTGGCCCTATGCGGTCTTCGCAATAACTTTTCCACGCCACGTTTCACGTCAACCACTGCGGCTGTGTCCCTAATAGCCTTTTCCCATGTTTTTTTGATGCCAATCGATCCCATTCCTATCCACGGTCAAAAGCTTGTATGGGACCATAAAAAACTTCGCCTAGGAAAGCCACAAATCGAGGAAAACTTTTCCGATACAATTTGTATGAAATTAAAACTTTTATTTTTCACATGCTATTTTTTATGCCAATCGATTCCATTCCTATCCAGTATCAATAGTTTCATAGGGTTCAACTAATGGTAATGTACCTACTAAAAAGCCACAATAATTTTCAAAACGAAATTTATAAACCTAGAAAATATTATGCTGAAGCGATCAACATCAAAATTAAAGTGATTTGTTAAGATTTAGTTAGTCGAAACCGTTTTCTCCCGATATGAAAAAAGTACCTATTGTCTATAGCTATTCTACCCTCTTATTGAAACCATCCTAGACACATCCATCTTAGGCTATGCTCGCGAGGTCTACAGCTCACAGAGCCACTAGTTATTTTTTTTAAAACGCCTTACAATATCGAAATTCGAAAGCAGTCAAATTACTATTTGTTAAGTTTTTTTTTTTGTTTATTGTGTCACATAATAAATAACTGAGTAAAGTTGGATTAAATAGTACTATGCCTTATGGGAAACGGCCGAAGAGATAGTTCAGATCCGGAAACCGCCACCAACTTTTAGTATGTTGTTGGGCATGGTATTGGATCTCCAAAACTGCCGGGAGACAGCGGCGCTGGCCATCTACTTCAGCGGATTGACGTCATCCAAATGACTCCCGCCTCGTTGCGAATATTGCATATTGATATTGCACCCAAACTATGCATTGCACATACACGTGTGGATATTAAACGAAAGAAAATTAAATGTTCTATATTTTATTTCTACACTATGTACCAAAATATACAAGCTTAAGAGCAATTTAAAAAGATATCAAAATGATGAAAAAAAAAACCGATTATTTGGGTTTTACAACCAAACCAAAAGTCGGACGTTAAAGCAATGTACTACAACATTAAAGCTGATGTCTCAAGCCATACACTGATATCAAAAAAATCAAAATCAGACCAAAAATGTGGAAATTATGCATCGAAATTTAGGTATGTGCTAGAACAAATACATTAAAGTTAAAAAAATTGAAAATGACTCAAATAATCCGCATAATAAGCTTCTAGTATGTTATTAGCAATATAATATATATAATAAAACTGCTGGGTGACAAATAATGGCGTCATACATGTGACCACTGCCGAAATTTGCAAAATCTAAATTATAACTATACCATGAGTCATATATACACGTGTGCTACATCAAACGAAAGGTTATTAAATATATTATGATTCGTAAATACAATATTTATAAAAACAATGTATATTTTAAGAGCTACAAATGAAAAGAGAAAGAAAAAAGTTCAAGTATATATTTTATAACTCAATTAAAAACGTTATAACAATGTTCCGTATAATATAAAAGAAACCAGCTAGTCAACTCAATCAATAAAATATAAATAAATTATTATTATTCAATTTATAAATTATGATTCCACTCCAAAATATCGTTTTCATGTGTTTTATGTAATGTTCTTTCATTTAATACCCGATAATTAGGACTATTATTTGCATAATATGAGCGCATTAAGGTAGAATTGTTGGCGCGCTTTATTTTTGTCGGAAATTAAAAAATTTAAGCTCTGACGTATAGTTGAATAACTGGTTTCTTTTATATTAGACGCAACATTGTTATAACGTTTTTAGTTGAGCTATAAAATATATATACACGATTTTTTCTCATAAAAAAAGGTTTTTGTTTGTTTGTTTTTTTATAAATAATGGTTATAATTCAGATTTAGCAAAATTTCGGTAGTGGTCACACATGTATGACGCCATTATTTGTCACTCAGGCTCTATAGAGATATCTCCCAGCAGTTTTATGATCCTTTTTATATTGCTAATAACATACTAGAAGCTTATGCGAATTATCCTGAAAATAACAAATTTCGATTTTTTTTACTTTAATGCATAATCGCACTTGAAACTAGCGTGAGACATATTTCAAAATATTTCAATCAATAAAATATAAATATAGTTTTATATGCATAATTTTCAATTTTTTTTGGGATCAGTGCAACAGCGCATGGCTTGAGACATCATCTTTATTGTTGTAGTACATTGCTTTAACGTCCGACTTATGGTTTGGTTATAAAACCCAAATAATCGAATATTTTTATAAATCATTTTGATTTCTTTGTAAATTCCTCTAAAACTATTGAATATTTTGGTACATAGTGTAGAAATGAAATAAAGAATATTTCATTGGCTTTCATTAAATACTTCACACTTGTATGTGCAATGCATAGTTTGGGTGCAATATGCAATATTCGCAACTAGGCGGGAGTCATTCTGATGACGTCATTCCGTTGAAGTAGATAGCCGGCGCCGCTGTCTCCCGGCAATTTTGTAAACCTAATACTATGTCGAATAACATACTAAAAGGTGATAGCGGTTGCCGGATCTGAACTATATTCCCATAAGGCAGTGCACTAAAACCTCCTAGTTTGAGGTTACTTTGGGAATTAATTGTATCGAGCGAAGTGTCATAATTCGTGTATCGGAAGCTTATAAGTTAAAGATAATATAATTAAGAACTACATATATTTTTACCACGGCTACGAATATCAACGTCTCTTAGAAAAATGTGATCATATAAGGAGATTTTTCGCCTCCTGGCTCAGGGAGCAGCCTTAAAAATGGTTTATCCTTAAGAAGTACCTATAGGAAATTGAATTACTAAAATAGTAAGAAATAATAAAAATACAGACTAAAAAAATAAAAAATCGTTTTAACACATTTTATTCCATTAAACGAATTTATTAACATTTTTTACGCACTGAACACACTTCTGGAAAGACATAACGAAATATTCGTTAAGAACGATCCAAATACAATATAAATATAAAAAAAGAAACAGAAACACAAACCCATAACAGAAAAACTTATAGGTAGAGAATATTTTAATATACAAAATTGTAAATTAAATGGGTATATAAATAAATTGCACTTAGAGAAATGACTTTCTCATAAAACGCTACGTAACTTAAGTTTATAATAAGTAGGTAAGTATAAATGCATTTTTTTGGGTGGCAGATACGTACATAGCTGGGAGAACAGCGGCATATTTTTGTTTATACATCGTGAATAAGTAGGTAGGTACTAGTAGATGACTATCTCTGTTACATTACTTCTTGTTATATATAAAATGTAGGTATGTTTGGTATTCAGCTGGAAAAATAAAAATGTGAGACAAGAAAATTTCTACTATCGTGATGTCCACATACTTTATAAATTTTCGTTAGTCAGCATTATTAAAAGTTAAGTATTGTAACATGAGATAATATGCCGTTATTTATTTTGGCCCTTAGTCTGTTAGGTATGTTTCATTAACGTTTGCGCCATTTAAATAATCGGTTTACCTTTTGAATGTCGGTTTGTTCTCCCAACGCTAATTTGTAATCGTATTTCATTAACAAACCTGCTAAGTTCACTTTAAATACGTTATTTATTAACTGACTAAATATTAAATCTACTCTTAGCTTCATGTTTACGTATTATTCACGTTGATAAAATATAATATATAAATTAATAATATTGAGCAAGATAATTTACGATTCTTTTGAATCATTATTATAAATCGTAATCCTTTGATTTAAAACCAACCACTAAATAATAAAATATTTACTTAGTATGCAACATTCATTGGTGTTTTAACTACCTATAACATGTGTACTAACTGTGCATCGGTGAACCTTCTTACAAAAGATCCACCGATGTACAGTGAGGTTCGAACCTCCCTGTACAGTTAACAGTGTGGGCGATGGTATTACTATACAGTACAGTTGTCTATTAGAAAATATTCATCACTTATAGATGGCCAACCACATTCTCACTAATAAAAAAGACGCGAAGAGAGAGCTTACGTTTTTCACTTTTGAAAATGGATGGCCAAATTATAAGCATAGGTATATATTATTATATCTACGCATTTAAAAATATATTTTTTAAATAACTTATTAAGGGGTATTTAAGTGTTCTTAAATATTCTAACAACATAGAAGCATAGTCACAATTTTCAGGTTATGCGAGGACGTCGTGAGAATATTCTGTTAGAATGTAAATGTAAAAAGCTGTAATTTTCAAGTCAGGGCCACGTTTTATTTAAAATATACAGGCATATTCTTCAACCAAAAACGTCACTTTTGACACTGACAGATCAGATCCATAACTAGTCCAGATCTATAGTTTGTCAAAGGAAATCAGAATACGCCTGACATACTCAAGAACCCGTTGGACCTTGATTTGTTAATAAGAAAAATGCATGAAATAGCGTAGAAAATATACATTAAGGTATACACGACAGTAAACGATCGTAGGTACAATTAAGTTTGATATACGTGAAATGTACCTAATTATTTTCCTCTCGAAAGAGTAGTTTTGTGCATATGTAAAAGTACCTGTCAAAGATACTTTTATAAATACTTATCTAAAACGCTAAACTTAACCTATTGGCATGACTGGACAATATCCTTACACTTAATGCTATAGTATTCGTAAATGATTATAAATTAATAAAGGGCAAACTCTGTACAAAACTTATTGGTATAAAATGTAAAATATTCACAACAGTGAAAAATGAATACAATCAGGTTTCATAGGACTGCGTCCGTAGCACGTCTTAGCACCATTAAGCACGCGGTGTGATTTAAAACCAAATTACTTTAATATACTAGCAACTTGTAAAAAAATAACAAACATTATGTTCTTTTTTAAACTTTCAAATAGGAAAAAAATAACGGTACCATTCGATTCCTTACATTTTATTTAAAAAAAATATTGTACAGCAATCGTTTGTGACTTTTGTATTGCTTTAGACATTTGATCCTCAAAACAAACCGAATCGACTGATACCATTAAAAAAAATTGTCAACTACCCTATTAGAATAAGAATTATAATTATACCGGCGTTCTTTTGCTTTGGACGACTCCAAATCGATACAACTTATAGACGTGCCAAGTCAAACAAAAATTTGTCGCGCCGGAATAATTACATCACCGGTGCCGAATCGATGCTAAGGTACCTAATCGTCGTAGTTTAGCAATCGCAACACTACACCGATTCTAGAAGATTTAAGTCGCACCGGCCACAACTGACGGACTGGTCAACGTCAATGAACCATGACTTCACATACCATAAAGT
The DNA here is from genome assembly GCF_947568885.1 of Cydia strobilella. NCBI lineage: Eukaryota > Metazoa > Arthropoda > Insecta > Lepidoptera > Tortricidae > Cydia > Cydia strobilella. Next base: position 15,303,885 of record NC_086042.1, on the reverse strand, counting down.
TTTGCGAACGTTTTAACGGTGACAGACGGATCGGTGCAACCGACCATCGGACGCTACCGATTCACATTCGACCGGGCACGTCTATTAGATTCATCGTCCGTCATTAAAAAGGTCACAGAATATAAAAATAGGGCAGTCTCTCGAAGATCAGCCGTCGCGCGACCGGTGCGGGTGTTGCGGCTCGCCGAGCAGCCGCAGCGCCATCCACGCGGCCAGCGAGTGCGAGGCGGCTGCGGGGTGGGTCTGACGCGGCGTGGCGGCGGCGGCGGCGGCGCGCGTGCGCAGGCGCTGCAGCAGCACGGCCGCCGCCAGCGCTGCGCCCGCCGCCGCGCCCGCCGCCGACGCGAACAGCGCGCCGAAGCTCACCGCGCCCATGCACACGCCGTACACCACCTGAACTCACAATGTGACCAATCAAATAACCGTCGACCGCAAAACTAAATATATGTACAATTATCGTAGGTGTAGCTGTACATTTATTGATCATAAAAAGTAACATTTAAATAATAAGAACTAATTATTTTAAATAAGAACTAATTAAACATATTAATAACGGGTGTTTAATATGTCTGTGTCTCACGGAAGTTTTGTTATTAAAGAACGAATTATTTTAAATAATATAAATTACTAGCTGATACCCGCGACTTCGTACGCGTGGATTTGTATGTTGGTGGTTATATATTCTACATGAGCATAATATAGACCATTATGCAGCAAAATATATCAGTAGGGACGGTTAATCATTTGTTAATAATTATACAACGCATGAAATTTATCTTTCACAAACTACGAAGTTTCAAGACCCTTACTGAAAAAAATTGTTCCCAATATAATCCCTCTCGACCCTCTTAGAAGATTTACAAGTCCATTATTAAAAAAAAAATTCACTCCCGAAACTATTAATACAAACTTTTCAAAAACGGTGTAGGTAAGTAATCAGTTTTCGTCTATTTTAATATAATGCCCTTTTTACCAAGTTTCAAGTTCCTAACTTAAAAGAAAATTTGTACCACATATAAACTTACACTCTTTAGTGGTTGAATTTTTGAGAACGTTGAAATAACTTTTTTGGAATCTTATATAATGTCTTTCTAAGAAGTTTCAAAGCATTTGTTATAGATTCACTTTCAACCCCTTTTTAACCCTTTTAGGGGATGAATATTTAAAAATGCTTAAATTACTTTTATTGTATTCTAATAACTTTATACAAAGATTCAAGTCCCGCACTCAAAAAAATATTTGATCTCTATACAAACTTTCAACCTCATTTTTACCACCTTGGGGGATGAATTTTCAATAATGCTGAAATAAGTTTTTTTTCTCTTTTAATTATATATCTTTCTATGAAGTTTCAAGTACGTAGCTTAAAATAAAATTAGGACCACGACAAACTTTCAACCCCTTTTTAACCACTTTAGGGGATGAATTTTTTAAAACGCTGAAATCACTTTTCTTGTATTCTAATAACATACCTTTATGCAAAGATTCAAGTCGCGCACTTAAAAAAATGTTTGACCTCCATACAAACTTTCTACCCCTTTTTCACAACCTTAAGGGATGAATTTTCAAAACCGCTGAAATTAGCTTTCTTCTCTTTTAATTACCTTTTTACGAAGTTTCAAACTTAAGTTAAAAAAATAAATAAAAAATATATATTTAAAAATATAATAATTAAAAAAAAAAAAATTTTTTTAGACCTTATACAAACTTTCAACCCCTTTTTAACCCTTTTAAGGAATGAATGTTTAAAAACGCTGAAATTAGTTGTCTTGTATTCTAATAATATGCCTTTATACAAAGATAAACTTTCATCCCCTTTTTAAACCCCTTAGGGGTTGAATTTCCAAAAACGTTAATATTACTTTTTTTTAATGGCTATTATGCCTTTCTAGGAAGTTTCAAATTATTTGTAATGGAGTCAACTTTCAACCCTTTTTTAACCCATTTAGGGGATGAATTTTTAAAAACGCTGAAATCACTTTTCTTGTATTTTAATAATATGCCTTTATACGTTTCAAGTCCCGCACTAAAAAAAAAATTATGATCTCCATACAAACTTTCAACCCCTTTTTCACCACCTTAGGGGATGAATTTTGAAAAACCCCTTCTTAGTGGATACTAACGTCATAAGAGCTACCTATTGTGAAAAATTCAGCTCTCTAGGTCCAACGGTTTGGGCTGGGCGTTGATTTAAGTCAGTCAGTCAGGACTTTTAAGTTTATATATATACATTTTAAATAATCCTGAATCAGTCAGTTAGTTTAAATTTTTGATTAAAAATAATGGTCCGAATGTTTATTATAAATAAATTGTGGTGATCGCTTACCTACCGGTAAACGGTAAAAAGGAAATATCGACGAGATTTGAACTCGCGACTCCATATTTCCACTTTAATTTAATCGTCATTATTATAATTATGTTTTAGCTTAGGAAAGCGTCTAGTTGGAAACATGTAGATTTGGTTTATTCACAATTTGTTTAATCAAACATTGCCTCACCTTTTAACTTCATTTTAAATCATAATAGTTCTTTTAAATCATAATCCACTTACTTCTTCTCTAATCCTGCCACTAAACACGGTGACTGGTTCTCTTGTCGGACCAAACGCCAAGTCAGCCTCTGACACCACTTCGTATATGCCCGAAACGCCAACATCAGCGGATCGTCCCTCCCGAACGGTCCTCCTTTTGCGAAGAGACCTGGGGCCGGCCACGGCGGGCCCTGGAGGCTTGGCGGGCACCACTGCGTCGGAGACTGGCTTGTCGGAGCCGAAGGTCCGCGGTCCATGGGGGAAACGTTCGCGCTCGTCCAGATCGCTGGGACGATCCTGGAGTGAGGAATGTAGGTTTTATCAACAATAACTTTTTTAATGCAGTTACTTAAAAAGTGCCATTTTACGTGGCTATTTAGCATTCGCAAAGTTCGTTCTTGCGAACTAGTACTTTTTTAATTTTAATTTAATTAATCCATAAGTCCATACCAAAGAGTTTGGATTTTCAAATACTTTATATAATTTATATTTCGCCTTTTGACACTTATTACGTACCTATTTATTAGAAAAGTTAATTTGTCATTAACTATAGTTATTTATAAATAAAATGTTATAAAGCACAATATTTAATAAAAAAAGTTTTTCATAATTTGGCTGAGTGAGACTATCATTGCAACGTTGGCAGTCGTGAAAACAAAAAAGAAGAGAACTTGTACAGTCAAGTGTAAAAATATGGGTGCACACATCACAGTACTCAAAAATATGTCCCATAGCTCTTATGTCAGCGATTTAAGAACTATGGGACATATTTTTGAGTAAGTTATGATGTTAAGTTAATAGTTACATAATGACACACTTTGCACACTTGCAATAATGTGTACCTATTATTTTTGCGTGATTTCACTTTTGCCTTACCTTATACCTTTTATATACCTTTAATACCGTACCCCTTTACCCGTACGTACGTTTTACCGTATACCTTTTGTATACTTTAAGGGTACCTCGCGCAGCGCGCTTATCGACTAGTCAGTGGCAGACATTGACTTGGTACTCTATTAGTAATTACTATCTAATTATGTTTAATTTCCTCGCATAATGCACACAAAACATTGTGTCATGCTGATACAGGTTTGGAAAGGTAATTGCCAACTCGGCGGTACCTCTTTACCGAACGGCCACTGTCATAGCTACTCACAGTGAATGGTCTAGCCAGGGCCTCGACTAGCTCCTCGACAGCGGACATGTGGTCAGAGTCCTCGGCCACGGGCGCGGGCGCGCGCTGCGGCAGCGGCGCCGGCGCTGGCACCGCGTCGCCCGATACCTCGTCCCCGAAAGCTTCTTCTAGTGGTAAACGACTTTCTTCCATTATACTCGATTCTGCTACTTCTTCAGCTGATGAATCACTGAAAAGTGACAAGCTTTTGTTAGGTTACTTTGAACGGCCCTCGTATCGTGATGAAAATTAAGCTAGATCGATTTATGCTATATTTTTTATGATCGTTATGTACCTATTATGGATTGCTAATATAAAAATAAAGGGAGCAAAAAGAGAGATCACAAAAATTTGTAAAGAAATCAACAGACTAATGGATAAAAATAAGAAACAGAAAAGACAACTTATATTTGAACGCCATATAAATAAATCCGGTGCAATTAAGCAAGCATACAAAGAGCTGCAAAGAACTTCACAATGGGCAACAAGCATGAAAGGCAAACATGGGAAACTTATCTCCGACAGAGCTGAAATATTACATAAAGCTACGCTTTTTTACCAAGACCTGTATGCATCACAGGAAAATTATAATAGAAAAAGGAGATGTTCCAGCGATACTTGTTGCAGAAATTGAGCATGCCATCAAAACTCAAAAAAAGGACAAGACACCGGGAGAAGACAACATTACCAACGAACTACTAAAATCTATGGTTGAACTTCTAAAGCGTCCGCTCCAGGTACTATTTAAAAACATCTTATTTAGTAAAGAAATCCTTGGACAATGGTCACAGTCTACTACAATAACCTTGTTACATAAAAAAGGTGACAGAGGCGACCTAGGGAACTATAGGCCGATAAGTCTAATGTCCAATATATATAAAATATTCTCAAAAATCATATTAAGCCGGGTTTCGTAAAAGATTCTCAACCACAGACCACATACAGTTTGTCACACAGATAGTGGAAAAATCGAATGAATATAGAAGAATTATTGACTACGAAAGCATTTGATTCATTAGAATATGTCGCAATCTGGGAAGCACTAGCACAACAAGGAATAGAAGAGCATTATATAGAACTACTGTATAATATGTACGCAAACCTCACAGCAAAGATTAAACTAGAACGGGAAGGAAGAGTTTTCCCTATTAAAAGAGGTGTTCGTCAAGGCGATCGGATATCCCCGAAATAATTTTGTTCAGTGCTGGAGATGATCTTTAGAAATCTTAACTGGGATAACAAAGGACTAAAAATTGATGGAGAATACCTAAACAACTTACGTTTCGCGGATGATGTTGTAATTTTTGCGGAAAACCCTAACAAACTAGAAGATACAAGACGTAGTGAACGAAAGTAAAAAAGTGGGCTTATCAATAAACACCTAAAAAACTAAAAATATGTCTAATAGTCCAAAGAGAATGATCTACGTAGATAACAAGGAAATAGAATATGTTAAAGATTATATATATTTAGGCCAGCTGATCTTTTTTGAAGAACAGACTGATAAAAACATAAAACGTAGAATTGCCCTGTCATGGGGAAAGTAGAAATTGAAATTCAAGCTTACGAGAAATTATGAAAAATAAGGACATATCCATAAATACAAAAAGAAAATTATATGAAATTGCAATTCTGCCTTGTCTAACATATGGCTGCCAGACATGGGCTCTACGTCAAGAACATGAAACAAAACTAGCTATAGAACAGAGAAAGATGGAACGTAGTATGCTAGGAATTAGAATATCAGATCGAGTAAGAAACGATAATATAAGAAAGAAAACTAAAGTAACTGACATCATAATAGAGAGAATATGAAGATTGAAATGGAAGTGGGCTGGACATATTTGACCGAAGCGTAGCGAAGGTCTACGGTTTGACTCGCGCATTTTGCTTTTGTATGTCCGGATGTTCTCCTCTACAGGTCGCAATTCTCAACCGATTCTCGTGAAATTTTGTGACCAAATTCTATGATTAAATAGATTTTTTTTGTCGACCCGGTTTTTGGAAAATTTTCAAAATGGCGGAGTCGTGATAGCTCGCGCCCAAACAAATAGTCGTATCGATATCATAACAGTATTTTCTTTTAGAGATATGTTTACAGATTAATCGGCAAAAAATGCAGAAATTTTGTATTGCTGGTTTTGGCGGTATTTAGATGTTTAGTTTTTACTCGAGAAAGAGTAGCCATATTTCGTCAGCTTGTATAAGAACTAGCGTGGCGTGTTTTGCAAACAGTCGCTTTTTTCGTTTGCAACGGGTGGTCCCTGGTTCGATCCTCGGCAATTGTATGCTGCTGCATAACTTTTTGTATTATTTTTTTTCACTTAAATTTCGTATTGTTTTTTTATTAATTTTATATTTTTCTATTTAAAAAAAATGAAAATAATATTATTGATTAATCAAGCGCGGGCTAAGCGTATTCGTTTCATTTTACAAGCTTTTCTTTAACTAGACCTAAAACATATGTTTTTTTTTATTTTAATTTTCTAGTGTTCTTAACCGAGGAGCCATACATTTATTTAGATTTAAGTGGTTCACCTTATTCCGAATTTCATATAATTTTATTTACAGTATTTCTCTTAAAATACGTTGATTTTTTGCTTTGAGGTTTAGGTAGTATAGATTCGTTTGTCTGAGCGGGTTTATGGAGCCAATTAGTCAATAATATTATTGAAAAATTCAATAAAAATTGAGAAAATTTTGCCCAACGCCTGTCCAGGTGAGTGATCATCCATGTTAAACAAGATGGTGAAGTACGAATGGATGGTGAAGATGGTTAAGTTTAATAATAACTAACAAAGATGTCACTTTTTAAACAGGTGACCTAGCTAAGTAGTGCCTAATTTGCTCGATATGTGGTGACATCGTGAGGTCGAAACGGGCCGATTTTTAGGGTTCCTTATCCAAAGGGTAACAACAGGACCCTATTACTTACTAAGACTCCTCTGTCCGTCTCTCCGTCTGCATGTCACCAGGCTGTGTCTAATGAACCGTGATAGCTAGACAGTTGAAATTTTCATAAATGATGTATTTCTGTTGCCGCTATAGGAACAAATACTAAAACGTACGGAACCCTCGGTGGGCGAGTCCGACCCGCACTTGTGCGGTTTTTAGAGTTTCGAGCGCTCAAACACCATACAATTTTATTATAAATAACATTACTACATTATAGCTGTACTATTTGTAATACAAGAAATACGAATTTTTTTTATTAGAAACTAAAATCCGTTCTGAGCCATGCCGGGTCCAAAGGCCCCCATAACACTAGCAGCGTTACCCCGCTGTATGGCGATGGAGACCTGTTGGACGAGCCATCCATTCTCCCGAAATGGAAATTGTATGAAAAAAGTACCTATTGTCTATAGCTATTCTACCCTCTTATTTAAACCATCCTAGACACATCCATCTTAAGCTATGCTCGCGAGGTCTACAGCTCACAGAGCCACTAGTAGTAGAATAAACGACAATAGATGGACAAGGAAAATCATATAATGGACCCCACCAAAAGAAAAAGGAACACGAAAGCATGGTCACCCAAAGACACGATGGGCAGACATATTTAGAAAACGTTGTGGAACAGTATGGAGAAGATTAGCTCAAGATAGAGACACACGGAGAACACTGGGGGAGGCCTACGCCAAAGAGGCGACTTCCATAATTAATGAAGGATAATTGTTTTAAGTATTTCAAATTAATGTTAAAGTATGTACTAGTAATTATTAAACTTATACTAATATTAATATGATATATTTCATACCTAGTTGTAATAGTGAAAATGGCTTTAATTTTAAAAGACTGTGATAATAGTACATTATGATACAAGTGTGCTAAGTTGGTCATTACACACGAGGCGATATTGTACGCGCGAGCTGTAAGCGAGCGCGCAATAAGACAGCCGATGTGTGTAATGACCAATGCACATGCGTTTCATACGACGTTTTTCAACACACTTGCGAGAAAAAAAAGAAACTTTCATAATTATCAAATTTTAATAGTTAAAACAGTTAGTATTGTGTGTTTCATCTGTCATACTCGTTCTGCCGGCCGGCCCTTGCTCGCCCCGGCCGCGGACGGCGCGGCGGGCGGGCCGGCCGGGCCGCGCACCGCGCAGGCGGTCGGGCGCGCCCGTGCCCGCCAGTCCGACCAATTAAAGGAGGCTCAATTTCCATGCATATTATTAGCAATCAGTTAGCTTCTTAACAGTCGGATAATATAATGAAAAAGCACGAGTGGAATAATACACTGAAAGAGCACGCGTGTTAAATATCTAGGATTATGAGCCAAAAATCGGTGGAATAAAAACGTCGTTTTGAGCAAGTGTGTTGAAAAAATAGATAATGAAATTTAAATAGAATGTTAAATTAAATCTTTATATTTTATAAATAATACCTACTACTAGTTACTTACCTATGTTATACAATTCTAAATACAATACAATATAATGTGCAACTAGAATCTTTATGCATGCAAAGGCAATATTAAAAAATGTACTTAATTATTATGGTGGAATAAAGGCTATTTTTAATTTTTATTTTTTTTAAATATAAAAATCGTAACTCTACTGGCACTATTTAAATGAGCTCCACGCATGTTCTAGAAAAAGTATGCCACTTGTATTCTTACTTGATTTCATTGTGGTCGCGATGAGTCCGATCATCCTTCCTGTCCAGAGCCCCGTGTCTCTGAGGGGCCACACCGGCTAGCTGACAGTGGTCCAAGCAGCCGTGCCTGCAGATCTCCACTTTGCATCGAATATGCACGCTTAAGGCATCGGGGAACTTGAAGGCGTGGAAGAAAGCGTACGTGATCACCGTTGCTCGCTCATCTGCTGCCTTAGCTTTTAAAAATCTGAAATTACAATAATGTGAAATCAGATCAAGCGGCGTAGGTCCCTGCCTACTCGTACAGGCACTCGATCGTGCTATACATATAATAGGAGCAGACCCTAACTAGGTTCATCAACAGGCAACAGATGATTGGTTTACCAAGCATTATAATCGGTATCCTATTACCTGGATATCATCTTCGGACGCAAAACGCAGCCGTATTCATCGGAAAGCTGTATAATGTGTCCGGAGCCATCAGACGCTGCACACGATTTCACTCGCATATCGAATTCACCTGCAAACAAAAGTAAATACGTAAAATGACGGTCTTTAACGTTTATTTCTTAATACTGTATAAACGTAATACAACATAAAATCACTTCATTTAACAGAAAGAGTAGGAATTTAATTGTGGGTAATAAAATGGCAGGATGTTTTTTGCTATAGAAAACTTCAGAACCTTGCAGTGTTTTGACGTAATAATTATGAAGTGATTCCTCCTTATTTAGAAGTCGGGTTATTATTTTTTGCTATTATTTCTTAATGAATAATTATTTATTGCCCGATGTACTGTACTGTACAAGTGTATTAATAAATACATAGACCGGTACGAATTATTATTTTTATACGAATTTTAAAACTGATTTTTCTTTCAGTATCTACGAGGGGTGGCTGGAAAGTAATCTCCTTTGTCTATTACAATTAGAAAGTCACACTGGCCACTATGTTTTCCAAATGTCTGTTTATTCCTTTTTTAAATTTGCCGTCATTCATTTGTTTATTACGTTTTGCTTTGAATTGGCAGCATTAATTGGTGAATATGTCGGAAGAAAAAAGTAAAATGGTAAAAATTGAGCAACGTGCGGTTATTAAGTTCCTCACTCGGGAGGGTAATACTCCATCGCACATCCGAGAACGCATGTTGGCGGTGTTCGGTGACTCATGTCCTTCCGAATTTGTCGTAAAGTTTTGGTCGAAACAATTTAAAAATGGCCGCGAGAGCCTTGAAGACGATCATCGCTGCGGAAGGCCTGTTTCAGCGGTTACTGGTGAAAATGTGGCCGGTGTAAAAAAAACTCATTATGGAAGACCGCCGTATTAAGCAGTGGGAGATTGCACGAGATATTGGCATTAGTAAAGAACGGGTGCACCAAATTATTCACGAACATTTGGGAATGTCCAAGGTCAGTGCTCGATGGGTGCCCAGAATGCTGACTCCGTTTGATAAAGAGCGACGTGTCGAGTGCTGCAACGCGTTTTTAGAAATGAGCAAAGGTATGGAGGAAGAAATTGTTTCTAAAATAGTGACTTGTGACGAAACCTGGATAGGCCAATGGGATCCTGAAAGTAAACAGGAGTCCATGCAATGGATATTTAAGGGTGAGAAGCCTCCTCGCAAGTTTAAGGTCCGTCCGTCAGCAGGCAAACTGATGGCGACAATTTTTTGGGATGCCGAGGGGATTTTATTAATAGATTATCTACCAAAAAATACTACGATGAATGGTACATATTATGCAAACTTATTATATCAGCTCCGAAAAAAAATAAAACAGACACGACGAGGCAAACTTGCCAAAGGAATTCTTATATTGCACGACAACGTCCCCGTGCACACCGCTCAAGTTGTGAAGGCAGCTATGAAAGCAAACGGCTACGACCAGCTGGATCACCCACCTTATAGCCCAGATTTAGCCCCCTGCGACTACTTTTTGTTCAGGCTTTTAAAAAAAGGCCTAAGAGGGCGGCGATTTTTGACCGATGAAGACATGAAGTCTGCAGTAAACGAGCATTTTGACAGCAAAACAAAAGAATATTATTTTAACGGTCTAATGTCACTTTATGACAAATGCAATACGTGCATTTCTCTTACAGGAGACTATATAGAAAAATAAAAAAAAAACTAGCCACGACAGTTTTTTACTTCATACTTAGGTAGATTACTTTCCAGCCACCCCTCGTAACAAAGTTGTCCTTCTTTTAGTAACTTACAAGTGTTGTTGTTTTCATAGGTACGGTACATGGCTATCTTAATATTTCCAAAACGCACAAGCTAAGTACTTACACTAATGTCATTCACACTTAGCGGTTTCAACGAGAGTGCTTCTTAACTAACCCATTCATCCAAGTTAAGTGAAAAGTGATTAAACTGTTTACCGAAACCACAAAAGGCTAAAGTATGGCCAACATGCAAAGACGGAAACACGTAAACAAATATACCATTAAACAAAGTAAACACGAAGAAAGCTGTCGCGTCGCAATACAAAGTTGACACGACGGCGGCGACCGGCGAGTGGGCTTAAAATGGTTAAATAAATGTAGTACGGTCAAGCCTCAAATATTCATGCAATTTTGAATCTTATTTCAGGAACATCACATACTTCCTGACGATCCTACGTGTAAGCTGCTTAAATGATGATTGTACGTAATAATACAACAAAGTATTTTATAGAGACGCGTGTTTCTTCAAAGTATCACGATGTACATTTATGTATAGGTAAGTATGTTGTTTTCGAATTAATTTGGAACACGTATTTACTGTTGCTAAAATGAATAGTTAATTGATTTCCAATACATTTTGTACTCATTTATGGTTTCATTTGTTAAAATTGTTTTTTTTCTACCTCTAAACTTTACTTGATGGCGGTCAAAAGTGGCAAGGATATCTTAGAAAAAAATCACAGTTTAATATTTAGTTGTATATTTTTGGGCCACCTTACTGCCTAGCTACCTACTGTATCTTTTATGTATTTTTTGGCTGGATTTTATCATATTATCCGGGCTGTTTTTTTTTGTTCACGTTTACTCCGGCATTTGGCTAAGTACATTTAAGGAGACTAAATGGCATACTTAGTTTGTTTTCGAAATTTTGAAACATTTTTTTTATTGTTTATACAAAACAATTAAATGCTACATTTTCCGCTACTGTAGAACCGGCATTACAATTAACGTAACCAAAAAAGTTAAATATAAAGTTAATATCATGACATGTAAATATCATATCAGGCACCTACAGTCCGATATAGTACGCCATTTTTTTTCCTATTAGTTACTAGTAATTAGGTAATGAGTGGTCTAAAAACTGAAGAATAACAAACTGAAAATATTAGTTTAATATTTATTTTAAGTATCTTTGATCATCTTGAGATTAATCTTAAAGTTTTAGTAAACAATCAACAATCAAAGTTCTTTCAACTACTTATTTTAATATGTTATATCCGCCTAAAAATAAACCTTTATTTTTTTATTTACTTTGTACGTTTTTTTTATCAGTAATTATCGGTTGAAGAATTTAGTAATCTACAGAACTCGAGACTACTGTTATATTGTATGTAAAAGTAATGTAAGTTTTAAAAACCTACCTATATCCATACCCAATCCACACTTTCATACCTTAACTTACATACTTTCCATAATTTAATGAATATACATACCGTTATAAAATAAGATTAAGCATGACCGTATATAGGTATATTCTTACTTTTTTTCTTCTTTTTCTATTAGAGTTTCATTAATTTTTTTCTGACTAGGTACTACAAAAAAGATAAGATTTTATGTCTAAAATACATAAACAATACATATTAAGTTTTTGTGACTAGATTTTGCCTTGCAACAAACAACAAATTAAAATGTTTATTTGAAATGAATAAACTGATAGCTGCAGACATTTGAAGCGGTATCTTAGACTATATGAGTAATGGCAAATGGTCACACTTGGAAATGCCTTATCAGAAAGGTAAAACTTAATTATTGATTATCTTCAAAACGGAGTTAATAATAATACCAGTATCTTTAAGAAATTAACTTAATTTACGCTTAGGAATGCAGCCTTATAATTAACGGAGTTAAACAAAACACGGTATATAGTACCTATGAGTGTATCATAGCGGTTTTAATTTACAGGTATCTATGAAAACAGTCATTCAAAGCCAGCAATAAAAAAAATCCTTACATTCAAAGATACTGTACGTTATTGTATAGATACTCGTATATTATGAAGCTTAGAAATAAATTAAAAAGGGAAAAATTTACTGTCTTGGGTGGGACTTGAACCCACGACCACTAATAGCATCGTTAGCAGACGTTTCTGCTTGATACAAAATTAATTTAGACATAATTTATTATTCATCAAAAAGAAATCGTTTCTTATAAATCCATAAATGTTCATACGACTCGTAACAGTTTAAAATAGTAAATAAATCTCACCTTACTACAATATTTGTTGTTTCATAATTTTCATACGGGGGCGGTAGGTATCTTTTAGTACCATCTTGTGGTTTGAAAGCGAGCGAGGTCACGTAAAAAGGTCACTATATACACGTCGGCAGCGTGACATGCCTAAATGTTATAACAGCACTTTGAACTATCGTCATAAAAAATAAGCAAATAAGAGCATATTTACGTTAGTGACTTGACTATTTTAAGTACCTGCTTATATTTCTCCCATTATTGGATTTTGGAAATTCTCAGTAGTAAGAGTATGCATAGGAGGTGCAAGTACGTACCTACTGCTCGCCCTTAGAGATGGTCAAAGACGCCTAGTCTTTCTAAGATGGCATATAGCATATAGTTGAAGAATTGGGACAGGTTCCGCCATGGCGAGGTGGCCCTGGTATGTGGTGGTATGGGTTCAAGACATCAGCCGCGCCGCGACAGCTAAAGACGCCGACACTGGAGGGCTTCGTCACTTTTCTTTAGTATATGATATCTATTGCAGTTTATAATTTATATATACTCGTAGCAGTGTCACTACTTCACAAACTCAAATCAAAATATGTTTCCAAAGTTGTAATTATTATTATTAATACTTTATTTCAAGCAACATGGCTCATAAAAGCAGTGAAACATTAAAATTGAAAATAGAAAATTAAGAATAAAATTAAAATTAATTAAAATTAAAAAATACAAATTCTATTGACCTATGGGAAACATGTCAGAAAATATAATTAAGATTTAGAAAAATATAAACATATTATTATTGATTGTATTCTTATTTCAATTTAATTTAATGTCAAAAGTCAAATCATTAACATGTCTCCGATAAATCAATTAATATTATACATATATCTTTTTATTATAAATATATCTCTTATTTCGCCCAATTTTGAGACACTGGTGCATGCAATGACAACCAGTGTAATGCTAAGTTTACTTATAATATATTTAATACATAAACAATTACACGCGATCCACCAATTTTGATCGACCGCAACCTACTTTAATACAAAGTTTTAAATTTTAAATCTGCTCTGACTTTGCAATATCGGATAACATCAGATTAACAATCAGAGGGCTCAAAGATAATGAGGTGGTCGACGCACGATTGAACATCGTACTTGTCATCAATTAAATCAAACCATAATTTATCTTAATTAGGATAATAATCTTCTTTATCAAACATCTTGTTCACATCTTTATATCTGATGCGAATGTTCTCACACCGATATTTTCTCGTTTTACTTGAATTAATTTACTTCTTTTGCTGTAGAACCAGGCGATTGTGAGGATTTTTTGTCCATAAAATTTAGCATCCACTCATAAATCTTGAAATATTATCTTAATTTAGCCCGCTGCGGTTGTTGAATATGAGTACCAAGTAGCTTTAAAGCTAGTGGCTCTACAATCTGTAGACCTAGCGAGAGCCCATGGCTCTGCCATTTTGAAAACGAAAATCCAAAAACTAAATTGAGAAAAAAAAACATCCATATACCTAACTAATTTGAGCCTGCTCACAATATTTCCCGAGAATCGGTTGAGAAATGTGAACTTATTTTATTCATGTTTATTTATAAGCTTAGATAATATTATATATTGATGACTTAGATACGAATCTTTTTTATTTAATTTTTTATGACAGCCCATTATCGCAACCCACTGGTAACGAGACCATCATGCCGTTAAACAAACGTATTCGAGCGTATTTGTCTAGTATACTTTTTACCATACTCTATACCGTTAACGGAGATATTTGCTCGTCATTATTGCCTTGTTAGACTCACATTATGCGATTAAGAGCTGTCTTGAAGCTTTTGCTTGCTATTCATAAGTTGATATGAACTGAAGGAGTTTCCGTAAGGTTAGGGTGACTCATATAACTATTGCTAGTAAAATTGATATGCTTAATATTAACGCAAAATTAATATTTATTATAATAAATTAAAAGAAAACAAGGATAGTTGTCCTCGAGCGAGATTTGAACTCGCGAGTTATTTTGATCCTTCAGCATTTTCCTAGCATCCGTCCAGACATTTTTCCTAAGTTTACAAAAACAACTACCATCTGAATTTTGAACCCAAAGGCTAGGTCTTATTGGGAATAGTCAGGTTTCGTCGCTTTACTAAGAAGCAAGGGGCAAAATAAGTAACGTTTCGTACTAAGTTCCGAGAAACTCATTAGTGAGTTATCTTTTTTTGTGACTTAGAAGAATACCATATGTTTTTTAGGAATTGGGTTATTCTATACAACAGTTTTTTTTTCGCAACAAGGGGGCTAGCCAAGCTGACAATCGTTCGGTACGGTGCAAACGATTGTCATCATGGCTAGGCCCCCTGTTCCCTCAGAAAAAAGAACCAGTTCTTACCACCAACGCGTTTTGGTGGTAACTAGATTACCATCCCACTAGTGCGGGTGATTAAGCCATAAGGATTGCACCCGGGACCCAATTTGTAAGGTAAGACGCGGAATTTTCCGGTTTTGGGACTTATACATAGAAACTAGTACTGGAAACACACCTTGTTAAGCTCGAGCCTAAATTATGAATATCTCAGCTCTGGCTCGTATTACAATATAACGAAATGGAGTAGCTCCCGTAGTAGGTCTATTGCTTGGTATATTTACATTGAGGCCAATTCTAACTTACATTGTGACATCATAATGATATTTAAATGATGTCAGACGCCTGTGCGTTTCGCTCGCGCCAATACATGTACAGACAAGTACGAGCGAAATGTACGCGCGACTGACATCATTTAGATATCATTTTGATGTCGTTAGTTTGAATTGGCCTCCAGATATGATATAGTTTGCTTTGGCGTCAGGGGTACGAGTGATTTATGTAAAGGCTAAAGTGTAACTAAAACGCAATTGTGTAAATAAAAAAAAAATCTTTTTAATTTACAATTAATAAGATAAAATTTCATATAAACGTTAATTTCTCAATAACTATTTTAATCTTAAACTTGTACCGGTAAAATTGTTTAAATATTTTTGATCTGTTTAGGATCGGTTTAATTAAATACTAATGGACATACAATTATATTCACAATTATTAGGTAAACTGTGTACTATATTTATCTAGGTATTATTAAGTAAAAAAAACTTAATTGTCCCCATTGGTAACAAATGAGAAAAAAAAGCAAGGTGGTTTTTATTACTCAGATTTTACCACTTGACTGGGAACCGTTTAAAGTACAAAAAATAGAAGTAGGGATAACACGTCGACTGATTGTTTCTTCTACGAAAACTTTCCACCTTTGAAAGCATATTTTCATGAAATGAGCTATCAAGGTCACTTTTTAAGGTCATTGGACTTATATTTTCAAATTCTGCGTCGCACAAATTTGTAAGTTGTAATCCAAAGCTAAGTGCCACAATTGTAAGCTATAATGATAAATATTTCGAACGCGCTCTTAATGAGTGTTCGCGAGCTGCATCATTAACACCGGGCATCAAACAACATTACATTCATAACATGTTCATAACTGTTTGCTTATATCTCGAGTTAACATCACACCTCGTCTGTCAGTGAGACCCTCATATCAATGAATCTGTCACTGACATACGTGGGTGTTAATACCTATACCTTACTTACGTTTTAAAACACCAATTCGATTTACCTACTTGTTTACATAGACTATAAAATGAATAATTTGGTTTTCCCATGTTTTTCATAATTGAACATTAACGCTTTTCCTGTCTTTCATAAACTGCATGTATTTAAAGTTCTGAATAAAATCAAGTTATTTCGGGTAATTCACCTTTTAAAACCTGTTAATAATATTTTGATTGATTCGTTATTTATTTATTTATCCCTTATTGCACAATACAAGAAAGTACAAATGGCGGACTTAATGTCAAACATTGGGCCAAACAAAAACTTACAATTGGTGCGGAAAAGAAAATCAGTACAGAGAGATAAAAGTCACTATCTAAATACTATATCTGCAGTTATCATATTATTAATAAACTTAAATAGATAACATACATTAAATAAAAAGTGATAAAGTCCACTGGTGGCCGGGGCGGAAATCGGACCCGCGTCTTCAGCTTACGCGGCTAACGTCCTGACCACTAGACCACCCGGCCACGGCGGTACCCGTACCAAATTCTGGTGTATGGTATCTTTAAAAGGCTAGGCGCCTTTTAACGAACTCTAAGGGCGAGCAGTGTGTGATTGCACCTATACGAATCCTTTACTGGATTACGGTATAGCGAAAGAGATGGTGCTGCCATCTATCCAACTAGGGAACGTATGCATCTCTACACGTGGCCCATTCCATAGTGCGTGCTCTCAACCATCCAGTCTGGTCCAGCGCTAGGCCATCGTGAAGAGGAGCCATAACCATCGCATAGCCATCTCGCTGGTCCAGCGCTGGGCCATCGTGTAGGGGAGCCATAACATAATTGCCAGTTTTAACACGGCCACCATCTGATGTGTGTCATAAAATAATACACTTTATCTGTTTTATGGTTATCAACTGGCATTTTTAACTTTAACTAGGTATAACTTCACCGAGCACGGATGTAAGTACAGTAGGTACTTAAGGCCGTTCCATCGGTTTGCCGCTGTCACTGTCACATTTCGCAAGAAAGAACGGGAAAGATAATGCACGCCAAGTGTCAATTTTGATCGAATTTTGACGATTTTTATTTATTTTAAAAACGTTACCTTACAATATCGAAATTCGAAAGCTATGAAATTACTATTTAAGTTAAGATTGTTTTTTCTTCTTTTTTTGTTTATAGTATCACATAATAAATAACCGAGTTAAGTTGGATTAAAAGTCCGAGTTAGAGGTTACTTTGGGAATTAATTGTATCGAGCGAAGTGTAATAATTCGTGTATCGGAAGCTATGTTATTAAAGATAATATAGTCAAGAACTACATATATTTTTTCCACGTCTACGAAAATCAACGCCTCTTAGAAAAACATGATCATGTAAGGAGATTTTTCGCTTTCTGGCTCAGGGAACCGCCTTAAATATGAAAAAATAAGCAATTGACGATAAACCTTAGGTCGTGCTTTTCGAGCTTCAAGAATCAAACGGCTCGATCTGCCGCGGTGCCCGGTAATTCATCACTGCAGTGAACAGGCCTGATTAACGATTATTTTCTTTTTGGCTGTCCGTAGCGCATTTTTACAAGGTACAAAACATTTTAAAATCGTTAACATTGGTAAAGAATTGGCCCTTGGGGCTTTTAAGATACCGCTGTGCTAATTTTGGACCATTTAGATTACGAACCGACAAGGTATGTCCTGCAAAACCAAAACGGTCAATTTAAAGCTTATATTTTCGTACATATTTATCAACCACTTTAGCTGTTAATGGTTAGGTACTTTTAATGACAGATGTTTTACCAAGCATTTATGGCCTAGCGGTTCTTATGTAAGTAATATAATTTGATATTTATCAATCGCTTTTCGGCAAAGAATAGGTAATATTATCGCGAGGAAACCAGAACAATCCCAATAAGGCCTAGTTTACCCTCTGGGTTGGTAAATCAGATGGCACGTTTTCGTTAAAACAAAAGCCTGTGCCAATTCGAAGCGAAGCGAAGCGGCGCGACGCGGCTAGATCAATCCTTTGACAGGTACCCATAGAAGTGATTATTTATTATTAGGAGTATTACGGTTGTTAGGCTAATTGCGAGGTCTACAGCTCACAGAGCCCCTAGTTTCGTTTATTGAAAGAGCGTTAGCGAAGGTCTCCGTTTCGATTGTCCGGATGTTTTCCTCTGCAGGTCGCATTTCTTAATCGATTTTCGTGAAATTTTGTGAGCCGGTTTTTTGATCGTTTCCTATTTATATCAATGTTCAAAATGGTGGAAATTGAGATAAAGGACTTAAGTGCATGTAACGTCAATGGCACTTAAGACTACTGTGATAATGACTCAACTAATTAAGATTTATCATTTTTAAATTTTTTACCTTATGAAGCTTATCGCGAGGTCTACAAAAGCTCACAGAGCCACTAGTTGTTTTATTTTTATTTCTTAAAATTCACGACAATATTAGCACACAATACAAAAATCTGTATTAAATAAGAATAAAGTCGATATCTTTCCAGCATCAAACCCATGCACGTGTATTATAGACGCGCCCACTTCGGACAAGGCCATCGCATCGCGTCGCGCCGCGTGGCGCCGCTTCGCTTCGCGTTCGCGAGTTGTTCGCCTACGTAAGACGCATCCTTATGATTAGACTATTTTAAGATACAACCGGAAAAATGTTAAGTTGAGAAGGAGGACTTTTACTTTGTTACAATCACGAAAACTATAATTGAAATAATTAATATGACAGACTAATATCTAATGACGCTTGTGTTTAGTACATACATCATTTTATCTACACCAATATAATAACCAATGATCGGACAAATCATCGCAAAACCATCAAAAATTATTTATATCTCAAAATAGGACAAGATTTAATACATTATTATGTACAGTATTTTTGAATAACATTATATTCAAAACTGCAGTTTAAAATTGTTCATTTTTTTATTGGTTCCATACCATATTTATTTTTGCGATAATTTGTCCGAACTCTGATCATACCTCCCTTTAATATTCAGAAACGATAAGCTAACAGCCTATATTAACAAACATGTATCTGTGGGTGCATCGTAATTTTAACTTTACGTTATCGATAACCGATACCTTAATTACATTCAAAATATAGAACATCTCTGAGAAACAGAAATTTGATTTGGCCTTTATCCTAATATCAGTCGAGATGACGTTTTATTCGAAATGAAGTGTTAGTTGCAAACAATTTTGTCAAATTTCGCATATTACTTGATGTCGAACGATAGCCAAGTAACACAGAAGTGTTGTATAAACGTTTAGTAATAGGCTAATAACTGTCCGCCGGCAAATATAAATATGGCAGTCGGCCCCCGACTCTAGTTTGTCTCTGAATTAAAAAATAACCACGGTTGCGTGACATGCAGTGTATGTACCTGTACATAATTAGGCATTAAAATACTCGTGTGATCCTTTTATGAAACTCGTTTCATTCGTATCATAAACCCACACTCGTATTTTAATGCCTTTCATTAGTAGCAGTTACATAAACTACTATTATATTTCCGCTCTGATTATGACTACTAAATTCATCAATTTCTCCCAGAATTTGACCATAACTTTAAATTTCGAAAACAAAATATAATAATACAGGCACGCTAATGGAACTAACAAAATCACAATAGGTAATGACTATTTTTGTGCCAGACTTTTATATTTTGTTTATTGCCGGAATCCTAACGGGTCATGCAACAATACACTATAATTCACATAATGACAGACACCAATCGGTGGAATTGATAAACATTTATATAAACGTCTTCGTTTTTGAATTGGTTATAAAGCTAAACGAACGTTTTATAGTGGAATCCGGTTTATTGAATAGTATTGTAAAATTGAAAAGCATAATTGTAAGAACGACGGAACAATGTTGATTGAGAAATTAAGATTATATAAATTACTCTCAAGTCTCTCAACCATTAACCATTGTTAATTGATTAAGGGCTGATTGGATATTTTCGCATGACATTTGGGACGTTACCTGAAGTTTAACAATGTATGAATTATTAAAAATATAATAAGTTTATGGCAAAAAAAAAATTTTTGGTACAAGCTTTTATCGCTGATTGTACTTTTCTTTCTACATGCAACTAACTCATCTAGACAATTTTAAAAACCCCAAACACAGTAGGTGGCTTTGTTTTATCACAGAGTTCTTATATTAGCCATCTCCTGTCTCCGTCATCAGATCAGCTCGATAGTACCATAATATTGCATTGTCACCCGACTTACATATCGGACTTCATCGGAAACAGGGTCAAATTTAACTTGCAAAATTTGATTACTAACATACATAGGCAAAGTTGCAAGTTAATAAAAAGCTTGTAAAATATCTGTTAAGTTGCTATAAATACTAAAACTTGTAAGAAAAATGTATTTGTCCACTACTAGTCAGTGCCGTTTTACGAAACATAACGAATATTATAGAACGAATAGGTAATACATATGTAGGTACTGATTATCACTAATATGCTTGTGTTAACTGCTAATATGTATTGGTCAAATCACAGAATAAATAATTTTTTTTTTTTTAATTTTCATCAATATTATCTTTTCTGTGGGTCAAATTGTCATTGGTTAAATGCTTCAATGTTGTCGTCAAATCAAACTGTAAAATAATACAGATCGTGCGACACATCTAGTCTACTCTTCAGAGAAGACTAGATTTTATCTTTAAAATCTATATTTTGCGATTCGTAACCATGGTTCAGATGAGGCTAGATTTTGACGAAATCTTTAAGTTTATATAACACGTATTTCTCAACAAACCGTTAAAAATTGTTATAAAAAATATCACCTCGGTAGTCGTTGATGGCGACTACAAGCGTCAGTGTGGACCCCAAAGGTACGATGCCCGACACTGGCGGCGCCCACGGGCCCTTGCCGGCTTGGATCTCCATCCAGCAGTCCACGTTATCTCCTGCAATATTTATTACAAGTTATTAAAATCAAGCCACTGGTGAAAAACAAAATCCCCAAATATTTTTATTAGTCCATCAAAACGTTGGTAATATTATCTGGCTACGAGTTTAGCCGCAATTTGGTATTAAGCTGAGTGTTTGGAAACAAAAAATACAGGCACATACCTATTATAAGAATAAAATAAAATATTAGACCAGGCGATTTGGAAAGCAAAAAAAATTGTTTTCCTATTTGTTTTGATGCTGTTAAGATTTAAAAGACACACCATATGTCTGTGGCTGATGTTACAAGTGACATCCTGTACCACAAGTAAAGTTACCTCTGAAGTCCAGCTGCACAACATCCAAATCGGCGATGACCATGGGGGGTTTGGAGGCGGTCTTCTCATAGTCGTTGAACCACTCGCAGCGCAGCCTCTTGGCTTCGTCCCACACCTCCAGGAGATCCTTATCGTATTGGACTACTACTGTGTTTTCGTAGAACTGACCGTGGAGATCTGAAATACGATTTTTATGTTTGTAACAGGAATCATAATTGACTGATATCGTTTTAGAAATCAATCATCTACTTATAGTTACATGAGAATGTATCGAGATTATAAATGAAGTTGTAATATGAGAAATTAAAAACCAAACATTTAATTTTTAAAGCCTTATTGCTAGGGCTGAACATGCGGATGAACTCGCGCAAAAAGTTGAAGTCGCGTCCGAAGAACGCGGATCGAACCAGTGGCCTCTTGATCGACAACGCGCAAGCGAAACTGAGCTTTGAAAGTTCCAGTTCAACTCCCTTTCAGCACCATCAGCTATTAGGATACTAATCTACCAACATCAATCGAACCTGTACGTTCAGTCTTTATTCCATAAGCTTTAAAATCGAGTTTTCATTGTCAGATCAGCTTATAATAATTCGTTTTGCTGGTTTATTTTTAAAGTCGCAAATAGTTCGATGCGGAGGGAAGGAAATACGCTAGTACGCAGAGCAAGTATTGCTTTGAGGGATGGCATCGTATCAAGGGAGAATGGTCCTTACGTGCTCGCTATGTGGTCCGGTGGGTAGCGATTCTGAGAAACAATGCGCGCACAACATTCGCAGAAGGAGCGGGACGCATGCGTCGTCCGTTATACACCACAGTAGCCATAGTGGATACAACTAGGAATCGGAACGAGAAAAACTCTCTTACTTTGTTGAAATGGGACCGACATGCCATAAAACTTGGCCTGCAACGATTTATTGCGAAATTGTTACGAATTACCGCAGCTGCCAAGAAGTTTATACATACAGCGTTTAAACGGATATGCATGTAATCTAGATTCATAACTATCAGGCATTTTAACAATGAAGCAGTTTCTTTTACATTGCATTTTTAAACATACCTACATAGTTTATGGTTAGAAGTGTCAGCAAGTTCTTGGTGTGGCTCGAAACGTTCGCAGTAAGTTTAGTAAGACACTTGTCTACTTTTACTCGACGCCCTTCGGCGATTGTTCTCAGTATAACGAACTAAGAAATGGAGGTGTAGGTACCTAACTCTTTACATGTTTATTTCACTTTTATCGAGTACGGATCAAATTATATTCATGTAAAGCAGTTTTAAAATTGAGAGCAAGTGCTCCACAAAAACACCGAGTTCAAAGAAATAAAAAAGTTATGTGTTACTCGTATAACATTTTGATATACTTTACACGTATTAGATTACTGTTATAATATAATGTTACCATTAGCCAACATTATTCGGCAACATAATTATAGTTATTTATGAATTATTAAGCTTTTTCATTTTGATTTTTTAACTAGAATAAATATCCAATTGTAGTTTGGCAGTGATGTTATACATTAAACGAAAATATCCTCAATGTATAAGTAAACAAAACGTTTTCGAATTTGCCGCAGTATAGCCGCAGCGTACCTCTATGGACGGAAACGGTGCTCCTAAGAAAACGCCGCTTTGCCTG